>NC_142840.1:25900000-27150000 GCF_061612785.1 Hesperophylax consimilis
TAGGTACTATTTTATGTTATGAAATTTTGGTAATATTGTCTTTTTTGTTCTTTAATCCATTTTGTGTCTGAATTTATTTTTATTTTCCTCAATTTTAATTTCAAGTGTTAGACTGTCGAATGCTTTTATAGCATGATATTGATAGTGTCTTTATCCAAAGCTTGTATTTACTGTCGGAGATTTTATTTATTTATTTATTTTTTTTATAGTGAATACCTCACAAGAGTCCCAACTGCTCTCGTCTGGAGCCAGTAAGACTATGGCATCCCCAATTGGGGGATGTTGTGAGGCTGAAGGTAAGTGGGGAAGGGAAAGAGGAAGGTGGGGAAGTACCTGGCTATTCAGATCTAGTCACTAAACACGGCTAAAGCCATTTGGAGCAACGTTTCAATTCTGAATGGTGGTCTTACACCAGGGCGATACTGGTAGTATCTTCCACTCTGAAGATATGGAATTTATGTTTTAGAAAAGTTATGTTTTCTTATGTCTGTTAGTAATATTTTATGTATGTTGAAATTCGTTTTTTTGGTCAAAAATGTAGTTTAGTAGAGTTTTAACGTATAATTGGAGTATATCTAGTACGTCACAGCTGTTGAATATTTGGTCTGTATCAGTCAGTCTTTTTTTTTGTATTACCTTTAAGATCGTTTTCTGTGCAATTTCTATGTAATCGATAGCCGAGTTTGTTGCTCCTCCCCAAGCAATAATTCCATATTCTATTATTGATTGGCAAAGCGCAAAATATATTGTTTTCAATTGTTTTATTTTATATAAGTTACTTATGTTTAGGAAACTGTGTATTGTTTTGAGGAGTTTCTTTGTGATTTGAAAGTTATGAACAATTACGATTCCTAGATACTTTATTTGTTCTGTTTTTTCTAGAGGAGGGCAATCGCAGATGTTGGTGTTTAAACATTGGTGTATTTTTATGGTGTTTGTATTGTTTTTTGGCAGTCCCGTGCTATTTATACTGTATGTTGTGAATTTTGTTTTCCATATGTTTAGTGTAAGTATGTTTGAGTATAGCCATGCTTTCACTTGCGAGATTCCCAAATTCGCTATGTTATATACATTATTCCAATCCTTCAATTATCAGCATAACTAACTATTTCGCTGTCTATTTTCATGCTGCAAAGTTCATTTATGTAAATAGTAAAAAGAACGGGCCCTAGTATGCTTCCTTGTGGAACTCCATATGTAATCGGCAGTGGTTTACTAGTATGATTGTTAATTTTGACTTGTTGTGTTCTGTTACTGATATAACTTTTTAATAGTTGGGAGTTCCTTACCTTTGATACCCATGTTTTCTTATTATTTTAAAAGTGATTTGTGGCAGATTGAGTCAAAAGGCTTATTGCAGCAAGATGGCGGAAAATATAGTCCCATAGTTAATTTATTGCAGCAAGATGGCGATAATTAATGTAGAAAGATAAGATATGACAATAATTAAAGAAAAAAATAGAAGAAAATAAGTGTTAAGATTGAACAGTACTTCTCATGGCCAGAGTTAAAGCAAAACTGTACTATACATTCAACTACCTACTCAAATGTGAATTCGGTGTTTTTCTGCATTATCAGCAATAATGCCTAATTTTAATTAGTCGGGTTAAATCACAGATCCAAATTTATAGACTTGCCCTAACATGAAATCTGGTTATCATTTTGACAAGCTGGAGGCAAACCAAATTTATAGACATGCCCTAACATGAAATCTGGTTATCATTTTGACAAGCTGGAGGCAAACTAAATTTATATACTTGCCCTAACATGAAATCTGGTTATCATTTTGACAAACTGGAGGCAAATCATATGTTAGGCACCAGGAGGGTTCGAGAATGCTTGGAATAAACTACGACATCAGTCATACATTAACAGCCAAATAGCGCACATTGAAATAACCATACCCTGCGCAGAAAAGTAAAGTTCACTAAAGTAAGGCAAAGGTTTGCGGACCAGTACATTATGAGACTTTCATGCAGGATCTGAAACTTCGATTTTAAATGAACTACCTGACATGGGGACACTAAAAATAAGTAAATTATAACACATCTGTAAAGTGTCTAACTAAAGTGTAACAAAGGCAGAACTTTAGTTTACAGGATTTGTAGTTAAGTTTCTTAAGCAGCCAGCAATTTGCGCGCCAAAAGGACAAGTAATTCGTAAGCAGATTTTATTTTCGATGACTGATTAGTGATATTACAATGCGAGTTGTCTGTATACTGTCAGATTCATTTATTAACACATCACAGAAAGGGAGACGGTCACTTGTCCCCCTTTCCCAGATTGGCTGGACTATAAATTTGAATGTCTATGGGTTAAATCTATAAAATACTAAATTATTGATCGAGTAAAGCTTTCATCATAAATTATGTCAATATTTTTACCAACATGCAAAGCTCGTCTTCTTCAGATAATTTATAGAGCAGTAGTTAGAAAGCTAGCCTATACTGTACTAATTCCGCACACCTCGTGTTGGTAGTAGTACCGTGGGCACCTTTACAACAGCTTCACTGATGCTGGCTTCTCCCTGATGCAGGCCAAGAACCCAACCTAGGTTCCCAACCTGTACACAGCCGTTTCCAATAGCGCCACCATACCATGAGTCTGGAAAGCCCTATTTGTCAATCTGCATAGCCTATCCACTTTAACTCATTTAAAATGACATGTTACCTTTTGTATATGAATAAACCTTGATATGTGCCAAAAGCAACTGTCTCCTCGAAGAAGTAGTAGAATCCCTGGAATTATCAGTGATTTTGAAGATACCCGAGCCTGGAGCTCACTACCTAACGATAGCAGGGTCTTTCTTGTCGCCGAGAGCTTTAGCCGAGGCATGTGGCGACAACAAACAGGTGGGCGATGCAGTTACCCCCGAAGCGTAACCTGTTCCTGAATACCCATTTCCGTCGCAATGTTAATATTTTCATTATTGATTTTAACAACTTATTAATTTTTAAAAAAATTAAGCCCACAAATTTGTGTAGTTTTGACATAATTTTTTTACATTTCATCCACAAAATTATTGCCAGTGCCAAGACATCTCTTGACATAAATAAATACATTGAAAAAAAATGTGTGTAATAAGTACTCACCCTGCATGGAACTCATTGGCATGGAGGCATGGTGTTGATTGGGGTGGCTGGTATTGGGCAGCAGGTTCTGGTGAAGGCCCATCTGGTCCTTGGCCACAGCCACGTTGGGGGGTGACTGGAGGCTCGGACTCTTGCTGCCGAGGCCCGCCATGGACATGGCATTGTGGCCCCCCAGCTGGTTCTTATTGGCCTGCAACTGCAACTGATCCCAACCGTTCAAACAAACGAAAAAACTACTGTGCGCAGCCTCAAATTTTACATTCATCATTGAAAATATTATATTTTTTTAATGTTTAATATTATGGAATTGTATAATTTACTAACTATTATGTATATTATGAAAATCTATAAACTTCACCCGCCAAAACACAGGGGCATCCCAAGCATGGAGGTTGAAATAACATTCAAAATGTATCATCCAATATAAATTTTCTTTGAAATTAAAAAATTATAATTTATATGAATCCTATAATTTCTATACCCGCTATATCCGATTTTTTGACAAAATGATCTGAGTATGACATCTTGTTCATATTTTTGCGAGCAACAAGAGGAGCCTAAAATTGAGTTTCAAAACCCTCCTTTTCGCGACCAAAAACCATGTTTAAACTGCGAGTGAGAAACCAAATCCGCTATATCATACAGAAAGTTACTATCAAAACCCGCTATATCGGATTCAACGAATCACAAGCAGTTATTTTGCCAAAATACAATATGGCCGCCGCTCTGACGCCACGCTCGTGTTACAAAATGATCTACGCGTGAGTTTCTAAACCCGCCATGTCGGCTCAGTTGACTATCAAAATCACGAAGTGAGTATCAAAATCCGCTATATCCATTTTATTTATCGAAATAACTTAATTATTGCTAGACATATATAGAAAAATAAATGCTTTTCGAAATTTTATTACTCCAATTCATTATATAAAAAATTGTAATGCATTTACTTATGTACGCTAGAGATGTGACAGTTTTTTGCGGTTTTCTCCAAATCAATGAAAGTTGATATAGCGGGTATAGAAATTACACGACTCATATATAAATTTATAAAAATTGAATCTTATAGGATTCTTGAAAGGCTAAATATTGTTGAATTTTAAATTGTTTTATATGATAGTGAACTTCATTCAAACTATATTTAATATTAGGAACAGACATAACATGATTAAATATCGAAAAACTAATAATAGTTATTTTTTATGTAAAAACTCATTTAAAAAGATTAGATTTATTCAACTGAAAGGTTTATGTAAATGTGAATAATGTTGAATATTTTATCAACCATCCATAACCACATAAATCATATTTGGCCACTTTCGAGAGACAAAACACCTTTTATGACGTGACGTGAAACATGAGAAGCACGGTGAAACTGTTTTTATTTTTGAAGGACAACTCCGTTACCTTGATGTACCAATGTACTTTATTGCCCCTGTTGGATGCCATATACAACATGGTGATGGTTAATAATAATACCGTCAAACATGGTTAGTATAATGACTACGAGGGGACCGACTAAATTTCCTCCTTATAGCCAGCATTTAATCGTCATATCCAAAATAGCCTTTTTTTTTAAAGACGTGTGTACCTACCTACCTGCCTCTACTATCAATATATTCACAACAATACGGTACATTTTCAAAATACGAATTTAGTGTAATTCTTGAAAACCCTGGCTGAAAACGATTTTTTTTAGAGTTTTGGTTAATTTTCTATGCATTTCTTAAATGGAACCATATTTTAAAAACAGGTTTGCATAACACGAAATTAAAAAAAAAAAAAAAACAGAAACCTTAACTCTTGAATTTCACTGTCAAACCCCACCTGAACGAAAACAAAAAAAAATCCGCTTGTAGGACGCGGCCTATTAGAAAAAAAGACTCTGCTGAAAAAGTATCACTATCATAAATTTACCCGTGGGGATGTAGGTACTCGTAACTAGGTGTCTTCATAAACATATTTATTGGTTTTTAAAACAAAATTAACCATGAGTATAACTTGACATGAATACAAAAGAAGACTTATAAAGCTCGTATTTGAAGCTCAAATTTCGCATTACAATTTTACATTGTGCCCGATGGATAGCAATGGTTCACATAGCCGACAATCTTACAATCTTACACAGGTAGTGCCATAAAAATATGAATCCGTCCATAACGGGATATGAAATTTCCGGCCCTTTGTTACTAATTACTTGAAGAATAACTTCAAACTATTTTTTCAGACCCAACGACCCACTCATGTATTCAGAAATTGGGTTGACAAAATTATTTGCTCGGTATATCAGTGAATCGTTCTCGTTATAACAGTCAACAATTATATGAAGATAGCCTGAACTAAAATATCGTTTTGTAATTGCTCATTATAGCCGTGAACTCGCTAGTGCCGTGATCGTTATAACCAAGTTCGACTGTATATATTTACCTGCTGCTGCATGAGATGATGGTTGATCTGCATCTGGCGCTGCATGGCCGCCGAGTCGTCCCCATTCATCTGTCCAGGGCCGGGGCCCTGCGCCGGGGGTTTGTTGCTCAGCCCGCCCCCGCCCCCTCCACCATCGCCCCATGAGCCACTGGACATCAGCTCATCGGGCAGATCCTTCTCCAGGTCAAACATGTCCATGTTAGAGAACACATCTGCAACAAATTCTCAAATATCAACATTTGATGACAATACAATTTTATTATTCAAATTATACACTAGCCCACTTAACCCCAGAGCTCTGATCCATCAGTGCACCTAGGCTAACTAGGCTGTGCTAAATGCCTCACAGAACCAACAGTCAGCACAAGCTTTGAAGTAGCATATAAAGGGCAATAAGACGGGAAAAACTGTGAAAGAAGGAAAGTCCATTAGAGAAACCTTTCCTCACTCAATCAATATTTATAGGCAATTTTAGCTATAGTTTAGATATTTTCTAACTTTGTGCGCACTTAGGGTGATATTATTTGTTAATATAGAAAATTCATGTATTATTGTTATTTGTTATGTTGATTGAAGCTAAATTTACAAAAATTGCTTAGCCGCTGTCCAGAGGTAATATCAGACAAGAGAAGATCTCGCTCCTATTTAAAACTTATGTATTTTTTTACAATATTATACTGTAAATCGGTGTTAAGAACAAAAGTAGAAAAATAACATTTCAGTTTAACTTTTTACTAATCTCTGAATTGTTTTTGAAACCAAATTTCTCAAAAATATATTTATTAAAAACTAGCTGACATGTACCCAGCTGACATGTACCCAAAAATATATTTATTAAAAACTAGCTGACATGTACCCAGCTGATATGTACCCAAAAATATATTTATTAAAAACTAGCTGACATGTACCCAGCGTTGCTCGTCTTTTCTATAATGACTATAAACATAATATGCATGTATTATATTATGAAATTCTCTAAATTATAGTGACAACCCTATCAAAATCCGTTGTGTACTTTAGAAGAATGAAGCGCACAGACTGACTTTGTTTTATTCTATTTCGAGGTGGGCATTCGTTAATAATAAAACAGAGATTATTATGTTTTCAATTAGTATTAGAAGTACAAGTCAAGTTATACTGTTAGGAAACCCATGCATCAGTACAAGTCATCTAATTTATTTTATTTGTATGACAGCTTGCCATTGATTGCCAATGCTAAATTTTCACCATGCGCCAGCTGATTCCATTTTCAAATAACTCACATTTTTTGCAAAATAATGTTTTTGTAAATTGTAATGTCTTACCAGATAATGACGTGTTTATACCATAAGTTTCCCCAGAATAGTTATATTCAGCGAAATGATTTTTTTAACAGTATCCTTGGATATGCTGGCGAACACAAGAGATTAATAATCAACTAATAAAGTAAATAATATTATTTAATTGCAGTTTAAAATTTGAAATCACTCTCCTGAAAAGTTGCTGTTTTTGACTTGTACTCTTTATACAATGATACAAATATTATTATTCACAGAATTATAACAATTCATCAAACTTGAAAATTAAAATTCAGTTCTCTGAAAGCTCTGTTAAGTTCTGTTATTATTTCATTGTGGACCGGTTGTTTCACAGTACTTTGATAATAACAGAACTTGCAAATTAATTTTGAAATTTGATGAATTGTTCAATTTCTGTGAAACAACCCGTCATAAGAAAAGGTATTTCTGAGTAGATTTAGAGATGATGCGTAAATGTTGGAAACATGTGTGTAGGATACCGAAATGGATAATACTGAAAATGTTTGCCGCTGAAACAAGATACAGGTATACTTGAAACGGTAAGGTACTTTTAAAGTAGTTTCGCCTTTTGAGAGTTAGTTTTTGCTATCCCACCAATGGCAATTAAGCTTTTGTTGAATTATTTTTTGGTGGAGCCAATCAAAACACGTAAATAATACCTACTAACACTAATAATTCTTAATAAATAGCAATTTTACATGGCAGCAACAAATATTCAATAACTACTTAAAACAGTTTTTATTGTTTTCAGTGTTCATCAATGAACAATTAAATCACCTTTATAACTTGACTCTATGATGGCATTTTAGTTAATTTATAAATTATTGCAGAAATAAAATAACTGGAATGGAAAGATTAACATGATATTACATCAAAATTTCAATTCAGAAAAACTAACAATGTACATCATATAATCATTATGCAAAAAAAAAAAGTGATTTTTTTCTGTGCAATTCAATTATGAATGACTGACTGACTCTTAACCTAATAAAATTATTAAATACTTCGTAAACTTTCATTGACTAAAAATCACTACTTAAGGTTATTTAGATATAAAATACAAGAACCACGAATGAATTATTATTCCTGATGTATGTTTTTAGTTAACTGTCACTTTTAAAAATAAACTGACTAAAGGAACCAATTTTTTTTTGTAATGTTACCACTTCTAAACACGTATTGCAAAAAAGAACACAAATTATTGCACTGATGGTAAACAAAATGTCAAAATGCTATCAGGTTAGAATGCTTTGTTGAACTGTCAAAATATAACACCACATTGTATTATTATGTAAGTAGTCAAAATTCGCAGTTAATTCACCAATATCACTTTTTAAATAGTAAGCCATTATTTAAATTAAAGATTATGAGTATTTTTGTGATAAAAAAATTTTTGGCATATCAATTTCACAATTACACTTTTCTAGAAATACTGTAAAATATATATGTTATATGTTTTTTTTGTTATATATATAACAAAAAAATCTGTCAATAATGTCAAAACATGTAAATGTATTCTTTCGCACTTTCTTTAAGTTTTTTAAAAATTTTCAACAAAAATTTTGAATAGCAAAAAAACACAATCCTTCCACTAAATGTTGTCGACTTAGTTATATATTTTATGTTTCAAGTTCACTAAAAAAATGTAAATCACTAATATTAATTCTGGGGATAATGCTGGGAATGGAGAACATTTAGCAAGATGAGAATTGCAAAATTAAATTTCTAGAAAATAGGAATCATTGAAAGTAGACAATGCAGGATGTATTTCTTTTCATAACTTTAATAATAAAGTTTATTAAAAAGTATGTATATTTCTGTGTCAAATGAGCAGTGAGGACAGTGAAATATTTATAATTATTGTCCAAATATTAAAGGAAGAAATTGACATTGTCAAGTATTGTTTGACTACATGACCTTCCTTGTCAAACTCACATTGTTTTCATTTGTAAAATATACCTGACAAAACTCTAAAGATAACTCCTCCAACAATTTGAAAGCATTAAATAACAGAATATTCAATAAAAATGTCAGACGTGCCAAAATGCAGAAACATTGATCTGATTGGTGATGCTAAAGAAACTTTACGTACTAGACTCGTCGTTTTCTTACGATAATATTCTTTAAAAAAATTAAAAGCTTTAAATTCTGATGTAACATGCGCATTAATTAATGAATACACGAAAACATAGCAGACGATAATAGAGTTTGTTCAAGAAATAGCCGATACCAGTCGAGACATACCAAAATGTCAACTTGAAGTATTTTGACATAAATGAATGTTAAATTGCGAAAAAACATAATAAATAAAAACAAATATAATTACCTGAGGAATCCGAAGGTCCCTGGAAGGGATCCCTCATCTTAGCTCGCTTATTAGGCGGTTCATCCACTAGATGATCGGCCATGGTTCTGTTTACTAAACTAAACCCACCGTGAATACTTCAGCCCGCCGATTTAAAAATCACTTTTTGAAGTATTTTTCGGCTTATAAATCATCTTATAACAGATCATAATAATTTAAGTATTTAATAGTCCACACCACGACTGCTCGATGTCCATTACACCGTAAAAGGCACATATTATTAAACCGCGGCTAAAAGATTCGCCATTACAGAACTGGGAATCGAAGAGCTACATAGAGCCTCTCACCATCTTCCGTCCGAACTAGCACAATGAATAAAAACAATATCACCAGATTTCTTTAAGCATTATGGACTTATTGACACATTTACATTGTATAATTTCACTCGAAAATTTTAATAGTTTAAAATACAAAAGGTTTTGATTAATAAGTCCAAGAATATACAGGTAAATCACAAGATAAAAACCAAATTTCGCCCAGTCTATGTTACTCAAAATGGCGGCTGTTGATGAACTTTTTCTACGCTTGTCAGAAAATGTCGGCCTATTAAAGTGTTACTACTCTCTGATTGGTCGAAACTGTTCACGTGACCTCCGGAAGTTACTTTGTGACGCAGAATCAGACGGTAGAATCGACGTCAACGCGTCAGATAGGCGGAAACTGTTTTAAATGTTATTTGTCTATGATATCTTTAAATATCTTGATTTTTATTAATTATATACGAAAATATTAGCTTAAATACTTACAATCAAGAAGTGATTGTGAAAATGGTATATTATTTTATCATTTTTACAAAGTCACTAAATATTTTTTAAGATTGCATAAAACATTGATATTCGGGGGCATTTTCAAATCATTTTCGCGGCTTATTGAAAATGGTGCCTATAGACAATATTGTTTTGATGCCGAAAATAATAAAATTTTGAAATATTGTACGAATATAGTTATTATATCCAATTCAAGGAAATCTATAAATCTAATTCTGTAAAAGTTTTGATTTCTGTTCTCAATAAATCTACTATACAATTCCGACTAGACAGTTACTAATTAAAAAGCCTTTTATTAGCTTTGTAAGCACAAAAGAATCAGAAAAATCATTCATGCTTTCTTAAACATTTATTGATTATACAGATTGATACATAATATATAAATATTTTAAACCATTTATAAAATAACGAATGAAGTATAATTATAAATACTTTGTATCTACCTATGGAATAATTAAAACTTACTACCCGTCCGCAAAGGTAGGCAGAGAGGATGAACTGCCAAACAACTCGGTATTGGCACACACTTGGTTCATTCGTATTCATACATCATATCATATGTGCCCTTCTTTTCTTCTGGATCTTGACATGGCCTGACTATTTGGTTTACTTGATCGTGATGTGTCTTCTATGGGCGTCCCCAACTTCTTTTACCATTCACATTTGCGTCATTTATTCTCAATGTATTCCTTTCTTCGTTCATCCACTCTACATGCCCAAACCATATGAGCCTCGCTTTCTTAATCTTACTCATTATGCTTATATTTTTACAGCCTTGCATTCTTTGCGAAACATTTTTAATTTTTAAAGAAAGTCAAACAGAAAATCTTCAAACAGTTTTGGGTGATTTTCTTTAAATCAAAAAAAGCTTCCGGATTGGATGATGCCACTCAATGGCTCGTGCCATGTGAAGTTTTCATAATAATTATTAATATGGTGCAACAATTATTATGATTATCTAAAAGATCTGCTGTGCCTTCCTGGAACTGTTGGAGTCACTTACCAAATGTAAGTGGCACAGATTATGTGCCACTTACAAAATTATTTAAAAAATTGTTCTTCAAATAACTATGAAAGGAGTTTACATAAATTTAAAATATGGAATCAAGATATGGCAGTTCAATTTGGCGGGCGGGCATTTATTGGATAACCAACACTTCTGCCATGGTTAATGCTTAACGCTTAATGTTTCTGCCATGATAACCAACGCTTCTACCTCAAATGGCTTTCAATGTTTGGTGACTAAGCAGGGGTGCCCAGATTCATGGGGGGGTTTGTTTAAAGGGAGGGATGGATTCATACATCCGTCACCCATAGACACATTGACCCCAGATTTCTACCCATCCCTCATACCTTTTTCCTTCCCAGAACTTTCTCGCCTTCTTTTCCCTAAAATACCCCCCACACAGCATCCCCAAAATTAACATAGGCCCTGAGGGATTTTTTTCCTCAGGTCTTCCTGTGCGGAGCAAATGTAAAACATAAAAATTACAATCAATTATTATCATGACAGACATATACCTAATGAGGAACGAAAACAGTAATGCTTTTAAAATCTAGTCCCTCACATACTGTGGCGTCCATCACACCCATAACGTCCACCACGTCCATCACATCCATCACACCGATAGAGCGGGGGGTTGAAAAACTAATTATCTATCATGTTAGCTACAAAGGTTATGCTCTTTCTCGAAGAAGTACTCAGGAAAAGGAAAAAATATTTGGAAATTACTGATATAGAGTAACAGTAGCCCAATCATCAATGGACTGGTGTTGCAATATCAATGACAAGAAAATACTTTCTTTCTATTTTGTTTATCTTTGATAATTTTGTTCATTTAATTTATGATGAATGCATCTACTTTAGGTACTTTAATCTTTTTTATATTAATTCCACTTCATGTTTTTCTTTAATCATTTGTTTTTTTTTTAAATAACACGAATCTCATGGTGACCGGATAACTCATCAAAATGACAATTCAACACACCTACAAGAAGTGTTATAAAGTTATGAAAAGTGATGAAACAAAAACTAGGTTAAATAGGTTACATATGTAACTATTTTTCCTAGTTTTTGTTTCAACACTTTTAATGACTTTATATCACCTTTTAAACGTGTGTTGAATTGTCATTTTGAGGAGTTATCATGGAACCGTAATTATCAGGATGGGAAAAATTGAAATTTGCTCCAAAAATAAACCCACATTAAAAATGTTTTAATAACGATAAAGAAGAAAAATAAATAAGCATGTATTATTCAAGAAATTGCCTGATCTGATATAATATTGGAATCAAAATATGCTTTTCTGTCAAGTTGATAATTGTTGAGTCGTCCCCTTTTTTCTTATCATCACGGATATTATTTGTCAGAAATTGATAAGCATTAGATAACATGCAGCGAGGCTTAGGAAGCCAGAGGAGTCATAATATATTATAATTATATGTACTTTCCATAAAGTTAATGGATTATTTCATATCATCGAAAACGTTGAATGTAAAGTAGTTCCAGAAAGAAGTCTTCTACAGCAATGTTTGTCCTAAAATGTTTACATAAAAATCTTCCTTCTCACATGTCTAGTGTGAAAATGAAAAAAAAAAAAACAGAAGAAATCTACTAGAATGATTACATGACCTACAACTTCTCAGTGGGACTACTATATTTGAAATATTATTCTAAATCTTAGCAGATAAGCATTATTATTAGTAAAGAGCAGAGAAAATACGAGGAAAATATCAAAATCATGTGCATCTAATACATACATGAAAAAAAGGATTTGGATATAAAAAATTCAAGAAATATGCATAATGTTGGATTTGTAAAAATAAGGCTAAGGTGAAATTTCAGTTTTATTTATTTATTTCAAAGAAAATTTACATTGGATGATTCATTTTGAATGTTATTTCAACCGCCACGCTAGGGATGCCCCTGTGTTATGGCGGGTGAAGTTTACAGATTGAAGAATTTAATAATACAGGGTGTCCGGAAACTCGTAGTACAAGCGGGAAACTGGTGAATCTACATCACATTTGGAGTCGATTTTGTAATATACTTTTTTTTATTTGAGCTTTCGTTATCGAGTAAATCGAGTTTGAAGTTGATTTTTTTTATTTTATTTTTTTTTTTTTTAATCAAATTCTTATAAATTATTACTGAAGATCAAAGTACCCAACTAATTAAAACTATTTGAAAGTAAAACAAATGAAGAAACTCGGATTTGAAGCATTATTTTGAAATCACCCTTCATTTAACCCGGTGTAATCATAAAATATTTCTGCTCTGCAGGGTTAAAACATCTGTTATTCAACCCTAAACACCAGAAAAAACTTAAAATAAACCCTAAAATAGCCGAAAAATATTTTTTTTGGTTTTTTTTTTTTTTTTTTTGAAAATGCTCAAATCAAAAAACTTTATGTTTTTTTGGGTTCCCCATGTGGTGTAGATTCTCCAGTTTCCCGCTTGTACTACGAGTTTCCGGACACCGTGTATATATATTTTTTTATTTATTAAAGGAAAAAGTACATATAAGTAATAAGGTTTACAATTACAATGACAATATTTAATACTACTCTTCCAGAGAAGTATTAGCTTGTGGTTGGAAGAGGAGTGTACATTATATTATGTATTTTACGGAGAATCAAGAGAAGTAGGAAAAATATATTGTAAGTAAAATGTACTACTAGATTTTTAATTTCTTCCGATTTTATGTCCGGGTTAAATCTTCCCCATAGGAAAAACTAAACCCTTCAACACACTTTTCCACAAACGATCATCTAGTCAATCAACATTATGCAAGTGCATTATATAAGCAAAATAAATACAAAACAATACAAGAACAACACGTCAACCCACCAGAGATCAAATGGGAAAATAATTCACCGACTCCAGATATTTTCATATCAGAGGGTTCGACTCGGTAGAACTCCTAACAGGGCCTATAAATCCTACTAATCCCTCAACATAAATATTTAAAAAATCTTTCGTTATCCTACATGTATTCAAAATGACCGACTTTTGCATCTTATCTAAAATTTAATGATAGATCTAGGTATAATGCCAGTAGCCGAAATAACGAACGGTAATATTTTTATAGTCTGAGAATGCCAAATTCTTTTAATCTCATTTCCTAAATCTGTGTATTTTCTTATTTTTTCATTAACAGATTTTTGAATATTACAGGAATTTGGAATAGCGACATCAATGATACATATAAGTTATTTTTTAAATGTTGTCATGTAAAACTATATCGGGTCTATTATGACTAATCGTTCGGTCTGTTAGTATAGTTTTATCATAATATATTTTATAAAATTCTTTTTCAAAAATGAAAAAAAAAAGATAAAAATAATTTTATTATAATAATAATATTATAATTTTTATAATATTCATAATAGTTAGTAAATTAAACAATTCCGTTTCAGTTTATATTTTATGTGATAAATAATTAATTGAACATTGTTGCAATTTTTGTGCTATTTTTTATATGAATTAAATCAATTGAGGAATGTGAGAGATGTGTGGATGGAGATTAGGGAGTTAAAGTGTAGAATATATGGGTGTTTTGTTTTGTTAGTTGAAATGTGTTGGAGATGTTAGGATCCATAGAGTTATTTGTTTGTTTGAAAGTATGGAGCGGAGTTTCTTTTTTTTAGGATATCAGGGAGAAGGTTGAAGGTTTCGGGAGCTAGGTAGGTGAATTGTCTTTGTGCTGATGTAGTATGAGGTTTAGGTACATTGTAGTGTCGTTTGGTTATATTTCTGGTGGTATGATTGTGTTGTAACAGTGTTTTTATCATATGTGTACAAGAAATGAATTAACATAAATTTTAAATGAATTTGACGTATATTTAAGAACAAACAAATAAATAAATAAATAAATTTTGTCATGTATCACATTTAGCCATTCACAATTTGTAATTCGTGTCATTCGTAATTTTGTAATTATTGTTAACATACCTACTAGTTTATTTCTCTTTTATTGCAATGAATTAACTCTACCTTAACTTATCTATTCACCTACCTACCTTTCATATTATGTTTACTTTTATTTTTATTTTTATAGTCTATCTTTTTCCATTTAAAAATGTTTCTGTATGTTATGTTATGTAAAAGCTTGTTATGTAAAAAACTTGTTATGTAAAAAACTTGTTATGTAAAAAACTTGTTATGTAAAAAACTTGTTATGTAAAAGCCCACCAGGGCGTTGAAATTAAATTAAAAACTATACTCAATAAAAATTCGGATTGGGGAATATCTTGTCGGTCGCTTATTGATAACACGTATTACCATTTTTTGAGCTTTTTGCAGAGGATCAATAATAATAAAGCACAGCCACCCCAAATGATGATACCGTATGCTAATATGGATTGGCAGAGAACATAGTATACCTACTGATTTAAGTGTTGTAGGAGTAAGAATATTTCTGAGAGTTCGAAACACATAAGATAGCTTGCGAATGCGGGGAGTTAGGCTGACTATGTGCTGATCCCAACGTAGATGTTGATCAATCACGACTCCCAGATAAAATATCTTTTATATTGGAGACTTGTGCCAAGTTTGGGCAATTACAGAAAGAATCAGGTCTTGGACTGGAGTGAATTATTATTTTTTTATTGTTAGTAGGTTGGGTAGCAGAGGACAGACTAAAGGTTATAAATTTAGTTTTTCCAGCATTGAGAGTAAGGAGATTGTCATCTAACCAATTCTTTACAAGGCCATTTTATGTCATTTTGAGCTATCTCGAATGTTCATTTCCAAGTTTTATGTTAGCTATTAGGACAGTGTAGTCAGCAAAAGATATTAGTTTTCCGGATATGAGAAGGTTACAGAGATTGTTAATATATATGAGGAACAGAATAGCGCCTAGGACACTTCCTTGTGGGGCTCCAAATTGAATTGGTAGAGGGTTAATTACATCGCTATTGTTAATTTTCACGGTTTGCAATCTGCCAGTTAGATATGAGAAGGACCAGTCTAAATTTCTGTCCCAGATTCCTATATAAGATAGTCTTTCAATAAGTATGGTGTGAGAAACCGTGTCGAATGCTTTGTCGAAGTCTATTAATATGGCAAGGCAGGAGTCATCTCCATCCAGGCTGTTAGTGATATTCTCTGTCAGATCTAAGATTGCCGATTCCGTATTAATTTTTTTTTGGAAGCCAAACTGAATATGCGAAAGAATCCCCTGGGTTCCCAGATGGGAGACAAGTCTACTTTTAACAATTTTTTCAATGACTTTCGACAAGGCACTTAGCAATGAAATGGGCCTATAATTTTCAATATTTGTTTTTGCGCCACTATAAATTGGAATAACCGTTGCATGTTTTCGATCCGTTTTTGAAGCTTAGATTAACAATATGCTTTAAAGGTATAGTAATAAAGTAGACTATGTGTTTTAATATGTATGGTAAAATTTTATCATTACCAGCAGCACTATTTGTTTTGATGGAGAGTACTGTTTCGAAAATTTCTTTAGTAGATGTGGGGGCTAGAATAAGTGCGGGGTGAGGAGAGTTCTGTTGTTTTACCTGTGTGACTAGGAGATTTTGAGTTTTATTAGTAGCTTGGATTTTGTTGGCTAATTTCGTCCCGATGTTACGAAAGTAATGGTTGGTATGATCAGCTAAGGTTTTTGGGTCTTCATGAACTAGGATATTTTTACCGTTAATATCACGTGATTGAATGTTGAGTGATTTTTTTTTATTCTCTGAGATGTTATTTACTATGTTCCAGATTACTCTACTGTCATGTCCCATTTCTTCAATTTTTTTTTTTTGTAATAATTTTGTTTGGTTAATGTTATCAGGTTATTAATTTGTAGAAACGTAAGTATTCAGGGTCTGGGATATTGAGGGCTTGTTTATGAAGTCTGTCTCTTTTACGAATACAGCGAATAAGGCCATTCCTAATCTACGGTTTCAGCTGTTTTTTTTGTTGGGTGCTGTTTTTGTTGGGACGGATGCCTCATTGATGTGGGCAGTTAGTGATGCAGAAAAGTTTTCTAGGGCTATGTTGACATCTTCGGAAGCAGGGTTGTCTCCTATTTTTCTTATTCTAGATACTTTATCAGAAGATCCATATGGACAATGTTATGGGGAGGATTGCTGGGTTTAGAGGGAGAGGACTTTGAGTCGTGCAATTCTAGGATGGTTGAGTAATGATCTGTAACAGTGGATTCGAACACTATAGATTTCGCTTTGATCTAACCATGATGTGATCTATGCATGTCTCAGTAGTGAGTGTGACTTGGGTAGGTATGTTAATGTATGGTATAAGGCTATGCAGGGCCATTAAGCTTAGCTAGTCAGTGGAGTGAGGACTGGTTTTGTTTGGTATGTCTATGTTAATATCACCGATTTTTATGAGGTCCTTATTTATGCCATAAAGTTTTCTATCGAGAGAGTGGAGAAAGGGTGCGACAGTGCTGGGCTTGGGGGAACGATATATGGCGAAGACAGTTAAGTTATCAATAGTAATATTGAGACAATTTGCATGGTCGTCAAAGATTTCAGACACTATGTCTGATTGAGATCTGAGCCGAGTTGTATTGTGCACAGATTAGTTATTTATTATTTTTGGGATGTAATTTACATTAATCCAGGACTCTGACAGAACAATAATATCGAATTCATTACCTAAGTCAGTTAGGAGTACAAGTAAGTTGTCGAAATTTTTATTCAGGCTACGGATGTTCATGGTGAATAATTTTAATGCTGTTGGTTTCAAGATAGTTTTTTTGTACGTATTTGTGTTATTTGTCGTTTGTACCGTTAAAAAATTGTCAAAAGAGTTAATCGGGTCCATTGTGTGTGTATGTGTATGTTGGGTGATTGGATTCAGCTAAGACTTTGTAAGTTATAACGTTGCGCTTAGTTAAGCAAATGAAATTTAATTGAGTTAGATTCTTTGTTTAATTACATTAGTAATTTGAATAAAATAGGGTAATTAAATCAAATGAATAAATCACATGAATCAGGAGAATCAAAGGAATTGTACTTTTTAGAGTAAAATGTAGTGATACAGTTAACAAGATTGAGATTTTTATATGGTGGATTAAATTCAGTAATGAAATAATTTGAATTGAATGAATTAAGATAATTATATGAGTTAAATGAGTTGAGATAGTACAGATAACTAAGATTATAACTTGTTTTAGATAGATTAAGATATTTTTAGAAATTACCATAATTGTAAGAGTTAAATAATTTGAATGAATAACAGTTATTGACAGAATTGATAGAATTACATTAGTATTAGATCTATCAAAGAATTTACAAATAAAAATGCAAAAATCAGTAATTTTAAATACATGTAGGATTACGAAAGATTTTTAAAATATTTATGTTGAGTTATCAGTAGGATATAGGTCCAGTTAGGAGTTCTACCGAGCCGAACCCTCTGATATGAAAATATCTGGAGTCGGTGAATTATTTTCCAATTTGATCTAAGGTAAGTTAACCTGTTGTTCTTGTATTGTTTTGAATTTATTATGCTTATAATAGCACTTGCATAGTGTGGATTGACTAGATGATCATTTGTGGAAAAGTGTGTGGAAGGGTTTAGTTTTTCCTGTGGGGAAGATTTAACCCAGACATAGAGTCGGAAAACATCGAATGAATCGCACAGTCCACAGAATCAGAAGAATTGTAAGTAGTAAAATAATTTTAAGATTTATATGAAATATGTGATGTAAGAAAAATAGGAAAATTAAAATAATTTACAGAATAAGAAATAGAGTTGGAAGAATTTGTATAGATATTTGGGCATGTTATAATATTGAAATGTATTCGAGGAATAAAGGAAATTAAATCAAGAGAACTACAGGGTTTTCCAATAAGAGGTGTTATTTTTATATTCAATCGTAAAATATCAATGGTTTCGTTGCTTGTGTGGCACGTAGCGCCGTCTTGTTGAAAGTAAACGTTGTCCAGATCAATACCATCCAATTCCGGCCATAAAAAATCATTAATCATCTCTCGATAGCGCAATATATTCACCGTAACTGTTGCTCCAGCCTCATTTTCGAAAAAGTAAGGTCCAATGACTCCGACGGACCATAAAACCGCACCAAACAGTCGGGGTTTGGCGGGGACTGCCGGAACGACTGGACGACAAGTGTGAACAGCTCCATACAACACTATGAGCGAGCGTGTTCCGACACGATTTGAAAACGGACGCGCTGCGTAGGCGAGCCATCCGACAAAAAATGTCGGATCCGTTTTCAAATCGTGTCGGACAAGTGTGAACAGCTCCATACATCCACTACAGCCACTAGGGCATCCGTTTTTAAAACGGGACCCGCCTCCGATTTGAAAACGGAAGTGGGAACGGGCCCTTATTGGAAAACTCTGTAGTTAAAAATTAAAAATTTGTAAAAAGTTTAAGCCATTAAAACAATGAAAGTAGTTATTAAAATTCATATAATTAAATAAAATGGGATATTTAAAAGAATTAAAGAAAGAGATTAAAAATAAAAATTAAAATAAGTTAAGTTTATATAATTGGATGAGTAGAAGAATTAAGATTAGATTCATATAGACGATTTGGAGAAGTAAGAGAAATAGTAAAAATAAAACATTTGGGAGATTTAAAATTAGAATTTAAAATATTGAGAGAATTGAAAGAATTACAAGAAAGAGATTAGTGAAAGGAATTAAAAGAGTCAGATAAATCAATATTATGAGGAGAATTAGATTTTGTATTTGGCTAATATTATTTAGGTAGTCTAAATAAGACAATTTATTTATGTAAAATAAATTAATTGTATGTACTATTATACTATTTAAGACAATCAATGCAAAGTGAGGAATTAAATTAATTGAGATAGTTGAATATTTTATAAGAATAATATAATATTAGTAAGTGATTTGAAATAATCAAGTCATGTAAAATAGATAAATGATTAAGAATAATTAAATTAAAAAATTAAGAGAATTAAATAAATTAAGATAATTTCAAAAGTTGAATAAAGTAGGAGAGTTTGAATAATTTTATAAATTAAACATATTAAATAAAATAGAAATAACACATATATTATTATAATAAAAGAAATGAAAATAGTGGAATTGATGACATGAAAAATGAATTGAGAAATGTTACAAGATTAAATAATATGAATGGTAATAGATTAAAGGACAGATAGTAATCAAAATAATAATTAGTTTATGTTGATTGTGCCAGTAAAAGGAAACATTAATTGCATTTTTTAAATGTAGTTATGTTAAAAAGCACAGTGAACAGAATAGTAGAAAATAATAAACTTGTGTTTAAATTATGACTTTTGAAACAGCAGCATAATTCATATTTAGGTTTTAGAATTATTTTTGTTTCTAAATCAGGCACATTCTTTAGCTCTGTATTTTCAAAAAGCTCTTTTGAGTGAGATGGCGAGAGTGTTGTAGAGAATCGGTTCAATCGTGAGTTTCATTCCTTGTACTTAATTGTTAGCATAAAATGTAGGTGCGTCAAGCCATGTATCCCACAAGTTATGGAGGTAACTGAAGATTTAAGAAGAAACCATACAAGAGTCTCCCCACTGTCAGGAGCCAGTGAGACTATGGCATCCCCAATTGGGGTGTGTTGTGAGACTGAAGGTAGTGGGGAGGGGAAGGAAGTGGTTCACATCTGGTCACCAAACACGGCCAAAGCCACTTCAAGCAATGTTTCAATTCTGAATGGTGGTCTTACACAAGAGCGATACTGAGAGTATGCCGCAAATATACTTTATATTAATTAAAATAAGTAATTTGTGAAAACATAAATTAATTAAATAAAATTTACTTGCGCACGCCGGAATTTGAACCCGCAACCTCCAACTTGTTAGTTGAGAGTCTTACCCCTTGACCGTGGAGGCCGTCAAATAAGGTCATTTACCAAGGGAAACTACCCCTTTTAGTGGAAAATGTAAATGCACACGTCCAAAGTGAAATTTACTGAAAATCTTCTAAAAATCTTTCAGCTACAACAACATTAATAAAGCCATTTTTTGTAATATTAGCACTCTAGAACACCTAAACTTCGCCACTGGTACATATACAATATTCATATAGAATTATCGTACAGCAATGCCATTACAGCCATACAAGCAGGACCAGCAAAAAGGTAGAACAACCCTTCCCACCGTAAGTATAGTTTTTGGACGTGAGGTCTGCTGTTCATAGCGATACTAGTATACATATAAAGAAGAGTTTCTATGGCGTTCAGGTGGTATGGCTTTGTTGTTATTACAAATCTACAGTTTTTTTCTGAGATTGATGAAATTTTGCACACTTGACCTTCAACAGGAATAAGGTCATTTTAGTAAATTTTGATACGTCTTGATGAAATTTTGAACACTAGATATTCAAAATAAGAGGAAAATTACTGTCTTACTTTTTGATAACTGTGATCAGAATTTCTTCCGGAAGGTTTGTGTATACAATACATGCATAGAATAGAAAGAAATAATAAGTATAAGAAATTAAAAATATAATACTTATTGAAAGTAGAGAAAAGTCAATGTTTTTTATCAAGTCGTAAAAAAATATTTCGCGCGCTTACATTACTAACGCTGGCTAAACCTTATGAGATACATCAAAACAATGTACCATGGAATTTTGTATCTTAAAAAGGCCTACAGAAAAGTCCAAGATGGTATATGTCTATCTCCTAAGGATAACCCCCAGCAACGCCGAATACACGTATACACGTCAGCTATTGACACAAATCTGAAATGAAAGGACCAAATAAGTCAAGTCAAAAATATGTCAAAAAAATTTGAATATTAATATATACCTACATTTTTAAGAATAAGAAAATTTGTGTCTATAAAAAACCTATATTTAATACACTCCGCCTTCGTTCAATCAACTTTACAATAAGCAATGATTAGTTGGGGATCCGCATATAAAACTAACCTTCTCCCAATCATATATTTTTTTTAAAACCCTACGATTACACAACGGATCGTTTATTTAAAGAATTTCAAGTACCTTTATTTAAAGATCTGTATATTAAATATTCAATAATTCAAACACAAGCTAACGCTTCCATGGAAGAGTAGTATTCAAACCTCGCAATATGTAGTAACCCAAAGTAAATACTATTTTATTTATTTATATATTGTTTCTTTACATTGTATCTTTTTTTAGGTTAGAATTTTTAACCTCACTTGGACAAGCCATATGTAATTAGTATTTATTTATATGTAATTACTTTTTACCTAATTTCTATAATAAAAAAATTGTTTTATACCTTGACCTTGATACATATCAATAGGCATCAAGGTCAAGGTCTGGGTCTAGCCGGAACTTCCGATACAGGATACAGGCTAGGGCGGGTGATGGGTGATATAATACCAAATACTCTATAATATTAATATAATATCAATGGGGTGAATGTAATTATTTATTAATAAATCATGGGTAAAATTTTACTTACGACTACCACGCGTAATAGGTACAGTGTTTCATTCAACCCATTTTTCGCCGCTATCACTTCCCGTGGTCAGATTTTGATGAAATTTGGATATGTTGTATACAAACACCCAATATACTTATACTTACAAAAATATGAGATGTTTCGTTTTCGCAACGTCAGCGAAATAGGGGGGTAAAAAGTAAATTTATGAAACTAAACAAGTTTATTTGAAAGTGGATTTATTTCTATTCATTTATAAATCATATTACTAACAGTAACTAAAATTAAATATATTGTATGAATAAGTAGGAAAGTGCACCTTTCCAAAAGACATAATAAGAAATTAGCATACATAAATATTACAATAAACATTATTTTCCGGTATGGTAAATTTCATTACATTTATAGTGCAATGCCACATTACACTCTGGACACATATAATATGTTTGTGAATGACATATACGAGATATCTTTCTATTTTCTCCTTTATTTAAAAAATGACTACTCCCTGTTATACTTGACCTCGTGCTGTCGCAAATCTACTTGGTCTGCCAATAGAACAAGAAGGTACTTTTGACGACTTCATAAGGGCGGTGGCCACACTTCTTCTAAAATTTAAAAGGCTTATATTTTCTTCTGGATGAACCATTTGATATAATTTCTGTGGATTACAAAGTGCCACATCACAGAAGTTGGAGAATATGGCCCACCATCACTTTTTACCACGAACCCTTATTCTATAGTTCGAAATAAAATTATCCACTAAGTCCTAAGTCCAACTCCTCCCATAAAACGATTATACATGGTAAGAGCGCTGGGTTGAGTGACATTTATATGTCTTTTTTAATATTTAAAGACTTACATTTTTAATTGGCTCTACGTTATCAAAAATCACTTAGATATTTCAAAAGTGGGATCGATGTAAATAAGTTATCGAAATAAACAATGTGATTTCCTGGAGTGTCTACACTTTTCAGAAGATACTTTACAACGTTGCCTCCCATACCCAAATCATTAGTATTTGACGGCACTTTGGTTTTCTCAGTATATATACCAAATGCATAAATATATCCATCTACAGAAGCCAATGTCAACCATTTTACACGAATGCTTTCCTCTATAAGGGATCATTTGTTCGTCTATTGACAGCGCATGCCGTATAATTCTATAAAACTGTTAAAATTTTTATTTAACAAGGTCAAATATGGTCTAACTTCATAAATTTGTCAGTAGAATCGATATTTAAATTGTCAGCCAAATGTAAATTGCTCTTGACGTCACAATAGGTTTGTCAGGTCATGTGTCATACGTGACCGTACAAAAGGATTTGTAATGTCCTCATCTAGAGACAATACATTTCCTCACGAGGTAACCTATGATATCCATCGTACAATAAAAATCCTATAAATGTTTTTATATTATTAATACTCAATGATGTGATTAATTTTTTTTTTAATAGAACATAACCATTTAATTGTTCTACAATTAAGTTAATGAGATCACCATTAAAAAATAATTGAAAGAACTCGTACAAGTATACCCACTTATTTTTTTTTCACATCTTCAACTCTTCTGTTCTCAACGTTATTTGGCACTCGCGAATAACTAGGTTTCGATTTCTTCCAACGCATTTCTCTTGGCACTGACGATGAAGATGTTGATGGTTGGGGTTGGGATGGAGTTGTTGAAGGTTCACTCACCAGCCTCTTGGAGTGGATTTCAAAAGTTCCTGCCGTATCACCGAACGTATGGCTAAATGCAGCGTCTTCGTGAAAGTCATTGTCATCAAAATCCTCTTCATCAGTAACTTCGGCGACTTCAGGAGGTAAAACAACCACATATGGAATATCTTCTTCGCCGTCTTCATCGTCGATATTCCAATTTTGTGCGATAAAGTCGGCAGCCTCTTGTGCCGTAAAAAAGTCCTTATAAGTTCTAACAGTAAAGTCAAACCTTTTTTATAAGTACCTGAAAGAATAACGGTGAATCCTTATCAAGTTCTCAAAATATGACCCAGCAATCAAATGTTGCGTTTTTGCAACGTCAGTGAAATATGGGTTAAGAAACCTGCAAAGGCTTGCAGTATGATTATATAATTATTATTACTTGCGCAGCGTAGCACGGAAATTTCAGGATGCGACTTCTGGAAAATTCTGGCTTTACAAGGCGCTCCTATATAAAGCAGCCGCGCTATGCCACAGCTCAGTATACTACGGGTACTCACAGCTACAAATACGATGGGCTACAATTCATTCAATAGCACCACGCAACGCAAAGTAAGACACTGTGATACGACTACATCTTTCATTGGTCTTTACCTACCCATTACCCACACCTATTTAACAAAATAAGAGTAGTTTCCTTACTCTGCTTACCTCTATTATTTAAATAATGTCAGGGGAGATGGTAAAATATCATCGACCAACAATAAAAGATGCATAGATAACTATAAAGTCCCATTTTTTTCAATCAATGTTTAAAATTTCCCGTGGATTTTCTTAGCTTTTGAGACGTTTGCCGATAGATTCCGCAGCAATCTAAAATATGCACAAATCATTTAACCTCTTGAATGCCAGCTTATCCTTAGTATATTTTTAAAGAACTATTCTGTTCTATACTACAAATGGTAGGTAGACTGTATACTATTTTGATAAATATATAAACACATTATCTGGCAAGACGGTACAATTTACAATAACATAATTTTGCAAAAAACAAGTAATTTATGATTAAAATAGAATCAGATGGTACAAGGTGAAAATTTTGCTTCGGCACATCAATAATTAAATAATCCAAACTGAGAACCTAATAACCTATTTTGTGAATGTTTTCTCTCTCCCAACATAAATATTTGTTTCTTGTGCTAATTATGTTGAAACAAAATGTTACTCCAATAATTTGCATATTTAGAGTAAGAGGATCCAACTCGTTTTTGTGTAAGACGGTTCATATCTAATACAACTGCTTGCATTCAAAGTAATGATGTCAAACACAAGCTAGGATTTGTCATCAGAAACAGCCGTGAATTTCAAAAACCTGAAACATATCTTCTTCTTTACTACACTTTGGTCCGTTCTCAACTTGAATACTGCACCTCCATATGGAATCCACTTTACGATATTTATAAAGAAAATATTGAAAGTATTCAAAAGAAATTTCTGCGATGCTTCAATTACAGAATGAGCGCACCTAAACTGTTTGTAAAATAATATTCTTATGTATATATTTTCCACCTATTTATAAGTCAAAATATTTGTATGTGTTTTTAACTGCTGTTTAAGTCAATTCGTGAGAAATAGTTTGGATGCAGGTGAATTCTATAGTTGATGTTTTGTATATTCTTGTCAATTGATATCTGTATCTGTTTTTTCTCCAAAATGAAAAAAAAAAAAAAAAAAAAAAAAAACTTCTCAGGGCTGGCCCTGAGTCGGACCTTCCTCTCTTCTCCTTGGCAAGTCGGCGCCCAGAGCGGACTGCACAGAACCGGCCCTGCAACTTCTACACATAATACAACTGCTCGCATTCAAATCTTGTCAACCACAACAACTTCTCAGGGCCGGCCCTGAACCAGACCTTCCTCTCTTCTCCTTGGCAAGTCAGCACCCAGAGCGAACTGCTCCAATTGCACCTGCACATGACCGGTCCTGCAACTTCTACACATAATACAACCGCTTGCATTCAAAGTGTATTGCTTCATATTTAGTTTATCAGTTTTACTTTACTGCATGCTTTAAAAACTTTTTGTATAATTTTCGAGACCTCATTAGGTACAATATGTTGTTCTTATTACTAGCCCAGTTGGGGGTAAAATCAAACAAAAAATTAAAGTACCCATAATACAACTGATTGCGTACAAGTATCTTGCTAACCACAACAACTTCTACCCACAAAACAACTGCTAAGCAACTGTAGGGTTGATGGATTTTATGAATTAGAATGGTTCAGTTGAATGGATAATGATGTTGTAGGTATGCAATATTATAATTATGTTGATAAAAAAAATGTGAACACTTTCGATTGATCAGATATTATTTATTTGGACATTACAACATCGAAATGAATATAATCTGATTATATAAAACAGTCTCAATAATAAAAAATATATAAGTTTCACAAGTTAGAATTTTTTTTATTTAAAGTAAAAAAAGTCAAAATTAATTCATATTATGTAATAATATAAAAAACCATACCCATTAATTATGTTTAAAAAAATCATTGTTCCCTGAGAGATAAATATCAACAAGTTAGAAATATACAATTCGCACCAATACTTATTTCAGAAGATGCACAGATAACAAGTCAATATAAATAAAATAAAAAAGTTCTTAGGAAGCAATTACTTTGTGGTTAGACATTATATTTTTAATTAAATCTAACACTTAGTTTTTATTATTTTTCACATTGACCGGTTTCTTGATCTGTCTTAATATTTAGTTATTATTTATATCCTGACGAAGCTTGATCTAAGCAAAACCGGTTGATGTGAAAAATAATAAAAACTCGTGGTTAAAAACTAAGTGTTTGATTTAATTATAAATAAATAATATTGTCATTCAAGTCAACAAGCAATTGTGTACCAAGTGATATAAAAAAAAAAGTATTTTACTTCAGTGCAGTAGATTATTCAATCTATTTAATTAAGAAATGATTACACACATATTCTCAAAAATGTACACATGATAACAACATTAAAGAATGTTTTCTTTTTTTGAAATGCAGAATAATTTGATCAGAATTTAGGCGTACTGCCTATACATGTTTCCTCAACAATATTTGGAAATACGAAATACAGTTAGGCCCTTCTTACACATAGATACTTACAAGCTACGTGACTGTGATGCAAGCACAAGTAGCCTATGATATGCTACTCTTTAAAGCTGGTTTCCATACACCGAGCTACCCGAATTATACCGAATTTAATCATGTTTTCAAGTGCAGCCGTGGAATTAATACACTGTCAAGTGACTCTAGCAACGAAGACAGTAATATTGTTCTTCATCACATGTACAAGCATGAAAAACCATCTAAAAGATAATTTGGGTTCATCCATTCAACGAAATAAATGTTAATTGTTGGGCATTTGTGGCCGCCAAGGTACTGCATTAGAATGATGTCAAACGGACTTATCTTTCCAACCTCAATCAACGCCTTCTCCACTAAATCCTTTTTTTAATTATTTATACACATGGAAATATTCCCACCTCCAGAACAAATTTAACATTCAAATCATGTTCGGACGTCGTTTTTGTTTAACGATTAGTAGATGCGAATGCAACTCGGGTAGCATGCTACCAGCACTGTTAGTAGCGTGCAACTGACGTCTAACCCGTAGTTGAGGCGTAGCGTCGTGTACGAACACTAGCAAAACAGGACGGCGAATATGCTACGCGCACAAAACTGGAGTCGCTTGTAAATATCTCCATATACGAATGGCCACAACCAGTATGAACAAACAATGGTGTGTATCCAATCCTTGTTTAAATAATTTTGAGAGATTTTCACATAGAAATTTATGTATCAACAAAAGCTAACCTAATCTTTTATCATTTGGTTAAATTCTAAACTTATCATAATATATATTACATACATACTATAATTGTGGAACCATAGAATGGACTCATTCCAAGAATATAAAATAAAATATTTTTAATTGATGTTCAATTCACACATCATTTGTGCCCCCTGTTTGCAAGAAATAAAAATATATGAACCATTTTACTATGTTCATAGGGACTCGTAAACGGGCAATGTGTGACCACAGAAATCTACCATGACACGGGGTGGGTGTTGGCAGTACTCTTTAACAGACATCCATTTGGTTTAAAACATCATGCATAAATAGATGCAGGAATTATTCATTTTTGCATAATATTATGCAGTTTGCAACAAATGGCATAAAAAATATTAAGTTTTTTAACTTGAGAGGACATCAGTTGTCTTAATGGCAAAACACAATGTGAGTTTTTTAATTAATTATGAAAGTAAATTAATTCAAGCAAGCGAGAAAATCATTATCAAAATATTAACAGCCCATTTATCTAAGCAAAAGCGATATTATACAGGTAATTTGTTTTGTGATTATTGATTGGTAAAACTAACAAAAATAGTTTTACAGCTGTCGTAAAGGGCATTAATAAATACATTTTAAAAATGGATCCCAAAACTGAGAAAAACTTTACTGTAAGTTATACAGACTTTTAAAAATGAGGTAATTCATTTAATCTTTTTGATATATGTACTGATTTTACAAAATGAATTTAATATTCTTGTTCTATGT
This sequence comes from Hesperophylax consimilis, assembly GCF_061612785.1. Taxonomy (NCBI): domain Eukaryota; kingdom Metazoa; phylum Arthropoda; class Insecta; order Trichoptera; family Limnephilidae; genus Hesperophylax; species Hesperophylax consimilis. The sequence continues at coordinate 25,928,618 of NC_142840.1, forward strand.
GGATAATAAAAGAAGCAACTAAAATTATATAGTTTTCTTGGGTTCGGTGATGGTGGCTTCGCTCTCAGTTTCATCGTCGGAATATGTGGTGGGTTCTTCTCCGCGCTTCAGTAATCGGCCGACCAGCTCATATTTTTCTGAAATAAATATTATTAAAATCAATACTTGTAACAAATGTTTATTTCAAACAAATCAAAGAACTTATAATCTCTAAGGACGGGTTGTTTCGGAGAATTTGAACAATTCTTCAAATTTCAAAGTTAATTTTCAAGTTCTGTAAAGGTTTTATCAAGTTCTGTTATTATTTCAGTTCTGTCAAGTAAATAGCCTATAATTATGTGATAACAGAACTTGAATAGGACTTTCACAGAACCTGAAAATGAATGTTGAAATTTGATGAATTGTTCAAATTCTCCGAAACACCTCGTCCTAAGAATGGAACATTTGTAGTACCTACAGACCCAATAAATATCATTCTTGTGGCAGATTTGAAAATTGAGTGGATTCTATTGAATTGTTTCTAAGGGAGGCCAACAAATGCACTACATATTACAATCTTGAAGGAATAATTACAATAGTCCATCCATAAGCAACAAGGGAATTTATGAGTGATTTAGATCAGTCAGAGGGAGGGCATCTTCTGATTGATTTTATCCGCCTTAGATAGACAAATACAAATATTACATAAATACATTTATTATATTTAACAATGTGTGTGTTCAAAAATAAGTTTAATTCTTTTAAAGCTTTACTTATATTTATTTAACTCTCATTCATCATAGAGGTGGGTCCTATGAGTACTTTTCGTTACTGGGTACAATGAGTACAGGTATTCCCCACAAATATTCTACGGAAGCTTGATTCCCCGTTTTATTATTCGAAATCCGTGGGGGGGGGGGGGTTGTTACAGGATTTCTGAAAAACATTATTCCCAACAAAAAAGTTTCAAAATGAATACTCCCCACGAAATATTTGAAATCCATGGGGGGGGGGGGTTGTTAGAGAATTTCTCTAACAATTTTAGAGATCTGTCACAAGTACAAAGTATCGCATGGAAATACCCGGTACTTTTACTGGGTACGATAAATACACCTCACCTCTATTTCATCAGCGTCATGAAGCTAATACACCTATAAATAGACTACATCATTTTGGCAGTAAAATAATTTGAATTTACCTTAATTTAATCATGAATCATTATTTATTGTAAACTATGTACCTAACACAACTGTATTACTTGTTACCTATTTTTGTAAAAGCCCATTAGGGAGTAAATAAATAAATAAATATCATGAGTTCTACCATGGCGTGGTCGAGGGGCAAGGCTCTCGACTAGCAATCCAGAGGTCACAGGGTCAAAACCATACAAAATTATATTGTATTAATTTGTGTTATTTCACAATTTATTCAATTAAAATAATATCAATATATATTTGTGGCACATTCTAGAGTGGAAGATACTCTCAGTATCGCCCTGGTGAAAAAACCACCATTCAGAGTTTAAATGTTGCTTGAAACAACTTTCGACATGTTTGGTGACCAAATCTGAATAGCCCACTTCTCTACTTTCCTTTTCTCCATATCCTACCCCTCCCATCTACCTTCAGCCTCACAACTTACCCCCAAAACCTTAGCTCACTCCAGACTCTTGAATGATATTCTCATAAAAAAATAAAAAATGGCAGGTTAAGGTTGCAACAATTAGCATTATGCCACTCATTTTGGATTCAACGAGAAACTAATCCTTATCTGGGGGTAATTTCATAATCTTATCTATTTTCCGAAAAGATAGAATTGGCCATATTGATGATGCAATCAAAGCCAATGTGATAGCATAAATATGAACGTAAATAAACATGGTGACTCACCCTGACCATTCGTTTAACAAATATCTTAAATTTTACCTCTGAATTGCATCTCCCATTCCCGAGCAGAATCAACCTCCATGGCGGTGAGATCGCTTAGGTCGTCATATTCCTTGTCTGACACGTCCACTGAGAAAGTCGCTAATCCTCTCGTGGCATCATGGCCAGCAAAATTGGCATATGGACCACCTGAAATAAACAAAAAAAAATGTTGTTGTAAAAATATTAGAAATATTTTTATTTCTTTATTCAGAGTTACCAAAAATACAAAACATTATAAAAGCAAGTAGATAGTCCGTTAATAAAGGGGGAATAAAATTCTCTGACACTATTCATCAGTTTTGTTATTTGCAATAAATAAATCTCTGTAGGCCAAACTTGACCCCTTTATATTAGACATCACAACATTGGTAAAAGACATTCATTCAAGGCAGTACTGAAAGATGATTGATGGCTCACTGATTTAAAGCAGTTGTCCAGTTTTTGAACTGCGATACATCTAATTTGTCAGGATCAAGCAATCAACCAAGTGCAGTGATTTAAAGATAATTTAAAATTAAACAATAACTTTGTAAACATCACTTATAGGTAAATACTTAATGCCGACCGGGTTTCGCTACAACCGTAGCTTCATCAGGACAGTATAATACTAAACATCTAAAATATAAATTAACATGTGTTGATATCACGGTAAGTAGACAGTCTGAGCTACAGTGGAAGAGGTAGGGATAGGTGGGAGATTGAGAGGCGAGTGCTCTTTGTCAATAGGGAACAATCTGAGTATAGGGCTTTTATTTAGGTTTATTTGGTTGTTGATGACTTTGCTATTGACGTTTTTGGCTTTCCTTAACTCTAGCGCCTCTAAGTTATCCAACCTAAGGCCTATTCCGTTTTTATGTAATAGACTGACGCCAGTATTTTTGTCAAACGTATGGTTGGTTGATATGAGATGATTTGCAAATTCAGAGAACCCATTACTGTTTAAGCATCTTAGGTGTTCTTTGACTCGCGTGTTGATATTACATGCTGTTTTGCCTATGTAAAACGCGGGACAGTCACTACATTGCAGTGAGTAAATACCTGAATGATTTAACCGATGTTCTTTAATAATAATAATAATAATAGAAATTGGATAATTTGTAGAGCGCCGTTTTTGTGAAAAATCACCTCAAGGGCGCTGTACAATTTATTTCCTAGGATCTACATTTGTTATTTATTTGTTATTAACGTTCATAACGTCCTTAACGTTCATTAAAAATTTACCTATACTATTGTTAGTGTAAAAAGCTGGTTTGATATCTGATATATGATAAAAGGTGGGAGGTTTTTTATGCTTTTTTGAGAGAAATTATTGATGTACAAAATTCTACGCCATTATTGAGGTTGATTATTATTAGTTGATATATTATTATTATGTTATAGATGTTTAGTATTATAGATGTTTATAGTTTATAGTATTATAGATGGATTATAGATGTTTAGTATTATACTGTCCTGATGAAGCTACGGTTGTAGCGAAACCCGGTCGGCATTAAGTATTTACCTATAAGTGATGTTTACGAAGTTATTGTTTAATTTTAAATTATAATGTCACATCACAAAGTAACCGCTTCATATGAAGAAATAAAGATAATTTGTTAAGAAACAATGTAGTTATAAATGATATCTCCAAATAGCTAAAATTATTGTAATAATGCAAACGGTATGATGAAATGAGGTCCATGGAAACAAGAAACTCATTAAGTTGCTATTCACATGAATAAACATTCTGACATCTTGATACAGTCATTATGCAAATAGGAAAATAACAGACGGAAATAACATGGCTGCTTACTTTGTAGAAACATTGGAGGCATAATATTGTTAAAAGAACAAAAAAATTTACAGAAAACTTTTAATCCAACTTAAAGTAAAATGAAATCCTAAGTTCCATCAATTTATTTTAATAATATACTTGCTTGGCTACGTACAGCTAAGTTTTCCGAACCTGCTGAAATAGTAATATGTACAGATTTCAAGTTTTATTGAAAACAACATATTATTATATTAGTTAATTTATTGGCCTGGTCCTGAATATTGTAGAACAGCTATCAAGCTCCCATCTAATCTAATCAGATAAACTTATCATTCGGCAAGATGGCTAAGTATTTATTACTCGATCATTGCCACACATTAAATTGCAATAAAATTTAGGTAGGTAATGTTAACTTCCGCCGATAGGCACAGTATGGTTTTGTTTGCTAAAAACAGAAATCAAATTAGAGATATTATAAAAACCTGGGTATAGTTTTAATAAAACAGATTTTTTTGACAAAATATCGTTTGTGCTGGAAATGTGTAAAGAAAGATCTGCTCAATTAAATGCCAGCCAAATATATGTGATACCAAATACCCTAGAATATAAGCCGAACTCCAGTAAAATATTGGCAGTATTTACCCAATGCTGACTGCTAGAATCGCTAGTGTAACATGTGGACATTCCTTCCAGACAATGGTGACAACTAATAAACTATCATAGACAGAGTACAGCGAGGTTTATAACTGTACAAAGCAGAGCCTTTTTAATATTTTTTTTAAGTATGAGCAAAAAAAGCAGTAAGGTCGTATTTAGGTTACCGAATATACATATTTTTTTAAATTTCGGTATTTATAATTTATATAAAATAAATAAAATATTTATATACATAAATTTTTCAAATAAAATATTTATATACATAAATTTTTCACATAAAATCCATTAAAATGAATGAAAGAATCAGAAGTCGGATGTATTGCCTCTATTATAGGGTATTTGGTGATAACTATCGGCTATCTGACCCTATACTTCTTGGACATGCATAACTGACAAAGTGTTTCGGCATTGCGGTTTTTAGGAAATTGTTATCTCTAATTGCTGGTACTGGTCAGTCCGGTTACTAAAACCCAAAGTGAGGCCTATAATTGCGGCTCGATTTTGACATTTTTTTATTTATCATTTAAAACACTTATCTTGTTCTGAAACCTTGAATATTTTGTTACAAGAACAAACAAGTAAGCTACAAAAAAAAAAAAAAAAAACAAACAAACAAAGCTGAAACGAAGCTGAAACGAAGAGATATACTTATCGAGTAAACGGAGAGAGAGAGATCGCCTACCAGCCGCCGAGAATTTTGGACTTTGTTTTTTCATGTACATATCTGGATAATGTAGATATTTATTCTTAAATATTTCAATAAATGATGTCAATGAAATAAGGCATATTTTAAATCCGGGTTGAGTACCATTTGACCTATAGTATACGTTTTGCAAAATTTTGTTTTGAATCATGAGTGCCGCTCGATCACACACTTTAAATGTCAGCCGCGCAGTGGGCACGACTTTCCAAATCAATAAATTAACCTATTTTACTGTATTTGACAAAGAAATAGATGGTCAAGTATTTGATCTGTGATATACCACAAAAAAAAGCAGTCGGCCATTCATGCAACTGGTATAACATTACATATTATCACCAATACCACTCGGGTATTTATGAAGTTAGCACCCTCACCACAATCATACATTACTGCTAACAACTGCAGACAAAACAGGTTATTCATTCTAAGAGTAATGCATACAGCATAATGTGTATTATTAGAAAACACAATCTTGAATATAAGAAAAATAGTGTACATATTATGAACACACGATAATAAAATTAAGATAAAACGAAAAAAATTTTAAGAACCAAGTAAAAGTGTAAACCAAAGAATGTCAGCTTCCATAAGCAGATGTTTAAAATAAATAGGTGGGTATTAGTTAATGAATAAATAAAAGCTAAGATGGTATTAGTAAATAAGTTTGCAAAAATTATTATAAAATGATTAAGGTTAAATAGTAACTCATTTTATGAGGAATGAAATGATAAGACTCTTTGTAAACATAGTATGATAAACACATTATATTTTACAGCCTGAGATAATAATACTTTACATAAGCAACAGTTTGCATAGGTTTGCAGAACTAAGCTAACCAACTTGAAACCCAAACAGAGATATATATTTACAGCCTGAAATACCATTTTCATTTCAAATGATTTTTTATAAAGCAAAACAAAAACTTATAAAGATAAAATCAAACAAGATAATAAAATATCCTCAAGGGTGCTGTCTACTACTCTATAGATAAATCTGTTGTAACAACAATGGCTAATAGTGCATCTACCAGGGGCTCTATTCCTGAATCGAGGGCGCTCGTAATCGCCGTCGAAAGTATGTACGTTGGTCGTCGTTGGTATTCCCGAAATTGATCGAAGGTACATACTTCGACGCCAAACGTCAAAAGTCATTCCACACAACAACTACTGGGTATAACCAGTAGAAACAGGGCAGCGAGTGGTAGGTTGTTGGCGTTTCTATGGAATTGGCTGTCAAAATCTAGTCTAGCTGTCAATTTTTGTTTTACCGCGCGGATTCCGCAAATGTAAAAGTGGGTGAAAATTTCCCACTTACTAAGTCTTTATCGAAGCTTACAAGCTCAATTAAGAGTTGCTTTTGGCAATTTGTAATTTGTCTGTTTGACAGTCACACCATAGAAATCCCAAAAACATCAGGAACATAGACAATATTCACAGGGGTGCCAATATAATCATCTCTTCTACCAACTTCGACCGTTCGACGCTCAAGAATACGTAAAATTGAAACATTCGAAAAAGTTAGTCGCGACGACTAGTAGTTTTTCACTCGAAGACGGCGCATACGAAAACGATTGATCGTTTAACTCCAGAATCGCAGGCCAGCTCATCAGTCAATAACACAAAACTTTAAGTACAATGTATCACCAGCGAGCATGATGCTGCATAAAAACATATGTAATAATAATATTATTTAGGAGCTGGTTTATCTCTGCAAAATGCCTAAAATCAGAAGATTAATTTATTACTCTGGTCATTTTGCTGATTAGATTGTTTGAATTCATGCGGATTGAAAATTTCAAGTGCATATTAAATTTGAGAAAAACTTTTTTTTTTAAATTAGTTTCAATGGCATCGATTCCATCATTTTACTGACGCCGTGCACATTTTGACTTATACTGCATTCTGCAGAACGGATTGCGATAATTTCTCAAATAATTCAAGCACTTTGACTATGTTACATTGACTGTGGCCAAATGTTGAGAAACAGAAAGGCAGATAGATAAATCGATGCTAAAGCCTCGCACAATGTTAAAAACATTAAAGAATTAAACATTGACAGGATACCAACATCTTTTGCAGAACATCCAGAAAAAATTCTCAACTTTGCAAACAACTATTTTTGCAATATAGGCTCGAACTTAGCGAATAAAATCAAACAATCTTCATTTACTGCCGAAAAAACAGTATGGAATGAAAATGTCAATCAAGAAAACTCCCTTAACATAGTCAAGATAACAAGTGAAGATATAAGAAATACCATAGCCTCCCTAAACACAAATACCTCATCGGGAAATGAACTGATATCAAACAGAGCAATTAAATATCTACTAAATGAGCTAATCTACCCACTGACGTACCTTGTAAATCTTTCAATAAGAAAAGGTATTTTTCCCACACGTCTTAAAGTTGCTACGATTATTCCAATATACAAAAGCGGTCCCAAAAATGATATATCTAACTATCGACCAATTAGTCTATTACCTACACTATCGAAAATATTGGAAAAAGTAATAAAAAAACAAATGGTTAAATTTTTGGATGAAAATAAAATATTATCAACGACACAATACGGTTTTAGGGAAAACCTGGGTACTGGTGATGCTATAGCTAAAGTAACAAATACAATTATAAAAAAACTGGATGAAGGTAAAAAATGCTTGGCAGTTTTTATTGACCTTCAAAAAGCTTTTGATACAATTGACCATGAAATACTATTTTTTAAATTAAAAAAAAATGGAATAACACAAACAACTCTAAATCTAATTAAAAGTTACTTAACTGGAAGAGAGCAGTATGTACAAATTGGTAATAAAAGTAGCAAAACACTATCAATCAAGTACGGTGTCCCTCAAGGAAGCGTATTGGGTCCAATACTATTTCTCATTTATATTAATGACCTTATGAGTCTTCCCATTGAAGGAGACATAATGAGCTTTGCAGATGACACTGTCATTATATTCTATGAACAAAATTGGACAAGCACACATAAAAAAGCGGAGCAAGGTCTGACTGTACTCCAAAACTGGTTAAAAGCAAACTCCCTTACATTAAATGTGAGTAAAACTAAATATCTAACTTTCTCTAAAACCAACAGAGGTCAACCAACGAATGAGCATACACTCAAATTACATGAATGTCTAAATAAATATCCGCAATGTTCTTGCCCGCATATAGTCCAAACTAAAACAATTAAATATCTTGGGATCGTAATTGACGACAAACTTCATTGGGATGCACACATCGAAGGAACCTCAAAAAAGCTAACAAAACTCATCTATTTCTTCAAAAAATTACGAAATATCTTGTCAACTACAGATCTAAAGAGAGTATATTATGCGCTATGCCACTCTCTACTGGAATATGGAATAATAGGATGGGGCTCAGCATCATCAAACCATATTAAACTACTAAAGAAAACTCAAAATTGGATCATAAAGACCATATTAAAGCTCCCCGTAAGGACGCCAACTACTGATATTTTTAATCTGTTTGATGTTCCAAGTTTACAAAAAATCTATGCTAAAAATATTCTAGTTCATCACTTAAAAAATAAACCAGAGGCAAACCCCTCTCACGATCATAAAACCAGAGCCAAGCAAACAGACATGCTAAATATTCCTAAATGTAATTCTACTTTTGGACAAAGAAACTCTGAATTTTTAGCAATTAAATTATATAATAAACTCCCTCTCAACATCAAACAAAGGAAAACGAAAAATATCTACATTAAGGACATCAAATCTTGGCTTATGGAAATATCGGAAGAAGAACTAACTAATATATTTAAAACATCATCTTAGTTGCTGAAAACGTATTCTAACATATATAGTCCCCCTCAGCACAGGATCTCCTAGTGAGGAGGACTTCAATGATCTGTTTTAATTTTATTTATATATTTTATTTCATGTGCCATACAAAAATGTACCTAATTATTTTAAAAAGTAACTAAATAAAAAAAAAAATAAAAAAAATAAAAAAAAAGATAAAAATAATACTGAAAATAAAACTGGTAAATATATTGAATGAAAATTAAAATTACATTTGATTAATATTTTTTTAGTGCTAAGAAATAATAATATCGCATTACGAAAATGAATAGCTACTACCGGCAAATATGAAGGTCGCCATGACTTGCACATTGTCTAAAGACTTTAGAATCTATTATTATTCAGGTTGGTTACATTTTTTCTTGAATTAAATCCAGAAATTTGAATACCTGAATAAATCGCAAGGGAATAACAATTTGAGTATCCATGGGATAGGTTTGTCACCACCGGGTCATCAGTCGCTTGCTGCCAATTTTATTAACCCTTCTGTTATCAACAGGGGTACCCAAAATCTTTAATATTACTAGCCTTCGTGTATAATTTAAAATAAAGACCTTATCATTTTGGAATTTTTTGTATTCCTACAAAACACATAATCTACCGATATTAGCGCAAGCGATTTTGACCTTGTCCTTCATACAGTTTCTTTATAGATAAGGGTTAAAATAGCACTTAAAAAAAAAAAACCAAGCAAAAATATTTCTTGGACACCGGCGTCCGACTCACAGTTGAGAGGTTAAAAATAAACTAAAGTAGATTAAAAAAGAAAAAATATTTTATAAATATGTAGATATCATTTCTTGCAACAAATAATACTTCTTGCTCGCTGGAACCACACCCACTATAGAATACGTGGTCGAATAATACGCCATCTCAAATGCACGTTACTTCGCTATGTAGATAATAATATAAAGAAAGCTAAGAAAATGGTAAATTTTTTAAGAGGAATAAGGAATAAATTAGATGTAAATACAAGTAAATTAGTTTATAATAGTATAGAAGAATCTCATTTAAATTACTGCTCTAATGTCCTTTTCTTGGGCAATCAAACACAGATAAATAAATTGAAAATAATTAAAAATAGAGGCATGCAAGCAGTATTGAATTGAAGTAGGTATTATTATACTTGAAAAAAAACTACGAATTTTAAGTGTGAGACAGTGCGAATAATTTAAAATACCTTAATATTTATATTTAAGCTAAAAAATAAGATGCTCCCGATGTTTAAGAATGTAAATTTTAATTTCACTGTACATGGCTACCCCACGAGAAACTTGAGATTTTAGACTTCTGAAAACAAATTTGTCGGGAACCCAAAATAATCTCTATTTTAAAGGATTTAAGATTTTTAATGAATTACCAACAGATGTTAAAGAAGCTAAAAGCCTTGCTGCTTTTCGTGGGTTATGCCTATATACTATAAAGAATAAGTTTTAGATGTATTGTAAAGTGTCCATAATGTCATAGAAGTAAGTTGTTAAAAGGTTTATACTAGATATTAAAATAAATAAAAACACAAAAAAAAAAAGATCACCAAAAAGAACCATAACCACTGCAGAATACGTGGTCGAATAATGCACCCTATTACATGCGCATTGCCAGTATAACCCAAGCCGTCACTTCGGCCGCGTTTTTTTGATGAATCAATAGGTTTTTTATAAAATTAACTATATTATGATAATTATTTCATGATTAATGCATGAGCCGTTAATTCATAAAATTTATGAATTATGTAACGGGAAAAATGGCATTAAAATGACAAAATGAGTGGGGTCACAGTCACCCGTCATTGCACCCAAAGTTTTGTTTAGCATCTTGGCGTCCCGAAGGTTAAACTGAGGTGATGTTATGAAAAATGTGTATTTAATTTATTTTGCACTCAAACCTTACTATTTTTTTACACACAATAATTCGCTGTTATATATACTTTTATTTCAAGTTAAATGACGAAAATACTTAAATAAACAAATATTTATCCAAATAAATGTTAAAAGTTATTAAATTGTTTACACGCAATATCAGTTTTGGGACTAGAGAATTCATCATCAGTATTTTAAACCAAAAATTGATTTTCTTGGATGGATTAATGGATTGCAATTAGTTGTTGTCTGTTTTTACAAAAAGTCAGAATGCAGAAGATAATGATTTTAAGTAACGATATTTTTTATTATCTGGATTATACATGATTTGCACTCAAATGTGAGTTTGTACCTGATCAACTTCATCACGCAAGAGGCTGGAAAATAATTCAAATCGGATATTTTATATGCATGCAATCGAGAGGAAATTATTAATTCAAATATTATGTGGTCTTACAAAACAATATGGTCAAACAGCAGATGCACAACATTCCTAATAATGTACTGTGATGTGGTATTTACCTGGTCCGTAGAATTTTCGACCTTTAGACACATCGAAAACATGTCCATTTATGCCTACAAGAATCCGCCCGTCAGCCTGCTTGCTGGAATACTCCCTCAGTTCGGAAGGAGTAAAGTCTCTACGTAGTTTGGGCAAAGCCGGGGGAAGAGCTTCTTCTACCGGAGTTTTGTCCCGATTTTTAAAAATCTTATATATTAACACAACAATCAAAGCAACTAGGAGAGAGTTGACAGGACTTTGAACTATTTCGTTAAAAACAGACGAAATAATTCCTTCACTACTTTCTACCGTAGGTTCTTCCGGAACTTTATCTGCCATGATGTATTATAATATTGATATCTGACGAAGCACAACATAAAATACACCAACCATGCGCACAATACTCTCACTGAATGATGATAAACTAATTTTGTTCAAAAAATATTCGATGAAGTCACACAAAACGTCACAGCTGCTTATCAATCTTGCTATTGTATTCCATTTAAGCGTATGTTCACAACATTTCCATCATACCATAAGGACACGCCACAAAACATTTTTGATACTGTTTCTTCATTTTCTGCACCGAGGTATCCTGTCACGTTATTTCATTCGTGGTACAGCCAAATTAATATTTAGCAAAAACTAAACAATTTTTGCCCACCCGTCATCTAAAGTTTTACCCATGGGTTAGATATTTGTTCCAAACTTTGATAGGCCGTGTTCGCACGATGTATTGCTATTGCTAACGTGCTGGCATACGTGCTGGCCTAACGCCTAACGTGGCCCTACGACGACTTGGCGGTTGCATGCGTTGGCCGCCAACGTTGGAAAGTCAACCGGATTATTTTCGGTTTTTGTGCAAATATCAAAGGATCTTGGGGCCAAGGCGCAAAGAGCGTTCACATCACATACATATGAATAATAATAGACTAGAACTTAAAGGTGAGGCGTAAAATCAACAGTTGGGGAACGCAGAGAGGAAAGCTGACTGTGATTCGTCAATAAATCAATCTGACAGTATATAGGCATCTCGCATTATAATATCAACATTTAGTTCTTAAAAGTAAAATCTGCTTTTGAATGAATAGACATTTTTACATGGGAGCGCAAATTACTCGCCACGTTATGAACAAATTTGCGAAGTACAAATTCGGCAAAGTAAATTTCTTCTATTTTCAGAGTCGAATATTTTGTTTACGTATTCAGTTAAGACACTTTTATAAATGTTCATAATTTACTTCCTAGCAACCAACCATGAGCACACTTGAAAATCGCTACATTCGACCAATGTTGGAGGGTTGTCACAACGGCTCTGTTCCTATTAATAATAAAATAATTAAATTTTTAAGAAAATATATAACATTTCACTTTTAAGAAGATAATAGAAATGTAAAACAACTAAAAAAAAACAAATGAAATTATATACACACAGCTTTTACCAGCGATTCCTAAGAGTATTTGGAGTAAAAATTTGGACATCATTTTGCCATCATCAGCTGTGACTTTTTCAATTAAAAACAAAAACATGTTTTTTCTATCACACATCGCCACTCGGTATAACCCAGCGCATTACGTGATATGCACTCCTTCTCGTTCCAGCAGTACCTTACATGCGAAATAACGCGCGTACCTAACACGTGGTCCGTTGCGACGTGTGATAGAATGTTCCAAAGATAATATATGATCGGTGGCGACGTGCGATAGAAAAATATAATATTTTTAATTTTAATAGATAAAAAATATCATCGGACAGCAAAATGAGACATACATTTTTCATTCCAAACATGATCACTGTATCTACATTTTACTTCCAAACATACCAATTTTTCACAATTGATAACCAACGATTTGTCCTATATTAAGTGTTGTTTATGAGTTGTGTAAAATTCAAAACTCGTTTTGTAATAACGCCATTAAAGTGGAATAAATTTAAAAATTATTGGTTTATTATCCTGTATTAAAAACGGAGTTCCAGCAAGATATAACAGATGAAAAAATAGAAGTTCCAAATGATACGATTATGTATGTTATCAAAGCGCAAAAGGCGAAGGCACATCCCTGATTCTTATGCAAACGGCTTTGTGTTTTGCGCCCAGACGTATCTCGATGTGATAGTATATGTTTCTACACTGATCCATATTATACGATGTGAATAAGCTTAAAATAATGCTTATATATGGAATGTAATACGACAATTGGGTTTATTCTCTTTTTCACATCTATTTTTACAAGTTTTCATAGCACAAGCCACCATTTTGCCGTGTTATTTCGTAAAATGAACCGATGATGCCTCAACCATAGCTCGACGCTAGTTCGCACAAGAATGATGACGTCACATTTTCTAGATTCACAGGACGCCATACGCGAGCCCAGCCGGCTCCAATGGAGCCCGTATGGGGAGTGGGGAATAATACGCTATTAATCACTTAGGGCAGGTCTACTAATATTCATATGTCTATGGTTTACATATTGGAGAAGTCCTCGTCCTTGTCCTCAGTTCGCAATACGCGTTTAGCGGAGACCATGGCAGAGACGGTCTTTTTATTCGATTTAAATTCCTTTTTGTTTCAATCTTTTGATAAAAAACTCACAAATATAATAAAATACTAACAGTTCACACGGGCTTCTTTATCAGACCTAAAAACTACGCAAACATTATTTTTGTGAATAGGTACATTTGAAAATAAAACTTAGACGTAATCGTGTTGGAGTCTACATTTTATAATATATAATCTTATTTTCATGTAACATAATTTAGTACATTTTTTAATATTTCTTTTATTAAAAAAAAAATGCTTTGTCGAGCTAAGCCTTTAGGTTGGATCTATTCCGTCCGGTACCTGTTTACTTGTGTATGTGAAGCAGTGTTCTGTCGATCCTGTGCTTATTTTGGATCCGTTTAATGCTGGCCTCGGTTGATTACTGTTGATTGGTTGAATTTACGGTGTTGTCACTCAATATTGTCAATAGAGATGTTATATCTGAAATTAATGATTGTGCTTACGTTACCGGCTCTTTAACAATGTTACTTTGGAACCAGCTCCCGATGGCGAGAAAGTTGATCGGTATGCAAAGGAAAATAATCTTTTGTTCAGATATCGGGCGATCTAAATGCCACAAATTCAATGGAAAAAAGTAACTGGGACATGAATATCAATGAAATCGGATGATCTGAAGGAAAAATTGGAGGTAGAAATATATTGAAAGCAGCGTCAAAAAATAGATACGAAATAAAATCTGAAAAAAAAAACTTGCGGTCTATATTCTGTATGCTATCCAAGAGTCTCAAGAAGATAATATTAGAAGAAGAAAAACCGAAGTTTCGCATTCATAAAAAAAAATCAATCCAGTTCCGAAAGGAATCGGTTCCTCAGAAAAATATATTTGTAACCGCAAAGTCACCGAGACAAAGTAACCGGGATAAGAACATCGACCACCTCTAGTTGTCAATATGATGGATTTATTAAAAATTGCTTTGTGATCAAGGCATTTCAACCGTAGGCATTAAGTTAATAATAAAACTCTCAAGTTCTGTCAACATAATGAATTAATGCAATTTATTTAGGCAATCGGCCTCTATTATACTACAAGACGACATGACTGCACCAATTGTGTCTTATGGTGGAACAAGATTTGTAGACTATTTCGCTATTTGTGGACTCGATATCGATTCAGGGTTAGAACCGGACAGACTATCAGGTAATAAACATATATTCAACATTGCAATCAACATATTATTGGTAGATTTTCTTTTATGCATGTACGTATCAATTGATACTTTTAGAAAGTGATTGAATTTTGTCGCGTGACACTTACGTTCCTTTATTGAATTTTCGCAAAAAAAGCACGCAATCTAGATTGTGTATGTGAAACTCCATATTTAGATTTAAAAACCTTCGACTTTACAATATTTCTTGGTCGATTTACAATCTGGTCAGACTCATCTGACATTTCATATTTGTTCAATGTTTCATTTCTTTTATTCATGTGTTTTATAATATTTTCACTTCAAACGCCAGTAATATATTATTATATCCCTATGAAACATTTTTGCACAATCATACTACATGTTATAGGAATTTAATTTAATTGTTGGAATTATTTGCCAAACTGCCTGTGATTCCCACGATCTACTTTTACTTAAAAACCAAGTTTCTCAGAATCAAGTACCAAGTTATACTTCGTGTAGTATAACTTAGTTGGAAAACACTGGCCCCAATTAGCTTTGCCAAATGGTCCACACAAAGGCAGGATGGACTTCCATTGTTTATTAATATCCTAGACTTCTCTATAGTACATACAGGCAATGTGTCACTGCTGGCCTTAAGTGAAAGAACTAAAAATTGTTTCCTGCAGAAGTGCTTTCTAGTGCTGCTTCCTCCTTTGTGTGTATAGATTTGTGCTTTCATATTAATTGCAAAATGTTACATGTCAGCTAGCAGTCTGTTGAGACTCCATAACAGACAGTTAGCTCTTTTCCGTTGTACAAATAATTATAATGGTAAACCGATGGCCGAAACTGAGTTCAAAGTGTTTATTTTGTAACAGATGCCACCCTAAAAGGTAGAGGCTATTTCTGTGGCACTGCAAATTAGGGACTCCAGGTTTTGTCCCCACTATTTTCGCCTTCCACCATAAATATGATTGCCAAAAGTTTAACTCAACCCTTTCCAACAGACCATTTTTTAAAGATTACTACTGATTCGCTCTTCTTGAACAAGAAGCATGTGCTACGTAAACTTTAATTGATACATACATCCTCCTATGTCGAAAGAGGTTAACTTGTATGAGCCTAAGAAGTATACCCGTGAAAGATCCCGTGCATCCCATTTATGCTCCGAAATAGCGATGAATCATTCATGAACAAGCTGCAAAAATGAGCTATCTCTTTATTTGTACGACTCCCGGTTTGACTGTTTTTTTTTTCACATATTATTTTTTGCTTTACGTTCAATTAGCTTTTGCCATTCAATTATTAACCTCACTTAGACCATAAATAACTATATTACTAAGAACCTTGTTTCCAAGAATACAGCTAAAGAATGATGTATATGACACGAGAGTGGTCATTCAAGAAAAAAGTTGTTCACCTACAAACGACTTCATGACCTTTTTATACTTACATGTACCTCAAATTTATAATCTTTTCTGTGATATATCTGTGTGTTAGCACATGACAAATAAATAAAAAAAAAGCTTTCACCAATGTTGCAATGAAGTGACCAGATTGTTTAACGATCGGTCTCAATTTACTTTTTAGGTGACAACCTCCACTATTCCCCACTAGACAGACCTTACAAGGGAAAAGTTCTAGGACACTATCCTGAGAAAGTTACATCTAATGTCTTCGATGAACATGCCGTATGTATGGTAAGTCTTATACTGAGTACCAGAAAACTATTTTTCTGTACTAGCCTAGTGTATAGATCTAGGTGGGAAATAAACTTTTAATGCTTCATAAATTAACATGGACTTCTGAACATCAATAACCAGCTAGCGTAAAATGACATATTAAACTTTTACGGTTGTATTATCTGAGTAATTAAAGAAATTTTTCACGATGTGGCCTTCTTCGTGATTAACTTTTACGATTTTGTGCCCCTGCAATGATTTGAAGTAGTGTTAAAAAACCAACAACGGCGACGCGAAGTGAACATTATTACCTATAACGCATCGCATAGCACATAAAATTCATCACAAACGCATCGCAATAAATAAAGTTTTGCTAAACTAAAACAATAGTGAAATTAGCATCCCAACAAGTGAATGTTCCTCCACCTCTGTAAGTACCTTCTACCTTTATAAAACTCATTGCCAAAGTAATATATCAACAAAGAATAATTGATTAGTTTATTAAAAGGTCCACAGCTTGAGCATTTGGTATTTTCATTTTATGACATGACTTGGTGGGACAAAATTTTGACTTTTCAATTAATTTAATAATAAACTTTTTTGAATATATTTATTGATAATATTATATTTGCCTGCCACTGGTTTTTATAACCTTTGAAACGCCAAGCTTCCGCCATCTAATTTAATCTATCCGTCGCCGTTGTGTGCGACGCAATGTTTTGCCGTGCGCTAGCTGATTCTATTTTCGTAATAACTTACTTGTTTTTTTGCAATATTTTGTACATTTATTACCGTCTTACCAGATAATGTGTTTATATTTTTATAAAAATAGTGTATAGTCTACCATAAGTAGTTTCGCTAGAATAGAGAGAAATGTTTTTTTTCTCATGTTATAAAAAATATTTTAAAGAAAAACAAAAACATTACAATAAATATGAAAATTTTATGACATTTTCCTAAAAGCTAAATATGTAAATGTTTTTCACAATAAAAAAAATAAAACATAACAAACCATATGGACGGCTTTAGGTGGGCGCATTGAAGAATGGCGCAGTAGTCTTGGCTGTTATTTTAAAATGGTTGCTCTTTATGAAACGAAAAGCAAGAACTCTTATCTCGTTGTTCATTTTGTTGCCAATCGAATAAGATTTATTTTAGTAACCTACAAATAATTTTTATGACAAAAAATCCCATTAAAAGAGAGCATGTTATGAATGTGCCTATCGGCCACGACATCATTAAAAGTTACCTCTAATTTAAGCAATCATAAAATCTTTAAATAGCTTTACATTAAAGCCACCAGTTTCTGAAAGGCACAGTTGTGTGTTAAATATTGTGTATTTATTATTTACAGCTTAGTTTACCAGCTGGCCTTCTGTTTCGAACACAAAAACATTTGTTGGAGCCTCGGTTTCACTCTTTCGTTGTAACTAGAGAGGATGCCAGCCGATATTATGGCTTCTCCCTCGTGTTCTACGAGGAGGTCCGCAACAGAAATATATGTAACGCCATGCACACATTACAGGTGAGTTCTATAAATGTATTTCAATATAATTTGCTTCTTATTGATAAAATAGTCTCATATAAGTTATAATCTCGACTACCAGCTAAATGTTTTACCTATTGGACTGCTGTAAACACTGCCTGTAACTTCTAAAAATGTTATTATTTTGTAATGATAAACTAATGTTTATAAGACAAGGTTTTTTTTATGCTTGCCTCAAAGGATAAAAATTATTACAAGCAAGGATAACAAATTATTCCTGTTGGCGGCATTTATTTTTACTCCAGAGATATTTTCAATTTTTATGAATATTTCAGGCGAGTAATCATTGCTTATAATAATTTGTTATCTGAAAATGTTGCTTGTTCAATGATAGAGGACTTGGAATTGAACCCGCAACTCTGCATTGGGAATCATCTACTATACATAAATGCAAATAGGAATTTGTCAAATCCAAAATGCTGTGAAACTCTGTTATACTTCAAAAAGAAAAGGAAAAAAAATCTGAAGGTTTATAACTAAAATAAACTTATTAACATATCAGACTCTTTTGAACTAAATTAAACTTCCCATATAACAAAAAAATGATATTATGATATTATTGTAATTCTGATATACTTCAGGCTATGCACATCACTGAGCTATCGAGCGGGCAGGGGACCCCCCCTGGCAACAGGAAGTCCGGTCCGAGGGAAACCTGCCGATCCCTGCCCCGATCCTTCAAGCTATCTCCGCATGTATCCGGAGCGGCCGTCAGCTATTACGACATCGTCAAGGATAAGCTTTACGTTGCAAAAAGCATTGCTCTCATTTGCCAAATGGCCTATGTGAGAGTTGCTCACCTATTTCTCCTGAATTTATATAAGTAAGTTGTACTAAAATTTTTGGATTCCCATAATATTTAGTTCAGATTGAAGATTTTACAATGGGCACTACGTGATGCGTCTTAAAATATTAGGTGAAATTATCTATTTCAATAAATATCGCCACATTTGAGACAAGAGCTGAAGATTGATAGAACTTTGTTGCACACTGATCTCATTCTTTGTTGATATTTGTAATGATAATAAAATATCTTTATTTATTTACAAATAAGGATATTATAGACGTATCACTTAGCATACTATTTTATTGTTGTGTTATAATACAGAGACACGTTAAAATCGAAGGACAACACATATACTAACCTCCCCACATCCTGCAATAAAAATTATTATTATTATAGAAAAATTCGTTTACATATGCACTGCACCTACAAAGGGGGGATATCTTTTCCTGTGTGATTCTGCATGTAGTGTTTTGTACTACGAGAGTACAGATTTCAGACTTGTACCTGTGTTTGCGTGGCTGCATATATTCACATAGCAAAGTCATCTTAAGGTGACTTACGTGTTATGGCCATATTAAATATTAAAATGTGAAGAGACATTCAATATTATAACTTTTGGAATGTGCGAAGGAATACTGCATATATATATATATACAATTCTGCAGACTTTGGCTATACTTCCACAAGTATCTGATACTAGACAATTTAACCACTCGGAACATTAGAACGTCAAAAGACGTAAATATGATAATAGCGGTCAAGACATTAGTACGTCTTTTCACATAAACGCGCGAGATTTTACAAAAATCGATTTATTTCCATCACTAGTATACGGATTGCCATGATTTAAAAAACAGAGTATCGATAATGAATAACGCTACGCGTCTGCATTCAAGAATATCTATGGAATCTAGAGGTGCATTATCTGAGTCGATTGAATCTGTCATCTTGTTCGTTCATAATTTATTGCGTTTTTAAATAATTTATTAAAAATATTTTAGTTTGGACGGTTAATATTTTGAGGTGACTAATAGTTTTTAATTATATTTCTTCAATATATAAAGTGTTATTTCTTTATGATACTCAGAAAAAAGTACATTTTTCACAGCTTTGAAATAATGGTCAGCGATTTTTACATATTTTTGACGTTTTCAGAAAATGTATATTTAGACACGCAAATATTTACGTATAACAAAACAATACGATAGTGAATTTCATAATCTTTCCAAAACATCTTTTAGAATGAGGCTACGTTTCCCAAAACGTGAGTTATGAAGCTTTTAACAAAACTCGTGAATAACACAAAAATTTTCGCGTTTTGACAGTTCGCAAAGGAACACAAAGTAAATAAAAGTCCTTTTCTGAGAGGTTAAGTATCTTGGTGACTACCGCCATACTTCTGGGCAGAGGTTCGTATACAGGCACACGTTGCTGACATTTTGTAAACTCGGCAAAGCCAGTCTACAGCGGCTGAGATTAGAAAGCACCGACAATTAAAAAAAAGGATGCTCATTTTCAGAAAGCTTTTATCCACCTGAAAAATAAATGATATCTATTCGGTTTTTGAAATCAGAAAATTATCTTTTCGTTTCCGTAGGTATTTTGAGTTTTATCCAATGTTGTTTTTTTATATTGTTTACGGGAGATAATAATGTGCTTATCCAACTTTTTTAAATATGTAAATGGTAGTCTAAAGATCTTGGCTAAGAAAGGAGGATGTGCAAGACGGCGTAATAACCCTAAAATTAATCACGATAATACTTTTGGCAGTGAAAATCTCAAATCATACTGAACTAGAACCAATACATGTGAAGTACTGCAACAATTATGATAACACTGCACTGAGTTCAAGAAGCTAGCTATCTCAATATGTTGAAATGGAGAATTCGCTGGGTTGATGACCGCCGGCTGCCGATATCAGCGAATTTGAAGAGATTTCCAAGAGATATGATTAGTGTACTTATGTCTGAATAATTTGTAGGAGTCTCCCACGGCAACCCGGTCCAGGGATGTCCCCTGAAGCGTATGTGTACAATATGCTTTACGAGGTGATGCTGCCCGCCCCCGGGTTATCGGTCCGCTTCTACCTGCCTCCTGCCGAACCTCACCTGCCCCCCATCTCCACTGTGAGTCATTTTGCATTTATTACCCGTCAAAAATCACCAGATGTATCAAGATACAAGTCAAGACTTGCCTAGTTCCACTTTAAAAATGGTCTGCAAAAGCCATATAAAACAAAAGATTGTAAATAGGTACAGGCAAATCTTTTTAAAGGGCGCTCGTTTGAATGTATTTGTACACATTTGTAAATCGAGCAAGTCAAACTGGTTCAAATACTGGATGGTCAGATACTGAGCGCGTAGCAACATTTGCTCTAATGTATTGAATTATTTTCATTGTAATTTGATCAAGTCGGGGTAGTTAAGTTTCTTTCGGTAAACTTAGGTTGCGATTTTTGAAAATGGTGTGAAAAATAAAATATCTTTGTGGTAAATCATTGTCCGGCCAAACAAACTTTAAGCCAAAGTAAACTTTACATACCTACACTATTTATATACGTAGATAGTATATACATATATGGTAGAACCTTGTTAATTCGAAATCCACGGGACATCAAAAACCAAATTTCGAATCAATAGTAAAAAAATATATATACATATGTGCCGAAAATCGAGTTCCTCGGCCGCCCCTTCAAATTTGGGTAGTATCTTAGGAGTAAATTCGTATTAATACGAATTATTCCCGTGTAAATCGAATTTTCGCAGCAGATTACCGCCAAGATCGACCCTTCAAGTTCAGTTATTCAAAGTAAATTCGTAAGAATACCACACATTTCCGCGTAAATCAAAATTTCCCTGCCGATTACTCAGCGGACGGCCCTTTAAATTCGGATATTAGAAATAAATTCGTAAAAATACGATATATAGATATAATTTAGTGTGAATTCGTAAAACTATGACATATTTCCGCGTAAAACAAATTTTCTCAGCCCTTCGAACATGGATATTAAAAATAAATTGGAAAAAATACTACATTCCAGTGTAAATCGATTCAGATTTACAAAATAATAATGCTAATTAAGATGATGATGAAAATACATTTTTCAGCTTTTTACCGCCACTGCTGTCTATGTCCATTTTATTTTCGCAAAAATCGAATAACACCAACAAATTTTCATGCACCGACAAAAATAAATTACGAATTAACAAATTTCGAATTAAAAAACCATTTTGTATGAAAAAAAAATTCTCTGGATATTTTTTTGGAGAAAATTTCGAATTACTCGGGGTTCGAATTAAAGGGGTTCTATTGTATATAGATTGTATCTTCATATCTACAGATGGACGTGCTCAAAAAGGAAATTATGTTGTATAATAATAAAGTTACCTACATTGAGTTTCCTTCCTCCTATAAGACCTGTTTCATTTACTTAAAAATCCTCCATGCATTATCCCCAAATATGACATTAGGCCCTGAAGGAAGACTTTCTGTTTGTAGGGTAATTTTGTTATGTGATGCATTTACTTACACATGTTTATTTTTTTCTTTCTGTTTTGCTGGGGGCAATGTGAGATTGAATTCATATTACTAATTGTCTTGTCCTTCTGCAGGTGATACACCGACCAAGTCTTCCAGAAGAATTACCGTGTTTGGATTATGCGCTACGAGAGATGTTTGTTTTGCTCGGGGCGGATTACATAGTGCAACTATTTACGTGTGTTTTGTTGGAGAACCAAGTGCTGCTAAGATCGTCGGGTAAGTTTTTCACCATAATTTGATTTACACATTTAAGTATTTATTTACATTTTACTACATAATATTAGTAAGAAGTTAAGTTTAGTAAGAAGTTTACTACATAATATTAGGCTCGTTGCTATGCATAAATAAACCACTCACCAGATCGATAAATCCGTGCTTTTGTATGAAACATTCTCTCCTCGATTAATCCTCTATTTAACCATAGACATGCAAGTATTTAGACAATTATTCTACGATACACACTACTGACCAGGATAGAGTAAGCTCAAAAAAAAGGCGTGATCATAGACAATATAATTCTCATTCAGAGCCTATCCAATTCATTAGCCTAAAATATTATTTTAAAAATAAATAAAATAAAAATACATGTTAAGTATTTTTATTTCAGCAAAACAATAAATTATTGATAACAGGTTAAATCATTACTGAATAAGGTAGAACGATGAAATTACACCTTGCATGATATAAAACGCACAATCCTGGAAGGATAGTGCGTATTATAGTTAAGTTAAGGCTGTTACAAATTAGAAACAAAAAGAATAATTCGCACATGTTTATTTTTTGTTACAATCGCGAGTCCTATTTCGTTTTTGAGACATCATGAAGATTAAGCATTGGCAATGCGCAATTTCTCAACGAACCACTCGGCCTTTTGCTTCCGATTGAGAAATGAGAGCCACGAACTGACGGACATCTTGCTAATATCGGGTATTCAATTCACAACGAAACATTCAATCCCGAAACAGACTCTCCTTGCAACTTAAAGTAGGTCAGAAACTTACGTCGAATTGATTTGAAATCTGTACAGCTTTTAACGCTATACTGAACTTTAGGAATCGACATTTCATAAGATATTCAAAATGACTTTTATGTTGGCGTCGGGACCGCAACTATAAACGCACAAGAAATGACAAGAAACAAAAGATTTCAAACCACCATAGATATTACACTCAGCTAGCAATCACCATAAATAAACAACTCACTAGATCGATAAATCCGTGCTTTTTGTATGAAATAAATTGGTCCTATATTCAACCATAGATACCAAGCCAATATTTTAGACACATTTTATGCATAAGATTCGTCTAAATCACACACCATTGACGAATTTCAGTTCAATAGACAATCAGAGTTTTTTTTACTGGTGGATGTGGTTAGGCAATTGTGTGACAAGCCATGGAGATTACCATGTCTTTCATTCAGTTCCAATTTCGACTGGGGTTATACCCCCCTGTTGCCATTTCTTCCAACCAACCCAGAGTTTTAACATCATCAGATTGGTTATGTAGGAACTATTATGACCATAGACATTTTTTACTGAAGACGAATGCTGCTTCTTATAATAATGTTTGCTGGCATACTGATGCAGTTCATAGAGGTTCTTACTTAATGGGTGTAAGTTTGTAGTAGATGAGGCCAGCCCACCAGAAGAGAATTCCAGTTACTTTTGGGCCCCTCCTCGAATATTTAGTTTTTCCATTTTGGACAGACCTATACATATTTTTTTTAAAATTTCAAGTGTTTTTTATATACAAACTAATTTCATATACAAGGTGTCCGGGGGTAAAGTGTACTAACTTCAGGTGGTGATTTTACACGAAAGTACAATTGAAAAAGATAAATAACTTTTTCGAAATTCCAACTTTTAGGGGTACTTTACAAGTAAAAATGTAAAATTGGTCTGGCGTGTGGGACTGGCTTTGTAATTTTGCTCTTTTGCTAAATCTACCGTCCCGCGCCTAAATGCTGCCATTCTGTCAGTCTATTTAATTGCAGCGCTTCCTGTCAATAACTTAATAAAAAATATATTTATTCTCTTATGAAATCTTTTTTTGTTCCCGGACACCCTGTTTATCTGGGAGTTAGTGCCAGAAGTGCCTGTATCAGTTTTTGGTAATTTGATTTTGATACCAAAAAACTAAAAAAGTGTAAAACTAAAATGTCCCTTATTTCAATGATATGAATACCTACTATTGATGAAATTTTGACCTGTATAATGTAGAAGTCAGAAAATTGTTTAATTTTTTTTTACACAAAGAAATCGAACAATTCTCATTCCTGAGCGATTTACAAATTTGACGTAAGCATTTCCAGCATCAAGCCCCAGATTTGTAATATTATAACATGTAGGTATAGATTTCTGAATCTTCAAACTTGTGTACATACATATTAATGTTAGATATTTAATCAGTTTGCATGTTATTTGTGTTTAGATTACAACCGTTTAATGTTGGTGGCCGAATGCATAATTGGATTACTTTTTCCATTCTGTTGGGCCCATGTCTATGTTCCCATATTACCGACACCCCTTCATCACTTCCTGGATGCCCCCGTTCCATTCGTAATGGGTGAGTTAAACATTAGTTGC
Organism: Hesperophylax consimilis; assembly: GCF_061612785.1. Taxonomy (NCBI): domain Eukaryota; kingdom Metazoa; phylum Arthropoda; class Insecta; order Trichoptera; family Limnephilidae; genus Hesperophylax; species Hesperophylax consimilis. The sequence goes on from NC_142840.1 coordinate 25,953,640, forward strand.
TATTATTATCTATGTGTCCCTAGAAGTGTGATCTATACCGATTTATAAGAAAACTGATGTCCCCAATTTACATAAGACCTTTTGACTCCCTAGGCTTCCGACAGGCCAATAAAATTGATCATCTGTTTGAGAATAATTTCAGCATTTTACATTGTTTAATCAATTTCAGCTGAAGTAAGATTAAAAAAATTATCATTCTTCGGGCACACAGACACATCCACAATACACTTCGATCCGATCATCTTTTCAGTATATTAGTGATATATCAGCAATGAGAAAAGGTACAGAAGAAAACTTTTTGTTTCACGGGGCTCTCAACATACAGTGGGAGCATAAATACATGGTCACAAGATTCTAAGATATCCTGTATGAAAATATTATATTTCATTTTCAATTCAGGATTACACTCTGAAAATGGTCCTTCGTCCCTGGGCGGGAACAGCGGCATGAACCGAGGTATCGTGGTGGGTTCAGAGGCTGCCCTGTGCCTGGTGGACATCGACAAGCCCAACATTCAGCTGCCTGAAGAATTGCCCGTGTTCCCTTACAGAAATGCCTTCATCGAGGAGCTGTCGCAGCTGTTGGAGAAGTTTCAGGTAGGTTCATTCAGTCTGCCTTTGTTTCTACCTACACACCAACCGCATAACTTTCATCGATTCCGCCGCTTTAATAACATTCATAATGTCGGTCTTAGCTCTGTGACATTCTCATACTTATATGTAGAAACGATGCCTTGTATTTTTTACATGTTGACTTAATTTTACGCTTCATTATATTCCTTAACCTTTTCAGAGTCATTTGAAACATACACATTTTGATAATCTGCAATTCAAATGTGTAATTTGACATCCTAACCTCTTTTGTCTGTGAAATTTGACTTCTAAATCAATAAGCAATCAAACAAGAATTACTCAATTTATGAATACAAGGTACTTAAATAGTATAGATCTTATTGAAACCATTTGTTAGGTTAAAAAGAACTGCTAATATTTGTTACCTTTGTGGGGACTTTAAGGCGATGCCATACGTAGTAATGCAAAATCATGTGTTTTTGGTTTGAAAATTTGGTCGCCTAGAAATGTTTCAGATGCTTTAATTAAATACTGCAGGTAGAATACATCCTGGCCTTTGAAATAATCGAGTATTTTTTAGATAAGTCTTTTTATAAGCCCAGAAAAAAATAATGTATAGGCCTATGAAAACGGCTTTAAAGTTGAAAATTTCCTACTTACAAACCCATTTTCGGTTATGAATATATATTTTAATATATTTTTAAAAAAAGCATGTTTTTACCTGTCACAGGTGACATCTATATAATATAGATATATAAAAACACACGCTTATTCGAATGCAACCTTGTGTCAAAATTTACAAGCAATCGGTGAAGAATTTTCGGAAATTTAAGGTTCTGAACAAACAAACATTTACATTTTTATTTATGTAGATTAATCAATTAATAATTGAAATGTATATTTCTTTTGTTTAAATTTTTGACATATGTTGTAATTTTTCAAGTTTACTAGTGGTGTTCATTCGAAAGTTAAATTTCTGATTGTCTCTAAAATTGACAATGACGAAAAGCAATGATCCTGAGGCAAATATTTTTTTTAAATAAATTCTTTCAAATCAATTCACAAATCCTACAATTATAATATCATAGATCTGCGCTAGTAATTACATATTAATAAATATGATTAATTATTTGTCCAACAGATTGCGAGGCCGTCACATGAACAGACCAAATTCCACACACCAATAAATGGCTTTACACAGAAGTACCATTTGCAGGATCCCATGTCTAGCAGCTGTACATTACCCTCAGGTATGAATTATTTTGCTATAATTATGCCAATATTTTATGCTTCATTGTCTGTTTGGTATTTCATGAACTTCAAATCTGGATATGTGTATTAATCAATGACATTACAATAAATCTTTTTGCTATTGTCTCATAAACTCAAGATAAAATGTTGCAAACACTCTTGTTCCCAGTAAATTCTTAATTCAAACGTTGTTCATGTACGACAAAGATAGACATTCAAAGAATATGTGTGTATGAATGAAATAAACAATAGTGGGCGGCGTTTTCTGTTGAATACTACATTCTACATCACGCTTACTTGCTTATACTACAAGATGAACACGGAATACTGTATGAGGCGACCTACTGCTATTAGGTTGTCCTTCTTATACTTGTGTGTTGCTACATTCGCTATCTCACTTTCTCTAATGGCGCTGAAAATCTTCGGGAAACAATTCAAATAATGTTATTTTTTGTAATTACTTGGCTTTTACTAGTGTTTGCAGAGTAATTAAAACATTTTGTCATCGCACACGGGGGCATTTTAGCACTTTTTTAATGCAATTGACATAGAGGTAGCACACAACCTTACGCGACGCGTGGCAGTTTAGTATTAAAACTACAAAATCGAAAGCACTACAATTTGAACAATTCGACTTGTTTTTGGCTTGCTACTTTGAAATTTCTGCAGTGTGAAATTTCGCGGATGTATATTTGTGTCGCCTCTTCATTCACGAATTTCTTAAATTAATTTTAGTAAAAACTTTTCAGATTTTGATATCAGACCGTAATAATATATTCACTTTCAAAATATCTATTTAAGTGTGAGTCTGTAGATTTTCCCACTTTTTCTTAGTTTTTTGTCTTTTTTAATTTTTTTTAATTTAGCTAGTAAAGTAATTTATCCACTTGCTATTTTCATTTAAACATTAGAAATAATGTGTAAAATATTAAAAAATCTAAATTTTGGGCATACCATGTCTTTTAGCAGCATGAAGACTTGGAACAGCATATATGTAACTGCTACTATTTTTGGATTATGCATATTTTTATCTCTGGACAATTTAAAATATTTACGCTGTTAAGATATTAAATACATAAAAAAACAGTAAATATTTCTCTGTTTTCGTTTTCCGAAGATGTGTCTCCAGAATTTCACTTTTATGTTACTTTTACATTACTTTTATTTTACTTTAATGTTACTTTTACATTACCGTCACATAAAAGCGCCTACAAGACTTTGTTGTTGAGTTAATCGGTATATGTATAGAAATATTTTATTATGCTTACACAATGCTTCCATAGTTTGTCCTAATACTTGTGCATTGGCAACACTCACTTTTGATTTTGGTAACTCATAAATAATTGTAACTTGTGACTTGAGTAATTCATCACTTGTGCATTGGCAACATTCACTTGTTTGTGACTTTTTAACTCGTCATTTGTAACTTGTGACTCGAGTAATGCATCACTTCTGACTTTTGCCAAAATCATGCCATTTGACTTTTTAAATTCATCATTTGTAACTTGAGTAATTAATTACTTGTTACTTTTACCATATGTAACTTGTGACTATAGTAATTAATTCATCACTCGTCATCTACATCTCGTCTCTTGTAAGTTGTCTTTTGCATGTTGTCTCTTGTCAGCTTGGGTGCTTCATTTGTATATGTGTTGTCCACACCAGGGGGCAGCTCGCGGCGCAAGCACTCCTTCAATGACATCCTGGACTGGGAGGAGAGCCGGCCTCTCAGCGGTTCTCCTCCCCCCTCCCCTCCACCTTACACCCTCTACCACCACTCCAACAGGGTCACACCACCCAGGTCGGACGCCCTACAGAGAATAGTTGATATTGTCCGTAGAACGGGTATGTCCATTGTCATAATTTATTTTAATATTTTTCTAAATGCCCCCTAATCAATACCCATCAAACAGGATTTTATATATCTCATTATGCACAACACACATTCCCAAATAAAATAAATCACCAAGTCATCAAAAGGGCAAAATAAACGCTATCAAATTATTTGTGGCATTATAATATAAAGACTAGGCTAGGTCATGCCTGGCACGTCTCTGGGAATATGCTAATGAGTTCTCGGGAAGTCAAGATGATTCAAAGGGAAGGCAGACATTCAGATTGCGAAAGGTCCTGAATTTAACTCATAATAAATTAACTTTTAATTACAACTTGTAATAACAACATATTTACAATTTATTATTTATAACAACTATATTGTAAATTCTATAAATTGTCAAAAAAAAATAAGGTAAATAAATAAATTTTGTATTTACAAAATGTTAATGTCTGGTTACGGTGCTTAGATTTCTTGTTCCTAATGGATAGTTCACACGTAGCCAGCTAACTAAGTAAAGTATTATTAAATCACTGTCTTGAAAAAAATTATAAGTGCCGTCCACACATGCAATTTAGTAAACTCTTATACTTGTAGTAAAAAATGATTATATGAGTGATTAAAAATATAAATTGAAAATACTAATCCATCCAATACTATCTGATAAAATACTAATCCAGTCAATTCAATTACTACTTAAGGCGATGCCATAAGTAGTAATACAAAATCATGTGTTTTTGGTTTGAAAATTTGGTCGCCTAGAAATTTTTCAGATGCTTTAATTAAATACTGCGAGTAGAATACATCTTGGCCTATGAAATAATCGAGTATTTTTTATATAAGTCTTTTTATAAGCCCAGAAAAAAATAATGTATAGGCCTATGAAAACGGCTTTAAAGTTGAAAATTTCCTACTTACGAACCCATTTTCGGTTATGATTTTATTGTATAATGTGGCAAATTAAGTTATTTATAAAATGATGGGAAAAAAAATAAATATTTATTCCTGAACATCCACAAAATAAAATAAAAGGCACTTTTTGGCCATGTTTTTTTCATGCATAAATCAAAACAGGCGGATGGTGTTAAGCGGGAATTTAAACCTTATCGCCATCTACGTAAGGGTTGTTATTGATAGCGGCTCAATTTAAAATATTACACGACGTAGTGCATCGCCAGGGTAACTTACTACTTACCACCCGCACAGAAGTGACCCTTGTTACTGGCTTTGTGTAACCTACCCATAAAAGTCCCTTCTAGCCTTCGCCTACCTAATTGCTTTTACAATAGCGTCTTTTATTCCCCCGCAATGTGATTTTCAACTTATTTACTATCAATGCATCAACAATATCTGTTTGTAGGTGTCAACTTAGACGATTTGGATTCAGAAGAAGTAATGCCAACGGCCAGAAGAAAAGTTCTGACGGACGAAGAACAGTACCAAGAAGACATGCGGTTTAATAATGCCGTCAGAGAGACGTTTTTAAATAGATTTGTTCACATGTTCAGCGCCTATGAGCAGTTCGTTATCCTACCCGACCAAGTGAGTTATGTTTTTCATAGTGCATAATTATGATTAATTTTTAATAGGTACATAATTTTACAGTGTAAAGAAAATTATAATAATATAGTATGTTTTATTATCGGCTGTACTTGTTGACGCTAATGCCAGAATGAAAAAAAATAATAAAATTTTGTTGTGAAAATTAAACAAACATGAAATTTCACACGGAATGAATTATGAAAGTACATATTATGCACAAAAAATTGCACACCAAATATTTCACATGGAAAAAAATTGCATGTATAAAAATTTCACATGTCACATATTATTTTTGTAAGCAATCATTAGGTTAGGTTGTTTTTTCTTAACCCTAGATAACTAAACTGTTTTCATTGTTTCATTGTAACTACACTTTCGTCTAGTGGACTACGCAATAAAACACTATAAATAAATCAAAAATATTTCATTAAGATATTAACTTGTTACATGGCACAAAAGTAAGGTTTATAATGAACACATTAATATCAAAATATCAGTCTACACAGTGACCACACATATGTCAACATTATCTGGACCACAAATGCCTTTCTACATCTGGTGCAACGATGTTTGGTCATCCTCCGGGCCTTGGATGGACACAGGTAGCAAATTTTAGGCACGTTTGACGTCGATGGAACCGGAGCTTCTATTGTAGAAGATTCGCCAACATTAACAATAAATATAAGAATATATGAATGTATGTACGTTAAAAATAAAAATTGTTTTTATAACTAAACTTTTGTCAACGAGATGGTCATAGGGCACATCCTAGTATGCGTGTGGCCGCAATCGCGTCACGTGCTGCACTGTTTACTCAAATTAGGAGGGTAATGAAAGAGTCAAGGACGGGGAGCGGGGGGAAGTAGGTGATTTCGAATTTCGCCAAGTAGCGCGTTGTTGCTTCGACGATCGATTAAATTACAAAAAATAATTTGAAACAGTGTAATTTTTTTCACATGTTACATTGTTCCTGTTTAATTTATTCCTCTTGTGATTTTACCGTATGTAATTTCCTCTTGTGTAATTTCACCACGTAACCCGATTCCAGAATGGTGGTTTCCAATAGGTATTTGATCTCTGTATTTATTGTTTTAGGACAAAGAATCATGGCTATCGTGTCGTGACTCAATGCAAAACTTTGACAAAGCCGCATTCTTGTCAGATCAGCCGGAGCACCACCGCCCTTTCCTGTCCCGGTTCCTGGAGAGTCAGATGTTTGCCACCTTTGTCGATAATAAAATCATGTCTAGTTGGGGAGATTCGGACTACAGTCTGGAACTCTTCGACAATAGGATCAAAATGCTGAGGTTATTCATTTTTTACTATAACATTATTAATATTGTATCTTATAATAACAAAATTACTCTAATATTTCCATGATTTTTTTACAATTTTTTAATGTTAACACACTTCGGCCGGGAAAGTTAGTTCTACCCGTTCGGTCGATTGATGCTTAACGCCGGGGAGGGTAATTCTACCTTTTGTGCCAGATTCATTTCAATGGCAGAAAAGTAGGAATAATTCAATGTTTTTATATGAATATTATATACCAATCTCTTTGTAAAGGTCCCAACTATATTTACATAATTATCAAATCGTAATGCAAGTCTTCTTTTAATATTTATCTTCGTGCCTTTCGTTATTAGTTATTATACGAGCGAGAGATGTCGGGCGTATTTAAAGAAGCGGGTATGGGCAAATACCGATAGGCGGACCGTAATAAACATATTACAAAGTTAATTGAGTTGCATTTCAAAAAATAATCGATTTTCGAATATTACTATGAAATTACTTTTACAGCTTGGGTATGCTGAGTTACAACGTAGAAATTTTTACTAAAATATTTTTATTATATTTGAAGATATAGCGATATAAAACGAATTAAAGAAATTTAGGACCTTTATTTTCGCTCGGAGACAGCGTAGCGCCAGCGCAAAAAATACTCGTCAGAAATGTGTTAATATTGCACAAGAGTCCCAACTGTCCTTAGTTAGTGGGACTTTGGCATCACCAATAGGGGTAGGAATATTGTGAGGCTGAACGAAGTGGGGGAGAGAAATCAGAGAAAACAGTTTTGATTTATCTGGATATTCAGATTTGAATAACCAAACATAGCTGAAGCCATTTCAGGCAATGCTTCAATTCTGATTTCATATTTTTATTTTGCCTGCTAAATTATTTATTTTCTAGTTGAGGATTTTTGTATAACATGATTGTTGCTCAATGCCTTTATTCTTGTACTCCCTATATTTGAACTTTTCCCGCATTATATTAAAATAAGAAACAACATAATTTTTGTTTTTTAAAGTATAGATCCCGGGTTACTAATAACCTGAAAATATTTGAAAAACTCCTGCTACCATCATTCAAAGTGGAAAATGTTGCTTGTGCAATGATGGAGGACTTAGCTAGTAAAGTAATTGTATCCGCATTTGTCCACTCAGCTATTAACCGAACAAATAATATTGTTTTTTAGGAAACGCTATGGCGGAGATTGCCCCGCAGTCCGTTCAGCCTGCTACGAGCCGTGCCTCACCCCGCGCACGCTGCTGCCCCGCGGTGACCCTGAGGAGAGGGCCCCCCCTGCGGAGGTGCTCCCACACCGTGCCGCTTACTACCGGGCCTTCCCGCTGCTGGATGCCAAAGCCCTGGAACCCCCCGTCCTGCCCACAACGGGAGAGAGGTGCTAACTCTTGCTATACTCTTGGGCATGGCGCGCACGGGTTACTTTTGTCATGGCACAGTTTCGTCACTGTTTCAAAATCCATAAAAGTCACATCAGGATTTTGAAACAGTGATGAAATTGGTGCTGTGACAAAAGTCATCCGTGTGCATCTGACCTTACATGTTACATTTGTCTTCACGTCCTACCGTGTACCATTAAACATTGTATGTCCGTTACAGTTCAGCATGCATGAACTTGAGAAATGTACTCCATTTTTAAGAGAGTTACACATATTGTACCTACAGTTAGAATTTTATTATTTGACACCATTATTTGTTCTTTTGAATAATTTAATGAATTAATATATTATCAAATGAATTTCTTTCGACGTGAAGTATGGAATATGATATCGGCCAAATAGCCGTGGTGCAAATTGATGTTATTTCAACCATATATTTTTTATTAATTAATTTGTCCAGTTTTTACACAAAATTTGTGCTTTAATGGTTAATCGATTGTCCTTTACTTATTGACATAGACGATTTATCTACAAGCTTTTTAGTAGAAAGGCCCTTAAATCTATTTTTCAAACGTCCACAAAGAGTTTGGGGGGGGGGGGATCTCGGGATATTCTGGGGATCAAGAAGGCCTGTGGATATAATAACCTCGTGACTTTTGATACTTGAGTTGATAGAGTGCTAAGTTCGAAAAATTCTACATTATTGATGATGTAAAAAAATTTTTTTTTTCGAAAATTTTATGAAGATTCAAGGAAATTTCAGTTTGGCAATGCACTGCACCGATTTCCTGAAAATGTTAATACAAAAAACGAAATTTTCGCAAAAAAAAAAAAAAAACGTTTTCGACTACAACGACATCAATAATGCCATTTTTTTAATGTTAAAAAACCCAAAAGTCACGAGCCGCCACTGATTGCTTGGATAAACTTCTTGCTGAATTTTCATTCTAAAATGAATTGTATGTGACATGGGACCGTCCTGTTAAAACCACATGTATAAACCCGATCGGTTCAATTTAGACGCTAATAATTTTCAAATCCAACCAACATAGTATCAAGTAATAAAATTCACCCAGTATTTCATAAAGTGAGTCAAATTATGTATTATTATTGTATATTTTTTTGTAATAGAAGAAAAATTATTTTTACACAGCTTATTTCAAAATATTTATTTGATTCAATGCTTTTCTAACTATCAAAATTCGTAAATAATGTTCCTTTTAGACCCTCCTTTCAAAACCCACCGTCATAAATACTTCTACATATCATATTCCTTTGGGATGGATTTATAAGTTGCAATACATATTATTACAGCGCCCTCGTGGTGATTTTTCACGAAAATGGCGCTATATAAATCAGCCAAATATTATTATTATTATTATTACATATTTATTATGTTATGTTCTTTATTTCACACTTTTCTTGCATCTGGACACAGTTTTTTTTTAACTTCTAATGAAATAGTTTATTTATTTAAATATATTATTTATCACTTTGACAATATTGATTCATTAAATACACAGTAAAAAAAAAATGCTTTTAGATTTATGTATATGTATGACAATGTATGTGTCGCAATAATATTGCAAGATTTAGTAAAATTATAATTTTACTAGAAGTATTATAACCTTTATATTTTTGGAATAACTTAATGAGTAAAACCTTAAATTGTAATATTTAACTATTGAAGACAATATTGGCGAACTCAAACAGAAAAATCAGAAAAAGATACGGTCGCATCGTAGAATTGTACCCAGGATTGTACTCCTTAGCCTTGCCGGGGCGCTGCTCTACCACTGAGATCCACAATCCTAGATGCGACTGTATCTTCTTCTGATTTTTCTGTTTCAAATTTTCGTTTGAATTCGCTAATATTGGCTTTAATGATTAAATATTATAATCGTTTGAATTACTGTAATTCAAAATTTTACTGGTAATGTTGAACACAATTATAAGTTTACTAGGATTCGTCAGAAAGCTTGTAAGATGCTATGATTTCTTTCGTGTTGATATATAGTGAAAATGTAATTTTATCGACTGCAGTTATTAAGATTGTACTTCTGCGGAAGCGCAGGGGAAAGGTGGGAGATAAAGCTTGCAGTGATTGGCTGATTTTGCATGGCGCCAAATTGACATTAATCTACCGACCAATCAGCCCATGCTATTCATTTTGCTACAATCTTACTAACCATAGTTAGTGAAAATATAATTTTACTAGGTACTGGCATGAAAAACCTATCAAATTGTGAGAAAGCATTGCATCTTACAATATTTCTAACGCAGCCCAGTAAAATTGTGAGAAAGCATTGGATCTTACAATATTTCTAACGCAGCCCAGTAAAATTGTGAGAAAGCATTGCATCTTACAATATTTCTAACGCAGCCCAGTAAAATTGTGAGAAAGCATTGGATCTTACAATATTTCTAACGCAGCCCAGTAAAATTGTGAGAAAGCATTGCATCTTACAATATTTCTAACGCAGCCCAGTAAAATTGTGAGAAAGCATTGCATCTTACAATATTTCTAACGCAGCCCAGTAAAATTGTGAGAAAGCATTGCATCTTACAATATTTCTAACGCAGCCCAGTAAAATTGTGAGAAAGCATTGCATCTTACAATATTTCTAACGCAGCCCAGTAAAATTATAATTGTGCTAAGATTTTTGATTACAATACGTAATACAAACGATTATAATATTTCTAGTTAAATTATAATTATTCTAATCTTAAAATTTTTATTCATTTGTAGTTTATATGCACTTTATTTTTACATCTTTATAGGGTGACACAACATGCATGCTAATAGCTACCTGTAATTAAGAGGAAGGGGAGATTACCTATACACCATTCAATTTATTGATAAAAATTCTTACATTAATCCATCATCATACATATTTATGAAATCCTTCCTTCGTAAGTTACAAATGTATTTAGTCAAATAATGGTATGACCAAAAAGCTCCATTATTATTCATTTAAAAAATCTTCACTGTTAAATTTTCAGCACTCTATATAGGTTTATAAAAGAACTATGAATATATTCAACACAAAAGTATATAATATCTAATTTTACATATAAATTTATTAAAGTAGATTAAAAAAAATGCAAATCATACTAAAGTACTCTCTCACTAATCTGTCACCCCAAAAACTGGGCATGTGTCCAATTAAAGAAAGTTGCGGATTATAGTGCATACACACAAAATATGATAAAAACAAACAAACACCGGTATTCATTTTTTGGTTTAAAGTTATGGCGTTATGTACGCTTGCGAGAAGACTCCATTTTATATCAAAGAAAAAATAGCGTGCGGCGCATTACTGGATTTGAAATACGAATACTGGCGAATTATTGAACTTGATTTTGTGCTTTAAATGTATGCATGTAGTAAAAATAATGGCGGAATATAGTAATTATCTGATAACCAAGTGGCGGTTTACTGTGAGAGTACTTTATGTGTAATATTTATGAATGCATTCTGTGGCAGAAAGGAAAAAAGGGACATGTTCAAAAATTGAGCATTGATTTAAAAAAAAACTTTTATATTATTGACAAATATTTACATTTTAAAAGCATGTTTGGGTGTACTCAAATAATATTATTTAAAAATTATATTGTTTCAAATCAAGATATTTGTTGATATGTGTTGTTTTGAACAAAGAAAGATATTAAAATGGCGCGATGCACTCCTGTTAGAAACGCATCGTGGCAAGTAGTGATGATGTAGACAATTTTACTCATTCTAACAATGAGGTTAATGTTAGCAATGTTTGGACAAAATGGCGGTATCCGCATAGCAGCTACTATCAAGAGTCAAAATGACATTCTAGGCTAGTCAGGGGCTGCTATCTACATTATAATACATAATACCCTATGCGTCATCATTTAACTACCAGAAGTTAGGTGTTAAATTCTATAAGAATATACGAGCTTTTGCATTCTTATGATAAACTGATATATTTATGCATGTAAGAATAAATATTTACTAAATAAAATTTAAGTATAAAAAATATTATATGACGTTATTGTCTATTGCTGCTATTTTCATAGTAATTCCATATTTTGCATTTAATTGAACATGGGTTTTTTCCCTCTACATTATTTCAAAGCATGTCTTTATAGCATGATATTTTTTTGATCTTTGCTTATAAATAATAATATTATGTATTAATATGCATTTGTCTGTTGCGTAGTGAATTAAAATTACTGTCAGAATTTAGTATTTATGTAAAAGAATGATACTCATACTTAGGAGCAAATTGTGCCTTTTTCTTTTTTTTGATTATAAAAATTATTTTCATTTAAAGCCAATTTATTTTATTTATTATTTTCCCGCCTTTTGTGTGGAAAACGTAAATAAAGTAAACTACTGGAAATCATTTTCATTAGTCATCATTTTATTATTTGCATTCGGGTGTGTAATCAACTGAAATATTTTTATTTTGGGAATCTATAGATAAGTCACCCCTTGCCACTGGTTCATTCATCTTCAACAATAATATTTTATTACGATAATGAAGAATTTATATAATTTACAATTTTAATAAAAAATTTCCATGTTTTTTAAGTAATTAGTAGAGTAAAAAGAAATCAATAAATTATATTACGCAAATGATTTAAAGAATTCACCCTTTTAAAAAAAAATAATTCCAGTGTTATATTTTTGTATTTGCATGCAGCCATTCCAAGTTCTTGTATTAGTTTTCCGCTTCAAGGAATAAATTTATTGATATTAAATGATCTGTAATCAATAATCTCATTTTTAAAATAGTCAAAACCTTTCCCAGTAATATTAGTTTACGTTATTGACTTTTTTTGCCGCCTAATTGAAGTATTTTGTGCTTGTGTATCAAACTATTCGCATTGATCATGAACATTAAGGACGAATTCACAGAATTTGAATGGATTCATCAGATTTCAAAGATGATTTTCAAGTTCTGTGAAGGATCTATTCAGGTTATGTTATTATTTAAGTTTTGTGTAATAATTGGCCAATAATTATATAATAACGGAACTTGAATAGAACCTTCACAGAACTTGAAAACCAGCTTTGAAGTTTGATGAATTGTTCAAATTCTGTGAAACAACCTGTCCTAAATATTTGTTTTGAATAGTGTGACAAACACTTTTTATTGTATAAAACAGGGTGTAACATTATTTTTATTTAAAGTTTTTATAATATGAACTTTTAGAACAATAATGACATAATTAATATAATGTGAAACAGAATTGATAATCTCAAGAATAATGTACTATGTATTGATTTATCATAAGCAGCTTATTAATTTATGTTAATATGTATTACGATTCATTTTCATATTAATAACTGAAACTTTAACTTATTTTCTCTATTACGAATGTGTAGTAAAGTGTAGATTATTAACAAAATGAGTTTTTGCATTGGAGGTGGTACAAATAATTTTATATTTATTTATTAATCAATTGGCAATATTTGCAATAAATACAAATAATAAATTAAAATGTATTTTTATTTTCTTAGTAGTTTATTTAAAACAATTCTGAAATCCTTTTGCTTAAGGCTTCAGTATGTGACTACTTTAGTAGTGTTAGATAAAACAGTATTTTGTAAAAACGCATTATTATATTGGTAAAATATTTAACTACTTGTGGCTTTTCCAATTTGTTTTATTATCAGACAAAGTGTGAGTCAATGCATGAATTATTTCATTATTTATCACCGAATTCATAAAAACGCATCATCTTTTCTGTGAATTTATTTGGTAAATTTGTTCACAGAACAAATAGTTTACGACGGGTGAAGAGTGGCAACTTGAAATGGCAATCTAAAGAGATATCTATGGAGAATATAAAAGCTGAACTCGGCAGGAAACTGTCCACTGAATCTACCCCGGCGGCCATTGCACAGAACAATAGAACATTTGTTGAGAAGTTACTAAAGGTATCTGCGCCCTTTACTTTTATTTCAAACAAATACACATCCTCTTAATGTGTTTGTGTTTTTATTCAATACTAAGCCACAAGCATTTTGTAGAAAAGTCAAATACTCTTAACCTCTCAGACATAGAATTTTATTTATTATGTGTTCCTTTGAGAACTGTCAGAATGTGATAATTTTTGTGTTATTTACGAGTTTTACTAAAAGCTCCATAACTCACGTTTTGGGAAACGTAGCCTCATTCTAAAAAATGTTTTGGAAAGATTATGAAATCCACTATCACATTGTATTGTTATACGTAATTATTTGCGTTTCTAAATATACATTTTATGAAAACGTCAAAAATATGTAAAAATCGCTTACCATTATTTCAAAGCCTTGAAAAATGTACTTTTTTCTGAGTAGCATAAAGAAATAACACTTTATATGTTGAAGAAATATATTTAAAAACTATTAGTCACCTCAAAATATTAACCGTCCAAACTAAAATATTTTTAATAAATTATTTAGAAACGCAATAAATTATTAACGAACATCTTGACAGTTTCAATCGGCTTAGATAATGCACCTCTACGTTCCATAGATATTCTTGAATACAGACGCGTAGCGTTATTTATTATCGATACTGTGTTTTTTAAATCATGGGAATCGGTATACTAGTGATGGAAATAAATCAATTTTTGTAAAATCTCGCGCGTTTAAAGACGTTCTAATGTCTTGACCGCTATTATCATATTTACGTCTTTTGACGTTCTAATGTTCTGAGTGGTTAAGGCATGTTTATTAAAGTCAGTCTGTGAAAGTTTAACTGACAGGTGAGAGCACGGCTAGTAATTACATAGACATACATATTTATCAAATACTCTCGAAGACATGTTTATTAAAGTCAGCCTGTGAAAGTTTAACTGACAAGTGAGAGCACGGCTAGTAATTACATAGACATAGATATTTATCAAATACTCTTAAGACATGTTTATTAAAGTCAGTCTGTGAAAGTTTAACTGACAAGTGAGAGCACGGCTAGTAATTACGTAGATATACATATTTATTAAATTCACTTAATAATAAAGAAGTTTCTATAAAGCGTGTTTCACCCTTTCTACAAACACTAAAGATAAAGTTGTACTTAAATGAAAATAACAAAGTCATCATTAAATAAATAAATAAGCCCCCAATAGAGCTGCCTTATAAAAAATTACACACTGACCATAAATAATGATATTTGATAATTATAACGGAGACGAAAGTAAGAATATCTTCACAAAATGGATTGCACAGCTTTGTGGGAAACAATATGAAAGGCAAGTATGTAAGTTAGTTGTCAAAAAGACTCGAGCAGGAGACTCTTATTAATCAAGTTGTTTTGCTGACAAAATGTGTATGGATCAAGGCGTGTCTCCCGTGACTAAAACACATACACATTTTGTTGATGATTAGGTCGGGGCCACAATGTTTTTGTTGGATGTTTTGTAAAACATTTTATCGCTGGAGACCCGACAATATATACTGAAAATCCACTGCCCATGCTCAATTAGTTTATGAAAGTTTGACGGTGCAATGGTAATATCTTTGCTGCCATTCGATATTTGTAATTATTTACCAAAATAAAAAGTTTATTCTTATTATAGGATTGCAAAAGTAAAACAAAAAAGATGCTTTTGGAGAAAATGGGAACAGAGGCTGTGGACCTCGGTCTGGGTGTGGAGGTGTCCATAGTGGGAGTGGAAGAGAACACGATGATTGCTTCTCTGTGCGACTTGCTGGAGAGGATCTGGTCTCACGGACTCCAGCACAAATTTGGCAAGTCCGCCCTGTGGATGCATCTAACCAACTTTCAAGAGTTGGAACAGTGTACCGATACATCTAAACCTATTGATCCAAATTTTCTTACTCCAGGTGAATACATATTATAATTAGAGATTTTTAAAGAGATACAGAGTTTCATGCAAAATGTATTGACCTAAATATTGTGGTAATACATATCTCAAATGGTGAGCGTTGATATAGTTACCAGCTTTTGTTGATCTCAATATTATTTAAGGAAAAACTATGCCCTCATTAAATTCCCCCTTTTCTTGTAGTAAATATGTAATATGGAATTCAAACATTACAAGACAAATGATTACAATCATATTAATTTTCACTGTATGCACGTACATACTCCTTTCCCTTAAATTTCCTTAAAAAATTGCGGTCAGGTCAGGATATCATCGCTTTGATTGGGTATCCTATGGCTGTTCTATGCAAGTCCAAAGTGCTATGTGGAACGATCCATATATCATCTCCGCTTTAGTAAAAAAATAACTAGTTTGAGTAGATATTTATTTGTATTTAACCGCAATGATTGACATTTTCTTCATGTATAATTTATTTCCTATGCTGCAAACCCGCCATGCAGCTCTTGCATGGTGTGTCCTGAGGAAGCGATTAGACTGTGCGTCGTTTGTATAACCTTTTACCATAATACAAATATTTATGATTGATATTTTATAAAACTATAATACAACCTTCTAAATTACGCAATTATAAAGCAAGGATCTTACCTCATCTATTTAGAACAAGATGTGATAAAAACCTAAAGTTAAATTGACTACAACTTTCGTTGTATGAAATAGACTATAGAATAGATAGCGATATAAATCCCCTGGTATGCAGTGCAGACAATGGACCTCTTGTGGAAGATTTCCAAGATAGATGCAATGAAGTAATATAAATTCATTTACTTTGTTAATCGCTCGAGTGATGGAGATTCAGTTTTCGATTCAGCCATTCAATTAATATGGAAACATTGTAACTGCTTGCTGTGGTTTGAAGTTAATGAATCTACCTAGATTTTACCGTTTATTTATAATTCATTAAAATCACCTACCTTAATTTGGGTAGCTATCGCTTGAGTGGTTTACAGTTTACAGACCATTGAACTAAAACAAAAACAGCTATTTCAGAATTCACATCATCCTTCGTCTCACTATTTCAGTGTCCAAAATGTATTTCTGTTTAAAAATATGTTGTTTTTGTTTTGAAGATCTGTCATCTGTGGCACTAGAGTCTGAGGCCCCGAGCCAGAAGAGCCAGTCCCCTAACAGGTCAAGGGACAGTTCCCGAGCCAGTTCCAGAGACAGTTCTCGGGACAGGCTGAGCAGTGGTCACAGCACCTTAGAGAGGAAACACGTGGCTCCTGTCCCTCTGAGACCCTTACCTGAGAATCTCACTTTTGATATGAGGTAAGGATATTATGCAATTAAACTTTCTCACCTTCCTATCCCCCACTGCCTTTCCCTCCCCACTATCTGCAGCCTCACAATGTACCCCTATTGGGAATACCGTAGTTCCACTGGTTCCAGACGGTAAAATTATAAAAAATGTATGTATGTATTACAAAAAAAAGTTTGCTTTTACTAAAGGCATACCACGGATAGATCTTTTTTATTAACGTTATGTAAATGCATCAGAAAGGAAGGTTACAACAGTGCCCTCAGGGACAGGATCATAAGTTTGGATGCATATAAAAATAGCATGCCCGATATGCTAAAAATATATGAAGAATCAAGTAGGTACCTACATATTATAAAATTTTTGACCATTATGTAGTACAATTTAATATTTGTGGTACGTTGAGATGTGAGTTTCAGTCACTGAGCTTAGATGGCTCTAGTGACACAGTTATCGACAGTTTTCGGTAAGGTGGATCGCTAGTCCTAGAGTTTTAATATAGCATACGAGTTTCAAGGGCAGAGAGACTTTAAATCCAAGCTCATCACGTTGTTGAGTATTTATGTCTTATAAATTAGAAATCATTCTCGTTGTGAAGAAGGAGTTTTATTTCAACATTAATCTTTTCCCCGCGGCGGCTGACTTTAGTCATTTCTTCAAATCGTTCGCACCACGCGGTGGCTGACTTTAGTCATTTTCAAGTTTCGACTTCGTTTTCCAAGCACATGTATACCGTATTCGTTCGAAATTTATTTTAAAAATAAGAATATTCATTTGTGTTGCGACATCTCTGAGAATTTGTATATACTACTTCATTGTTTATCTTATAAAATTAATAAAATCGAGAGCCCGGCGATTGCCGTCAGTCACAGTTTTGAAACACGCGCGTAAAGAAGCTAGTGTCTCTGGCGTGAACCCCGTACCAATCGTAATAAGACTTGTGCGTCGATATCCACTTTGAAATTTTTTTTATTTTGTTGTGTACATAATTATTTTAAAGTGACTAATTCGATTTAAAAATATTTTGTTTTGTGTTTGTGTTTTATATTACGTTCCTGTTGCGTATGAATTTAAAAAAACTTTTTTTAACAACCCACAAAATGTCGAAACGTGGCCTATCTGATATTGAAATATATGAAACAATGTTAGATGCGGATAGTGATTTTGAAATAAATGATGACGACACAGATATTGTTATTGATGAGCAATATGAAAGTTATACCTCAATGCCGTCAGTTCAGCCATCAACTTCTTCTGCTGAACCTTTGACTTTGCCATCTCATCCCAGTACTTCCTCAGAACAGGCATCAAATGTTATTCCTGAAGAAATAGTTAACAATTGGAGTACAGGTCCTTTTATACCAATTGTTTATGAATTTGATGACTTCTTGTCTGGAGTTAATCCGTCTACATTACTTTCAGATAATTCAGAAGAAGTTGCATATTTTGAATATTTTTTAAATAATGAGATAATGGAGAAAATTGTTGAAGAGACTAATAAATTTTATCTGGCTGTTCTTGAAAAGGGACCACCATCCAAACATTCTCGCCTCAACAGATGGGTGGAGACATCGGTTAAAGAAATGTATATTTACTTTGCTTTGACTATGTTAATGACCAGAAATTGTCATCTGACGATAGAAGAGCATTGGTCTACCGATCCTTTGATGTCGAATAACATATTTGGAAAAACCATGCCAAGGAATCGGTACGAGATTTTACATAGAATGTTACACTTCTGTGATTCTAGAACACAAATCCCTGGTGGCAAATTGCATAAAATTAAAATGTTAGTTGATCACACCAGCAAAATCTTCAAAGAGACATTGGTACCCGAAGAAAACTTGTGCATCGACGAAAGCATGATTCTTTTTAAGGGTAGGCTAGCTTTTAAACAATATTTACCTTCTAAACGTCACCGTTTCGGAATAAAAATGTTTGTCATGTGCGATTGTAAGACTGGTTTTGTTTTAGACTTTATTATTTACGTTGGTAAAGGTACGGACATAACAGACAATCAGTGCCTTGGCGTTTCGGGAGCTGTCGTAACGACATTGCTCGAAAATTATTTAGGTAAAGGACATAATCTTTGGGTCGACAACTGGTATAGCAGCCCAAAACTATTTGATTTTCTTCATAGCAAGAAAACTAATGCTTGTGGAACAGTGCGCAAAAATAGAAAGACCATGCCAAGTTTCGAAAAATTAAAAAAGGGGAAATAGAGGCAAAACACCGTGGACCACTGTTAGCTTTAAAATGGCAAGATAAGCGTGAAATTCATATGATCACAACTATACACGACAGCTCTTCATCTCCAATAGGAAGAGTTAACAGGGAAACAAATGAACCAATATTTAAACCAAAATGTATCTTGGATTACAATTTACATATGGGCGCAGTCGACAAAACCGACATGATGTTGAGCAGTTTGAAATGCATGAGGAAGTCAATAAAATGGTACAAAAAAGTGGTTTTCCATATAATAGATCTTTATTTATTAAATTCGCACACGCTCTTCAACAAGGTTACCGGAAAAAACCCTACATTAGCAGATTTTCAATTGAAAGTTATAAGACAATTAATAGAAAAATACAGTGAACCATCTCAATTTACGTCACGTTTTTCTGATGATCCACTCCGTTTGTCAGCCAAAGGATTAGCGAAACACATGCCAGACATAATACCCTCAACGGCAAAACGTGCAAACCCATGTCGGCTGTGTCGTGTATGTACCAACTCCAAACTGAAAACTAAAGTAAAAAAATATTCAAGATATATGTGCTCAGAGTGTAATGTGACATTATGTGTTTACCCATGTTTCCATATTTACCACGAAAAAAAAAACTACTAAAACTTTTTAAAAATTATAAGTGTATTTTTGTATATATTTTTTACTATTGTCGTGAGTGTACCTTCATATTATTGCAAATTTATATTATTTAAAAAAAAAAACATACTTAAAACATCTATACTTAAAACATCTATACTTAAAACTTCTATACTCAAAACAAGCAGGCGCCCTTACTTTCTTTTCATTATTAAATTTGCCAAGATTGTGTTCAAATTTTTTAACCATTTCAAATTTTCAACAATCTTTAAATAAACAGTCTATAATTGTAGTAATTTGATTTTAACAGGTTTTGTTAAACACTGACATGCGCAATTTTATTGTAATATAAATTTTGTAATTTGTTTCAGAAACATCCAGGCGATGTCCGATATAAAAACAGAAATAGGCTACGCTCGAGCCTGGGTGAGGCTCTCCCTCGAGAAGAAGTTGCTCTCTCGTCACCTGAAGACACTGTGCGCCGACACCGCGCTCCTCAAGTCCCAGTACAAGAGGACGGCCTTCCTGCGCTGTGAGGAGGAAAGAGAACAGTTTCTGTATCATCTGCTGACCTTGAATGCGGTTGATTATTACTGCTTTACCAACACCTATCCAATGACAAGTGAGTAGATTTTTATTAAACATACTAATTTTAACAATTATTTTACAAGCAATAATTATTCGCCTGAAATACTCATCCACATTGAAAAATCTCCTGATAAAAGATACATGACGCCAACGGGACTTGAACCCGTCCGTGTCCTTTCGATTTCCGGTCGACATCTCTGACCACTGAGCTATGGCGGCTTATCTCTTATCCGCGAAATAATTCAATATATACTAGTGTTTCATTCAACAATTAAAAAACCCTACATTAGCAGATTTTCAATTGAAAGTTATAAGACAATTAATAGAAAAATACAGTGAACCATCTCAATTTACGTCACGTTTTTCTGATGATCCACTCCGTTTGTCAGCCAAAGGATTAGCGAAACACATGCCAGACATAATACCCTCAACGGCAAAACGTGCAAACCCATGTCGGCTGTGTCGTGTATGTACCAACTCCAAACTGAAAACTAAAGTAAAAAAATATTCAAGATATATGTGCTCAGAGTGTAATGTGACATTATGTTTACCAAAGGTTTACCAAAAAAATAATAATTAATATTTGACAAGTTCAAGTATTTCACCTAAAAATGTAGACAGTTTGTCTCGACGCCATCTAGTGAGAGAGTTAGCATTTACAATGCCTTTCTCGTATAAAAAAATATAAAAAAAATAAAGTTGGTTGCTTTCAGGTGAAAAAATGTAACAAGCAGTAATTGTTGAATGAAACACTAGTATATATTGAATTATTTCGCGGATAAGAGATAAGCCGCCATAGCTCAGTGGTCAGAGATGTCGACCGGAAATCGAAGGGACACGGGTTCGAGTCCCGTTGGCATCGTGTATCTTTTATCAGGAGATTTTTCAATGTGGATGAGTGTTACAGGCGAATAATTATTGCTTGTAAAATAATTGTTACCCTTTGTGCTATGCATAAAAAAATCTTGTCTTAAAAAAAAAAAAAAAACATTAGTTTACCAAAAAAATAATAATACTAATTTTAGTTGTTGCTCTGTCTGTGAGTAACTCTGGTTCAATTAACTAGGATTTGTTTTGAATTTAAGTGTCGTTTCAAAATTGAAACTGATTTGCCAAGAATTCAGACAAGCGATAAAATATAACCTATAGAATAATATTTTAACAGAAAATTATTTTCATTCATTTTCTAAATTCGAACAGTTGTGTCAAACGAGCGATAAAGTACCTACCTATAATATAATAATTTTTTTTACCAGATAATTATTTCTATTTTTTGTATTTGTATTTGTTTATTATTTGTGTTTTTTTACAATAAATATACAATGTTTACAAGTCATGCTGTTTTAATTTATACTACACTTCCATTAAAAGCATTTGCTTGTGGATGTGTATTTCTTTTGTTTAAATTTCTTAGGGTTAATCGTGTCAAGTAAAGTCAGAATTTGGATTTTTCAAGGGTCTGCATGTTTTCCACTTTCAAGAAAGCTTAATTTACTATCTAATTAGATTTACTAACATAATATAACGGGTCTGCACTAGTAGAACACAATTTTCATTGTGAGTATGTCCGTCCTTATGAGTGTGAAGTTTTAAAAATTGAGGAAATTATCAAAACAAAAACAATCATTTCATATCCAGACAACAGATTATGTTGATTATTTTGTGTGGCTTACTTTTGCAGACCATATTTTTAAAAACAATTCCTTTGGCAAATGTTAATCCAATCATAATGTTTATGAATATATCCAATCATATGGTTTATGAATAGCCATAAGTCGCGTTTATAACCGCTCAATTAAAATGTCAACGAATTGCGCCTGTCGAGTTATTATTAACGAATTATTAACATTCGTACAAAATAAAGTGGATGTTCTTGATGAAGTGAGCATTGTACAAATATGTTCCACAAACTTCCAAGAGGAAGAAATTGAAAGTGCTAAATGCCTCCTGTTAGAATCCGTCCCTGGCCGTCGTATCACGAGAAAAGGCGATGGCAAAACAACGAAAACATTGCAAGATATCATAAAGATCATGAAGGAAACCGATCCAGACCAACTTCCTACGTTTGTCGCCCGTGATCTCAACAAGTTACCACCAGTTACTTTTGACCACGTCGACGTTACAAGACTTCTTAAAGATTTAATATTACTCAAAACCGAAATTGCCGCAAAGGCAACAATATTAGATATGAATGCTTTGAAGCAGGAACTTAGTCAAATCAAAGAAACCGTCAGCCATATCACACATGAACGCTCAAATTCTAATGCACAACCAAAAATTGTGAGTCCTTCCATAAACTCTCTTGACATTTCAAACGAAAACAATGCAAATCACGAGAATACGCAAATATGGCCGCAACCTACAGCCGCGCACGAAGACCGATCGAAACGAAATGCTCGTACTTATGCTAGTGTTAGTGAGAAAGCCCGAAGAGAGCCGGAAAAAACCGAAGCAGCCCGAAGCAGTTCACTGTCAAACGCATCAAACGTAAACAATGGTTTTACAGTTGTTATGAATAAACATCGCAAGAAGCGATTCTTAAATAATCGTGGAACAGGAAGTAATGAAGGAAATTTAAAAATAGCGAACCTTTCAATAGGGCTATATGTATCTCGTTTCGCACTTGAAACAAACACAGAAGATGTAAAATTATTTTGCGAAAATAAAGGTTTAAAAGTAATTAATGTTGAAATCCTAAAACCTTTCAAAGAAACTCCATTCAGGACATTTAAAATCATGATCCAGCAAAGCGACATTAAAACTGTGATGAATCACGATTTCTGGCCCCAAGGCATCGTATTCAGAAGATACAGAGAAGCTATCGAGCGAATCACGAAAGGAACAAAACAAAATGAATAAGTTAAACATCACTTCGATCAATTGCCGATCTGTAAAAAGAGTAGAAAAATTTATTTCTGATCTGTGTATTACAAACGATATCATTCTATTACAAGAGACATGGCTTATACCAACTGATTTAGATTTCCTTAGCGAAATTCACCCTGAATTCATGAGCTATGGTACCTCAGCGGTAGACGTCTCTAATGGCCCAATACGAGGACGACCATATGGCGGACTAGCTATACTATGGAGGAAATCATTCAAGGCAGTGACAATCGACTGTGAAACTCCCAGGATAATAGCGATTGATATCACACTCAACACTGGAACATTACTTGTCATGAGTGTATACATGCCAGTGGACAACACTGATAATTTACCGGAATATTTATCCTGTCTATCAAAAATGCACACGATAATTGAGGAAAGAGACAACCCTAATTGTATTATTCTGGGAGACTTTAATGCCGACATGAATTCGCCATTTGGGCGTGAGCTTAAATCATTCTGCTCCGAATATAACCTACAAATTGCGGATGTTGACATACTCCCGCTCGACTCCTACACATACGTAAGCGATGCACATAATACCACGAAGTGGCTCGACCACTGTCTAGTGACTCAAGCAGTACTCAATACAATAGAAAATATGTATATTGACTACAAGTCCGACTGGTCTGATCATAGACCAATGCACACCACTCTAAGAACTAATGGGTTACCCACATATACCGCAAGTCACACAAAAGTAGAGGATCCGTGTCGATGGCGGCCCAAAAGTCATGTAGAAGTGCAGTCCTACTCCAGGTATGCCCAATTTGCAATAGGTCAACTTCAGATAATTTATGGAACCAACACAGAAACTTATGACAGCACCACGATGAATGTAGCCCAAATCGATGACCTATACAAAAACATTGTACAAGCATTGAGAAACTCAGCTATATCTGCGTTTAACATAGGGAGAAGGCCAAAAAATGGGAGAAAATGGAAGGCTACAGCGGGTTGGAATGAGCAGGTTGCCTTATATTATGAAGCATCTAGAAATGCACATATAAATTGGCTGCAGAATGGACGACCTACTGAAGGTCCCATCATGGAAGCTAGAAAAGAAACCAGATTGCTTTTTAAGAAAAAATATAAGAATTGTCAAAGAAACTTTGAGCAGAACAAAATGGACAAAATAGCGAACAGCTTTGAATGCAAGAATTTTCCATCTTTCTGGAATAAAACCAATGCCGTATTGAAAGCGAAATACACCGCACCGAGCCAGAAAATCTGTAAATAAAGATATTGCTGAAGTTTTCAGAAATACATTCTGCTTCGCACCAGATCAACCGCAAATAATGGATAAAGAGATTGAAACAACAACGCATCAACCAGAACATCAGCCGTCCATCGTCATATTACCTGAGATGATCCAGCGAGCAATACGCAACATGGCAGGAGGTAAATCTGCAGGTCACGATGGACTGGTCATAGAACATGTAAAGCATGCGGGGGAGTACTTAACAATACTGCTTGCCTCTCTCTTCACTGCCATGATCGGCCTCGGACACATTCCGAAAGAGCTGTCCAAAACAATAATAATACCGATCCCAAAAAGCCGCCAGTTGAACTTGACATCATCTGTTAATTACAGACCCATATCTCTTGCCACAATAATTGCAAGAATCTTCGAAAAGGTCATCTTAAATTTAACGGAAGACAAGCTCAATACAGAGGACTCTCAAATGGGCTTCAAAGCTGGATGCTCTACTGATACGGCCATATATAGCATGAAACAAACAATCGAATACTATAAAGCCAGAAAAACAACGGTGTACGCATGCTTCCTAGACTTAAGCAAAGCCTTTGACAGGGTTTGTCATAATGCGTTGTGGAAAAAACTGACCGAACGACAAGTTCCACCACAAATTGTTAATATATTGAGAACATGGTACAACCAACAGGAAAACTTTGTCAGATGGAATGAAAGCCTATCAGAAGCAGCCAAATTAAAGTGCGGCGTTAGACAAGGAGGCTCAATGTCCCCAGTGCTTTTCAACGTGTATATGGATGAACTTAGTAAAACACTAAATACGACAAGAATCGGATGCCATATTGCCGGGGTATGTATGAACAATATTAGCTATGCAGACGACATGGTCATACTAGCTCCATCGATAAGAGCGATGAGAAAACTTCTGGCAATATGCGAAGCTTACGTTGATAGTCATGGGCTGATGTACAATGCTAAAAAGTCATCCCTGCTGATATTTAAAGCAAATACTGGTCCCACTGTCATTCCACCCATACGTCTCGGCGGGGCCAATCTGACAATTTGCAGCGAAATCAAATATTTGGGGCATGTCATCACCGATGACCTAAATGATAAAAAAGACATAGAACGTCAAAGAAGAGTACTGAGTGTGCGAGCTAACATGCTTGCCAGGAGATTCAACAAATGCAGTCCTCCGGTGAAGAAGCAACTTTTCCAAACATATTGTATGAGCTTCTACACTAGCGAACTATGGACGACATACACACAAGGCGTCATGAACACACTCCGAGTACAGTACAACCACGCATACAGAGCCCTATTTGGCCTCAACCTTCTTCACCGAAGGAAGGGTGCATGGGTTCGCTGCTTTGATGCGCCACAGAATAGCCGGGACGAGTCAGCGCTACCAGAGATCGGACAACACTCTTGACCAGGCCGTTGCCCAGTGGCAGGGAGCGCCTCTACACCAGAGATGGAGAATTTCACTCAAGCCACCATAAAGTCCTAATGTGCACATCAATGTATTGATTTTTTATTTTTTATTTATTATTTTTATTTTTATTTATTTTTTTGTTCATTTTATGTTTATGTATTAACTTAAATGTAAGCTTTTATGGCAGGCAGAGCATTGCACACACCGCTCTGTCCAGCTGAAATAAAAATTATTATTATTATTATATAACAAACCCCCGGTAGAAGCGCCCTTGAGGTGATTTTGCATAAAAACGGCGCTATACAAATCATCCAAATATTATTATTACATATTTAGAAAGGTACCTACCTGAGAAAATTTTCAATCATCACTGAACTTAATATTTATGGTAAATAAAAGGCTTATAAAATAATTAATGAAGTGCTACTTCCCATTTTTTTAGTTTACAACTATTCTTCAAGATATATACTAATAAAATAATTTTCTCACAGAGTTACCATACAGAGTGGTGATAGTGCCATCCCGCAAAGCTAGCGCCACAACAGCAAACTGCTGGGTGGCGGTTTCGGGAACTAATGGGGAAACTCAGCAAATTCCCATCCCCAGGAACACAATGGAGTTTGTATTTCACGTAAGTAATTGAATTTTTTTATTTATTGGTCTTATGGTTGGTCAGAGAGCAGATAAGTAACTAATTTAAAGCTTGATTGGTTTCTTATTTGGAGAGAAGAAAAGATTAACTTATTTTGAATTTAAAACAACTCAATTACTGTTAAACTCAGAGGCGGCTCTAGGAGTCCAGAAGTAGAAGGTCAATCGAAAAAATAATATTAATTTGAATATTATAAAAACGCCAATGTATGTAATTAATTTGCCGGTACTCACATATTATACTAATTAATGTTTTTTTTTTCTTTTGAAGGAACTCTTCCTCCTAAAAGTTTTAAAATCACTAACTCCAACCTAAGTCAATTGTTTATAAGTTAATTTAAAAAGTAAACAATGAAAGCAAAAGTACCTACATGTTCATTTTATTACACACGCAAAACCACTGACATAAATTATAACTATTCGTTTTAAAATATCCTTTTGAACCTCTTTTTTTTTTC
Organism: Hesperophylax consimilis; assembly: GCF_061612785.1. Lineage (NCBI taxonomy): Eukaryota > Metazoa > Arthropoda > Insecta > Trichoptera > Limnephilidae > Hesperophylax > Hesperophylax consimilis. The sequence continues at coordinate 25,980,714 of NC_142840.1, forward strand.
ACTCTTGTAACATGGTCTGAGGCAGTCAACTCTTAGATCAGCATACCATCAGCTGTAGGCAGACTGATAGAACCTAAGCGCAAGCCAAATACTAAGTTTGGTGATCGCGCTTTCGGAGTATCTGGGCCGAAGGCTTGGAATAAACTCCCTCCGAAACTAATTAACGAATTCCCACGTAATTCGAAATTTAATGAAAAAAAAAAGAAAAAAAAACGGCGAAAATCGAGTTCCTCGGCCGCCCCTTCAAATTCGGGTGGTATCTTTGGAGTAAACTCGTATTAATACCAAGTATTCCCGTTTAAATCGAATTTTTGCAGCCGATTTCCGTCGCGATCGGCCCTTCAAGTTCAGTTATTCTAAGCAAATTCATAAAAATACCACACATTTCCGCGTAAAATCGTATTAATACCAAGTATTCCCGTTTTAATCGAATTTTTGTAGCCGATTTCCGTCGCGAACGGCCCTTCAAGTTCAGTTATTCTAAGAAAATTCATAAAAATACCACCCATTTCCGCGTAAATCAAATTTTCGCGGGCGATTAACGTCGCGACCGGTCCTTTAAACTCGGATATTCGAAAAATACGATATATTTATGCGTAAGCCGAAATTTCGCGGCCCATTTCGGTAGCGGCCGATCCTTTAAATTCAGATATTTGAAGTAATTTTCGTAAAAATACGTCAAATTTCCGCGTGAATAGAAATTTTACGGTCAATTTCCGTAGCGCCGGATCTTTTAACTCAGGTATTCGAAGTAAATTTATTAAAAAATACAATATTTTCCGCGTAAATTGAAATTTCGTAGCCGATTTCCTTCGCGCCGGATCTTTGAAATTGAGAAATTCAAAATAAATTCGTAAAAATGCGATATGTTTATGTGTAAATCGAAATTTCGCGGCCGATTTTCGTCGCGGCCGACCCTTTAAATTCAAATATTTCAAGTAAATTTCGTAAAAATACGTCATATTTCCGCGTAAATCGAAATGTTTGCGGCTGATTTCCGTAGCGACGAATCTTTTAACACAGATATTCGAAGTAAATTTAGTAAAAATAAGATATATTTCCTCGTAAATTGAAATTTCAGGGCCGATTTCCGTCGCGCCGGATTTTTGAAATTCAGATATTCGAAATAAATTCGTAAAAATGCGATATATTTACAAAAAATCGAAATTTCGCGGCCGATTTCGGTCGCAGACGACCCTTTAAATTTAGATATTTTAAGTACATTTCGTAAAAATGCGATATATTTATGCGTAAATCGAAATTTCGCGGCTGATATCCGTCGCGGCCGACCCTTTAAATTCAGATATTTATAGTAAATTCATAAAAATACGATATATTTCCGCGTAAATCGAATTTTCTCGGCAGATTTTCGTCGCGGCCGGTCTTTTAAATTCAGATATTTGAAGTATATTCGTAAAAATATGTCGTATTTCCGCGTAAATTGAAATTTAGCATTCGAATTCCGTTGCAGCCGACCGTTTTGAATTCAGATATTTGGTGTAAATTCATAAAACTACGGCATATTTCCGCGTAAAACGAATTTTCTCGGCCCTTCAAACTCGGATATTCGGAATAAATTGGAAAATATACGACATTCCAGTGTAAATCGATTTCGATTTACAAAATAATAATACTAATTAGGGCGATGTATAAACACGTAAAAATACACTTTTCGGCATTTTACCGTCATGGCTGTCTTTTAGATTCAGATTTACGAAATTTTATGATTTATTTTCGCAAAAATCGAAGTTTTTAGAATTACCCAAACAAATTTTCGTGTGCGGGCAAAAATAAATTTCGAATTACGAATTAACGAATTTAGAATTAAAAAAAAAATTGTATGAAAAAAAAATTCTGTGGATATTTTTTTGGCGAAAATTTCGAATTACGCGTTTTTTCGAATTATCGGGGTTCGAATTAACGGGGTTCTACTGTAGTCACATAGCCCATATGTGATGTGCAACAACGATATACCAATTTTAATACCCAACTTTGCCCCATTTTAGATTGAAAAATAATGTATGTTACAAACCAATAAGACATATTGATATTTTAAAGCTCCATACCACATGATGAAAGTGCCATAGCAAACTGAAAATAGTTGCATTGTCCTAAAAATTCTGAACAGAAAAGCTGTACAAATTTCATGTCGCTAGAACTTATTTCAATCATTTAACAGTTTTTGCAATTGTTTGTTAAGATTATCCTAACCAATTTTCCATAGTAGATTTTTTCATCTTTAATTCTGTGGCTTGCATCTAAAATAGCCAATATCAGTTTTTGCTCTTTTTAGCAAGTTTTAATTTTAAGAAAAGCAATTTTCTAGTGTAACAATGGCCCCTGAAAATGGAAAAATCTTTTCTCGAAATCGAAAGGTTATTTTACAATTCAGAAGATAAACCAATTAGAAGCAAGCCACAGAATTAGATTAACATTTTTCAGTACAGTGATTTCTCATATAAAGTCAGGGACGTCCGAGAAAGTCTAAGCACTAAGACTGCACGACTAAGTGAATCAAATTCTTGAGTCGGCTCATGTCAAGAGTCTGAATAACAGTATGTATGAGACGATGTATGAATGTGAATTGAAAAGAGTGTGCGCCAAGACAAATTTGTGTGGGAGTCTATCCTTTTTGCCTACCCTGCAAGAAACGGTGTGAAGGTTATTAGTTAGTGATTTCTCACAATATGCATTTTTTTTTTTGCTTACAATTTTATAATACTATTTATTATGTTTTCAATTGCAGCATAAAAATTTGGGTATTCTGACGACATTGCGTATAGGACACGATAACTCTGGATTATCACCTCGCTGGATGCTGGAGAACATATACGTCCGTAATGAAGTGACCGGACATGCATACAAGTATGTTCTGTCTCATTTTTTATCAAGTTTTGTATTTCGACATAATGTAAAGTCCATCAAGAAAGTCTAAAAAAAAATGGAGGCACTGCAATAGATTTAAATATTTTTTAATGGCAACACCAAGATAGTTCAAAGGAAAAAATGTTAATTTTCGATTTTTTTTTACAGTAATAACATTAAAAAAAATCAGTTGTGGCAATTTTTCCCTCCACTGTCAAAATGTCTAATTGAGAAGTCTACCATAACCTCCCATTTGAATCTACTGTAATTTGTTTCAAAATCGGTGTTGCCACTGTAATATAATTTTTTTTGTTTATTAACCCTTCAGGCCTCTGGCGGTTCCGTGATAACTCATCAAAATGACAATTCAACACAACTTTAAAAGGTGATATAAAGTCATTAAAAGTGATGAAACAAAAATTAGGTTAAATACTTACATATGTAACCTAGATTTTGTTTCATCAATTTTTCATAACTTTTTATAGGTGTGTTGAATTATCATTTTGATGAGTTATCCGGTCACCGTTAAAATTGTGAATGATTCACTTTGCATTTTTTTTTACTAAAATTACTGATAACGAAAAAATACATAATTAGCCGAATATATTTAACGCAATATCTCTGCACCGGAATGAGATACGGAGTCGATGTAATGTAGTTTTATTTAACAGCAACATTGTGGTATTTAGTAGTGAATGATAGAAGAAGTCGGAGACGCCCGAGAAAGACATTAGCAACAGCGAAACATTGCGGAGGCCACTAGTAATTAATAAAAAGTTCACTAAGGACGGGTTGTTTCGGAGAATTCATCAAATTTCAACGTTCATTTTCGGGTTCTGTGAAAGACTTATTCAAGTTCTGTTTTTATATCATTGTAGGCTAGTTGCTTGACAAAACTGAAATAAAAACAGAACTTGAAAAAATCTTTCACAGAACTTGAAAATGAATGTTGAAATTTGTTGAATTGTTCAGATTCTCCGAAACAACCCGTCCTAAGTCTCAAAAGTTTCATAAAGGTGCATATTTTAATTCTGCTGTAGCTAACTTCTAAATTTGAATATAAAGCGTGGTGTTTTCATATTTCTCACCTTATGGTAAGGGAATACAATGATTTCTGTGAGATCATATGAGTTGTTCCCAAAAGCGAACAAATTAACTCTATGGGTTATAGCTGTTCATTCCCAAAACCGAACAAATTAGCTTTAAGAGTTAAATTACTACACTTGTGCCTAACAACCTTTTACTGTATTGGTATCAACAATTTTGTTATTTTTTTTAGATTTCCCTGCAATCGTTGGCTAGGCCGAGGAGTTGATGATGGCTCAACGGAGCGTCTGCTGGTGGCGCAGGCCATCGGGGAGCGCAGTGGACGAAGCGGGGGAGTCACGGCTAGCTCCGCCCCCGAGAGGGGGGTGGGGCCGTCCTCCAGTGGAGCAGCAGCACCCTCCAGCCCCGCTGGGCCCCATACCACGCACCTTTCCCCTTCCACTGTCCAGCATATGATTGGTAAGTCAACTATGCATAGTGTTAAAAATTTTATAACCCAACTAGGAAAGGAGATGTTTTGCTTCCATATTGTCATTAGGCATGCAATCCTACAAATGTGTCGTAAAATTTTCAGGAGAGAAAAAACCAAGATACATGTGCGTTATTCTGCCGTGGTAAGTAATATCCTTTATAATAATAAAGGTAATAAAAGGAGGCAGCGCGTGTCATGTTGTCCAAAAAAATGAACATTTTATTAAATATCATTGAAGAAGAAGATAATACTAATAAATCTAAAACATGAAACAGTACAAGACACAGAAAAATAAAAAGATAACGGTCCCAGCTAGGAATCGAACCCAAGATCTCTTGTCTTAGCGGGACAGGCATCTTAACTACTCGACCATTGGGACCTATTTATTAAACGTCATTTTGTCGATATCATATTTCAAATGCAGAATGAACAACATCATCTTGCAACTAATTTTTTTTTCTTTTAATATTAAATTATAATAAATACATATTTAGTATTCTGTGAATGAACAGAAAATGATAACAAATCAAATGTAATTAAAATATCAATTTTGGAAAAAAATTGTTGCATTTGCAGTATTGCATTTTGAAAGATAATAATATAATTTATCAAATGACTATATTATAGTTATTTGATGAAATTAGTCCTAAATTAGATATTGACAGTTTGCAGCAGACCACTAAGATCTTTGGCTCAAGGCCCAGAGATTGTGGATTTATAATAGCTGGCCAAGTTCGATTAAAAAGAAATACAATACAATAAAAGAAATATTAATTATTATTTTTTTGGTAAACTAATGTTTTAAGACAAGATTTTTTATGCATAGCACAAAGGGTAACAATTATTGTCCCGTTGGCGTCATGTATCTTTTATCAGGAGATTTTTCAATGTGGATGAGTGTTTCAGGCGAATAATTATTGCTTGTAAAATAAAAGAAATATTGTTCTTATAAGTTTTTCCAAGGTACTGGAAAAAACTTCTTATGTGGGAAAAATCACAACATTTTTCAATTTCAGTCTTCAAGGGACCGAAAAAATGTAACTTCTTATGTGGGTGTTACTGTAAATTGAAGTAAAAATTCTCAGTATGTATGGGATGGTCCAATGCTCTTACCCAGTGCGGGTGTAAATGTTTAGACTTACGGAATTCGATACTTTGTTATCTGCCTAAAACGGCTTTTACATAAAAGTGATACATGATGAGTACATAGTAGAATATCTGTATTATATAGTAAATAATAATAGTATGTAGATGTAATACACAAATATTAGGTTTTTTTTTGCATAAAAGTGATACATGATGAGTACATAAGTGAATATCTGTATTATAAATATATTAAGTAATAACAGTACATAAATGTAATACATAAATACATATAAGGCTTTAACATAAAAGTGATACATGATGAGTACATAAGAGAATATCTGTATTATATAGGAAATAATAAAGTATGTATTTTTTTTGATTTTATGGATTCTTTCGTAATCCTCTAACTAGCTAGGGCTTATAACAATACCCTTCATGTTTCTAACTAACTAGTACTGCGGCTGATTAGCCTTATTACTATCACCATCTGATGGTTGTATTTAATTGACTGAATTTATGTTACATTAATAAGTTTTATGAGGAAAAATTCTTAAATTTATGTTACATTAATAAGTTTTGTGAGGAAAAAATCTTAAATTTTTACATTAATAAGTTTTATGAGGAAAAATTCTTAACTGGATAAAAAAACCTTGTAATACACAAATATAAAAGTGTGGGGTAGGTAGGACGGTAGTAGTTGGACTGGCCGAGTTCGATACTTACAGTGGGTAACTGACATTCATCTCTTTTGGAACAAGTTGGACTGGCCGAGTTCGATACTTACAGTGGGTAACCGACATACATCTCTTTTGGAACAAGTTGGACTGGCCGTGTTCGATACTCACAGTGGGTACCCGACATACATCTCTTTTAGAACAAGTTAGACTGGCCGAATTCGATACTTACAGTGGATAACCGACATACATCTCTTTTGGAACAAGTTGGACTGGCCGTGTTCGATACTCACAGTGGGTACCCGATATACATCTCTTTTGGAACAAGTTGGACTGGCCGAATTCGATACTTACAGTGGATAACCGACATACATCTCTTTTGGAACAAGTTAGACTGGCCGAGTTCGATACTCACAGTGGATAACCGACATACATCTCTTTTGGAACAAGTTGGACTGGCCGAGTTCGATACTTACAGTGGGTAACCGACATACATCTCTTTTGGAACAAGTTGGACTGGCCGTGTTCGATACTCACAGTAGGTACCCGACATACATCTCTTTTGGAACAAGTTAGACTGGCCGAGTTCGATACTTACAGTGGATAACCGACATACATCTCTTTTGGAACAAGTTGGACTGGCCGAGTTCGATACTTACAGTGGATAACCGACATACATCTCTTTTGGAACAAGTTGGACTGGCCGAGTTCGATACTTACAGTGGGTAACTGACATACATCTCTTTTGGAACAAGTTGGACTGGCCGAGTTCGATACTTACAGTGGGGACCGACATACATCTCTTTTGGAACAAGTTTTACTTAGTGAAAAGTCTGTACGTTTTATTTAAAAATATATATTCTCAATGCTCACCATGGCTTGGAAGTGGCTTTAGGTATTTTCAGTAACCAGATTTAAAATGCCAGATACTTCCCAACACAACTCTTCCCCTTTCCCTTCCCCATTTCATTGACTTCTCTGACTTGTGTTTCTAAAATAGTTGGATAATCTGATTTAAAGCCTGACAATGTTTGAATTATTTCAACTAATTTTACTAAAGGGCTTGCTGAGAATTGAACCTGCATCACCTGGCTCGAAAACCTGGCTGGGATCAATTAACCTTAAGCTGTTCAATGAGATACACATACCAGGGCTATATTGTGAGAGTTTATTTTATTACTTTTACCTACTGGTAATGTTATCTATGGTAATAACTCTGTTAATTGTCATCTCTAATGGTGATTGGAAACTAATCATTGTCAATAACCTACAATTTTTATCTAAATTATGTAACTCTTACTGCTCAATATGCAGCATGCGATCTTATTCCCTGTGCGGATTTTATTTTACAGTTAACAAGTTGTATTTAATCAAATTGTTATAAAGTCTTACCATCGTATTATAAGAAGTACAAATATATTTTTTATGATATAACTGTCAAGAATGCTTTAAAATAATTAAATCAACACCAACCCACTGATTTTTTTATCTAAATAATTTTTTTTTTTAAATCTACTAAATTGGGAATACACAGGATCCGCAATGGTAGCACGGTGCCGGCTCATGTCTATGGACGTTATCCGCAGTTAAAGGTAAACTAACTGCATAGGTGTTGGTTCCACATAACCCTTTCGGCCCCTGTAACACTTTGAGCTTAATAAAACTTATAGGTAAAGAATAATGTTAGACAAAATATTAATTTGAATGGACTTTCCTTGTTTCATGTGCATTGTCTTTTATGTGATACTTGAAAGTTTGTGCCTACAGATTGGCGCTGTGAGCCGTTTAGCACACACAGTCAGGTGTGTTGAGAGATCGAAGCTTTAAAGCTAAGAGCCAGTTGTTTCACTGATATTCAAATGTAACATTGTCTTCAGAGCACCAATCATTGTTTTTTTTAACCTTTAAATGGTCTCCGTTAAATGCCAATACTAAGCCTGTTTCTGCTTTTGAACACATTGTGATTGGCAGAAAAGCACAATTTTCATGTTATGATTTTAAGCTGATCACAATTTGTTCAAAAGCTGAAATGAGCCTAGAATCAGAGTTTAATGGGGACCATTCAAATATAAAAAATAAAATGGCGCTCATTGGCCATTTGATGACAATGTTCTTAAATTTGACATTTACGTTCTTGCCAAGTTTGGAAGAGTCCCTGCGTATGTTTGTGTAGAATAAATGATGTATTTTTATTTTTCAGGTGACTGTGTAAATGCCATTGTAAAATGGCACTATCGATCTAAGAGGGAGAAAGACGTTAGTTCTTTAAGTATTTTGCTTTGTGGGGAAAATGGTCTTGTAAAATGTTTGGAACAAGCTTTCCTATGCGGGTTTAAGTCGAGTCGTCTCTTCGGAAGAAATCTATTCATCTGGGATTACTTTGGTAATTTCAAAATTCAAAATAATATATTATTATTCAAAAAATATAATTTCTTTTATGTTTTAAAACCTACTGAAAATTTTAATTTAATTATTACATATTATGAATTTATTATCAGGACATGTTTTTATTTTATAATTTTACTCTTTTACACATTATAATTTTTTTCTTTTGAGTCGAGTATGTAGTAAAAAGCTATAGTGATAGGAAAAGATTAAATGTATAAATTAAGTTGTTAAGCGCCCTTGAGGTGATTTTCTCACGAAAACGACGCTATACAAATAATCCAATCATTATTATTATTAGTTATGAATTAGTATAAAAAAAAATTCTGGAGTGCCACAATTCCCTTTCCTGGCTATAATTTTTTTCTCTATTTTCAATGCGTGCACAATTTATTTTCTACATTGATTTAATCACGCTTGCCTTCCTTAGACGTGATTGACTTCTTAGACTTCCTGCAAATGTTGTATTGAAATCAGCTTGCATCTAATAACAAATTATCATAGTTGCATGAAAATGAAAACCTACATTAATTAACTATATTATATTATATCAACTTACAAATTATAACTAACAAATTTATTTACTTTTGTCTTATTGCATGCTCTAGAAAATTTCTATCTTTTTTAGTTATTTTTTCTTAATTCAATAAATCAAAACTAATAACAATTTAATTTAGTTTCAAGTAAACGTATATCTAGTTAATTAACTAACATTACTCTTTTGGGTATAACCAACTAATTTAAACACTCATAGTATCATATTGCATGTTTGAAAAATTTCTTTCTTTTGAGTTTTAGTTTTAATTTTTTTTTTCAAATTAATAAATTTATATGATTTCACTGTTTATAGCAAATTTTTATGTAATATTTATCTTTTAGTCAAAGTAAAAGAAGTGTTTGAGCAAAACCTGTCAGAGGAGTGTGTGGATTCGGCCAGCGATAGTTCCAGCGGGGTTTACAGTTACCATTCCCCATCACACTCTGCCCGTTCGCAGGAACACACCACCATATGGCGTTGCTATTGCCACCTGATGGATGAAATTAACAATGCCGGACGAACTTTGGGAAAAGATGGCAAATTTCAGCTATTCATCTGCCTCAGTTTACGGTAATTTCAACCGAATTAACTATTCATACATACACATACATTATCGGCACAACAACCCGTGGAAAGGCTTGGCTGCCTTCAAGAAATGCCTCCACTTCTTCCGGTGTCCTTCTGTTTCACTCCGTTTCAGTACCCCACGGTATTAAATCAATCGCCCGTGTCTAGCAAGATGCAATGGAAATATGTAACTCGGCTGTACGTGTAAGGGTGCCAATAGAAATGTATATAATGGAGCGTTCTCGGCATCACTCTTTTTTAATGCACCCGGCCTATGTTTATTTCTCTGAGACCCATAAGGAAGCAGGCTAAGTTTAAGTCTCCCCACTCTTTTGCCTGCAGGTTTATTTAACACTCTGCCTGCATTCTGGGTAAATGTATGGGATTGGTCCATGTTGGTTCCATGATAACTCAACACAATTACAATACAACATACCTTTAAAAAGTGATATAAAGTCATTAAAAGAGATGAAAAAAACTGACATATAAACCTGACCTACGTATCCTATTTAATCTATTTTTTGTTTCGTCACTTTTCATGACTTTTATCACTTTAAAGGTGTGTTGAATTGGCATTTTGATGAGTTATCCGGTCACCGGGCTTGAGGCAATACCTCCCAGATCACATAGGAGGTAACATCACAAAGCATTATTTTATATTTTCTGTAATTACATATACATATTTCACCTACACGGGGACTGCGAGACTTGACTGCAGTTGTTTGGCCATTTTTATCATTACAAATGAGAGTTTTCATCGCACATGTTTGCTTGTGTTTTATAATTATAATTGTTTTTGCAGAGAGCACTGGTTGCATAGAATGCTGGTTCCGATGTCGATGACGCGAGTCACAACGGAAATGTATGAAGAGCTCAGCTTCCTTCGCAAGAGAGGACTGCTCACATTTCTTAGGCAGATCTTGGAACCGCTGGATGAGTTCAACATAGTCCTTGAAAACTCGATAACGCAGGGTATTTTATCTTACACATAATTTTTTTATGTACACCCACCTGCAGCACAAATGTTTATTTTATTTTTATAGTGTATAAATTATTTCTTTATATCAAGCTGTCAACAAGTTTCTGGAATGTATTTCTTCTATTCACATTCATAATTAGTTGTAATTACAACTCTCAATAGTTAAAGCTTTAGCAAGATACTCCTTACTCTCTTTGAAGTTTGTGTTAATGTATTTATTGTCTATGGTTTTCTGTTCTGGGGTATTCTTAAAAATAGAAAAATTAAAATTACACTTGTAAATTGTACATGTCTTCACATAAAACTAAGTACACCACAAAATGAAACCTCACATTAACCTAAATTGCATTTTTCATAACCCTTTCACATGCAAGAACCAAAGATGTATTGTGATGACAAAGCTATTGGTCAAACTGATTTTACCAATTATTATAAACCAAAGATAAACATTATGAATTATTGTAGTTTTACAACGACTGGCATAAATGAAATGCTTATTTATTTTCTATGGTATTTGTAAAGTGAATGACCTAAACCAAATGCCCCACCATGAGATGTTGGGACTGCCAATACCCGTATGGGTGCCGTCCACTCGTAAACAATGATTACAAGACCCCGTCTAACGGATGGGAACTCAAATTGTCATTAAGTTACATATGTAAAGAATTTGAGAAGCATTAACATCTTCTCGTAGCATTGGTTGTACCGTCATGAACCACCTAAATTGAATGATTAACAAACATAGCCTCTATGTTATTGCATGCAAATACGTAGTGTGTTGCGTATTACTTTCAAGTAATTCTCAATACACTAAATATTCTCATAGCTTTGGTTGTATTCATTAACCAACTAAATTTAATGAATAACAAACATTGTCGCTATGTTAACATGTAGTGTATTACTTATTACTGCCAAGTAATTCATCGCACTGTTTAAAGTCAACCTAATTTTCAAACCTGAGCGTAGCATGCATAATAATTTTAATTCAATTGATTTTAAAATAGGTCAGCTCAATAAAGTTAAAGATAATAATGGCAAGCTAAGAGACCATTTTTCATTTATTTTTAAAGAGAATCATATTTGATTCATCTTATATTTCCCCGAGTCCTTTATAGATGTAAAAAATTAAAATATTATAAATATTTTCTGACTTGGCCTTGACTGACCTTGCCTAAAAGTTCTCATGTTTGAAAACTTTTTTATTTTTTGATTATTAATGAATTCTATACCCAATCATGTGAATGTTTTTATTTAATTAAATTTGACAGTGCCCTATTAAATATTGGTTGTCTATTGATAGGGCACATGCATATCTTATAAAACATTTCTTTTTGAGAGATTTCATTTTGTATGCTTGAAAATGATTGCATTGTTCGCTTTGTCATATAAATTATAATATGAACAACTTGATACTCAGTTAATACAAGACCTATTTATATAATCTTTATTTTTATATCTGACATAATACTCGTTGATTGGCCGAGTGACCGTGTGAGTCAAGAGGGAACCATATTTTTACTATTGTAATTTAAGTTGTAGGAATTAATACTCAAACATTGTTGTGAATTGTTAATATTGATGGTTCTGCTGTTCTATTTAGCATTAAGGGTTGTTGCATAATAGATGCTACAATGTTTCACTATGAAAATAAATGCATCATTCTCTAGTATTTTTCCACAAGTTATCCACCAGCAATTGTTACATTGAATTGTATCGCTGATAAACTCCATTTCATTTTTTCACCAATTTATTCTAAAAATCAATTAAAACTGTTGAAGATGTCACCTTTTTACATATTATTATACAATTAAATTTCTTGTCATTCTTTTACAGAATGGAATAATTTTAGGTAACTGAAATATTGTCACAGAAGCACTGAAAATGTTATTTTTTTAAACACCTTTCATTTAGATCATGTATAAAAACATCTGATATTGCATCGAAAATTGCCCATTGATTTTGTTGTTTTTGTGATTATTTTTTTAAAATAATCCCTAGTTTAATAAATTCTGTAATATTTTTTTTTTAAATATTTTAAAATTATTTACTTATAAATTCTTATTTTGTGGCATTACTTTGCTAAATTAACTAGCCACCCTTGCAATATTGTAATTTTTGTGATATTTTTTATTGTTAACATTTCTTATAGATTTTTTTCTTATTGTCCTTTCAGAACTTTATAATGCTAAATATTGATAAAAACAGAGTGGCTTTCAATTTCAACTCTAAAAATCAACATCGCAAAATAGTTGAAAATGAAATATTTACGTATTATTAGTATTGTCATTAAAATGCAAAAATTATTATTTTAATGGCCAGCTTTTGCCCATGTTTTGTGACAAACCAACTGTTAATGCAATTCTGCTTGCCGCAAAGGTGTCAAAGGCACACCCAGTGAATGTTATTACATACTGACCTGAATGGATAACCTTATTATGAGATTTAGATATAGGATAATTTACCACTTAGAAATGTTTTCTTTCGGTAACATTTAACCTCTCGGAGAAAGACTTTTTTCTAACAACTGTATCCCAGAAGTGAGTTCTTTTTTGAAGTACGTATAAAAATTGAACATTTTTAAATACAATATGTTTTCTCAAAATAAAAAAAAGTATGTAAATTAATACGTACAGTGTAGTTTCAATAATCTGAACAATTAAATAGTGAGCAACAGACAGTTCCGTTTACCGAATATTTGGATTAATGAAATCTAAGAAACAGCGACATTTTCCCAACAATTGAGGATTTACCTTTATTTAATGTTATGTTCCCTCGCTAACTTTGTACATTCCTCTCCACTAACGCCCGGTGTATCAGTTGATTTTAAGCTCGGCTTGGTTGGAATTTATTTATTTATTTATTTATTTTTCATGTTCTCCGTAAAACGGTTATTCACCAATACATTATGGAGAAGATTACAAATTAGACAAAAAGTATAGCAAAACACATAAAAAGGTCAGTTTCACTACTTTGTGACATACGTCAAAAGATAATTGTTAAACTGCCTGTAGGTTACGTTAAAAATGTCGATGGTCAATGCAGACTCGTTGAGCAGTTCAGTCGCTCTGTTGACTGGGGCGTTCTGATAGGCAGAAGTCCTCGCTTTTGGAGCATAAAAAAGGGTATGGTACCTTCCACGAGTATACTTGTCTGGGACATATAAGTTAATCTCTGGCGTGGCTTAGCACATAAATCATCAATATCACATGATTTTAATACAGGAATGTGTTTCTTTTTTTTTTGCAAAGCAAACTACTGTCATCGTAATATTTCTAAATTTCAACGACCGCAGTTTATTTTCTAGGAAGTTATATTTTTGGTTTTAATTTTTTTTAATAATGACCTTTTAAATTCCTGTTCCAAAGCGGACTGTGGGTAGTTGTGTTGGTGATACATCATGATTTCGTCATCTTCATTTTTGTTGATTTCTTCATCTTCATTTTTGTTGATTTCTTCATCTTCATTTTTGTTGATTTCTTCATCTTCATTTTTGTTGATTTCTTCATCTTCATTTTTGTTGATTTCCTCATCTTCATATTTGTTCATTTTCCCATCTTCGTTCACCAGTTGATTTTTGACTCCCCACTTCAATCAGCATGGTGCCACATATGTGGGAGGATGCTGATTGTAAATAGTATTTGTTTTGCTGGAGTCAGTGCGTAAGTTTTCTTAAAATTACATGTACACTTGTTTTACCAAAACCGGTGGTCCAGATTACCGAGACTATACTGTACATACATTTGTAAGTATTTCAATGAATTAGATGAAATAAAAATTATAGTCATTAGAGGAATTCGTAAACCATTATATATGAACTTCCAGAACATTATTATAATAACAGAAATGTAAAATTACGGCTATACTCCTCGGAGAGCATTTTTTTCTGATCATAATATGATGGCTAAGCTGAGAGGTTAATATCTTTTTCTTCTCCAAAATGAAGAAATTCAACTTTAAAAAAAGCCATATTATACTATAGGAATCCCTGATAACACTTGATATTATTCTGTTACTACATTTTACGTTTTATTATAGTTTTTATAATCGAAAAAGCATTTGTCTATGTATACCTTAAGCGTTGTTAAAGAAACGCTGGCGTTATTTTATGTGATGGTATTGATTCCCATCAATATTTTTGTAGTTCATCTTGTAAATATCACAATATGAGAAACATAGAAATAATTAGGTTATTTAATATTATTAACAACTATACTTGGGATATGATAAAATGGTTTTTAAATACATCTATTTGAATTTCGATTTGGTTTTCTTGATTGAATGAATAAATGAATGGAATCTTGGAAGTGGAAATTGACCCGCTTCCTGACTTCCGATCAAGCTTAAATTCAGCATAGAATAGACTCATTGTTGATAACAATGCATTATATCAACTTTTAGTGGTACTCATGAACACACACATTTTCTGAAATTAGATGACTTTTATGTTTTAAAATTTACGGCAGTTAATATTCGAAATAAATGTCGGTACTATCCAATTAGGATTTGGCGTTAGTGGTGTTCACTTCAGTTCCTGGAAAGGAAGGTTCAATCCTCAATCAAACCAAAAAAAATTTATTTAAAATTGGCTACTAGCCAGCCCAAGAGATGGCGCAACTAGGTCGAAAATTTTGGGGTGTATTTTAAAACTGGTATCATAATCCAAGTATTGTGCCAAAAATTAAATTCATAATTGTGTACTATACATAGTTGTTGTGGTGGTAGATTAATGTAGAAACTGTATTTTATAAGTTAAACACTTGCCATATAAATTGAAGAGATTGAATTAAATATAGAATGGCATTCGTCCCGCAGGATCAATCCGTTCACAGTTGAAAAGGTCATTTGGGTTGTAGTATTTCTGCTCATAATGAGTCTAAAACATGTAAAAATTAGTATTCTCTCTTCATTTTCATTTTCTTTCCCGTAGCTATTGGTGTACGGTATATCCGGGACAAGAAAAAGGGAAACAACATAAATATTATTATGGATTTTGCAATGTAGGTATAAGGCCCTTCTTCCACAAGAATACATTGCAAACAACTTGTTGCGCACATTCTGTACACGTCGCTACTGAAATCACGAGACCTGCGTCGCCACCAACGAATGTCAAAACTAGAATGCTTTCAAAACCTCACTTATACCAAACAGTTGCTGTAGCTGTAATTTTTTTCATCTTTTTAGTCTTTGTTGACTGTTTTGTTCTGTTTTTTGCAAAATGTCTGACACAAGTGAAAAGTATCGACGACATGTAGGAAAAACCTCGCCCGGCTGGTCGCAGAAAACTAGCGCCGCCAACGGGTTTACAAAATGTCATCAACGTGTGCCTGTTTACAAACCTCCGGGCAGGTGTATCGCGTTAGTCCACAAGATACTTGATTTATCGTGTACCGAATACCTGTGGAAGAAGGGACTAAGTCATATTACCAAAGCGCAGCTTTGACCGACTCAATAGGATAGTTTGTTAGTATTGTTTCTTTACATTGTATCTTTTTTGCGTTACAATTAACCTTACTAGGACAAGCCTGTGCTGAGGTATTTATTCTTTTCATACCCATCTCTTGTCACTGAATAATATTACATAATTGTTGGGTTATAATATTAAATTTGGGATATAACATTATACCTCAACTTCCCCTAAGGATAATCTATTTAAAACTCTTCACCAATACATTTAAAAGCCATGCTTAGGTTTCCAGATTACCTTCCACTAAAGTACCTACCCAAATTAATTATTATGTTCTGGCAACACTAAAGTCCTACAATATTGGTTAGTTTTTTGGCTGCTACTAGCAATACTGATGATAGAATATAATATATAGTGGTTCCAGTAAAGTTTATGTACACAATTCAGCTTTTACACGAGAGATGGGTTCCACAGGATACCGTGTTTTATTTATAGAAAAATTGGAAATGTGTAGGTTGCATTGTATCAAAATCATTCCAGGATGTCAACAAATAAAACATTATTCATTACCCTATTATTCCCTTATATTCCTTTGTGCGCCCTGAGTAGGGTGTGCACAGGACTTTTTTTGGAGGATTTCATGCAATGTTCTTAGTCATTTTTTAAAATTTATATTAAGTAGGTAGGTACTCGCTCCATTTCAAAATCCCATGACTGACATGTTATAATTTATTTACACCTAAGCCAAGGTTCATAGAAAATATATATATAAAACAAGGTTCGCTTATATAGGTACTTGTCTAAAAAACACATCGGGCCGCTTGCAAGCTCGTGTCGTAGCTGGAAGTCTAGTTGAAGTCCGAAAGGAACGATCTCCTTTACTTGTCGCTAGGTATATAATATTATTTTTTGGTAAATCTAAGTTAATTTCCTCACACTTATGTTTGTATAAACGAGTCGAATTAAAGACAATAAAATGTTGTTTTTAACAGTAACAACTACATACTTTTAACCAACTGTTGAATTTGGTAGCCAGCTCTGGTTCGGCACCAGTGCGGGAAACACGCCAGACTCTCACCCAACATTTATGCTTGGTTGACATTATTTATCTCATGAGAACGGGTCGTTTCTACTTCTCGTTCTTGAGTGTAAAAGTTCGACTGGAAAATCTCTTCAAAACCCATGTTCACAACCTCATCTTCTCTAAAAGACTCTCGACACAGCATCCCCAAAGGTGACATAGGCCCTGAGGGAAAGAATTTCCTCCTGTGTCAAAAAAATATATTTTTATCCATGTTAAAATTTGGCTTATTGCAGTATAATTATGTTGTATTGTAAATGTATTATTTCATATATCATTGATGAAAAGAGTTTGCACTATTTTGGTATGGGAAGGGGAAGAAAATGGGGAAGTACCTGGCTATTCACATAGGGTCACCAAATACAGCTAAAGCCATTTCAAGCAACGAATTCGTAATTCCGAATTGTGGTCTTTCATGCCTTTCACCAATGCAATACTGGGAGTATCTAGTATCTCAGAATAAAATTATTCTCAACGTTTTCCCTGTCATTTCCCTTTCATGATAGTTTGCCAAATGACACTTTCATTTTGAGGAGGATAATAACCTTGATTCTACATCATCAATGTAGAAGTAACATTGCAAATATTCCTGGGATTTTTCCTTTTATTCCAAACATTAGTTTTAATGTAATAATTAGTACAATATTATGAACATAATTTTTATAAATAAATCATTTGCAAATGCGTTCATCGTATTGAAGTAAATTCAAATCTCCTGCTAGAAAATAAACTCCAAGCTATGTCTCAACTTTCTAACCAATCACCACTCTACCCCTCGATGAGCGAACCTTGTTAAGTATATATTTTCTACTAACCTTGCACCCTACCAACAATCAAACCAATGACCAAAAGTCATCTCAATAAGGAACTCCAGTCCATTTTTATCAATAATGACCTTCTAACTTAAATAACAGCATATATTTTTAATTGTTATAGTTAGTTTAGTTAAAATAATTATCATAGTTTTAATTTTTCGTATCTTCCGCAAACGCATCAAATCTGTGGGCCAGTGATTTCAACAGTCACCAGTCTCAAAAAGCCTACCATTTTTTTCCGACCGGCGCTGTATTTTGTGTGGGAGTCAAAATGTTTTTTTTTACTATTAAGATTACCCACATTTAACATTGAAAAATGTTAGCATCTCGTCACCAATGCTATTGTATTGAAACATAGTGCAAAAATATATCCATGATCGCATCTGATAAACAATTTACTGGTTTATAAAAACCTGCAATACTATTTTATCGGTTCAAATATGAATGTGGACCAGGGTATGCATATTGTTCACCCACAAGATATGAAGAGGTTAAAATTTCCCACAAAATCCCCGCAAGTTCCGATATTTCCAATACGAAATAAAATTCTAATTGAAATTTGCATTTTTATCTAGTCAATTTCGGATTTTCTCTTTCGTTTAGGCTTTTAAAATAGTATTTTTTTTTGCTGTGAAAGAAAACGAAATAAAGTATATTCTCACAATTATTGTAAATATTATTTTTCAATGTGGTTTGACAATCAAGAATGTTTAGAATCCCCTCAAAAAGGTTCTCCCTGCAAAAACCCATTTTTCGAAAAATCTTAGACTTTCCCCGCAACTTGGGGAATAAATTGGCAACCCTGATGTGAATATTTTAGACCATAATACTCACATATACTTGTTGTGGTGAATCAGCATACTCAGTCGTACCAACCAGACGGTGTGTTTTAATGTGATGATGTGTTTATTTGTTTTTAAATGAGGGTTTATAAATTCTAGTTATAATAATATATTCAGAATCAGCGTATGAATATATATTTTTTAAGCTATAATATTTCTCACTGGAGTTCCTTATTGTTAAAATATTAGGCTGCGTTTATTATGATTATTATTTAAATGGAAAGATGTTAATTTACTACCTCCTAAAATAGACATTAAATTAAAGATATTATTAATCAATTATCATTTTGTTAAATCTCATTGAAAGATAAAAAATTGACACCTTTCGGTTACATTTTACTTTCATAATCCATAACCTACTGATAAGTTACCATTTTCTACTTAGATTTATTGTGAATCCATGTTAATTATAAGATTTTGAAACATTTTGAATGTCTTGCCAAATGTGTTAAGTTCATTTGTTTAATAAAATTATATTTCCTGTGTTTTTATTTTTCAATTTAATTCATATTCCAAGAATTTATCCGCTCTCGCTTTATGTTATGCATAAGAGATAAACCAATGGAAGTATATGGTGGGCGTGTTGTATGCCTAAAGTAAGGTCAGTAATTCCTTACTGCTGGTGAAATTGATAACATTTTTCATTTGCTTGTCTGGGGCCTAGGAGTCGAGAGGTCTCATTTAAGTGGCAATATCAGTTTTATCTGTTCAGTGTTTACCAAACAAATGTTTAGGATTGCAGACCCTAATAACTGCCAGAGAAGAAAATTCTTATAAGTATGCCTTTGTTTTCGGCCAGAACAGAAATTAAGATTTCCACAGTTAATTATTATAAGACGTAAGTATGATTGAAGCTTATATCCATTGCTTGATACTATTATATATTTTTTTAAACCGTGTCATAATGTATTGTAGGCGTCATCATTTATGAAATTAATATTATTATAAATAAACAACCTGAAAAACCAGCTTTTTAGATCATACTATTTTTTACACCAATGTATTTTGGTATGCCTTGTTCACGATATTATAGATACAGACACGACAATGTCATAGAATAATATAGGTAGGAGTTATTACAATTCAAAAAAAACGGTTCGATTTTTATCTCGAAAGTATGTACTTATGTATATAATTTCACTGGGAAAGAGTTATAAAAACAATGAAGTAAGTATATTGAAGTAGAACATTAGTAAAGATATTTAATTAATGCTGGGGTGTGTGGTGTGTAGCCTTTGCGTTAAAACCGGCTAAATTATTTGATTATCGACCGAGATGGGCGAGATGAGGTTTGAATAATAGGAAGACGGAAATCTAGTTTGTTTATAATTACATAATCACATCCACGGGCGCTCACGTGTCTAATTCTTCGCGCCATTGAATATGTTTAAGGAGATTGAAATTGTGAGCACCGAGCTTAGGTATCAGCGCAGTTTCCTAGTTTTAGAACTATTCCGATCTCATACGGAGTAGTGCGGAAACAGCCGAACATGCATCGCAATACACCGTACACTCATGAATAGCGTTTGGGAAGGGAAGGGGTAATGGAATTCAGTGGAATTTCTGCGGGGTATTTTCACGAAACTTACTCTCAAAACGACATATTTCGCTATGGATCACTGAAATGGACCATTTAAAAAAAATATATTTATCATAAACCAACACTCATATTATGACGTCCTCAAAATTAGGAGAATTAGGCAATTTAAATAGAATGACTTCGTAAAAAAATAAAGCTTCGTGTTTATATTTCCCTCGAAATCGATAGATGGCGCGCACTGTCTATTGTTGTGCGGTTGTGCCAAGTAAAATGGCGTGCGGTGATGTGAAAGGCGAGACGTTGTTCTAATTATTTCTGTAAATAACATAACTTGGTGTTTTCATTTCTCGCGTGTATGTAAAGCAACGACAAAAGTTATATTTGAAATGGTTATGTTATAGCCCAGTGTTAAGTGCCTATTTATTTCGTGAAAAAGTTGTTTTTTCGAAGCACTTTCGGGCAGCCCAGTTTATCGAGCCGAGGCCATATTTACGATGTTATCTGGCCTACGAGCTTTGTCCTGGCGCAATTGTTGAAATTTTTAACGGAGTACACAGAGGGGCCGATCTTTACACAGGTATTACATCAATTGCTAGTGAGATTTTTAGCGTTGTATCGTGTTAATTATGTGTTTACGGCCTGTGGCGGGTCAAGTGCCAAGGTGGACGCGCGCTAAGCTAGCGAGGCGGGGGATTAGCATTTTGTCAAAAAAAATAAATTCGCCCCATCCTGCATGTCATTCCTGGTCGTGTGTGAAATTCATGGACAATATCGTGAAATTCAGTTATTACAAACCAGAACCCCATTGCGCTCTCATAAAACTGTCATTATGCGTATCGCAGTCGGTAAGACAGTCAATTACCTGTACCCCTTTTACCTCTTCGGGCTTGCATCTTTATTTTGGGACGATATGAGAATGTTTCTTTTTTCTTTTCAGATAAGATGATCCCAGTTGTCCGGCCGTCAGAATATAATCGGTGAAACCATAACATTAACCAATACAACAAATTGTGCGCGATCTAATATGACGTGATAGTGATCAAAAGAAAGCACTCTCTACTATGGGTTTACCCATAATTATATAGCGTTTTACTCAAACATAAAAACAAAGAACGCAATCGGACGGGAATGGATCCCGTGGGACCTTGGTCAGCGTACGCTTCCTATAATCGGTTAGCGGGCGTCCAAGCTGGATCCACCGGAGGAGATTTCCACCATCATCTCGCAGGTTCCGGGTCAGGGCTAGCGGGGCACTCTGGAGCTCCCGGAGTACCGTCTACCACCTCCCAACTGCTGCTGCAGGCTGCACACACCACCGCATCCCTAGCTGGCCAGCTGGGCTCCTCAGGAGCCTCTCCATTCAACCCCGGAGGCTTTCTGTCCCCCCCGCCTGTGGGTTACGATGCTGTGTTCTCTCCACTGTTCCACCATGCCAACCCCAAGCCTGCACACTACAGCTCTACCATCAACGCGCAGCACCGGCAGGCTCTGGCCCAGGCGCAGGCCGCAGCCGCTTCCAAGCAGTCTTCCGTGGAGTCTGAGCTCTCCACCCTCAGAGAGAACTATACCACCCATCACCAGAGTCTGGCTGCGGCGCAAGGGGGCACTTTCTTCGATCAGTCTTCAGCCCCTACCAGTGCGGCAGGATTGGCATGGCAAGGAAACAACCAGCTGCCGAGTCCCTTTGGTATTCTCCCTCACGAGAGCGTGGTGCCGTCCTCCCCGAGCCCGGCCACCACTAAGGCTTCGTCTGCGGCCTACGAGAACTTCAATGCCCATTTTGCGGCGGCGCAGACCCTTAACAACCACCTGAGCTCGCAGCTGGTGGCCAACGCCAATAAGGCGGCGCGTTCTGCCTCGCCGCAGATCACGCCGCCTGTCAAGCCCGTGGCCTCCACCGCCGGGGCCTTCTTCCAGACACCCACCACCTTCGGCAGTCCCGCAGAAAATATTTCCAGTTATAGCGCAACAAATGCTAAAACCGGTCAGATTTCCTCGCAGCAGGATTACGTAGGAAGTAAGTCATTCTCAAGTACAGGAAGTAGTTCGTCGTCGCATCTCACTCAGCAATCCTGTATAGTGTCCACTACTCCCTCGTCCTCTCCGGGCGGAGGGAAGGAGTATCGACAGCCTCCGCCCTCGCGCGCCCCTCCAGTGGCTCCCGCCTATGTCCCGCGCTCCGACAAATCACGCCCACCTATCTTTGTTCCTCCCCCTTCTAAGCCGACGCCGCCGCAGCAAATTCAAACTAAAGCCCAAACTAAAATCTATCCGGAGTTAGGATCGGTCAATACGGAGCAACGGAGGAGTGCAGATTCTACTCGGGAAAACTCTCAGTCCCAATCTTCCCCAATTAGTTATTCCATCATGGATGCACCCGGTAGGCTAAATTACAATGGCAGTAACAGTTCCTCTAAATCCTCGAGAAATACTTCTAGTTCGCAATATGCGCTAAATCAGCAAAATGCTACCTACAGGCATTATCAACCGGGTAATAATACGGAACCGGAATATAATTCGAGAAGTAAGAATAGTGAATCAAATTATTCTAATAGTACTCAAAATGGACCCGACTGTAGTGTAGTGGTTCCCCGGAGACCGAGCCCGTTGCAGGCACATTCACAAGCCTCTCCTCTTGGACACGTTCCCAGTCCAGCCTATCCCATGTACAACAGTCCCATGAACTCGATAGCCTCCCCCCAGCAACATTCGGAATCGTCTCAGAACCAGATATCCTATAAGTCTAGTAATCAAGTGGCTCCCCGGTCCCCCCTGGACGTGTCAGCGCCAGACCGGAGACCGGCCGCGCAGGCTGCTCAAGTGGCTTATCCCTCGGTCATCACCCGAGCCCTGGGGATAGACCAGTCTAGTAAAGCTTATAATGAAAGCAGGTTTGAGCGTTCTCAAGCTCCCAGCGTGGCGCAATCTCAAGCCCAGGTCTGCTGGGATAACGATAGGCAACTAAATCAATCTTCGAGGAAGTATTCAACTCCAACTCCTAGCAATAATAATTATAGTAGTAGCTCTAATAATACTTTAGAAAGTTCTAGTAGAAGTGATAAAATTACAGTACAATCTCAGGTCTCCACTCAGAGATCTTCCTCAAGTAGTAGTAGTGAAAAGCAAGCCTTCTTCGATTCAAACCAAGTGTCTTTGCAAGATTTATCCAGCTGTAGGGGCGACCCCATGAGCATAGTTAAAAATTTACAATCTTTACAACAGCAAAGTTGTCAGGTTCAACAGGAACAGAGTAAGCAATCGGCTAGGGATAGTCCTGAGCCGGCGCCCGTTGCTGTTCTTAGTTCTACCAAGAATACGGGCCGGAGAAAAAGTAGTGAAAAAGCCTCTACTCATTCCTCCAACATGAATGAGTTAGCTATGGCGGAATACTTCACTAGTAGAATTCCTCCCCCTGCCCACAGTTCCACTACAAGTCAACAACAACAAAATGGTACATACTTTGATTTTGAGCGATGGAACTTGCCTCCTCCCCCATCTAAAATGTTTCCGGGAAGTGCTCCGTTTGCTGCACAAGCCGCGCTTCACGCCAATAACTTTCCCAATCAGCATCAAGGTCTGATGGTACCGCATCACGCTTCACTATCGTACTTTCCACCTTTCCATTTAGCTCCACACCCTACGGAGTATCAGTCTTCCGTAGAACTAGCTCCCTTGGCGTCGTACGATTCCAATCCCACAACTCCCTCATCCTCCTACTCCACCCCAGAGACGCGCGACGGAGAACAGCCTAAGGTAGTGGTGCCCAATATAGAAGAAGAACTTGGTTTCCTTGCAGAACAACGGGCAAACTCGCAGGCGCCGGCCGCTCCTTCCACCCCCCAGGCCCACCCCTCTCAGGACGGGGCCCCCAAGCTGCTGTCAGACAAGAAGCTCGCCAGCGGGGCTGGATCGGGCTTCATGGCCTCTTATCTAAAGTTCTTGCAGGGAGAGCGCGACACCTCCCCCCCGCCAGCCACCCGCGGTGGGCGCAAAGCCAACTGGTCGCGGTCCAGCGCCTCCAACAATAAACCCTTTAATGCCCAAAATGAGCCTGTCAAGCCCAACACCAACGAACAACAGAACCCCCATGCCAACGGCGCCATGAACACCAACGCGGTGATGAGTGCAGCGGGAGTGCTTAGCCCTACGGGCGCCAGCAACTCGCCGGTGGCCATGACGCCCTCAGCCGTGGTCTCTCCCGCGCTCAGCAAGGCGGAGGAGGAACGCTACTACCCCGCTAACAAAGAGCGCAAACGCAAGTTCGAGGGGGACGACGGCTTCGATGTGAATGAGGAGGAGGCGCGCAGGTTGAACAAGCCGGTACTGAATGTGCCGTCCACACCACTCAATGAGAAGGGCAAGAAGGGGCGCGGCGGGGCTGGCAGCAACAAGGGGGCGGCAGCAGTGGCGGCCAAGAAAAGGCCGGCGGGGGCCGCAGTGCAGGCCCCCCTGCCCGCCATGCAGGCCCAACCGCAGCAATACTATTACCAACAGCCAGATGAAGGTGCGTTCAACTTCCTAGACTTACATTTTAGAAACAGGCAGCGATGGTGAAGTGCTAGCCCTGAGCTAGTATGACAGGATGAGCTAAATGCCTTAAGTTCTCCCGTTGCCCGTTGCGGCCTTGTTCTAGCCAGCAGGTTATAGCCATATATTGCCGTTGTCTGAACCTGTATATCTGTATCCATGTGGTAGGAACAAGGTTTCAGTGGAGCCGCTGTGGATAATGACACATCGCGGTGCCATTTATTATTTGTATTATTATTTGATCTGACTCTTGTCATACCAGCTCACAAGGGGTGCTACCAATAACTAATTCCAGTATTTTAAGCCAATACTATATTCTGTCTAGCGTACTGCATTGTGTACCAGTAACCAGTACCGGTGGAAAAATTACTTGTATAACCTCGTGTATTATGAATATACAGACAGTATTCATGTTTTAGTTAATGCTTAGGTTTAATTCCGAACGAATGATATTATTGGTTATTCTCTATTTTATTGTGTAGTTTTCAAAAATATATTTTTTATTTTAAAAGAACTTATCGCATAATAATAATAATAATAAGATATATTTTACACAATTGTCTAACAGACAAAACATAGGTTTAGAAGAGATTTTATCTTGAAGGAACATTTTCATTTGATGAATCATATTTAAGTATTGTTATTTTGTTCTGGCACGATTCTCAATGTTTATGTAAATACTTTTGTAATATAGATATCAGGAAATAAACTCAAAGTATATTACAAGTGTGTCATTCTGCTTTACTTTACTGAAATTATTATCCTGGTAGCACCCCTCACTTCGCCTAGACTAGGAATACCGTGTACATTGCACTAGCCTAGCCTAGTACTAGTAGCTATGCTATACTTAAGTTAATTCTATATGACATATTGTGCCTACTTGTGCAGTGTACACTTCCAGGGTCCTCACCCTGGAAATTCCTCTCCTTAATATTCCTTCTCCCTTCCCTTTTCTAGTAATTTTCTATATTTTGCAAAACATTCTTGATGATTTCACTTTGAAAAAAGAAACACACAACAGTGGCAACGATCACCCTTGCCAAAACAATATTTTTCCAAAAACACTTCCAATGATAAGCAGTAGATTGATTGAATTGTTTGGAGTAGAGAGTAGGATATAGGCTATGAGTAGATAGTGTTATGTGGTTGCCTTGTGAAGCTTCCGACCCCTTGCTGATCCCCGAGCGCCGGGAAAGCTCCCAGCGCAGAGCCAAAGAGAGGTCCAACGCCCTGCTGCAGCATCACCCCCTACAGGCTGGCGGAATGTATCCCGCCCACGAGGAGGCGGAGGACTTCATCGACTCGGATGATGACCCGGCCTGGACTCCGCAGCCCAAGGTAGCCCAATCTGATTCTAATTCATTTGTTAAATGTTTTACTTAACAACTCATCCCAAAAGGAATTATAAAAACTAAGAAGCTGTTTCACACGGAACTGTCACAACAACTCTATCCTCTGTGCTTACATAACACCGAAACATTGTTTGCAATCAAGAAGTTTTTAATATCCTTGGTAGACATTTTCACAGTAAACTAAAATAATTCCATTATGTGCAAGTCGAGTAGTCATCTATATTATATATATATATTGGTTGTACAAGCAATTAAAAGACGGTTCCATTTTACAAATAAGGAAGGAATTTGGCTGAATCACTTCCAAACCTGGGATAGACACAAAACCAACGGCCGCTTTCACCAGTCATATTGACCTATCGCAATCTCAGTGTCACCAACTCGACTGGAGTGCAAACCTGTTGATTTGTGGATTCTAGCATGTATAATAAAACATTTTACAATAGTATTTAAATTGTATAAATGAAAAGTTTTCTGATTTCCTTTATAATTGCGCAAGCGGCAAGTCGAAAACTTGCTGAATTGGAATTGAATAAGCCTTCGCCTGCTAAGTGTTTATTGATACTGAACTTGGGCTTTTGATTGGTGAAAGTGGACATAAGTGTTTAGTGCAGGGCCGTGCGAAACAATGCTAATGAGTAGTAAATACTGCGGTGAAGGTGTCATCAGGATTAAAGAGAAGTATAATTTACCAATAGAAACAAGATGAGTTAGAACATGGTGGTGGCTAGAACAACCCGAGTAAATGCTTTATTACTGCCATTGTCAAATTTATTAAAAAAATACCTAATTGGAAACTTAAGCACTTCCAAATTGATAGATTTTCTCAAATCCATTTCAATGTGAAAATTCAAAATACCTTTATAATATCTAATACCTTTCTACTGCTTTTTTTTCGTTGAATCTTAGACTGATTGCTTAATCAAGCAAAAGCGCAACCTTCAACCAAAACCACCTCAAACTGTTTTGAGAATGTAGGGACAGGAAACATAAATATTTCTAATTGATATGATATGTGTTGCCACCAACAAATATTACCAAAATATCTAAAAGAAACAATATTGTGCGTGAATAAAGAGATGTATTTTTGACGAATGAAATAACTATATTACTTGTTATTTTTGGTTATTGGTTATTATTGGTCCAAATGATTTTCAATATTGTTTTTTCAAACGTCACAATACAGTAGAATCCCGATAAGTCGAATAAATGCATAATTCAAAAAAAAAATCCAGAAAAAGTCACCAGAAAATGTTATTATTCTAAATTTATTTTGGCATGCAAATGAAAATTTGTTTGTGTAAGAGCGTCCGCAGACGAGATACTATTATATGATACTATTCTCGGTCCAACATTAGAACAACCCGTGGACGCTCATGTCTCCGCCCCTTCTCCCCACTTCTACAAGGACGAGCGTTAACACATTCAGACCCACTATTTTAATAAATTTATTATTTTTATTTTATTTGTCTGCCGACAAATAAAACAAAAAATTAAAACATTTTATACATTCAAATAATGATGATAGTATTACACTACATATTGTACTTTATTTGGCATCAGGTTTATCAAATCGGCTAAGAAATCAATCCAAAGTTGAAAATATCATTGCCATTAAAAAAAAAATTGTGATCGGTATTCCAAAACTTTTTTTCGATACCATCAATATGTCGAAAAAAGTTACTCCAATGTTCTGGTGTAACTTTTTCGATACCTTCTTGCATGAGTCATCTTACGTCACTTATTTTGAAGGAGGTATTGTTTACTTGGACATGCTGTTTAACCATTGACCCCATCAATTCGATCAGGTTTAACTCACAATGATAAGGAGGTAATCGGAGCACAGTTTTGTTGACTTCGCTCGCAGTAACTTCTACCACATACTTATCATATAAACCCCTGTACGAACTGGCAACCCGCAACAACTTCGCTTTAATCATTCTTGTATCGATATTCAGTTCCCTTTTTCTTCAAGCCATTGAATTATGTCACCCTTTTTCCATTGTTTCGTTGGAAGCTTGTCCAATTTAACAGAATGATATGGGGCATTATCCATAACTATGCAGCAGTTTTCATCCAGTGATGGCAAAATGTTTTTAAACCACTCCAAAAACGTTTCCCCATTCATTTCGTCGTGATAATCTGCCGAATTTTGTTTTGATTAAAAAATTAAAAGACCATTCGGAACAAACCCTGCAGCACTTCCAATGTGTAACACTATTAACCGTTTTCCCTTACCGGTTGAATTAGGGGGTCCTACGGAAAAGCCGCGTGTGAAAGCATCTCGTCTCGATTTAACAGTATTATCAACCCAAATTTTTTTTGATACATCACCTGGATTAATCCAGGTTTCATTGAGGTAGTATATCGTATGACCTTCCATACGGTGTTTCTCAATTGCTCGTAAGTAATCTCTACGCCAAAGAATTAAGTCTTCACGTTCCGTCAACAAACTGTCACGTTTTCGATTACAATATTGAAAACCCAATTCTTTGATTACCTTGTGGAAAGTGCTGCGCTTAAAATTTGGCAAGGAATCATCGTTATTGACATTCTGCAAAACTTTATTTATTTTGGGATATTGCTTTTCCAAGTAAAAAGTGTGAATCTTTGATCTTATGGCATTTTTATCTAAATCATCGATTTTAGCAAAAAAGTTCAGTCGCTCTCTCTTTTTATTGTTGTAAATCGAATAGTCATACAAATAACACATAAATAATGTTTACCTGTCCTTTTTTGTTTTTCGTAATTGGTGATAATGAATTTGGACATATCGGCTGAACATCCATTTTATCGCAGGGTCTGAATGGGTTAATTTCTCTAAGCGCGGGCACTTAAAACGAAAGCCAAGGACATACTGAATTGTGAGCGGAGACAGGAATTGCAGCCGAGCGATGGTGAAGGAACGGAGCGTGGGGGGTGGTATGCGCAGAACAAACCTAATTTGGTACGCCAGCAGGACGTTCTTAACTTGGATCGAGAATATGGAGACTTTTGAATAAGGAACTCCATTCCCTTTTTTTTTATCAATAATTACTTTCTAACTTAAATATGTACCAGTATTTTTTTATTGTTGTAGTTAGTTTTAATAGTTAAAATAATTTTCAAAGTTTTAATCTTAATATCCCAAAATCTATGGACGTGACATGTGATGTCACCAAGTCACCAGTCTCAAAATAGCCAACTTTTTTTTTTTTCAACCGGCATTGTATTTTGTATGAGAGTTGAGACATTTTTTATTCTTAAGATTACACGCCTTCAACATTGAAGAACACTAGGTAAACAATTTACTGGTGTTTAAAAACCTGCATTACTATGAAAGAAAAGATGTGACGACATCAAACTAACCATTAGAAAAATAATTCTTTATCACAATAGTACAATTGTTTAATTTAGGTGATCTGATGTAACCACAGACATAGGAATTAATAGACGAGAAGATAATGGCGAGGGGTAAAATCAACTGTTGAAGAACGAAGGGAGTGAAGCTGACTGTGATTCGTCAATAAATCAATCTGACAGTAAATAGGCATCTCGCATTATAATATCACCATTTACTTCTTAAAAGTAAAATCTGCTTTTGAATGAATAGACATTTTTACATGGGAGCGCAAATTACTCGCCACGTTATGAACAAATTTGCGAAGTCCGAATTCGGCAAAAAAATTCGGTTCTATTTTCAGAGTCGAATATTTCGTTTAAGTATTTAGTTAAGACACTTTTATAAATGTTCATAATTTACTTCCCAGCAACCAACCAGCTTTGTGTTTCGCGTCCAGACGTTTCTCGATGTGATAGTAACAACTGATTCATATTATACGATGTGAATATGCTTAAAATAAAGTAAAGTAATGCTTATATATGGAATGTAATACGACAATTGGGTTTATTCTCTTTTTCACATCTATTTTTACAAGTTTTCATAGTACAAGTCAACATTTTGCCGTGTTATTTCGTAAAATGAACCGATGATGCCTCGACCATAGTTCGCACAAGAATGATGACGTCACGTTTTCAAATTTCACTTGAGGCCATACGCGAGCACAGCCGGCTCCAATGGAACCGGTATGGGGAGTGGGGATAATACGCTTTTAATCACTTAGGGCAGGTCTACTAATATTCATATGTCTATGGATGTAACCTATACATATTGTACTTGTAAGTTTGATTACACCTTTGTGTTTCAAATGCATTTTTTCTTTCAAATTTTCACGAGAGTTCCTAGAATTGTACCTCTGTACCATGGAGGTATATATGCATATAAATATCTCAATGTGCGGTACCCATTATTGTGTTATCATTATTATAACTAACAATGATAACATCATATATATGTATTAACCCAAAAATTTCCTTTATTCGGAATAAATCGTATTGTTACTTATTTACTTTGAATGCCTACCTGAATTTGAAGTGACAGCCAAGGAATTCGATTTTCTTAAAACTTCGAATTACTTAAGGATTAATTAATTTGAAATTTAGTTTTTGATGGTCCACGAATTTTGCATTACCGGGGTTTTACTTTAAGGCGATGCAATATGTAGTAATGCAAAATCATGTGTTTTTGGTTTAAAAATTTTGTCGCCTAGAAATGTTTCAGATGCTTTAATTAAATACTGCGAGTAGAATACATCTTGACCTTTGAAATGATCGAGTATTTTTTAGATAAATCTTTTTATAAGCCCAGAAAAAAATAATGTATAAGGCCTATGAAAACTGCTTTAAAGTTCAAAATCTCCTACTTACGAACCCATTTTCGGTTATGGTTTTATTGTATAATGTGGCAAATTAAGTTATTTATAAAATGATCGAAAAACATTTATATATTTGTGCCTGAACATCATAGACATATGAATATTAGTAGACCTGCCCTAAGTGATTAAAATCGTATTATCCCCACTCCCCATACCGGTTCCATTGGAGCCGGCTGTGCTCGCGTATGGCCTCAAGTGAAATTTGAAAACGTGACGTCATCATTCTTGTGCGAACTATGGTCGAGGCATCATCGGTTCATTTTACGAAATAACACGGCAAAATGTTGACTTGTACTATGAAAACTTGTAAAAATAGATGTGAAAAAGAGAATAAACCCAATTGTCGTATTACATTCCATATATAAGCATTATTTTACTTTATTTTAAGCATATTCACATCGTATAATATGAATCAGTTGTTACTATCACATCGAGAAACGTCTGGACGCGAAACTCAAAGCTGGTTGGTTGCTGGGAAGTAAATTATGAACATTTATAAAAGTGTCTTAACTAAATACTTAAACGAAATATTCGACTCTGAAAATAGAACCGAATTTTTTTGCCGAATTTGGACTTCGCAAATTTTTTCATAACGTGGCGAGTAATTTGCGCTCCCATGTAAAAATGTCTTCATTCAAAAGCAGATTTTACTTTTAAGAAGTAAATGGTGATATTATAATGCGAGATGCCTATTTACTGTCAGATTGATTTATTGACGAATCACAGTCAGCTTCACTCCCTCCGTTCTTCAACAGTTGATTTTACCCCTCACCATTATCTTCTCGTCTATTAATTCCTATGTCTGTGCTGAACATCCACAAAATAAAATAAAGGGCACTTTTTGGCCATGTTTTTTTCTTGCATAAATCAAAACAAATGGATGGTGTTAAGCGGAAATTTAAGCCTTATCGCCATCTACGTAAGGTGTGTTATTGATAGCGGCTGGATTCAAAATATTACACGACGTAGTGCATCGCCTTATATTTTGGTCTTATAATTTATCAGCAAGAGGAATGCTTATAGAATGAGGTAGCATGCTGTGTACTTGAGTAATCGATGCATATTTATGTTTATATGAAATAATTTCTCTGGAACAACAGTGAAGTGATACATCTGAGATTGTGTAATTTTCTGATTCCAATATTTTCCAAGATAAGATAATATCGACATGTCCTATGTAAAATACTCCAGCTGTTAAGCTGCATTAGAACGGGATTTAAATTGCAACTGCGAGTCTTCTTTTTTACTCCTGTATGAATGTTACTTTAATTTGCAGAAGTAAAACCTACGAGTTTATTTTCATAATTTTTTCAGCCGAACACGTGATTCTAATTTATGAATACTTATCGTGGGGCACATCGATATTATGTAAAAGCTATGAAGAATATCAGTGGTAATGCCAGTAATATCTTTTAACTGACATTAATTGTTATTCAAGAGTACTTACACTTTTAATATTCCACAGTTTTGCGAATTTATCAGCATTTTTCTTTCATAAATATTTTCAAAAGCCGGTCACATAACGGATAAGTTACGGCGTAATGAAAATGCATAGATCCCGCTTCAAAGACAATGAGAACAAGGACGAATAAACATAGTTAGTGACGGTTATGACACATAACAATATGACACATGTTGTTTTTTTGTATCCAGATTTGTAACTTCACTTTTGTCGCAGATCGAAAATTTTAAATTTTACCGGACCCGTCTGGTACAATTATTAATGATGTTTTTAAACTGCAAAAGTAATAAGTAATGAAAGCTGAATATCGGGCAGTTGACATTAGCGTTTTAATTAAGTATACCTCAGCCCACTAAAGGTTCGCTTCGGCAGTATGAAACCATCAGATGATAAATTATTTGTTTTTTATATCTGTTGGAAAGTAACTTATTATTTGCTTGCTTGGCATGTTTAAAATAGAATAACTGAGGTGCGTTTTCAAGTCCTATCCTGCACAGCCACTGAACAACAGTACTTTGTGTCCGCTAACTGTTTGATTTCATTAAAAAACAATGCGGCGCTTGCAACTTTATAGTTTTATATTAATTAAAGACCCATTAGTCCGTAAAGAAGATGTTATAATATATTATTATTCTTCAAGTGGTTCCCAATTGTATGCCGAGTGTATATGGGAAAGTGTTTGTTGTTTGGCTGGTCAGGGCTGGTGTATGTAAGCGCATCTCTTCGGGGAAAGTATTGGCCTGATACCCATTTGAGTATGAATTTAGGATGGGGAAGAGGACGAGGAACAAGGAGCTGGTGGGCGAGGTCGACTGAAGCGCTCCCGACCCGTGGTGGCGGCAGCCGCCTCTCGCGCGCGCACCTCCAACATCCTATCCGGTACGCCAACCAATACATGTGTTATACATATAGTCATCACCAGTGTGCTTGGAAAAATATTCATCAGTCAATGTCCGTTCAATCAGTCCATTTCGTTCAAAAGGAATATATTGAGATAATGTGTTTGTGCGTTTTATCTAAACTTACATTACTATACCTTCTTTCTGTTCCCCGGTCCCCCGCCCCCCTCCTTATGTAGTTACTACATTTACATTAATGGTTTCTAATACTTTGTTGTTCCTTTAAAAATGACTATTTTTTTTGCATTTCTCTTCAATGGATTGAATTATCGGTAAGTAAATATCATCACGGGTATCACAAAGAGAAGTCAAATATACCCTTTTGGGACTATAAACTCAATTATTGTTCTTTACTGACATGTAACGTAGTTGCCGCACATGGTGCTGGAATAGATTATGCTGATTATTCCTCGGAAGAAGACTCCGGGGCTAGTAAGAAGCTAAACCAGCAGAGGACATTACACCAGTCTTCATCCATCATCCAACAGACCGCCAATGCCAGACCAGAAGAAATGCCATATCAAGTAATACACTTAACATATGTATGAACCAAAGATATTAGAAGAACGAGATGTGCTATGAGCAGTTCATACTGTGTGGAATTGTTTTGCCCAGTGTCGCCGGTTTTGTTCACCAATACTACTGCACACCTTCGCTTACGCTAAGGTATCCGCACTAATACATAGATCAGATTTCTGTGCGTACACGTCCCGATAGTATTCAAAGTACCCTAATTAGGTAGTACTCCGCCCACGGTCCGGCAACCAACATAGCATATCTCGTTCTTCTAAAATCTTTGGTATGAACTTATGAAATAGGTTCGTTAACAGACTTTTGAATCTCATTTTATAATTTTTTATTTCTAGTCAGGAGAATTTGTCGCCATAAAATCAGAGTTGAATGAAGCGTGGCCGGCCATCTGGAGAGTTGATGGAAAAACCCTTTTACAAAAATATGAACCTTTTGACCAAAATGGCAAAGTGTTATATAGAAACATCTCAACCGTAAGAATAATTCATCAGTATTTTAACATACATAGGTTATTAGGTTCTTTGAATAAGTTGATAATTCAAATATGATTTTAAATTTTACAGTATGCGGCTTGGAATGGAGAAAATAAAAAGCTCTACATCCAAGTTCCTGTGAGAGTCAGAGCACAAAACCACTTGGAAACAATAGTAGAACTTGTGCGGAGCGACCTTTCTCTAGATGAAAATGAATTTATGGAGAAGAGAATGCAGGACACAATAATGTATCAAGACAATTTTGAAGTGTACATACAGACATTAATATCCCACGCCTTAGATCCAAATTTCTTAATGGAAATATTCCAGGAGCGAGGTTAGTTTTATTTACATTTATTGATTTTATTTTATTTTTAAACAATAATTCAGATTATATCGTGCCATGCTCGCCAAAAGATTATAACTGACAAAAACGAAATTTTAAGTAATATACTATTGTAGGGGTTCCAAAGTTTTTAGTATTTATTTATTCTTTTGTATGATATGCAAAACATCATAAATGATATTGTAAGAGACAAGTATATCGCTAAATAGCCGGGCAAAACAATGTAACTGCCATTTATGCCCAAAACAGCGCAAAATAATTTTCCTAGTGCAAAGTGAATGATATCAATAAAATAAACATTCGTTGTATAGTTTATTTTATAATTCGTAAAATGGCGGCCGGCCTATCAGATTGAGATTTACCAAATAATAATACGAATTAGGATGATGTACGCTATATATACGATGTGCGTGAATCGAAGAAGCTCTTGTTGTTTTTACTGTCTTATGCTAAGCACATTCAGTAGCCATGGCTGCTCCACTAATGTGTGATCCTTTTGATGTTTTGCCTAAACTAAATTTTAGGCCACTGTAATACAGGATGCAGCAAAAACAGACATTGCAGTTTTGAAGGGGTATTAAAAAAAGGTGTAACTTACAGAAATTATTTTATTTTGGGGCTTATTTTATTTTATTTGGTACATTAGCTGTTTTATGCATTAAGTCCTTAAGGTCACCTTAAGAAAGATAATGGCCCCTAGCAGCGATACATTTTTTGGCACATCTCAACGGATATAGTGGCAGTTTCCTTCAGAATTCTATCCTTGAGTTCTTCCAAAGTGTGAGGCCGATGTTTAAAAACATTTTCCTTCGGGTAGCCCCACAGGAAAAAGTCGCAAATTGCAGCCGGAAGGCCCGCTGGCTTGCAACGAAAGAACGACCATTTTCAAGAAACGTGCACACGGCAATACCCTGGTGTTGTCCGGACCAAACCATGGTAACGACTGAAAATGACACGACCCTTCTGACACAATGAGACCCTTCCCGGGTTCCTACCCCCACCTCATGGGATGTACCGGCCCTTAAAAACTGCCCTGTTTGTTTTTCTGCACTCTATATGTGATAAAGTGTAATCCATTTTAGGCGTGATAATTTGGTATTCATAAAATCACTTATGATTAAAAAATAACACTATTTAAGCAAAACTGTCGGCTACAACCTTTCGGCCATCGGGGCTCGATCTGCATATATTATATCAACATCCATCGAAATCTAAGGAAATGAAGCAAAGCGACTGTCACACACATCAAATAATATCATCCAACTAAATTTGGTGGAAGTAGGTAACGTCAATGCTGAGAGAATTGAGTGATCAATACATTTATTTGTTTGAATTAATTTACTTTTCAATGAAAATGTAACCAGTGAGAGATAGGTTGTAATGGTGTCGTTAGTGCTTTAACCATTTAAGGTCAAAAGTCTCTTACAATCGGGCAATTTTAGAGCAAGATAGATATACTGTATTTGTTCCGCTATAAGCCACATGTCCCGTGTTATTTGCCACAACTGACGATGTCTACGGTATGCCTCACACAAAATTACTAGTATAATTTTACACAAATATAGCCTTATGTAGCTACTACAAATAACGATGTAAGTAACTCAACATCGATTTTATTTCCTACATTCAAAATAGAGAAACATGAAAATAATATTTTGTTGTTAGCTCTTAGTTCAGTTTATTAAAAAAAAATGACAATTCTTTGCAAAATGTCAGATAGTTTTGAATTTTTGATATATCGTTTGGGTGGTAACAGTGATTTTAAAACCACGACCTCGGTGAACTTTGCGCCCGGCATTACCCGGCAAAAGAGTATAATTTAGGCACTTGTTTTAGTCTTTGCCGTATTTAAAAAAAAATAAACCTACGTCGAAAAAATCGTCTTAACCTTTTTGAAAGCAGACAAGAGTAAATTTGAGCACAAGGCGGGCTGTGTAGCTATGATGATTCCCGAGATACGACTTTAAAAAAAACACAGTATTATTCAATTTACAAAAAAAACAGATATTTATAAACAAGTTCTGCTGTGTAATTATTATTACGCGTGACAGCTGTTTCCCCCTCTGGAGTTTTTATCAAATCTCTGATAATGCCTTCAGCTGTTTTTATGTAAATTGAATAATAATAAGTCTTACAGTGTGATCAAGAAATATAAGGTCAATATGCTAGAAGCCTGAAGGGTTAAATTTGCAATAATTTAAGTATAATATGACCTTTTTATGTCAAAATGTACCAAAATATACATACATATCTCTATATAGTAATAAATATAGTATATAGTAGTAATAAAGTCGCAATAAACTTTTCATGACTTTATATCACTTTTTATAAGTGTACGGAATTGTATATCTTAAAAAGGTGTACAGAAAAGTCTGCGATGGTATATGTCTAAGTCCTATGGATAACCCCCAGCAACGTCAGGTACATGTCAGCTAGTATAAAATATATTAACCATGGGGGGGGGTAGGTAGATATGTGAGGAGATTTTATTTTTTTAGCAATATAACTTACCAGTCAGTATAATAATAATTTATTCCTGAATGTATGTAGCGATGATGAGTGCAATACATTCCATATTTTGAAACAATATATAAAATAATTAGAAAAAGAAAAATAATAATACATGGCACCAAAAATGTGTAATTTAATTGAAAAAAGATAAACACAAAAATGTGTGCAAGCAGCCGTTTATGGGGGATATTTGGACATCTCCCATCTCCAAAGGGCCATCAGGGGGGGGGGACTCCATCCAGGCAAACATGGCAGTGATGAAATATAGCATAATTCCTTGCAAAATCTCATTTGGCTTGCCATAGTGATGTAAAAACCAGTGCTTCCCCACAAAAATAACAAAATGTATGCACTTATTTTCGTTTTTGATGTATATTTAAAAAATAAAAATCTGTCAAAAAAGTTGTCCCAACCTTTTTGAAAGTAGAGTAAATTTCCTACAATATTAGGACAACACGACGATTCCCGAAATTACTGTTAGAGAACTGTAATTTTTTTATCATCTCATCTTTTTCTCAAATTGTAGAAAAGTTACTCTACTTTCAAAAAAGTTAGAATGATTATTTGGACACATTTTTTTTTTTTAAATAATCAAAAACGAAAACAAGTGCCTAAATTTTCCAAGGCACCGCCGAGCGCAGGTATTTTTTTGCTGTTCTCGAAAAGTTGGTTTTAACAATACTGTTCAAGCCTACCCGACATTTTGCAAAAATTAAAAACATCTAATTATAATTACCGCGCTATTTACAGTTGAATCGGTCGCCATAATTATTGTACCACAAGTGTCCCAACACCGTGTATACAAGGTAATGTTGTATGCGTGTAACTCGCTTAACGCCCTGTATTAATGACAGTAGAGTATTGTTTATAAATTCCACGGTATTTACAGTTGAATCGGTCACCATGATGTAACCACGAGGTTCCCGACACCATACAATGTAATGTACGCGTTTATATTTTTGTGCGCACAATGGGGTTTAGTTAGCAGTGAATATAGGGTCGCATTAGCAATAAAGACCTCAAATGAGAGATCTAATTCAAATTATATATTTTTTTAAATAATTTTTAATTTTCCAATAACGTCTAAGAAAAATAAATGTGTAAAAAATTCAGAAATATTTTGGTTTGTAAGTTCAATAAATAGACAAACAGAAGGATTTACATCGCAAAACGTGTGCTCCAATTTTTTTTATCATTATTTTATTTTTACTAAAATTAATATTCTAAAAGTAGAATTCCTAGATAATTTATTGGTTTATAATAATGTATGATGCTCATAGAAATCGTTGTCTCCCTTACTGTTATAGTTAGAAATATGAACTAAACAGTGTTGAAAAGAGAAAACACCACAGTTTATATTCGAATGTAGAAGTTAAACACAGAATAATTAAAATGAACACCTCTATCAAACCAAAGGTTCCGACCGCAATTTGAGAAAAATTTATGTAGTTTTGTAAATTTTTTTACTAATTAAGACAAAAAAGTGAGGTGGCCATAATGTTTAGAATATATTTTTGTATTAAGGCAATGCCATACGTAGTAATGCAAAATCATGTGTTTTTGGTTTGAAAATTTGGTCGCCTAGAAATGTTTCAGATGCTTTAATTAAATACTGGGAGTAGAATACATCTAGACCTTTGAATTAATCGAGTATTTTTTATATAAGTCTTTTTATAAGCCCAGAAAAAAATAATGTATAGGCCTATGAAAACTGCTTTAAAGTTCAAAATCTCCTACTTACGAACCCATCTTCGGTTATGATTTTATTGTATAATGTGGCAAATTAAGTTATTTATAAAATGATCGGAAAAAAAGTAAATATTTATGCTTGAACATCCACAAAATAAAATAAAAGGCACTTTTTGACAATGTTTTTTTCTTGCATAAAAAAACAGGCGGATGGTGTTAAGCGGGAATTTAAACCTTATCGCCATCTACGTAAGGGTTGTTATTGATAGCGGCTCAATTTAAAATATTACACGACGTAGTGCATCGCCTTAAAATAGTGGTTTTTTTTTGTTATCAGTAAATTTGGACAAAAAAAAGTACTGGAAGCTATTTTAAAAAAATTTTATGTTTGCATCCAAAATTTTAATATTTCCAAAATTATATATTTATTTTTATTAATAAAATTTGAAAGTGTACTTTATTACCTTTTTTAAAAATAGTTTTTAGTTTTCGGATACTTTCATAAATATTCCATTTATTTTGATTTTATTGAGATTCGGAAATATACAAAATTCTTCATATTTCTAAAGGCTTCTTTAAGAAATATATAATATACAGTCAATATGTCAGAGGCCTGAAGGGTTAAAATAACAATCTATCAAAATCCATTTATGCCTTTTTTGTAGAAAAGAGTCGATACGTCTAGAATTCCAACTATAAATGAATTGTTGTTTGTGTATGTTAATAAAGCCTTAATGCCAAAAATAAATAAATAAATTTTTGCCCTTGCAACGATAATGCAGTGTGGGATCAAGGACCTCTCAGCCCAGCTCACAATCCTAAAATACATTTTTTATTATTTAATATTTGTATTTTTTGCAATAAATATGCAATGTTTACCTGTCATACAGTATTATAATGTAAAACAAAAAATCGTCTTACCTCACTATAAAGCGACGACGTTCTTGTGTTTGTGAGGGAATCCAAGCTCAATTTTATAAAACATATAAGTAATTATTACAGTATTGTAAATAATAACAATACATATAACAAATAATAGTTAGAAGCTTATGATACCCCAAACCTGTGCCGGCCAATCACATATAGCCCTTGTTAACCTGCAAAGCGGGTAATCTCTCGGTGGTGGCACAATAAATTGCTATAACCATCGGAAGTAAGAGTAAGTGAGAGGGTGATATTTGCAGATGACTACTTCCTGACCAACGTGAAGACGGTGGACGACATAACGGAGGAGCGGCGCCGCTTGCTAGGGTCGATGGCGGGCTGGTCGCGCGCACTGGAGGCGGCGCTGGGCGTTTGGCCGTGCCCCGGACTGGGCGAGCTGGGCGCGGGCGCGGGGGCCTGCGCCGCCTGCCGCCAGCAGCGTGCACAGCACCGCTTGCAGCTCTACGGGCAGCCCTACAACCCCGCCACCCTGGAGCCCTGTCAGCCCGACCCCCGACAGCCTTATGAAAAGGTAACTATGTCTGCTCGCTTAACATGTATTTTGAGTATGAACTTAGTTATTAGATTTAATAAAAAATGTAAGCTATAGCAAAAACGCAAGTCTCTTGTCATGCGCTGAAAGGGCGTGATTTATTAGTAGTTCACTAGCATTTGTTGCTAGCGTCATTCCGCTAGGGAGGGTCTTTTTTTTTTTGGTCGAATAGTACATACATAATCTTTAAACCATTTCACTGCCATAATGTTACGTTTTATATTTATAAAAATTGTATATACCCCTAAAGTTTAAGTTTAGACTTACGTAATTCAATACTTCATTTGTGTGAAAGCACTATGAAACAATACATGATTATTATAAGTAGTATACCAAGAATAGTTACTTTTGTTCAGAGAAATGAATCTTTCTCTCATGTTATAGAAAAATAAGTAATTTAGGAATAAGAATTAGTGAGTCTGATCCTTTATGAGTACTTTGGATTGTCTCATTCCAGGTGCCCTCTCCCATTTGCATTGCTGTAATTAATAATCAATATGTAATTTTGTGTGGAAAGCTGCTACTGCTACTGCCGGCTCGGATCCTACAAGTGGTGCTTTCGCCCCTTTCCTTGCTAGTTTGTCAGCCCGCTGGTTGCCCTCAATACCTTTATGTCCTGGTACCCAGATTAGGGTTATTTTATTGATGGTAGCGAGTTCTGTAAGAATAGTCCTGCTTCCATCACCAGTCTGGAGTCGCATCGGTTACTTCCCAGTGCCATTTAGGGCTGCCTGGCTATCAGAACATATACTTATGTTTTTATTCCTGTACCCGATACGTATATTCTCCCATGCGCAGGCCAAGATGGCTTCCATCTCAGCTTGAAACACAGCACAGTGTATTCCTAGAGGTATACCGAGTTCCCTCTTGGATCCCTGCAGACTCCGGCCCCTGTTCTCTCCTCCATCTTGGACCCATCTGTGAACCAGATTAGTTCCTGTTTGGAGGTAGGACCTGAACCGTGTCCCATTCCTCCTTTGTGGGGAAGATCACCCCAAACTGCTGTCTGAAGAAGTAATCGGCTTGTTTGCCGTCCTGCTTCATTCCAGCTGTTGGGCTAATTGCCCTCAGACTTGTTCCGGTCTCTGTATGACTGTTTTTGGGCAGCTCACCTCTCCATTGACCTTTGCATTGTAGTCTGTAGGTTGCCGCCATTGCCGCCCCCTCTATTTCTAGGTTTAGTGGGGGTAGGTTCAGGAGCACTCCCATGACTAGTATTAGAGTGTTTCACATAGCTCCCGTGATTCCTCTGCATGCGAGTCCCTGTATGTATTTGAGTGTGACCATCACTGTTTTCAGTGTTGTTCTCCTCCACCAGACTAGGGATGCATGCATGATCCTTGGTTTTACAA
Organism: Hesperophylax consimilis; assembly: GCF_061612785.1. Lineage (NCBI taxonomy): Eukaryota > Metazoa > Arthropoda > Insecta > Trichoptera > Limnephilidae > Hesperophylax > Hesperophylax consimilis. Next base: position 26,022,382 of record NC_142840.1, read on the forward strand.
CGGCTGTGTACAGCCATTGCATCATTTTAGGATTGAGTCCCCACATTCTTCCGCAGATCTGCCTAGTTGCCCACATTAGTGAACATGCCTTTCTGCCCACAGATTCCACCTGGTTTTTCCATCTCAGTTTGGCATCTATGATGACTCCGAGGTACTTAACCGTGGTACTTAACCGTGTTCGAGTAATCTAACTCCTTTCCATAGAAGGTTGGATTGTTCCATCCCTCTAGTTTTCTTTTGCGTGTGAAGATTACTAGTTCTGTCTTGTCTGGATTGACCGACATCCGTTTCTTCACACCATTCTTCCACCGTTGCCAGTGTTGATTGTGAGGCCTCTGGTTGTGTCTGCATCCCAACACCTTATTATGGTCGCAATGTCATCCGCATACCCTTGTGTATAGAGGCCCCTGTTGTTGAGTTTCCGGATGAGGTTGTCCACCACTAGGCTCCACAGCAAGGGTGATAAGACCCCTCCCTGTGGACACCCCCGTGTCACCAGTACCCTGATGTTCACCTCACCCCTTGTCACCGTAAGTATCGGGCCCGAGAGCATGTTCTTCAGCCACCCTCTGGTGGTTTTGTCGAGTCCATGTCTTTCTGCTGTTGAATGCTCCCTCTATATCCAGAATGAGTCCTACCGCGAGTTAGTATTTGCCTGCGCCTGCTCCAGTTTGTACACCAACCTCTGCAGTGCCGTGTCGACCGACTTGCCTGGCTGTTACGCAAATTATAACTCGTGGAAGGGTTTTACCCTCAGTGCCCCGTCCCTTATGTGCCTATCCATTAGCCTCTCCATTGTCTTCAGAAGCAAGGAGGTGAGACTAATTGGACAGAATGCGCCTGGTCGGTCGTAGTCGGTTCAAATCAAATTAAATCAAAAATTATTTATTGTAAAATAAAAATTACAAAAGGTGTAGCTTATGGGTAGACCCCATTTCTTCCAGCTAACCAGGTTTAGGTATGAACACTACCCTCGTTTTCCTCCATGATATGGGGATGTATCCGAGGGCGCAGCACGTCCTCAGGATTTTATTCACCGGAAGTAAGATTGAATCTATACCCCTCTGTAGAAGTTCCGGAAAGATTCCATCTTCTCCCGCGCTTTTAAAGGGGTCAAACCCTTCGATTGCCTATTTAACTTTGGAGGGAATAACTATTTTAGCCGCAGTGTCCCAGTCCTTACCTTTCCGTGTAACTCGGGCTGGTGGTGGACTAATGTCACCTGCTTCTAACTTTTTGTAACCAGGAAAGTGTTTTCCCAGCAGTTCCTCCAGCTCCTCCTCCCAGTTATTGGTGAAGCTTCCGTCTGCTTTCCGGAATGGGTCTTTAGCTGCCCCTGGGCCTGCGGGATGGTTTCCACCTCCCCACAGTACATCTCCCAGGAGTCTGTATTGGCTTTCCGGATTGCTTCCTTGTATTCTTTCTGGTGTTGCTTGTGAGCATCCCAGTTTCCAGTTTTTTTAGCCCTGTTGAAAGCTTACCAAACTAGTTTCCGTAGCTCCTGCAGTCTTCTGCACCACCACGGTGTTTTGTCCCTGGTACTTGTCTTCAGAGAGCAGCTATTTTCGTATGCCCTAATCATTGGAGTCCCTCAGTATCTCTACTGCGTCCACAGTTTTTTCGGGGCAATCGTATTTAACTGGGAATCTTACCATTCCTCTGAATACCGAGTCCAGTCAGTTGCTTTTGGGTTCTTATATGTGTCGGTCCCCGTTCTGCTTGTCTCTCCCTTTAGTTTAAATTCTATGTGTCGGTGATCCGACAGGGATGGTTCATCCGAAACTCTTAGGGTTCCCATTACGCTCTCTATTAGATCTATATGTTTCGCAAAATATGGAATCCATATTTGGAAAGCATATTCCAGGAGAATTCGCACATGGCGTTGGGTCAAGGAAGGCTTTCCTGATTAAATATGTTATCGAATTTTCTCTTTTGACAATCCCAGCGATATGCTGTTCCCATTTCAAGTCTTCTGAAATGAAAACTCCTAGGTCTTGCTATAACGTCACTGCTTTTAGAGATGTTCCATTTAGTTTGTATGCAAGCTTAGGGTTACTTGTTTTAATATGCATTTTCAACATTGAGTTTTAGAAGCCAATCCTTTGTCCATTGATATACTTCATTTAAGTTATTCATATATGTGTTGGCAAAGAATTTTGTATCACCTGCGAAACAGCTGGAATCCGATTTTATTATTATCATTTCTTGGGAATAATGATTAATAAGTAGTTATGGTTCAAATATTGTTACAATATACTGTCAAATTAAATTTGGTAATTTAACAAATACATATTTTTTCTTTCTTCTTGAAATATTTTATTTTTGTATGTAGTATTACTAATATAAATTGTTAACCTCGATACAGGCTTAGTACTTAGTGAGGTTGATTTTTATGAGAAAAAATGTGATTTATGTATAGTGAGATGCAATAAATAAATAAATGATGTTATGCAAATCTGTGATATACAAAATAAATAGAACTGGACCCAGAACTGATCCTTAAGGGACACCACTGGTCACATTTCGCTCAGTTGACAGCTGGTTGCCAATTCGAACTTGCAATTTTCTCTCAGTGAGGAAGGATTTGATCCATTCGAGAGGTCGTCCTCTTATGCCAAGAAATTTATGTTTAACCAACATTCTATTGATTTGAACAGTATCGAAAGCTTTCTCAAAGTCAAGATATATATTATTTATTTGCAATTTGTACAAATGTTTTACAACATTACAGATTGGGTTTTAGGTCGTTATAATTGTACCATTTATAAAATGTATTTGCAGTGACAAAATCCTCATAAGTGCATTGTAGGGCATGAAAAATAATCTTTTGAACTACATTTACGAAGTACGTGGCTCTCCCCACAAGTGAGTTCATGAAAAATGTATGCGGCTCGCTCTCCAATAAAGGAGGTTATGGCGATGTCCTCAAGAGCGAGACTCTGGTACAAAGAAATTTATTTTAGCCAGAATATCATTGTTAGATATGTAACCGTTTAATAAAAGATAAAAGTATTTGATTAGAGCAATACCTCTACGTGTCTCTAAGGAGTGGTAATTGGTCATGCACAAGATACAAATAGATGAGTACAGCGAGGGGTAATATCCGTAGAGTAAAATTTTCAATGCACAAAATGTATGTTAGTTCGTGTGGGGCCCAAATGATTGAATTTGACTCCAATACACTTAAAACTAGTGTATTATATAACAGCCTCAGCATTTATGCGTAGTGAAACGAATACAATTTTCTAATTACGAAGCCAAGAAGCTTGAATGCTCTGCTAACTAAATCGTTGATATGTTGGTGTAAACTTAGTTTATTGCCATAATCTTTGATTTGGTATAAGTGTTAGAAAATAATTTCATAATCATAAACATATGGATTATTTGATCTTGTATACGATCCAACATTGCACTCAGGTGTACTGAAGCTTAGGCCGTTTATTTTGACCCAGTTTTAGACACGGTCAATATCACGCTGAAGAAGAATGCAGTAAAGAAAAAAAATTCAAGGTTTTTATGACCGTGAAACCTGATTCGAATCCCTATCTCTGTTCTGCCCCACTCATCTCCTATTTGCAAGCGAGCGAGAGATGTCAGGCATATTTAAAGAAAGCCGGTATTGGATAATATCGATAGGCGGACCGTGATAAACATATTACAAAATTTTCGTTTAGTACATTATAGCTTTGGTATGCTGAGTTGAAGATTTTATTAAAATATTTTAATTATTTTCGAAGATATAGGGATTAAAAATAAATTAAAGAAATTTGTGAGGGAACTTTATTTTCGCCCTGAGGCAGCATAGCGCGAGCCCAAAAGATACCCGCCAGAAATGTGTTAAGATGCTTTCACTGAATGGAGTGTTTGTTAATTTTGCAGGAGGTTTCTCTGTGTCGAGCCTGCGCCCATCGCGCTGAGCTCTACAGTCGCATCTCGCACCAGAAGTACCTCATGTTCGTTGAATGCAACAAGCGCGTGGCGGAGAAGCGCATCCAGGACCCGCACAAGGACACCACGCTCATCCTCAACGAGCTGCTGGCTGATGAACCTTGGCTGTCACAGGTAAAGTCACAGTGCAAGTGAAACCAACTGTATTATACGTCATTACTCAAAATAATAACATTACATTCAAAGCCTACTGTTGAGTTTGGTAGCCACATTTGCTTAGAACATGCAACAGGTGTAAATGCTTTGTTTATTCTATTTATTTGAATAGAAGGTGCTGCGAAGAAGTGCCATTCGTCCTTATGGTATTTATTATAATTACAGTTGTCTGTGAACTTGAACAATTCTACGCCATTCTTATTTCTAGACCTACAACCTATTTCATTTTGCAACAGATTATCAAAATGTCCACTTAATCATGAGAAGGGGGGTTAGTGGTAATGGCACTAAATTTAGCCTGATCTACACAGCTGTCACGTACTTGATCCATCAGAGGCTATTCCCTTATGCAGATGTCGTAAATGTGATCCATAAAGTTTCACTAAAAAACTTACATTGTGTCAAAACCTATCATGTGGTGGGATAGATTGCTATTTTTTAATGATAAAATAACGTTTATAAGACAAGGTTTTATGCATAGCATAAAGGATAACAAATAATTATAAGCAAGCGTTGTTTACAGGTGAAAAAAATATAATAAGCAGTAATTGTTGATTGAGGTACTAGTACGTATTGAATCATTTGGCGGGTTGGAAATAAGCCGACATAGCTCAGTGGATACAGAGCACCTGACCGGACATCAGAAGGCACGGGTTCAATTCCCGTTGGCGGCATCTATTTTTACTCGGGAGATATTTTCAATTTGTATTAGTATTTCGGATGACTAATAATTTGGGATAGATTGCATTGAAAATTAGCGAAAATGTTAAAAATGTTCACTACTAGAATAATTCTTGTCCAAATGTGATAGGAATCATTATAAACAGTGTTATTTCGGTTTCCAGTTGTTCCGAGATGTGCGCCACTCGTGGGCAGAAGCAGAGTCCATGGAGAGGAAGTCCCGACTAGCAATGGGCCGCCAACACATGTAGTATCATATTAAGCGCATTGCCCACCGCTTTCGCGATCACCTCACGTCTCAAGAGCTCTAAAGTTTCCAAGTGATTGGTAAATCAGGAAATCTGTGCTGTGCAATATTCACAGACTTGTATGTACATTATATTCTATAGACAATACGAGTGAAATAAAATTTAATGACTTTTTTATTATCAGGTTTATTTATAAGTATATAAATTTGCTTCAGTGATTATAATTTGAATGAATTATAATTATTGTTTGTATTGTCTCACAATTAAGGTTGAATAAGTTTTATTTGTGTTTTTGAGAGCAACTTGTCGAAAACAATCAGTGATCTAAATCAATTCTACTTCTGCACGGCGGCCCTTAAAAGACTTTCCTATCTTACAATATTTTTTGGGATGATTTTTATTGGTCCCCTGTGCATCTTAATAATAGATCATTACTTTTGCCCATGTGGCTAAAAAAATTGCCGATTTTCTCTAGACCCTAAGAGTAATAATGTAATCTAATATCTTCATTTGTATTGTGTATATTATGGTTTGAATGTATAATGATATATTATTTTCAATAATGCAAATATGATTTAAAGACACATTCCAAATAATAAGCGAATGATAAAACTTGATGAAAATTGCTCGTACTTCCTTATTTGACATTACTTCCTTATTGTGCATTTTGACAAATATTTTTTTTAGCAGTTGCACTGTACAGAAAAATGGCTTATAATAATACCCCTGTTGTGTGGCTATTGTGAGAATGGCTTATATTAAATTAATAACAATATTTTTAGCGCACAAAATTTTTCAAAAATCTATTTTAACTCAGTTACTTCTGCTTTACAACGGCTGCCATAATTCTAATTTCGTTTCTGAAAAAGTTATGTTTTAAAATGATTTACTGAAAGTTCACAATAATAACATGTAAGCATTGTGTAACACCAAACTGACAATTAATTGACAGCCCATAGAAATATGGCCAAGCGACAGTTCTCTCATCTCAAAGTCTCACCACCAAACATTTTGCCTTCCGTCTGAATGAGGCTTTAATGGTTTACTAAGCTGAAAAGGCACAACTTTAATTTTATTTAAAAAATATAAATTGTTCCTGTTTTATGTGAAACAAGGTTATTTGCATTGACGATGTTCAAGGTAGCCTTTTTCCAGTTACAGACATTCACTAATCACTTTTTAGGAAAAAATTATGAATTACAGTGAAACTCTTATACTGGGACCAGAAAAAACTACTTATTAGGCCATTTTATAAATTTCTGTCTTCATATAACTTGTTAGGTGGCAACCTTGTAAGTGGATTTCACTGTATATGGCGGTCACCTCATGAGCTGGTAAGGAATCAACATAAATCGAGTGTTGTAAGCCCTTGAGGTGATTTTTCACAAAAATGGCGCTCTACAAATTATCCAATTATTATTGTAAGAATGCGTGATGTCAAGAGTGCTCCGTTCCACATATTTCTATTGGTGCCCGTAAACGGCTCGGGAGCAGTGTCGCGTACTTGCGGTGTACAGGCAAGTGGTACGTGGTTTGAGTAGCTTCTCGATGTTAGCGCGTCACCGCCATGATCACAGGGAATTTTGAATTAACTTTTTTTATTAATAACCTTCCTTACCAGCACAAGATTGAGTGATAATAATATATTGATTTATTTTAAAGTTTTCAATAATAATTCTTTCGGTTGGGGAATACAAATTTGCTGTTTGTATTAAATCATTTTACTAAGTTTGTTGAAGGACATACAAAATGTGATATCTTATTTTTTAATTACTCAAAATGTTTCTGAATATTGTTATATACAACATTTATAGTGAATCTGGAAGAGATTCAATTAAGGATAGTTGATAACTCTTGTGTAGAGGTAATACCCTCGCTACTGTTTGTTGGACAAGGGACAGGGTCGCATCAACTAGGTGAGGAATGATTTAACACTAATACCCTCGCTACCGTGTTGAATAAGGGACAGGGCCGCATCAACTAGGTGAGGAATGATTAAACACTAATACCCTCGCTACTGTGTGGAATAAGGGACAGGGCCGCATCAACTAGGTGAGGAATGATTAAACACTAATACCCTCGCTACTGTGTGGAATAAGTGACAGGGCCGCATCAACTAGGTGAGGAACGATCTTATACTAATACCATCGTTATTGTTTCTTGAATCTAGGGACAGGGTGGCATCAAATAGACGAGGAATGATTTAATACTAATACCCTCACCACTGTATGTTGAACAAGGGACAGGGTATCATCAACTAGGTGAGGAACGATCTTATACTAATACCATCGTTATTGTTTCTTGAATCTAGGGACAGGGTGGCATTAAATAGACGAGGAATGATTTAATACTAATACCCTCACCACTGTATGTTGAACAAGGGACAGGGTGGCATCAAATAGACGAGGAATGATTTAATACTAATACCCTCACCACTGTATGTTGAACAAGGGACAGGGTGGCATCAAATAGATGAGGAATGATTTAATACTAATACCCTCAACACTGTATGTTGAACAAGGGACAGGGTATCATCAACTAGGTGAGGAATGAGATAAAATAACGAGTGAGAAATCTCCTTTAGACAAAATTAACCAAGACTAAGGCCTTCCTTCAAATTTGAGGTAAATCAGCATAAATACCAATACTTTGTTATTTTTCTAGTTCTACAATAAACAATAACTTTATATTAGGTGAATTTCATTGTACAGCCGATCACCAAGGACTGTTCTGGTTGGTTTTTGTAAATAATGTTTTGTAAGTAATGTTGTGACGAAAAGGTAAAATAATACATTATCAATAATTAGTATTATTATCGATATTAATTTAATCTCTAAAAGAAATGTATCTATCTGTTCTATATTTTACCTATGATAATTATTACACTATGATCTGTTTCCAATCTGTAAAAAAATTATTGTTTTAATTTTTCTATATGGAATGAATGATTACAATTAACTACATTATAATATCTTTGTACATTTTTCATAAATTCTCAAATCAAATTCATTGACAAACTGTTACCTAAGTGAACCAATTAAAAGCATAGAATGCAAAATTACACATTTATCTTTAAAGATGATACCAGCGTTGCAGAACTTTCAAAAACAAATGTATTTCTTAATTTTTATTTCCCTTGTTTATTTTAATAAAAAAAGTTTTATATGTTGGGGAAATTGTTTAATGTGAATTATGTATATGATGTTGTTTATTTTCAGCTGTATTCCCTTTACATAGAAATATTATTTTTGATTAAAAGAAGTATTTGCATAGAAAAATGTTTTTTCCATTTATTTCAATGACAAAGATAAACCCATATATTATAATGCCAATATAATTTATTATTGCTAATAATTTTTTAAATATTTGCGAGCCTACTATGACAGGCTCTAAAATTGCGAAAACTAGTTCCGAGATATCGTTGAAACTTGAATCCTAGCATCACTTGAATCCTAGCTGACATAAGGATAACTTGGTAATTGGAGGACAAAATGGCATGAAATTTCATACAGGAGTCAGATTTCATAGAAAAATATATTTTTGTTTAATGCAACAAAAACAAACAGCGATTAGAACCCTGTCTCAGTTAGACTGACCGCAATATGTTAACCGATTATCTTGTAAGTTGTACTATTTTTAAGAGTAGGGTTGCAGGAATTAAAAATTATTAAAGAAAAATATATTTTATAAATTAATTATTTTTACTCATATTCCAGTTATAAAATAACATTTACCTGAGGGATACCACATTCAGAATAATATTATTTGCATGATAAAAGCCGATGTAATCGTAATAATTGCATATTTTGTAGACTAATTCCTGCTGCCCTGAAAAACTCTACTGTACTCGGTATTAATTTTTAGTTGTAATCCTCAGTATCTAAATAATTTCCCCTTGCTGAAGTATTGGACGGTTCGTTGACAGTATTGTGAGTCAACGTTGAAACAAGTCTCATGACCATTTGTGCAAAATACATCATTTATTTTCAGAATGTTAAATGAATTTTATTTTGCAGCTAATGAATTTGTATAGGTTATTTTTCGATATTCATATTAAAAGAATATTTTATATACTTGTTTTTATTTCATTTTCAATTTTAAAAAAAAACCATAAATATGTATCATCGAACCATTGGAATTGACTGACTGAATTGAAGACCTAAGAGTAGGATATTATAGTTCCATGCTGAATACCTAGAAAGGTCTCCCTCCTCTCCCATGAAATCATATATTTACAAATCCGTATATTCAAAACATATTGCCATTATATATTATTACAGCCACTGGAGCTATTTGACCACATTCCGGACATTGCAAAACCTGCCAGCAATGCAGGGGCGTCGCCAGCTTCCAAGCTAGGGGAGTAAAAAAAGAAGTAGGCAGAATAAACTAGAAATATTTACATACAAGCTGACGTGTACCCAACGTTGTTCGGGGTTATGAAAAGGCCAATTTTAGGCCGTGAAGTGAACAAGCCCAAAAGGAAAGGAAAAAAAAAAAATTTAAATGCGTGAATTACCTAAAAAGATAAAAATTTCAAATACCGCACATTAGTCCCGATTACTCAAAAATCACCGAGCCTGTGGAATATGGCACCCCCAACTGGAGTAAGTGAAGAGAACGAAGGGAGTGGAAAATTAATTACAAGTAACAAAGACATGGAAGTTCCGCATGCGAAGTTTTGTCCATGGTATCCCCTTGGGGTGGGTACGTGATGTGGGTGAAGGGAATGTAATATCTGTGGTTATCGTGGTGTATAAATGAAAGATCTCCCCAACTCAGGTATAGCGTTTATTGATTAGTTGAAAGCTGATTTACAATCGCAATATTTCACGTTTATTTATGCACAAATACTATGGAATGTTCGCGAAACTAGGTCGTAGTACTCGTAGGTAGCAGCTGTTGACGATAGTAAATACTGAATACTAATAATATGCTCGCTGCGTCGGGCTTATTTATATTGTTCAGTCGGTGGCAACAGCAGGTAGTTAAATGGCAACTAAATCGAGGCCACTCGCTAGGTCTGGCCCTTTCCCGAAGTTTCGGCGGCGTGGCAATTATGCCTAGGCGGTAGACTCGAACCTTCTGGCGAGTTCTCGTAATGTGAAAGACGGCCTGTGACGTATTGTCACCTGGTAGACAAGTAGGTGCTTGTAGTAAGTAGATTGCTTTGTTTACGATGCGATTTCGACTGCAGGTACATAATTCGGGAGTAGGTACTAAGTAGGTCGAGCGGTTTATTATTAATTAGTTAATCTAGATTTTTCTCCACGCCAAATATCCAAATACATAAAAATCTCGTGTCACACATGTTTGTGGCCGCACTCCTCCGAAACGGCTCGACAGATTTTTATGAAATTTTTTATGTATATCTGTTAGGTATGAGAATAGGTTCTTAAGTATATTTCATACCGTTAGGTGATTAGGGTGTCCTATCCAGAATTTTTTTCTGCTTTTTTTGACAAAATTATATTTTCTATTTTTTTTATTATTTGGCATCAAAAAATATCTATAGCCCTAAATTTTCACCCTACCATTTTTTAATCGTGATTTTAGTATTTTTGTATGAAAAAATTTAACCGTTGTTCATATTTCAAACGGAACGAAATTATTTACGTTGTTCGTAGTTGACACACGCAGAAGAAATGACCGACAACGCCAACAAGTACATCGAGCATTTACATCTGCTTCGTTCCTTCGTCTCGCATTCAAGTACGAGCCTGATATTGAATATTCCACTCATCCGAAAGTGCTGTTAGGTGTTATGGACAAAGAATGTCATCATTGTCATGCGCTAAAATTCAAACATGAGTCAGCCGGGATGTGTTGCGCATCAGGAAAAGTGCAACTACCAGAAGTTGAAGCACCAACAGAACCATTGAACGGCTTGCTAGTTAGCTCCTCCACCATTGCACAAGCAATATTTTGCACTTAGTAAAACTGTGAAATATGTTATTCCGAGTCCTGTGTCCTGAATATGTATCATTTTGGAACACAACTCCGGCGTTGGGGCCCTATGGAAAATTTTATATATTAATTTGTGTTATTTCACAAATTACTGATTTAACCTTTTAAATGCCAGTAGGTAGAAGTGTAGCTGTGCACAGCAGGCCAAGAATGCGAGTTAACTCGCTCTTGGCACAGAAGCGGTTAAAAGAATATATAGTATATTTACAGCACGTTCCAGAGTGGAAGATACTCTCAGTATCGCCCTGGTGTAAGACCACCATTCGGAATTGAAACGTTGCTTAAAATGACTTTGGCCGTGTTTAGGTGACTAGATCTGAATAGCCCTCTTCCCCTCCGCGCGACATTCAGCCACACAACATACCCCAATTGGGGATGCCATAGTCTCACTGGCTCCAGACGGGAGCAGTTGGGACTCTTGTGCGGTTTCACATAAAAATATATTATTTTCCGAGTGCTGTATCCTCAATGTGTACCATTTTCACAGCATCCACAAAGATAACATATTATGCTTTAAGGAACTTATTTCCCATCGGGGCGTTCTGGGTGGAGCAAATATAAAAATAATTAAATCGGTTCCTGGTTGGGGCCCCCCACTCTGAAGATGGGGTTCTAGGCCGGGTCCTCTCGGGCCTAAGCAGAAATCCGGCCCTTTAAGTTACGTCTGTATCTGGCACTAAACTTGTCACATTTATTATGAAAATATTAGATTTGTAGTTTTGGTGTCAGTTACAAACGTCTTTTTTTTCTTTTTGGTCCCTCTCTGCTGACGCCCATGTCTCTATGCAGGACCGGCCCTATGCGGGCGCCGAATTGCCAGGGCGCTGATAATACCTAACAGTCCTAACACATCGCCCTTGAGATTATTTTTCAAAAAACTAATCATTAGAAAAAGTACAAATCATTAGAATATTACTGATTACCTACCTAGGTGTCTGCTGATTTTGACAGGGGGTGCCAAAATTTTACTCACGCCAGGCGCCGTTTGGCTCAGGGCCGGCTCTGTATGAAACCAAAGTTTCAGATGGCAATTTGAGAAAAATTTATGACTCTTTTTAATGTTATTTTTTTAAATTATTTTTATAGGATATGACAAAAAGTGAGGTGATGATAATGTTTATAATACATTTGTTTAATAAAATATGTTATCATATCGGTAATTTTAGTTCAGTGTTTTGACGAAAAAGTAATGTGAACCATTTTTAAAACTTTTTGATGTCTGCATTCAAAATTTTAATATTTAAAAATTATATGTTTATTTCTAACAAAACAGTTCAGATATATATCCAATTTATTGAGAAGCAGAAATCCACACAAATTCTCAGACTTTCTGACAGCATCTTTAAGAATATGCCAGAGGTCTTTGTGAATGTAATAATTCACATACACTCCCTTCTCTTGGGGATAAATGCTTTTATCACTTACCTACTCCAATGCCATAGTTCCACAGGCTTGGAGATTATTGAGGAACTGGGACCAATGTGCGATATTCGCAAGTGTTTTTTTTATATCTCTGTCGATAATTAAATACACATTAAAAAATAAGTAATAAATATATTTTTTTTTTTTGACCTTTCCAAATGCAAATTATATGTATTTTTAATCCAAAATTAAAACAAAATAATAGCGGTAATTTGATTTTTTAACTCGGCTTATATCTCCAAATCAAGTTTAGGTGTCAAAGCACTGTCTTGCGTGAACCCTTCAATAAAATTAAAGAAACATTTTATGAGGCTTACTGTTTCCTTGTAGGTTTACGACTTTCAATATGCGCCCCCAAACTCAGTATGCACATAATATATTAGCTATATTATATATCATAGAATATTTTAGCATCAAATCCAAAATTAAATTTTGTATGAAAAAGGCCGCACTACCGTTCCTCTTATGCTACGTATACATACGCGAGCCGAACTGCCGAACTGAACATCAACTTATGGGAAAGGAATGAAGCAACTGAAAATGGCACGAAACGCCGCTTACAGTTGCTTTGTTACTTTCCCGTAATTCGTGGCTCAGTTTGCAAATGTATATGGATCATTATGTGAAAGTTTTTTTAATAAAAATCACATTCAAAATAGACTTTTTCCCCTCGCCCCCAAGGGCCACTCGGTTATGTTTGCTGACTGCCTTTTGAGTCTTAGATACATCACTGCCATGGTTTATCGATACATATGTACCTACACCACTTGGTATGGTAAGTATTCAATTCATCATCCCGTTTTGTGTCAAAATTTATTGATAGGTCAATTACATCTCGTTCCAGCCATTCTGAGGGTCTTTACGTGGACAAGCGCAAAGTAAACAATACCTCCTTCAAAATAAGTGACGTAAGACGACTCATGCAAGAAGGTATCGAAAAAGTTACACCAGAGCGTTGGAGTAACTCTGTTATTGACATATTATTGGTATCGAAAAATTTTTTTGGAATATCGATCACATTGTTGATGAATTCGAGGACAATAATAATAATTTGTTAGCTTTTGACATTTCAAATGAATCATCTGAGGAAAATTAATATATTTTTTTGTAATGGAAATGATGATATTTTCAACTTTGGATTGATTTCATAGCCGATTTGATAAATCTGATGCCAAATAAAGTAAAATATATATTGTAATACTATCATCATTATTATTTGAATATATAAAATGTTTTAATTTTTTGTTTGATTAAAATAATGGGTCTGAATGTGTTAACGCTCGTCCTTGTAGAAGTGGGGAGAAGGGGCGGAGACATGCGCGTCCACGGGTTGTTCTAATGTTGGACCGAGAATAGAACTCAAGTTCTTTTAAAAGGAAGTACTCCTCAGAGACCTTTGGCAAAATGCAGAACCTTGTCATCTCTACCTCATACTAAGGATTTTTAGTGGGTATATTTTTTCCATACAAAAAGATATCCCAGACTGCCATGCACACCGTGCTTCAATCGCTTGAATAATATTATATCTTATAATAGCTTGAATATAATATCTTGAATAATCTTCCGTTACAGATTCTTGACATGACCAGACTCAGTATTAGATTCACTTGAGCACGCCTCATTGTCTTTTTCAAGCAGACCTAATTTCTCACATTCACCTTCCCATCATATTCTACTGCATTCCTTTCTGGGATTAGTGAAAATTAGCTTGTTACTTCCTCCTTTGGCTGTCAGCTCTAACTCAAGAAAACTATTACAAATTAAGATTAGGAGAGGAAAGGAACCAATCTTACAATGGGGAAAAAAAATCTTTTGAAAATGTGTATTTTTCTTTATTTATTTATATGTAGGTACTGAGCTAAATTAACAAATTCTTTAACTTTGCAAGTTGTTTTTCTATCAACGCTTATTATACAAACTATATATAATTTTGGAACAGCCATGTTGTTTTGTTGACTTCATTTTCATATTATCTTAGACAAATAGTACCTTATAATATGAAAGCGATATAAAATGTAAAAAATATTGTAATACTTCAGTTTTTCATTTAATGCAGGCAATACTGGTACATAAACAAAATAAGGGTTAAATTTTGACTGAAAAACGGAGGCATTTTGAAATACAAGCTAGAATTTACACATCATGCTTTAAAATTATTTATGTTTATCTGGTTGTAATAATATAATATTTATTTTTTTATATATCGATACATTTGTGTAAAATGCCCGAATTCAATATTCACCGGTCATGGAAGTAAAAGATAAGCTAGCCAATTCCAAACATTCTTTGTCTTTTCCACCTCACAGAGGCTTGTAACTTTACCACTATTCACTACCGTTCTACAATGTAATATATTGACAGCTCCGCTATTAACAAGTAGTGCACCATGACCAAGTTAACATTGACTTTCAAATGCTACAACCAAATGTCAAGCTTAAAGTTTACATACTCAACACCCGAGTAAGGAATCAATGTGCGTACTGTTTGGTGTCGGCTGTTCCCCGGGATTCATATTGGTTGCCTCCCGTCCCCTGCTTGCGGGGGTACTGTGGCCTGGAGCCACCTTCTCTGGGGCCGCTGCCTCCTCGGGGAGCCCCCCGGCCCCCGCTACCCGCGCCCCCCCTACCACTGCCACGACCCTCTCCGCGACCGCCCCTACCCCCATTTCCTCCATATCCCCGGCTGCTCTTGTAGCCGCCTTGCTGGTAACCTCCCTGTGAGTTGTTGTCATAACGATCACGGTTTCCTTCCCGGTAATTTTCACTGTAACTTCCGCCGTTACCGTTGTTTTCTCTGCTTTGGTACCCGTCATTGCTTCTGTAGCCTCCGGGACGACCATTCTGGTAGCCACCGCCTCGACTGCGGAAACTCGTCGGAGCAGTTCCACGTCCGCGGCCTCTTGGCCGGAACTTGTTTGGAGCATATTGACCATCAGCATGATTATTAGTTTCAGATTCCTGCTCCGTCCCATGTTCCACGACAGGGTTCCATTCATTAATTTCTAACTGATCTACCGTATGATTATCTTCTGCATTTTGTTCGTTCCAAGCATTATAATCAGCCTGTTGTTGGTCGGGCGACGAAGCTAGCGTATCTTCTTGGCTGGAATCACTAGGGGGAACTGAGCCATCTTCAAGGTGAGAGCCGGGAGGTAAGTTGTAAGACACATTCTGTTGGAAGGAAGGGGAGGGTAATCTAGGCTGCGGCAAGGACTGAGGCTGATGGGACAGAGAGGGATGTGAAGGGGGCATGGGGATGGGAGGGGGAGGGTTGGCAGAGGGGAATCCGGGAATATGAGTAGGAGGAACATCGACAATGCCAGGTTGGTAATGTGCTGCCGGTTGTGGAATATTGTTCATATTCATATGGGGGTTTGGGGCAAGGTCCGGAGTGAAATGTTGAGCAGGAATGGCGAAGTTTTGATTTGTAAAAGTTTGAGAAGGAATTGGCATTGGCGAAATTGGTCCGGGAGTCGGCTGTCTGGTGGTTTCGGGAGTATCAATCTCTGATTCTTGTAGGAAAATAAAGCTTTGTGGACCGAAGACTTCAGGAATAGGCGCTTTGTGACCATACTCTACTTCAGCACGGACGTGGGCAAAATAAGCTTGCTCTACCTGTTGCAGGGTGACCGGGGGTGGGTTGGGAGGGAGGAAGGGGAAGGCAGGAGCGGGGACAGCTTGGGGGGCAGGCGGGGGGGGAGCGGGCACAGGGGACACTTGGCCCAGGGGAGGGGACACATATTCAACCACTTCCATCTGTTCTTCTTCTACCGCAGCCACTTCTTCTTCAAACTCTTCTACCCTCAACTCCCTAGGATGTTCAAAGTACCCGCAATCATGCACAGTCGAAACAACATTCTTTAAATGCTCATAGGTCGTTCCAATTACTTCTTTGTTGCTTCCATCAATAATAGCGACCAAATGTTTGGCTGCGCTCATGGTTTGGTCTTCGAAGGAGGGCATTCCTTCTTCGGGGCAGTGCTTGGGAGCCACCTCCGGATACAAGTCATCGAGGGCCTTGAGATCTAGCTCAGAGAGTTGCGCCGCCCCGCATGAGCCGGCGAGGAAGTCGGAGCGCGCCGTGGGATCATTGAGCTGCTCTAGGCAGTCCAGCACCAGCAATACGTCCCTCACCAGCTGCGTGTCCTGGCTCTTGCGCAGGGCACTCTCCTGTTATACAAAGATTACATTTCGTGCGTTATGTCTCAATTTTGTGAAGTCCAAATATTAGTACATGGGTAATAGAATATTATTGCAGTAGTTTTAGAATAGGAATATTCTAGATATAAAATGTAAAATTTTATAACTAAATAAAATACTATAAACAAAAAAAAAAGAACATGAGAATCACTAACTACAATTATAGGAATAGGGATACAAGTATGGAGATTATTAAATAGGGGTGATATTTCAAAATCTATAATTAGAATATACTTCTCATTAAGTACCAATATTACCAAAACAATCACAAAATAGTTGTTACCTTCCGAGCTTGTTTTTTGGCTTCATTCTCCGACAGGACTGCGATGCCCATGGCCTGCTTGCACAGGTCCCAGACAAACTCCAGCATCTGGCTGATCTCCTCGGCTTTGGCTGATGAGGCTCCTTTCTGCTGCTCCGTGACTTCTTTGCCAGCCTTGACATGACCTGACGTTAATTTATTCTGAAATAACAGTATTATCAGAAAATGACATATTATAATAATTGTTTTGTTTTTTTACTCTTTTCAAATATCATCAGCGGTGTTTTTAAAATCTATGGTAAAAAAATTAGCATTTTAAAATGTAAAACAAAAATGGATCATAAATACAGGGTGAACGAGGGGGAGAAGGGGGGAGGTGTTAACACATTTTGATCGGGCAGTTTTCGGCCGCGTACTAGTGCTGGTAACGGGTGATTTTTCGCGTAATTTTGCGCTAACGTAGACCTCTAGAAAAATTGCGATAACTTAAAAAATATTTGTTTGATTTCAATAATTATTTATTTTATTTCATTTTATTATATTATATTTAGAAATGTATTCTTCATCGTTAAACTAGTGCAGAATTTCACATAAAGTAGGAAAGTTTTGAAAAAAATAATTATTTGTTTACATAACATCCTTTATTTTACAAATTATACACAAAAATTATTTCTAAATGTAAAATAAAAATTATTATTGCATGGCTACAACGCTACAGACGCTATATAGCGAAAACTCAAGTATATTGGAACCCGTATTTTAACGTGACCCGCGCTCCACTAACAATCTATCAAAAACGTAAAAATACGTGATCCGCTCTCTAGCATTAATTTGCTAAAAACGTATTAATACGTGATCCGATTACAATGTGTTAAGTGCACAAACTTTGGTATACACAACACACTTCAAGCAGGTGAAAATATCGATTTTAACCAGCTAAATCTTTTGAAATAACACATATATTTGAATGAATTTCTTTTTAACATATTAGTCACCACACCCCAACTAGTACTATCTGAAATTAAGGCGATGCCATACGTAGTAATGCAAAATCATGTGTTTTTGGTTTGAAAATTTGGTCGTCTAGAAATGTTTCAGATGCTTTAATTAAATACTGCAAGTAGAATACATCTTGACCTTTGAAATAATCGAGTATTTTTTATATAAGTCTTTTTATAAGCCCAGAAAAAAATAATGTATAGGCTTATGAAAACTGCTTTAAAGTTCAAAATCTCCCATTAAGAACCCATTTTCGGTTATGATTTTATTGTATAATGTAGTAAATTAAGTTATTTATATATAAAATGATCGGAAAAAAATTAAATATTTATGCCTGAACATCCACAAAATAAAATAAAAAGGCACTTTTTGGCCATGTTTTTTTCCTGCATAAATCAAAACAGGCGGATGGTGTTAAGCGG
Source organism: Hesperophylax consimilis (assembly GCF_061612785.1). Taxonomy (NCBI): domain Eukaryota; kingdom Metazoa; phylum Arthropoda; class Insecta; order Trichoptera; family Limnephilidae; genus Hesperophylax; species Hesperophylax consimilis. Next base: position 26,040,686 of record NC_142840.1, read on the forward strand.
GAATTTAAACCTTATCGCCATCTACGTAAGGGTTGTTATCGATAGCGGCTTAATTTAAAATATTTCACGACGTAGTGCTTCGCCTTAAAGCCTAATTTGTGATACAACTCCATAAACTGAAGGTAAAATCAGTTTTGGGCCATTTAGTGATGTTTTATTCGTAAAAATGTACATATTTTATTATATTACAAAAAAATGGTTTCATTTTGCCACATTACAAAAAAAATAACAATTTCTGCATCTCCTGTGCCATAAGTGCAAGGATTTATTACCCATTCTACAGGTTTAGTAGTTTCCTGTTGATTAAATATTCTTCCACACAAGAGACAAGATAAGAAAATGGGAGACTTGTACCACACAGTGTTTGTTAATACATATGTGAAGTCGTGACCCTTCCAAAAAGATTGGTATACATGTAGAATTATCAGACAGCCGTTCAAGTGGGACGCGTATAAGGTAGAACTACCCCTCCCGCCGGAAGTGTGCTAATACACATTTAAAAAAAACACTTTTAACACTTGGATAATAATTAAAAATTATATTTCAGTTTCCGGAAAGGGAAAACAATGCATTTTAATAGTTATTTTGTTAAATTTAATATTGTATGCGAAAAGTCATTTTTCAGGACCACCGTGTTAGAAATTGCGACGGTAAATATGCTCTTTGAAAAAACACACAAGTTAAATAATAATGCGAAATATTTCAATTTACAGAAATGAAAAATAATGCATTTTAATAATTCTTTGTTAACCCTTCGGTACTTTCATCACTTTTGTTCAGTTGGCAATGTTTTCTGTGCTATATACATATTATTTTTTAATTTTCCGTAAAAACAAATACTGTTTTAGAAACAAGATAAAATTATCTTTCCAGTGTACGCATTTAAAATAAACATTACTTTTTCTAAATAATAAAATTTTAATATGAATGTTGTCAAAAACGCTAACCACATTTTTACTTAATTTTGTACCCAATCGTAGAAAAATTGAGAGAACTCGATATTTCGAAAACACATTCATTTTGTTTGGGGAATTTATAAGAAAATTGTAACTTCACTTTTATCTCGTTCGTATAATAAAAAATAAGAAATAATTATTAAAGTTAACCCGGTTGTTACGATAGCGGCGCGAAATATAAATTATTCATTTTGGCTATTTACAGGGTTTTATTATTGGCATCCAGTATAAATATTTGAGGCAAACTGGAAATAATCATTATTTTTATTTCTGATGTCATAAAAATTACATACTTCCGCTTGATGGAAAAAAAATGTTCTTAAGACGCCCGATCATTTATGACCCTAAACCGCTGGAGGGGTTAAATATAATATATGTGAAAACCATTGCTTATGATCAGGTAGTCAACCTAAAAGAAAAGAAAAAATGCACTCACATAACCTGAGCTAACCTAAGGCTAGAAACGTTATTAAGAAAACAATAATATTATCGTAATGTTTTCGAACCCCAAGAATGACTTTCATAATGAAAGAACTACAAATGAGATCCAACAACTGTTATTGAATGGTCTTCATTTTGTTAGGGAAGTTTTCAAGTTTGGTGTCATAAAAATAAAGTAAAAGTTGGTGTTGTCGGCATCATGGTGGAAATTGACAAGGCCAAGGTAGATTAAAGAAAATATAACAGGGGTAGGGGAATTGACAGAACGTGTATATTGGGGGCTTTGAACGAGACTCAAAAAAAATATTTGATTGTTCCATTAAAATCAGAAGTAAAGAAACAAACGTTATTAGAAATAATCAAACAATACATTTTGCAGGGAACTTGGATCGTCTCCGATTGCTGGAAGGTATTTGATTGTCTAAAATAAGAAGGATTTTAACATCTCAACGTAAATCACAGCCTTCTTTTTGTCGATCCCGCAACCGGAGCACATACCCAGAATATAGAACAGTGTTGGAGAAAAGTGCATCAAGATACGGCAGGAGCGAAATGGGATATTTGTGTGAATCCCTGTGGAAGAGATCTCTTCTAGTTTATACAGACAGGATTCAATTTTTTTTTTTTAAATGGCGAGTATTACGTACTACCCATACGCCGAAAATTAGAGTTTCGTTATTTTACAATCAATTATTATTATTAGTTTATTTTATCATTTCTAACCCCTGATGAGTGCCATCATGTTTTCTTTTAGGTTGGGAGTACCTATTGAACAATGAGTTATCACATATATATTAATTTCAACAAAATAAATATCAAAATACATTATATTCATAGATATTCTAATTAACACACTTCGGCAGCGAAAGGTGGTTCTACCCGTTAGGTCGATTGATGCTTAACGCAGGGAAGGATAGTTCTACCTTATGCGCTGGCCTCATATTTCAACGACAGAAAAAACGAAATTATTCAATGTTTTTACATGAATATTATATACCAATATCTTTGTAAAGGTCCCAACTACATGTACACAATTATCGAATCGTAATGCAAGTCTGCTTTTTATATTTATCTTCGTGCCTTTCGTTTACATCGGTATTTCAACAAAAGGATAGTATGTATATTATTTGTTATTGTAATAATTCAATTCCTGGAAGGAGGGTTTTTATGGCGGTGAAACCCGATTTGAATCTCTATCTCTGTTCCGCACCCACTCAACTCCTAAGTGCGAGCGAGCGAGATAAATATATTACAAGGTTATTTGAGTTGCATTTCAAATAATATTCGATTTTCGTTTAGTACTTTTATAGTTATGCAGTAAGCAGAAATTTTTAGCCAGCGCAGAAAAATACCCATCAGAAATGTGTTAATATATTTTATTAAAATATGCTATTGCAAGGTATTGCTTTACAATATTAACACATTCTTTGCGGGAAATGAGAAAACTCGTCATACGCCTTTTTACAGTAAGACACGGGAGACGAGTTTACTTGTTTTGTTGCGCAAAGCGGTAAGGAGCAGGAAACTTGTAAACAAGGGGTTCTAAATGGGTGCGGGGTCATGTATTTTCTATTGTCGGCGGTACCCGATCTATCTACCTGTCAATACAATGAGTTTGAAACACAATAAAAAAAAATAAAAAAAATCGTTGTCGCGTATGTTCCACTCACAAACTACGCAGTGAAACGCGGTACATGTGCAAGTTTTACAATGTGCCCCTGCATAAAGGAAAGTGTTTCGAACGCTATCACACATCGAAAAACACTATTAGGTTATAGTTTTTTTTATGTTTTGAAAATTTCTAAATAATCTTGTAATTTTGCATGAATAAAGTTATTTCGATTGTGAAATACTGTTTTTTCTATGATTCCCAAGAAAGTAGAATGTTTTTGTTCATAAAAAAAGGAATTACACATACATTGCTAAGTAAATAAATAGAGACATCTTTTTAAAGTAAAACACTGAAAGTTTCATCGAAAAATATCAAATAGATCATAAGCTATGAATATTTTGCGGAAAGTCTAATTTTGGCGCTAAAATTAAAAAAAACACCAGCGCTACGCCGTGATTTAGCGGGAAAATGCCCAACCATATAGTGTTAAGACTAATTATTTTTTGCGCTCGTACATACGCAATATGAATAAATAATTGTCCATAAAAAAACTCAATTTTTTCAATGCAACAATATTGGATTGAATCATCGGTACAATATTGTATTTGTTTGCCTTTCTCGAGTTTTTAAACCAACAAAACTATTTATTCATATTCATATTGCATATGTACGGGCACAAGCAAATAATTTGTAAAAAGAGTAATTTTAATAAAATAAGTTAATTAACGCCATCTACGAATGAGTAGATTATAACGAGCTTTGAGTTTAACCTCAACTACAAATCCCAAATTGGGTAAACAAATGTTGGGGCTTGTTTCGAAAATTGAATATTTTGTTGCACTATTTAGTTAAGACACTTTTGCAAATGTGTTATAATTTACCCACCTCGCTCATTTTTATAGTCGATACACCAGGCAGTTCATTAAAAAGTGAGCATTAAGATCCTGCGTAGAAAAGTCCCACAATGTAGTGCACTGCAAATCTTTGCCTCACTTTACTTTTCTGCACAGGGTCTGGTTATTTCAATGTGAGCTCTTCGGCGATCAATGTACGACTGATGATGTCTTTATTCAAAGCATTCTCGAACCCTCCTGGCGCCAAAAATATGGTCACGTAATTTGCCTCCAGCTGGTCAAACTGATACTTAGATTTCAAGTTAGGGCAAGTCTATCAATTTGGATGTCTATGATTACATTCCATTTTCGGAAACTAAAATACTTATTTAATAATTATTATCTAACTACCACAAAAAGGTTTTTTTTTTACAAGTGCATATTAATTAACCAGTGGAACACCAATGGTTCTCTGGAGAACTTGCGAGCATTCAAATATTATACTTTTTAGAATAATTTGCTATGCGATTTTGACCTTAATGCTTCGAAAAATGTGTGAAAAACAATATCAGTATCATTTGGGCTAATAAAAGTTTAGGTTCCCCTAATATTTTTTGTTGTATGCTCCGGCCTTCAACAGGTTAAGAGTGTCCCACTTTTCTGTATATTTACCTAGTCGTACGGATATCCTAGGATAGTCTATGCATGTTAATTTTCCACAAACAATTTATTTTCGTAAAAATCGTTTGCCCTCTCAACAAAACAATGATAACATCAATGGAAATTTTTGCAATGAGTACAAAATTTTGGTGATGACAAATAATTAATCTGAGTGAATATTGTATTAATAATATTGAATATTGTATGTAATATTCTCCTTTCTAATTTCTATCTTCTACTTTTTATTACAATTTTTCCAAAATTTTAGCTTCATCTATAGTTACTAATTTCATATGTTTACACTAGATTTCATATTTCATACAAAGTAATTACACTCAATTGGTCACCATGAAACAGGCAGCCACCTAGTATGGTGATTCATTATATCTACTTTATGTAAATTTCAAAATAATGTAACATGTATTAAATAAAAAAGTGGGTGTGTCAAGCCTACGCAAGACAGAAGTGAAACTTCTAGTTTCAGCTGATGCTTGGCGTGGCGCAGTTCGCTGGTGTCTGAGAGAGAGGAAAGAAGAAAAGAGAGAGAACGTTCGTGAGCGGCTCCCCCACCTCAACAAGGTTTCACTTCAAAAATGCCACAGCCGAGAATCGAACCTCGCTTAACTGATTGAAAGCCAACCACGCTGAGCACCAACTGTAAGCAAAGCCGCATAAATTGATTATATTATGTAGGTTCTGAAAATATGAGAGCTTGTTATGTTTTATAATGTTACCTACATCACACCCAAAATATAATATATTTTTAAAAATAATGTACAATGTACAGAAATAGAATCCCACACAAGATCGCGTAGTGCGCTCTAGCGAACGGATATTTTATCAGAGGGAGATAGTTTTAATTTTTTTTTCTGTAAATTATTACATATTATCAAAATAAATAAATTAATTAAATAAATGTAATACAATTATCATAATATACGGATTAGATAATAATTTTAATCCAACACAATAACGCAAAGCGCGCTCTAGCGGAGTAATGTTTTATCACAGTGAGATAAGTGTTTTTATTATTTTGCAATATTATTTTCTTTTAAAAAATGTTCTGACCTACTAAAAAATAAGATATTGAATGAAAAAGGCGTTAAAAACAAAAAAATAATGTGCGATGGCCGAGAATCGAACTCGGATCAACTGCTTGGAAGGCAACTTTGCTGACCATTACACCACCAACGCCAGTTGTCGGGATGAGCTAAGAAGCATTTATATGTTACTTCAAAACTTTGAGATAGTTTTAATTTTTTTTTCTGTAAATTATTACATATTATCAAAATAAATAAATTAATTAAATAAATGTAATACAATTATCATAATATACGGATTAGATAATAATTTTAATCCAACACAATAACGCAAAGCGCGCTCTAGCGGAGTAATGTTTTATCACAGTGAGATAAGTGTTTTTATTATTTTGCAATATTATTTTCTTTTAAAAAATGTTCTGACCTACTAAAAAATAAGATATTGAATGAAAAAGGCGTTAAAAACAAAAAAATAATGTGCGATGGCCGAGAATCGAACTCGGATCAACTGCTTGGAAGGCAACTATGCTGTCCATTACACCACCAACGCCAGTTGTCGAGATGAGCTAAGAAGCATTTATATGTTACTTCAAAACTTTGACTAGATCAAATGAACTTTAATCGGTGGTGGGGGTACTCGCATTTTCGTTTCGATCCTGACTCGGTTTTACTACGTCCCCGAAAATTCATTACGCGGCTAAAGAAGTTTCACTTCAAAAAAAAAATAAAATAAAAAATTAACAACCAAAAAATAATGTCTTTTAGCAAGTAAATAAAATTACCATAATATTTTGTAAATAGGCTCTACATTTGTTTAACCCTCTTCTTGGCAATGTATCCTATAGTATACATAGTTTTCATAATTTTTTCCCACTTAAACTGGTACATGGGTAAAACAGATTTTAATGAAATCTGCTTAAACATGTTCTCAACTTGATAATTAGTGCCACTAGAGCCATCTAATGTTTAATTAAGAAGAACAGTGACAGTTCAAACTCATACCGCTGCAAGATGGCTGCCAACAGAAGACGCACAACTAATTTGTCTGTAAGTTATCTTTATTTATTACTTGCATTATTAGATATTTAGTTATTTTAGGAATGAATTCGTGTTTATAAGGGTTCAGAGAATAATAAAAAATATATACTGAGTAACATATGTGACAAATCTTGTTTATATTGCATTCCAAAATGGTGTGTATCCTATGATATACACCGCCAAGTCTGCAGTGAATTACATTTGATTGAATGTGTATCCCCTGAGATACAATGCCAAGTTATTAAGAGTTTATATTATCTTACGTACAATGTCAAGTATTTATTGTTTATTGTATTATGTAGTAAACCCCTTTGAAATCTATATATTATGATTTTTTCATTTTTCCATAGCCTCGCGAAATTGAAGAAATGCTGACTATAATACCAATATCGGGAGCAGATTCTGATATTGAAAGTGACGAAGATAATGAACTACAAGATGATTCATCTGCAGTGCACTCATCAAACTTTGGAATTGTTCATGATGCATTGGAGGAAGATAATGAACCAATGGCTCATGTTGCTGATCTTTCCGCAAACACCTCAAGCGCTGAACTACGTACACGTCGACATGTTAATCGTAAGAAAAAATGAACTTTGATTGGAAAGAGAAAGATTTTATGTCAAAAGTAGACATATGTGACAATCATTTTACAACTCCAGAGAAGATAAAATCGCCCTAGTTTGTAACACCAATTTGTATTCCACACAATCATCAAGCAAATGCATTGATACTTCCTACAGTGAGATATGTGACTTTCTGGCCATTGAAATTTTAATGGGCCTAATAAAACTACCAGCATACACTGATTATTGGTCTGAAAAAATGCGAATTGAGCAAGTGGCAAGTATCATGCCACTCAAAAGATACCAGTCCATCAGAAGATATCTTCATTTTGTTGACAATGAGGATGTTGATGGGGATGTTTATTTTAAAATAATGCCTCTTTTTGAACTGGTAAAGCAGAATTGTTTAAAAATTGAAAAAGAGATAAAAAATTCTGTCGACGAAATGATGATACCATTCAAAGGAACAAGAGCAGGTTCCCGGCGACAATATATAAAGAGCAAACCTAAAAAAATGAGGCTTTAAAATGTTTGTCCGATCGGGGGTTTCGGGCATAGTATATGACTTCTTGTTGTATGGTGGAGAGGCAACATTTCATGGTTGTGAATTTTCAAACTACAAAGAAAATCTTGGAATGGGGGCGAAAGTCGTTCTGACTCTCAGTAAATCTATTCCCAATGCGGCATGCTCTGTTATATATTTTGACAATTTTTTTACCTCTTTTGAACTTCTGCATCATCTTCGTCATGGGTACGGAATTTTAGGTCTGGGCACCATGCGGCGAAATCGATTACGAGGATGTAAACTTAAACCTGATAAACAACTCAAGAGACTTGGAAGAGGAGCTTTTCATCAAATGACGGATGAGAAGAAAAAATTGGCTGCAGCATAGACATATGAATATTCATATGTCTGTGGGCTGCAGTCACTTGGTTTGACAATCGTGCTGTCATTATTGGAAGTTCATTTGTAGACTCACACCCATTATCTACAATACAAAGATATAGCAAACAGGACAAAAAAAAAATTGACGTCACCTGCCCCGAAATAATAAAGCAGTACAATGCCCATATGGGTGGTGTCGACTTAGCCGATATGCTGATAGCTTTGTACCGATGCACTTTTCGCACACATCGTTGGTATATGGCGATATTTTCTCAATTACTCGATATATCTATCAACAACGCATGGCTACTTTACCGGCGTGAAGTGGCCCTACAAAAAGAAGGAAGCAAAAAAATAATATGTTTGAAGGATTTTCATCTAAAAATTGCAAATGGTCTGCTTTACAAAAACAAAATACGTGGCCGTCCTATCGGAAACATCACAACGCCACCAAACAAAATAAAGAATCCGGTAAAAGCCAGGCCGGATGATGAGAAGTCCGGTTTGATAACTTTTTTATTTTTTTTTCCGGACATTTTCCGGAACATAAAGAAAAAGGAAGATGCCGACTATGCAATTCTGGACAAACGTCTGTATTTTGCATAAAATGTGGCCTAAGGCTTTGTTTTACTGATAAGAGAAATTGCTTCCTATCATATCACACAAAATAATAGTTTTAATTAGCTTTTAAGACATAATTTTTCATTTTCCATGGTAATTTTTTTTAAATTTTGATTTGTAACAACCTGGCAATGTATCCTATAGGATACAACTCCAAATAAACTATATAAAAAACAATAAAAATATTTTTCATTTGTTTTTGTGAATCTGAAGCCTAACAGACTTCAAATATGTAAAAAAATATTTTTTGTGATGCTTAATTCTATCGGTGCCAAGAAGAGGGTTAATAAAAATATGTGGATTATATTGAAAACAATGAAAATAAGAACAGAATCAAACTTTTTTCCGAGGGTTGTATTTTTTGTTGACTTGAGAAAACATCTCGATGCAAGTACGTAATTATAATCCCGATAAATAAATAATTTGAATAGTGTAATGTAAGGCATTGATATAAATATCACATGAGCACTATAAATGCATTAGAATACTTTATAATGTTGCGAGTAGAAACAAATCAAATGCATAACAGCTACGCGACCTGGGTCATTTCGCCGGTCTTGTGTTTAACGCCGCAGAGGGAAAGCCTATTAACACTATTTTATCGACGCCTAACAAAAAAAACGTCGCGAATAACAATCCATTACACACGAGCGGAGGAGGTCTTGATTATTGTGACGAATATTTTAAGCACATGTCAAAGATGGCGGCGAATATCAAGAGATGACAGATGACGAATTATTTATCCCTGTAGTACGAACATACTAGCATACAACACGTATCTTTGCAAAAATAAATAGCTTACATCGATAGTCTTGTACCGGTAAAAAAGTAAACATTACGTGCAGTATTGCGTATCGGTGTTACTTCAAGGAAACTTACTTTTTGTTTTTCCAAGCAGGCAATTTTAGCTTGCAGGATTTCAACCACACGCCGTATTGGGGAGCATTCAACCGGCGTGAAGACATGCTTTTCCACCTCACCGTTTGCAGCGGAAGGCATTCTTACAATTTCAATGCTGATCAGGAATGGAACCGACTTCGACAAATCTTCACCACTCGCAAGACGCTCCTTTGAAGTTTGCAAAATGCCCACAAATGTGTCGGTAGTCTATGGTAGAAGTGTTGCCATGGTGCAAATATTATTTTTATGACTAATGGGGGAGATGGAAGAAAAATTACTAAACAGTTATTGTGAGACAGCCCATTAGAAATAAACCATCTCTACTTTATTACCAGTCGAGTAACAAGGGAGACATTAAATAGAACGAAATTTTATTCACTGCCTCGTTAATCTTACTGAGAGTGGTTTATTTATAGTGTTACTAATGCTAATGCCAGGTCGTTAACAGTGGCTTGACCACCAAGAGAGGAGGCGGCCATTCGACCAATAGAAATAGAATAGAATGTCATTATTTTCCCGTATTTATGGCGAACATCGAGTGTAGAGAATATTCAGAAATTTAACGTTTACGGATATTGGTTCATTGAAATAATACAAAATTCTGTAAATATTTTCCCAACTGCCGCATTCAAACTTCACTTCTTTTCAACTTATTTACTACAAAAAAACCTCGGAATAAATGTTAAAAATACACTATAAATCTATTTATTATCAATAAAAGTTAAAAATTTAAAATTGTAAAACGAACCCTTTGCCGCCATTTTATACTTTTTGAGTGGTTAATATTTCATTTCAATATAGATGAATAAATTACTTAATTAACCCAAATTAAGAATCTATTTCGTGAATATAAATATTTCTTTCTTGAAGTAATTTTTGAAACAAAGTGTAATTTCCAAAATATGTGCCTAAAAGTGTGGCGGTTGGGAAATAATTACAAAAAATTCTCGCGATTTTTCGTACACCAATTTCTTTTAAAATTCGAATCTAATTAGTTTTTCGCATTTCTGAGGATTTTGTTAGGCCGTTTTCTATTTGCAAGGTAGTTTCCATTTTTTGACCTGGTAACGTGAATCCAGAGAAGCCAGAGAATCTATCCCAATCTATCCGAATCTATCCAAATGAAACGTCAAATAAAAAGTCGGTAAATCTATGAGTCAACCCGAGTCAAAGTCAACCAGTCAACGTCAAACAGCAAAATGATGAAACAGAAGAAAGTTCCCTCAGCCCTCGAAAATATGGAAAAAGATGACATTGTACAAGCAGTCGTTATTGCAGATAACTTCAATAATAATTTTTTACCTGTTCTCTCAAAAACCCCTTTGGTATGTTTATCTTAACCTATAAATTGTATATTTTTAAAGCGGCATCTGTTTTATTATTAATCATATATATTTTATTTATTTCAGGCTCTTTTGCCTCTAGCGTGCGTGCCTCTTATTAACTACACACTAGAGTCCTTGGCACAATCTGGAGTCCATGAAACATTCTTATTTTGTTGTTCTCACGTCGATCTCATTAGAGCTCATATTAAGTAAGTACCCAATATTATACAATATAATAATGTTTGTCCTCATGAAATAAGTAATCATCTGTTCATTGATATTTTAGCCAATGTATTAAGGACAAGGTAGCCTGGAGTGTGACCATGGTGGTGAATATAGTGGTGTCGGAGAGCTGTAGATCTTTAGGCGATGCCCTTCGAGATTTGGACGCAAAGGGGCTTCTTCGAGGCTTCTTCATACTCACTGGGGCAGACACCATCTCCAATGTACAGCTTCTCCCATTATTAGAAAAATTCAAGTATGTATAAAATGATATTTTTATTTGAAAACAAAATTATCTAAAATTAATGAAATAAAACAATATTTTTTGTTTAAAACCACGATTTTTTATTAATTTTAAGACCGACCGGTTTCGCTTCACTCTACTTCATTCTATGCTCGAGTGAAGCGAAACCGGTCGGTCTTAAAATTAATAAAAATTCGTGGTTTTAAACAAAAAATATTGTTTTATTTCATTAAAATGTTAAACCACAAAGTGATTGCTTTCTACGAAAATTATCTAAAATTATTGATATTAATATTTTCATTATATACGTATTAATAGTTTGCTATAAATATTTCAATTTAATTTTTTAACTTAGTTTTCAAGCCTTTTTTTTCAATCTCTCGTCCATAATTAAAAATAGGGAAACGTGCAAAAAGGACAAGGGGGCGGTGATGAATCTCATCTACAAGGCTGCGGTCCCGGGACATCGGGCACAGTGCTCCGGGGAAACAGTTTTGCTTGCTACCAATACCAACACCAATCGAGTGCTCTTCCATCAAAAGTTGGCAACAAATGATAAGCAGCGAAAGGCTGCATTCCCACTGGTAAAAAAACAATAATTTTATTTGTTTCTTAAAATAAATAATATGTTTAAATTTAGTTCTTGCTCGGGTACTTCAGAAAAGTTATGACAATGTACGAAGTTATATTTTTAAATTGTGAAAATGATTTTATGGACGAAAATGTCAGATGAAAGATTTAGCGGGGATAAAATCTATGTTGCCCACGGTAATGCCTCAATGAATGTTAATTATGAATAATTTTTTTTGGAAATATTATTTTGGATGGGAAAAGTAGAGATTTTCTACAAATACGTACTTTGTCCACAGGAAATATTTTTAGAAAACTCTGATGTTGCCATCCACAGCGATCTTATTGACACTCATATTGCCATTTGTTCTCCAGCAGTACTGCCATTATTTTCTGACAACTTTGACTTTCAAACGCGTGATGATTTTGTGAAAGGCATTCTTATGAATGAGGAAATTCTTGCTAGTACTATTTACTGGCATCAGTTGAAAGGAGATCAATATGGAGCCAGAGTAACCAACTGGCAAATGTATCAAACCATCAGGTAAATAATAATACATTTTGCGCAGGCTCTGAAATAAGTATTGCGTGTTTCCTATTAATATATTTGTGTGGCGTTAATTCTTACAGTCAAGACATCATACATAGATGGGCGTATCCTCTTGTTCCCGACATGGGAATCTCCAAACAGTACCAAACGTTTATTCTTCTCAGAAATCATGTTTACAGAAGTCGGGATGTCAAACTCGCCAAGTATGTTCAACTACTTTCATTTATTTTTTCTGCAAGATTCTCATAATTATTTTAAATTGGAAACGTTTTTTATTATTTTCAATATGTACCTTAACTCTGAATACCCATGAAAGAGCATTCTCTTTTGTTGTAAGATTTTCACTCATGCAGCCCACAGGCGAGAGACTTGCAGCGACAATTGTATTAAAAAATAATAGTCTATTGAGAATTTATTCATACCAGACCTCTCATTATTGTTTACTAGTGATTCAAACGAATTTAACCCATTGAATAATGATAATTTAATTCTTTTGCCTTTAATAATGAGTGTTTCTGGAATTCTTCATTTTGTAACAGCTTTGCCGTGTACTGTTCATTACCTATTATTTTTTAATTTTAATTATTTATCTTGAAATGTAATTGTACATAATTTTTCGCATGTAATATGACAGACTAGGATATCGCCGTCCATTTAGCTGATAAGGATATTTCGTTATGAAGTGGAAATGTATGGTAGAAAAAGTTAGGGATGCCCGAGGAAGATAAGAATCAAATAATTTTGAATGGAAAAAAGGGGCATTTGTTTTGAACTAAGAAAGATGTGTAAGCAAAATGTATGTCATGGAAGTGAATGGTAGAAGTCGTGGTCGCCCGTGGAAGACATGAAACAAATAGGTACTTATCTGTGGTAAAGCGAGGCGTACGTATGCGAAATGGATAAAATTAAGAAAGGGATGCTTAGATTGTTTGGACAAAGAGAGCAGATGAATTAAGAAAGGAGTGTTGTGAGATTACATGACGTGGAAGTGAATGATAGAAAAAGTCACAGACGCCTGTGGAAGACACGGCACAATGAAGTTTTTTTTTTTTTTTACATTACACACAGGAGGCCCCGAGAAAAATAATTTCCTTCAAGGTCTATGTCATCTTTTGACAATATTATTATTTCCACCTTAAAAAAACCACACCCAGTTTAGCAGAATTCACAACCCCAAGCTTGTCTAATATAAGTAAATATTTAATCTTTTTTTTTTTAAATTAAAATTTTTGTAAATAAAGTGTTTATTTCATTTAAATGAATATAATGTCTTACCACAAAGTAATTGCTTCTTATTAACAACAAAAACAAAATTATCTGTGTTTATGGCGTTTCTAGGATAATTTATTATTAAGGACGGGTTGTTTCGGAGAATCTGAACAATTCATCAAATTTCAATGTTCATTTCCAAGTTCTGTGAAAGATTTTTTCAAGTTCTGTTTTTATTTCAGTTTTGTCAAGCAACTAGCCTACAATGATATAAAAACAGAACTTGAATAAGTCTTTCACAGAACCCGAAAATGAATGTTGAAATTTGATGAATTGTTCAAATTCTCCGAAACAACCCGTCCTAAGTGTTTTTTGTTTTTGTTTCAGGGGATGTGAATTAGAAGAAGATCTAGTCATTGCCAAGGGTTGTTCGGTGGATGAAGGAACAGTCATTGTTCGATCTGTCATCGGCGAAAAATGTCAGATTGGTCGTAATTGTCGCATTTCAGACAGCATTCTATTAAATGGTAGTGTCATTATGGATGGTTGTGTCATTACAACCTCGGTCTTAGGAGTAGATTGTAAACTTAATGAAAATGCAAACATTACCAGTTCTATTTTAGGACCATCAGTTCATATCGATAAAAACACTGAGGTTAAAGGACAACTGGTGCAAAATACATCTTCTGGTGAATGTGAGTATCACAATATGTATCATGAATCACTAATCACTTATGAGGATAGGACTACCTTTACACAAGTATATTTTTTCCCGTAAGTGACTTGGCAAAATTACCAATGTAATCAATACTGTAATTTATAGCAAGTTACAGAAGTCGTAAAGAGCAATAAGTTTTTGACACATCTAATCGCGTCCGTACGAACATACAGCCTTCTCACAGCTTATGAAATCGGTTTGATAAGTTGAGACGCTTACCGTAAAAAATGGTACCTAAACGTGCCGATGGGCGATGTCAAAAGTTAAAGACAGGTTTTCGTATGATTTTTTTCCTATAAAAACTAGTATTTTATTATAAAAACTGATATCTGATTAGTATAAGTGGATAAGTACGTTATTATCTCCCGAAAACAATATAAAAAATAACACTAGATAAAAGGAAAACAAATGTAAGAGGAAGAAAAACGTTTCCGAAACCTAAAGAGATATAATTTATTTTTCAGGTGGAAAAAAGCTTTCTGAAAGTGAGCATCCTTCTGTTTAATTATCAGTCCAGTCCTTTATAATCTCAATGTTTCTGTTTATAACATGACATATTTGAATTCGAAGTCAGTTGCTGTCTTCTGGCTGTCTCATCTTCTTGTTCTCATCTTTACTGATAAAATCGCATAAATTTGACAGCAGCAAATCATTGCTGACAGGAAGCCATCTTACCGCCAATAAAATTCAAATTTGAAGAATTGTTCAAATTCTCCGAAACAACCCGTCCTAAACTTTAAATTAATCTTACCCATAAAGAAAAGAGACTAAAATGAATCTTATCCATAAAAAGATTTAAATATAATATTTTTTCCTTCAATGATAATGTACTTTTCTAGCATCACAAAAACTGGGAGAGCATGCATTTATTATGGCAGAAAACTGGGACAATGAGTCTGTTGATTCAGATGCCTCCGAAGATAAAGCCAAGGAAGATGGTTTAGCAGGACTAAACTCAAGGTGGTGGGAACAAGAGTCTGTTGGCTATTCATCCTCTTCTGATGACGGAAGTAGTCAGGCCATGTCACAAGTGCAAGATGATACCAACTGTAAGTATATATTCAATGAAATGGACATGCCGCAGCAATAGGAGGCTTGCAGGTGGTGAAATCTGGTGAAATCAACGGATTCCAACCGTGGGACTGTGGCGCCCAATTGGGGTGTGTTATGGGGTTGTAAAGTACTCATCTGTTCAGATCAGGTCACCAAATATGGCTTAAGTCACTTCAATCAATGTTTTGAATCTAAATGGTGTTCTTTTACCAGGGCGATACTGAGATCTCAGATATCTTCCAGTTTGTTTAGTTGTAGCTGAAGCAGTACCTACATAATAATGTAAAAGAACTCCATATCTCAACTAACAGGAAAACAAACAAAATCTAATATAAATTCACAGCAAGATGATTTTCTGTTTCTTTAGGTTTCATTCTGTTCATCGATTCTAGCCCAATAAGTTATGTATAAAATGTCACTCCTCCTGCGTTGTCTCTTCTAATTGGTCATTATTTATAAATTACTTTGTGTTTTATATTAATAAACAGCTTCAAATGTTGCATTCATTGTTTACGGGACGTATTCACCATTTGTAATGGTCAACTTTCATACCTCCTACATGGTACTCAAAATTATTGCTAATTATAAAATGTATGGTCGTGATTTCTGTCCGCAAAGTCTTGTTGGTGGAAGTGTAACTTTTTGTTTTCAACACTTGGGCGTTTTGACACATTCTTACTGTGCATTTATATTTAGTTTTTATCAATGATATTATGACACAAATTTAATAATCTTTGCCTTTATTTTAGTGTTCCTACAAGAAGTAATCGACAGCTTAGCCAGGGGATACGATGAAAAAATGAACTGTGATTACTTAATCCTGGAGATTAACTCTTCCCGATATGCTTACAACATGTCCCTGCAAGAAGTCAACTTCTATGTTATCCGAGCACTGTTCAGTCTTCCGCCTATGAAGACTCCAACAAACGTGCTGGCGATATTCAAAGATTTATTGGTATTTTTCAAACCAATTGTTGCCAATTATATTAAAGGATTGGATGCCATGATGGATTGTTTGCGAGCTGTGGAGGTAAACCATTTTAAATATGTTTGTTGCACAAATTTTATTTAACTTTTATACGCTTATCGTCATACTTATAAATATTATGCGCCGGTTCAGCGTTGGTATAGTAAAATTGGGCATAAGATCGGTTTACCAATACTAACGCCATGGTTATAAGTCAAGATTTTCACTATTCTGACCTCATGCGCCGTATAATATTCAATCCGCATTTTTTGAGTAAGACTGTTAAATTTTCATCGATCACTGCATCTAACAAACACTCTTTCATGACAATTTTAGTGCAAAATAATTTATAAAATAGTCCCAGCGAGAGCTCATAATTACATCATTAAAGATCGTACTTACTCCTTCTCACGCTTTTTCTTTGAAACGAAGGAGATAGAACATACTAGAATGATGACATTACGTACAATCTCTCATTGAGAATAAGAACTCACTCGCGATCAGTCTTAAGAACAACTGGTGCAAAATGCACAAGAACGAATTGGTGTACATTATGAATACCAAAAATATGCTTTAGATAAATTGAAGGTTTTCCTATCGTTTCGCTTCAGTAGAATACAAATAAAAAATAAATTACCCAATATTAAATATAAATGTAAACTTTTTTCAATAGAAATGTATGAATGCGTTAAAAAAAAAAAAAAAAAAAATACAGTATTCTAGCTAAGATTATCTTTGACAGTTTCACTTGATTAATTTTTTTATTGCTTATAAAATTATTTACAAAATAAATAAAAACCAGTTTTGTGCTTGAAATCGAACGTTTCTAGACTCCGTTTGTCAAGCGATTTTAATGCCTATTACCTACAATATAAGATATATCAAGAATATACACATTTTTGGCTTGTAGCTTCTTCTTAAGGCGAAGCACTATGAAGTAATGCAAAATTATGTGTTTTTGGTTTGAAAATTTGATTGCATAGAAATATTTTACATGTTTTTTTTTATTTTGGTACAATATTTTTTTTACATTTCATAGTTATCCAGTAATGTTGGCCTCACTGGGTGGCTTACCCGTGCTGAGGCCTATCATGTATTGTATGCTTTAATTAAATACTGAAACTAGAACACATCTCTCCCTTTGAAATAATCATGCAGTATCAGGCCTATAAAAATTGCTTTTCAGTTCAAAATCTCCAACTTACGAACTAAAAAATTCTATCTTAATGTCGGCATAAGTAAAGGTAGATAATATATGTCTTTATTTTTATTTTCAGGAGAGTTGCACCCGAGAAATAGCGCTCGAAAGTCGTATTTCTCAAATCGTCCATTTCATGTATGATAAAGACATCATCAGCGAGGAAGCCATCCTAAAGTGGCACGCAGACCTGCTGAAGGACCAAAGTCCCCTGTGCCGACAGGCAGGCCTCTCCAAGCTCATCGATTGGCTGCAGCAATCCAGCGAAGAGTCAGAGGAGGAAAGCGATTAGATTTAAAATATTCATTTAAATTTGTAGGGTTTAGGATGAAAATAAAATTTTACAATGCAAATTTTTATTTTTTATGTACCTCTGTTACAAAATGTACACTAATTTAATTTAACAGATGGTATGGAATAAATTTACAAATAAGTACACCAATAAGCGAAAACACTATGATAATAAAAGAAAATTACTGAAAACAATCTAAAAATTACACAGGTGATTTATGCAAATACATATTTACATAATTATTGTCTACACACAATGTAGATATTTTTAATAACGCTCCATCCCATTACTATTGAAATTAAATAATTTATTTAATTATTGAAGACAATATTAGCGATTTAAAAACGAAAATCTGAAACAGAAAAATCAGAAAAGGATACGGTCACATTTAGGACACGAACCCAGGACCCTTGCCTTGCCGAGGCACCGCTCTTTACCACTGAGCTAATGGGACCCTATCCCGTTCGGTCACATTTCGGTCAAAATATTACAATTTGAGGTTTTACTCAATAAATTTATTCCAAAAAATAAATAATTTATTGTTTCGGTTCAAACATTTAACTAACTTTATTGCCTACGATCAGAAGCGAAAAACACTGCAATATGTAATTTGATATACATATTAAATTATTTTATTGAATTTTGACCTTTCAAAGCATAAACATTAACATACAATGTAATTTTCAAGTAAAAACAGCTACAATCATCACTCTTTCATGAGTGCCAACTGAAGCAGGGTCATGACGGATATAGTGGACAGGTCGGCCAACACCTGGTCGATGCTCTGCACCGTGTAGACCTGGCAAATGCTCTCGCGGCGGAAGGACAGGATGGCCACGGCCAGCAATGGCAGAGGCTCCAGCGAATCTCGAGCCACCACTGTGTCCCAAAGAAGAAGCAACTGCTCGGGAGGCAGGTGCCCACTGAACCCACGTACCAGCCATTTTAAAACCACACGGATGCTGGAAATATAATGGTTACACAGCATAATATGTACATAATTATAAGGGAATACTGTAACTGCGGAAAGAACTGATAGCTGGAAGTAATGTGAAGAGTCCAAAGGAACACTATTCCATGAATGGTGCAGATGTTCCGCTCTGATAGGAATGAGGACGAGATGATATCTGGAAATTAGAACCTAATTATAAGGGAATACTGTAGCTGTGGAAAGAACTGATAGCTGGAAGAATTGTGAAGAGGCCTAAGGAACACCATTCCATGTATGGTGATAATGTTCCGCTCTAATGGGAATGTGGACGAGATATATCTGGAAATTAGAACCCAAATGTATAAGCAGTTTAATCCCGCGTAGAACTACAGGGTTTTCCAATAAGAGGTGTTATTTTGAATAGCCCGCTATTTCGGTAGATGTTACTTTTGAAGCTGTCATTTTTTGACATTTGACAAGTAGAAACTAAGCCATTAATAAAAATGGAAGGATACACGCTTCAAAAACGCATTGAAATTATTAAAATTCACTTGAGTGAATCAAATGCAAATCATCTTGAGTGATAAGGCCCATTTCCACCTCGGTGGCTTTGTCAACAAGCAAAATTGTCGCATCTGGGGCTCGAAAAACCCAAGAGTTATTGTTGAAAAGCCTCTTTATCCTCAACGTGTGACTGTTTGGTGCGGTTTATGGTCCGGCGGAATCATTGGACCTTACTTTTTCGAAAATGAGGCTGGAGCAACAGTTACGGTGAATGGATTGCGCTATCGAGAGATGATTAATGATTTTTTATGACCGGAATTGGATGGTATTGATCTGGACAACGTTTACTTTCAACAAGACGGCGCTACGTGCCACATAAGCAACGAAACCATTGATCTTTTACGATTGAATATCAAAATAACACCTCTTATTGGAAAACCCTGTATATAAATATCGACATATTTAATAAAAGTTTATCATTATGTAAGTAATACCTGAATGATGTTTTTATGTAGCATTATATTATTATTTAAGAGTATCGCGTGGGAGCGATTACATTTTTTTTCCTTCATTTACTTCCTATTGTAAATTACTTGTATTCACTTGTAAATTACATATTATGAACCTGTTCTATTATATTTGTACCATCAGCACTTTTAAAACTGGTTTATTTATTTTTTTCTCTTTTATTAATTACTAGCAGACCTCGCAATGCTTTGCTACTGCTAATGTCTTTCTCGGGTGTCTCCGACTTCTTCCACCATTCACTACTGAATACCAAATTGTTACCGTTAAAAAACTAAATTACATTGACTTTAATTTGACTCCGTATCTCATTCTGGTGCAGAATGAGATACGGAGTCAAATTATATTGACTTTAATTTGACTCCGTATCTCATTCTGGTGCAGAGATATTGCATTAAGAATTCCTCAGGTATCCCCGACTTCTTCTACATTCAAACCATTCTATAAACACTTCTGGCACTAATAAGAATGAACTTCGAAATTTTAATCGAAA
This sequence comes from Hesperophylax consimilis, assembly GCF_061612785.1. Taxonomy (NCBI): domain Eukaryota; kingdom Metazoa; phylum Arthropoda; class Insecta; order Trichoptera; family Limnephilidae; genus Hesperophylax; species Hesperophylax consimilis. The sequence continues at coordinate 26,061,040 of NC_142840.1, forward strand.
TCGGTGAAGAAGTTTCGGAAATTTAAAATTTTTAAGAAACGAACATTTATAATTTTATTTATACTTATTATTAATGGTGGTCTTTCACCAGGGTTATACTGAGAGTACCGTATATTATATTTAATAAATTAATTGTGAAACAACACAGATTAATTAAATAGAATTTTCTTGAGCTTGCTGGGATTTACGCCCACGTCCTCCAGAATCATAGTCGAGAGCCTTACCCCTCGACCAATAAAAAATAAGGGGATAGCCACAGACATAGGAATTAATAGACGAGAAGATAATGGCGAGGGGTAAAATCAACTGTTGAAGAACGAAGGGAGTGAAGCTGACTGTGATTCGTCAATAAATCAATCTGACAGTAAATAGGCATCTCGCATTATAATATCACCATTTACTTCTTAAAAGTAAAATCTGCTTTTAAATGAATAGACATTTTTACATGGGAGCGCAAATTACTCGCCACGTTATGAACAAATTTGCGAAGTCCAAATTCGGCAAAAAAATTCGGTTCTATTTTCAGAGTCGAATATTTCGTTTAAGTATTTAGTTAAGACACTTTTATAAATGTTCATAATTTACTTCCCAGCAACCAACCAGCTTTGTGTTTCGCGTCCAGACGTTTCTCGATGTGATAGTAACAACTGATTCATATTATACAATGTGAATATGCTTAAAATAAAGTAAAATAATGCTTACTTATGGAATGTAATACGACAATTGGGTTTATTCTCTTTTTCACATCTATTTTTACAAGTTTTCATAGTACAAGTCAACATTTTGCCGTGTTATTTCGTAAAATGAACCGATGATGCCTCGACCATAGTTCGCACAAGAATGATGACGTCACGTTTTCAAATTTCACTTGAGGCCATACGCGAGCACAGCCGGCTCCAATGGAACCGGTATGGGGAGTGGGGATAATACGCTTTTAATCACTTAGGGCAGGTCTACTAATATTCATATGTCTATGGGGATAGCACATTTTCTCTTCTAAGTTATTACAAAAATTATATAATTTGTGTACATACGGTTCAATATTAACGCTACGGAAATGTGACCACAGCGTTGGTTCGTAGGCCTGTAGTAATCTTTCGTAGAGTAAACATAATGATACTATTCCCTGGAACAAATTAAGTAGCCTTTACATTCCTATTTAAAATTTTGTAATCCTTTTAAAACGGTGAAGCTCGTTATACAAACCTGGGGATGTGTTGAGATAATGTGAAGACGATGCCAATATCTGATGTAGAATGATCTGAATGTAAAATAAAGCTTCACTGGGTCATCATAAAGGTAGCAAAACGGTGTAGCTAAAAAAAAGATGTCACAACATGTATTAAATAAAGGGCACTATTATAACAGGTCAACCATTTTTACTATTCCAATGTAATAATAATACAGAAGGACGACTTGGTCTCAAGATGTTTTTCTTTGAGAGTTGGAGAAGTTTTAGGTACAGAATTAGAAGAAAAAAAATGATTCTGTACGAAAAACAGAAAATGGTTCCAAACGGTAAAACAGGAAGTTACTACTCAATGCTCAATTGATAACTCATAGTGACAATAGAGACATCTATTGAAAATCTGTTGCATTATTTTAAAGAGCAATATCTTGACATCATAGATGACATTTTTTACCGTAATCATTTTGTACAGATCTTTTAAAATTAAATAATAAGATTGGTTGAAAGATGTTAATAAAATATGAGTGTTGTAATAATATGGAATGAAATCAAATTAATCAGGAGGAATATGAGTTTTCTCACCATACATCGTAAACCCATGAAAGGGAATAACTCCACTTGGCGGAAAGTTGATTGTACTATTGTTTTTCTTCCCTCTGATAGTAGTAGTCATCGGAGCCCCCAACATATTCTTAAGGGCTGCATACACTTCATGGTCTCTCGAAAAACACAACATAACCTATGAAAAAGATAATTGTATTTGTCAACAATACATATTACTCTTGGTCATATTGGAAAAGAAATACATTTAAGTTACCTGATATAATAAATCCTCGAAAACAAAATATTGGTCATCATTAGACGCGGTCAATTGGACATCTTTAAATATTAATTTGTCTATCATAAGATCATTTTGGAGTACAGAATTTTTAAGAGTCTGGTAATATTCCACGTGCTGCCAAGAAAAAACACCAAATAAATCAACAAAGAGGAATGGCAAAACTGGAAAGGGTCACGGGGTGGACACAAAACGATTATTAACACACTCCCGGCGGGAAGCCTTTTACACCGGTCCTACTTGAATGCTGGAAGAGGCATTGCAATCCAATAATTCTATATGTTTTATATCAACCTCTTTGAAAGGGTCCCAACTGTAAGTATATAATGTATTTAAAAATGTTAACCAAGTGTTCCCCAACTTCAAATTCTTGTATTTTATGTAGAACGATATTTTATCAAAAAGAACGCTTAATACATTCTTACACTTATTGCACCGGAGATGCGGAAATTTTTATTTATAACTAGCTGTAACCCGCCACGCGTTGATGTGGCTCAGTCTGTCTGTGTAGATAGAGAAACAATAGCACGTGTTGCTTTTATGTCTAACAGATGGCGCTGTTTTTAAAAAAAGAATATTTTTACATGTCATAGGTGAAATCTATATACTGTAGGTACATAAAAACACACGCTTATTCAAATGCAATGTTGTGTCAAAACTTCAAAGCAATCGGTGAAGAACTTTTGGAGATTTAAGATTTTGAACAAATGAACGTTTTTATTTATATAAAATTGTTTGTAAAAATAATAAAAAATAAAAATTGTAATTTAATAAAAAACTCAACATTTTTGACAAATGAAACTTCACTAAATGGTCCAACACTGACAGTAACTTCAGTTTATGGATTCGTATTACAAAAGTACGCTTTAATTTCAAATAAAACTTCACTAAATAGTCCAACACTGAATTTTACTTCAGTTTATGGATTCGTATTACAAACGTAGGCTTTCATTTCAGACAAGCTTCATAGCTGTTTAAAATTAAATCCAGAGTCTCTAATGGGGCCATTCTCCGGGAACATGCATTTAATAGTTTGGGGGCCAATTTCACGGTAATACTTAACTTAACATAATATTTAACTAAACATGTTTTTTTATCATCGCATGTCATTACATGATACTTTTATTAGCTGCTATTTTTCTACCCATCCAATGTTGTATTAAGTAAAACTTCAATCTTACGATAAAAATGTAACTTGTTTACAAAACAAAGTTATAGTATAGTTTTCTTTAAAAGCAATCAATTTGTGGTTTGCATTATTAATTAAATGAAACAAACACTTGATTTTTAACCACTTTTAAAAAAAATATATTAGCTCCATACAAGAGGCCTTGAGGAAAACAATTTCGCTCATTTCTTATATCTTCTTTGTGGATGATGGGGGAAGGGTTTTTTAAGGCGACCCAAGACTAATAACGGGGGCTTGCTCGAGACTCACATTTTTAATTAATTCCGACTAATTCATAATGATTTTTTAGACCGATCCCTACGAATGAAACAGCAACTTACTATTAAAATATTTTATATCAAACGGTTTGAAAATTTTATAAAATGTTTTTCAACTATATAAAATTAGCAGTAAGCACTAGATTTTATTTTTATAGATGATGAATTGGTAACGTCTTTAGGGATTCCTATAGAAACATCAGAGATTTTAGTAATATGTTCATCAGAAATAATCAAAATAAACCCCACGGAAAGATCAATTTTTGCGATTTCGACTGTATATATTGTTCTTGTCATATTGTTTTTACACAACTTCATCACTTATGTCGTTAAGAATCCCACTTTATTTTATAGAGACTTGCTAGAGAAAATTCAACCATAGATCTGTCCAATAGACAGGGCCAAGCGTCGCATATTTTTGTACATGGCTTCTTCACTTACGTCGTTAAGATTCCAAATTTATTTTAGGGTATTGTCTCATCTTGCGGAAATAAAGGAGAGGAAGTTCTGGGAAGGAAACAGGTATGAGGGGTGGGTAGGAATCTAGACGTATGAATCCATTTCTCCCACGGCTGCAAATGGATTCATTCAAATGGAGGTGCAAGGCGAGATGGGTCGATAGAGTCTTGCTGGAGAGGTCAAAGTATAATATCACCAGTGTCTCCCGATCCGACCTGCCATGGAGTAGGTGGGCAGATGCATCCGCCGCCAGGACCTAGACAAACCTCAACCCATGAACCCGAGCACCCCTGCTAGGTCACCAAATGTAGAAAACCACTCGGGGTGACATATGACACGAGGTGTTGGTTATCCAATTAATAGTCCCCGGGGCTAATTTATTCATCAAACAGTCTCACTTGGCGCTTCATCAGGGTAAAAATCTAAATGGTCTCACTTGGCGCTTCATCAGGGTAAAAATCTAAATGGTCTCACTTGGCGCTTCATCAGGGTAACAATCTAAATAGTCCCACTTGGCACTTCATCAGGGTAAAAATCTAAATGGTCTCACTTGGCGCTTCATCAGGGTAAAAATCTAAATGGTCTCACTTGGCGCTTCATCAGGGTAACAATCTAAATAGTCCCACTTGGCACTTCATCAGGGTAACAATCTAAATAGTCTCACTTGGCGCTTCATCAGGGTAACAATCTAAATGGTCTCACTTGGCACTTCATCAGGGTAACAATCTAAATGGTCTCACTTGGCGCTTCATTAGGGTAACAATCTAAATGGTCTCACTTGGCGCTTCATCAAGGTAACAATCTAAATGGTTTCAATTGTTATTCTATTTCGGTTTAAAGTGAATAAATTAATTAAGTGTTTGTTTCTCAGGATGTATTGTTACGGAGAATTTGAACAATTCACCAAATTTCAACATCCATATTTGGGTTCTGTGAAAGTCTTATTCGAGTTATGTTATTATATCGTTATAGGCTAGTTGCTTGATGGAACTGAAATAAAAACAGAACTCGAAAAAATCTTTCACAAAACTTGAAAATAATCGTTGAAATTTTATAAATTGTTCAAATTCTCCGAAACAACCCGTCCTTAATATTTTAAGTACTAATATTTAGCTGAAGATATTTTCATGTTTGAATTCCCACATGGATAGAGCATCATTATTTGAATAATGATTAAAATTATCTTTTGAGGTTTGTGAAAACAATATATGTATTCCTTTGAAACCAGATTTTTTTTTCCAAATTTTGAAGCACAACACAAGACAAGATCTCGGTTATGATACCACAGGGATGGGAAATTTACTGGTTGAAACACGTGCGCGTGAAGGTACCCTTCATAAGCCGCTCCCGCATGTTTGATTGATCGTGGTTCTGTTACCAAAAACAGATTTATATTCTGGTAGGATTTTTTCAAAGATAAACACACGCTTTTGTGAAGCTAAGCTGGTTGTAGAGGGATAAGAGTATGTATTGACCACAGACATAGGAATTAATAGACGAGAAGATAATGGCGAGGGGTAAAATCAACTGTTGAAGAACGAAGGGGGTTAAGCTGACTGTGATTCGTCAATAAATCAATCTGACAGTAAATAGGCATCTCGCATTATAATATCACCATTTAGTTCTTAAAAGTAAAATCTGCTTTTGAATGAATAGACATTTTTACATGGGAGCGCAAATTACTCGCCACGTTATGAACTAATTTGCGAAGTCCAAATTCGGCAAAGTAAATTTCTTCTGTTTGCAGAGTCGTAGTTAGTTTCAGAGTATTTAGTTAAGACACTTTTACAAATGTTTCATAATTTACTTACCCCAGTAAACAACGATGAGCACACTTGAGAATCGCTACATTGTGATGTGATAGTATATGTTTCTAAAACTGATCCATATAATACGGTGTGAATAAGCTTAAAATAAAGTAAAATAATGCTTACTTATGGAATGTAATACGACAATTGGGTTTATTCTCTTTTTCACGTCTATTTTTACAAGTTTTCATATCACAAGTCAACATTTTGCCGTGTTATTTCGTAAAATGAACCGATGATGCCTCGACCATAGTTCAAGAATGATGACGTCACGTTTTCAAATTTCACTTGAGGCCATACGCGAGCCCAGCTGGCTCCAATGGAACCGGTATGGGGAGTGGGGATAATACGCTTTTAATCACTTAGGGCAGGTCTACTAATATTCATATGTCTATGGTATTGACAAATAATACTCACTTGTGGGTGTATTTCTGTACCAAGAACCTGTGCCCACAGCTGTGCCCTGAGACAGCGGGGGCAGCCCCTCTTCAGGTACTCCTGCGACACGGGGGCGTATCCCAGGGCGGCCACTCTTTCCCCAAGAGCTGCCCGCTCCAGTTCTAGAGACGGGAATCCTGCCACAGAACTGACCATGTTGGGGTTCACTCCCAGTAACGGCTCACCGCGGGATAGTTCCGCATATTGTGCTCGCTAAAATTTTCTTATACAAATTTGATAAAGGTCTCCTTCAAACATTTTGTTTTTTCTATTCCTTCGAAAGCTGAATTTACAAAATGGTTGGAACCCTAATACAAGAGTTTTCTTTCAGATCTTCAAAACATCAAAATATAGGATTAAAATAGATTGCAAAGTGTTTGATTAAAATTGTAATCATCTGTTTTTGATATAAGTACTTACATATATAAGGATATTATTAACGATATTTATGTACTTACCAATTGATCCAGCGTTTTCACTTTTAGAGGAATGTGAGAAAACTCCCATTTTGGTTCTCCCCTAAATAGAAAACAATATTGTAGACCTCAATAAAAAAGCAGATTATCTATCACGTCAGATTAATACCGGTGTGTTTTTAATACTTACTCTATTCTCTCATATCCTGGCCCTGATAACGATAATAATACTTCTAAAAAGTCTTTGGGTGCATACACTGGCCTATATTTGGTCAAATCTGAAAACGAATTTGTCAAAAACACAGTAAAAACAAAATGACAAATAAAATACATCATAGAATATGCAGGTATTATGTATTATAATGAAAATGTTGCTAACCTATGTCATAGGTGCTCAATTCAGACCATTTTTCAGATATTTCCGTCTTGTCGGCAGCCAAACGTAATTTCGCCAAGGAGATTCCCAAGTCAGCGCACATTGAGTTCAAGGATTTGTGGATTCTTTTTTCCCATTGAATATTGGCTTTTTTTAAATATGACAACGAGTCAACCTGGAATGTATTTATTATAAAAATCGTTAAAATGCGTGTTTTTACTAGTTAAAAAATATAAAAATAGAAAACTCACTTTATCAGTTCTTTGTTGCGATCGAACCCATTGAAACACAGTGTTCCTGAGCTCAGTTTCCAGTCCAGTTTCCTTCATGCCGACTAGCAATGTTTCTTTAAAGCTATCCTTGCTCACATTAGAAGATGCTACTAGTTTCTGAAATTAAACCTGAATTTTATTTCAGAGTGCAAATGTATGTCAAGGCACTCACCAAGTAAATTCCTTTACCTGAATATCATTATAAAATGTCTTGTACATGGGCATTTTTTTAATTTCTTCAGCTAATTTTAAAGCAGTGTAATGAAGACTTTTATCTTTAATTTCTTCCATTGTATTTATTAGCTCTTAGAATTAAGGCAAAAAATTGATTGATGGAGGAAAAAGATAAACATTTTCGATTTTTACAAAATGTTTATTGGTAGTCATGCCAACGCCATATTACGCAAAGTTTTTAAAACGAGGCGGTTGAAAAAAGGTGAGAACTAGTGTTACCACTCTTTTAACAAATTTTACTTACCCAGCACGTTGTTTGATTTTTATGGTAATAATAATTCATGTCATGCTACTTCACCCTCGAACCATCCCAATGCATCCCAACTTCCAACATGACTTATTTTCCAAAAGTTCAGCAACATTATTCTACACATCGACAGCCTTAATCTGCAGTCGGTGGTGCTACTAGCGTAGATTGTGTAGGTAAAGAAATGCCTTGTGGAATATAAAAAGTATTTCTTCTTTATTCTAATATTCTTACTTTGGCCGCCTGCAAGTAAACTGTGTCGAACCTTTTTCGTCTTAAAATCTTTAATCGTACCTACCCACATTTCCAAGAATGTGAAAAATTTTGCCCCAGAATGCTACATTTAAAAAAATAACACTTGGTTTCAATTTAATTACCTACTACAAGAAACAACTATTTATGTCGGGGGAGATTGTAGAGATTTATTAATGTTCTTTTCTCACTTGCGTTCTGAATTAATTTTGAAGGTTAGGAAATACGCTTAAATTCTTTAAATAACCCAAAAACAACCTATTTCGTGCATATATTTCCATCGTATCGCATAATTTCCCAATTTAAATTGTTATTTCAAATAGTAATTAAGTTGAAATCAAATAATGTTATTTATACATAAATGCCAATTATGCGTGCAACAGAATTCGGCAACATTACCAAATTGTTTATTCTTATTTCGGAAATGATTACGATATCTTTCAGTATCTTCTAATTTTGTAATGCTATCACTTTCAAAATAATATTAGGTGCACCTAATTCAATTCTTCTTAGAATCCATTTTTTAACCCGAATACGAGGTTTTTGTGATTTTTCAATGACTTGTTCTTTCCGCAAAATGCCAGAAATTATAGAGACGCATAATTAAGACGAATAATTTCAGTTGACGCCATCTCGATTATCAATATCGGTTCGAGTTAAACTGAAACGTCTACCGAAACCTTGTTCAATTTTAGTCGATCAACTAAAATTGAACTGTCAGAAAGCGCAATACGAATCCATGAAATAGTATATTATTATATGGCAGCACCAGTCACTTTTATTCCATAGAAGAAAACAGTTGCCAATATTTTCTGCGATCGAGAGGTATCTTTTGCATTTCCACGTATAATAGCAAGAATGTTAATAAATATTTAATATTTTAAGCAGTTATATCAACCAATATGGACTTCGGATCACTCCTCCACGAAGCCCAAAAGAATGGCCAAGCTAACAAAAATGGGGTAAGAAACTAAACTTGTTGATCTACTTCTTTTATTTCTGACAGTTAGGATGTCAATACTAAATTTTTTATTACGAAAGTTACAATAGCCTCTATTTTATCTGGATATTAGGTATTTTGATATCAAGTGAATTAAGCCACGACCATCTCCTCACGTCTTAATTTTTAATTGGTTAGTTTTGTCTTAAATTTCCTAGTAGTGCTTTATTATGATAATAATAACATTACTTTTGCAGTGTAGTTATTACTTATACGCCTGAGTGAGTAATAATCAGGTAGCTTATCGTCAGATCGAAGGTTGCACCATGATTTACTCAATGAGTCATAGTTAGAAGTAAAATTAATTCCTGACCAGCCCACATATGGTTTGAAATGAAGATATTTGACTTACTTTAGTGTATGTAAGTCATTACCGAAAAACATTACCATGGAAGTTTATGTTTATCGTTCAAGGTTTGCAGTTTGTAAACTAAGTTTCATATTTTCGACTGTTCAATATTGTAATAGTATTGAAGATGTCTTTTATGTTTCATTAACCATTATAATAATATATCTTGCAGGGCAATTACTACAAGACCAAGTTCGAGCCTCCTAAGAAGGAAAACAAATCGACAAAACTGTCCGCCAACATACAAAAGTTTCTCGCTCAAAAGGAAAAGGAAGAAAAACAGAAAGCGGAAGAAGCTAAGAAGCAACGGGACCAGTTACTTTCTATGAGAGATGTGAAGGCCACAAATAAAATAAAGAAAATGTTGAAAGTGATAAAGTCAGCCAACAAATCAGTTTTGGAAGAGGCGGTCAATAATAACAATACCGCCGTAACAATGGCGGGACCTGACCAACCCGATGAAGACGATTACGGTTATGTTTCTCAGGAAGCTTCTGCAGCGTATTCCAAGATGATGGAGAAATATAAGTCCATTCCCGATGAAGAGAAGTTTTCCTCCAGCAAGAAGAATGTGAACCATGACTTGCTGAGCACCAAGGATCGAGTGAGGGCGGCCATCCTGCGCCACCAGGAAGAGGAAGCCGCCCCACATCGGAGGAAGAGAAAGTCTCGCGTCCCCGGAGAAGGGGGACACGAAGCACCAGGTAAGTTGACTAGATCTAGGACTAGTCTATCCTTATCCTTTAATCAACCTAACATTCAATACACCGTTGAATTATATTCTTAACTATCTTTGTTTTAGATTTTGATGAGGAACCGGAGAAAGAAGAAAAGAAAGTTGAGAAACCCAAACCCAGGCGTCCTGCTCCCCCACCGCTAGATTTTAACCAGCTGCTCAAAATTGCTGAGAAGAAACAGTTTGAACCTGTCGCACTGGAACCTAAGAAGGCGGAGAATAAATCTGATGAAGCTGAGAGGTTGATGACTAAAAAGCAGAAGAGGGAATATGAACAGTTGAAAGCTTTCAGGGAATCGAGGGCAAGAAGGGAACAGGAGAGAGACAGGGAAGAAGAGTTAGCAGGTACTTCTCACTTTGTCTGAAATTTATGGATTATGTATTATTACGTGATGTATATTATATTGCACCCTTTAAAAATAACAGAAATCTTAGACAAACGTCAATACTTCCTACTCCTAAATGTAAAAAAACAATAGGACAGTTCAACCATGAATATCTCGGAGTTAAATTTTTTAACTCATTACCAGAAAAAATTAGAAACATGAATGCAAATATAAACAAATTCAAAAGCCACCTTAAAAAGTATTCCGAACAGTTGAACTGAATCATATAACCAATATAACAACACCCCCCATACACACAAGCCCTGCTTATTTATGGGGTACATCAAATACTTATATTATGTAATTAGTAACTGTTTTATATTGTGTAATGTAATTCGTGTATCTTTTTTTACTAATAAAAAAAAATATATATATATATTTTATTTTTATCTTGAAATAATTTATGATATGCTATAATTGTTGTTTTCAGAAAAAGAACCACCACCAGCGAGAAAACCAAAACCTGAATTGAGTAACAAGCCAGTGAATCCCCTTAGTATAAGAATTCCAAAAATAGGTGAAAAGATGAAGCCTCCTAATCCACCTGAACAAAAACGAAGTAGTATTTCCACTAATAGTTCATCAAGCAAATCTTTAGACAAAGAACGATCTTTAAGTTCAAAAGCGTCATCAGATGATAGACACAAGAAAGAAGATTCAAGGAACGACAGGAAAAGTGATTTCAGCAAGAACAGCAAACCTACTTCTTCTAACTCAAGTTCCAACTCCAAGATGTCTGAGAGATCAAGTGATTCTAGTAGACCACAGCCATCGGGTGCTTCCAGTTCTACTAAATTAAAGGATGCACTTCAAAGAAACAATAAAAATGATAATATTAGAAGTACCGCTCCTGATAAACGTCCTAGCACTAGTAACCCTCAAAGACCCCAGCCCACTTCTTCAACTCCTAATGGTAAAACTCCAGGTAGACCTTCTCCTTTGCCTAATAACAAAAGCAATCCTTCTAAGCCTATGTCACGTGAGACACCATCCAATGTCAGCAAGATGAGACCGGATCAGAGATCGCAAAAGGATTCACGTCCGACCCAGCCTTCAAATCCGAGACCTGACAAGAAACCTGAACAACAGAGGACAAACATAAAACCATCTACTTCTGACCAAAGCAAAGTAGCAAACAGAGGTCCTCCACAGAAAGAACAGCCCAAATCATTCAATGCACAAGGCAAAAGAATTCCACCTCCCGACCCCAAATTGGGCAAGAGACCTTTCCCAGAAGATTCTAGACCTTCAAAGCAGGGCTCATCATCTGGGTCTGCTGTTACCAATTCCAAACAAGTCAAACCTTCGTCATCTGAACCCCAACGAGGGAGAGCTTTTCCACCTGAAGATGTGAAGAAAGCTCCAGCACGACAGTTTCCTCCGGCTGATGTGCGAGGGGTGAAGCAGTTCCCACCGAGAGATATGAATCCTAGGAAAGAGAAACCACGCCCCGTGAAAAAACAACTCATATTAGATGACGACTCCGAGTATGATTCTGAATTAGACGATTTCATTGATGATGGCCCGCAAGATGACGGGAATGATTATTCCAAGCACATTAAGGAAATATTTGGCTACGATAAATCCAGGTTTGTAGTGATAACTTTTTCGTCTTTTAATAAAGAGTTGCTGATTGATGGTGAAATTGATGCTGAGAAGTTCCGGATGGCAGTCAATAAAAATTCACCGTGATCGTGGGCAACCTCAGTTAGGAAGACAATATGTTTTATTGTTTCATTATGCATGTGTGTGTGTGTGTGTGTTGGATTTGAGTAGGTAGACGTCAATAGTTTAAAGCAATGATTAGTGCTCTTTCGCCAGCCTGCACTCATTTAAATACATCATTGATTTATATAAAACTTTTTATTTCAGATATCGAGATGAGGATGAAGACGATAGAAATATGGAATCCAACTTCTCCCAAGTTATGCGAGAAGAGTACATTAGTAAAAAGATTGGTAAGTTTATAATAATAATAATTGTGTATAACGTATACTGGTTTATAAATTAGATAAATACATAATATTAACACAAAAGAAAATAATATATAAACAGATTAGAAATGTATACCTAGTTATAAGTTGAAGTTTCTCATAACCCGCCTCACTAGGCTAGCCTGTGTTGGGGCAGTAATTTCGCAAATTATGAATATACATACACTTATGTTAAAATATATTCACTCAATATTTTGGTTAAATCAATAACTTCGAATTTGGGTGAGTGCACCGCTAAAGGACCTATCATTACTTTTGATCCAAATTTTTACATTATCTTTGAAATTTTTTATAAATCAATTTTTCAAATCTTGTCGCAAGGTACCTAAAGTTTCGTTTACCAGGAATAAGGAGTAAACCTTTGTTAATGTGTTTTATTATTTCCAAAATTCCTTGAGAAAAGGATGTTAACCCATCCAGCGTTTGAGGGTCGTATATGACCGGACATCCATATTTTATAAAAGTATTTTTATCTTTTTTTCTATCATACATAATTTGTGTTAGAGAGAGTAATAATATTTCTTTCCTGTTTGCCTCAAATACTTATACTGGAATCCATTTATAAAATCCTAAAAATAGCCAAAATTAATAATTTTATACAAACGTGATAAAAGTGAAGGTATAGTTTTCTTACAAATTCCCCAAACAAAACGGATGTGTTTTCGAAATATCGAGTTCTCTCAATTTTTCTATGATTGGAGTAAAAAATTAAGTAAAAATGTGGTTAGCGTTTTTACAACATTTTTCACGTTTGATATTAAAATTTTATTATTTAGAAGTAGTAATGTTGTATTTTAAATGCATACACCGGAAAGATAATTTTATCTAGTTTCTAAAACAGTATTTGTTTTAACGGAAAATTAAATAAAAGATGTATACAGCTCATTTTGAAATACACAGAAAACATTGCAAACTGAACAAATGTGATGAAAGTACTGAAGGGTTAAATTTTTTTATTATATGTATATCATATGGGTTACATTAATACATACATATTTTGCAAAATATAATATTTAGGTTCATAATTGGTCATGTATACCTTATCAGAAAAGAGGAGCTTTGTTTTTGTAATGTAATAATTTTAATTTTTTTATGCTTCCTTTGTCCGGGTTAAATCTTCCCCATAGGAAAAACTAAACCCTTGCACTCACTTTTCCACAAATGATCAGCTAGTCAATCAACACTATGCAAGTGCATTATATAAGTAAAATAAATACAAAACAATACAAGAACAACAACACGTCAATTCACCAGAGATCAAATGGGAAAAAAAAATTCACCGACTCCAGATATTTTCATATCAGAGGGTTCGGCTCGGTAGAACTTCTAACAGGGCCTATAAATCCTACTGATCCCTCAACATACATATTTAAAAAATCTTTCGTTATCCTACATGTATTCAAAATGACCGACTTTTGCATCTTTATATATAAATTTTTTGATAGATTAATAATAATTTTTTGATAGATTAATAATAATTTTAATTTTTTAATAATAATTTTAATTTTTTAATAATAATTTTAATTTTTTAAATATTGAAGACAATATTAGTGATTTCTAAACGAAAATCTGAAACAGAAAAATCAGAAAAGGAAACGGTCACATCTGGGACTCGAACCCAGGACCCTTGTCACTGACCACTGTCCCGGAAAGACAAGGGTCCTGGGTTCGAGTCCCAGATGTGACCGTTTCCTTTTCTGATTTTTCTGTTTCAGATTTTCGTTTAGAAATCACTAATATTGTCTTTAATATTTAAATATTACAATTTGAGGTTTTACTCAATAAAGTTATTCCGAAAAATAAATTTAATTTTTTAATAATAATTTTAATTATTAATAATTAAAATTAATTAATTGAACGATCCATATAGAGAAAGGCAAAATTGTAGATGGGGACGAGAGTATATTTAGAAATTTCCAAATTACTAGTATGAAAAGGGATGAGGTTTATAAGTATTTAGGATACCCACAATTAAATAGATTAGACCATAGTAGTATTAAAAATGATATTAGGATTAAATTTCAAACTAGGATGAGGAAAATTTTAAAATGCAATCTATCTGCTAAAAATTTAGTAAAAGCAATAAATACTTGGGCAATACCTCTATTAACGTACTCATTTGGCATAATTAAATGGTCTAATACAGATTTAGATAACTTAGAAAGATTAATTAGAACTACGCTAACAAAGTTTAATTGCCATCATCCAAATTCAGCTATAGAACGAGTTAATTTACCTAGAAATTTAGGAGGTAGAGGTATAGTCAAAATAACTTCTTTGAAACATAATCAGGTAGAAATGCTAAGAACTTTTTTCCATAGGAAAGCTCATAGCTCAGAAATGCACAAAATAATTTGCAAGGCAGATATAAATATTACACCTTTAAATTTATACGATGAGAATGCCAACATTTTTATTAATCCCAACCAGGAATTATTAGATTCCTGGTCAAATAAAATTTTACACACAAAACACTTCAATTATCTCAACCAAACGTATGTTGACAAAATTTCGTCAAACAAATGGTTGAGTATTGGAGAGTTGAGCGCAGAAATAGAAGGATTTATGCTTGCCATTCAGGATAGAGTCATTAATACTAAAAATTATAGAAAGCATATAATCAAAGATACAAATCAAATTGATGATTTGTGTAGAAAATGTTTGGCTTTTCCGGAAACTATAGAACATATTATATCGGGATGTTCTATATTAGCACCGTCCGAGTATACATTTAGGCACAATCAAGTTTTAAAAATAATTCACCAAAATTTGGTAATTAAACATAACTTGATTGACTGCCGTAATGTAGTACCATATTATGAATAAGAACCAAATTCATTTTTAGAAAACGAATTTTATAAAATATATTATGATAAAACTATACTAACAGACCGAGCGATTAGTCATAATAGACCCGATATAGTTTTACATGACAAAATTAAAAAAATAACTTATATCATTGATGTCGCTATTCCAAATTCCTGTAATATTCAAAAATCTGTTAGTTAAAAAATAAGAAAATACACAGATTTAGGAAATGAAATAAAAAGAATTTGGCATTCTCAGACTATAAAAATATTACCATTCGTTATTTCGGCTACTGGCATTATACCTAGCTCTCTAATTAAAAATTTAGGCGTATTAGATCTATCAAAAAAATTATATATAAAGATACAAAAGTCGGTCATTTTGAATACATGTAGGATAACAAAAGATTTTTTAAATATTTATGTTGAGGGATCAGTAGGATTTATAGGCCCTGTTAGAAGTTCTACCGAGCCGAACCCTCTGATATGAAAATATCTGGAGTCGGTGAATTATTTTCCCATTTGATCTCTGGTGAGTTGACGTGTTGTTCTTGTATTGTTTTGTATTTATTTTGCTTGTATAATGCACTTACATAATGTTGATTGACTAGATGATCATTTGTGGAAAAGTGAGTGGAAGGGTTAAGTTTTTCCTTTGGGGAAGATTTAACCCGGACAACTAAATCGGATGTTAAAATAATTAAAAAAAAAAATAATAATAATAATAATTAATAATAATAAGTTTTTGCGATGCTTTTGTCTTTTAAACAACATTCTTCTGGAGGCAGTAGAATCTTGTTTATGTGCAATTGCAGCATTCTGATTCTACATAGTGTAACATAAAAAATAATAATATTGTTTTCTTTGTTTATCAGGTATCATGGAAGATTTGGAAGATATGAGAATGGAAGCATTAGAGAAGAAGAAAAAGATGCAACACAAGAAGAGGCGTATCGATGATGATGATGACTGAAGAACTTACTTCTTTTCTTGTTTATATTATAATCTCTAAGTAATATTTCTCTTTATGTAATAATTATTTGCATAGCTTTGTTATAGAAGTTATTTTCCGCCACAACAAAAATGTATTTTAAGCAGGGTCTCCTGTGACCATTTCAATAAACATTATCGCAAAAGTTTGGTTCAAAAATGCAAAATGGGGACGTGGCTGTCCACATTTTCGTTAGCAGATGCAATATTTGTGTTTCTGTGGCCGGTGAATAACATTCTCCGTGCTGATTGTTTCATTTCTTGACAAACTTCGCGCTGTGCTGTCTAGTGATAGACAGCACATGAGTTTTTGAGGTCATGTGCACTGAGCGAGCTTAATAACTATGAATATAATAAATTGTAAATACATAATGTCATAATAGATGATTGTTTCTATCATGATAATTTACAAATAACTTTACTGTAGAGGGTCCAATAAGCTTATGGAACATTTTATGGTAATAAGGTTTTTTTGTTAAATGGTACATTTAGCTCATGTACGTGAGTCGCCAGTAGCCAGAAATCTTAATGTATTACCAATTCGCATTTCTGGTGAAAGAACATCTCTTCGCGACATTGCGTTTTTGCAGATTTCGTATAATCAAAACTAGTTTTTCAAAATCGGTTCCGGAGGCACGGAAGAAATTGCCCAATCCAAATCAGTCTTCTATTCTCAATCCTGATATAAATAAATAAATTTTGAGGAAGTAAGTATTGTCCAACTCGTAATCTGTGTTTTCTCCCTGATGTAGCATCTACAATCTTATCGCTAAAACCGTAAGCACCTCTTCCTCATCAGAACTCATCTTGAGATCTACGTAGACTTCAAATGTCAAGTACGCCTATACGTCTTCACCACAGACCACTAAAAAAAATGCGTGTGGCCACGCGTAACGTGCCCCGATGTTTCAACAAAGAGAGGAGACGGAATATGGACAAAAACAATTAATATTTGCACAAACTTTTGGTTCGATGTTTGTAGACGCTCGCTGGAGATACACCTAACAGTGCCACACAATCATGTAAGTGCCTATTTAATAAATCTCTAAATTATCTGTTTCAATGAGTAACTATGTATTTAAAACAGTATAAACCATTTAACTGCCTTCCTGATGTACAGTGGAACCTCTCATAACAAGCCCCTCTTGTAATGAGTAATGCAAAACAGAAGATGAAAAAATGTTCTCTTAACGAGCGACATTTCGCATAACGAGTGACACAGAAAGGGCAAGTCCCATCTTCACGTCACTCACTAGTGAGCCGGGGATCCGCACCAGTGCGTCAGTCTCTGGTTAGCACTTGTTCCGCTAGCACGTTAGTGTCGCATGTGTCACACATTTATCCAAACTTGTGTTCAGACATTATTTGTTATTTTTTTTGTGCAAATTTTAATAACCCTTGCAAAAATGTCCCAGAAGAAAAGACCAAAAGAAGACAGCCATAAGAGAATAAAGGTAACTGTTAAAATAAAACATAAAATCGTTGAAAAGCGAGAACGAGATGTGAGCGTGGCTGATCTAGCGAGCACATTCAATTGGTCTACATCAACGATTTGCACTATCCTGAAGAACAAGGATAAAATTAAGAAGATAGATGCTATGATAGGCCCAAAACCACTCCGTTACTCCAGCCTATAAACCAGCAGGTTATTTCTAACTTAAAGAAATTCTCCACTAAAACACTCTTCGAGCGTTGTTTTGAGGTGACTGAAGAGACAAGTCAACGAGATTGTGTCTTTGGCCAATACCATGGGACTGGAGGTGGATAACAACGATATTGATGAGCTTGTTGTGGAAGAGCACAGTCAAGAGCTGACCACTGATGAGCTTATGGAGTTGCAATGTGTTTCACAGCAAGAAGTTATGGATGAGAGTTTGTTAGTGGAGGAAGAGGAAGTAGCAGAGCAACAATCTTCTGGTGCAATGCTGTGAAGAGAAATGCTGAAAGCATGGGAAACTGTTGCATCGTACATTGAGAAGCATCATCCATCCTAATAAGGAGGTGGCTATACATTCTACAAATTTGTTCAATGATAATGCTGTGTCACATTTTCACCAAATTTTGAAGCGTCAGCAAAAACAAATGTCTCTGGATGTAAATTCATAAATAATAAACTAGGTATTTCGATTTTTTTATTGTTTTTTGCAAATCGAAATTGCATTCCAGGTTGTTACGCTCCTTAGCAATTCATAAGTATGTCATTTTATTTGAATAAACGTTAAAAATAAAAATCAATTTAAAATACTATAAAACGCATTATAGTTTTTTACATTGATATGGGAAACATTTTTTCGCTTAACGAGTGTTTCACATAAGAAGTAAGATTCTGGAACGAATTAAGCTCGTTATGAAAGGTTCCACTGTATTTAGAATGAGGTATCTCTTTATTGTCATTCTTTACACAGACAAGGCCGGCCCTGAGCCAAACGGCGCCTGGCGCTAATAAAAACTTCAAGGGCACTGTATTGGGTATTATCGGCGCCCGGGCGGACTGCTCCAAGTACGCTTGCACAAGATTGGCCCTATTCACGAATATGCCTTGCAGATTATTTGTACGAAGGTCTTAAATGTATTTGCTCTCAATTTATTAAAATAGTTAATAATCACTTTACTTTGTTTATATTATGTACATCTTTACTTCTTGGCCTAAAAGGCCAATCTTTAATTTATTTAATATCCTTATTTTGTATTATACATATAATATTATTTTCACAAAAATTGACTTTCCTTTCAAACAGGATACACAATATGTTGTAAGTGAATGAAATTAAATAATGGTACACATATTTTTATAACGCTCGCTTGTAGCTTATAGAAAAAATTATTCATAGTTATTGTGTCAATTGAATATGTAAGCATTTACATATATTTTTAAAAAATGATGCCAAAAGTATTTATATTAAAATGATTTAAAAAAAAAACATTATGTTCAATGTTGTACCTATTTAGGATCTGTATTGTTTAATAAAATAATAAAAGTGTTTTCAACAATGACAACAGAAAATACCCTAAGATACCAATAAAAAAATTCTGTCCAAACGGTAGCACAAAAATGGCTGCCTAGATGGCGGCAACGTCAGACCGCTTCCATGATTATTGTTCAGTGCTTGACATTTGGGGGAAATGACAATTATTTCTTATTTATCAAACCCATTCCATTTGAATAAAACACATTTTTGTTTGCACAGTGGTGTATTTAAGTACAATATTTTTTTCTGGCAAGCCTAGGACTCTTGTCAAGGAATTCATAATACTAATCAATTTTCAAAACGTGGATACATTATTTTTCATATTGTGTATGTATTTTTTCACTCCATAACCTAATAAACATAATTGTACTGACTTATGTTTTAATGTTGTGGGCACTGCTTCATCCATCGAGTTACATTCAATGTTCTGTTCTGTTGACGAAACATTCTTCAAAATGTAAACACAGAAGAGTTATTGGTTGACTTCCAACCCTCAGCTCGCATAGCTTTGAAGCACCTTTTTTACGCTGTAACGGGCACCGCCTGGAAACCTGACAATCGCATTTACATCACAAACATGAAAAACATAATATATTAGCCCCGGGCCGCGGCACATTTTTGCTGAGCCTCTGTATTTTTACTGTTCACTGCAAATATTTGTACGTCAGCTGCCCGTTTAACTGGTGAAATATAAAATTTGATCAGTTTTACTGTCTAATATCATACTTATGTATGTTATACATATACTTATGTATATTATTAACTAATAACATACTTATGTACGCCAAAAGATGTCTAAACGATCAAATAAATTGAAAATATGTCTGACAGGAATACTTTTCTAACCTTCCACTTACCTTTGAATGATAATTCTGCAGTTTTTTTACTGTAAGAAACACTTTATACTCGTTGGTTGAACACTTCACGGTATCTTGAATGTTTATTTATTAAACTTTTTATTGTTTTTAAGCTAATATTTCATAATTAGCCGATAGACCAGTCATAGTATCTGCGGCCCGCCAAGCTATTTTGTGCGGCCCTCAATACATTTAATATCAGGAACATGGTTTACAAAATCTAAAAAATAAAATCCAAAAAACAAAGATATGACAGACAAATATGCGCACAAATAATTTTGCTCGTGGCAAAACATACATTTTTGACAGTTCCAAAGTTAAATGCGTCACATTCACAGTGTTGCCAAAAAACGGGGGTGGTGGGTTTCATGATATTTTTTGCCATACTAGTATCAGTGTTGCCAAAGAAAAAAATCTAAAAATCGAAATGGAATTCCTCCTGTAAATCCCCCCCCATGGATTTCGAATAATAAAAAGGGGAATCAAGCTCACGTAGAATATCTGTGGGGAATATGTGGGCAGAATTTATGCGAGTTCATTAAAATTACTGCAACTGAAATTCGGCTACATTAGGCTACTTAATGTTTGAAAAACGGCGACATTAGGCCAAGATCCGTTGGCAACACTGACCAGTATATTGTTGCGGCCTGCGTAGCTTTACAAACATATGAATGTGGCCCGCAGAAGAAAAAGGTTGAGTATCATTGCGATAGACTATCAACAACGGCGTCACCACGTAATACCGGACGAACAATTGAAATTTGGCAATGTAGTTTAATAAAAAAAGAACATACGCTATGAAACTATTCTAGTATCTGTCTAACAAGGGATGCACGATGGCAAGAGAAGAGTGCAACTATGCAATGCTAATAAGTAATTGTTGCTAATTACCATGTTGTTGGAGTGTAAGAATACTAAAATTTGACTTTTCTTGTTCTTTGGACCACTGTTCTGAGCTGGTCAGGGTGTATAGTTGGAGATACATAGTAAACTTTTGCCCAAAAACATTTAAACACAATCACAGGAAAGCAAGACTGCTGTAATTTTAATATTCGTGGCTTTTGACTCAGCTGTAAAATGTTATTTTGGTCTAACTGTGCAGTGGTATATTTTCTACTGTGTGAAGCTATGATATTAATTATTCATTATTCCCACAGTTCTGCAAGTAAAGTTCTTTAACAAAGAGCGTAATGATCACTTTTCTTTTATTGTTTAATTTCAGTTTATGAAAAAACAATTCATTAAACTTTTTTCTGTACCCAAAATCAATCAACACAAATTTATTGCTATACCAAATACTTATTTAAATTTACATAATGTCTTTTCAATTATTTCATTAGAGCAGTTACCATTTTTTTACTAAATCAGTATTGTTTAACAGACAATAATAAAATGTAAATACGTAATAACAATTGATTTCTTATGCGGAAAAACAGCATTATGTGAAAAGTGAGTTCTAAGATGGCCATTAAACTTTTCATTTGACTGTAGTGAACATGGAGGTAATAAGGTATTTCAATTAACAGACCACATTTTCCCGCCCCGATCACACATATTGTCAGTTTCAATGAAGTAATGACTGACTTGTACTGGGAATGTGCTACTGGCCTTCACCATTGGCCTTGTACTGTCATATGTAGTTGAGATTTTAAAACGAATTTTGCTACGAAAGCAGCGTTATTTTTTCCATATAAGGGCTCAATTTCGGATCACAATTTATTTCTGGTCAGTAACTGTTGTGCCACATAGACATGTGCAATTTTACAATCATAAAGTTGAAGTGTTACTAACATTTCAATAAAAAAACAACAGATTATGTAAGTTTTTTTTTTTATTAAATTTTCAACAAATTCTGTAACATTATAGTTTCACGTAATCTTAGATATAGTGACCACCAAGAGATTGGCCACATTGGAATCTGGAGCTACAGATGTTAAAGCACATTTCTAATAGTGTAGGATTTCACCGTGATCAATCTCTTGACGGCTGGAGTATAATAGGCATCATTATTTTGCAGGGTAATTACTACCTAGGTGACTCTGAAATTGGTTTCTTTTGTGTTACACACAAAACCAGACCTTTATGCCCCAACCACGTTAACATGTATTGTGGAATACACGGGTGAGGAAATAAAGATTATAGTTTTGTGTGTAACTCGCAAAGTTGATTTCAGAGTTACCTAGTTGAACATAGAAATTACCCCAAGTTTTGTACAGTACATAAGTACATATTTCAAACAGCGCAACATTGTCAAACCATTAGTCCAGTAAGAATATATATTATTTAGTAAGGGAAATTTACAGTATAATACTGTTTTATCTGCTTATTTTGTATTGCAGACTCAAACCTTTGTCACTTATCTTTACATACTTTGAAAATGTATTTGCATTTGTTGCTTCAAAAGATAGAGATACATTGTACATACATAAATATTTGTAAAATAGTAATACGGTGGATGGATAAAATATTAACTATACTAGTCCCAGCGAGAGCTCGTACGTACATCATCGACAATCTCTTCCTTCTCATATGTCTTGTTTGAAAATGAAAAAGACAAGATACTAGAATAATGACAGCACGCACAAAACCAACCTCCCGCTGGGACTTGAATAAAGTCTAATTTATGTGAGCCGGTAATCTTACCAGAATCTCTAAAACCAAATGCAGAATTATCTAGCAAATTCCTCATTTTATGTAATATTTTTATGCCAGCCTATTTAAATTTGACTTTAAAAGAACTATTTATAGTAAATAATATTATGTATCTATAAAAAAGACAAAAAGAGACATTTAACATAATAAAGGTATTATTGGCACACAATAATGTAAAATAGTTAAAAACTATAGAGTGAGAAAATTATTTAAGAAAATTGTACATGTTTTTTTGAAATATAAAATTTTTTGAATACATATTTACGTTTTTCCTTTGTGCTTGGGTGAAATCTGTGTAAGGTCATTCAGAAAGGAACATATCTCCGCAGTAATTTCCTCCTCCTCTGGGGCCTCTGATATGACCCAAGTGTCGTCCGTGGTGTCCAGGCGTTCCCGGCATATTGGACATGTCTTATTATTCACATTCCTGCAAACAGAAAAAAGACTCTTTAAATTAACAAAAGGTTATTTGTGCAACCAAAAAGGAAACAACTTTTTATTGTACAGTTTGGCATTTTCGCCAAAGTTTGTACATAGTGTTTTTGTTGTGTTCCACGATTTAGATTGGTTTTTTCATAGTTACGTATTATAGAATACTAGGTGACGAGTACCCGGCGATGTTCGGAGACTTTTCTCTACTTTCAATAAATATAATATGCATGATATCAGAGATGTGCAAAATGGGTACCCAAAACCATTTGAAATGCAAAATGGAAATGGGTCAAAACTTTTCCATTTGAAAATGCAAATTGGTTTTTAGAAAAGCATTTCAAATGCAAAATGCAAAATACCTATTTTCAAAATGCATTGAAAATGCAAAATGGTTTCTCAGGTTAAACAATTAAAATAATTATAGATTTTTTAAACAATTTTGTCATTTAATAATGGACATCAATGTAGAACAAACATATTACATGATGGTAAATCCAAAAACACCACGACTACAGATTATGAAACCACAAAAAAATTGCGCGGGACTAATGTTGCCAACGTAAAAACATAGAAACTGCTATCTAACATTTAATATTACAGCGTCATGGCTCCATGTTCAGTTTTTTTTGTAATGGTATCACTCAATTACCAGGACTCCTATCAGGGAGCAACTTGACAAATGTAAATTATCTCTCATAGCGAGGTTGAGGGCAGACTGATATTTGGGGCTTATGAAAAAAATGAGTGGAGATAGTAGGAAGAATGTTGCAAAAAAGCATTTAAAATGGAAAATGCATTGAGAAAAGCATTTAAAATGCAAAATGGTTTTTACAAAAGCATTTAAAATGCAAAATGGAAAATACCCATTTTGCATTTCCATTTGAAATGGATTTATTTGAAATAAAGCACATCTCTGCATGATATATATAAACCTTCCTGAGGATATTCTCTAAATGATAGTGAAAACCCTATCAAATTCTTTTGCGTAGTTAGGAAGTACTAAGCGTATAAACAGACGGACGCGGATGGCGACATTACTTTATACCATTTAAAGATTGGAAAGTTTTATAATTTTAACATGCAAATTTATTAATTTACTTTATTTAGTAAGTTGAATACAACTGTCGAACATGTATATATTTTTAATTAATTACTAGTGGACCCCACAATGCTTCACTATAGCAAATGTCTTTCTCGGGCGTCTCTGACTTCTTCCACCATTCACTACTGTATACCACAATGTTACTATTAAAATTCTGTTTTTGTATGAATATTTTCAGAAAATTTCAATTTGGCAGTGCGCTGTACTGACAAAAAACCAAATATTCTAAAGAAAAAATCTATTAAAACTGAATATTATCCAAAAATATCTTATGTAAGCTATTTATTATTTAAGACACCACAAAATTAATCTCCATACCTAAAATTTATTACGTAATCAGACTTTGTTTAATGGAATGTACAGATTGGTTTTGGGAAAAACACGCCTCCTTTTGATACAAATTACAAATTTTCGACAGTTCTATTAAGTAAATTAATTTGCATGTTAAAATTATATAACTTTCAAATATTCTATAATACGTAACCATGAAAAAAAAAAGTGGGACAGGACAAAATACAATGTACAAACTTGGCGAAAAAGCCCAGTTATACCACCGACTTCATATATATATATATATATACGGGTGTCCGGGGGTAAAATGCACTAACTTCGGGAGGTGATTATCCATGATGGTAGAAGTAAAAAAGATAAATAACTTTTCTTCCCATACTAAAATATTTATTTTCTCATACAAACAATTTTACCTTAAAATGTTGGAATTTCGAAAATAGTTATTTTTCTTTTCTACTTCTAAGGCTGCCTTTACACTTGGAAGTTTTTTCCTATAAGTTGCTCACGTAAGCGACTTACGACAAATTTACCAATGTAAACGACACCATAAGTCACTTATCGTAATTTTTTCCAAGTTACAGAAGTTTTTTTTACGTAAGTTTTTGACAGGTCTAATCGCTCACGCGGGAATTTACGGCTCTCTCACAGATTATCAAAACAGATTGATAAGTTGAGACGCTTACAGTAAGTTTTGACGTCACTGTCTGGATGGTAAAACAGAAATCTGCAACACTGACAGGTCTTTCTGCCGTTGCTCCTCGGGACTTGTTTATTTGTCGCCATGAACAGCTTTATGAAATAATACACTGCAATAATCTATGGAGACTAACATAACATTATATATCATTAACACAATGTCATGTTTAAAAAATGCCTGTGTAAATGTGTGATAATGATTCTAGTATTCGACTTCACGAACTGATGGATCAGCTATCAAACTTCACAACAAATTAATATCTCGAATGAATGCATACAAAAATGCAATACAAGAATACGTAGAAAACATTACCTGACGCCAAAAATCGAAGAGTCACCATTAATTTTTCTAACTAACTAACTAACCATCACGCCGTTTCCCCGCAGGGGTAGGCTGAGAGGACGGACAGCCAAACAACTCGGTCTTGGCACACACTTATTGCCTCATTCACATTCATACATCGTCTAATACATACTCTTCTATTATTATGACTGTTGACATGGCCCGATTCAAGTATCTGATTCACTTGGTCGTGCCATGTCTTCCTCAGGCGTCCCCGACTTCTGCTACCATTCACATTTCCATCGTATATTCTCCTTACACTCCTTTCTTTGCTCATTCGCTCTACATGCCCAAACCATCTAAGCGTCCCTTTCTTGATCTTACTCATTACGCTTACATCAGCCTTGTACTCTTTGCGGATCTCCGCATTTCTCACACGATCGTACATGGTGTTACACATATACGCCTCAGGAATCTCATTAATTTTTCAGCTGGTGAAATAGCATTCCGAAAACGAGTATCATTCTTTTTAATTAGCGGTCCAACCATTTCCAATATGTATTAGAACAAGGCTGCCCAACCTTTTTAACAGTTGGGCGAAATTGACGATTTTGAATCACTGGCGGGCCACTGAATACCTGACGGTTCCTATTTCCATGGGGGGGGGGGTTGTTAGAGAATTTCTATAAAACATAATTCCCCACAAAAAAAAATTCAAAATGAGTGCTCAAAATATTTGAAATCCATGGGGAGGGGTTGTTACGGAACTTCGCTGGGAAAAAATTCCGCGCACCCAAAAACATCATATAATATGTGATTCCCCACAACAATTTTTCGAATTCCATGGGGGGGGTGGAAGGTGGCTACAAGATTCCATTTCGGACGCAAAAAATATTATATCAAAAACCGGTGTATTTTTGTTTAAAAAGTAAGTTCAACAGGTTAGATTTTTTCGTCGCTGATTCTCGTTCTGAGTAGCCTAAATAGCGATAAATCGCCTTCGTTGGCAACACTGATGACCGCGCGCAAGCTGCATTGTTTGTTTTACCGCGGGCCCGCAACACTTTTTCAAATTAGCGGATTGGCGGGTTTTTTGAAAATGGTTCAGGCGGGCCACTTATAATTTCTTCGCGGGCCACATTGTGGCCCGCGGGCCTGGTGTTGGGCAGCCTTGTATTAGAAGTCAGTTGCTCTAATTTGGATAAAATTAAGCAATTTTCGTTGATCCTCAATTCTTAATTCTGCCATTAAACGAACGAAATCCCCATCAGTACTTTTTCTTTGAAGCCAACTCCTAGTCCAATACTCTGCGGGCCCTTACGTTTTTGTTTGACAAAATTGTGCATATTATCGCAGCGGCAATCCGTTGTGTGCGGAAATGGGTACTATATGGGGATCCATGATCTAACTGTAAATAAACAAATCCCTTATCAAATATTACTAACTGACAGCTGTCAAAGTCGGCGGCAACGCGTTGTTGTCAGGAAGCCATCTTACCAAAAATAGAATTATTGGTGTAGCGGTCTCTGTGAGAAGTTCGTAAGTTAAACTTCCAAACAACTTCCGTGAGCATTATTTACGATAAGTTGGATGCATATGTAATCGCTCCTGTGAGTAACTTATCAAAAATTTACGAAAGTCGTAAATTTTACTTACAAGTGTAAACCTAGCCTAAATTCATATAGTATTACTCTCCGAAGCTAGTGCGCTTTACCCCCGGACACCCGGAATATACATACGTCGATCTGTGCACGCATTGAAGGCCTAAAATGGTGATGAAATTACACTGTTTGACACTATTTGGGGCCTAGAAGTAGGTGTAAAAATAATATTTAAATATTCATAATAATATAACAACCAACACAAACTTACCACTGTTCAATGCATGGAAGACAATAGGAATGAGCGCACGGTAAGATAACTTCGGGCTTCCTCTCCAAACAAATACAGCACTCGCTGGTTGGTTCCAGAACTCCTTTCCCGGAGCTTATTTTATCAACGTGTTTCAGAAGCAAAGAGGCTGTTAAGTTGGAGTCAGATCCGTCCTCCCATTCCTGACTCGATGATGCTCCTCTACTTGGAGAGTTCTTCATCTTTTGACCGGCTTCTATGCATTTCATATGACCCTGCAGTGTTTTGAATACTTGGAGGAATTCTGCAAGACTGATTAAGCGGTAGGAATCCACCGACGAAGTGGAGGGGTTTATTTTGACGCAGCCTATTTTTACAGTTCCTTTCCACAATATGGTCGAGTCCGTTCCCTTTTTCACGGCAAATACAAGCTGCTTGCCATTGGCATCCAAGGTCTTTCTTGACCTAAAAATATAAACCGACAATAATAAAAACAAGACAAGTTTTTCACAGAATAATAAAGGAAGTAAAATAATTAGTTCCAATGCACAGTTGTTCTATATTTGGTACTATAATAACTAAAGCAGTGTAATTAATGTGTAGTCAAAATGCAAAACTTTTATTCTAGCCTGCCACTCAAAATTTATATCTAGTCAAAGCATAAAACTTTTATCTAGCCTGTCATTCCAAATTTATCCCTAGGCAAAACGTTAAACATTTATCTGGCCTGTCACTAAAAATTTGGAACCTAGTTTAACATTCCAACACAGGAAAATAGATTATAAGAATGGACTTAAAAATAGCTAAATATAAATTTGGCATAACATAGCGTAAGGAGTTGACAGAGTTTTTGAGTATTTTTTCATTCTATAAAGGGAATGGGTTGCAATATGTAGTACAATTTACTTTAAGCTTGCAGAATTCCGCTGGACACTTAATACGCAAAAAATATATAAATAGCACTTGGTTTCAACTTAATTTCTACAAGAAATAACTAATTATGTAGTGGGAGATTGTTAAAGATACATTAATGTTACATTTTTTTCAAAGTTGTTTGAAGTTTAGGAAATACGCACAAATTATTAAAATAACCCAAACTAAAACCTTTTTGTGCATGTTTATATAAACCCCCGACTTAGTTGTCTCCATTAGATATTTAAGTTGAAATCAAGTGTTGTTTTTTAAAGAGCCTTTGCATGCAGCGGAATTCGACAAGTTTACACAATTTACGAAGCCTTCTTAAGGTGTTCAATGTAACAGTGCAATCCTTTTTGATTTCATGTTCTGAATCGCAATGTTCAAGACTTCCACCTGGTTGCCGAGTTGAATACTATAATTATAGCTACCGGACAAAAAGGGGCATTCAAAACAGTATTATTTACTTAAGTATTGGGGTTTGAGTAAATGGGTATCTTACAATCTGTTCAATTCTCCAAGATGTTTGACGAAGTCTTCATATGAAAGGACTGCTATTTCGGTTAAAGTTTTGGCATGGCGCAAGATATCCTCCTGAATAGGATCCGACCAATCTGTTTCATCAGAGCTGACACTTTGGCCCATGGCGTACAGTTTCCAGAATACCAATAATATTACTTATACCAAAACGTATATTAATTAATATACTGATAAGCTTATAATTCGGCGATTTTTAACACAGAGCAAAGCAACGAAATACTTTTTCGCCATTAAATTGTACTGCTTTTAACCGTTGTTTGACAAATGTTATTATTTTTACTGTAGTATATTTAGATTCTAGATGAAAGTTGTTATCGAATTTCAGAAAAACGTAACAAATCACAAGTTTGAAATGTGGTGGAAGAATATCAAATAATAATAATTATATTACATTCTACGCGAAACGACAACAAAACTGATAAGCCCATAAATATGACAAAGTTATGACAAGATTGACATTTGACAACAAAGTACAAAAACCAGCGCAAGAAAAATAAAACAGAATAGAAAATACGCAAATCCATAGAAAAATATGGAAGGTCATAATCGAAATTTCGATTCGAGAAAAATTTCAAGGTTTGAACAACCATACCAATTGAGTGGTTTATTTATACATACCAAATTATGCCTCTTTCGGACGTTTTAGTTGATCAACTCTTTGTTGAATGATACTATCTTGAAAGCACATTGACAAGAGTGTGAACCATCTTTCAACAAATTTGATGAAGTTTTTGGTTAGAAATCTTATTCAATTTCTGTCGTTCAATTAAAGTTGATCAAGAAAAGCTGAAACGTCATAACGCGGCATTATGCTTCGTTCAGAAGTTTCAATTTTCAACTGAATAATACTTGAAAGCTTACTGGCAAGTGTTAAACTTCTTCCAACAATGTTGATCAACTAAAGTTGAAAGCCCGTTTACTTTTGTTGTTCAAGTATGAGTCATCGTTATAGTTTCACATCCGGTTTTTCGTAGGTCACCTTATTCATTTTAGGTGATAGGTTGTTTTTTTTTTTAAATTTAAATTGTTTACGATACCTTCCCCTTTTTAAGCAAGGTCTAAGAAGTTTATAAGTACCTACATAGAAATTACACACATTTAGGGATAAGCATAATAAATTATTTTACATGGTTAATTTTGAAATTTGTTTTTAATAAACGATTTATATTCGAAATTCAGTCATGACACATGAGTGATTATTATATATGAAAGGTTGCCAAATCTGTAGCGGGATTGATAAATCACGGAACATTGCTGTGCAGCTTCATAAAAATACTACGCATCCAAACGAGTATTTCGACTAAGGTCGCTGTTTATGTACGTCCCACGTCTGGTAAGTAATCGGCATAAACCAAAACTTTCAGGATCACAGGAGATGAATGGCATTGAAGCTAAATCTAGGATGAGAGGAAATTTCCTGGCAGCCATCTTGTATGACTACTTTATAACAGATTTATATGCAAAGTGGTGCATAATGAACTATTATTATTTTATTTTTATTTTTTTAATGCAGTTATAACGGCTTATGATATTATGGGGGTATTTGATGAGACAAGAAATGGGATACATCATTAAAAAATTAAGGAGGTTTTGGCAGTTTTCATACATCTTCCCCACATCCCGCGGCTTCAAATTGTTCACGAATTGCTATGTCCAGGGCTTTTTTATGTCCATGCATAAACCGAGTGCTTTGGAGGCCCTGCACAGAAAAGCAAAGTTCGCTACAATTTGTGTTTGTAGCGCTGCCATTGGGAGACTTTTCTGCGCATTTTCTGACATAAGAACCTATGTCGATTCCTTACCTCGTCCTTATGGAACGACATGCTAAAAGCCCAGCTACACTACTCGCGAAGTTGATCGAAGTTGACCGAATTCGATAATGTGGGCACGAACTTCACTTCGCTTCGGGCAACTTCGCTTCGCTTCGCCCGACTTCCGATTGTTGTCGGTAAATGCGCCCGAGTCAAAGGACTCGAAGCGTTACTCGCGAAGTTGCACGAGTGTGTGGGCACGCACTTCAAACTTCGGCTAACTTCGTCGAGGACTTCGTCGAAGCGTCGAAGCGAGTAGTGTAGCTGACACTTAACACTTAAGATTTATTTTCCAATGATTTTTAATACTCGAAAGTTTCAATATAATATTACATATATTGAATATGATGGCCGCGGCGGGTTCACCACAATATTTATTACCTTACACGGTGATCAATAAATCAATATGAGAATGTTTTAGGAGGTAGGTACCTATGGTATTTGACTTGACAATGTAAGTTCACACTGCTGAGAGTAGCGATGGGCGGAATCGATGAATCATCGATGGTTTACTCGATCTTTTTTATCATTCGAAATATCTCGATTCATTGTCAGAATTAATTCGAATGCAACTCCGAGACAATCGTTTTGAAACGTCATCGAAAGTCGTCGCTGTGATTGGTCAGAAATAATCGATACCAGCCAAGCGTTGTAATTGGTCAGAATTAATTCGAATGCATGGTCCGAAATAATCGTTTTCAAATGTCATCGAAAGTGGAATCGAGACAATCGCTCTGAAATGTCAGAAATCATTCGAATGTTCAGTCCGAGACAATCGTTTTCAAACTGTCAGAATTCGTTCGAAAACGCAAATCGATTCTCACATTCGAGAGGTTATATTTCGAGATGTTAAAATATCTCAGATTGCTTGACAAACGAAATATTTTATAAGTACATTGTTGGCTGCCTACTGAAGCATGTTGATGTTATAATCTACCTCGTGTGTGAATTGTAAATTATGAATTAATACTTTTAGGTGACGATTTACGTTTCCAGTAGGTATAGTTTATGTGTAAAAGATTTTCATGGTGATAGTTTTTCACAATTGAAGGTTTAATACCTACCTATGTTATTTTTAGATTATGTATCATCTATTCGGGACATTCGGGTAGTGTATATTTAAAATAAAATAAACCAATAACTTAGCAAACACCATTTTTATATTTAATGCTGATCGGGTTTCACTACAACCGTAGCTTCTTCGGGCAGTATACAATATTCAGTATATATTAAACTCATCAAGTGACATGTGTTCGTTCATATAAACATAATATATCTGCTACCTATGCTACGAACAAATATATTTAATTTATTTGAAATTAACATGAATGAAATTAACATCGGTGTCTCTTAGTTAGTAATTAAAATGAAACGCTTTCTGTAGTAAAATAACTTTATTTACTTAATAATAATTTGTGAATTGCATACAAATTACAAATGAATGAATGGCACTTGTAGACGTAGAGGCACCAGCACTTGTGTGGGGAACAGGAGGAGGCAAACGTGAGGATGATGAACGTGGTCTGTTGTTATCATCTTGGTCTGCCGCGTTTAGATCTAAATGATGTTTTCTTTTCAAATGCTCCATTAAATTTGTAGTATTCCCAAAATATTTCAAGTCTGTTTTACACAATTTACAGTATACGACTTTATCAGAGGATTTGGTGAAGAATTCCCACACCACGGACCTTTTTTTTCCAGATCTCATTATAAATCAGCGTTGTAATAGCAGCTTCAAGTGAAATAACATAAAATAATGTGATTTTATTAATATTGACGCAAAAGTGACAAGAGAGTAAGCTTGGAATAATTTTATAGAGAGATAGGTGCATTTCGAAAAAAGGGAAATTCCCCAAAAACCAAAAATATTTATAATTATTTACAGTACCTGTCCTATCCACCTAAATAACGTAAAGAAATTCAGAAAATATTTTTCTTTGTACTTAAAAAACTTGTATAATAATTTATTTTAATTGTACGTATGTAGATATTTGAATCTTATTAATTATTTATAAAAATGTTGATAGCATATGCATACATATTTGAAATTCGTGGCTAACAGGAATAATACTGATGTTGCTAGCAGACAACAAGGGAATCATTGCCAGGAATGAAAATTAGTCATTGAAATTTCGCTAGTACCTGCTTACCAAAAATATTGCCATACTAATGAAAATAAATTACAACCGGAATATGCAAACAATTTTTTTACGATAGGAATAGTCTTGATATTCGAGTTTCTATTTTCGAATCCTACCCCCCCCCCCTCCCCCGACGGAAATTTATTTGCCCCTTTCCGTAGCTATTGCTCCCGCGCTCCGAGCGATTCATTCGAATGGATCATTCGATTCTTTTGATGTTTCGGTTAAAAAAAATCGATTATATAAATATTTCGATCATTCCCATCACTAGCTGAGAGTGAAAATTCACTTATTTCTGTTTTTTTTAAATAACAATGCTCCAAAATACATCACCAATGTCAGAAATAAATATTTGTGATTCTTGTTGAATCCTGTGAAATCATAGCTCCTTATCGCGTTTGTCTATGTCGCCGAGATGCTGAGGGTGTACCTAATGCAAGAGTTCCAGGTTCGAATCATTATGAATTGAATTCAGTAAATAAATCAATCAGTAATTAATTTTGAGTAGGTAGGTACTTTTCATTGGAATTCCAATGATTTTCTTTGAATGCAAAAATGCAAAGTGACCCTTATACCTCCCCGGCTTTGACACTGAAGTATCACCACCGCCGGATACTTACCTAGATACATATTGAAAGTCATGTATATTTTGTATCGATAAAATCTGTTTCTTATTTATGTAAGGAGTCTGAATTTGGAATTAATGTAAGCAAGACTAAAAATAAACTACAAACGCTGGTCGAAGTGAAACTTTATATTAAGTTTAGTTTACGATATTAGCATTTCAAGAGTGGTAGATACTCTATAATAGCGGTACACAATCCGCGACTCCACCTTGATAAATACATATAATATCAAAAAGTTTGAAAAAAAATGATGTAACAAATTATGACATACATTTCTGTGGTAGGTACATCATTTTGATGTATCTCGTAAGGTTTAGCCGATAGCAATGCAAGAGCCCGAAAATATGTTTTTTACGATTTGATTACAAAACATCGATTTTTCTCTACTTTCCAAAAATATAATAGGCGAGTATTATATGTATAAATCTTCCGGAAGAAATTCTCTAAATGATAATGAAAACCATATTTATATTTAGATGCGTAGTTTAGAAGAACTAAGCGCACAAACAGACAGACGCGGATAGCGATTATACTATTTAGAGATAACGCAGTCTCCCCGACACCGTACTGTTATCCGGGAGCAGTTGGGACTGTTGTGCGGTATTCACCACTACTTCGAATCTAAGTGCTTCGGTCCATCAAAATGGCTTTTCTCTATAATGTTTATCCACGGCTAAATCATTTTTGTATACATTCGTTAATTTAACGCGAATATTTTCAGTTCAACTAAGTAAAGAAGACACTATACTACTTGCTTTATATTTTAAAATCGATGATTAACGAGAAACTCCCGTAACAGTAGCAACTGGAAACTAATCAATCAATAAATAAAAGGAAGTTTATCTATTTTGAAACCTATTTCGTAAGTAGGGAGGTAGATAAGTAGGTACCTACTGAAAAGGTTTGTTATATTGGTGATAAGTGATAACTGATAAGGGTATCAATAGTATTGATAAAATAAATACTTACAAACATCGCTAGCAGTCAGCAGATGTACAATGTGAGTGGTCTATGTGTACATTATAAATATAAATGCTTTATCAGCGTATCGACAAGACAACAGCAATTTTATCTAATAATTAACAACTAACAATACATTATCACAACAATCTATTTATTTATCGTTCGTGACAATTATTGCTTATCTTCCCAATACTGTTGATTTATGATAAATCATAACGATAGATAGATAGTCTAAATAAGTTATAAAGTGTACACAGGGACGGCCCGCAAATCGGCGACTGGCGCGATGAAAATGTTGGCGCCCCTTGGGTAGGTTATCACTGTAATCAATAATATTCGGGTGATTTGTATTTTTGTGTAGCGCCGTTTTTATGAAAAAAAAACGCTTAAATTAATTAGTACTATCTTAATACAATGTAATATTTTCATTTAATTTATAACTAATCAATCATATACTTAAATTAACTACAAATGTTTTTTCATAGAAGTTAATTTGTGAGTTCTGTGTACGTCCTATTCAAGTTCTGTTATTATATCATTATAGGCCAGTTACTAGACAATATTGAAATAATAACAGAACTTGAATAGGACATTTACAGAACTCGCAAATGAACGTTGAAATTTGAAGACCCGTTCTTAGATATAAATAAAACTTAACACAAATCAATTATATAGTACTTACATTTAATTCAAACATTTATGACGTGAGTAATATAGCGAATTATCATTCGTCTTAGTTCATTGTTCAAGAGACTAGCCAAATATACAGCTTCCCCATCTCTTATCATCGTTCAGTTCCCTACCTTCCCGTAACTTCATCCTTTGACCCCACAAAATACCCCAATAATTGGGGATACCATAACTGGATCCAGACGGTTAGTAGCAGTTTAACATAATTTAACCATACCTACTATTAATACCTATATATTATGCTACTTTCTACCTGCCTACATTGCGTATATAATTATTTATGAATAAGTGGTATGATATTTTATTATTATCATCCTATAAACTATTAGGTAACATAATATTATTGACTTATAGAAATATAAAATGTATAAAATTGTGCATAATGTGTGAGATAATTAAACATTTATGCAAATATAACAAAGTTACGCAAGATTAAAAGAGAGAAGTACCTAATTACCTACTTAAATATTTTTCTAAAATATTAATTGCATAATGCCGCGAACACCGCCTCGAATTATGGGAAAGGAACGAAACAACATCAAATGGCGCAAAAAAAAGTATTAGATGTTGAAAATATTGATAGATACTTTTCATTTTGATATTCAAGTTTCCGTGGCTTGTTTCTAAAAGGGCCAATGTCAATTTATCAAATTTCACAATGCCTACTATGTAGAATTGCATCTTTTCAGCAGGTTTTCTTTTTAAGAAAAGATATTTTCTGGTGTAACATTGGTTTCGAAAATAGAAAAATCATTTCTTGAAATCAAAAGCAAGCCACAGATTCATACAATAAGTACCTAGGCATAATATTTACATGTCCCAGAAATAGATTCTTTCAATATCGCCCCGGTGAAAGTCCGCTATTCAGAATCAAATGAAACGATTAAACGACTATATATGTATTTGGTGACCAGATTTGAAGCAGGGAATTTTCCAACCTTCATTTTCTCAGTCACCTTTCCGCCTCACAATATTCTTCTAATTTGGGATGCTATAGTCCTACTGGCTTCGGGAAGATGGCATTCTTGTGAGGTGTTCAAATAAAATAAAATAAAGAGAAACTAATCATGAGAATATCTACTTATATAAAATATTATACAAGAATTATTGAAGGAAGCATTTTAAGAAAATTATTCAGAAGATCTGGTTAGAAAGAAAAATGCTTAGGAATAATAATAATATTTTTTAAACTTTTTTTGGAGTATCAGGAAATATGAGCCGCGGCACTCCAAATTCAAGCACTCCATTTCAAATTATTGAAAATGTTACCGATATAAAATACTTAGGAGTTATAATAGATTCCAAACTCAACTTTAACAAACATGCTGAATATACCCAAAAGAAAATTGGAAAAAAGATATCTTTTTTGGGAAGAATTCGCCAAAAACTGTCCGAAAAAACTGCAATCACCATTTATAACTCCATTATTGCTCCACATTTTAATTACTGCTCAACTATCCTTTTCCTGTGTAACGACCGAGAGCAAAATAAATTTCAAATTCTCCAAAATAGGGCAATGAGAACAATACTCAGACGAAATAGATATTCAAAAGTAAATAAAATGTTAAACGAACTAAATTGGCTAACGGTGAAACAGATGTTGACCTTGAACACGATGATATTTTTACACAAAATAGTAAACAACCTGCTACCCAAATATTTTTCGAATAAAATTGTATACAACAAGGACATACACAAACATAAAACCAGGACGTGCAATGAAATCAGGCTACCAAAGAAGGACAAAGCGAATACCTAGAATAGTATATTATATAAAGGGATGAAAAACTATAACGCGCTGCCGGAAAACCTTAAGTCTGCCCCAATTGAAAAATTCAAGATGTTGTGTAGGAGCCACATCAAGCAAGAAAAAAAAACATAGTATATTTATATGTAACAATTAATTAGTCATTTGTAAACTTAAATGTACAAATTACTAAAATAAAATCAATAAATAAAAAATAAAAAAAATCCACTGGCCTTTCGTATCGTCAATGAATTGAGGAATCGCATAAACTTAATCGTATAAAAGAAATGTACAGTACATTACTGGTACTGGTAATGGTACTGTAAATTATTGTTTACATTAAGGGTTTTGTTCAGCTAGCGGTTCTAGTTGACAGAACCTGTAATGTATAGAACAAAGAAGAACTCTAGAAATGCCTTCCATGTGTTATTGTAAGACTAAAGGTAGTGGGAGGAGATGGGGAGAGGAAGTGGGGTAGAGTACATGGATATGATCTTGTCAACCAAACACGGCTAAAGCCATTTAAGCAACGTTTCAATTCTGAATGGTGGCTACTCTGGAATGCCACAAATATGTATTATTTTCAACGAGGTAGATTTGAATGGAAACCAATCGACTACCATAATACGGACATGTGTCTAGTGTGGTAGTCGAAAACCGTGTAAAAAACTGTATAAAAATATATTTTACGAATAAAGGAAAGAAAAAAAAGTAGAATGTAAAAGACTTTAGCCCATTCAGCTCTGTCTCTCTCACACTTGCCTGACTTTGTAAATCGCCATCCAATTTCATAATGATGATGAACGATGACCGATGACACTCAGTTCTTTATTTGAAATTTAAGCAAATAATAGTCTGACTTTTGGATCACCAAATACGCCCACACGTGTTCTACTTTTTTTCTGTGGTGTAACGTCTCTCTAGCAGAACATATCCATCCTCCCAATAGTGTTAATCGCTGTTTCAGTTCTGTATTATTGGCGCAGCGCAGATAAAGACTGGGTCTTGGCTAGACGGTCTCCCCTCTATTCATAGTCAGTCACTAGCAGAGTATCCCAGCCTCATCAGTTAGTGTTGATAGTGGAGTGACCAGATGATATACCGCAGTAATTCGTAATCAGACATACATTGGTACTTTTTGTTCATTGAACAACTGTACAGTGTTCGTGTTCAGGTACGCGATACAGTTTGTCGGTAGAAGCGGCCCGAGGCGGGTGTGTTGCGGATCTGTCAGTTCTTCGTTGTACACATAAGAATTTGTTTACTTTCTTCGGTTCCAACGTATTATTATTGCCGCGCTTTCAGTGAAAAGCAATACAATAATTCAATTGTCTTATGTTTTCCTGGTGTAAGTTCACGGTTTGAACAAATTAAATAAGCGATTGTGTCGGTAAACAAATAAGTTATACGGTTAGTTTGAAGCATCTGTGTAATAATCGCCAATTTGAGGTAAGTAAATTTTGAAATAATACGATTATTTATTATAATAGCGTAGACCCGTGAAAAATAACGGGATATATATGTACGTATTTTTAAATAAAAAAAATTAACGCGGGTTCAAATCCCTGCGAGTGCAAATAAATTTAAAGTGATTAATAAGTGTTATAAAAATAATATAAGATATATCTTCGGCACGTTCTAGAGTGGAATATATACTCAGTATCGCCTTGATAGACGATAGACCATCATTCAATATAGAAACGGTGCTTGAAATGACTTTAGCCGTGTTTGATGACGGAAAAAAATCAGTATTCATCTGAATTGCCAGGTTCTCCGCCATCTTCTCACTGGAACGGTTGGGGCATTTGGGACTCTTGTGAGGTATTCATATAAATAAATAAAAAATATTACAGTAAGACCAGGTTGTTTCATCTTAAAGTTGAAAGCTTAGCAATAAATAGAGTATCAAACAACAAACGACAACCAGAAAAAATCATAGAACGATGTTTATAATTTATGAATAAATATTCCCGGCGTTGTTAAAATTAGTGATTTCTCTCGCGCACGTTTTATTATTGTGCTCAAGTTAGCCCAGTGATCAGGTGGTTAGAGCGAACGACTGTCCAAATATAGACGCGGGGTCGTGGGTTCGGTCACAGCGCTGATACAAGATCATGCCATGTTACATCTTTAAACACTTATTATAATAAATAATCGACAATTATTTTTGGGTTATTACGCCGTGTTGCACATCCTCCTTCTTTAGCCAACGCGCAACGTTTATGTATTTTTGGAGTAATGAAAACCCCCGGCGTCTCTGTCTACCAAATGACAACCATTTATAAAATTATATTTTTATTTTTTTTTAAAGAAAAACGAACATTCCCGGGTTACGAATTACCTGACAATATTTGAATATCTCCTACTACCATACAGTAAGCTGAAAATGTTGCTTGTGTTGTGATGGAGGACTTAGCCAGCCGAGGAATTGAACATACTACGCCTGGGTGGGACTCAAACGCGATGTCAACTCAGCCACCGACCGGTCAATATAATTAGGCAATTTTTGCCGTGGTAACACAGAGAGCTTCTTGCATGTATTTTAAAATGCCTTTGAAAATTTTCACTTGAAGGATTTTTCTATTGAAAATACAAAAACTCTCG
The DNA here is from genome assembly GCF_061612785.1 of Hesperophylax consimilis. NCBI lineage: Eukaryota > Metazoa > Arthropoda > Insecta > Trichoptera > Limnephilidae > Hesperophylax > Hesperophylax consimilis. Next base: position 26,100,447 of record NC_142840.1, read on the forward strand.
ACTTTCTTGAATATAATTATTAAAAAAAATGATATTCGTAAATAATTAATGTGAATAGTATCCCTTTTGTTGCACATGACAAAATACGTGTTGTAACGGTTGGCATTTTAAAACAGGTTAAAGCTAGCACACGTTGTTAGGGGTATACTTTTCATAGATGACACTAATATAATTATTTTACGAAAAAATCCTTTTTGCAAGTTATGCTATAAAATATTAATATGAATAAATAAGCAATATAAATTTAAATACACTGTAAAAGAATTTATATATAAAAATACAAAAATCAGTCATTTTAAATACATGTAGGATTATGAAAGATTTTTAAAATATTTATATTGAGGGATCAGCAGGATTTATAGGTCCAGTTAGAAGTTCTACCGAGCCAAACCCTCTGATATGAAAATATCTGGAGTCGGTGAATTATTTTCCCATTTGCTCTCTGGTGAGTTGACGTGCTGTTTTTGTATTGTTTTGTATTTATTATGCTGTGGGGAAGATTTAACCCGGTCATAAAGACGGTAAAAAAAAGTCGTATATAAACTCAAATCTTCCAAGAAATGGCAAACAAATACAATATTGGATTGAAACACTAATACAATATTGTATTTGTATGCTATTCTTGAAAGAATTGTGTTTTTATACTGACAAAACTATTTCGGGCGCTTGCCAAAAGTGGATTTTAATAAAATAATTAAATTAACGCCATCTATGAACGCGTAGATTATAACGTACGTTAGGTCGAAACTGCGAACATAAAAATTTAATTAATTTTTGCGACTATGGTTCGAGTAGTTACTAATTGAATATTTTTCAAATGTAACTCGAATTCGATTTCTAAAATAAAATAAAATTATTAAATGATAGTTCATAAAATGCTTCGATATCCTAGGTATGTAAATGACATTTTTTTAAATTGCTGCAAAAAATTCTATGAAAATCTAAACCGATTATTTTCTTTAGAAACATCATGCAAGCAACCTATTTAGAGGCAATTTTTTATATTAAAAGGTTCCCGAGTGGTTTTATAATCCCGTCTGTCACTTTGCGACATTCGATCCGTCTATCGTACGCTAACCAAACATATCACCCGTGGCCCGAAAACTCCACATATCACATTCTAAATATATCATGGTTATATCTTAGCGATATGATCAAACACAAGCAAAATGAACCTACCAGGGCTTCGGGATAAGAAAAATAAAATACGGTCCCATCCAAGAACCCGAGGTTATTAATTCGCCGGGTGGGGCCAAAACCTCCTCAACCCAGGCCAGGACACTGAATGAAATCAGCCTATTATTTCATTGAAAAAAATATTTCAGAAGTTGTAAAGCACATATATTGTAAGACAGTTTCAAAGTATATCAAAGGAAATTTAAAATATATCTGACTATCTGACATGTACCCGGCGTTGCTAGGGGTTATTCTCAGGAGATAGACATATAATCGCGAACGTTTTGTAGGCCTTTTTAAGATATAAAATTCCGTAGTACATTATTTTCATGTATCTCATAAGGTTTAGCCAGCGTTAGCAATGTAAGTGTCCGAAAATATTTTATCTACGACTTGATTACCAAACATCGACTTTTCTCTCCTTTCTATAAATATAATATTAATGTATTACATACATAAACCTTCCGAAAGGTATTTTCTAAATGAAAGTGAGAACCCTATCAAAATCATTTGCGTAGTTTAGACGAACTAAGCGCCCACACAGACAGGCGCGGATAGCAACTTTATTTTATACTATTTCGAGATAATAAGAGGCCTATTTGTTTTCAGTATCCAGGCCTGGTTTAAGGTGGTTTTGGTGTAGTGACTTCGAAGGCGTGTAGAATGATATTGCAATAACACGCAACGTTTGTAAAAGTCTGCACTTGGATAAGTGACTGCTAATCAATTGTAGATTTATAATCAACTTGCCTTACTCTCCAGTTTCATCTGATATTTGCATTGCAAAAAAAAATTAACCAAAAAAACGGCAGTTTAAAAACCTTTTGTAGCTCATGATGGAAATGACGTTGCGAGATGAAAATAGTTCAATTGACCTAGAAATTCATAAAAGAAAAGATTTACAAATTTCAGTACGCCGGAGCTCTCTGTTAGAAAATACAGAATAAGCAACATTCTTCTCTCATTCCCTTACCAGGAGTGCGCGCAAGGCAGGCAGGCAAAAAATTATCAGTTCTATTCCGATAATCTCTTGTGTAACTCTCCCTAGTAACAAAAAAAGAACGGTATGTTTTAGAGCGCGTAGATTGTTTAGTTTTCAGATAATAATATTTAGGTTAGAAATATTAGAGGTTAGTACAAAAAATATTTGAAGTTAGTACATGAGATATTAGTTACTACACACTCTTGAGAAATCAATTGTACAAAACTGAAGACGCATGATTGAATTTTTACTCGATTGATTTTCGATTTATTAATAATAAATAAATCAATGACGAGAAATGATTAAAAATGGAGTGAATTTTGCGAGGAAGGTATAACTAAATAACACATGCTTTGAAAAATATCAAAAAAGTTCAATGGACGAAGCTATCCGTAAAATTACTATTTTACATAGATTTTTGATTCACTTTTACTACGAATCGGTTTACATGGTGAGCACGGTAGAGGAGTAAGGCTCTCGACTAGCAAGCTGCAAGTCGCGGGTTAATATATACTATATATAGTATATTTGCGCACGTTCCAGAGTGGAAAATACAATTAGTATCGCCCTGGTGTAAGACCACCATTCAGCATTAAAATGTTGCTAAAAATGGCTTTGGCCGTGTTTGGTGACAAGATACGAATAGCCAGGTACTTTCTCCCACCTTCTTCCTCCCCATCTACTTCCCCTCCCAACTACCTTCTGCCTCAAAATTTAATTTGTAATCTTAACTTAAACCTAATTTGTGATACTATAGTCTCATATGGCTCCAGACGGTTGGGATCAGTTGGTACTCTTGTGCGGCTATTCATAAAAAAAATTAAAACCCTACCAAAAAAATATACTTTGAAAATTTTTTAACTTTTTCTATTCCACTTGTGTAGAATTAAAATAGAATTGTTTAATTTCTTTACAAAAAAACATAGGCGTAAACATAGACATATGAATATTAGGGCGTAAACTACTAAATAATTTATTATTAATTGGAAAATATTCGATTAAAATTAATGTTTTATGTTTTACTTTTATTATTTGTGACAGTTTCCTTTGATCAACTTTTTTATTTCTTATAAAATTATTCACAAAATAAATTAAAAAAAAGCACTTTAGCGTTTAACCCTTTCAGGCCTGAATTAAAACTGGCAGTGGTATATTTCATGACAGTAAAGTTATTTTAATTTTTTTTTTTTCAATACCTAGTTTAGAAGTTGTTGTTTGCGTGTTTCACTTAACATGAAAATCTTACTGTGTATAGGTACCAAAATTGTTCCAATTTATACAATTTAAAAAGATATTTTTAAAAATTATAACACGAAAAAATCGGGAGAAAAAATTCGGTCGAGATAAAACACAAAAATGATATTTCAAAACATAAAAATGGATAGCACTCGAACTAGTAGCTAAAATTCAATACAAAAATACTTTGCAAAGCCAGTGTTACCAACAATTGGAAAACGAAAACCGCCACTTTTTATTCGCTTTAGATAGTGAGGAAAAAAAATCTGAAATTCATGTATTTTGAAATATACACACGGTCATAAAAGGAAAAATCTACCATTTTTTTAAGGCGATGCACTACGTCGTGTAATATTTTAAATTGAGCCGCTATCAATAACAGCCCTTACGTAGATAGCGATAAGGTTTAAATCCCGTTTAACACCATCCGCCTGTTTAGATTTATGCAAGAAAAAAACATGGCCAAAAATTGCCTTTTATTTTATTTTGTGGATGTTCAGGCATAAATTTTTTTTTTTTCGATCATTTTATAAATAACTTAATTTGCCACATTATACAATAAAATCATAACCGAAAATGGGTTCGTAAGTAGGAAATTTTGAACTTTAAAACAGTTTTCATAGGCCTTATACATTATTTTTTCTGGGCTTATAAAAAGACTTATGTAAAAACTACTCGATTATTTCAAAGGCCAAGATGTATTCTACTCGCAGTATTTAATTAAAGCATCTGAAACATTTATAGGCGACCAAATTTTCAAATCAAAAACACATGAATTTGCATTACTACGTATGGCATCGCCTTAATCTAGAATTTGCCGTTTGCCGATCGATTTCGAGCTAAAGCTGCTGACACACGCAAAGCTCACATCAACAGATAATATAAAGCACAATAGCGCTCGCCATACAATCCCATACAGACCCGACACACGTAAAAAGATAACGCGCTATAAGTGTGGTTCTGAACTTCGCTAACCGAATTTATTTTACGTAACCGCTCCCGACGCGATATTTGAAAAGTTATGCGTCCCCCTCTCCGCCGTAAAAAGGAGAGGGGGTCATTTTAATTACGGAGCTACCGACTAAGTTCCGTGTTCCCTTTGACAGCCATGACATAAGCAGCCTAATAATGCATTTCTTATTTATTATGTTAGCGCATATCGTCATGTGTGCTAGTAAATTTAGAAACATAAAAAAAACTTTATTTGGCAAACAAACTTAACATATATTTAAAATATGAATATAATCAATATTTGAATTTGAAGTAAACAAATTTTCGCCCTTTCAAAATTAATCATATTTTTAACTCAGTATGTTTATATGGTAATATCATTCGGTTTTTTGATAAAGTTGGACGGCCTGATACCTACATAGAGAAGCTTCTAGTTTGTTCGTTTGTTGATTGTTTTCAATTGTTTTCCTGGGTAATCTGGTTTGCTCTCGTCAGCTCTCGTGCTCTCTTCTCGTTCCCTGCCCTGGTGTTGGTCCTTGCCGCCTTTGCCTTCGACATTTTTGGAAATCGACGTGAGCTTATTTTACAATAATTTATTATATGTCGCTTTCGTCGATCGGCGTGCGAACTGCGAATTTCCTGATTCGACGGAGAGGTTATGTCAGGTTATGTGAAAATGCGCTATTTACGCGCAGATTGTTTAAAATCTAAAAAGTTTATAAATAGCATTTATAATTATATAGTTGGCGGCATCATCAGCTGAGGATGAGCTGTCCAACAGATCCAGCAATAGGCGACAAGTATTATCCATTTCGAAAACGTGCTCAAGCTGTCAGTAAGTAAAGTTGTCACTTTGACAGATGAAATTATGTTCCTCGGCCGCTCTCGAATTCAACTGACCCCCTCTCCTACCATAGGAAGAAATATTTGATAGCGTCGTGTGTCGGTAGAAAAGATGATGCGCTGTACATTAACTTTTGATGTGAGCTTTGCGTGTGGCAGCAGCTTAACTAACTAACAAACCATCGCGCCGTTTCCCAGCAGTGATAGGCAGAGAGGACGGACCGCCAAACAACTCGGTCTTGGCACACACTTTTTGCCTCATTCACATTCATACATTGTCTCTAACATACTCTTCTATTATTCTGACTCTTGACATGGCCCGACTCAAGTATCTGATTCACTTGATCGTGCCATGACTTCCTCGGGCGTCCCCAACTTCTGCTACCATTCGCATGTTCGAATTATATTTTTTGGCTTGTTAAGTAATTTATAATTTTAAGAAGGTGACGCTTCGATTTGAATATGAAGTTCGGAAGGTTAGAAAAAGATGTCAGGGACATATATTATGACCCGCAAGTGAAAACATGACACGCTCGAGTGAATCAAATGCTTGAATATCAAAAGACGAAACAACAGATAATTTTGCTACGAGTATGTAGTTGATTCAGCAAGTGTGCACAAAGAAAAATGAGTTTTGTGTTTTATTCAAATTTTTGGTAATCCGGTTAAAAACAGATCTGCAAGCCGCTTCCTGATAAACTTTTAGTAAATTCGTAATAACACGGAATGCGTGTTCATACACCGGCGTTTGTCAATAAATTGGAAAATATTATGATGGTATCCTAAATATAAATAACATTTAAGATTTTAAAATTCACGTTAAAAACATACTGAAAAAATAAACTGAATACTTAAGCATATAAATTTAAAAAATAACGAATTAAATGATACATCACCCATACACACAAGTCTAGCTTTATTATGGTGGTTCGTCTTACGTATAAAATTATGTGAAATGATTTATATACATATATCTGTAAATTATTTTGAAAAAAATATATATATTTATATTGAGGAAATGCGAAAATGGGATTGTTATGAACACGTGTTTCAACAAAAACTGGTATTTTACTAAAAGTTTATCAGGAAACCTATCAAATTATTCGTTAATGGCCAACAATCCTGTTTGTAACTGGATTACGGATAATTTGAAGAGATTCTTAATAAATTAGCAATATTTTTTTTCAGTAAGTTTTCTTCATGTATGCCAATGCCGTTCCATCCTCTCTACCTACCTCCGAAATGACAAGATGATCAGACTCAATATAATACAGTAGTAATAAATTTTCATCTCTATTATGGCTGTAGTTTTACAGCTGGTAAAGCTTGATTTTAGAATATGTATATATTTTCTATTATCAGTATTATTTGAATTTTTAATACGTTTGGCCCATTTAACTAACTATCTGGAATCTCAACTAAAGTGTTATCTTTGAATTACTGCGTCTGTAAATATAACTGAGATTATTCCGATGATATGTGTTAATTAAGTATTTGATATTGGCCAATCAGTAGATGACAACTGATATTATCTGATATAATATAAATCTTAAAGAAATGATTCGCTTCAATAGGTAGGTACTGGAACTAATCATCGAATATAACTCGATAATTTGTTCGTCTACGCACTGCAGCCTAACACTGAGCGTCTTGTGTATATTTTCTACAGGCTTAGAAAAATTCACATGGAAATAAAATCATCTATGGAATTGCTAGAAAAAAAAACCATTAAGGTTAAACGCAACGCTCGTTGTATTCTGCGTGTTCACAGATGGCGTTAATTAATTAATTTTGTTTAAATACGCTTTTGCAAGGTATTGCTTTACAATATTAAGACAAATTTGCCTTTCTCGAAAGAATTAAGTCTTTAAACGAACAAAACTATTGATTCATATTCATATTGCGTATATACGGGCGCAAACAAATGATTTAATCATTTGTTTGCGCAAATACAATATTTTACCGATGATTCAATCCAATATTGTATTTGTATGCCTTTCTCGATAGAATTGAGTTTTTATATGGACAAAACTATTTATTCATGAAAAAAACATACACTTAGTAAGACACCACTTTATTTTTGAATTAATAACAATAGCCAACCGGGTTTCGCTTGTCCCAAGCTTCATCAGGACTAAATATCAATTGATATTTAGTCCTGATGAAGCTTGGGACAAGCGAAACCCGGTTGGCTATTGTTATTAATTCAAAAATAAAGTGGTGTCTTACTAAGTGTATGTTTTTTTCATTCAATATGTCACACCCCAAAGTATTTGCTTCCTTCGAAAATACTATTTATTCATATTCATATTGCGTATATGAGGGCGCAAACAAATAATTTGTCTTAATACTGTAAAGCAATACCTTGCAAAAGCGTATTTAAACAAAATTAATTAATTAACGCCATCTGTGAACACGTAGAATACAACGAGCGTTGCGTTTAACCTTAACGAATGCGATTTTATAGCGACTGAATTAACTAGTACATTATACACTTCGTTTAGACGAAAATATTATATATTTTTTATAAGATTTATAATACTATAGGGTTAAACCTAAAATAAATTTGAAGAAATCATTAACTAATCTTTAGTGAATTACATTTTTTTTCATGAACACTTTTAAGGTTAGTCAAATCATAAAAAAAACTATTTAAGGCGATGCACTACGTCGTGTAATATTTTAAATTGAGCCGCTATCAATAACAATCCTTACGTAGATGGCGATAAGGTTTAAATTCCCGCTTAACACCATCCGACTGTTTTGATTTATGCAAGAAAAAAACATGGCCAAAAGGTGCCTTTTATTTTATTTTGTGGATGTTCAGGCACAAATTTTTTTCGATCATTTTATAAATAGCTTAATTTGCCACATTATACAATAAAATCATAACCGAAAATGGGTTCGTAAGTAGGAGATTTTGAACTTTAAAGCAGTTTTCATAGGCCTATAAATTATTTTTTTCTGGGCTTATAAAAAGACTTTAAAAAATACTCGATTATTTCAAAGGTCAAGATGTATTCTACTCGCAGTATTTAATTAAAGCATCTGAAACATTTCTAGGCGACAAAATTTTCAAACCAAAAACACATGATTTTGCATTACTACGTATAGCAACGCCTTAACCCTTGAGACGTTGTTGATTTGCACGGATCGAACCTTCTACAAGCTTCCATTTTTTCAAAGACAATAACAAGCACTATTTCGTTCTCTTTCTGACATAAAAGAAATAATTAATTTTTAGATGAGAGGAAGAGTGATATATGCATTTTAATAATGTGCAGTCGTTCTGGGACAAATATGGTCTTAGGAGAGTATAATGCGCGCACGGCGTTTGGGACTGTTTGGGTCTTAGAAGGTCCCAAGGGGGGTAAACGTTACCTACATTATAATCTACGCGTTAGTAGATGGTTTTAATTTAATTATTTTATATGTATACACTTTTTGCAAGTTATGCTTTAAAATTTATAGATGAATTATTTGTTTGCGCCTGTACATATGCAATATGAATATGAATAAATAGTTTTGTCCGTATAAAAACTAAATTCTATCAAGAAAGGCATAAAAATACAATATTTTATTGAATCACCGATACAATATTATATTTGTATATCTTCTTAAAAGAATTAATATTGCGTATGTACGTACATACGAGAGCAAACAAATAATGTCAAAAGTTTAATTTCATAAAATAATTTAATTTACGCCATCTGTGAACGTATAACGTAAGTAATATTTGTACCCTTAAAGGTGTTTTAAAGTGTCATTCTATCGATTTATCATATAACCGTAATCTACCTACCGATCTAATGAACCGGAGCAACGTTCCTCTTTGATTACGAATGGTTGCCATCGTAGATAAAATTAATCTTTTTTTCTGATTCGAATAACAAGGGATATTAACGGCCGATTAGTGGCTGAGTGGCCCAAAGCGTCAAGTTCCCAGTTCGCAATCAGGCGTCGCGGATTGAAACATTTGGTAGATTAGTCCTTCATCAATGCACAAGTACAATTATGGAAGTAGTACATTAAATACTTTCAGGTTATTCGAAACTTGGTTTTTTTGAAAAAGTTTTCGTTTTCTTAATTCTTTTTTTTTCTCAGAGAAGAAGAAGAAAAGCCTTGCTCTGTTTCTTCTTATTTTTTTATTTCTTTCCACAATGTATACTACCTCCGCTTTTGAAATGCACTAAAACCCGGTTCTTGCTCTTGGCCAGTGGGGACTCTTGTATTGTGCCAAATCAAAATAAAAGAAATCCGTCCCTAACGCGTATGTAGGTACAAGGTAGGTACCTACCCAAGAGCGATTGTCCCACCCGGTTCTGGAGATCAGGGTTCCTCAACCCTTTTCAAAGTCAAGTCGCATATATCTTGTTAATTTATAGACTCATGGGTACAAATAATAACATTAATAATTTATTTTTATTCCTTTCTTGGTTTGTGAAAATACATTACTTATTACATTGGCAATTGTGACCATTTTACTAGGTTTGAGAAGTTCATTCATTACTCTCAAAGAATAAAGAATTCCGTGATCGTTTTATTTATCTCTCTTCTTTTCTGCTCTCTTTCTGTAAATTGCCGATTTAACGACATCCGTGGCAGAACTTTAACTTCCTTGGCTTCGGTCCAAAAGATCGCGGGTTCAAAACCGGAATGAGATAAAAAAATAGTTATTTGACAGCTCACAAGAGCGCTCCCGTCTGTAAATTCACAGGGGAACCATATCGCCATTGGGCATTGTAGGAGATGGAGGAAATGATGATTGGATTATTTGTATAGCGCCGTTTTCGTGAGAAAATCACATCGAGGTCCGGGTTATATATGTATGAAGAAAAACATTATTTGTGTTCACTTTTACAAAGTAATAATTATGATCGATATATTTTTTCACTTCTCTTCAGAATATTAACAGTTCCCTCCTCTTCTCTCGAGTCTCAGTCAGGCCCAGTTGTTTGACAGAAATTCAAATGTAACATTGTCGTCAAATGGAAATTTAGTTTGTTTTTTACAGTTGAAATGTCCCGGTTAAATGCCGAAGTCCGTTTCAGTTTTTGAACAAATTGTGATCAACAGAAGAGGACATCTATGTGTTGTTAAGCTTGTCAATTATAATTTGATAGAAATCTGAAACTCGCCTATAATCGGTGTTTAACGGGACTTTTGAAATATACAAAAAAAAAACAAAATGGCGCTGAATGGCAATTTGATGCCTTTGTGTATCGGCCCTAAGAAAGATTACCATTCGAAATCGGAACGTTGCTTGAAATGGTTTTATCCATATTTATTCTAGTTTAGTACCAGATCTGAACAGCCAGGCACCAGACAGTCTCAACCTTCATATTTCACTTTTTTTAATACTCGCGGGCCGGAATTTGGAGAGCCCTGCTGTGCACCGCCGGACAATCATTCAATGACTTTAACTGCCATTCGCAAACAATACTAATCGTCCCATCGTTCGGATCGTGTTTGCAACAAGTGGCTAACAACACACATACCTAATAGTCTGCTGCCTGTTACAGTTACTGTTACAATACGTAGGTATCACATACGGTCAATGGCTGAGTTGGCACTACCCAGGTGTAGTGTGTTCAATTCCTGGGCTGGCTAAATCGTTCATCACGACACAAGCAATATTTTCAGCTTACTGGGACGGTAGTAGGAGATTTCCAAATATTTTCAGGTTATTCGTAACCTAAGAATGTTTTAAAAAACATTTTTTTTTTTAAAACCACATATTCCAATCATTCATAATACTAATATATTTTTTTATTTCTTGGAATAACTTTTGGTGGTTATACCCATCAATGTCATATTTAATCATTGAAAAAGAAGATAATACTAATAAATGTAAACGAAGTATGAAACAGAACAAGACACAGAAAAGGTGACAGTCGCAACTGGGAATCGAACTCAGGATTTCTCTTACCGGGAAAACGCTTTTAAGCACTCTGCCATTGAGACCTGATTATTTCATCACCCTTTTAAGCACTCTGCCATTGAGACCTGATTATTTCATCACCCTTTTTTATCGAGCTCATATTTCAATCTTTGAATATTAATAATATTTGGATGATTTGTATAGCGCCGTTTTTGTGCAAAATCACCTCGAGAGCGCTGTACAAATATATAATACATTTCTACAATGATGTACGTTATTACTAACTATATATGGAGATAATATACAGTACAATATTTATCTGTTAGGTCACTCAAGATTGACACTTAATTAACATCAACTAATTGTTTATTAGCGAAATTTAGATACAGAATTTAGGACATAATTGTAAAATTGGATATAACTGGACTTTCTTTCAGGAATGGTATATTTAATTTAAGGGTATGACAGCTCATACTATCTTCAACGAATTGCCATGTTTTATGGCTGCTATCTTTGTTATAAATGTAATTAGAAAGTTTAGGTTTTCAAGTTTAATTGGTATTATCATTTTCAATGAGAAAAAAGTGAGTTTTTTTTAACTTAAAAGGGGAAACAGATTTTTTTGTAGGTGCCCAGTGGACGTATCGTGGATTTTGCATCAGACACGACGGAATGTTGAAGTGTCTAGATTCTAGATAATCATGTCTCAAAGTTATTTACATTTGACCGAATATATTTGCTTGATATCAACTGTTGATAAGAAGGTAATAGTATAGAAACAGTCGTTTAATATTTACTTGTTCGAGCCATGTAAACCTACTACTCATATTATGGGTTAGGACCATTTTTAGTCTATGGTTAGGACGGATTATTTCACCACAAAAGGTTAGTTTTCTTACAATGATCGATCCTCATATATAAATAGAAAAAACCTTGATTAAGAATGTAATTCTTACATAAAAATGACTTGGAAAAAAATAATCATTAAGTCATGCATACTTGATTACAAATTTCTGCCGTAACGAGTAAAAATCACAAATTACTGATTTTTCGCTATGTGTTCACGGTAATAACAACCTACAATAACATATTTGTGTACCTATTTCTAATCATATATTTACATTTATAGCGGCTATAAATATTATTATTGTTGGAAACTGCATTCAATGTTACAAATAAACGTCGATAAAGCATTAAGATATAATATTCCATATTTTTAACATTCATATTTTGATCTTGATCTGTGCTCTTACCGCTGAAACTACACGAATCGACATTTTCATCCTAACCTAACACAAAAGATTGAACCCGGGGGATCGTCCAGACGGAGCAATTAAAAAAGAAGATGAACACTGTTGAGCAGGGGCGTGCAGTCCATATAGGCACATGTGCCTACCCTACCTTACCCACATAAACATATAAACAATATTAAAATATTTAAAAAAAAAACTAAACTTTAACTTTACAAGCAAGAACTAAATATGCAAAAACCATACGTCATATTTAAAAAAAATATTTCGTTCATTAGACACAAAAATGTAGATACACGTGTGTGCGATGCTGTTGAAATTGGTTTAAATGTCGAAAAAGGCCATGCCTTTTGCTACATATCACAAATGTAGCAATCACTGCCATCTATTGGTAGGCACTTGTATTAATTAGTAGGTACAACTTTACAAACGAAATAATTGTCCGGATGAAAAATGTATATCTGTATTGGCTCGCAAAATGCAAAATTGCAGGGGTGATTTGAATATTTGATATGACTTAGATAATCCATAACACCAACCAACATCTGCTAAAGCCAACAGTTTACATTCTTAGCCACTTCTCTGGTAATTTTTTTTTTTAACATCGATAAATTCGTTATTTTTCCTTCTGCCTACTCTGATAAAAACTGTCTGCACGCCACTGCTGTTGAGTAATGGTACGTATACATTTGCGAACCTTAACGCGAACTGAGCCACGAATTACTGGAAAGGAACGAAACTGCAAGCGGGCGGCGGCGTTTCGCGCCCTTTGCGGCTTATTTGTTCCTTTCCCATAAGTTGAAGTTCAGTTCGGAAGTTCGGCTCGCGTATGTATACTCACCATTAAAGCCCAGCTACACTACTCGCGAAGTTGATCGAAGTTGACCGAATACGATAGTGTGGGCACGAACTTCACTTCGCTTCGGGCAACTTCGCTTCGCCCGACTTCCGATTGTTGTCGGTAAATGCGCCCGAGTCAAAGGACTCGAAGCGTCACGGCATAAATAAACCAATCACTGACAGGTTGGACTGAGTTACCCGCGAAGTTGCACTTGTGTGTGGGCACGCACTTCGAACTTCGGCTAACTTCGTCGAGGACTTCGTCGAAGCGTCGAAGCGAGTAGTGTAGCGGCCGCTTTAGATCAGGAAGGAACAAGCGCATTGTAAAATGCGATCGTTAGTTTGTCGATACAGTCACGCAAAAACTTGCAGTTTTATTTTAAAATTCGTTTTACATAGATCTTTACTATACCTTAACATTTTACATATGTACGAGTAATAATACATGTACTATATTCAAGTACGCTTTTCTCGTTTCTCTCAAAATCATTATTATTACAACTTTATACCGTACAGTCGATATCGGTTATTACATGCACGCTTATAACGCGATCACGGCTGTTACAAGCACAATCTTCCATAAACCGCTCACCGAATTTGGTGCAGAATGAATACTGCAAAAAATTAATTTAAACACCTGTTTAATTTTGCTCATACCACTTCAAAACAATGTAAGATGATCTTCAGACAGTAGTTCCATTTCAATACTTTCTTTCATTCAAGTGTCTGTAGAAAGGTCCCCCTTCTTTACAAGTTCGCCCAAGCGGCAAGGATGCCCTCCTTGCAATATTGCAGTACCTACTTGACTGAGATTATATTTTATTTTATCTACACGTCTTATTACTTACTACTGTTCAAGCTGCATGCTCTGTGGTTTGGCTGCTCGTGTCTGTTTCATTTCCACGTGCTCGGTTCGCCGCCCACCTTTTCTTTTGTTCTGAGTAAATTGGTACATCCGGAAGTAAATTTAACATCAATTTATTTTACCCACCTATGGCGACATTCACAGCTAAAAAAAATGTCATTTTTTTGTTGCAGATTTTGAAACGATTCGCCATTTTTTTATAGTCGCGTCGTACTCTATAAACATAAGATTATATTAATATTTTTCCATATTGGTAGTAAGATCAATAAAGGGAGGCTTAGATGGTTTGGGCATGTAGAGTGAATGAGAGGAAAACGTGGTACGACCAAGTGAATCAGATACTTGAGTCGGGATATAGATCAAGAAAGGGACGCTTAGATGGTTTGGGCATGTAGAGCGAATGAGCGAAGAATGGACTGCAAGAAGAATATATGATACAAATATGAATGGTAGCAGAAGCCGGTGATGTCCGAGGAAGACATGGCACGACCAAGTGAATCAGATACTCGAGTCGGGCCATGTCAAGAGTCAGAATAATAGAAGAGTATGTATGAGACGATGTATGAATGTGAATGAGGTAAGGAGTGTGTGCCAAGACCGAGTACTCTCTGCCTACCCCTGCGGTGAAACGGCGTTATGGTTAGTTAGTTAGTCCATATTGGTAATATGTGGTAATCCTCTTTTTATATATAGAAAAACAAAAAGGTGGATATTCTTGTTTGTATCATACTCAAATATATATTTCAAAGCTACATATAGATGCATATGATGGAAATGACAAACTACTGTACAAACGAACCTTTTTTGTAGTATCTACGAACTAGGTTTCAAAATAGTATAATTTCTATTTCTTGACTATCTAATAATACGTAATACATAATAGTAATACGTAGTATAACGTACAGTATCACCCGAGTATAAACTTTTTTTTCAATAATTTTAAAATATGTATGAATTAATCTTTCCTTATTTGTCTATATTTAGTGGGTGTTTCAAGTATCCAGAGCTCATGATAGAAATTGCGTTGCGTGCTGAATATAGAGCCGTAGTCCTAGATATTATATACCAGCAGTTCCTAACCTGGTGGTGTTTTATCCCTGCGTAAAACAGCTATTCTGCGGGGGTAATAAGTAAAATAAAATAAAATTGTGGAGGGAGGGGTGAATGTCGATGTAGCCACGTAAAAAGCAGCTGTATTTTATATTTATATTTTGTCTCTTTATAAACACTTACGTACTGAGAAAACAAAAAAATAAATTCTATTAGTGTACACTACTTTAAAGTATTATAATCAAATATTTTAAAGTAGTGCGGTCTTAGCCATTAAAATAAAGTAAATAATTGTTTAAAAGTAATAAATAGTAAAGTAATATTCTTTGTTAATAGAGTCAGAATGCATGTCGACGAAATAAGATGAACAAAAGGTTTGTCTAACCGACTATTAAAGGTTTTTCTTTATTTTTTATCTGCCTATGAGCAAGTGAAAGTATTAGTTTTTTCTTAAAATATGCAAACAAATCAAAACACTGTGTTGCGTCATAGATTACAGATGAATTGTTCATTATATTATTAAAGTTACGGTTCAAGAGTTCTGTTGACATAGATTTGTACTTATCTATGATCAGACCTATTTTCAAGTGTTCATTTTTATGTTCTCCACACCACGGGTAAATTCCTAGTGCGAAAGATATTATAAAAACTATCTGAAAAGTTTGTAGAAATGCTATAAATAATGGAATAAAAGATATTATTTTTTCTCTAAATGATGTGTGACGAGTGTGACCATATAATACAAAATCAACCAGTTATTGTTTGTTTGTTTGTAGTACACACTCATAATAATAATTGTCTAATCGGCGAGAAATTACAAAATTCCTTAACGAAAATGTTTAGTTAGTATATGTTCAAGTGAGTTAGCTCAAGTGATTTAACCTTGCTCATTAAGTTAAAATTGTTGGTAGGAAATTGATTTATCTATTTATTTATTGCTTTGTTATAGCCCTTTTTAGGGTTTTTTACACATGAATACAAAAAAATGTGTATTAATGCAGTACATATTCATTATAGATAACTAAACAGTCTCTGTAACAATCTTTTGTATTTTTTAAGTGATAAATTAAAGATGTCCACTGACTGGGCAATGAGGAGTACATATGGTAGTGGTCCTGATACTGGAAATATTACGACTACGAATTATTTCCAGTATCGGGTCTGATACCAGACGGCACACACCGACAGCTCTGGCGTCATGAAAATTGCACTGCCTTTTCTGTATGGAATTTACAGGTCAATGCAAGTCCGCAACTATTTATTGTCAGCTAGCCATATCATTTCCGTCAGGGGCTAAAGAACTTTGATATTTGCGTCTGTGACGTATTGTGTTTGAAACTGTCAATATAAGATAAGACGCCATGTTTTTAAAAATTGTTGTCGTGTTTTCGTTTACTGCTACATCTTTTGGCATCCTTCTTTTAATATCTTGCTGGTTGACGTGTACCCGAAATGGTACCGTTGCTGGGAATTATCCTTAGGAGAAAGACGTATAAGATATAATCACAAGACTTACAATTCCGTAGTACATTATTTTGATGTACCTCATAAGGTTTAGCCAGCGTTAACAATGTAGTGCCCGATAACATATTTTACGACTTGATTATAAAACATCGACTTTTCTCCACTTTTTATAAGCATAATATGCATG
This sequence comes from Hesperophylax consimilis, assembly GCF_061612785.1. Lineage (NCBI taxonomy): Eukaryota > Metazoa > Arthropoda > Insecta > Trichoptera > Limnephilidae > Hesperophylax > Hesperophylax consimilis. Next base: position 26,117,172 of record NC_142840.1, read on the forward strand.
TATTATATATGTAAACCCTGCTGAAGAAATTCTCTAAATCAGAGGTTTCCAAAGTGGTCTATATGGACCCCCGCGGGTCGATATCGGGATGCTGGGGGTCTATGTCAGCGAGAAAAAAATTTGGGGGTCCACGAGATTCAAATGGGGGTACATACGAGCGGACCCCCATTTAGGAGTTTCGTAAGTCAACATTTAGGAGTTTCGTAAATGAAACAATAGACCTAACACAAATATAATAGACTAAGAAATTACTTATTTGATTTTTGTATTTTTATATTTCGGAAAGTTGTTAATTGAGGTATATAAATAGAGTCTACGTTCCTTTTCTCATCAGAATTAATATATTCAAGCAAAAAATTGCACATTGGAAGCCTTGAATTTTCCTAGTTCCCCAACTTGTTTTTGAAAAACGTCCAGGGTAATAATGACGTTCAACATTTAAATGCACTTCACACAGACTTCAAAACTAAGTTTGAGGACATTTTGACTATGGAAATGGAACGTTGAAGAATCGGATATCATATGACAAGAATAACTGACCGGAATAAGCACTGACAAAGAACTTAAGGGGCAGTTCTGTAGGGCTAGCTACAGAAAGAAATTTCCGTTGCTTATCCTGCTTCATTTTCATTTGGTGTAATACCTCACAAGGGTGCCCCTGTCTGCACAATGTAAAGACAGAGCAACTATACCGCCACCCGGTTGTTGGGCAGGCAAGGGAAGGGAATATTTTTACTAAAAAAATAAATGATTATCACATGGGACGTTAATAGTTATAGGAAAATTCAATATTCGGCAGGCAGGGGGTCTACGGAAAAAAAAATATTTGGCAAGTGGTCTACGGGGCAAAAAAGTTTGGGAACCTCTGCTCTAAATGATTGAATTGAAAACCGTATCAAAATCCGTTGATTAGTTTTAGAAGAACTAAGCGCACAAACAGCGAAGCGGATAGCGACTTTATATTATATTATTTGGAGATTTATTTAATTAGTATTTACGATATTATATAGCTTTTTCAACTGTTTGCATAATAACATAGTGTAGGTCCACATTCAACATTCTAAATTTCTTACATACTTACCTAACTCACACTAATCTTATAACTACTAAAAAGTGTAAATCAAATATCTTAATTCAATATTTTATTGCCTAATAACCATAACGCGCGAAATGAATCGTACAAAATGAAACATTTTCTAATACCTTCGTCAGTAGAAAACTGCACACATTCATTAATTATTTATTTTCATCGTTTTTTTGCGATTATATTACCTATCCGGCAAAAGTGAAATTTGAAGAGTTTTGCAACAGCTATTATACAACAGATGACAACAGACTAGTCTGAAGAGGTTATTATATCAATAATTATACAGGGTGTATCGGCACTAACCCGACAAACTTTAACCAGCTATTCCTTAGCACATTTGGAGTAAAAAATGTTATGTACACTTTGCTGTCCGGTAACATTTTTTTTCTTTTAAAAACAAAAAATAAATAAAATTTCCACACTCCGCTACTGCCCACAGTATAGGGGTAAAATAATTGGCAACGCCGCGCTACTGTCATCTCTTTCACACATATTCTGTCTCAAGTCCCGTGTGGTTCCCGCCACCCCGTCTCGTATCAGTGGTCAGTGCTGTTTTGGGAGTTCGCATGTCATCAAGTTTCTAGTTTCGTTTTTGTTTTGTTATCTAAGTTTTTACTGTTGAAATATGCCCCTCAATTATCCACCTGCCGAGCAAGCAGATATTGTTTTTGTTTATGGATTTTGCAATGGAAATTCACGAGCAGCCGTAAGGGAGTATCGCATGAGGTTTCCTGGAAGACGCGTCCCACACCATGCTACCTTTGTCCAGGTTTGTACCCTATCAATTGTTTATTGAAACTATTTACATTCATTGATAATGCCAAAAAGCGCTTTTGAAATTTAAACTGGGAACATTAAAAACATAACAAGGGGCCACCAACTTTAAAAATGTAAATTGTACTTTAGGTGATTTGTGTTCAGTGGTCACTAAACGGCGTTTTAAAAAGTTAATTAATTTTAATCTCTAATAAATGCATCATTCACTGCAATTGAATTCACTCCCTTTCTCACCATGGGATTATTTAAATTACTTGAATTCAATTTCACCCCTGTGAATCCAAGATATCAACCGTACCTAGTTAAGAAAATTATAATTTAAAACACTTTGTTATACATTTTACTATAAAAAAATGAAATAAATGAAGAGAAAACGTAAGTTTTCTGATATGTGCCTAAAATAAGTGTTCTTTAAAAATAAAATGAGTGAAAAAGCCCGCGATTGTTTATTTGACATTATTACTGAGCTGAATAATAAAAGCAGTTGTTATTTGTTGTTTTGTTTCAGATGTATCAACAATTGCGTGACTGTGGCATCGGACGGATTGAAGGCGCCGGCGGAGGACACAACATCGTTCCTGTGGCAGTTGAGGAGAGAATCCTGAACTTAATTACCGAAGACCCCACGCTGTCCGTGCGTCGGGTCGCTCTGATGATAGGACACAGGGAACACATGGCGGTATGGAGAGTTCTGAAGAAGCACGGGCTCAAACCTTTTCACTATAGGCGCTGCCAAGGCCTCATGGAGAATGACCACTTTTCCAGAGTCGTGTACTGCAGAAGAATGCTGCATAATGTCATAAGAGATGCAGACTTCATGAAAAACATATTGTTTACCGACGAAGCACAGTTCACTAAAACAGGAGTGCTAAATGTGCACAACTTGCACCATTGGGCTGAACAAAACCCCAAGCTTGTTCGGGAGTCGTCGAGCCAGGACAGATTTTCCATCAACATGTGGGCAGGAATCCTGGGAAATCAAATACTCGGTCCAATCGAGTTGCCTCCCAGACTAAATGGACCGATGTATTTGGAGTTCTTACAAGTGCAACTGGGCGAGATTCTGGAAGATGTGAACCTCGAATTACTACGGAGAATGTGGTTCCAGCACGATGGAGCCCCACCACACTATTCGATTGCCGTGCGGAACTACTTGGATGTCGAGTTTCCTGGTCGTTGGATAGGCCGTGGAAGTCCGGCCATTGCTTGGCCACCAAGATCACCCGACCTGACCCCCCTGGATTACTACCTGTGGGGGGCTCTCAAGGAAAAAGTGTATGCTAAGCCAATAGCCTCAAGAGAGCAACTGCTCGAACGAGTGATGGAAGCCGCTGCAGAAATTAAAGCAAATCCTGCAAACTTAAATAATCAAAATATAACAAGACTACACGCTTGCATCGAAAATAATGGTAGTCACTTCGAACAAATGCTCCAATAAAAAAATTAACATAAACTACATGTCCGCATTTTCATTTATTATTTATTGGTAAAATTCTCACAATGTCATTCATTTACACATCAATATTACCTACATATCAATATTTAATAAAATCTGTAGAAGAGTATGCCCGTCGGCATTCAACAAGTTTTTCGACAAGTGTGTCGAAAAGCGTCTTCTCTCTTTCCTACACACTAAATATTAATGGTTAAAAATGAGACGACTGATGCTTGTAAGCGCGCCAATACGTAAAAACAACGAAACTCGAATAAGAATTGCCAGGTGGGTTTTTTAATCGCTTTAATCTGACTTTAAACAATAATTAAACACGTAAAAATTATTTAATATAATATTACAGTACAGTACTTTGAACCTTCGCAATAAATTTATTTGATTTTAAGTTTAGTTTGTAGAACTCCATTTCAATTTAGAGATTTTTTTTATTTTAACAGTCTTATTAAAAAATTTATAAAAACAGTGTGTTTATAAACAAGTTCTGCTAGTTGTAATTATTATTACGCGTGACAGCTGTTTCACCTTCTGACGGCATTATCAAACTTTGGTAAAGCCACTTACAGACGACGTAAGTGATAACTTTCTTTTTTTATTATTCTGGCTTTATTGATTTCCGAGTAAATTGTCGTAAATTATTATTTGCTAATCCCAATATTATTTGCTAATGCTAATAATTAAGTGAAATTTTAAACAATGCAATAATAGGATTATTGCATTGTTAATTTCACTTAATGTCGTTGGTATTTCCAACTGATGACTCAGGGGTTTATTTCCCTGAATAATTAAGTATTTTGGGGTCTAATTATTATGCATTTCATTACATCCGATAATTTAAACAATTTTTATGTTGAATTGGGGTAAGTTTTATGGCTAAGGGAAGGAGTGGAAGGTGAGGAAGTACCTGGATATTCAGATCTGGTCACCAAATACGGCTAGTCATTTCAAGCAACGTTTAAATTCTAAACCTGGATATTCAGATCTGGTCACCAAATACGGCTAGTCATTTCAAGCAACGTTTAAATTCTGAACCTGGATATTCAGATCTGGTCACCAAATACGGCTAGTCATTTCAAGTAACGTTTAAATTCTAAACCTGGATATTCAGATCTGGTCACCAAATACGGCTAGTCATTTCAAGCAACGTTTAAATTCTGAACCTGGATATTCAGATCTGGTCACCAAATACGGCTAGTCATTTCAAGCAACGTTTAAATTCTAAACCTGGATATTCAGATCTGGTCACCAAATACGGCTAGTCATTTCAAGCAACGTTTAAATTCTGAACCTGGATATTCAGATCTGGTCACCAAATACGGCTAGTCATTTCAAGCAACGTTTAAATTCTAAACCTGGATATTCAGATCTGGTCACCAAATACGGCTAGTCATTTCAAGCAACGTTTAAATTCTGAACCTGGATATTCAGATCTGGTCACCAAATACGGCTAGTCATTTCAAGCAACGTTTAAATTCTGAATTAATTAATCAATTACGAAAAAGCGTGGGGTTAAGAATATTTTTTTTAAATTATAGTTGTAATTTATTGTCGATTTTTTAAAAAAATTGCGATATTTTAAATAAAATTTAATAATTATTGTTTAAATAAATTAGCAATCTGGCAGCATTCATTTGCAGGTGGTCAATCCAATGCAGTCATGACGTTTGTGTGAGTGCTTTCCTTTGTCTCAGTGTGTTGCGCAGCAGTTTTATATGAACCGTTTTTTGATTCATCGGGATTGTTTTTAAAACTATACATTCTTTGTACCTTCAAATTAGTGGAAATAAACTTAAGTGTGTCAAGCTGCTCGTTATATTCCGGTAATTCTGGAAGGCTTTTAACATAAGCAATAATATTCATAAATCACATTCCGCGAAGTTGTAAATAACTAAATTTATTAAAAAATATACGTTGTAGGATAGCCTAGCAAGTAACATTTTGACAGAGCACTTACGGTGATTTAAAAAACAACGGCGCTGTTCAAATAATCCAATTATTATTATTGATAAGTACCTAAGTGAGGAAAATTGTTTTTAAAAGTGCTCAGAATTATTGGACTTCGATTATAAATTCAGGAAATCTACTAATTAGTTTCTTAGTTTCAAAATTAGACTATTTAATACGTGAAACGCGTAAGAGGTGAAACCAAAGCATTCCAGAGGTGAAACAATTTAGATACAAAAATAAAACTGATGTGTACAATACAAGAAGACAATCAGTGATTCGCATACGAAAAATGTGAATAATCATTATTGTTAAATAAAATATTTCTTTTCTGGTACTGGATTATGTAATACGGGCTTCGTTCGCAGCAACACGCGAGAGTTGCGATGTTGCTTTCAAATTTTGACAAAGGATAAAACAGTGGTGACATGTGGTGAAAATATGTTTAATTAATTTTTTATTAAAAAAAAACGTTACCGGACAGCAAAGTGCACATAACATTTTTTACTCCAAATGTGCTAAGGAATAGCTGGTTAAAGTTTGTCGGGTTAGTGCCGATACACCCTGTATATACTGACATTATGAACATGATTTAATTCAAATTGCTTGCAGATTTTATCTTATTACTTTGACTTTTTAGTAATTTGCCTATCTTCTTATAGGTACCTAGTAAATGGTTTTGACACAGTTCAGAATTCTCATGTAATGGATACTTTTATGTTCTTATATATAACTAGCTGACATGAACCCGGCTTTGCTCGATTTCTTTGTACTTTCTGTGAATGAAAGCCTTCCGGAAGAAACTCTTTAAATAATAGTAAAAACTCTATCAAAATCCGTTGCGTAGTTTAGAAGAACTAAGCGCACAAATAGACGGATGCGGATAGCGACTTTATTTTAGATTATATTAGCGTTGCTGGCGTTGCTGGGGGTTATCCTTAGGATATAGACATATACCACCGCGCACTTTTCTGTAGGCCTTTTTAATATATACAATTCCGTAGTACATTATGTATCTTATAAGGTTTAGCCAGCGTTAACAATGTAGTGCCCGAAAATATATTTTTACGACTTTTCTCTACTTTCTATAAATATAATATGCATGTATTATATATTCAAGCCTTCCGGAAGAACTTCTTTAAATGCTAGTGAAAACCCTATCAAAATCCGTTCTGTAGTTTAGACAAACAGACAGACGCGGATAGCGACTTTATTTTATACTATTTAGAGAAGAGAAATTATTGTCTTTCTTGTAATTGTAAAAATAAATATGATTTACGCGGTGATGGAATTTTGATTTAAAACCTTCAATTTTAACGGTTTAGTTAAATTTTTATTTTTTATGTGAACACCGCAAAAGAGTTCTTGTCTTGGGCCAGTCTGAAGGACTATGTCGTCCCCAATTATAGGGTTGAAGGATATGAGGAAGGAAAGAAGATGTGGAGAGAAAGATTGGTAAGTACCTGACTATTCAGATCTGGTCATTAAACACAGCTAAATGAATAGCGAGCAACGTTTCGATTCTGAATGGTGATCTTTTATCAGTGTGAGTTTGGACTATTTTTACCACTCTGTAACGTGCCGTAATCCGCAATGCCCGCAATCTATTTCTTTATATATGGAAGTGGAGAGGAAGATACTCTCAATATCGCCCTGGTGTAAGACCACCATTCTGATTTGAAACGTTGCGTGAAATGGCTTTTGCCATCTTTGGTGCTCTCCCACCTTCCTCATCCCCATCTCATTCCCCTCTTCACTACCTTCATCCTCACAACATACCCCGATTGGGGATGCCATAGTCTCACTGGCTTTAAGCGGTTGAGAGCAGTTGGGACTCTTGTGCGGTATTCACACAAAAAATATACATAAGAGTGTCTGTGGCGGGTGGGCGGTGGAAATTTGCTTTTTATACAAATCTACAGTTTTATTCCGAGAATAATGAAATTCTGCACATCTGACCTTCAAGGTCACTTGGTCTACGTCTGAATTCGAAAAACGCCGCGTAAAGCCCGGGAAACACCGGGGAATTAAATGTGAAATAACATATTTTTAATAAATTTGCTCAAAAATCAGTCAATATGTATACTAATATCGAAACCTCTTTCTTTTCAGGTGACGCCATCATTCACTAAACAGTGCATTTCTTTTTCGATAAGTGCTTTAGTATATATATAACTTTGTAATAACTATAGACATTAAACTCGTAACAAATAAAATAAACTTTTAACAGTTATAATTAAACTGTAATAAAAAAACATTAAAACACGTATAATCTCACAAATCTAGCTCAAATCCAGTTTTACAACAAGTTTTAGAGATATATATTTGAGAGGATACCAGTGTAAGGACAATCAATAAGTGATCATGAGTATGAAAGATTGGCTACAGCGCCTGCAGCCCGCGCCCATGCACCTGGTGCTGAGCCTGTCCGTGGTGCACTTCTGCGCGCAGCTGGCCATCTACAACTGGACGCACACGCTGACCTTGCTACTGGACTTGTGTCACATGCTTTGCAACATCATTGCACTTCTCAGCTGCATCATGACGGTCAAGGTGGGATTTTTAATATATTTATTTATATATATACGCCTAAAAAGGCTTTTACATAGAAGTGATACATGATGCAGTGTACATAGGAGAATATGTATTATACAGGAGATATTGACAGTAAATAGATGTAATCCATTTTAAAGAAGGTACAAAATACACACTTGTAAAATTGTGATTACAAGTATAATGAGAAAATATGAAGCAATATTAGTAAAACGTAAGAGTAACATAAAGTAGAAATTACAACAACACTACATATAAGACAAATCATTAAAACTAATTTACCAACGCTACTCTAATTTGTAGGATTCAACAAAGTGTTGGTGTAGATTATGCTTAATTCTATATATGGAGTCAATAAATAAATCAATAGCACCCCCACACTTGTTGCCCAGATCATGCATCCTATTGGTCAGTGAGTGTGTCTGATAGTTGGTCGAGTATGTATTACAGAAGAATGTTATATTTTGTCTTGTATTCCTAGTCGGCACATGTAGTTTAATAGTGGCAAGGATGGCAGGACTATCAATTAAGTTGTTAATGACTCTGTGTAACACAACCAGGTCTGAAATAATTCTCCTGTCAGACAGTGTTATTAGATGCAATTGATTCATCAAACTGACATAATTAATGTAATCAATAGGAATTCCGAGGTTAAAATTTACGTAGTTAAGAAATTTGTGCTGAACTCTTTCTATATTATTGGAGTGAACTTTATATAAAGGGGACCAAATACGTGAATTATACTCCAATTGTCTTCTGACTAATGAAATATAGAGGGTTCTCATACAATCTATGGACTTAAAATCAGTTAAAGTTCTGCAAAGGAAGCCAAGCATCCAGTGGCGTAGCTAGGTAACCAAGGGCCCTGGGGCAAATTAAAAAATGGGGCCCCACTGCTATGTAAACTGATTAGGTTTTATCATATAAAAATATGAAATATACAGACACTTTAATAATGCTAAGCTACTTAAGCTCTTTTTTGTGCACTGCAGACTGCAGGGCAGGTAATAAAAATATTAAACAGTAACAACATAAATTACAATTAATACTTGGTGTAGGTTTGGCTAATAAAACGAAATAGAGAAGATTCAAGGATTTATTATATAAAGGTCGGGCCTACTAACTGACAAAATAACAATTATATTTACAATTTTTTCCTAGCTTTAGTTTTCGCAAAAGTATTAAATTATTATTATTATTATTATTAGACTTCGTTTAAATCCAGGCTTGATGCGGTTTTGTTTTCAATTGCTATTAGCGATAAATGTCGGAGTCGAGTTTGGCCCATCTTATTTCTTAAATAATTTTTTATTATTTTTAATTTGCTAAATGACCTTTCAGCTGCTGCAGAAGTAACAGGAATTGTAAAGAATAATACATAATAACATCGCTGTAAATACTTCCGTTAGGTAGCATCATAGACATATGAATATTAGTAGACCTGCCCTAAGTGATTAAAAGCGTATTATTCCCCACTCCCCATACCGGTTCCATTGGAGCCGGCTGGGCTCGCGTATGGTTTCCCGTGAATCTTGAGAATGTGACGTCATCATTCTTGTTCGAACTAGCGTCGAGCTATGGTCGAGGCATTTTATGAAATAACACGGCAAAATAGTGCCTTTGCTATAAAAACTTGTAAAAATAGATGTGAAAAAGAGAATAAACCCAATTGTCGTATTACATTCCATATGTAAGCATCATTTTAAGCTTATTCACATCGTATAATATGAATCAGTTGTAGAAACATATACTATCACATCGAGATACATCTGGTCGAATGTAGCGATTCTCAAGTGTGCGCATCGTTGTTACTGGGAAGTAAATTATGAACACTTATAAAAGTGTCTTAACTAAATACGTAAACAAAATATTCGACTCTGAAAATAGAAGAATTTTTTTTTTTGCCGAATTTGGACTTCGCAAATTTGTTCATAACGTGGCGAGTAATTTGCGCTCCCATGTAAAAATGTCTATTCATTCAAAAGCAGATTTTAATTTTAAGAACTAAATGGTGATATTATAATGCGAGATGCCTATATACTGTCAGATTGATTTATTGACGAATCACAGTCAGCTTTACCCCCTTCGTTCTTCAACAGTTGATTTTACCCCTCACCTTTAATTTCTAGTCTATATATTCTTATGTCTGTGGGTAGCATTCTAGCACTCCATATTTGCTCATTATTTCCTTACATAATTGGTGAACAGTCCATGCTTGAGTTAGTTGAGGTAAAACTAGATGGTAAATATTAATAAATTGAAGTGAAAAACTAGGGCCTATTATATCTGAATATTTTCTTTGGAATTTGTCACACTTTTGTAATAAAGTTGCTTCATCAACATGTAATAAAAATGTTGGTGTTAGAAAATCGAATATATGACAGACTGCACTCATACTAATAAAACGTGTATCTAATTGAGATATTACTGTGTCTAGTACATTAATGTTTTTAAACTTTTTTTTGCCTTTTTTCTTGAAAATGGGTATCAATACCATATAAATCTTTAGATTAACGTTTAAACAAATTGTAGAACTTGAATTATTGTAGGTATGTAAAAAAAATGTTAAAAAAATTATAAAAATACAGATTTGTAGTAAATATAGAATTTCTAATTATTAATGTCATTTTATAAAAAATCTTAAAACAATTAAAATGCCACTCTACTTTTGCCACTAATCTTCTAATAAATATAATATTATTTGTTATGGAGGGAAAATAGCAAATGTAAAATCAATACTGCCTCCTCCATAGCCCTTGGGATGATTTTTCAAATAAACAACGCTGTACAAATTACCCGATAATTATTAACCGTTCCACTGTTATATTCTGTCATGGAAACCCCATAAATATAAACCCCACATATTCGTGACTTGGGTGTAATATTCGATGAAAACTTGTCATTCATTGAACACATCAACTATATAACTAATAAGGCTTTAAAGATGCTTGCAGCGGCGTAGCTACCTAGGGGCTACGCGGGGCAGTGCCCCGGGGCCCTCAAGCTCAGGGGGCCCTCGAATCCTTACCAGAAATCTCGATCAAACTGAACTTTTGGAAATTTATCCCATTTTCAAAATAAATATGACAGGTTGCAACTTGCAACCCCACTTTAATCATGATAACGAAGTTGAGAGAAATTCAAAAGCTATGCCTAGGGAATTCCCCAAAAAATCAGCTAAATTCAGGAAACAGCATCAAACGTTGTGATCTACTGCCAAAATTCACTGGCGAATCGGACACCACTCTAAAAAAACTAAATCCGACTAGATGGTCCAGTAGGGTCAATACGATATCTGCTATAAACCTTCGTTATGTTGATATTATCAAAGCATTATCAGAAATAGTTCTAAAGAGTCCTAATAAAGATGAGCGTAGTGAAACAGAGAGTACTAAATTTCGAGTTCGTGTTGCTTTGCGAATTCATGCACAGTGTATTGAACGACATCAATTATGCATCCAAAACTTTACAAAAATGCGACATCAATTTGGGCGAGGCGAGTAAAGTTTTAGCAGAGACCAAAGCAAAGTTGCAAATTTATAGAAATGATTTCTAATTATTCAAGTGCAAAGCCAGTGAAACTGCAAGCGTGAAAAATATCAGCGTAAATTAAACTCCAACGAGATAATTTTTTTTAAAGTTGAGAATATCGGGTAAAGTTTTGTAACTTTCTTTTATTTCCTTTCTATTTTATGCCCTTTTGATATACATATGTGCCAATGCTTTTTTAATGTAAATGTACCTATGTAGGTACATGTATATTAAAAAGAGCGTACCAGGCACTTACCTAGTTTGCCACAGTGATGTTAAAACCAAGTTTTCGATCTTCGAGGATTCGCCGAGGTCGAAAAATGGTTTTAATATCGCTGTTCAACCTGTGATATATGGTAATGAGTTGGGTATTCAAGCGATATATGGCACTAGTCATAAAGCTTACTCCAGAGTCCGACAGATGTCGCTAGAGTGTAGCAATTGCCTGTGGGATATTATTGACAACAACGACAACAAGCGTCCAGAAACAGAAAAATACCAACCCTCGGGTAATGAACAGTGTAGCTTAATCCAGACTTTATTAATTGTTACGTAAATAAACACAATTATATTAAAATAACCTTTTACTTTATCAAAGAGTTCCCAAAACAGAAATCTGCAAGTAAAGCAGAGACATAACAAACCTAACTCATATTTTAAAGATTCAAAATAATCCGACCTTCTGCAAGGAGGTACAGTTTTTTGTGCTATACATATTGACCGGACTAATTAAGTTCTGTGTACCAATTGGCTGTGTACAAAGTACCTATAGGTACTATTATCTTTGGTTGTACATAATACTTTTTGGTTTCAAAATATTACATGTGCGCAATGAAACTATGTTTTTATGCTGCAATCCATTCTCCGAACTTCGCAAATAAAGATGCAAATTTAACAAAACTTGACAAATTTAATAATTCTAATTAAAGCAGCGTTATGAATTATATACATACTTACATATTACTATTTTACACGTGTATAACGTAGAAATGCGACGAACTGGTTATAGTGCATCGTAATTTCATTAAACAATAATAAATTACACACTACTATTATTAATTTGCATTCCTGTTATCTAGGTATGAACCTTCGCTTACTTTGAATATTGAACGCAACGCAATCAATTAATGGCTTACTTAATTAAACTTTTTTTATCTAAATTTTTTTTTAAATTTAATTATTTTATGGGAAAAAAGCCTCTGGTTTTCTGTTTGATTCTAGGCGTACATACACATTATAATGGAAACAAATGTTTCATTTAGCCCAATAGCACAGCGCTCCATCTCACTTACACTCGCCTGACATCGTAGATATCCATCACATTTAATATTCGCTAACGCAGTTTTGTATTGGAAATTTATGCCTCGATTAGGCAAATATTTGGATCACGTAACATATCCACATTGCACATTCAATTTATTTATTAGATACTAAAAATACAATTACACAAAAATGAATCTTTGACTGTCCAACTGGGAAGCTTTCCCTTTTCAGGACAGTCAAATTGATAGGTTTAGTTCATATTAAATTTATTTCAATGTGTATGTATTAACTTTATATTTTTTACGACTTTATGTCCGGGTTAAATCTTCCCCACAGGAAAATCTAAACCCTTCCGCACACTTTTCCACAAATGATCATCTAGTCAATCCACATTATGCAAGTGCATTATATAAGCATAATAAATACAAAACATAGTCTAGTTCGGTCTGTTAGTATAGTTTTATCATAATATATTTATAAAATTCATTTTCTAAAAATGAATTTGGTTCGTATTCACAATATGGTACTATATTACGGCAGACAATCATGTTATGTTTAATTACCAAACTTTGGTGAATTATTTTTAAAACTTGATTATGCCTAAATGTATACTCGGGCAGCGCTAATATAGAACATCCCGATATAATATTTTCTATAGTTTCCGGAAAAGCCAAACATTTCTACATAAATCATCAATTTGATTTGTATCTTTGATTATATGCTTCCTATAATTTTTTTAATTAACTCTTAAACCCTACCACTCTGGGAATGTAATTATTCCTACCACGGGGTACTGAAGTACCCCGCGCAAAAAAATTGAATAAAATAAAAGTCTTTGATATTTTTTAAAATATTATTTTATTATGACAAAGTAATAAGAAAAGACAATAAAATTTATTAATAAAAAGTAATAGACATTTTTGTCGTTACATTAAGGACAGATTTTGTATTGATGGTCACCACAAATATGGCGGCGACAAGTGTTACAGACAGATCGAGATTTTCTGTCCTTTGTGCGCGGAAAAAAGCAGCAGCGACCAGGTTTGGGATTATCAGGAACCGGCCTATGATCTTCACTATGAATATTCAAGACTGCACGTATAGTTTCTCTGATATCCCGGGGTAAACTTGGTCATTGTAATTTTGCTCTCATATGAGGCTTTATGAGTGCCATTGACAAACTCTTAATAAATTCACGCCGGTTGGTTATTTTCTCTTTATAAATGTTAGTTGACAGCTTGAATAAGACCCAAGAGTTGACATCAACGGCATTTAGCAACCCGTAGAAGAGACACATGGGCCACCTTTTGGTCTTCCTGGACGAAGAGTACTTCTTACAAAGTTGGTCAAACACATCCACCCCGCATTTGGTTTTATTATAGAAATGTATTATTTCTGGAAGGTACACTTCATTATCCTTATCAGGGCTGTCATGCATGGTGGACAGCATGGTTACAACTTTCTTCGTAGCTGACTTCAGAGGACAAAACGACAAAAGTGTGATGTGCATCTCTCTCTATTTTTATTGTCATGAAAACAGAAGGAATTTGTCGATTATTCTTCTTTACAGTTCCAACTAATGTTATACCTTTTTCCAGTAACTTCATGGCTGTGGGTATAGACGTGAACCAATTGTCACATGTCAGGTTTCTGTTAAGACGTTACCAGGTGGGTGCAAAAAAATATTGCGGCGAGGCATTCTTGAGCGAGAAGGCTTAACACCAGTCCACTTACGTCGATTATTATGACTTTTTCAGTACAGAACTAATAGAGAATCTAGCACACGAAACAAGCGCCTACCTAAATACTCTTCATCTCCTTTCACACTATCTTGATCACCGTCTTCGTGAGATGCGACTTCAGAATGGTCCCGGAAATCCTCGATTTCACACTAACACTATTCCTACCACGGGGTACTGGGGTACCCCGGAACACCTGTGGACGCGACTGCACTTGCCGGGCGGTCACGGCTTACAGATAAACTTACGCGCCAATTATCGAGAGTAGATTAGCTAGAGCAATTTTTGCAACAGTGCAATATTGTTAAAATTGTTGATATTTTAAACACCAGTGGGGTACTCCAGTACCCCAGGTAGGGTTTGAGAGTTAATGACTCTATCCTGAAGGGTAAGCATAAATCCTTCTATTTCTGCGCTCAACTCTCCAATACTCAACCATTTGTTTGACGAAAATTTGTCAACATACGTTTGGTTGAGATAATTGAAGTGTTTTGCGTGAATAATTTTATTTGAACAGGAATCTACTAATTCCTGGTTTTCTGTTATTATTATTATTGTTATTAATATTATTATTAATACTTTGAATAATTCTTTATTTTATGGTTTAGGTCTTAAAGCTGTGTTTTCAAGTAAATCTAGTCCGAAGTTAGAATTTTTTAGGTTATAATGAAAAATAAAAGGGACCAAATTTTTTTTAACCCTTTAGTTGCCAAAAAAGCATACGTATATAGAAATTAATGTTTGTATTCCTACTATTTAGTATATAGCTCCCCGCCTTCTACTTCCCATCACTAAAATTTAATTTAAATCTAATTTAATAATATAATTATTAAATTTGATTTTTATTAAATTAAAAAAAAAAATAAATGGAGTTCTACGAATTAGACAAAAACAATAAATATACTACAAAGTGGGCAGGCATAGTCAAGATGGCTTCGAATAAGTGAATTGTAAAGCAACTTAATACAAGTAGGGTGACCACCCCATTTAAATATATACTATATTATTTATAGACATATATGTGTAAAAATATTAGAAAAAATGAGTGGGAAACGCTAAAAACATCACCCAATGCCGATCGATATTACGAAAGTCTATACAATATCTATTAATAGTAGGTAAACCTATCAATTTGATTGTCATGAAACGGGAATATATTAAACATTGCTAAATCGAAAAAGTGTTTTTTTTTTGTTTCGGCAGATTGCCGCTTGTACTACGAATTTCCGGACACCCATTCAATAGATAACACTGATAGTAATTTCCGATACTTCTTTATGGTTTTTTGTAACGTTAGTGTGGTTATTAGTCCGGAACTCGGAAGCAGGTAATTAGAGCGAACATAGCGGCTATAAACCATAATGGTTTTATGTAACTAAATAGTGCAACAAAATATTCAATTTTGGAAACAAGCCCTAACTATTGTTTCCCCGATTTGGGAAGTTAAATTTGTAAACGCAGCCAGCAATTTGCGCGCTGTAAATATGACCAGTAATTCGTAAGCAGATTTTATTTTCGAGAACTGAATAGTGATAGGTATTACAAAGCGAGGTGACCGTATTCTGTCAGATGAATTTATTTACAAATCACAGAAAGGGAGACGATTACGCCTCCTCGTCTCCCGCGCTCCTCGCACTTGGTTTGGCTGATCTATAATTTGTCTATGGTATGGTATAAGTCTATGGTACCTACCTAATAAAAAATATTAATAATAGGTACCTACTACCTACCTGCATATATGTATGTCGGTAGAGATAAGATGAGATAAATGATACCTTATTAGTTTTTAGATTTATTTGTTATCTAATCGTGAATTCATCAGATATGTAAGAATGAGTGTCGTAAAATAATTCACTTAAGGTCATTCGCCTTTATCAGAAACACAATTATTATTCTAATGTACTCTAAAATTCATTCTTTTGTATAGTGTATTTCAGTTTTTGATTTTATATACTTGAGTTTTTATATATTTTACTTTTTAATTATTGAAGACAATATTAATTGCCATTGTTAATTTTTCTCTAAGACACTATCTAAATTGCACTTAGTTCGAGTTGAATCTTGCGATTATACATAAAATAGCAGTCAATAAAAATGTGCGGTAAGAAAAATGAAGGCAATGTCGGTAGTTCTTACTCAAAGTATGATACAGTTAAATATGACCGAAGGAGATAGGGTCTCATTAGCTCAGTTGATAAAGCGGTGCCCCGGCAAGGCAAGGGCCCTGGGTTCGAGTCCTAGATGTGACCGTATCTTTTTCTGGTTTTTCTGTTTCAAATATTTGTTTAGGAACTGATAATATTGTCTTCAATAATTAAATGTAACAATTTGAGGTTTTACTAATAAAGTTATTAAGTTATTGTAGAAATTATTAAGTATTTAAAGTAGACATAATTTAATGTATTCAAAAATAATTGGTAAAGATTTTTATAACGTTTTACAGAAAATTTATCTATGCATGACCCGAACTCAAAAGATAATGTCTATGCAATCTTCATTGTGATAAAATATTATCAATAATTTTGTAAAGGGCCAATTAATAAACGCATAGATACATTGTTGTTAACTCAAGTTTTGCACACGATTTATCGATTGAAATGCAAACATTTACTGAAAACAGATAAGTTTAACCACGAGAAATAATATTATGATCCACTCTATTAACAGATTTGATAATAAATCAACTAATAACTAATATTACTAACAAATTAATAAAATTTCATTAATTTTCAAATTAGGTATTTATTGGGTAGGTACTCACTTCACAATCGCTAGTAAATATAGCCGATATTACTTGATTTTTAATGTTATCAATAAAATAAACCATGAAAGATTAATTTATGAAATTAAATGCTTATTTGAAAGAACGTTTAATTTCATAACTTAATCTTTCGTGGTTTATTTTAGTGATAATATTGAAAATCAATTAATACGGTAATATCGTACATAATCGCTAGTAAATATGTCCGATATTACCGTATTACTTGATTTTCAAGGTTATCAATAAAATAAACCATGAAAGATTAATTTATTAAATTAAATGCTTATTTGAAAAAACGGCCTAAAATCGAGAGAGCATTTTTTTAAAATAACTGTTAGGTATTATTTTTTTAGTGATTTGTTTTTGGGGTAAGTCTTTGGCCAACTTTAAGGACAGCATTGCAGTGTCCATCATCAGGGCAGATGTGTAATCTGTAACTTTGTCCAAAGAAGGACAGAAGCAACACGGCATAACACCCCAAAAACCACTATAATACTAATAGTATTATTTTGATAAACTTGTTAGAACAATTTAAAAAAAGGAAATAATATGCAAAGTTAATTTAAAAAAGGGCATAAGCATATTTTTTTTTAGATTATTAGAGGCTTCATCACAGTTTCTGCAAAACTGCCGTCAGCTGTCACAAATAATAATAATTACCAATAAGTAGCAACACTTAAAACTGAAAATATATTTTTTTTATTTTTAAATCACTTATCCATTGAGATAATTTATTATGTCAACGCAAAAATGTATTTCTTTCGTGATTAGGTAGGTAATTACGTGGTTATTTATTTAATCGTTGCTAAATAATATTATGTATCTTCTATTGTTTAGTTTCTAGTTAAACCTTGTGATGTAAGCAAAAAATTGGGTCACCAGTTTAACGTGGGCATAGATTTGACAATTTGCAATAAAATGTTTTATGTTATTTATAACTACTATATAACCACACATCTTCGCCCGAATTTAATATTTTTTCTCTAATTGAAACAACTGAACAACTTACAACAAATAATATTTTTTTAATAGTTCAATAGCGGCCTAGATGGATATAGCATTCCGGAAATGGTGATGGCATAGTTGCCACCATAGACATATGAATATTAGTAGACCTGCCCTAAGTGATTAAAAGCGTATTATCCCCACTCCCCATACCGGTTCCATTGGAGCCGGCTGTGCTCGCGTATGGCCTCAAGTGAAATTTGAAAACGTGACGTCATCATTCTTGTGCGAACTATGGTCGAGGCATCATCGGTTCATTTTACGAAATAACACGGCAAAATGTTGACTTGTACTATGAAAACTTGTAAAAATAGATGTGAAAAAGAGAATTAACCCAATAATTGTCGTATTACTTTCCATATATAAGCATTATTTTACTTTATTTTAAGCATATTCACATCGTATAATATGAATCAGTTGTTACTATCACATCGAGAAACGTCTGGACGCGAAACACAAAGCTGGTTGGTTGCTGGGAAGTAAATTATGAACATTTATAAAAGTGTCTTAACTAAATACTTAAACGAAATATTCGACTCTGAAAATAGACCCGAATTTTTTTGCCGAATTTGGACTTCGCAAATTTGTTCATAACGTGGCGAGTAATTTGCGCTCCCATGTAAAAATGTCTATTCATTCAAAAGCAGATTTTACTTTTAAGAAGTAAATGGTGATATTATAATGCGAGATGCCTATTTACTGTCAGATTGATTTATTGACGAATCACAGTCAGCTTCACTCCCTTCGTTCTTCAAGAGTTGATTTTACCCCTCGCCATTATCTTCTCGTCTATTAATTCCTATGTCTGTGGTTGCCACATATAAATTCAGGGCAAAAAAAATTAAAATTTCAAAACGCCTACTTCTTCTACCCCAGACTTATTCTACAATTCAATCCACTCCCTAAACTCTGAATATTGGAATAAACTCACCAAACAATTACATACACATTACATTTTATTTATATAGATAAACTAGCTGACGGGTACCCGGCGTTGATGGGGGTTATTCTTAGAAGATAGACATATACCATTATGAACTTTTCTGTAGGCCTTTTAAAGATGTACAATTCCTTAGTACATTATGTTGATGTATCTCCTCAGGTTTAGCCAGCGTTAGCAATGTAAGCGGTGAACATATTTTATTTACGATTTGATTACAAAACATCGACTTTTCTCTACTTTCTATAAATTTAATATGCATTTATTATATACATAAACCTTTCGGAAGAAATTCTCTAAATGATAGTGAAAACCCTATTAAAATCCGCTGCGTAATTTAGAAGAACTAAGAGCACAAACAGACAGACGCGGATAGCGACTTTATTTTATACTATTCAGTAAATAATAATTGGATAAGTTGTATAGGGCCGTTGAAAAATAACCTCAAGGGCGCTGAATAGTTTTGCCACGTACGTACAAATCAAAAACACTCATTATTCATATGCAGAGATGTGCAAAATGGGTACCCAAAACCATTTGAGATGCAAAATGGAAATGGGTCAAAACTTTTTCATTTGAAAATGCAAAATGGTTTTTAGAAAAGCATTTCAAATGCAAAATGCAAAATACCTATTTTCAAAATGCATTGAAAATGCAAAATGGTTTCTCAGGTCAAACAATTAAAATAATTATAGAATTTTTAAACAATTTTGTCATTTAATAATGGACATCAATGTAGAAAAACATATTACATGATGGTAAATCCAAAAACACCACGACTACAGATTATGAAACCACAAAAAATTTGCGCGGGACTAATGTTGCCAACGTAAAAACATAGAAACTGCTATCTAACATTTAATATTACAGCGTCATAGCCCCATGTTCAGTATTTGAATCAGTATTTTTTGTAATGGTATCACTCAATTGCCAGGGCTCCTACCAGGGAGCAACTTGACAAATGTAAATTATCTCTCATAGCGAGGTTGAGGACCGACTGATATTTGGGGTTTATGAAAAAAAGATGAGTGGAGATAGTAGGAAGAATGTTGCAAAAAAGGAATTTAAAATGGAAAATGTATTGAGAAAAGCATTTAAAATGCAAAATGCAAAATTCCAATTCATTTGAAATGGATTTATTTGAAATAAAGCACATCTCTGCTCCTATGTCCATAGGAATGAGTGCTGAGTGGTTTAAACAAACATTTACTTGACGGGTGTTACTCAGCGCTGGTGAAACATATAATACGTTACTTGACGAGTAGTGGTAGTCGACAGTTTTCTGGGAGATATTGAAACATCCCCTTCAGGAATCGTATCCACAGCCAACAACATCGAATATTAATTCAGTTAATTATGATGTAATGTGCAATTGCACCTTGAACTGAAACGAACCACGACTCTATTCCTTAATCGAGACTAGAATCTTAATTAGGTAAGTCTGCCAAACATTGCGTTCCAATTCCCACACACGTAATATTTTCACCTTAGGACGGGTTGTTTCACAGAATTTTAACAATTCATCAAATTCAAAGTTGATTTTCAAGTTTTATGAAGGTTCTATTCATGTTATATTATTATATCACTAGCTGACTTGTACCCGGCGATGCTGTGGGTTATTCTTCGAAGATATACACGTAACATTGCTAATGTTTTTGTAGGTCTTTTAAGATATATAATTGCGTAGTACATTATTTTGATGTATCTCATAAGGTTTAGCCAGCGTTAGCCCGAAACATATTTTTACGACTTGATTATCTCTCTTCTTTCTTTAAATATAATATGCATGTATCATATTATGTTAACCCTCCGGAAGAAATTCTCTAAGGTTAAAGTAAAAACCGTATAAAAATCCGTTGCGTAGTTTAGAAGAACTAACCTCACAAACAGACGTCGAAAATATTTTATTTTCGACGTGATTACAAAACATCGACTTTTCTCTATTTTCTATAAATATAATATGAATGTATTATATACGTAAACCTTCCGGAAGAAATTTTCTAAATGATAGTGAAAATCCGTTGCGTAGTTTAGAAGAACTAAGCGCACAACCGACTATTTAGAGATTATTGACCAGTTGCTTCACTAAACTGACATAGTAACAGAACTTGGATAGAACCTTCCACAGAACTCGAAAATCAACTTGATGAAATTTGATGTATTGTTCAAATTCTGTGTAACAACCCGTCCTTAATGTGCCAAATGCCTTGGGAAAGTGGTTCAATGAATTATGTAAATGTGGAATCAAATTTTGGGTGTCGAAGAGGCGTCGCGTCGTTTTGGGATTATTATGAAATACATAGTATTGACTTGCCGATTATATAATTTAGGTTAAATTAATTGCCTAACAGTGATTTTCGATTAAAAATCATAATAATTACAAATTTCATCTCGGCCAAGTCGGCGGGCCGCGCAGTAAAGATACTACAAATTAATCTTTACATTCGGGTTTCGCTAATGCAGATAAAAAAAAACGTAATAAATGGATTAAAAAAATAGTTCGTTAGCTCCTCTTTTAGCCGCCTGCATATTATGTATGTCAATTTGTAATCCGATGCAACCATGAACAATTGAAAATGTCAACAAGTCAACTTTTCAACTTTGTCTCTTGTTCCAAGAATATTAACGTTTGTAGCGTTCCATTGAATGCTTTTATAACTACGACGGCGACGGCACGGCGACGGCACGGCGACGGCACGGCGATGGCACGGCACTACGCCATAAAAGGGAAATAAAAATTTTATAATGATTTATAGGAAGACGCTTTAAATTTATCGTTGCCGTTGACGTCAACGGCAAAATGAAAAGCGTCTTCATACAAACCCATACAGTTTACTTCCCCGTTATGCCGTCAAGTAACATTTTAGCTTGTTACAGCCGTATCAAGGTATGTAAAATTATACACGTTATACTTGCTCACAATTGCATTGTTAAACCTATCCTAATAATATAACCTAACCAAACAGATAATGGAACAATGGAAAAACACAATTGCTGTTTGATTTGGTTAGGTTCGAAAGAGTGGCAATTTATTTTAGATTGTATTTTTCGTCTCTAGATAAGTATAGCAATTATGTACCTAGGTACCAAGAAAAATACGCCTTTAATATGCGTTCATAGATGACAGTAATTTAATTATTTTATTAAAATACGCCTTTTATAAAGCAATTATTTGTTCGCGCCCGTACATACTCAATATGAATAATATTAAACAGTTTGCTCTGTACAAAAACTTAAATATCTCAAGAAAGACATACAAATACAATATTGTATCGATGATTTAATCCAAAATTGTATTATTATGCCGTTATTGAAAGATTTGATAAAACTATTTATTCATATTAATATTGCGTATGTACGGGCGCAAGCAAATAATTCGTATTAATAGTGTAAAGCGTAACTTGCAAAAAGGTTATTTTAATAAAATAATTTAATTAACGTAGTTCGTTATAATCTACGCGTATATTATAACGAACGTTGCGTTTGCGTTTAAGTTACGGGGATTGAACGGTTTAATGTGCTTACTTGGTTTGCTGACGATATTTTTTAAAATCTAGATTAATTTTTGTCCTCCGTGAACTATTTCCCCGGCTGCTAACCGGTTGTTACGTCCCTGATCAAGGATTAACAACCTATTTATTGGCAAGCCACTGGTTTTGAAAAATCAAGGCATTGAAAACAATGTTAACCTTCAATATTCGTTAACCTATTAGCATACGGATTCAATTTCTATAACCTTAACCGATTTGGCAACATGACCTAGAAAGGCTCTGCACGTAGATATTTGGGAGGACAAGCGTAGTACACGTTCTCTACTAAAGACTCCGTTATAACCTCTGTAAATGCTTATTTTTATGAAAACGAATTAGAGGTCATAACGAAGCTATCGGAGGTACGCCATACGTCCTTATACCATACCTTCATTAGGTTTCCTCAACCAGCGTGCAGGACCTTTGTAGGTTATGTAATGTCTTCATAAAGCTTGAGGTCAAGAAACGAAATTCGTATGCTAATAACAATAACTGACAGACTACCAGGACGAATTCAATTACATGCCGTTTAAGAGAATGTTGTATGGGTTACAATGGAGTAGAATCAGTGGAATACCTTTAGTGTATCTACTATTTGTCCTTCCTGCATCTACGTGCAGAGTATTTGTAGGTTATGTCTCCATAAGGCTTGAGGTAAAGAAACCAAATTCGGACTACTATCCAAGTATTGTGAAATAGCCGGCCCAATGAATAATAACAGAACTTTCACAGAACTTGAATTTTAACTTTGAAATTTGATGAATTATACAA
The DNA here is from genome assembly GCF_061612785.1 of Hesperophylax consimilis. Classification (NCBI taxonomy): domain Eukaryota; kingdom Metazoa; phylum Arthropoda; class Insecta; order Trichoptera; family Limnephilidae; genus Hesperophylax; species Hesperophylax consimilis. The sequence continues at coordinate 26,140,523 of NC_142840.1, forward strand.
TTTCTGAGAGAAGTTGAAAATACATAAAGTGCTAGGAAATTCATTCTTACTTAAATCAATAGAAATTACTCACAGTGCAGTTAACCCTTTCGGACCGTGTGTACATTTGAAAATACATAAATTTAAGAAGTTTTTCCTCCCTATGTACAGCGAATACAATTAGGTGGTTTTCGTGTTTCAATAGCTGGTTTAACTGGCTTTGCGCACTATTTTGATCGGATTTTATAGCTGATAGTTTAGGCGGTAGTCATTTTTATATTTTGAATTGTGTTTTTTGTATCCAATCTCGACCGATTTTTTTAATGTTAAAGTTGAAGATTTTTTTAATGTTTAATTATTATGTATATATATGAATGAACCCACGACGGCCGGCGTGGTCTAGTGGTATACGCTTTTGACTACAGATCCGAAGGTCGCGGGTTCGAACCCGGCGTGCACAAATAAATTTTATTTGATTAATTTGTGTTATTTCACAATTAATTAATTTAAAATAATATATAGTATATTTGCGGCACGTTCCAGAGTGGAAGATACTCTCAGTATCGCCCTGGTGTAAGACCACCATTCAGAATTGAAACGTTGCTTGAAATGGCTTTAGCCGTGTTTGGTGACCAGATCTGAATAGCCAGGTACTTCCCCACCTTCCTCTTCCCCATCTCCCTCCCCTCCCCAACACCCTCAGCCTCACAACATATCCCAATTGGGGATGCCATAGTCTCACTGGCTCCAGACGGGAGCAGTTGGGACTCTTGTGCGGTAATACTGTAAAAAAAAAAAAAAAAAATTGAAAATTATATATATATTTAAATTTAATAAAACCAAATAAATGCGAAATACGACCTCTAAGACCTAATCTTCTTTGAAAAGAAATTAGAAAAAAATTCTACTACTACCATTTGTTATCAAGCATCAAATATGTTCCACCACTGCCAGTTTTTATTCAGGTCTGAAATGGTTAAATGTAGAGGTATAGTGCAGTTAAAATCAGTGTTGCCAAGTTAGCATATTATATGCTAAATTTGGCATAATTACTCCATGTTTAGCATAACTATTATGCTTTTAGCATATAGCATATTTATTTGGCTTATTTTTACAGAAACATGAAAATAATAAAAACCAATTTTTTAACTAACAAAAATGATATCGATTGAAAAACTGGTGTCTCAATGGAGAAACATAGTTCACATTAAATGGGAATACTTGACTTCCACTGTAGAGTTTTGGAATGAAGTCATGCAATATAAAGATGCAGCTAATAATAACCCCTTCGGTGATTTATGTCAGTTTGCAATGTCTATTTTAACATTGCCGCATTCAAATGCGGACATTGAACGTGTATTTAGCCAAATGAGTCTGGTCAAAACAAAACTCCGAAATCGTTTGGCGGTGAGAACCCTGAATGCCATTTTGTACGTGAGATTTGGCCTAAGGAGAGCAGGAAAGTGCTGTTATTCTTACACTGTTCCTGACGAAGTACTACGCTGCATTGGGACCAAAGAAAGTTACGACTCCGTCTCTCAGCCTTCCACATCAGCTGCTGTTAATGAAGAATAAGAAGACAAAGATGAAGATATTGATATTTTATTTCACTGATTTTATTTCTAAATTAAATTTATGTTAGCTTTTTTTTGACATTTTTTAAAGTAATTTAGCATTTTTCCGACATATTATTCCCATCACTCTATTTCTCAACAAATACTAAGTTAAATTTATGTTGGCTTTTTTTTGGCATTTTTTAAAGGAATTTAGCATATTTCTGGCATATTTTTCCCATCACTCTAGCATATTTTGAAGTAGTTGAGTTAGCAACACTGGTTAAAATACCGGTCAGTGGCTGAATTGGCATCGCATTTGGATCCCACCCAGGCGTCGTGCGTTCAACTCCTCGACTGGTCATCAAGTCCTCTAACATGACACAAGCAACATTTTCCTTTTACTGTGGTGGTAGCAGGAGATTTTAAAATATTTTTAGGTTATTCGTAACCCGGGAATGTTTGTCATTCTTTAAATAAAATAAAAAAATTCCCAAGGAAAGACCTGAAAAATGTTCATACTACAGTATAGATAATAATTAAATATTGCTGGGAACAGAAATAATGATTTTTCTTCTATCTCATCAACATCATTTTTACCTCTTTCAAAAGATAAGTAGGTAGGTACTTATTACTTATATTTCAATATATTCATATAATAAATTATAGATAATGTATTATGTGCCCTAATCTTATTCATTTCATTGTTATAATGTAATTATAATAAAAACTAGGAGCATGGCTTCGTATGCGCGATTTAAAACAACATTTGATTAGAGAAACCGGATTAACGATAAGGAAATATATTATCTAACCTAAGCCCTAAATTAGTTCTCCAATATGACTGCAAAGATTTGATTTGCCATTTTTGACATCCGGATACATCAATGCATCCGATGACATTTTTATTCTAAACTAACTAAACCCTACCACGCTTCGCTGTGGCTAATGTCTTTATCTGGCGTCGCCTACTTCTTTCACCATTCACTTCTGCATACCACAATGTTAACTAACTAACCATCACGCCGTTTTCCAGCAGGGGTAGGCAGAGAGGACGGACCGCCAAACAACTCGGTCTTGGCACACACTCCTTGCCTCATTCACATTCATACATCCTCTCATACATACTCTTCTATTATTCTGACTCTTGACATGGCCCGACTCGAGTATCTTATTCACTTGATCGTTCCATGTCTTCCTCGGGCGTCCCGGACTTCTGCTACCATTCGCATTTTCATCATATATCATCCTTACACCCTTTTCTTTGCTCATTCGCTCTACACGCCCAATGTTGCTGTTCAAAAATACATTACACCGACAATAATTCGACGTGCAAAGATATTGCGTTAAGTATTCCTCGAGCGTCCCCGACTACTTCTACCATTCACCACATTATAAAGACCTCTGGCGCTAATGAGAACAAACTTTGAAATAAATCGGTTAAGAACTGTCGGAGATTTGAGATTTTGAACAAACGAACATTTTTATTTATATAGATGTGTGTTTCAAGGTACCTACTCAAAGATTTCTTTTTGGTTTATAAAAAATATCTACAATTTTTTTTATTTTTTATTCTTTATATTGGCTTTCACCCATTAAGAGTGATCTTGGCCATACATTACAACATTATTCTTATTAATAAATACAACAAATTACAGGATAAAATTGATGACATAACATAACGTAACATAAATAAACCAAACATAACATAACATAACATAACATAGCATAACATAACATAACATAACATAACATAACATAACATAACATAACATAACATAACATAACATAACATAACATAACATAACATAACATAACATAACATAACATAACATAACATAACATAACATAACATAACATAACATAACATAACATAACATAACATAACATAACATAACATAACATAACATAACATAACATAACATAACATAACATAACATAACATAACATAACATAACATAACATAACATAACATAACATAACATAAACATAAACATAAACATAAACATAAACATAAACATAAACATAAACATAACATAACATACTTAACATAAACGGTACAGAGCTGGTAACAGTAGATTATCACAAAATTATTAAAAATAGGAACCTGTGTACAATATAAGTGGGCGCTTTTCGTTATTTAACCAAAGATTTTTCTAAAATTAGGAGCGTTTTTTTAAACAGAATTATGAAATTGGCAATCTTATAAACAAACACAGCATATGGGAGTAAACAAATGTGACTATAAAACATAAAGATAAACATAACACAAACATACCATGAACATAACATAAACATATCATAACATAACATGAACATAACATATCATAAACATAAACCTACCATAAACATAACATGGGTGTAACATAAACATATCTTAACAGAAACAATACAGAGCTGGTAATAATAGGTAATTACAGAATTATAAAAATAGAAACCTGTGCACAATAGTAGTGGGCATTTTTTGTTAAGAACAGATTTTTCCAAAATTAGAAGCATTATTTTTTAAAAAATTATTTTTTTGTTGAAGTGAAATCTATTTTAGCACTGCACCAACCGCATAAAAAAACTTGAAAGTATTCATAGAAAATAATTATTAATCATACTAATAGTTAGGTACTACCCTGCTTCGTCAAAGATAAAACATTTTTATCATTATCAATCGATTGATATCTGTGACACAATTTAATGGATGAATGGATGAAAGCCCCATTGCTCACGTTAGAAATGATTTTTTGGGCTGAAAAATGTTACGTTGACCAAGAAATATTAAACTATTGTAATTTAGCGATGCTAAAACTCACCATTCGAAAGAAAATTTTATTGCCTTGAGTTGTTTTTGTTTTCACACAAACGGATTGTCGTGTTTTTTATTATTTAGATACCTATTAAATTTAAAAAATCATACTTTAAAAATTTCAGGACGCCAGAGCTCTTATAAGTGTTTAAAGATAGCATCTATTTGTCTTTGGTTGTATGAACATATACGAATTTCTCAGAAATTGGATGATATTAGAGCAGTTAATAAACAAAATAAACGTTGGTCCTTCCGAATCGGATTTTAACTCAGTTATTTGCGGCAACGTTCATCCTCAGTAAAACCCAAAAAAGTTTCTCTAAATACTATTTTGTTTTATTTTTCAAAATCATATCATGAGCTATTCAAATTAGAACCTAATGATAATTCGTTAGCCATTAACCACCCCTCCCCTTTGCTTGTATCATTTACGCTTGTATCTTGGCACTGTTAGTAGGTACCTACGCATGGGCGTCGCGTCGGCAGGCAGATAGACAAATTGGTGTTTAAAAAATCAAAGGGAAAAAAATGCGTGAACAGCTGGCGCCAAAACCACAATATCTGTTATTTTTTTATAATTAATTTGCCAGTAACGTAACTACTTCTGCCTAGGCCCAAGAGGCCCTGGCCTAGGTTTCCAACCTCGGGTTGGGGACCGATTTTTATTTATTTTTTTAACATTAACTCGACGCACGAAAGAAATAAGTTCCTTCTAAGGCAAAATTTATTTATGGCGATGCTTTGAAAATGGTACATAGGATTCGGACAATGATGCATCAAATTTTCCATGGGACCCTAAAGTCGGATGGGGCCACGGCTAGGTGCCAATGATACACATTGAGGACACAGAACCTAAAGAAAATATTGCTTGTGCAATGATGGAGAACTTTGAGGATGTTCTGACTATTTCCTTGTTCCTTCCCTGTAAGCTCTATAAAAAATAGCCTTCCCCCTAGCTTGGAAGCTGGCGACGCCCCAGTACCTACCTACATACTTTGAATTTTAAACCGCGGGTTTAAAGAAATGCATAAACTCTAATCTTTTGCCTAATTATGTTATATTTGGGGATGCTGTGTGGAGGAATTTCTGGTAAGAAATACAGCTGGAGAAGGGTGGTTAATCTGGGGGCCAGTGTGTCCAGTAGTGACGGTCAAAGAAACCTCAACCGGCCTCTCCCGATCCAACGCACCCGCCGTTAAGACCCGAACAAACCTCACCCCGTGAACCAGGGCACTACAGCCAAGTCACCAAACGTAGCGAACCACTTGGGGTGACCGAGTGATGTGATGGTTGCCGAGGCAGGGCTCGTTATACATATATTAATCTAAGTTTAAAAGCAATCACAAATCGTAAATAGAGATAGTAATACAATAACACTTCCTCAATTGTTTTTCGTCATAGATACACTTACTTTATTCGGAGGCATAAAATTGTGTCGGGAAAGGAAAATTTTATTGGATATTGTTGACACAAGAGGACAATGCAAAAAAATCCGGAAATGATGCGGCATCTGAGTGCATTACAATTAATTGTATGGGTACTTACCTACATACCAACTTATCTAAAAATGAACCTATCGAAACAGTGTAAGCTAGCACACGATACCCCAGTTAGACAGGCATAGTGAAAATATGTGTAAACCTTACTAATGTTTATTATGTACCTAATCAACATATAAGTAAGTGTTACGATCGTTACGATCAAGGGAGGGATATGGTGTGGTAGCCCTCTATCCCCTAACCATGAAGAAGGTTTCGTTTTTACCTGAAGGGCGTGCTTTTGAACATATAAGGGCCCTCTAGAAATTTCTGGAACAGTCCAGAACATTCGAGAGTATTCGACAGCATTACAGAACATGAATGTTCAGGAATAGTCTGGAACGTTCGGGAACCTCCTGGAACATTCAAGATAATAATGAACGAAAAACGGGATTGCTGGCCGTTTCCTGATCAAGCTTAGAGATAAAAAATAAAATCTCTAAATAGTGTAAAACAAAGTCACTATCCGCATCCGTCTGTTACTGCGCTTAGTTCTTCTAAACTATGCAACGGAGTTTGATAGGGTTTTCGCTATGCAAAATGCATTGAGAAAAGCATTTGAAATGCAAAATGGTTTTTAGAAAACCATTTAAAATGGAAAATACCCATTTTGCATTTCCATTTGAAATGGATTTATTTGAAATAAAGCACATCTCTGCACGTCAGCTAGTAATAAATAGAATAGATGGGGAAGAGGAATGTGGGAAAGTATCTGGCTATTCAGATCTGGTCACCAAACACGGCCAAAACCGTTTCAATTCGAAGTAAACCCCTAAGAAGTGAGCATTGCTTAAAACATGTCGGTTGCTTTTAAACAATACTAGTGGTTAAAACTAATTGTTGATAATTTTTAATTAAAATATTAACCACTCACATTCGATTTAATTAATATCATACCTCCAAATACTAATATGGAAACCATCTAGATTTCATCGTTTATTCCTTATTTAAGGGTTTTAAAAAAATTAAAAAATCAAAAAAAAATCATAAAAATCATCTACCCACCTAAATTTGGGTGGCCATCGCTCGAGTGGGAGTTTATTTCAAGTAGCCAAATAATAATAATAATAAATAATGTGGAGTACGTTCGCTTTGATTTTGAAACGAAGGTTGCAGAATTTGGTATCAAAAAATATTAACGTAGTTTCTACACGTGTAAACAAATGATGTTTTGTACACAGCACACAATGATATTATTATTGCACGTAGGTGACGTAGGTCAGGTGCTATTATTTGATGTGGTCACGTTCCAATTCATTAAATTTAAAATGGTCACCCATTCTTACCTGTGCCTAATTTTGATAACTACATTATTACCCGCTTGGCTACCTCTGGTATATTTGAGTAGGTACCTAATATAGTTCTGATAAGGAAATGTATTAAACTTGAAAGTTGAACTATTGGTTGTTGAAACAACCAAAAGTAATCATTTTGTAATAAAGATTCGAGTGCATATTATATTTGATAAGCCATGTAAGTATGTACGAAGTGGCCTTTACCTACCGTGTGAAATGGGGCCTGAAATATAATATATGATATGAAGGATTAATGTCCTCTTAAAAATGGTCTAATAACAGTCGAAAACTACTCCGAAATACATAGCAACAATCAACAATCTACAATGAATATCTAATTTATATTTATTCATCAAATTTATCTTTTGAGTGGAACAAACTCACTTATTTTTGCAATAAGCAACAACGAACCTAATACGTTGGGTATATTTTATCTGCACAGATTAAAAATCTTTTTTGCGCAGTCGATCAAAGAGTCAATAAAGAATAAACTTTGTTTGCATCTACAATATATCTTCCGTTGCGGTTACTAATTAGGACAAGTAGACGGTGACCGGATAACTCATCAAAATGACAATTAAACACACCTATAAAAAGTGTTATAAAGTTTTGAAAAGTGATGAAACAAAAACTAAGTTAATTAGATTACATATGTATTTAATTTTTTATTACTATTTAATCTAGTTTTTATTTAACTTTTAATGACTTTATATCACCTTTAAACAGAGGCGGATTTGCAGTCTTGGCCGCCCTAGGCCCCAGACCATGTAGCCGCCCCTTTCTCAGTACCCATCATATTGACCAGGAGTATCCAAACTTTTCAGTAAGTTCCTAGGGTCAAAACCGTTTTAATTTTCCTGCCATTATCATTCATGGTTCATGGGGTGAGATTTGTCCAGGTCTTGGCGGCGGATACGTCTGCCCACCTGCTGCGTGGCGGGCCGGATCGAGAGAGACTGGGTGAGGGAGGCCTTTTGACCTTTCCAGCCGGACTATCTTGACCCATCGCCTTGCACCGCAGTTGGAGGGATGTATTCATACGTATGTCACTCCTGGACACACTAATCCCCAGATTCCTACCCACCCCTCATACATTTTCCTTTTCAGAACTTCCTATCCTTCCCTTCCTTAAAAAGACCCTCCACACAGCATCACCTAAGATGACATAGGTCGTGAGGGAAAATATTTTCCTCAAAGCCTCCTGTGTGGAATTAATGTAAAAAATACGCTTGCTTAATTCGCTAGTTCAATTACTGTATAATTGTCGATTGTCGCAGGCCGGATTGATGACATTGGCGGGCCGTTGTTTGGAGACCCCTGATATAGAATATAGACTACATAATGAATTTACTTTATTGACAACTTTTATCTAAATCGATTTATAAATTTAGTTAACTATAATAGCTGCTAGTTTGTAATACTTTCTAAGGTTTCAAGGATTTTAATAAAACATTTAAAACAGTTTTAGGTTTAATTTATTTAACTAGTTTCAGGTTTATTCTCATACAATAATATATAAGTGTTTCACAGTTACAATTGGGGTTGCTAGATACGGGCTGGATAAAAAGTTATTATTAAGTCTCCAAACAAATAAAAGAAATCAGCACCTCTTTTAAATAAAAATCAACTTAAGGTTCATATTCGAATATAATAACTAATTTTTTTAATTTTTTATTTTTTTTATTTTTTTTTTATTTTTTTTTTATTAAAACACAAATAACATTGTTTACATCACTTTATTTCGATACAAAATCTCAACATGTTTCATGAACCAAGTTCACTTCATCAGGAGCACAAGTATACTAATAATAATAACTAAACTTAAAAGTAATAATAACTAAACTTAAAATACAAATTAAAACGTTAGTAAAAAAAAATTACGTAAAGCATTATCTAACATAAAAAAAACTGAACTCAAAACAAAAATCTGGCAGTTACAATTCTCGTCTGCACTTAAGTGCAGCAAAATCATTAATTAGATATTCGCAATCCAATTTCCTTAGAAAATCTGCTTTTATGTTAAGCAAAGCAAGATTGTTCAGCCTTTGCTCCGCCATTGTTGTGCGTAAATATTTTTTTACACGTCGTAAACAAGAAAATGATCGTTCTCCAGAACAGTTACTGACTTTTTTGTCACGATTGGCCGCCCCTAATATCTGGCCGCCCTAGGCCCGGGCCTACATAGGCCTAAGGGCAAATCCGCCTCTGCCTTTAAAGGTGTGTTGAATTGTTATTTTGAGGAGTTATCAGGGAAACTTTATTTTTTTAATTTTCCCTAAAAACAAATACTGTTAAAGAAAACTAGATAGAATTATCTTTCGGGTGTATGCATTTAAAATAAACATTACTATTTCTAAATAATAAAATATTAATATCAAACGAGAAAAATGTTGTCAAAAACGCTAACCACATTTTTACTTAATTTTTTACTCCAATCGGTTCCACGATAACTGCTCAAAATGTCAATTCAACACACCTTCAAAAGGTTTGATATTAAAATTTTATTATTTAGAAATAGTAATGTTTATTTTAAATTCAAAAACCGGGAAGATAATTTTATCTAGCTTCTTAAATAGTTTTTGTTTTAACGGAAAATTAAAAAATAAAATGTATACAGCGCATTTGAAATGTACAAAAAACTGAAAAAATATGATGAATGTACTGAAGGGTTAAAAAAATTATTATGTGGTCACCCCAAAAGCTTAGGAACTCACACTCACTTAGTAGTGAACAAAAATATAAGATACCAAATGCATAAGTAAACGAGTAATAATTGCCACAATTTAAGGTTTTTAGGTTGCGGGAAAAATATTACGACCAAACTAACAAAACGTGTAGAAAATTAAATGTCCCCAAGGGTTAACTTTCACTATTATGTGTTAAAAATACGTAACGTGTTATGTGATAACGTATTAAGAGGAACAGCCATTTTCGATGCAAAGTTTAGATAATTTCTATTTTGTTTATCACAACACAAAATTATGTTTTAAGTAGAGAATATGTTTTTCTATACGCCGGGGGATGAAAATGTGTAACAATGTTTAAAAAAATTGCGTAGAAAATATTTCATCTAAATTTAGAGAAGAATTATCAAAAAATTAATTTTTACAACATCGACGATTTATGTAATGAGATTATTTAGTAAAATATTTACAGTTATTATTATACTAATTTCGGTTGTTGGTGCATGGGTAATGAGAAATATTCCTGCGAAACGCGTGATGAGTATTAACACAACATTATTTAAGTTATATATTGTAACGTCAAGTGAACTCAAGTTCTATGATTTTTTTTGAAATTGAACTATGTACTTATCGGAGCTACTTATCATATCAGACAAGCGATAAAGTAGGTACCAACGTTATTTTATTATAATAAATAAAACTTATTCGAAACGTGTGGTTGTATTTTTAAAATATTTGACAGATCTATATTGTTATTGATGTATAAAGACGAAAAAAATATTATCCCCAACGACGCTACTATAATTAAATAACGGGAGTGGGGAGTCGGGAGGCTAAAATTAAAAAAAAACATCAAATTTATATTGTTGTGAACATAATAAATCATTTTGATAAAGTTTTTGGTAATGTCCAAGTCTTTGCAATTCTTGAAAATCTTTCCAAACAATTTTCTTTAAAATTTTGACAGCAAACATAGTTATTTTAATTTACATTACTTATAGTTTAAATATGAGGTTAGGTTGCGTTTCTATACCATTTTTTCCTTAATGAACCATTGAAATAGATGCGAGAGTTAAAAGTATCAAGTATCATCCGTATAACATGATAGAAAATACGTGTCGGGCTTACCGCTGATAGATCTGTTGAAAATTCTTCGCATAAAAAAGTTAGGTATACGAGTGTAACAGAAAGGGGAGTTACAACAGAGCCCTCAGTAACAGAACTGTATCACAAAAAAGATTCAAGTGATTTGTCCAGCATTCAACCTTGGAGGAATAATATTGATGTTTAAATTATATTTAGAATAGACTGGTTCTACTTTTTCATCCAATTTTATCCCGATGCTCTAAACGCCGAACGACCGGAAACTACCTAATCTGGTCCCCGCGCATTGTTACTCTAGTTCATAGACATATGAATATTAGTAGACCTGCCCTAAGTGATTAAAAGCGTATTATCCCCACTCCCCATACCGGTTCCATTGGAGCCGGCTGTGCTCGCGTATGGCCTCAAGTGAAATTTGAAAACGTGACGTCATCATTCTTGTGCGAACTATGGTCGAGGCATCATCGGTTCATTTTACGAAATAACACGGCAAAATGTTGACTTGTACTATGAAAACTTGTAAAAATAGATGTGAAAAAGAGAATAAACCCAATTGTCGTATTACATTCCATATATAAGCATTATTTTACTTTATTTTAAGCATATTCACATCGTATAATATGAATCAGTTGTTAATATCACATCGAGAAACGTCTGGACGCGAAACACAAAGCTGGTTGGTTGCTGGGAAGTAAATTATGAACATTTATAAAAGTGTCTTAACTAAATACTTAAACGAAATATTCGACATAGGAATTAATAGACGAGAAGATAATGGCGAGGGGTAAAATCAACTGTTGAAGAACGAAGGGAGTAAGGCTGACTGTGATTCGTCAATAAATCAATCTGACAGTAAATAGGCATCTCGCATTATAATATCACCATTTAGTTCTTAAAAGTAAAATCTGCTTTTGAATGAATAGACATTTCTACATGGGAGCGCAAATTACTCGCCGCGTTATGAACTAATTTGCGAAGTCCAAATTCGGCAAAGTAAGGCAGCTTCTATTTTCAGAGTCGTAGTTAGTTTCAGAGTATTTAGTTAAGACACTTTTACAAATGTCTCATAATTTACTTACCCCAGTAAACAACGATGAGCACACTTGAGAATCGCTACATTGTGATGTGATAGTATATGTTTCTAAAACTGATCCATATAATACGGTGTGAATAAGCTTAAAATAAAGTAAAATAATGCTTACTTATGGAATGTAATACGACAATTGGGTTTATTCTCTTTTTCACATCTATTTTTACAAGTTTTCATATCACAAGTCAACATTTTGCCGTGTTATTTCGTAAAATGAACCGATGATGCCTCGACCATAGTTCGCACAAGAATGATGACGTCACGTTTTCAAATTTCACTTGAGGCCATATGCGAGCCCAGCCGGCTCAATGGAACCGGTATGGGGAGTGGGGATAATACGCTTTTAATCACTTAGGGCAGGTCTACTAATATTCATATGTCTATGGCTGAACAGTAATTTATATAGGCATTGATGTATGAATGAATCAGTTAGGTACTATCGATGTAATTTTTTTTAACTTATGTATTACATGTAATAAGAATTTTATTATTTTTTGAGATTTTCATGGCCAAAAAGCATAAATCACTATAAAATTTTATTATTGTTTTCAGTATGAATCACAAATGCCCCAAGTGACGAAATACCAGACCAAGGCAATTGAGAGAAGCACTGAAGAAAAAACTGAAAATGAAGTAAGTTCCTATACCTACTTTCGAATTAATAATATTAATATTCCTGACATTCCTATGCTATGGAACATTGAACACTGCAAAAAGGTTGCATATTCTATTGTTTCTGTGTATTAACTTCATGGATCCCAAGATGGGGTTGAGCGTTGATCGGGAATGGCGGTTCAGACGGTTCGATTTTAGATGAACAACTTTTATTGAACGACAAAAATTGAACAAGATTTTGTTCAGACGTTTCAGTTTAAATGTAACGTTAGCGGTTTATACATATATGAATGGAACCGATATTGATAATCAAGATGTGAGTGGTTTATTTATGATCAAGATGGGGTCAACTGAAATTATTAGAAGATACTGAAGGGAATCGAAATCATTTACGTAATTCGGATGAACAATTTAAGTTTTTTTCAATTTTTTAAGTTTGGTATTTTTCTCTTATTTAAACCAAAATATGACCTTAAAATAGGTTCTTAGGTTGTCAGTTTAACCCTAATAATAACAGAGTTACTCCTGGGGAACATGAACAAAAAAAATTATATCTCTTGATTTTTTCAAACAAATCGCCGCGTATTTTGCGTATCGCTTGTGAAGGATTTTCCTCAAGCGCGTTTATTTTTTATGCTAGGTTGTAACCCTTATTCCACCAACAAATACTGTAAATATATGGCTGCCTTTACATAAGTAAGTTTTTTTCCCGTAAGTCGCTCAAGCTCGACTTATGGCAAAATCAACAATGTAAACGAAACTGTAATTTATAGTTGCACTTACCGTAATTTATAGTAAGTTACAAACATCGTAAGAGGCGTAGGTATTTTTCTCGGGCGTCCCTGATTTTTTCTTTCTTTCGCTTCTAAGGATGGGTTGTTTCATAGAATTTGAACAATTCATCAAATTTCAACGTTCATTTCCGGGTTCTTTGAATGTCCAATTCAAGTACTTTTACTAAATCATTATAGGCCAGTTACTTGACATAACTGAAATAATAACAGAACTTGAAAAGAACTTTCACAGAAACTGAAAATAAACTTTGAAATTTTAAATTTGAATAACTTTTAAATTAAATTGTTCAAATTCTCTGAAACAACCCGTCCTTAGTATACCACATTGTTACTGTTAAAAAAACTGCACTATTAATCGACTAACCGACTTTAATTTAACTCCGTATAAAACTACAGTACAGAGACAATGCGGGGGTCCCAGAATTTTTCTACCATTCGGTACAGTATACCACATTGTTACTGGAAAAAAACTACATTTTATTGACTCTAGTTAGAATCGTATGTACAAACATAAGTGCAAGGAAATTAACTTAGATTTGGCAAAAAAAAAAGTTAAAGAGATTGTTCATTTCGGACTACAACTGGACTAAGGTCTGAAAAGTGCCTGTATGAGCGAACCTTATATCTAAATAGTATAAAACAATGTCACTATCCGCGTCTGTCTGTTTGCGCGCTTAGATCTTCTAAACTATAGAACGGAGTTTATTAGGGGTTTCACTATCATTTAGAGAATGTCTCCCGGAAGGTTTATATATATAATACGTGGATATTGTATTTATTCAAAGTAGAGAAAAGTCGAGCAGCTAGTATATTATATTTTCAACGAACCTTGGTTCCATCCGTTTCGTAGATGACAATAAACAAAGCCCCAAGAGTCGTCGAGAAGAGCCTTGCATTTCATTTTATAATATATCAGTGGGCACGGGCCGACGTTGTTCTACCACAGACCGCTTTCTATGTAAGGAAGTTAAAATTTGTGGTTGTATTTATTTTTTATGAGAAATCTGAAGAAAAAAAAATAAGGTTGAAAAAAAAAAATTTTTTTTTTTATGAAAACAGCGGGTGTAAACTGTCCTGGAACTGAACTGAAACCAACCATACACATTCATCCAAAATTTGATTGAAATCGTTTGGGCGGTTTCAGAGATTAGCGTGTACGAACACAGCGACACGTGATTTTTATATATTAAGATAATAATAAATAAATTTAATACCTGTTTAATGTATATTTTCTTTATATTTTTCAATTTTATGTAAGTAAAACAATATTATCGACAGTAAAAGCAGTCGTAAATTATATTTTGACTGAGTCAATTGAGTTTATATTTTATTGCTTTGTATTAAGGGGTTCTCATTCATTGTATAATAATATTAATAATAATAATAATGGTCTCTATTCCGAAATGTATCGAGTTAAAATTGGGGAGGTTTCTAAACAGGCTATAAAGTTTTTAATTTTTTGTTTACTCTTAGTGTTGCCAATGAGAGAGAAAATAAATCAGATTGAAACATGGCTAAAAATGTGTATAGTGTGTATAGCTATATTTAGGTCTAGGTCTAGATATAGATATTTATGTTGTATAGTTAGATTCTTTCCAACTTCTTGCATTTACTTTAAACACAACATTCTCTAAGGTTCTATTAGTCATAGTCCCACTAGATCCGGGCAGTGTGACTATTACATGATACACAGCAAAAGGGCCCACCAATATTTTAAAGAAAAATAAGGAAATAATAAATAATGACTTACCAACAGGTTGAAATGTGTTCTACATAATTTATTATAATAAATACATGTAATACTACGTTGCCGCCCTTGAGAGCTCATTTGTCACTTATTTTTACTTACACGCGTTATGACGGCCTCCACAGTTGAGCAAAACCACCTAGATCTGTTGTGACCTAGTGCAGTGGTTCCCAATTAGTGGTAGACGTCTCCCAGGGGTTTGTGATGTTGCTTGAAGGGGTACACGCACGCACTATACGAACAATCTCCGTTTTTCGGGTAGCGCAAAAAACATTTAATTTAATTAGTTTGTGTTATTTCACAATTATTATTATATTTTTATTAACAGAGTGATAACAGTAAGTGCAAAGCAGACAAAGGGTTAACATTAAGTTATAACAAAGTATATATACCAACTGTCCAATAGTGGTGTACAACAGTATGTTATTTTAAATGATCTGCTTGAGGGTAAATATATAATATATGTTTGATGTTGTCAATTAATACCTCTCTAATTGAGAATAACTCGTGTTTAGGGAGAGAAATTTTTGTTCCAAAATAATATATATATATATTTTTTTTTGTAAATACAAATATTTATTCAAGAAAAATTGTTACAATGTGTGATATACATATATATATATGTATATATATTTCACTAGTAATAAGATAAAAGATATTATGATATGATTGATATTTATTATTTTCCAATGTTCTCCCATAATAAGAAATTGCTTGTGTGTATGGGATGAGGTATTATTATTTGTTTAGTTTCTTAGATTGATTTTATTTTTTAATTTTTTTTTTTTTCCTTTATTTATTTAAGATTTTTTTATTTAGTTTAGGTTTTCAGTATGTTTTTTTTAATTGTGTTTTGAATTCTTTGAAACTATCATTTAGTGATCTTATATTTTCTGGCAATTTATTGAAAAAATTTGTTCCTAAGTATTTGTAGTTTTGCTGACCCAAAGTTTTTTTACAAATTGGAATTGGTAACATGTATTTTTGCCTGAGATTTGCTGTGTTTTTGAATGGTACGGTTTTGTTTGGGATATCATCTTTGTAAACTTGTAAGGTTGCGTGATACAGGAAAAGAGTATTTAATTTCCTGACTTTAAATTCTTTGAAAATGAGTTCAGATGAATATAAAAATGATTTCTTTAATATTATTTTAATTATTAGTTTTTGCGCAATGTAAAGAGATTGTGTGTGAGTTTTATAGGCGCCCCCCCATCCTATTATACCATATTGGATTATGGATCGATAGAATGCGAAGTACGTCATTCTCAGTAGTTCTTTATTTAGAATAATACAAGAAGTATATTTGCGGCGTTTTCCACAGTGGAAGATACCTACTCTCCGTATTCACCCTAGTGAAAGACCACCGTATAGAATCAAAATGTTACTCGAAATGGCTTTAGCCATGTTTCGTGTTTAGATCTGAATAGTCAGATTCTTTCCCACCTTTCTCTTACCCATTTCCTTCCTCTTACCACTCCCGTCAACCTCACAACATAACCCCATATTGGCATTGCAATCTGGCTCCAGTTAGTAGGGAGCAGTTGGGACTCTTGCGTGGTATTCACTTTTTAATTCATGAGAAAGAGGGATGAGTTCAATGGATTCATCAACATTATGCCTGTATCAAAAAAATTATTAATCCTTATTTTTTGCAGCCCAACAAAAATGACCTCGCCCTGAACAACAGTGACGATGAGAAGAGATTGCACAACACCTTCGGTTGGACCCGCATAGAGGTGGTGATGATGCTCGTGGTCTGCGTGTTCTTCTTCTCCCTCTGCTTCTCCGTAGTGCTGGAGGCGCTGCAGACCATGGTGCACATCAGCCACATGGACGCCATGCACAACCCCTTGGTGGTGCTGATTATTGGGGCTATCGGCCTGCTACTCAATGGGTTCTGCTATCTTCTGATTGGCGGTATGTTTAAATTGAAGTGTTGTAATTTTTGGATTTCAGTAATACAAGTTATATTCTATTTTTGGTAATTATTCGGAATCGCTGGACAAGGGTTATATGAAATATTTATATATAAAACCTTCTGATTTACCTTAATTTACTATAAAAGGAATCTGACTGCATTTGGGATATTTTTAATTTTAGCATTTTAATTTTTAATTACGTAAATCGAAAATTCACTCTCGTTGTATGGGATGACAGCTGGAATGGTTTCTGTTGATAAAATTTTCTTTTGTTTGTATTCCTGATACGAGTGGCTATATTTTTTACCATGTGCAAATACTAGGTAGGTACTATTTTAGCCAAACTCGAAAAATAAAATAAAGATATTTAGGTATGTTTTATAAAATAGAAAAATTAAAAAAAGGTGATGTTATTATAGATTAGGTTGGATAATTTTAGGTTAGGTTGGTTTATTATTAGGATTTAGGTTAGGATAGATTGGATATTATAGGTAAGGTTGGATTATTATAGGTTAGGTATGATTATTATTAGGATATAGGTTAGGTTGGATTATTATAGGTTAGGTTAGAATATTGTAGGTTAGGTTCGATTATTATAGGTTAGGTTGGATTATTATTAGGATATAGGTTAGGTTAGGTGTCAGATTCCTTTTATAGTAAATTAAGGTAAATCAGAAGGTTTTATATATAAATATTTCATATAACCCTTGTCCAGCGATTCCGAATATTTACCCTATTTTTTTATTATTATACCTTTTATAATAAATTATTACCAGTTGTTTGTTACCTGTATGATGTACCTTAACTTGCAAAGACGAAAACTGATAAATTTTGTTTCTTCAAAGCACATTTCAAATCTAGAATAAAAATAATCGCCTGGTAAAATATGCATATCATTGATAGGTACTTTATCACTTGTTTGGATTTGAAAATCTTACACTTGTGTGTAAATAATATCTTTGTTTACATCACTTTAATATATATATATAACCTCTACTCTACATGTTTCATGAACAATGTTCACCTCATCAGGAGTAAGTATATACTAAAGTCAAAAATTAAATATAGATTACAATTGAACAGTGGAAGAAGTGGAGAGGGTAAGAGTGGGCGGAGTTTTACAGAATTGGGAATTGGGAATCTTACCCCTCCCCACTTCTTCCACTGTTCAATTATAATCTATATTTAATTTTTGACTTTAGTATATACTTACTCCTGATGAGGTGAACATTGTTCATGAAACATGTAGGGAGTATATATATTAAAGTGATGTAAACAAAGTTATTTGTGTTTTAATATAATAAATAATGACATCACAAAGTGAAAAGCTTTCAGAAAAAATTTTCTTCGAAAAATTAAATAATATCTCATTTGATATACGTTTTCTTTCCTCTCGTCTTCAGGTTACACATACCACCAAGGAAGTTTCCTCCACGTGACGGCCAGCGGAGATGTGGTACTCGAGAGTGTGGTGACTGCGGCGTCAGTCCGACAAGGGCAGCGGAGACTCTCCCGGACCAGGAGGTCAGCACAGCCGCCCCCGCAGCCCCGACAGAGACAGGGGCTCCTGGAGGCCATGAGGGATATCATAAGTCAGTAAATTACTTGTTCAATCGTTCAAATTTTTCGACTACCATAATACGGACATTTGTCTAGTGTGGTAGTCGAAAGGCATGTAAAAAAACTGTATACAAATTTATTTTACGAATAAAGGAAAAAAAAAAACAATCATAAAAAAAATTTTAAAAATTTTTTTACAAGTAATTTAGATTTCTATTGATTTTTCGCCCAACTTTGCTTTTACATAGATGAATGTAATGAGCCCTCGAAATTATATGAAAGATTTTAAAGTATACAGTTATGTAAAACTGATAAAGTAAAAAAATCAAATAAAAATGTATAACACTATACTAACCTCAGAACCTAGTGACCATTAATATACATTGCACAAAAACATAAATGTATCAGAAAAAAATTTGATTGATTGGAAATTTTAATGAAATATTTCAAAGTTAATTTTCGTATAATAATTATTACTGAATGTCGGATAAACCATAAATACTTGAATTTGTAAATTGCTGGACAAAAAACCTACTCATATAAAGATAAAATAGAAACTAAAACAACATTATAACACAGATCACTAAAACTTCATTACATATGCTACAATAATTTGTAAGTTTCAGCAAAGTGAAAAGTATGAAAAGAAAACGCTGTATAACTATAAAATCTTCTAAGCAATAAATACAGGATGTCCAGGGGTAAAGTGCACTAACTTCGGGGGTGATTCTACATGATTTTAGAAGTAAAAAAGATAAATAACTTTTAATTTATTTTTTAGGTAAAAAAGTTGAATTCTATGGAAAAATATTTTAGTATGAAAAAAAAAGTTGGAATTTTGAAAAAAAATATTTTTATTTTTTACTTCTACCATCATGTAGAATCACCTCCCGAAGTTAGTGCACTTTACCCACAGACACCCTGTATTATAATCAATGTAGTCTTAATAACTACATAATTACTTTTTTAATCTTATTTCACCGCCACTGACAGAGATGTCATTAAAAAAATATTATCACAATATATAAAAAAATTATTATAATATCTGTATGCATCATTTGAAATGTGATTGTTTTTAATTAATGTTTATTTTTTTGTTCTAGGTTGTCTTTTTGTAATGCTCTGCGCCATTATTGTATATACTATTGACGTTCAATATGCCAAATACATAGATCCAGCCTTGGCCATTATTTCTGCAATAGTGCTGCTGTGCTTAACATACCCGTACAGTAAGTATTCCGTGCCATCTCACATTAATTACATGTTAAGATATACATAAATACATATCTTCACTGCAGTGCATAATATTATTATTTCTAATTAGGTACCTACTGTCAGACTGCCACTTAAATGTATTCTCCTGCGTGCTTGTAATGTATATACCTCATTGGTAATGCCAAAGACTTATTGATTGATAGCTTTTTAATAACATGCATTTTTCTTCTCTTTAGTGAAAGAATCTGGACTCATCCTGCTTCAGACAATACCTAATACAATGAATATCGAAACCTTGAATAAAGAACTCTTGGAGGCCTTCCCTGATATTGTTAATATCCATGATTTTCACGTGTGGCAACTAACCACCTCAAAGGTGTTTTCTACAATTCACATTGTCTTTGTGAATCCACTGGTAAGCACTTTACATAATTCTAAGTATTAATATCGTATCCAATGATGTTACAATGCATCTAGACTTATTATTGTCTCACTAGATTAAGATAACATGTGACAAGTAAAAAAACACTCTTTTGTTTCCAGTAAATTCTTAATTCAAACATTGTTCATGTATGACAAAGATAGAAATTTAAAAAATATGTGTTTGAACGAAATAAACGATAGCGGTGTCTTCGTATTCGTTAGTTAGACTATGGTTGGACTAGACTAGCCTGGGCCTGACTGATTTTATTTGATTTTTGTCAAGTGATCAAGCCAGTGCTGCGCCATAATTGAGAAATGACAGTTTGTAACTAAAATACAACACTCCCGGATTACAAATAACCTAACAATATTTGAATTTCTCCTACTTCCATCTTTATAAAGGGAAAGTATTGCTTTTGCAATAATGGATGACTTAACTAACAGAGTTGAACCCGTAAGTACTGGGCGGGAACCTAACGCTTTGGTTCACTCGGCTACCATCCAATCAATATTGGTCATAATGCCAATATCTTTGATGAAACCCCAATATTTGTTGTATTTTACAAAACAATTTTCTACTTCTAAAACACATTCAGTCAGTTTTATAATGGCTCTGTTTACAGTGTTTTTCTGCTCAGTCAAGTTAAGATTAATTATTACCGTTTTGTAAATTTTAATTCACTTTTTACATCTTGCTGACTAATTTATCAACACCATAATTCTCGTTATGAATGAACTTGACTCTTCATATACGGAGTGTCCGGGGGTAAAGTGCACTAACTTCGGGTAAAGTGCGCTAACTTCGGGAGAAAAGTGCGCTAACTTCGCGAGGCGATTCTACATAATGGTAGAAGTAAAAAAGATAAATTACTTTTTAGAAATTCCAATGTTTATTTTCCCATACAAAAATATTTCTCCATAGAAGAATATTTATTTTCCTGGGTAAACAATTCTACTTTATTACCTAAAAACTAAGTTATTTATCTTTTTTACTTTTAAAATCATATAGAATCACCCCCGAAGTTAGTGCACGTTACCCCCATACACCCTGTATAAGTAAATATAAAAATTTTATAAAAAAAATCATTATTTAATATTATTATTATGAAGCAGGATTGTCTATAATAATTTATCTTGTTCCAGGATTATGCTAAGCAATGCGATGATGTTACCGAGTTTCTCTTGGAGCAAGGAATTACACATGTTACCATTCAACCAGAATTTACATCTGCGAATCCTACTCTATTAAACACGGAGGAAAATGTATGCTTTATGATGTGCAAAGGCAAAGGATGCATTAAGAAACATTGTTGTGTGAAACCTGATTCCATATCAACCGATGGACCAGTAGAGATCATCACATCTGACGGAAAGGTGAGTTTCTTTGAAAAAAAATTCGACTGCTCCAACTAACATTGACATAATATTGTTTGTTAGGCTATTTGAAATGTAACCCGAATGTTCCAGACTTTTCAATAAACCAATCAAAATGCTGACCCAATTCTATGCATCAGCAATAATAACTTTATTCCTAGTTTCAAACCATTATTAAATGAACATTCATTTTCATTACCATTTGCTTTCTTTGCCTGAATTTTTAAATTTGAATTGCCTAATTCATAAGTTATTCCGCCTTTCACAACATCGTTTAGAGGCGTGTTCGCCAGCCATCACAACATAGTATGCCACTTGTTAAACCCCCGCATATCCAATTTCTACCGTCACTCGATAGAAAAAAATCGCTAAGTAAGCTCCAAAAATTATTAAAAACCCATTTTGTTTTGTTATTTAATATGTTATAGGCATGAAAAAATTCACAGTTTATCTTTAAATACAACTAAAGCATTTGACGAGAGAATTATGCTCTATTTAAAACAAGTCACGTTTTATTAAATATTTTCACCATTTTCACTTAATTATTATCGTTTTTTAATATAAGCGCGCTCCCTCTGACATTTGTATTTACATATCTCATTTTCAAATCATCTTTGAACGCTTACTACGGGGCCTTAAAACAAAATATTTTATCAACAGACAAAAATATCAACAACTGTGGGATTAGTATATACCCTACCCTCGTTAACATCCATTTTCATTGCATCGCTTATTTGACAAATCAGTTAAAATGTGAACCTACAGAGTAATCATTATAATTCCTACACTCTAATCAATAATATAACATTGGCGCAGCCGGTAGGATCTTAAATTGGCTTTAAGTAGGTACACCAATTGATTAATCAAAAATATATATATCTTTTGTTTCAGGAACAAACTGAGAAAGAACCAAAAGCAGAAAAACCTGTTGAATGCTGTGATCATCACCACCATTGATGATCTATTTTATGTGAAGAGTGCCCAAATTATGACAATTCCAATGGCTGTATTTGTCTTGTTACAAAGCTTACATTTATTAAACTCTAGTGATACATTCAGTATTATTATACTGTCTTTAGGAAATATACAAAAATGTACAAATAATACATGTTAAGTAAGCCTCGCCTTGTCAATACTCGTGCTGTGATGTTTGTGTATAAAATGTATTATGTTTTATTCTATTATTATTGTATTTATAAGACTGGTAAGATTTAACGTATAAAGAATGTCGAGGTTTAATAAAATATTTGAATAATATACCAAAGTTGACATATTTTATTTCCACTCCCCGAGAGGTGGAACCATTATTAATTTATCAGTGCAATAGTGCAAGTCTAATAACCTCAATTCCAGAGAAAAAAAAACATACAACCAAAAATTTTTTCATAAAGAACAACAAGCGTTGTTTGTAGAAACAAATGTTTTACAAATGACGATTATATATTATATATTGATGGTTTTTCATGCAATCGCAGAATTTTTTTGTATTAGATTTTCCTATGAACGCATGTATCTACACACACTTTTAAGAGATAAGATGAAAACAAGCTTTGCTGTTTTTTTGGTGGCTTACGACAAAAATAACAATTTTCAGTCGATTTTCAAAGAGCCAAAATGTTGTAGAGTAAGGTTAACGCGAGTTTTGAAATAGGGCTTATTTGTATCAATGTATTTGCTCAAATTAGACTGTGCTTACGATTATAACAGATTCCAGAGGCATCATAGAGTCCAAGAAAACAAAATGTTTACTGCAAATAATAGAATTTTTTTAAAGTTTATATTTATGTATTTTTACGGCCCAATCCACTTTTTCTTAGCTGTTAATCACTTGGAAACCTATGTCCAGACGATCTCGAGGAACACAAAGGCACAACACAACATTGAGATATTTTAATTAACTATTATTATAGTAATTTTTTGACATTGCACAGGAATAATGACTGACTTGATATCTAACTACTCTAGTGCCAATGGCAGATTACAAAGTAATATTAACTATCTTTGGGTTCAAAATCATAGAAATAATATAATAAAATAATAATTACATATGGTAAAATTTTAACTAAGAATACCATTCTTAGTATGCAGTTTTTTTTAAACAACACATTGATTGAACTCAATTACAATAAGAAACAACTATTTCAGTTGTTAGGGGTTATAAACAGTGCAATTTAATAGCTATTTTTTTCAATTGAAAATTAATGTTTTACACCTTTAGTATGGCACCCAACTGTGATGTTGATAGTATAATTAATAATAAAATAGGTTTTTCTTTTTTAAAACCCCAACCTAAGAGAACAAGAACATATTTTGTTAAATTGGTTTAGTTAGTTTTAGTTTTTCAGTGTGGTTTGACATCACAAAATGCCGCACAATATCACCGTCGTTATTCAATCGAGAGGGAATTCAGCGCATTATCAGTAAGTATGTTACCTGATGTATGCTGATGACGCAGTGCTGATTTCTAACAGTGTGAAAGATCTACAGCAGCAGTCTTCATACTCAAAAGGAATGTGAGCTACTTTCTGAAATTGAAAGTGTCTAGTGTTTTTCTCATCATCCTTTATCCTACCATACATAATATTATTATATTACTTCAAATAAATTAGAACATCAGACTTCCAATAAAACATAAAATGCGTACTTAAATTATTTCTTTATAAACAAAAAAAAATACAGTGTGTGGCAAGCCTACGCACGACGGAAGTGAAACTTTTATTATTCTTCTCTCTCTCTTTTCATTTCATTCTCTCTTTTTTTCTGTCTATTGACATATTTATAAGTAGCATATGATAAAAAAAAATTAAAAGTTATAAAAATATGATTCGAACCCACGTCGAGTAACGAGTGTCGAACGCTCTGCCTCTAGACCGCGAGGAGAGATATTTCGCGCAACGCGGCGTTATCGGCCTTGATTAATAATTTTAATGATTCAAAATAAAAATAATTAATCAAAATACCGAGCGACTCTACCGGCTCGATTTGTAAGCTATATTTCGACCAAAATATCATATAGGTACCGTAAAGTAAATTAAATTTAAATTAACAAATTTATCTAATTTTTTACTACATTATTACAAATCGTTGATAAAAAAAATGAAAAGTTATAAAAATATGGGATTCGAACCCGGGTCCTGCATAACGAGTGTCGAACGCTCTGCCTCTAGACCGCGGTTATTACGTATTCGACCAAAATATCATATAGTCAAAATATCTAAAAGTCGCAGCACGAGAGCATTTTATCACTTTTAAAAAAATTATTATTAAAAAAAAAACAAAAAGAAAAAAAAAATTAGTTAAAGCGGGGATCGAACCTCGGTTCTTCACTACGACAATCGGGCGCTCTGCCTCTAGACCGCGAAGCTGAGTTTGGAGAGTGACCTAAAGTAGGTATATAATATTGGCTAGGCTCCTATAGCGAAATGATCACGGTTTTTCATGACGGTCATGAGTTGGTTTTACTCCAGTCCTCGAAATTGCATAACGTGCGTAAAGAAGTTTCGCTTCAATAATAAATGAAAAATATCTTAAAATGATTTTGTATAAGTGAAAAGAATGGCATTTACTTCCCTCCACGATTTACAATTCTCGGTGAGTAACCTGTCACCCCCATCCGAATGCAATTATCAAGATGGACATTGAGGAGTTGGTTTCTATATTTACTTTTAACAAACTTCGTAGAGGAAAACATTGATTCACATAAGTAGGTAGAACAAAACAATGCCTTTATTTTGAGTGCAGTTCGAACTAAAATTAGATATTTTTCTGATGAGACGAAAGTCCATACAGAATGTACAGTTAACTCTTGACAGACCAAGATGCCATAAAAAATGCCTGTAATCAAGTGGGTCTTCACCACAGTGGGACCCAATGTATTTTTCTGTCTTATGGGCTTTTAAACTATAGAAATCCCAATTATTAATGGTAACTTATGTATTTGCGCAGGAATACGTAAAATACTAAAATGATATGTCAAGTGTTTAAGCTAATATAAGGAGGATAGTAATTTTGGGTACTACCTACTCCCCCACTTGGCTGCGGGTTAGTTAAGGCAACACTCTTAAGCGATAAATCACATTGAAATTGTATCAATTTCATTTCTGTTAAAAGGACCATCATCTTGATAATTTTCAAAGATACAGCTGGATAGTTTTTTAACATTAAAATTTATAAAAGGAGCTGAAACAAATTGTCTAAGCAGTTCAACTGTTTTTAAAGTCACTAAACCGCAGATCAAACTGTTAGGGTAAAAATGAGATCCCTGAGGCATATGTGTGGTAAATCCATGTATGACCGTGTGAAAATGTAATAGTAAGATTAAAAAAGAGACGCTTAGATGGTTCGGGCATGGAGAGCGATAAATGAAGAAAGGAGTGCAAGGAGAATATATGGCGGGAATGGGAATAGTAGAAGTCGGGGACGCCCGAGGAAGACATTAAACCAGTCATACTCAACCTGCGGCCCGCCAAGCTATTTTGTGCGGCCCTCAATACATTTAATATCAGGAACATGATTTACAAAATCTGGCATTCTATATCACGTTAATTTGAGATTAATTGCGACTTTGACGTACAGACATTGAAACCTGAAGAGGATAGTCATAAAAGCTAAACAAGATGGTATACATGTTTCTGAAGAAAACTATAAGATATTTTTAAATTATTTAGCTGCCTTAGCTAAGGAATTTAAGAGCAGATTTCAGGAAATACGTAGTATCAAGAATTGTTTGTTACTTATAGAAAATCCCTGGCACCTAGAAACAGCAACTTTAACACACTTAGCCACATTGGGATATGATTATGCAGTGCTTTTCGATGAATTTATCGAATTTAAGAATGATACTAATCTGAAAGCTATTTTTGAAGAAAAAAGAGAGGGGAAGGAGTACATGCATTTTTGGGAATTAGTTCCTGAAAAATAAAAGACTGTCAAAAATTGTGCCTGCCTGCTCCTCACATTGTTTGCATCAACATATTTTATCTTTGTGAGTCATCATATTCCAAAATGAAATATGCAAAAAACGTATACAGGAATCGACTTACTGATTCTCACCTTGATGACGTATTGAGGGTAGCATGCAGCAATTATAAACCCGATTTGTCTAAAATTGTTGAAAATTTATCCCAATGTCAAAAATCACACTAATTTCAAAATAAACGCTTGGATACATGTTACTTTTGAGTTTTATTTTTTTCACTATTGTAATTTTTAACGATGGGTATGCTGATAAGTGATATGTACTATTATTATTCTGTTTTGGTTATATTTTTATAAATCTCAAATGGTTTTCCAAAAAAACGGGGGTGGTGGGTTTCATGATATTTTTTGTCATACCTGTATAGTGTTGCGGCCCGCGTAGCTTTACAAACATATGAATGTGGCCCGCAGAAGAAAAAGGTTGAGTATCATTGCATTAAACGATAAAGTGAACCAAATACTTGAGTCGGGTCAAGTCCAAAGTCAGAAGGGTATGTATGAGACAATGTATGAACGTGAATCAAGAAAAGAGTGTATGTCTGCCTATCTGTGTGTTCATTAGTTGGTTAGGTAATTTGTTTGGGTTTCATTGTTTTTGGTAATTTGGTCATGTGTGTGGTAGCACAGCAGGTATCGTGAGTAAAATTAAAACTATCGTGTCCAGTGAATATGGATATTGAATATTTAGCTAAAGTTTTACCTTTCATTTTAGTTTAAAACTTCAATAACCTTTGCTGTCTTTGCATTGTTTTACGTCGTAAAGGTTTTATTTTTGTTTTGTCAAATGTCAACCTCGAACGCATAAATAAACCAATCAAAACGTCAAATGCTCGAACGTCAAATCCATAAATGTCAAATACCATAAATAAACGTCAAATCCATAGAAATACCGGTCAAATCAAAGTTTCAAAAAAACTTTGGTGTTGCTATATTAAGAAACCTATCGCTGTGAAAATTTTATATAAATAAATAGTAATTATTTTCCTATTTATGGCTTTTCTGAATTTTTCAACTCCACAAGAGCGAAACTCCACTCCAGCCAAAATTTTAAATTCGCCATAAACTTTTTATGTATTCCATCCCTAGCCGAAAAATATTATTTTGTGAAAAAAAATCAACCACGATTTTTTTTAATGAATTCTCTATAACTGACTGTTTTCACTTAGTACAAGCATCTTCAGGGTATAAAATTAAACTAATGAAACATTGGTTAAATGAACGAACCTTTATTTTGAATTCCATAAATATATTTTATTTGTATCCACAAAATCTACACTAGCGAGTTCACCAACTGCAAAATGTGCCGATTGACTCAGGGCGCCCGCAAGCGAGAGACTTAAGTTGCTGAGACAGTTGCATTGTAACAGTTTCGGGTATATAAATCCATTACGGTTTATGGAGTAGCCATGAAGGTGTGCACACGAAAGACTTTTTAGTTGCGTCTGCCGGCATACTACCTCATTTTTTTCAATTACTTACTACCCATACATATGTTAATACTTAGATATTTCTAATAGAAACAACGTTTTGTTTTCAAAATTCTTGTGCTTTAATTATACAGTCAATTAATAAAATCATTAGATCTGTGTGTAAAAAAACCTACAGATTAAAAAACATTTTACGTTTTCTTCTTCGACAGCCTTCATTTTTTTAACCATAATATATTTTGTTGACTTACAATAAATACTTTGTGTATTTCGATGGAGCTAAAAAATTGCTATAAATTTATATTATTATGGAAATTAAAAACAGTACGTAAATATGTGAGTGGACATTTTTTGGATAAAAGCACATTAATTCATTTTTCTCAGTTACAAAACTAAAGGTTATTAGCATTGGACGCTTATTTTTCAATTTACTAATTTTATGTCGACGCGAAAAGGGATCGTTTCATTGTCGGTCAAGTACTTTCTTTATTACGAAAACAAGCCATAAAAATTAAAAAAAACATAGCTATAGACAAGAATATTAGGTTTTGTTGTTTGGCAACCCAATTCGTTCTTCGTATTCCTGTTAAAATGGTGAGTTGACGTACAGTTTCGGTGTTATCCAAAATCTAGTTATATTTTAATAATCCTTCCACATTTTCGATCGAGAAATAGTTTTCTGAATTGCTAATGAACGTGAAGTTTTCTCGACCTGTGAATTTCTTTTGGATTGTCCTCCGGAATATCCGAAGTTTTTGACAAACATGCGCATGGAAGTGTTTTTTCTAATACTAACATAATGTTTGTTTCTTTTAGTCTACCGCTAAAAAGAAGACCAGGAAGTTGAGGGGACACGTCAGTCACGGTCATGGCCGTATTGGTAAGTTTAATTCAATATTATTTGTTACTTTAACGCCAATTGTCAATTTTTTTTGGTTATGTTTCGATTGCTTTCACCGAAGCCTTGCTGTCATTTTTCGCCTGTCTACAAAATGTCAACTAAAACCGTCAAGTTGTGGCTGTTACTATCTGGTATGATTTGTTATGATGTTCAATTATCGCTAACAATATTTTTGTTTGTTTTCAGGCAAACACCGTAAGCATCCCGGAGGTCGCGGTAACGCCGGAGGCATGCACCACCACAGGATTAACTTCGACAAGTATCATCCCGGATACTTCGGAAAGGTAATAATAACTTTTTTGTTGAAGCAAGGATTATAATATGTTATTGAATTATTTACCCAATTTGTTTTAATGATGATTTCTCGAACGGGCGGTCGGAAGGCACTGTACAAATGCTTCAATTAATGTCGATTGTTCTTCTCTGATTCAAATTTAGCCCCATTTTCGAAAAGTCAATGTACAACTCTTTTCTAACAATTAATTTTTCTATTCCAGGTTGGTATGAGGAATTACCACGTCAAGAAGAACCAGGAGTTCTGCCCGGTCCTCAACCTTGACAGGTTATGGTCTTTAGTTAGCGAAGAGACCAGGACCAAGTACAAAAACAACCCATCCGGCAAGGCACCAGTTATCAACATTGTTAAGTCTGTAAGTAACCGTGCACCTAATTTTTCTCTAGTGTTAAATCTTTCTGGACTGAACTTTCAAATATTTTTGTATTGAATTAATTAGTAGGGGTAATTATTTACCTAACCTGCCACACTTTTAAGCACAGATTGTGTGAAATTACATTTCATTTCAACAATTACTACAAGAAACTATTTACATGCACTAAATAGGTTCTTAGTGCGGTTAATTAAGTAATTTATGCGTATTAAGATTGAAGGGGGAGACACATTATGCTATACGCATTAAAGATTTTTTATTTAACACCACATCACTAGCCATACAATCCCGTAGAGCCTTCAAGCCTGACAGATGATCTGTGGGCGTGGCGATGATTATAGGCTGCAATCTGCTACCCAGGCTATTATATTGAAAACGATGTGACCCCCTCTCTTGCCCAAGGGAGTCAGATTAGTTTACGGAGTGCCGTGATAAATCGGCTGTCAAGGTAACAGATCCCAAACAAAGAAATGATATTCTGCGGCAGTTCCCTAACTGACCTGACCCCTCTCGAGGTAAATTATACCATAACCACTCCCAAATAAGCGTTGATGCGCATAGTGTAATGTGTCAGCCTTGAAATAAAACTTTTGCAAATATCAAATCCATACTAAAAAAAAAAATCCAAAATGGCTGCATGAAAATCGATTTCCAAGGAAAATTTTGAACTTTCATTAACAATGTAATTTTAATCTTTTAATGAAAGAATTAACAATGTAATTTTAATCTTTTAATGAAAGAATTAACAATGTAATTTTAATCTTTTAATGAAAGAATTAACAATGTAATTTTAATCTTTTAATGAAAGAATTGATGAATAATTTAATTCTTTTACCATCTCTCCCGATGTAAATAGTTGTTTCTTGTAGTGATTAGGTTGAAACGAAGTGTAATTTCCGTAAACTGCCTAATAAAGAGTGCGGCGGTTAGGTAAATATTAACCTAGGTAAATTTCAGTCTGGTTGATATCCACATAGATGTTGCGAAGATAAAGGAATTGTATTTTTTATTATGAAAGTTTGGTTCATTCAGTTATTTGCCAACTGAATTTGAAATTATTTAAATTAATAAAATATCAAGTTATCCTTTAGGTTCAATGATGAATTTTGAACGGGCGGTCGGAAAGCATCGTACAAATGCATAATAAGATGTCGATTCGTTCTTTTCTGATTATTATAATTTATTAATAGTTAATTTCTCTTCTGTGCAACGTGGATTCTAATAGGGACTTTATCTTTGTTAGGGTTACTACAAGCTCCTCGGAAAGGGAGTCCTCCCCAACCAGCCCGTCATCGTCAAGGCCAAGTTCTTCTCAAAGACCGCCGAGAGGAAGATCAAGAAGGCTGGAGGATGCTGCGTTCTAACTGCATAAGATTTTAATAATAAAAATAACTTTAAACTATGGTTACTGGTTTTCTTTTTTGATCGACTGTTCCTACCCTTAAAAAATCCCACACTTCCAAAGTCAAGATAACCTTTAATGCTTTGAAGACAGTTCTTCCTGGTGTCAGATAAATGAAAGAGCAAAGGTGGCATGCAAAGTTAAATTTTATTTGTGTTATTTCACAAATTACTCCATATATCCATCCTGTATATTAAAAATAATATACAGGTGGCCGGGTGATTTTACATGGTACAAGTAAATAAGAAGAATAACTTTTTTCGAAATACCAATATTTTTATTTAAAAGAATGTCTAATGGAAGGTAAATATTGGAATTTCGAAAAAGGTAATTTACCTTTTTACTTCTACCTTCATATATAACCATCTCCTGAAGTTGGCGCACTACACCCCCTGACACCTGTTGCGGCTCATTCCAGAGTGGAAGATGCTCTCAGTATTGCCCTGGGTAAGACCATTCAGAATTGAAATATCTTTAGCGGTGACCAGATCTGGATAGCCAGGTAATTCCTCTTCCCAATACCTTCAGCCTCACATATTCTAATTGGTTGATGCTGTAGTCTTGCGGGCTCCAGACGGTTGGTTGAGCAGTGGGACTCTGGTTTCACAATAATAAAAAAAAACATTTTTTTGTCACCCAAGTGTCCAGTAGGTAGGACAGTCTAGGTGCTGTAAAACCTTAGCACTTGGTACTATGTACTAAAGTAGTACCCGATACTGTCCGACTGGGAGTAGTGGCGTACCACCGCATTAACTCACTTCATTGTCCAACAACATATTCGGTAAAATACTGGAACCGAGAATTCATCATAATTAATTTCTTCTGAACCATGCTGTAGGCATGGCCTGTTACCTCCAGATAGCGGAATGAATACAGTGTATCTCGCTCTAAAATTGCCCTGATGTGAGAGACTGTCTTTTGGTGAAATATGAATTTCTGCCCGCTGGTTATTTATCCTTTACATTCAAACAACTTTTACATATAGAACTGATCAAATAATAATATTATGTAAAAGATTCTTTCTTATTATCGGACTAACTACGAAAACAATTGCAATGGGGTTGCAAATGCAGCATTTTACATAGATTTGAGTGTTCCCTCGGGGGCCTGTAAGAAATCAACATTGCCTGTGTGCAGCAATAAGTGGGCAATGGAAGTGAGCAACCCTGTGTCGACCTGAACGGGTGCCAGTAGAAATACATCCGTGGAAAGGAGCACTCGGTATCGCGCCTACTGCACCTGATGTTTATTCCCTGCTAGCCGTAAGTGGGCCAAGTCAATATTGCTTACAAGACAATATTGAGGCAATATGGGCCTTGGGGATACTATTTATATCTTTTATATGTGTAGGGCTGGTGGCAAAACAGGCTTACAAAAAAAATTTAACTAGCACTGCCTTATTCAGTTGGATTACTTTAATAAACTCATTTATTAATTTTGCAAAAGTAACAGAAGATCATAAGCGTTGACAAATAGACAGCTGTCCAAATGACAAAAATCTTATTGTGCAGGAGAGACAAAACTTTCGAGCAGTATGAACTTTCCGTAGCGGGAGCATTTCATTTAAAATATCACCAATGTCCGTTTTCTGGTATAGCTTATTTGGTGCTGTGTGCGATATATGTACAGTGGTAGTATCATCAACTAATCATGCTGTATTGTTTCTTCGTCGACGATAAGTAAAAATAGGTATTTCTATCAAAATCAATTATTATCTAAATAGTATAAAATAAAGTCACTATCTGCATCTGTTTTTTGAAGTGAAACTTCTTTACGCGCGTCATGCAATTTCGAGGACCGGAGTAAAACCGACTCATGACCGAAACGAAAATGCGGGTACCCCCACCACCGATTAAAGTTCATTTGATCTAGTCAAAGTTTTGAAGTAACATATAAATGCTTCTTAGCTCATCCCGACAACTGGCGTTGGTGGTGTAATGGTCAGCATAGTTGCCTTCCAAGCAGTTGATCCGAGTTCGATTCTCGGCCATCGCACATTATTTTTTTGTTTTTAACGCCTTTTTCATTCAATATCTTATTTTTTAGTAGGTCAGAACATTTTTTAAAAGAAAATAATATTGCAAAATAATAAAAACACTTATCTCACTGTGATAAAACATTACTCCGCTAGAGCGCGCTTTGCGTTATTGTGTTGGATTAAAATTATTATCTAATCCGTATATTATGATAATTGTATTACATTTATTTAATTAATTTATTTATTTTGATAATATGTAATAATTTACAGAAAAAAAAATTAAAACTATCTCCCTCTGATAAAATATCCGTTCGCTAGAGCGCACTACGCGATCTTGTGTGGGATTCTATTTCTGTACATTGTACATTATTTTTAAAAATATATTATATTTTGGGTGTGATGTAGGTAACATTATAAAACATAACAAGCTCTCATATTTTCAGAACCTACATAATATAATCAATTTATGCGGCTTTGCTTACAGTTGGTGCTCAGCGTGGTTGGCTTTCAATCAGTTAAGCGAGGTTCGATTCTCGGCTGTGGCATTTTTGAAGTGAAACCTTGTTGAGGTGGGGGAGCCGCTCACGAACGTTCTCTCTCTTCTCTTCTTTCCTCTCTCTCAGACACCAGCGAACTGCGCCACGCCAAGCATCAGCTGAAACTAGAAGTTTCACTTCTGTCTTGCGTAGGCTTTTTATTTTATTTAACGGCAATATAAAGTAATTTAAAAAAGATACAATATTAAGTAAAATAAAAATATAAAGTGATGTAGTTTGTTCTCAGTCCTCCTCACTATGTATTCCTGTTCCGAGGCGGACTGTAGGTTGTTGTATTTGTGTTGATCATGATTTCCTCATCTTCTAATTTGTTGGTTCTCACAAAATATAAAATAAATTAAGCAAAAAGTATTCATGTTTGTTGTCTGTAGGTTGCGTTGGGGTTACTTCATAAATTTAATGATTTGTGTTTGGTGGGCTTATTTCTTCTGAAGTACACAATGGATTTTGATAGGGTTTTCACTATCATCTAGAGAATTTCTTCCGGAAGGTTTATATGCATGCATATTATATTTATAGAAAGTAGAGTACTTTGAAGTACTTTGCATAGTTTAAAAGAACTAAGCGCACTAACAGACAGACGTGGAAAGCAACTTTATTTTATACTATTTAGAGATTGTATCTCTAGTCTGGGGTATTCTTGTGCAGTGTTCAAATTTAAAAATAAAAACAACTTAGTTAAACATAATAATTTCAGTTGCTGGTGCATGGGTGAAATATTCCTGCATAATTCGCAACACTATTCAAAGTTCAATAAACTTTTCATTTTCGAAATTCCGTTAAGTGCTGCACCGACTTCGACCGAGTACAGTTGTCTTCAATTAATTAAGTCGTTTTTATTAATGTTCGTTGTATTCATCAGACTGGAATATACTTCAAGCCAACATTTTAACTTGGCATCTCAATCATTGTATAAATTACTAGGTAAGTCCCAAAGAGGAGGACGAAGATGCACCTCTGTAATAACCTGCTCTGTTTAGTATTTATTTTATAAGACTGAGCACATGCACACCCATCAGTTAAAGCGATCTACGCTGCACTGAATGCTCTTATATAGATAGTAAGCGCTTCGGTTGACCCGCTGACGAACTGAACCAATGTTCCCCGTACATGCGCATAGTGACTCGCATGCCGCTGACCGTCGGCATTGCACTACAACTCTTCATTCATTAACCTACATGTTATCGTACGCAACCGACATACACATCACACTATTTCCAGCCTTATCACATAAATATCAGACAAGGGACAAAGTAGTTACGAAAATTATTAAATTTAATTCTTTTTCCGAAATGCATTTTTATTTTTATCAGATGCTTAATTGAATAAATGAAATTCGGAGCCAATGCGCATAGTTTCACTGAACTAGGTTTAATGGACACACTTTAGCAGCCCACTTATATACATAGTCCTGCTATCCTTTTCATAAGGGGTGCTACATTTTTTGTTCGATTAGTGCGAACATATTGTGTCTTGTATTTTTATAATGCCTTTGGTTAGATGTCGTAATTTTTCAAAATTACTAACATTCGGTAGGTAAATTTCTTATCTTGAAAGGCAATAAACCGGGGGCAATTGATTTTGTATAAATACTTTCAGCTTCGCTAATCCTGCAATTATAATATTCCATGATTTTTTACCAGTCTGCGCTAGTGAAATATAATTTAATTAAAACATAAACTAGAGATGAGAAAAAATTATATTTATTTGAGGAATATATTGTCATACATAACTATCAAAGTTTTCATTACATCATGGGGGGTGGTGGGGGTATTGATTGCGACAGGAGTGGTGGAGGAGGGGGTACAGGGTTGAACATGGGCGGGCGAGGGGGGGGAACCCCCATCATTGGGGGCGGCGGGGGCAGGGGGGGGCGCAGTCCAGGGGGAGGCATCAACTTGGGCGGGTGCTGAGAACGCTGAATCTCCACCATCTTAAAGGCAAACTGCAAGAAGAACTGTTTGGTATCCTTGTTCCAGTGCGTCCAGAACTTGGTGTCGTGTTTCTCCACTTCTCGACTGGGCACCTTGAAGGCGATGGTCTCGTAGGGCTCGGCAGCAAATAGGAGGTATTGCCATTTGCGATCTGGCGGTTCTACCTTCTGCTCGTAAGCGGACATGAAACGATGGCGGGGTTGGATTCCTTCTGATATTTCTATAAAAAAAATAAAAATACAAAATAAAATTTTGAGAATTTAGACTATCCCGTAATTCTTTTACACAACATAATTTCCTTTGTGAGTCCAAGTGTAATGTTTAAAATTGGAACCACAGACATATGAATATAATAGACGAGAAGTTAAGGACGAGGGGTTAAAACAAGAGTTGCGGGACGCAGAGAGGAAAGCTGACTGTGATTCGTCAATAAATCAATCTGACAGTAAATAGGCATCTCGCATTATAATATCACCATTTAGTTCTTAAAAGTAAAATCTGCTATTGAATGAATAGACATTTTTACATGGGAGCGCAAATTACTCGCCACGTTATGAACAAATTTGCGAAGTCCAAATTCGGCAAAATAAATTTCTTCTATTTTCAGAGTCGAATATTTCGTTTACGTATTTAGTTAAGACACTTTTATAAATGTTCATAATTTACTTCCCAGCAACCAACCAGCTTTGTGTTCAGATGTATCTCGATGTGATAATATATATGTTTCTACAACTGATCCATATTATACGATGTGAATATGCTTAAAATAAAGTAAAAATAATGCTTATATATGGAATGTAATACGACAATTGGGTTTATTCTCTTTTTCACATCTATTTTTACAAGTTTTCATAACACAAGTCACCATTTTGCCGTGTTATTTCGTAAAATGAACCGATGATGCCTCGACCATAGTTCGCACAAGAATGATGACGTCACGTTTTCTAAATTCATTTGAGGCCATACGCGAGCCCAGCCGGCTCCAATGGAACCGGTATGGGGATTGGGGAATAATACGCTTTTAATCACTTAGGGCAGGTCTACTAATATTCATATGTCTATGATTGGAACCAATGGATGTAAGGATATTATCAAATTAATTAAAAGTCTGAGATGTTGTTTTGTAATCAAGTCGTAAAAACAACATAATTCTATCTAATTGTGATCTCTCTCTCTGAATATAAGTTACGTAATAGACACTGAGTTTACAATGACAATGGGGGGTAGAAAGATCAAGCTTACATAGATTTCTTCTATGGTGAAGCAATGTGAGGTCGCCATTTTCCACGTGCCCGGAGTACGTTGGAGCATGAATGAGCATGGTTAGGTTCGCAGAAATCCGGTCAGGAGTTTGTACTATATTCCTTGTCGAAAGGTAATGATTTTAGGGTGGTTTCCGAAGGCCGCGCGAGACACGGCTCGGAGCAACGTGTTGTTGTCAGAAGCGCAGAATTCGAAAGAGGCGGGTGAATGTGCTGCGTTGGAGATGACCGAGTTTTTAAAAACGTAAACTTTTAAATTTTTTTTTTTTTACCAGTTAAACAGGAGATAACTATATTTTAACTGCATAAAATAAAAAAAAAAAACAAAAGCAGTAATACCAATCAAAAACCTTTTAGAGATGGCCACGTTTGATTTGTATTGTCACATATGTGTAAGTAATAGATCGTAACTAACCAGGATAATCAACTTGAAATAGGAGACTTTGCTGGCCGGATTCGGGGTCTCTTTGCTTCGTCACTCTGTAACCGGGTCTTCCAATTTTAACAAACTTTTTCGGCTCTATTCTGGGTTTTTCAGGGGCCAGTTGTTGGGGTGCTTCTTTGGCCTCCATGGCCACCCTACGCGCCAAGTTGGCCTGATGCTTCTTGCCCTGAGTGTGCGCCAAGTAACTTCCCTCATTGTTATGGAGTGTGAGACACAATTTACACTCATAAGTACCTAAAAATAAAATATGGAATATTAAAAACGAACAATACAATAGATTTTTTTGTAAAATATGCAATAATTTACAATCCTTGCCTTTATCTTATATAAATGGGGTCATTTTTATAAATTTTTGTTACCTATATGGACCTATACTATACTATACTAGACTAGTGTTTTCGGGGGTTTTTTAGGAACTATTCGGGATTGCTGGCCACGCTTGAATATGAATATAAAAAACAAAAAAAAACCTTTGGATTTACCTTAATTACCATAAAAGGAAACTGCACTTAACGTCTCCTTACCTGATCTAACCAAACCTAACCTATAATAACCTATCCTATCCCATCCCAACCCAACCTAACCCAACTAACTTAACCTATCCTATCCTAACCATAACATTTTTTTACATATATAATTGTAAAACATGCCTAAATACCTTTATTTTATTTTCAGAGTTTGGCCAAAATAGTACTTACCTAATTTGCATAAAGTAAATGGTAATAACATCTCTTTTAGCCACTCGTATGGTATCAGGAATACCAATGTAAGAAAAATTCATCAACAGAAATTATTTTGGCTGTCATCCATAGAAAGGAAGTGAATTTTCATTTTACATAATAAAAATTAAAATGCTAAAATTGAAAATTTCCCAAATGCAGGCAGTTTCCTTTTCCAGTAATTAAGGTAAATCAAAAGGTTTTATTGAAGTATTAAACGTGGCCAACGATTCCGAATAATTACCAGGAATTTCTCAACTTCTGTCCATTCATAACTTTAAACAATTAACTTTTGGAGTTCTAGATACGATTTGAGATTACATATCGGCCCTGATGGACAACATGGTCCGAAACGTTGGCTAAAGAAGGAGGTAAACCACGATAATTTGGAGTACTAGTTTCAGATCAGTTTGCTAATAACTCATCTCATTTGGGAATTTTCAAGTCTCCTGTGTACAGTCAAATAAGATATTGTGGATTGGCCAAAGTAAATTCAAGTTTTACGAGATAAACAGGTTAAGTTGCCTCCGCCTAATCCCGCCTCACGAACAATTCGACAACTTCATCAATTAACAACAGTTTACCTAAATGATTTTTCATAAAATAAGGATCCTTATTTAGGTCGATAGTCTCCAGAGCAAGAAGTCTCAATCTTTCTCTTCGATCCCGATTACTTTCGGACCAGCTGGCTACTCCTCCCCCGCCCGTCTTGCCACCAGGACGGTTTTGAAAATCCATTCTGGAAGCTGTAACACATAATGGTTATATTAAACCCGAGCAACACTTGGTTTTGTAAACTTCCAAAAAGCGATTTTTAGGTTAACTAACAAAGGGTTCTAATGGCAGAATATTATGATTTTCATGCATCAATTAAAATAAAGTGAAGATAATTTCTGCTTACCGCTGTTATAACGGAGTGTGGAAAAACTGAGAATCAAAAGATACAACCAGAAAACAACAAAAAATACAACAAACCGCTCCGCAAACGTTTGTTTGACAGAAAACACGGTAATTAACCATAGAAGATAAAAATTGAACCAAAAAGTCGCCACGAAAGTAGTGAGCATAAATGAACCACTCACGTAGTGAGGATGTAATCGAATTATGTACCTACTTTTTAAATATTTTTTTCAAAATGATCGAAAGGGTAATAAAATTATTATTTAATGTTGGTGTGCCGACGCATAATTTTTGCCTTCCGCCGGGTGATTTTTGAAAAAAATATTTGTTTTTGGTTATATGATGTTCTTGTAAATTGTACCATCTTTCCGGATGTACGAATATTGTGTAATATTAATATACCTTAAGCAGTTTCTCGAGAATAGCCCAGAGAAAGATTTTAACGAAGCTATTTGAGAAAATACTATTTTAGATTTTTTAACGACATATCCAATTATTTGTATCAGCAAATACCCCCAAAGAACATAAGCCGTTATAACTGCATTGACAATACAAACATAAAAATTTATAGTTCATTACGCACCACTTTGCTACAAATCATTTTAAACGTTTGTCATACAAGTGGCTGCCAGGAAATTTCCCCTCACCCTACATCTGAATTCAATGATATTCATACAAAATCGCACTAATGCTATGTCCACTGCTTTTTAGGTTCGTTTCATTACTAATGAAAAGCCATAAACAAAGAAGCACATAGACATTAATTTGCCTAAATTGCCTTCTTCTGTCATTTTATTTTAATAAACATATCTATGAAATTAACGTTTGGCGTTTTGTGACTGTTTACGTCAGTTTACGTTTTGCCAATTTTCGTAAATTTTCAAATTTGCCAAAATGCCGAATTTAACTGATGTCTTTTTGGAATTCCAAGAGCACATTAACAGTGATCAAGACATACGAGAGGTATCTAATATTTTCTGTTGAATCGTTATCAAAACGGCTCATAATACAAAGTATGGTAGTGCACTGTCATTGCAAAAATTAAACCAAATAACAATATGCTCGTGTTATAGTAAAATTACTGATAAACTTCGAACGTGCATGCACGCAAAAAATAGCACTTCAGCAAATCAAATATTTTTATTTATAAAAATGCGTATTATGCGTGTAGCGGAATTCTGCAACTTTACCAAAATGTTCATCCGAATTTGGTAAATGATTTCGGTACCCTTCAGTATCTTCTAACACGCTAAAAATCTATTTGTATTTTTAAGTTGTCGGTAAAATTTTACCTATTTTGTGCATGTTTACCAGCTACGCCATACCTACCGAAATTTCGGTAGAATCTACCGATATTCGTAGATAATCTACCGAAATTTGTAAAAATGTGTGAAACTATATTTTCCTCAAAATATGAAAGTCTACCGATATTAGTAAGGACGGCATGTTTCGGAGAATTCGAACAATTGTTAAAATTTCAAAGTAAATTTTCAAGTTCTGTGAAAGTTCTTTTCAAGGTGTGTTATTATTTTAGTTCTTTCAAGTAACTGGCCTATAATGATATAAAAACAGAAATTGAAAAGGACATTCACAGAACTCGCAAATTAACGTTGAAATTTGATGAATTGTTCAAATTCTATGAAACAGCCTGTCCTAAATATCCTCAGAAAATGTACAAGTTTTTGAATTATGGATTTTTTTTCGAAATCTCTCCCTAAGAAAAGTCCCTAGCCCACTCCCTTCCTATGGATTCGAAAATTTTGGGCATAGCATCACTGATCTAGCACCTATAAATATTTTGACGACCTACCGATTTTAATTTTCGCTGTATGGCATCAATAAATAATATTTGGGTGATTTGTATATGGCCGTTTTTGTGCAAAATCACCTCTAGGGTTAAACCCCCGACTTAAATAGTTGTCTCCATTAGATATTTAAGTTGAAATCACATGTTGTTTTTTTGAAGAGCATTTGGATGCCGTGGAATACGACAATTTTACCAAATAACTATTAAAACAATTTTATAACTTTGCTAACGCACAAATATGATTTACACATTATATGATTTATATCCACGACAGTTACTCTTGTTTTATTTTTTATTTATCATCTCATTGATGAATCATTGACATACAATGACGGTCCTCCTCTTTCGATAAAGGTCGGTATTAATTGCGGTAAAAAACAATGTTGTCTAATGGGTAAATTATATGATTTTTTTTAATGAATTTCATTACAGTGATAGTAGCTGCCACTGTTTTTTTTCTGATTTGTGACTCTAAGCATGCAATTTACCTTAGTTTATTTATTTCAGGCCATCAAAAACATTGTCAAAAATATCGAGCAGACTTCCAGGGAGATCATTACCTGCTTGCAAGTGATCCACACTGATGAGGCTCGCAGTGAGTGCAAATTGATTGCCGGCTTTTTTATTACTAATCATAATATCAATGAATTGTTGTCTGCCGCATAAGCAAGTTCCTTCAACTAATTGTACAATTTTTAGCTCTTCTGAGGGTATGTATACATTTGTGAACCGTACCACGAATTACGGGAAAGGAACGAATCAACTGCAAGCGGCGTTTCGCGCCATTAGCGGTTGCTTCGTTTCTTTCCCATAAGTTGAGGTTCAGTTTGGCAGTTCGGCTCGCGGATGTATATGGAACATAAGATGCCTCACTTCTTACAAAAAAGATTATTTTTTATGTATGAGTCATGTATATTGTTTATCCAGCAGGATAGATCATTTGTTGAATTGCAATCTTTCGACATTTTCAGTCTCTGAAGCTTGCGGCAAAGCAAGGGATTTGTTTAAAGATGTTCGAGCTGGTTATCTCAAACTGGCAGAAGCTTTTCCATCAGAAGACTACTATAGGTATTGATACATTTATGTTTATTTTGGATACAGCCTCGATATAGAAATAATCTATTATAGAGAGGCGTGCTGACCGGTTTTGCTTTATTTGTTTTATAGATACCGCGACCATTGGAAGTTTGTAACTCAACGCCTTTGCTTCTCTGCGGCTCTGATCGTGTGGCTTGAAGTTGGAATTCTGATTTCCCGAGAGACATCAGCGGCAATATTAGGAAGTATGCATTTTATAAATATTATATTTCTTCAAGAATTCTCTTGGCTTTTTTTTTTGACACATTTGAATTGTTGACTGGATATTTTTCACTGTATTAATTTTATTTTGTTTGCTTATGTATTTTAATTGGATTGTTTAACTTCTAGTAAACCCCAAGGCAGGCACTGGTGAATTTCATTTGGACATAGAAGATTTTTTGATGGGTCTTCTCGAACTGTCTTCAGAATTGGTTTGTTTTTACTATTAACTAGTAAACATATGAAAAATAATAGAATATTATAATTAGGTGACAGAAAAGCTGGGGCAAATCCAGTGCCGTACTCTAAGGAAAAATATCTTAGTTTTTAAACACAAAAAAACGCATACCTTTTAACTCTTCAGACCTATGGAATATTGACCGTAACATTTCATAAAGATGCTGCCAGAAAGTGGGAAAATTTGTGTGTATTTCCGCTTCTCAATAAAATCCAAATAAATGCAATATTTCTGATCATATCCGAAAGCTTATCTGTTTTTAAAAGATGTTGAAATACGCCTCCAAAATTTATTAATTTAAAATAATATATAGTATAGGCGGCGACAAGTTTCAGAGTGGGAGATACTCTAAGTATTGCCCTAGTGTAGGACCAACATTCAGAATTGAAACGTTATTTGAAATGGATTTAGCCGTGTGTGGTGACCAGATCTGAATAGCCACGTACTTCCCCACCACCCTCTTCCCTATCACCTTCACCTCCCCACTGCCTTCTTTAATTTTGGACAATTCTTTGATACTTCATATTATTTTTCATAAAAAAATACAATTGATGTTACACAACCTCCAGACTGAAAAGCTGATTATTTTTCTCTTATTCCGCTTCACTTTTAATATGCAATATTTCACTCACTTTCAAATAAATGGATTTAGCTTTATTAATTCAAAACATGATTTATTATGTCGGGGGAGACGGGAAAATACGCACTTTTAATTTTAATTTCGTTTATTAAGTCACTTACGCGATATGTCAATTTGTATGCGGCGCTGTTATAGTCGCAGCCGATGGCGACTATGTTCATATC
Source organism: Hesperophylax consimilis (assembly GCF_061612785.1). Taxonomy (NCBI): domain Eukaryota; kingdom Metazoa; phylum Arthropoda; class Insecta; order Trichoptera; family Limnephilidae; genus Hesperophylax; species Hesperophylax consimilis. The sequence goes on from NC_142840.1 coordinate 26,183,528, forward strand.
AAGAGTTGGATTATATTCATAATATCGTATTAGGATTAAATCACAAACCTGTCTATACAAACCTAGCGTAGCCCACAAACTACTTGAAAACTGGGATATAACTCTAAAGGGGACGCGAGCAGGCGTTATTAAAAGTTCCCCAACATTTATAGTAACTTTTAGTAATAATATAACTAAATTCAAGTATTAATTCAATGTAAACATTCCATATTTACCGTGAAGCGGAATTCGTAACCTTTACCAAAAGCTGATATATTTTTATGCACAAAAGGGTTTATTTGGGAATTTTCTGCAGTGAAAACTAATTTTGTTAAAAATAATACTGAATTCATAATTTGGTCAGACCATACCTCTCGTGGTCTACACTTTGCAGCTGCAGAAACTACACTGTGATTAAAACGAATTTAACTCGTTAAATAATTATTATTTTAATTAAAATAAAATAACTTTGTTTAAATACCACTTTATTGTATATATTTATAACCAACCGGTTTCAGTTCAGCCCGAACCTTCATCAGGGTTAATAAAAACATATTAAATTAATTACAGAGGTGTATGGGTACTTATAGTTAAGCTGGAAGAGGGAGAGAGAACATCAACTTTGGTGGGGGTGGAAGACTTAGGTAGGAGAGAGGGGGTAAACATAGGTGCAGGAAATGGAAATATATTTAAAATGGGGCTGTTTGTTAAATCTAATTGTTTATTTAGTAAATTGATTTTATTGACTTTAAGGGATTTTTTTATCTCGAGTGCTTCTAAATTGTTGAGGCGTAGACCTATCCCGTTTCTATGTAATACTTCTACACCTGAAGGCTTATCAAATGAGTGATCTTTATCTATTAAATGTGTTGCAAATTCCGAAAAACCTATGTTGTTTAAGCATCTCAAGTGCTCAACTACCCGCGTTTGAACATTTCTTGCAGTTATGTTTACCCCCTCTCTCCTACCTAAGTCTTCCACCCCCACCAAAGTTGATGTTCTCTCTCCCTCTTCCAGCTTAACTATAAGTACCCATACACCTCTGTAATTAATTTAATATGTTTTTATTAACCCTGATGAAGGTTCGGGCTGAACTGAAACCGGTTGGTTATAAATATATACAATAAAGTGGTATTTAAACAAAGTTATTTTATTTTAATTATTATAATTATGTATACCCACAAAGTGTTTGCTACAAGTGAAAAATTATTATTTTATTGTTTTGCCTTTAATAATAAGTGGTTCTGGAATTCTTCATTTTGCCACAGCTTTTCCGTGTACTAATTATAATTATTGCATGTTAGGTACAGAGGATTGAACCCTAACATCATCTAAAAAGCACACTCTTGAAAAATCATGAAATCTGACTAAACTTGTTAAGATTAATTGTAAGAAATTCAATCAAAAGAAATACATTTCAAATATAGAATTAAAATAATTTTCTGGTAAAAAAATTTATATTGTAGGTAGGTACTTATCACTTGTCTGAATTCTTGACACAATTTTCAAAATTAAACTTAAATTGAAAACAAATCCGAATTCATTGAACCATAGTTACATTACGATCACTCACAGACGGAGACCCACAGCCAAAAATATTATTTTTTAATGAATTGATAACACACCTTTGAATAATTTGAAAACTTGTATTGCAAGTGTTGCACTTTTCTTTCTATTATTCGGTTGAATGGCCCAAGGCATCAGGTTCCCCGCGGGTTCAATCCTCTGCCTGGCTAAGTGCTCCATAATTGCATAAGCAACATTTTCTGCCTATAATGATGGTGGTATGTAGTAGGAGGAATTTAAATATTGTCAGGTCATTCGGGTATTTATCTTTCTTTCTAAAAAGTGGACAAATTATCCTAATACGTTGGTTTGTATAGGACAACTGCATAATAATATATCTCATAACATAAGCATCAATTGAACTTTATTTTGATAAAAATTACTACATATTACAAAAATATTTCAGGCGAGGCTTGCAGTCAATTCCGTAACTAGGGGAGATTACAGCAAACCATTGCAGATATCTCAGTTTGTCATGGAGCTAAATTCTGGATTCAGGTGTGTATTATTTCTTAAATAAACCCATTTAGGCCAGTGCGATTAGCAATTCGCGATCGTAATTATTCCGGTAGTCCCAATGTTTTTCCCAACCAGCCGAAATCTCGCCAAAAACTAGTTTTTCCCAAATACCTCGTTTCCAATGAAAATATCTACTAAAGTAATTTAACAAATTTAGTAGAACATAAAATTACCTTTTTGCGAGTATGTAGGTTTATGTTTTTGCTTTCTTATGGTACGTATACATTTGCGAACCGAAACTCGAACCGAGCCACAAATTACGGGAAAGGAATAAAACAACTGCAAGTGTCACTTCACGCCATTTGTGGTTGCTTCATTTCTTTCGTATAAGTTGAGGTTCACCTCGGCAGTTCGGCTCGCATATGTATACGCAGCATTGGGTATCCAGATTCTAATCCAACAAAATGGGGTCAAAATTGAAACAGAGGTGTAGTGTTTTAAACTTGGCATTCCTTGATTTTAACAATTACTAGCTTTTTGCCCGTTGCAGGCAACTAATGGGTAAAAATTAAGCAAGGAGTGTGGGTCTACTAAAAATTTAAAAAAATAAATGGATATTTTGAGAAAAAAAAATGCCAAGGAGCTTTCTGATCATTTTTTCACTGAGCCATTCGGATTTTGTAAGTCGAGACGCGTAATTTGATACCCATATCGTATGTACGGTTTTTGTCACCGACATTCTTCAAAAGTTGTTATTTTGAAAAAAGAATTGCTCAATTAACACGCAAAATTTAAAAACTTTTAAAAATGAAATATGTATTTTGGCATATTAATGAAACTATGAGTGTGTGACCACAAATATATTAAAATATATGTATGGATAGAAAGAAATGGATATTTTGAGAAAAAAAAGTGCCAAGGAGCTTTCTGATCATTTTTTCACTGAGCCATTCGGATTTTGTAAGTCGAGACGCGTAATTTGATACCCATATCGTATGTACGGTTTTTGTCACCGACATTTTTCAAAAGTTGTTATTTTGAAAAAAGAATTGCTCAATTAACACGCAAAATTTAAAAACTTTTAAAAATGTAATATGTATTTTGGCATATAAATGAAACTATGAGTGTGTGACCACAAATATATTAAAATATATGTATGGATAGAAAGAAATGAATATTTTGAGAAAAAAAAGTGCCAAGGAGCTTTCTGATCATTTTTTCACTGAGCCATTCGGATTTTGTAAGTCGAGACGCGTAATTTGATACCCATATCGTATGTACGGTTTTTCGTATGACCTCTACCCGGTACCATCTGTGTAGGTACCTGCACCACCACTACCACTACCACTCCTACGACTACTCCTACTACCACTACTACTCCTACTCCTACTTCTACTCCTACTCCTACTACTACTCCTACTCCTACTACTACTACTACTCCTACTCCTACTACTACTCCTACTCCTAATCCTACTCCTACTACTACTACTACTCCTACTCCTACTACTACTACTACTCCTACTACTACTGCTACTACTACTTGGTACAATTTATAAATTTGCGTGACGCTATCGATGTAGTTTTTCACTACGGGGCGACGGTATCCGTGTCAAATTATTTTTACCAAACTTTATTTTATTTCTTTTTTTTGTTGTTTTTTTTGGGGTGTTATGCCGTGTTGCGCTAACTCCTTCTTTAGCCGACGTTTCGGATCTACCGGATCTGCCCTGATGATGGACACTGCAACGCTGTCCGAAACGTCGGCTAAAGAAGGAGTTAGCGCAACACGGCATAACACCCCAAAAACAAATAACAAAAATGCTTTTGGCCGTGAGAATCTAAAAACTTACCATTTATTTTATTTCGTTCAAAAGCATTATCGATTTAAAAAAATAAACTGCAAAAGTAAGTACCTGCACAGATTTGTCGTTTTTTTTTAATTTTAAATCCATACTTTTTATTACAATACAACGGACCTAACCTAGAAAACGGGCTAAAACACGCTCTCAGTACCTGCCTACCTAGGACCTCTACCCGGTACCATCTGTGTAGGTACCTGCACCTACTTTAAAAAAAATACCGAAAAAATATATACATTACGCAATCAGGTACCTACTCGTTAAAAAATAAACAGATGAAAACTTTTAATATGAATGGCTCCCAGGCTAACCTCATCCAAGTTCTGCGCTCCTGGTACAACTAATAAATTTGCTTGACGCTATTTATGTAGTTTTTCACTACGGGGCGACGGTATCCGTGTCAAATTATTTTTACCAAACTTTATTTTATTTCGTTCAAAAGCACTATCGATTTTTAAAAATAAACTGCCAAGTAAGTACCTACACAGTTTTTATTGTTTCCTTGAATTCACAATATTTCGCTGCTAGTCTATGATCGGCTATTGTCTCTGATTGACCAAAAGCCCGACTTTTCTCATTTTCGGTTCAAATGGCAAATGTCAAAACTTTAGCCGGTTACTGCGAGATATTTTGAACCGAACGCCATTTGTGGGACGGCCGATAAACGTTCCTAAACCTTCGGAGGATGAATTTTTTCGAAAACTTTAACCGTTGCCACCATATTTTCGACGGAATGCAATCATCAGTTTGACCGTGTACATTTTATAAATAAATCGTACCACGTGGTTTTGTAATGACCACGTGGTACGATTCCCAAATTTAGAAGCTCTGACAATTATACGGCCGCAAATCTATTTTTTGCCAGAGTGTCATCAGTCCTGGCGGCGGGAGAGTGAACTTCGGTACTTTAGTATAGCGCGCCTCGAACGCTTCCAGTTTCTGCCGACAGAGTTCCTCTAATTTTTGTCTACTTCGAATCCGGTCGAGTTGCCAAATAAAATCACTGACTGCTGTTTCACGTTTTTGCACGCAAAATTGAACTTGAATTCTCTTCCCACAGAGAGGCGTCTCGGTCGCCTTTTGCTTGAACACTGAAACAAATGAAAGGCAACTTTTTTCAAGCACGCGAAAACGAACCTAGAGTGTGAGCGACTTGAGGGGTCAAGTGGTCGATTTTCGCCTTATTTTAAGCGACCAAATAAAACAAAGAAACTGAGTATTAATATATGTATTGTTATTATATATGTATAATGAAATATATATAAAATACATGAATAAGTTCAATCATTGAGTGGTTCTTGAGAAGAATGTTACAAAATTTGTATTTGCCTTGACCGCAGCAGTTGTATCGCAGCCACTTAGGCGTGAAAGAATACAATGTTTTCAACTATTTCAATGTGTTGATATTTGATGGAGTGAACGCGTTAGATGATTTACCTTTACCAACTTTTTGGTAATATACGTTGGGAGGTGAGAGAGCTATGAGGAGTAGCAGGTCGATATTCTGATCAATGATTATGACTGCATCATGTTGAGAAGACAACGAGTCTGCTGTGGTTACTATGAGAATGTCAGCATCCCCTGCAGCTTGTATTGTCATTATACGTGATCATTCAAATGCGGTTCTGAGTAGGAAAATACACTGAGATTTGTTCTTCTCATTTCCCAGAAACTTCCTGTGGCGCCTGTGGGTGCATGCTTTACATGTGTAACATATTTTACTGCTTCCCAGTTCTGTGTTATTTGGTAGAGGGTTGAAAGATGAGTTAAATATGGACTTTGTTCCTTTGCGCATGCCTTCCTCTGAGAAAAGAGACAATGGGAAAGGAGAGAGAATTTTTCATCTCATAACTAAAATACCGGTATTTTTTTACAAATATCGAATAAACTTTCTGCACAATCTAAAAAAATGTTAGCACGCAGTTTTAAAAATTGTGAAAAATAGTGAAATCTTGACTTATTCTGATATGGGAGATATATTTCATATTAATCATTTTATTTAAAGAAGGAACGACTGTAAGGTCGTTTTCACGTAAAATTTAATTTATACAAAATATTTAGGTATATCATGCAAAAAAAAATTCGTCTGCAGGACTCTTACCGTTTGTCAAGCGATTTTAATTCCTATTACCTACATACGAATGTAGATATTATCACGGCGTCGGAACACGTGTTCATAAAGATCATAATATTTTCGCATTTCGTCATTAGGAAATTTGTGAATTTTGGAAAAATTCCTCGGTTCACTTTCGAACTTTATAATAAACCTATGATTGAATAGCATTATTGGATCTATTGTCACAGTCACACTCTGATTTTTGACACTGCTGCAAGAGAAACTACTGCATCCTTACATTTTAAGGGTAGTCCTCCAAAGTTCTGGTTGATTACTGACATCAAATTTCCTCATCTTTTCAGCCATCCCCGATCGTGCCACTGCTTATATGTCAATTTGTTTTAGGAAATGGTTCAGCTAACCAATCGATGAAGAGTTTAGACGTTTTGATCATATCTCTTAATTTGTGTAGGCCTCATCCTCATGTTGCTGACATTCCTGATTCAACCCCACAGAATGACTCGATACCCCGATAAATAAATCTAGCAGTCCAACGAACTTTATTGGATCCATCTTACCTTTCAATGTGTCTTGAAGATACAGGTGTGTAGTTTTGGCATAATTGAAAGTAAGGTATCATTTTTTGGACCGTTGCAAGATGAAGCTCCCAATTTCCAATATGTTCCACTTCAATATACAGCTCAATCAGTATAGTCTTCTATAAGTACTGTACCCACAGCTGTGTAGTAGGTCTGTTTTCTTTTAAATTTTTCAGTGCATCAATCAGTTTAGATCGAACTGTCTGAAAAGCCTGATTGTTCCAATCGAGTACCACATTCTTATCTTTACCTTACCATACCGGAGTGCCCTATAGTAAATTTGTATTTATGAATGTGAAAATGCAACAATGTAAAAACAACTCCAAGAATGTGATAATAAACCAGAAAAAATTTGGTATCCTGTGCGTACCTTGATTTTTTTGTAATTTATATTACTAAAAAACTACAAAACCCTTAAAAAATCTATTTGGAAATTTATTTAAAAAAAAAAAAAAAAATCTCGTAATGCCACAGGAAACAAGATATTCATGAAAACCGAACCTAGTAGCGCAATTTTCTAGATTTTTTGGCTACTTTATATCTCAGTATTTATTAGAGATAAAAGAAAATTGTTTATACAAAAGTTGTTGAAAATTATATGTTCTACTAATATTTGTGAATATACTTTAGCCTAAATTTGCATTGGAAATGAGATATTTGGGATAATCCAGATTTAGGCTGGTTTTCTTTAAATGGCGGCATTAGTACAGGTGTGTCAAGGTCGACAACTTGGATTTTAACATCATGGGACCAGTCCATTTATAACATATATAAAAATATTGGGACCCCCCCCGAATAATTACGATTGTGACCCCCTTTTTGGTGCTAATTGCACACATTAAGGCGTCACAAGACTATATAACAGGGGTTTGCTCGAGGCTCACATTTGAATTTTCCAATAATATATATTTTTTAATGAATGATCCCTACAGATGTAATTTATTAATAATTAAGACTAATAAAAACAGTACCTTACCATTAAAATATTTTATTTAACGGTTTGAAAATTTTATAAAATGTTTTTCAACTATAAAATTTTGCGGTAAGCACCAGTGTTTTATTTTTCTAGACGATGAATTAGTAAATTCCCGAGGGATTCCTTTAGAAACATCTGAGATTTTAGTAATACATTTATCAGAAATAATTAAAATTAACCCTACATGGAAAAATTAATTTTCTAGGGCAAATTTAACCGTAAGTCCGTCCATTATGCCGAGTCGTGCACCAAATATTGTTTTTGCACGACTTCATCACTAAGATTCCCACTTTATTTAGAAATTTGCTGGGGAAAATTCAACCGCTGGTCTGTGTCCAACACACCAGGTGCGCTTCGCATATTTTTGTGCATAGCTTCTTCACTTGCGTCGTTAAGATTCTGACTTTATTTTAGGGTATTGTCCACAGACATATGAATATATAGACTAGAAATTAAATATGAGGGGTAAAATCAACTGTTGAAGAACGAAGGGGGTAAAGCTGACTGTGATTCGTCAATAAATCAATCTGACAGTATATAGGCATCTCGCATTATAATATCACCATTTAGTTCTTAAAAGTAAAATCTGCTTTTGAATGAATAGACATTTTTACATGAGAGCGCAAATTACTCGCCACGTTATGAACAAATTTGCGAAGTCCAAATTCGGCAAAATAAATTTCTTCTATTTTCAGAGTCGAATATTTCGTTTACGTATTTAGTTGAGACACTTTTATAAATGTTCATAATACTTCCCAGCAACCAACCAGCTTTGTGTTTCGCGTCCAGACGTATCTCGATGTGATAGTATATGTTTCTACAAGTGATTCATATTATACGATGTGAATATGCTTAAAATAAAGTAAAATAATGCTTATATATGGAATGTAATACGACAATTGGGTTTATTCTCTTTTTCACATCTTTTTTCAGCCACCATTTTGCCGTGTTATTTCGTAAAATGAACCGATGATGCCTCGACCATAGTTCGCACAAGAATGATGACGTCACGTTTTCTAAATTCACTTGAGGCCATACGCGAGCCCAGCCGGCTCCAATGGAACCGGTATGGGGAGTGGGGAATAATACGCTTTTAATCACTTAGGGCAGGTCTACTAATATTCATATGTCTATGGTATTGTCCCATCTTGACTGCTGTAATGTCATCCAATTTCAGAGAAAGGCATATATGTCCGCATGTGTGTGCGTGATTGCCACCAAAAGTGATCATCAAAACAATGAGTCTATCTACTGAGTTTCAGCTCAATCGAATGTCAGGAAGTTGGTTAATTTCCACTTTAAAGATTTGCATTAATTTATTCATGAAAACAAGTGAAAATCAAATAGACTTATTTAAAAATGGGATAAACTTAACATCCGGACAAAGAACACATTACACTGGAAAATCTTCAATGAAAATTAAACAATGGTTTCTCTTATGAAACAGTGTGCCAATCTTGTTATTAATAGTCTGTTTTATTTTCTTACAGGCTTCTCAATTTGAAGAATGATAATCTCCGGAAACGATTTGATGCATTGAAATATGATGTGAAGAAAATTGAAGAAGTTGTTTATGATCTTAGTATACGAGGACTCACTCATGCAACGAAACAATCGACTGCAGATTCCTCCCTACCGTTAAACCCAGAGGGCACGGAGGGTGAATAACTATGTACTATTCCACTTGTATAATTTAGTTCTACGATATTATTATAACATGAACTAGTCACCACCTCCACGCTGTGAAGCCCCTGTCGGGATGAAAAAGGGAATCAGATGAATTGATTATTTTTGATAATGAATTTAAAACTTTTTATAATTTACACATTTTGTTCACAGTACAAAATAGTTTTGTAAGCACATTAATTATTGTGATAGCACTTTGTATTATTTTTTAAGTGGTAAATAACTATTATTGAATAATAAAGAATTAAAACAAAGATATTGGGTTTTTCACGTTATATTTTTGAAAAATTACATTTTAACTTATTGTGGTGCAGGCCTTCCTCTGCCGAAACCTCCTCGCTGAAAAGAGAAGAGATAAAATAAATTAATTTAAATTGGTCAATGTATAACAAAACAAACATTTCATAGTAAATTATGCATTTAAATTAAGAAAATGACAAATACATACAGATTTTAAAACCTGATATTAGCAACTGTTTGTATTGAAATACAAAAATTTATAAAAATACTTTGTTTTATTTATTCGGTACTCGAGTAATACGGCAAACCATGCATGCCGCCTGTATGGCGGCACTCGAGTGTTGGGTTAAAAGTATTCTGTCGGAAAGACAACAATATTCACATTTTCCAGCTGGCGTGTTCTCTTTTTAACACACATTTTTTAAAGCAAAATAAAATTATTCTTTCCAGAAAATGGAGGCTTTCTTATACATATAATAATCAGAATAGAACGAATCGACATCTTATTATGCATTTGTACGATGCTTTCCGACCGCCCGTTCAAAATTCATCATTTTAGTAACAATACTACTAAGCCAATTTTAGGGAATACCACCTAAATATTATGTAAACACTGTAGGATTACTACATATTATGGACGACTCATGGTCAAACTGCATCCAATGTTTAAGAGAGAGCAAATAAAAAATTATTTGCAAGAGGTAACAAACAGGAAGTTTCAGGGATAGATCAGATATACAGAAGTAGATGAAGGAGTGAGGGTCATGACAGTTGACACAAACACATGATCAAATCATCGCCCACAACACCGACGGGCGTATCTCATGTTTAGTAGATAATTTGCATAGCGCCATTTTTGTGAAAAATCACCTCATAGGTGCTTAAAACAAAATGAAGCCAAGAGCTTGTGTCAAATTGTTCTTCCTGCCATTTATGAAATGTGATCACCGCACAAGAGTTCTGTGGGACTGACATCCCCAATTCGGGGGATGTTATCGTTCAGGACGGGATGTTCTACCTCTGCAGCTGTTGCATATGCTATCCATCGGTGGCGATCCCGGTATGCGGATTTTGCATTTGATCCAAAAAAATTAACTAAAACATACATTGTGTCAAAATGTGCCACTTGGTGAAATAGACTGTGTTGAAAGGGGTAGGGGTATTAGGTAACTTACGAATTCAAGATCTGCAGTGCCGGCGCCAACATCGGCCTTCTTGTCTGAGGGCGTGCTGGGGGGTGCGCGCCTGTAGTCGGCACGGTGGTCCTCGCGGGGGCGGTTGGGACCTCCCTCGGGCCGGGAGCCTCCACCCACGGTGCGGGCGCGGCTCAGCTCTGAGCGCACCTGGCGCTTCAGGGTGGCAGGCACGATCTCGGGGGGCAGGTGCAGGTATGTGCGCAGGTACTCGATGCCCTCGTTGGTCAGGTACCTGAAGTTGTAGATAGTATTAGGAAAATATTTTTAAAATTTTATATCTAGGACCCACATCATAACTTTCCACCTCTCTTATCATATTCACCATTGGGTCCCGTGTGGCTCAGTATCTTCCTATATTTTTATTTTTTATTATATAAGTACATTTTTGTTTATTTGTTACAATATATGATCAAATATTTCAAGACCCCTCTTCCATAGAAGCATTAGCTTGTGGCTGGAAATGGAGTGTACATTGTTTTATTACAGTATGTAGGTAATTAAAAATAAAATGATTTCAAACTTATTTGAAGAATGGAATGTTACTTAAGGAAACTAATTGAGATGAGATCCAGCCGGAGGATAGAACGCTCACTCAAATAAGTAGTCTACTTACGAGTCATATCGTAGGGTAATTACTGACTAAGTAAATCCATCTATACTTTATTTCCTTACCCATGTATGCCACAAACATAAAATATGCTCGAGACATATTGGACGAGAAAATAAAGGAATGGTTTTTGTGTACAACACAGACAAACTCGCTTCAGAGCAGAAGCGGCCCGTGACTGTAATTACCAGCAGTGCATTTCACTTTTAAAATATACCTAGTCTGTAATTTAGGTGGAGCAAATTAATGAATGGGAACACCTACTGCAATTCATTCTATCTTCTAAGTTATATTTGTAAAATAACTGATTAAATAATACAAAATTATCTCGAAAATAAAGGACTCTCAATTCATCGTTGAAAATATACGAAACCGTTTGATTTCACCGCGAACGAGTTCCAATGTGTTAATGTTGTTGCGTTAACATTGAACATTAGTATTTCTAAGCGAATCCATTCCAAACGCATTGGATTACGCATGATCAAAGTGATGCAAAATTCACTCGCCGTCAAAACACTTCGATAATGCACGGATGGGTTATGTATCTGCACTGCTCTAACACGTAATTTGACGTTAAGAGTGTAATCTGTCTCGCTCATGTCACCGTTTCGGCTACTTCGGGCTGTCTCGATACTGCCCGACGCTGTTTTAGTAGTATGGTAAAAGTTGGTTTTGTGCATATCTGGGTATGCACGACCGCTTGCTCTTGGACGGGATTTTTTTACTAGAAGATAGCTCAAATAATGACCTGACGGGAATTTCGAATTTCTTACATCGATCACTGGAGCACAGATGTCGTTGTAATTTGTTATGTGGAGATTGAAGACAAGCAGTGCAATGCACAAATGCACGTACCAAGGAACCGCCTCTGCTTCAGAGTAGTAATTTTCCAACTATATGAGAGTTAGAACAGATTGTTTGCATAAAATTCTAGCTCCGTGAAAGTCCTATTCAAATTCTGGTATTATCCAAGTAGTATGAAACAACCGAGCGACAATGAAATAATAACAGAACTTGAATAGAACTTTCAACAATCTTGAATTTTAATTATGAAATTTGATGAATCATTCAAATTCTGTTAAACAATCATTTTCACCACGCCACTTAAGATCCAAACTCTGTGCTTGCCATACATTTTAACTTTATTAAGTATGTCACACAAAAGTTACAATTGCCAGAGTCAGTGTAACTATGGCATCCCCAATTGAGGTATGTTGTGAGTCAGATTGGAAGATAATCCCCAGTTTTACAACACCTTCTAACACACATCACATATTACTTGTTTCCTATGGGTTATACAGCACAACAAATATAATTAAAATGGAACAATGGCAATCGCACATGTTGTGAGGGTTAGCCAGTATCTAACTATTTGGATCTGGTCACTAAATGTAGCTAAAGCCATTTCAACCAACATTTATATCATTGGTAGTCTTGCCAGGCTGATATTGTGAATATCCAATGTTTAACTCATCCATGGGTAAATATAATATACACATTCAACGCAATTATGTACTGCAATTCAAGAAGTGGACTTGCTAACAAAATTTGTTGTCCTACCTAATTATCTCAGATTCAATGCAAATGGTCTATAATATAGGCATAGTATATTACCATTTATGTTAAATTATCATTTTGACGATCAATCTAATAGTTTCATCAATAACACCATTTTAGAATTCCTAACACATGTATTTACAAATACTACAAAATAAAAAAAGTTCTTGAAGAAAAACAAACTATTCATTAGGTTGATGAATGAATAAACAATTAGGTAAATTAAATATTACAAATCACGAACACGTCACACGAAATAAGCTACGGAGGAGAAAAATATTACATTTCTACAATAGTGTCCACATTTCCAAGATAATTCCACAACTACTATGAAACAATAAGGTTTCATAATGATATTGATAGAACCCATTAACAGAATGTTTTGAGAAGTGCACTTATTAGAATTTAAACGTTGTTTAAATTATTATTAAAATAATAATATGAAGAATTCTAAATAGTAATTCTAACATTATCATTTGAAGTTCCTAAACCATAACACTTCCTTATTTCTTCGTAGTCTACAGTTTTTACTTTTCGTGCCACTTTTAAAATAGTTTAAACATTGGCGAAACTTCATACGAGTACGTAAAACTATGGATAATATTATAATGTTCACTCAACATAATGAATGTAACTTATAACCTACAATAACATCAAGTAGTAAATAAAAAAGACTGACCAGTAGAAGTGTCTCCACGCAAATTGTTCCTTGACGTATCCACGAGATTTCAAGGATTGCATGGCCTTGATAACATGGAGGTTGGGGATCTGTTCCAGTTCAGGGTGTTTAGGGGCATGGAAGTCCTTTTTGGCCACCATAACACCCTCCTTGAAAAGGTACTCGTAAATGGTGACCCGGCTCTGCTTAGGCATCAACATCCTGGAAACACAGATACCGTAAATACAATAGAACTGAGTTACTTTAATTAAGAAGCCCGCGAAGATAAACAAGACACTTTCATTGACGGATAGCCCACGAATCTTGCACGTCAAAAATTTCGGAAACTGATAAGCTTGAGAGAAAACTAGCTTCACGCAGATATAAATAAGAGCCAAGAGTAATCAGTTTTTAAATAATAATAACATTTAACACAAAGATTGGCTCAAAATAAATCGGATAATTATAAAACAGACATACTTGATGTTTTTGGGTTAACTCGGAAAACCGGAAAGAGTAAAAGATGGATTTATTTTTTCTATGGTTCGTAATGTCAAACTTATTGCCATAACAAAAATAATTAAGATAGTGAAAAGTAGTGTTTAAATATAGGGGCAGGTTGGGTCGCTTTGGTAATTAATTGCTTGTTTCGCTCAAAAGTAAAAAAAAGCTCTAATCGAAATGAAAAAAGCTGATTATATAAATAGTCAGTGTTCAATACAGAACCCAGTATCTAGGATTTTAAATATGTATTTTTAAAGTTTTACAGATTTCAAAGGCTTCAACTCATGAAGCACACTTGCAATTTCTAACGTGGTATTCAGGTTGTTGTCTACTTACTGTTGTGAAACAGATAATAGAAAATAATTCGTTTTTAACTTGACACATATTATGTAATTTTCGAACCCAATGTTCCGTAAAAATCTAATTTATAAATAAAGTGAGGAAAAGGCTTTTATACAAAGGGCGGAGAAACACATACGCATCAAAGCAGGAGCGTCGCAAGCCTCCAAGCTAGGCAATACAGACCTATCACACCTGACAGATGATGTTTTATAAGTGTGGGCGTGGCGACGATGATACGCCGTGATATGTGTCGTGATCGCCAAGTGATATTTGAAAATGATACCACCCCCTCTCTTGCTTACGAGAGTAAAGGAGGTCAAATCAATTTATGGAGCGCGGTGATCACGCGGGCGTAATATCACCTGTCGAGATAACAGTTCCCATACAAATAAAACATATCCCGCGGCAGTTCCCCAATTGATCTGACCCTATCTCCTTAGGAAGATTGTAGCGTGGTGTGAGACCTCAATATATAATCTACATATGCCACTCTTGCGTCTTAAGCTTCACTCTTTAAGATGATAAACAATCTTCCTTACCCCTTTTCCCTCACGCAATCTGTAGCATGGCTCTTTGCGTGATGTCCTTTTTATCGTAACTTTATACAAAAAATCTTAGTGAGAACAAAGTTGGCCGAATAAAAAACGCAAGAGGAACACAGAAATACAGCAAACAATTTTTTGTTTCGTGACGATTTTTGTGCCTTATAAAAATATGTTCACTAGTTTTATTATTGATTTTTTTTTCATTTTTCGAGGTTTTATTTTGAATCTTCCATAACATTCGTAACAAGTAAATTTAGTTCATTATATACTGTATTCTAAAAATATTTATCGGGTTCTCATATCATCGGATAGGAAAATAAAAAGTTTATTACTCCAAAAATGCTCAGGAATAGGTTACACCCAGGGCTGGCCCTAGGCGGGCGCAATCGGAGCGGTCCGTTCCGGGAGCCAAATTGCCAAGGCGCCAAGACGACGCTACACAAAAATACAAATCATCCGAATATTATTGATTACAATGATTCTAGGTAGGTAATTTACAATCGTCTACTGGTTTTGGGCACATTACATTTCGGGCACCAAATTTTTTTGTTTGGCTCAGGGCCGGCCCTGGTTTTACCCTGTACACTATATTTAAATATAATAACATAATCCACACTCTTGGATCAGCACAGTTGCTTATCAAACGATTAATAAGGGCCGATACATGGCCATGACTAAAATTTTTTAAATTTAAAATTTTTATGTACTTAAATATTTTTATAATTTTAATTTAAATAATAAAATGAGATTTTTCACTGGTGCCGTAATTTTTTAATAATAATAGCTTAAGAAATAATAATAATAATTTCATAAATATATACATAATATATGGCCCCAACTGGTTTGTCGGTTTGTTCGTTTATTGCCATCAGTGAGTGGTTTATTTATGATTGCCATAAAAAAACCCAGAAAAAATAATAGGTGCTGGTTTTTCCATGGCAATTTTTCGCTGCCTAGAAACATGGCGGCTCTAAATATCACCGGCGGTTTTAGATTCGCCAGTATGTTAATTATAATTTTGAAATGACTGGCTAGTTGTTAAATTGTTATTGAAATAGTGAAAATTTAATTCTTTATAAATGGATCTGCCTTTTGCTAGAGACCGTTTGAGGCCCATTTCTGAAAGAAAATCAATGTTATATAATAGTGTTCTTGACGTACAGTATTATATCAGCTGTCAAATAATACAAAATTCTTGTGTACTATTTTTAATTACACAAAGAAATGAACGAAATTATTGGATCTGTAAAAGGTTATTTATTTAAATTTTTTGTATATTTATTTTACAGAGAAACACGCCGGTAGCATCAGTCTTTTGTACATCCAGTCTCCCAAATACAGCACAGAAGTTGAAAAGAAGTTAAATCAAGCTGCCTGGAAGAGGGGTACTGGGGGTCGAAGCAGTTTCAATGGAGTTGTTGCAACCGTCTTTGGCGCTTCAGGATTTGTTGGTCGCTATGTCTGCAATAAACTTGGAAAGATTGGAACCCAGGTACGGATGCAAATAAGTTTTTGATTGATTGTATCTCCCGCTCCTCTCGATTTTAAAATGTGTCCTAAGATGTTTGGTAATTATTTCCCCAACCGCCGCACTTTTAGGCGCAGATGATGTACATTACACTTTGTTTGAACAATAATACAAGAAACAAGAATTTACATGCACAAAATAGGTTCTTTATGTGTATTTTGATCGAAACGAAACTAATGCGTGTTATTCCATACAAAGTCCAATATGGCTGCAAAGGGATCGTTTTATAAGGGTAATTTTAAACTTTGAATTAAAATGTAATTATCATGTTTCTTTTGCCATGTATCCCGATGTAAATCGGTGTTTATTGTAAAAATTAAGTTAAAACGAAGTGTAATTTCTATAATTTGTACCTATTAAAAGTGTGGCGGTTAGTGAAATATTTACCAGATGTTTTAATAATAAGGGAGCAGAAGAGTAAATCTTCGACACTGTAGAAAATGCTCGTGAAGCCATGGATGAATAGGATGATAAATAATAAAGTTTCCGGGTGCAAACCTTAGGCAACACTGACGGTAGCAATAAATTTATTAATCTATAAAAATGTCCTTGATCTTAACAAAAAGTATTAATAATTATATAAAACTATTTACAATTTGCAAACCTTGACATAAATATTTTTCAAATCCTAAATGTTGTTACATAGAATTATTTGAAAATTTTTGGGAGCATCTATGGTAAGTTTTTTTATGCAAACTGAATGTGCGGTGTTCTATTATCCTAACACTTAAATCGTATGTCTCACCATAATATGGGATGAGAATTTTATAAGTCCGTATCAGGCTGGGAGAAATATCTCTATGCTTGTTTGACGTCTGGGAGAAATATCTTCCGAAATTTCTCAAGGGGTTAGTAATAATACTTTTTGAAAAAATTCTCCTGAAAGCAATAAGTAGTAACTTTTTGTACCTAAACCCAACAGAATCATTTATAGCCATATATTTATTTATTTATTATTTATTTATTTATTTATTTATTTATTTTTCATGTTCTCCGTAAAACGGTTATTCACCAATACATTATGGAGAAGATTACAAATTAGACAAAAAGTATAGCAAAACACATAAAAAGGTCAGTTTCACTACTTTGTGACATACGTCAACAGGTAATTGTTAAACTGCCTGTAGGTTACGTTAAAAATGTCGATGGTCAATGCAGACTCGTTGAGCAGTTCAGTCGCTCTGTTGACTGGGGCGTTCTGATAGGCAGAAGTCCTCGCTTTTGGAGCATAAAAAAGGGTATGGGACCTTCCACGAGTATACTTGTCTGGGACATATAAGTTAATCTCTTTCAAAATAGGTGGATTATGTATAGTTCCAGAGATTATCTTAAAAAAATGTTTTCCTAAAAATATTTTTCGGCGGGCTTCTAATGTATTAAGATCGAGCATTCCTGCTAAGAATAAGGATGGATACAGGAAAGGGTAGTACATATATTCCCTCATATATAGGTAACGCATGAATCTCTTTTGTACTTTTTCTATTTCGAGAATATGGTTTTGCTCAGAAGGGGCCCAAATAATGGAGCTATATACCTGATACCTGTTTGGCATTAGGACATATCATTTTAAATTTTATATAACAACTCACTAATCCCCATTTAACCGGTCGAAGGCCGATCTCTCACTGGTGAACATTCTAATATCCTTGCGATCAGAACTTTTTGCTATGAAATTTTTCCCTTTATTCTTTCAAAAATGTATATAAGACAAAATCAGAATTGTTTTTGCGAATAACACTTCAGATTCAACTTTTTACATCATGAATGGAGCCCATAGTACATAGTGATATTTCTTATTTTAAAAATAATTTTTTTTACCAGTTGATCCTGCCCCATCGCTGCGACCACTATGATATGATGAGGATGAAGTTGGTTGGTGACTTGGGCCAGGTGCTGTTTATCCCTGACTTCAACCTCAAGGACCAGGAGCAGATTGAGAACGCCGTCAAATACTCCAACGTGGTCATCAATCTCATCGGGAAAGACTATGAGACCTCAAACTATTCATTCGAGGATGTCCATGTCAAGGGAGCGAGGAACATTGCTAAGTTAGTAATTAATAACATGTTTTGAGGTATTGCCTCTCTCTTTATTGAAGCAATATTTTCTCTGTTCGCTGGCTGCCAATTGGATATGTCGGCGCTCAAGAGGTTAATCAACTTGAAATACATAGCATGTAATTCAATCTCATTTTGTATCCTAATTATAAAGCAGAAAGTTTGCGTGTAATCTGAATCAGTAAAGGCTTTCAAATAGTGAATTCAAATTCATAAATTCATTGGCTCGATAGTTTGCTTCCAGTGACTCAAAGCGATTAGGAATTCTTAATTTCTTTCAAACTTACTCGCTTTGAGACATGGATTTGGGGCCGTGGGCTGGAGAGTGTGTACTTTTCAGTAAGTAAGTTATTAGCAGCAAAGAAATGAACCGCTAAGTTGTGGTCGTGCTTTCCTTAACGTGTGGATTTACTATTCAAATAATATTAAAAAAAAATTCTTGCTGAACTCGTTTTATGAGCAAGCTATGCGAGACTTGCTAAACAATTCACTGTTTCTTCGGCGTTGTAGACACGCCGGGTCTTCGTTATTACTCGTCGTTTTTATTGAGTAAGTACGAATGTGAATACTAAGCTTTAGTCGTTAAGGTTCATAATTCAAGGAGAAATGCATTATTTTGAACATGTCATAAGGTAATGATCCGCTGATAAAAGCCTCTGATGGAAAAGGATGATAACTTATTTGAATTTTTTACAAAGGGCATGCACCAAGATGGGAGTGGAGCGGCTGATTCACATGTCATACCTCAACACAGCTCAATACCCCAAGTCTGATATCATCACCGGTGGCAGTCGCTGGAAGGCCACCAAGTGGCAGGGGGAGCAGGCGGTTAAGGAGGAGTTCCCGGATGTGACCATCATCAAGGCGTCCGACGTCTATGGCGCGGAAGATCGCTTCTTGAAGTAAGTCTATTTTTAATTAATCGTTTTTCTATCACACAATGGCTGTTTTAGTAGGAGTCAAATTCAAAAAAATATTTATTGCACAAGAGTACAAAGGGTATAGCTTATAGGTTACATCCTATTTCTTCCAGCTAACCCAACAAGTACACATTATATTACAAAACCCAAAAAATACACATTATATTACATAACCCAACAATTACACGTTGTATGTAAATAAAAAATAAAAAACAGAGGTAAGTAGTTAATTTATGTAAGGAATTCATTTAAGGTGTAGTGACATTTGTTATCTACTTAATGCTCAGAACAAAGAAAAAAACAGAAAGAAAATGAACCATATTTTAATTCACTCCAAAAACTGGAATTTATTGTTCACCAGTTTCTGAGATTTGAGCGCACCATTGGTGGAAAGAGATTTTTAACAAAACAACAGTTAAATAGAATTATGGATACTGAACAAAAATTGAAAGTTTGTCTTGCTGGGTTCAATATCCGGATGCAGAACATGCTAATAGTAATAATTATATGAAAATAAATGATAACAAGTAATAATAATGCTTAAATATTTGGGGTACTGACTAAATTTAAATTGTTTATGTTTTTAAATAACATTTTTTGGCAGGATCTCAACTAATACGGCTAAATTCATGTATGTTGACCCTTTTAAAAACGTTTTATTAATAACATCAAAAAGTGGATACTGAACAAACCAATAATCGGTGAAACCCTCTCATAAGGTTTTTAGTAGGATACATCGACATAATGCTAACAGCTATGCTTATATTTACAGTGAAACCCTCTTATAAGGTTTTTAGTAGGAGACATTGACATAATGCTCAGAACAGCTATGCCTATATTAACAGTAAAACCATATTTTAAGGTATTTTTTAATCCTTTTTTGTGGGTATATACGTGCGTGGAAGTAATTGATGGTTAAATGCTATTATTTGAATGACAAAATAACCAGAATGAAAAGTTTTTTCAGAGAATCAGAGATGGATTTAGTGAAATTTGTTAATGTAAACCGCTGAAAAAATGACAGGAAATATTTGCCCAAGTACATTATATATTAAAATTAGTTTTAAAGTTTTTATCAGAAATAAGGAGAGGGTATGTATGGGATGGGTATGGGTGATTCATATTTTCCTTGCTCAATAAAAAAATACCTATTTATTTTCGTTTGTCTATTTCAAACACTCACTATTTTAACACTCAAATGGCTCCAGAAAAGTGTTAGTGAGGATCTTATAAAAGAGCATTGACTCTACACAAAGATAAATTTGCAGATTTTACAGCAGTTTGGGTCTCTTTTTATACAGTACATAGTTTCTGATTTTGCTGTGGGCGACATTTTTGTGATCAAGGTTTCATCAATGAAACCCATATTGGCATCAACTTCTAATATTGGCACGAACATTTAGATTTTGTTGTGGGCGAATCTTGTTAATGGCATGGTATCATTTCATCAATAAAACCCATATTGGCAACAACTTCTAATATTGGCACGGAAATTTAAAATTACTGTGGGCGAATCTTATTAATGACATGGTATCATTTCATCAATGATCAAACCCATATTGGCATGAACATTTAAATTAGGCTGTGTCAAATGGGAAATTTTATTTGTCAATATGTTTTCTGTACTAAATAAATGTACCAATTTATTTAACTATGATGTTTTGATGGTTCCAGGGCTATAACTCACCATTGGCGTAGGTCTTACTACTACATGCCCCTGTGGGACAGTGGGGAGAAAACCTTCAAGCAGCCCATCTACGTGTCCGATGTGGCCCAGGGCATTGTCAATGCTGCCAGGGACCCTGACACCAAAGGACAGGTGTACCAAGCCGTGGGGTAATTAACCTCAGTACCTAACTATTATTTACTTATTAATCATGAAACTGGTTTGAGAAATACATTTTGTACATGAAAAATATTACTGCACAGTTGAACGTACTAGATATCAGATTATTTAATAAATGAACCCAACTGCCTTCTACATTAGGTATTAATTACTAAACATCAATGGGATATTTTCACAAACTATGAAAACTGTTAAAAATGTGTGGAAGTTTTAAAGCTTACTTTTCTGATTATGATTATTGTAATAAAAATAAGTAATTTCCATTCAAATAATTGATTTAAAAAAATATTTTGTATGAATTTTTTTTTTGGGGATATTTTTTAGGCGAAAATTTCGAATTACACTTTTTTTCGAATTATCGGGGTTTGAATAAATGGGGTTCTACTGTATGAAACCGAAAAATCGATCATGAAAAAATGTATATAATTGAGATTTCTGAGGGGACACCTTGATCTCCCATTCGGAGTAATCTTATTGGTTAACAGGGTGTATTACCACATACCTGAAGATTTTTAACCAGTGATTCCTTAGCAAATTTGGAGTTAAAGCCGTATGAAATTTATTTCAATAAAAAAAAATACAAAAAATTCCATCACGCGTTGCCACTGGATAATGGGTACAGCCTAGCAGGTCAAACGATACGTACTCCGTCTCATTCCAGCAGCATAGTAACAGAAGTGATAGAGCATGTATCTGCTGCAAAGTTTATCAGTGTGATCAATGGCGACGTGTAATAATATAAGTATTTTTTGTTTTTAATGAAAAAAAAATATTACCAGACAGCAAAATGACATCTACATTTTTTAATCCAAATATGCACAGGAACCACACAAGACCCTTCGAGTAGATGCTGTTACACCCGGTAAATTGTGGAGATGTTCCAGACTGCAGCATACATGGCGGCGATTGCCCTAACTTTCAATAGGAAAGAGCAGCAGAAGAAGCAGAAACTTACAGCATGGTGTTTTCAAAGCAAATTATGCTCTGTGCATTGTGCTTAGATATCCAAATTTATAGACTAGCTCATCAGAGAAAGGGGAACAAATCAAGTTGCGTGGAGCACAGATGGCCATCTCCCGTGACCATCTCCCTTTCTGTAATGTGTCAATAAATTAATCTGACAGTATACAGGCAACTCGCATTGGAATATCACCATTTAGTCTGCGAAAATAAAATCTCTTTACGAATTGTTAGTCCTTTTTACAATGGCACGCGAATTTTTGGCTGCGTAGAAAACTACAAATCCCAAGTCGGGAGAATAAAAGTTCAGGCTTGTTTCTAAAATGAATATTTTGCTGCACTATTTAATGTTATAATTTACCCACTTCACTCATTTTTAGCATCGCTGACCTGATTTGAAGGCGGTTTTTTTTTTTTAACTGTATTTATGGATATTTTGGTCCTGCGTAGAAAAGTCTCATAATGGAGTGCACTGCAAACCGTTACCTTACTTTAGCGAACTTTACTGTTTTGAGCAGGGTCTGGTTATTTTAATGTGCGCTCTTTGGTCTTCAACGTACGACTGATGTGGTAGATTATTCAAAGCATTCTCCAACCCTCCTGGTGTCAAAAATATAGTCACACGATTTGCCTCCAGCTTGTCAAAATGATACCCGGATTTCATGTTAGGGCAAGTCTATCAATTTGGATATATATGATACTGTGGTATAAATATTTATCCGTGATTTAGTATTCATCACAGAATCGTATGTCAGTTTCGGATCCACTTAAATTCACATATAGTTCAATAGTAAAATTATACACCACTTTGTCCCAATAAAACGTAGTTTGTAGGTGTAGAATGTGTATCTGAATGTATGTGTGAAACGTAGGTGTAGAATATGTATCTCCTTCACAGCAGTGATCAAATATGATATATGTAGTTGAATATATTGTATTTGCAGCCCGAAGCGCTACCAGATGGGTGAGCTTACGGACTGGCTGTTCCGTCTGATGCGAAAGGACAAGGTTTGGGGTTATGTCCGTTACAACATGCGCTACGATCCCTTCTTCCAAATGAGGGTCTCTTTCAACCAGAAATTCTCTCCCGGATACCCGCTGGGATATTTGCATTGGGAATCCATCGAGAAGGTAAACTCTTAAACTAAATGTTTTACTTCTCCAAACACAGCAAACTTATTTTGTGGCACCATTTCCATTACACTAGGTGTTGGTTATTTTAAAATGTTTTATAGTGATATAAAGATATGTTTTTATTTTGCCCGTCTCTAGAAAAATGGCAGATAATCGAATAACTGGTTTTTCCATGGAGGTAAACAAAAATATGGTTGTATATAAATATTTGAAAGGATAGTTGCATAAACAAGTTTTAAGGTTATTTAAAGATTAGTTAAAAATATCCACTGTTTTAGAAATTACATCCAATACCACCATTCCTATTGTCATGCCGTGCTAGATCATCTGTTCTGCCATGTGGTCTCTTGAACAAGTCGTGGTATATATAAGCCATAGGATTCCAAGAGGAATGGGATATCAATAGAGTAAAGCATTATATTAAAACGAATTATTGCAAGATTGCGATGCACTTAGACAATGAATAGGTTCTGTGTAAAATGAGTGATTTATCTGTTTTCATAAAATATTTCATTTATCTTTTTATGCTATCCAGGAAAACACAACTGATATAGTGGTCAAAGGTGTTCCCACTCTGGAGGATCTAGGAGTAGGACCCCTTATGGAGATAGAGCACCAGGCCCCCTGGGAACTCATCACCTTGAAAGCTTTCGCCTACTACAACGAAGAGTTGGGAGAGTTCGCCAAACCAGAACCCCCGCCGATAGTTCCAATATTATAAGAAAAACAGTAGCAAAACACAAAAAATATATAGTTACTTTTTAAAATCTTTGAAAGATTAAACAATTGACTTATGGAACTTCAAAATATCTTAAAATTGTCAGATGTCTGGGGTCGAGATGCTTTTAGTAGGGTATTTATTTGTTATTATTATTCAGAATATCCAAGAAAGAGTGTACGAAATGTAAATAAATAAAATGTACAATACTCAATTTTTTTAATTCATCTGATATAGTATTATTACCCTAATGTTTGCCGTACATGCTTCCCATAGTCACCATGTGAGGCTCTGCTAAGATCGATCAAGGAATATTATTTGCGGCAAGGATATCTACATATTTACAAAATAATTTTTGTTTTAATCTAGTACTTTAGTTTGTTTTTTTTTTTTTTTAATGGTAGATTATGTGTTTATAGGTTTTGTAGGAATACAAAAAATACCAAAATTATAAGGTCTTTATTTAAATTATACATGGAAGATAGTAACATTAGAGATTTTGGAAACACCTTTTGGCAACGAAAGGGTTAATTATTTTTTTAAATGCGAATACCGCACAAGAGTCCCAACCATCTGGAGCCAATGAGTCTGGCATCCCTAATATCCAATTATCCGAATTCACAAATTTGACAATACTCAGCACATTGCAGTTGTCCCATTGGTTAATTTTCTTCGACAGTGTATTTGATGAAATTTTGCTTACCGGAATTGTACAAGTGGAGAAATTTGACAATATTTTGCATACGATAAGTAGAGATGGCAAAATTTAGCATTAATTTTCAGATTTTTTAGCATTAAAAATTGGAAATTTAGCGTTTTATAGCATTTTGAGGCATAATTTAGCGTTTTGTAGCAAAATAGAAAATAATGTATTTCCTGAATGTTTTTAGCGCATATTTTAAGTATTTTTGGTAAAATATATGTTTAACCTTCATTTGCAAGTATTTCCATGTGAAAGATTATAAATAATTAATTTCAATATTAAATTAATAAGGATGGAAACTCTGTACGGGTCGAACACAAACACAACAAATGCAGATTGCGATTAACATCAATAGGCGTAATTTATTTCGCACAATTTGTGTAATGTCAAAAAGCAATTTTAGCCTACAGTACAAAAATATTAAATATTTACACATAAAATAGTAACAAAATTATAAAAAAATCGTAATAAAATATCTATTTTTTGAAATTCTCACATATTATTTTAATACCCGGTATTTTCGGGAAATTCGCGCCTATTTCGCTAAATACGGCCAAAATCACGTTTTTCACGTTAATTCGCGAAATAGAAATCACTGGAAACACTTTCAAATGCCTTGAAACGCAAAGAAAACTTATAAATGCCCTATTTTCGAAACATAAATATTTTTTCGCGTTTTTAGTTAAAACGAAATTTTGCCATCTCTAACGATAAGTAAATTTTTGCAAAAATTCTCATTGCTGTTATACATTCTCTTAACGCCTTTACTAAATTCGGCGAACCCAAAAAAACCCGCTTGCAGGCCCATAGCAGCAAAAAACTCACAGTAGCGGTAACAGTTTTTACCTGCTTTTATTTACTGTTATTGAATCAATAAGTCAAACAGCGTTTTATTTTGCCTTTGTAAGAACAAATTGGAACTGTGTTAAAGAAGCTGCCCTGCGGAACATATTTAAAGAGTTTCATTACAAACTTGAGCCGTCATAAGACGATGAGTTGTAATAAACTGAATCTTTATAATAAGGTTTTTATGCTGACTTCATAAGAACACACTAGAATCTAATAGAATGACTTGTTATCCGATGCAACGAGTTACGAGGGTTCTGCTGGAACAGCTGGATATTATTATCTGATAAACTTATATATGGGTTTCGCTATAACACAGTTCAACTGGATGACTTGTTATCGAATGCAACGAGTTACGAGGGTTCCGCTGGAACAGCTGGATATTATTTTCTGATAACCTTATATATGGGTTTCGCTATAACACAGTTCAACTGGATGACTTGTTATCAAACGCAACAAGTTATGACGGTTCTGCTGGAACAGCTGGATAATAATTTCTGATAACCTTGTATGTGGGTTTCACTGTAACACTGTTTAACTCTTTGCACGCGGCCGTATCAACTGTTGTTACGGCAAAAAGTCCATACTCATACGCGGCTGTATCAACAGTTGATACGGAAACTGTGACGGCCGATATTCCAGCGGTCTTTCGACATAAATTTATTTCCCGCTCGCTTGAACATTCGTAGAACTATCACGATGCTGACATCTACAAGAATTTCTCGAAAATAAAATTGTATTTCATTAAAAAACATCGATAATCAAGTGAGCCTCTTTGCGCCTTCGAGTGCTATAGTTTACAATTTTGTCAACGGATGGTGTTAGTCCAATTTTGTTATTACATATATTATGTGACATAAAATTTAAGTGTTCAGTTTTAGAAAAAGTTTTCATAACTAAAAATGATAAGTGCTCATGGTGTCCCACTTGTGTCTATCAACGCAGTGGCCTAAGTACACACACGCCGAGTGAATGGCGGGACCACATTCAAAAGATACGGTACGTCTTTGTATGAAATTTTATGTTTTTGTTTTTATAAACATCTAAGAGTGTTGACACACGAGGATTTGTTATCATATTGTGGAGAATAATCTGTTCTGTCTATATAGTCCAATAAATCATGCCAGAATGCTTTAATTTAACATTTAATTGCGTGCATAGGTATTTGAAAATATGTACCACGTATCACCACGGGTATAGATAAAACGGAGCAAATTAACGCGGTTAAAAGGTTAATAGGATGACTTGTTATCGAATGCAACGAGTTACGAGAGTTCTGCTGGAACAGGTGGATATTAGTAGGTACATAATTAAAAGCAAAACCTTTGGTTTAAGTGCATTTTATTAATACTACTAGTAAATATAATATATTTTATCATAATATAATAGGCATGTTTTGTTAGATGTAACATAAATACATTTTAAACATAAATAGTTGACTTAAATGGAATAAATGCTATCAGTTGTT
This sequence comes from Hesperophylax consimilis, assembly GCF_061612785.1. Taxonomy (NCBI): domain Eukaryota; kingdom Metazoa; phylum Arthropoda; class Insecta; order Trichoptera; family Limnephilidae; genus Hesperophylax; species Hesperophylax consimilis. Next base: position 26,210,537 of record NC_142840.1, read on the forward strand.
CACTTAAAAAGTAAAATAAAATATGCACGGAGAGTGTAATAAAATATTCTGCAATTAAACAATTATATCTTGTAATTACAATTATTACATTTTATGGAATTGCGCAAAAATAGTTTACAATACATAATTATAATATTAAGTGTGTTACAAAAGAGATGGGTAAAAAATAGAGTTTACCTAATTTAATTTGTAGTGCTAGAAAACATCGAGGAGTTTGTTATTTAATTTATTCTCAGTACACAAGTTACAGTACAACCTTACACAAATTATTTATGCACAAAAAGGTATAATAGTTAAAAATGTTAGTATTATTATTATGACTAGAAAGGAATACAAAATCTTAAGACAGTGGCAGATATTTAACATTGGAACCAGTTTTTTCACAAAGGGAGTCTAATTTTCAGTTATAAATGGTGAAAATATGTACTGATACTTTACTAAAGTAAAGAAGAACTTGGGCACGGGCTGGAATTGCTCAGCTGTTACGATAATTAACGATATTCGTCATCCCATGAGTTGGTGAGGGTAAGGAAATGGTAAGGAATAGGCATAAACCTTGACCTTGCACAAAAAAGTCCCACAATGGCTGCGCTACAAACCGTAGCAAACTTTACTTTACAGCACTTGGTTTATGTCGATCCCTTACAGTGAGTTGTTTGCTCTTGTAAATGAACATTTTTAAGTAAGTACTGTACATAGGGTACCTAGGAAGGGTTGTTTCAGAGAATTTGAACAATCTGAAAAGTTCTGTGAAGGTTCTATTCAAGTTCTGTTATTATTTCAATATTAACCAGTTGTTTCACAAAACTGAAATAATAACAGAACTTTAAAATTTAAAAACTGTTAATTCCAGAGTGCGACAATACCTATTTCAAATAATTTAAACATTTAATTTTTATTTTATCATAATGTAATATTTTTCCCTCACATCTGCAAACAGGTTTAATTCTTAAAAATAATTTATCTTACAGCCTGGTATTTTATAAACACAATGTCCTTCAACGATGTCACGAATTCTAGGATTAAAAATTATGTCTCATTGTAAAATGTATGTTTAAGTGTCGGTTCGTTTGCATTGACCTACTTTCCGAAGTCCTTGGTTATTATTAGCCAATTTTTAAAATCTCCGAAAAATTTTTTAGTTTAAAAGATCAGATACCTCCAGTATCTAGAGTAGGCAGAAGTGGTAGGTAGTAGTGGAATACATATTGATTATGGAAACTTCGACCCTTAATCTGAGAGTAGTCCATGAGAACTAATAGGTATAGAAGAACCTACCGACTAAGGGAAGTTAGACTCTTAGTTTGAGCTCATTGGTTTTGGAGATCACAGTACACTTCAGCTACGGCTGATAGTACCCTTGCGAAGAAAATGTGATTTCTTGCCTACCATTGGGTGTTTTCGTAGCACGATAGTAGAAACACCATCCTTAGATTTGTATTGGTCTAAAACTATCTTCGGTTAAGATTTGTTATTAATTTTTACAATAATTACATATTTCACAGAAGATGGACAACTTGTTATTATTGATTAGTAACCAAGTTGTACAGTAGAACTAAGAATAAGAGCTAATTTAGAATTATTTAGAAAAACTCATCATCATAATTTATAACTTTCGTCTACCACAGAATGTTTACCGCTATGTTATCTATTTGTTATATAAATGCTTTAATTTGTTTGACACTTTAGTACAATAATAATATAATATGTAGTGCTATTTATTTCATATAAATTGGCATCGTAATTAAATAATACAAACAGACTTATAACTTTATTTGTGACAGTTTAATGTAAGTCAAGGAATATCAAACTTATAAAATAATTTTTAATTCCAGTGTTGCCATCTTGTTTTTTCGTAAAAATCTGTCAATACTTCCTTGGCATTCCATTCAGCTTTTCTTCATAAACACACATTTTAAATTTTTTCCTCATAAATTCAATTTAACCAGGCAATATAGAAAGATAAAAAATTATTCGGCGAGTAACACTGTTGTCGTAAGACAAACATTTTGGCGTTTCAATGCACTCAAATGCGCCAAAAATTATGGAAAAACCGTCAAGTTAGCAACACTGGCTCATTAATTAATTGCACAGATAAAATAATAATTGGATAGAGCATATTATTTGAATAGGAGAACTCCTCAATGTTATGGGACAATTCATATTTAAAAAAAAACCTCTTCTCACTAGTTATCATAATATGATTATCCTACCCATATAAAACTCCATGGCTTTTTAGGTCCATGTCAAACTCAAATAAGTCAATAAAAAAAAATCCACAAAAATAATAGTGCAGTTTCCACAGACATAGGAATTAATAGACGAGAAGATAATGGCGAGGGGTAAAATCAACTGTTGAAGAACGAAGGGAGTGAAGCTGACTGTGATTCGTCAATAAATCAATCTGACAGTAAATAGGCATCTCGCATTATAATATCACCATTTACTTCTTAAAAGTAAAATCTGCTTTTGAATGAATAGACATTTTTACATGGGAGCGCAAATTACTCGCCACGTTATGAACAAATTTGCGAAGTCCAAATTCGGCAAAAACATTCGGTTCTATTTTCAGAGTCGAATATTTCGTTTAAGTATTTAGTTAAGACACTTTTATAAATGTTCATAATTTACTTCCCAGCAACCAACCAGCTTTGTGTTTCGCGTCCAGACGTTTCTCGATGTGATAGTAACAACTGATTCATATTATACGATGTGAATATGCTTAAAATAAAGTAAAATAATGCTTATATATGGAATGTAATACGACAATTGGGTTTATTCTCTTTTTCACATCTATTTTTACAAGTTTTCATAGTACAAGTCAACATTTTGCCGTGTTATTTCGTAAAATGAACCGATGATGCCTCGACCATAGTTCGCACAAGAATGATGACGTCACGTTTTCAAATTTCACTTGAGGCCATACGCGAGCACAGCCGGCTCCAATGGAACCGGTATGGGGAGTGGGGATAATACGCTTTTAATCACTTAGGGCAGGTCTACTAATATTCATATGTCTATGGCAGTTTCTAATTTTTATTTTATCTATGTTTATTTGCAACGATCAATAATCATTTATCTTCCTTCATTTAATCATTTGTTCAGTTGTTGGCTGCCTGTGGAACTAAGTATACAAGTTGATTATTACTCTTGACTTACACCTAACCTTGCTTACCCTAATTTATGCATTGTGTAGCTGTTGGTTGGGCAGATCGTCCTGCAGCTGCAGAATGTGTTCAACGGGCACTGGCTTTCCATCGGGCCCGATTTTGCATGGCTGTACGATGCCGGCTCTATTCAGTTGGTCCATCAAGTTCACCAGCTTCATGGCCTCATACTCTTTCTACAAGACATGAGAGGCTCAAATAAAATATCACAATATAGAGGCAAAGTTTGGTTGTTTTTAAACTAAAACCATGGTAGCTAACATGACAGAGTGGAGGCTTTTTGATAATTTTTTTTTTTGTTGTTTATTCCAGATCTCGGGGAGGGTGGTGCAATCCCACGAGCTCATATTATGCATAGAATATATAAAGTAAATATAAAAAATATTGTAAGATAATACATACACAGTAAACTAAAAGAAAATACAATAATAATAATAATACAAAAAAATAATTAGACTAAAATTTTTAAAAAGAAAAAATATTTAAAACAAAAATATATACATAAAAAAAAAATATATATATACAGGGTTTTCCAATAAGAGGTGTTATTTTGATGTTCAAAGAGCTATCGAGAGATGATTAATGATTTTTTATGGCCGGAATTGAATGGTATTGATCTGGACAACGTTTACTTTCAACAAGACGGCGTTACGTGCCACACAAGCAACGAAACCATTGAACTTTTATGGGAAAAGTTTCCGGACCGTGTTATCTCTCGAAGAGGTGATCACAATTGGCCACCGAGATCTTGTGATTTAACACCTCGCGACTTCTTCCTTTGGGGCCACGTGAAAGAGAAGGTCTACGCCAATAGCCCAGGGTCGATTCAAGACCTCAAAGATGGAATTCGTGAGGCTATCGAGGACATAAGGCAGCCACTTTGCGATTTGTTTATGGAAAATTTCATGAAAAGGATATAGTCCTGTAGGCGTGGTCGTGGTGGTCATTTGACTGATGTTATTTTTCACTATTAACGGCATACCTTCCTTTTTATAATGAAATAAACATTCGATCATTTATATGTATTAAAAATTTGCATTTTTCTTTGAATATCAAAATAACACCTCTTATTGGAAAACCCTGAATATGTATGAATATTTTTTTTTATCTATGAAATCAGGATTTGGCTCTATCACTTGTAAATAGGTCCCTGCCAGAAGTGCAGTGCCGCCATCACAAGACCATTTTCGCTCGTGGTTAGTCGCATTCGAAAGCTGGTGATCCGTTTTTTCATTAGTGCTCAGAATAATCTGGGAGCATGCCCTTCTACAAACATCTCAGTGGCACTACAGTACCAGGACAGCCCAACAAGTATTTGGTAGGAATTGTTGTACTGTACTTCCATTCTTTTTAGAGATGCTTTGTTGAAGTTGGTCCACAGCTCCGAGGTATATAGGCTCGTGCAGTATTTGTTAAAAAGTTGTCTTTTTGCTTTTGGGCTACACTTATTAAATCGTTGAGAAATCATATTTGCTCTGATGCACAGTGATCTTTTCTGTCGCTCAATATCCATATCATCATTGAGCTCCGCTGTTACGATGAGTATTTGACCTCCGGTTTTTCAGTTATTTTTGTGCCGTTTAGGCTGACGGGTAGTACTTTTGTAGGGCCTGCGCCCGACTTCAATACTAGTAACACAGATTTAGTTAGGTTGTAGACCATGTTATGTTCAGCGGCATATTCTTCGCATATCGTTAACAGCTTTCTGAATGCTTTAATGCTTGGAGACAAAATAACCATGTCATCTGCGTACGCAATGTTATTTACGCAAATTTTTCCCAGGTAACGACCTACATTCGCCAAGGTGAGTTTATTACTTAAATCATTCATATAGACGTTAAATAAAATTGGTGATAAGCTTCCCCCTTGTCTGACGCCGCATTCCGTATGCACTGGTACTGACTTTTTTTTTCCAGATAACTTGGTTCTCTTGGTGATGATGCCAGATCGCCAGAATGTTAATTATTGAACTGGGTACATTTCTTTCTTTTAGTTTAAGGGTTGCCATCTGTCCCGATATATCAGAACTGTCACTGTTATCACGCCCTCTGTCCCGACAAAACCTAAAATGTTCTGACAAAACATGTAAAGTCCCGATTTAAACCTGTGCTAACAATGCAGCAATGGTGTTTACCAACAAACATTTTCCGTGGCTATGCCGACCACGAACGAGTAGATACTTCCGTGCGCCCAGGAGAGGTTGCGGTGGCCAGGGTGACAATGACCGGAATGGCGGCAAATTTTTTTTTTGTGTTAGCATATTATTTTAGGACAAACTTTGACAGTTGATTGGAAGAGACTGCCACTTATTAGCTTTTTATTATCATGTGGAAGTGGACAATATGTGTACACAGTCAATTCTGTTTTTAAACAGTTTTGAAATAACATGGTTCACAAAGTGTAATGGTTAACATATAATATCCGTGTAAGAATTGAGTTACAATAGGATCAATGTGTAAGAATTGAGTAACAGTAGGTCAAATACAATAGGATAAGTTAGAATAGGATCGAATCGAGATTGAATTTCAAGTTTAGTTTCATCATTAGTTTTTGAGATGTACATGTATTTGAGAATGCACGGAGAGTACCCGCGATTCATGCATCACGAAGATTTGCTTGCCGAAACGCGCTACCAAAGTCTCCACTCGAGGAGGAGTGGGGCCCTAGTAGTAACGGCGTACAAAATTCTTAATAATTTAATAGATAGCCCATACCTTCTGGAATGCTATAAGTTGTTCGTACCGAACAACTACAGCCAGGGACGGCACCATGATCTGCTATGTATCCCAGAACGGACGTACTGGCTCGGCATAGCATGACACGAGGTATGGCGCTGTTAAACAACGCCTCCAAGACTATCGATATTTTTAATAGTAGCCTTGAAGAATTCAAGAGGCATGTCAATGCCAAAAATCACTATTTATAACTTGTTATTTCTATTCTTTTTTCTTTTATTGTTTCGTATCATCTATATGTAGTTAATGTTACATGTGTATTAGGGTGTCCCAAAAAAATTAAAGTTGTTATTTTTAAACGCATACCCTCTAATTTTGTTTTAATAATGACAAAACACTTATAAATTTTTTTTCGTTTACTTTGGACAACTGCAACCCGTGCCGACTTGCATCGAAAGATGTCAGTACTTGTATATTAAGACGCCAGCGAACAAACGTGTTGATGAGCTTGTAGTAACTTGCTATTTTGTTAGTAAACGAACATCACTCGTTCAGGCAAGATGTTGTTAGATTTACGCACTTCTAAAAAGAGTATATTTTTAATAGGAGTCGTAAAACACCAAATATCGGGTTCTAAACTGCAATCTAATGGACAAGTTCTTGAAATTTTGTTCTACAATATCCGGAAAGTGAATTTAACTGTCAATATATACCAAATATAGCCATAGTTGGTATTAAAAGCTGTGTTTGAAGTAAAAATCAGTCAAGTGACTACAAGCCCTGACATACCACTCTTCAAAAAATTTCGAGATAACTGTAAAAATGTTGATCCCGATAAAATTCAGTGCTACAGAGAAAATCTCACATTGCACCTAACCGCTTCCGAAATCGATGATTTGCTTGACTTTTACCATACTGCACTGACAACAAAAATACTTGGAGATGACTATTGAGAGTTTTTAGAGCTCTGTGTGATAGTTTTAGGAGGAGATACAGAGAGAAAATTTAAGATTCGGCCTCCAGGTGCTCGATGGATGGCAAATGCGCTTTATTCCTTGAAAATATCATTAATTTGTGCGCAATTTAAAATTACCGGTAAGGATAAGGCGGCACTTTTAGACGTTTGCCTGTTCATAGTAACATCCTATGTCAAGCCATGGTTACAGTGTATTATAGCAGTTAAAGCACCTTACCAGGACTTTTGCTTTTTGAAATCGATGAAGGCTTAAGAAAAAATTGATGAAAACGTCTCAATGGCAGCTTTATTTCTGTTCAGTTATGGTATTTGACCGATGAAGGATCTATTTTATCGCTGTTTGACGACGCTGTGGATCAAACAACTAAAATAAAAATGCTCGAAATATCAAAAAAAAATAATTTATCAACCCATGACAAACGTTACATCCCATCGAAGGAAGATCTTGATGGTAAATTGTATGGTAAGTTTATCAAGTAGTTTAAATTATGTTTTGTATTGAAGTTTTGGTTCATATCATAATTTAGTGACTTTTGTTTCAGAGAAAAATATTTACGACTTCATTTCAGTCAAGAACAAGTATTTGTTAGATCGTCTGAAAACAGATTCCAGTTTTCTAAACGAATTCCCTACGATGTGGTCAAATAATGCTTCGTATCAAAAAGTCAGAAAGAAGGTGTCGCCGCTGAGGGTAGTGAATGATACAGCTGAAAGAACTGTTAAGTTAATGCAAGATTTTCATGGCTTAATCTCACGGTTGAAGAGGAACAAAAATAATTTTTAGTACGATGCGTTCAGGAACACCGGAAGATTTATCCTGACTGTAAAAAACAAACTAAGAAGACAAAATTTAATCAATAAACCATTTTTAAATATAAAATACTACATAATTGAACATTTGTGCATTTTTAAATTTTATTTATCCGACAAAAATGAAAATTGAAAATCCTTCCATATTAACTCTGTACCATATGTTAGGCATCAATTCGGCACGGGTTGCCGGTGTTTAATCAAAATAATATTTATTATATTAGTTATTGGAATCAAATGGAATAAAATAAGAGGGTATGCATATTTAAATTCATGAAAAAAAATTCTTCCTTATGTCCTGGGACACCCTAATGTGTATTGTAAATGGACACACAGTCTGTAATACACAAAGAAAAAAAAAAAAGTGATTTCGTACCAAACATGCGAAGACGGATGCCTTTATTGTCTGACGACGTATATATTACAGAATGGAACCTATCTCCTATTTTCATATATGTATATATATATATATATATACTGTATTTTTTTACATGGTCTTCGGAGCGTATCCCCTGTTTAAAAACAATAAAAAGTATAGAGTTAATAAATATGTTTTTGAAGTTTAGCAAACCTGTTCTTCAGTGCATCCCGCCATAGGATCGGCGTGGGGTGGCTCATAACACCCCGTGACTGGGTTGACCGTGTGTCTCATGGCGCGGTACTCCTCTGTGTCACTGTCATCACTGTCGGACGAGTACAGGCACTCCCCGATGGCCTGCTTGTTGGGCCCCAGCAGCCCCCGGGTGGCAAATAGTCCGGCCGCGTTACCGTAGCCGGTGTACTTCACCATTCGGGAAACTGGAAACCAAAATTTTAAAAATAATTACCTAGAGAAATTAGTTTTAAAGAGATAACTTCACAACTGAACTATGGGAAAAATGAACTGATTTTGAATGATGCCAGGGAATGGTTAAGTTATTAACGTCAAGCTGTTCATTGGAGTTAACTGCTAAAGGGTTCAAATATGTTTGGGTTGTATATTTGGTTCAGTAGTTTGAATGAAATTTTGGCTAATTTCTTTCATAATGTAAAATTAAACTAAACTGTTGTTTTACAGACTTGTTTGCCAAGCAGACTGTATATCGTCCCTTAGCTAACAACACCGCATAAGTCATTTTTACCAACTTTACAGGAGACGAAAAAAACTGTTTATTTTAAAAAATCGGTGGATTTTTTCTGTTATTACTTAATAAATACCCTAGTTAGAGGTTAAGAAATAATTATTTAAACTTACTTCGACAATTTACTTTATTTTAACTTTTATTTTATGACTTGAGCTGTGTTGACTGATATTTTATTAGATTTAGGCGGTGTTGCTTGCGGAAATGTTAGGGAATAAGGTATTAAAGATGATTTACAAAGAAAAGTTTTTATCAAGAAATATTTCAAAAATAACTAACAATCGTTATACATAGGTATTTATAACCTAAATCTTAAGAATAACATTGTTGAGATCAATTGCTTAAAGTTATTTGGTGACACACGAACCTTTAGAGCGTACCTAAGTGCAATTATTATTTTTTATTTTTTATTTTACCATGAAAATATTTAAAACATAGTCTTTAATAAACTCCAACTAAACAAGATATAATAGTAATAAAATTATATAAATAAAAAAATATACTCGAAATCTCCAGTCTAATAGTTAGTTGCAGTCTTTAGCGATTGCTGTGCGGAAGGTCATCATAAAAAGAGTGGCAACTAGATGGTAATACACTTTTTAGGTCTTGCAAAACTTTATACTTCCGATTTGTAATTGGTATTCTAGCTGCATACAATTTCTGCAGGTGATTTATTTGTTTAATGCTGTTAATTGGCGTGGGACGATGTGGTAACGGCTGAAGCTCGTCATCAAAACCAATTTTATACCAAATTGTGCTATTTGGTCTGTATTCTAGCATACGTACATCTGCGACGGCTGGGTCACCTGCTTTTTTACCAGGCCGTATAGATTTATAAATTAATTCTTTCGAAAAGTCGGTAAAAAAGGTATAGTCCAAATAACGAGCTTCGTAAGGAATAGGACCACTCCTAGCGGTTTTAGTAATAGCCATGTATTGTTGTGGAAGGTAAATTTCTTTACTTTTTAATTTACACTCTATTGCACTGTGTACGGAATCACATTCCATGTGGGTATGGCCTTTTACCAGGTACTTTTGAGTAATTACAATATTTTTTTCAATCGCTAAACGTAATAAAGCATTGTTTAAGGTAACATAGCGATTTTGAGCACAACAGCCATCGGAATATAAAATCACAGGCAATAATTTCTGGCTCAAAACTTTCTCTAGATAGTCTACTAAGCATGAAGCAAAAACAAATGCTTCAAGTGTGCTATTTGACTCATCGAACCAATAACACATTACTTCTTTAGTTGCTAAATTGTATAATGTAAAATTATGGATGCATAGTTTAGTTTTATAATAAATTGCATTAGCTTGAAGATACGGAGCCAATTTTACCGATTCAACATCCTGTGTGAATACATGACAAGCTCCGGACTGTGCAATATCTTTGTCAGTATCTTTCTCTCTCCTGGCTCGATCTTTCTTCAAAACATGTTGTGCGTATTCTTCATCCGTAATGTTTCCAGTTTTATGACTGCAACAATCGTTACATTGATCTTTCTTCGGGTAGAATAGGCTCAGATTGAGTTTCAAAAATAATTTGTCAAATAATTTACGACCAAGGCATTCTCTACCCTCTAACTCACAATTCTCTTGATATGTGTGGTAGAGCTGTGTCATTTTCGAGAAAATTGGTTCTAAGTATTCTCGTGATGTTTTAGCACGACAGTAATGCGACGGCATATTTGGAAGACCTGCTAAAAACTTTTCAACATATTTGTGGTCTTCAATTTTCTCTGGATTTCTGCGGTTACTGGTTGAAGTAGACAAATCTGGAGGCATGGCACAGTCTGTTTTTGTCAGCCAATATCTTATAAACGAATCTTTAATGCGCCAATCAAGAGTGGCCAAGAACATTTTTTTACAGACTTGGTGACGTACATTATCAATCGTGAAAACGTAAGTTCGACTATTTTGGATGATTTCTGGATTTTTTGTAATTTTCTTTGGTACTTTATTAACATGAGAAGTTATAAATGATCTTTGCTGCTCCCAGTTCTTCCAGAAATTTTCAAATAAATATTGCCGCTTTTGTTCGTTATGTTGTCACATGATCTAAGTTTAGATTTCTTGCAAAACACCATCATCACCTGAACTCCATGAATCAATTTCTTCTCCATCCATAGTGTATTTCAATTATTGAGCTTCCTCAAAGAAATAAAATACATTTTGAAACACCGCCCAAGTTAAAAAAGCTGGTTAGTAAACACCGCTTAAGTAAATGAAGATATTCAATAATGATTTCTTTCTATATGAATATTATGTGATAATCAATAGACATTGCTGTATTATATAGCTTACCTCTTAATCTTCTATTAAAACATCTTGCAAAGACCTTTCAGCGATAAAACTCACATAAAAATATAATAATCACGGAGCGCGAAGTACTCTTACGAGAAATGTATGACAGACTAACGACTTGTGCGGTGTTGAGAGGCTAACCCACTTGCGCGCTGTTACTACTTTTTGAATTAAGGCTTCTAATTGACTGAAGTCTATATCATGTGACCAATGGTTAGACGCGCAATGAGCAGCTCTATCTATCGGCATTAAAATGTGAAAACCGCCAATTTTGGACTTGAGCGGTGTTGTAAGCTACGGGGACGATATGTTTATTATCATCATTTTTGATAAAACAACAATTGAAAATAAGACTGGTTTGTAGCTGAGTGCTCCAAAGCATCAGGTTCCCACCAAGGTTTATTATATTTGGATGATTTGTATTTTTGTGTAGCGTGGTTTTTATGAAAAACAATCTTAAGAATGATGTGTTAGGTTAGGGATTATCAGCGCCTTGGCACCGCGGAAATTCGACACCCGGAGAGGACTGCTCAAATTGCGCCCGCGTCGGGCCAGCCCTGAGTTTATGAGTACCCCTTTCTAAGCCTCCGTGGTCAAGGGGTAAGGCTCTCGACTAAGAAGACGGAGCTTGTGGGTTCAAACCCCATGTGTGTTATTTCACAATTTACTAATAATCTATATAAATAAAAATGTAAATGTTCGTTTGTTCAAAATCTTAAATCTCCAAATGCTCTTCACCGATTGCTTTGAAATACTGACACAACATTGCATTAGAATAAGCGTGTGTTTTTATATTCCTCTATTATCTAGATGGCACCGGTGAGAGATATAATACTGTTTTTTTTTTTTTTTTAAAACAGCGTAATCTGTTGGACAAAGATGCTTTTGAAAAATAAAACATCGCGTAAAATTTTATTTCTATCTGCACAGACAGACTAAGCCACAGCAAAGTGTGGCGGGGTACAGCTAGTAATAATATATTTTATATTTGCGGCACATTCCAGAGTGGAAGATACTCTCAGTCTCACCCTGGTGTAAGACCACCATTCAGAATTGAAACGTTGCTTGAAATGGCTTTGGCTGTGTTTGGTGACCAGATCTGAATACCCTAATGCTTCCCCTCCTTCTCCCTACTACCTTCAGCCTAACAACATACCCCAATTGAGGATGCCATAATCTCAATAGCTCCATACAGTTGGGACTAGTTGGGACTCTTGTGCGGTTTCACATAAAATAAACAAATCCTGGGAATTTTTATCTATTTAAATTTTTTTTTTTTTTAATTATAGGTTACGAAACAGTAATATTTACCATTTTCCTTGCACAAGATGAACAAAAACTGTGCAGCCAGATCTCTGACATGAGTGATGGGAGTGGTCAGGAGTCGGCAGAGCTGGTTCCTCACGGTGTTGCCTTCCTCAGGGCGACTGTGGACATCCTTCAGCGGAGGGAGGATCATAGCACGCAAGTATTTACGCAGGTAAACATTGCTGCTGGCTGCTTTGTGCATCACCGTCAGAATGGGAGATAGGTTCTCGTATTGACTGGTCACATTCTGAAACCAACAAAATTATTATTGTGTATATTGATATAGAAGATACTCTATAGTACTCTCGCGAGTACTCAGGCCTTGTGCCCGTGTTTTACCCTATTCCACAGAGGCAACTGTCTGCTTGTAACACGACACGCCCCTGAAGAGTCGTGGCGAACTCAGAGGCAGCTTTCAGACGTTAAAAACAAGCACATTATTTTGGACCCTAGGGTTCTCTCTCCCTTGGAAGACGCGGATCTTACTAAAAATCATCCGCATTAAAAAAAACGAATAAGATATAATATGTATTCACACAGTGTCACCACCAAGATTTCCATTTGTGAACTTAGAAACTACAGATCTGATGTAACGATCCATTGCAAAACTTTGAATATTATTTACTACCAAATAAATTTAGTTCGTGATTTAACCGTGATGAATAATAGATATTACTTGTGTCTTGGTCATTTTCAGTTGAAGAAACTTGATCAGGTCATGGACGGCCTCCATGTTCCTGCCTTCGAACGTGTGTTGGTGGGTGGACATCTCTTCTGTCATGATGGGCGCCAATTGGGAGTAACAAGACACAGGAACACTGAAACAACAGGAAAATTTTATAAGAGATACAAATATTCTCAGGTTACAAATGATAAAATTTGAATTTCTCCTACTTCCATCATTATAAGTGGAAAAAGTTGCTATTGCAATAAGGAAGGACTTAGTTAGCAGAGGATTTAACCCGCGATGCCCGGGCGGTAACCTGGCACCTTATCCAATATCTGTCCGTCCTCTGTTATGTCTGAATAAATACTCCAATGAGTAAAATTTGAAATCACATTCTGTGGTTTTAGATGTTAGGTGTAACAGAATAAGGAACTCGAGTGAAAAGTATTATGGCTTAAAAAACATATATTTATATAGATCAACAAACGCTGAGTCTGAATATATAAGTTTTATAATAAATTATTATACGTAGAATTAATAAATCATTATTTAAAAAGGATTAAGACAATAAGAGACACGCACGGTGATTGGTGGGTGGGTTCTGGAAGAACATACACCACTACCTCGCAGGTTGGTCAGGACGAAGAATGAGGACAAGTTTGTGCCAAATTGCACTGTGTAAACTCGCACACGGTTAACTACTGGGGTATACAAATCATTTCAAAAGAATTCATGTTTTTTGGAAATCTTGCTAAATATTTAAATTGAGCCGATTTTATACCGACCAGAGTGGGATTGACTTTACTGTTAACCGACAAAACCGAGATATGTATGACATCACGCGAACTCCGCCAGATTTCAATAATTTTGGCGGGCTTCCAAAGATGGTAACTAACTAACTAACCATCACGCTGTTTCTCAGCAGGGATAGGGGGAAGAGAGGACAAACAACTCGGTCTTGGCACATACTCCTTGATGATGCAAAGATGAAAGATGCAAACTTTGAAAATTATTTTAATTATGAAATCGACATTTGTAAAAAAAAAAAAAAAACTGGTATTTAAGTTAGAAGGTGAAGATAAATAATATTTTTTTTTTAATTTTGCCTGGAATTCCTTATTGCAACATTTTTAAAGAGATCATGAAGTTAAGCAACGTATTCTGTAAAATTTGGCTCTAAAGTGTTTGAATGCTTCATATAAAATAAACATTATGAAATCGACTATCTCCCATCCCTTTTGCTACACCAATACTAATGAAAATCATGTCTATGAATCATTGGCACGCCTTGTTTGGTGACAGTCTGTTTACAGACTATGTGAGTACCCCACAAGAGTCCCAACTGCTCTCAAGTGTGTCTGGAGCCGTCTGGAGCCAGTGAGACTATGGCGTCCCCAATTGGGATATGTCTTGAGCCTGAAGCTAGTGGGGAGGGGAAGATGTGGAAGAGGACCTGGCATTAAATTATATTGCAAGTAAAGCCATTTCAAGCAATGTTTTGATTCTGAAAGGTGGTCATTCACCAGGGCGATACTGAAAGTATCCACCGTTTTGGAATGTGCCGCAAATATGCAACATAATATTGTTTTAAATAAATTAATTGTGAAATAACACAAGTTTAGCAAATAAAATTTACTTGCGCGCGCCGGCATTCGAACCCGCAACCTCAGGATTCATAGTCAAGGATTGTAACCATTCAACCACGGAGGCCCTTCATTATAGAACTGTAGTCGATGTATTAATGTACGTCTGGCATTACCTTGTCAAGAAGTTGACAACATTATTGTGCAGTTCCTCCTCCTTCACTCCGGATTCGGATTTGCACAGCAGCAATGTATTGCAGATGGATACCAGCCGTAGTATATAACCTTCCTCCTGCTCTCCTAACTCAGTATCCACCTTGCACTGCAGTAGGAGGTTGAAAAGAATTTTCAGAATTTCACTGACCAAATCCAATTGTGTATCCTTGAAATTAAAATTTTAACATTATTGTTTATCCAAACGAGTGATTTTTGGCATATTATGACTAGTTTGCAGAACATCTTGAGTGATTGCACACCATAATATGCCAATTTTGTTATTATTTTCATAATTCTTAAAAATATAGGATAAACGGTAAAATATTGGTGAATTTATTGATTATATAGCAGTATAATTAGTTTATATGTCTCTGTATTAAAATTCGGTGATATGATTTTTTTTATATGAAAATTTCCAACTCGAATGCCAATCACTCAACTCATTTTCCAGTTATTGACGCAAGCACTCAAGTGGATAAAAGAAAGTAAACAAAAAAATACATATTACACAAAAGTGTTTGGTAGTGACGTAGCGTATTCACATGGCGGGGGTTCGACACTGGTTTTTTGGACCTCTACTTACACCACTTATTATTTACATCACATTGATAAAAGAGATACGGTATCAGTGTAAATATGATTGCTGTATTTTCCAGGAATGTAATCTACGAGTACTACTCTCTTTTTTCCTATGCAATACTGAGGCTGATGGGGGGATCGAACCCTTTTTTCTATATATACGCCCTTGGGTAATTCAATATTGTATATAGGCAATAAAAACATTTAACAATCTTACACTCAAAATGAGAGAAACAAAATTAAAATATGAATTTAAAAAAAATGCGATATCACAAAAAAAAATTATCTAACAATTACATACATATTGCTAAATTTTTAGTTACTGTTTTTATTATTTTATTTTTACCGCTTTATTTTATTTATTTTACTCACATTATCAAGTAAAAAATACTGCAAATGTATCAATAAAAAAAATACATAGGTTTAATTATATATTAAATTTGGCGTAAAGCAGAAAAATAGATTGCTCTGAACAATAATCCATAGCTCATATTTATTAAAAGTAAAAGATTTACTCTTGTTGATATGTCAAAACTCTTGTCCACAAAACTGAGTATCTTGAGAGCATAGTTTAATAATATGAATTAAAAATAATATATTTATAAAAGTGAAGAAGTATTTTGCAACATCTAGGTGGATAAAAATAATGGTGTTTGCAGCTAATAAAGGATATAAATTACGAGTTGAATAAGATGGTTGAAATATTGGTGAAAATGCAATAATAATATCCAGTCGATATGGATAAAGTTAGCTCAGCAGTTATCAAGATAAATATAAAATATATTTACATTCATAGTATAGTGATGGTCCCCTTCAACCAAGGCACTGGGTAATAGACACACAGCACCAGAAGGAGTTATTTCTTTGATTATATCATCCAAACACTCAATAAGGTAGGCCAGTCCATGCAGCTCGTCTTTCACCATATCTCTCTTATCTTTCCTCAGGGCCGTGATGATGAAAAGTAGCTTCATATCGAAGAACTTGATGCTATGTGGAATATTCAAATCCTTGTAAGTTCGCATGCGACTTATGATCCCTTCCACCATACAATTGTTGGCGCATAAGCTTGTTGTAGCTGGGCTATTGAAGACCAGGTTACACAAGCATTTCAGAGCCTCCACCTTTATAGAATCGGGAGGCGATTCAATCGGAAGTTGTTCCTCATCGACAACAGTTAGCTGGTAGAGACCGGTCAACTCGAGCAGAACATTTATCCATTTCTCACAAACCACATCATCGAGGCTTGCTTTATCACGGCTGAGAAAAAGAAAATTGAAATTATAATTGCATCCTCATTAAAACAAGGGAACCATTTTGTAAATGCAATCCAACTCTTACATGACGTATATTTTTAGAACGATGAGGTCTTTGTTTACCTTAAAATTCTGATGTTTGCCAGACACAAGGGGTGAATAGAAGAAGCTGTTGAATTTTGTAAGTACTCAAAGAGAGCTGACCATAGTTGAATTCTTAAGTCATTAGAATTTAATTCCGGAAAACTAAATCTCTCAGTATTCTGAAAGAGAATAAACATAACATTAAACAAATCTGAAGAATCGAAGCCGTACAAGTTGACTTAAATATCTTACTTACCAAATGAATAAGGCGTTGTAATACCGCGGCAGCAGATTTAATATCTCCTCCGCATAAACTTGCTATTAGTTGGTCGTCCATGATAATAAATAATGTTTTGAACGACAATGATAGGAAGGAAAGCTTATTATTAAAAGTATTCTGTTGCTGTCAATATTTTATCTATGATCACAATAAGAATAAGTGACAACTGACGGACGCAGTGATGGTGTGATAAAAAAATTTATTTCCCTAGATTTCAGACCAAAATTACCCTAAATTTCAGAATGGGTTTGTATTAGGTATTCCCGATTGATCAGTACTGGATTCCCCACAATATTTAAAATCAGTGGGGGGGGGGGGATATATTTTTAAGAGATTATTACAAAACCCAGAGAAGGTTATAACATAGCTGACCGGTATTTATGTATGCAGATAGAATAAATACGCGATCCCTTTTAATTTAATTTAAATTTATATTATTTTTCTAATAAGAAATAATGTGTGACAAAAAATATGACCATAATGCTGAATTAAACTGGGGACGATTACGTTTGTGGATTCTGTTGTAGAAACATTTGAGAAGGAAATCATTCATGGCCGTCGGCAGGGTGGGGGGGGGGTACCGTTGGGGAGGGAGGGGGATGTTGCAATGATGGAGGACTGCAGTGATTTGAAGTGGCGACGCCTGGATGAGAATTCAACACATTTGTCCACTCGGGTACCAGCCGGTTAAGCTGATATGTTTTAGATGTTTCCGTTCTAAACATTACTAAAATATTTCCGATGAAGGAAACACTAAAGAATTTTCGTTTTAATATTATCGGGATACTGACTCTGAGAAAAATAAAAATTGGAAAAATTTTATTGGTTTGCGCTTTTTCCGTGTATTTACGCACATTCCATTCCTTTCACCTACATCACATGCCTACCAGTAAATTGTAAATACTACCTATCCCAAGGGGATACCATGGAAAAAATTCCACTCTCGTCACTTACTTCAGTTGGGGATGTGACAGCTCCACATAGTTTGGAGTTGGGACTAATGTGCGGTCACAATTCTTTTCGCAGTAATTTTATATAGAGGTATTTAGATAATCTAAATAAATAAAAAAAAACATACATTAAAATTTTTTTGACCATTCCAAATGCAAATGTATATTATGGACTCTTTCGCGGCTTACAACGGCTCTGTTCGTAACCCCGATAAATGTCAGGCACACTTGTACGTAAATCTTTCTAGTTTATTCCGACTACTTCCTTTTTTCTTTCCTATAAGCTGTATACAAAAATTAAGCTGTCCCCCTCCAAAGATTAGAATAAAAAAACTGTTTTTAAATTAATATTGAATCATTTTGTGAGTCCGAGCTTTGAATAAAACTTAATCCAGCACATGAAAATGGTTTCCTCCAATCTGAGTACACAGACTGCATCTTGGATTTTATAACTAAGAGATTGGGCCAAAATTACCCCAAAAAATCGAATATTGTGAAAATTTTCAAGATTAAAAAAAAAACACCTTGAATATAAGTGATTTCCCCAGAATTTGTCTTCATTTCGACAACTTTTCAAAATTTCCCTAGATTTTTACGCTTTTCCCTAAAAATAATTTTCTCCCTCACATCACTTCACGGGCGTGATCTTAGACAATAGTGCTGCCATACACAAAAAATGGGTGCTTACGGAAAGAAAATCAAAAGCGTATGAAATGAAAATAAACGTGAATAAAATTATGAGATTTTCATTTTCTGTACTTTTTTTTGTACTAAGTTTTCCACTGTTAATGGATCGTTTGATGATTGTGAACACATTTCTTCTTCGTCCCTAAAGTATTCCTATCCTCAGCGATGACCACACAATAAAAAAATTTCATAATTTATTATTTGTAGATTGAAGTTCAAAGTTCGGAGATAAAAATTACTGGTCAACTCCGTGGAGATTTGATATGATTTGAGATTTTCACGGCCAAATGTATTATAGTGATTTATTTTTGTCGTGTTGCTCTACCTCCATCTTCAGCCAACGTTAAGGACAGCATTACAGTGGCAGGGCAGATGTGTAATGTGATTATGTAACGATTGTGCAACGTGATTACACATCTGCCTTGATGATGGACACTGTAATACTGTCCGAAACGTTGGCTAAAGAGCCTATGTAGCGCAATACGGCATAATACCCCCAAAATAAATCACTATAGATCATAAGCTTTGTTTAAAAATGAAAAAAAGTCGATTGTCAGAAAACACGAATGGTGTAATTCAAATCAGTATTTCAAGTTTCGGGTTTCCAGTTTTTTATTTAAAACACTATCATAAGAGAGATGGCGTTAGAAGATACCGAAGGCTATCGAAATCATTTGCGTATTTTTGAAGAACAATTTGATGTACAGTTATCTAAAATTTAAGAAAAAATCCAAAAACAGGACACAGTTATGCGCGCGGCTTTCCCGGCAAAAACAATAACAAATTACGCTGAGAATTTAGGAATTAAGAATTAATAAGAATTTTGAATTTAATAGAAGAGAGGAATGTCAATAATTCGTAGAACTCCATTTAATAAAAAAAAAAATATATATATATTTAAATCAAATTTAATAAATCTATCATTGTTTCGGCTTTCAAGACCATTTTCAAACTGTTGAACCTGCCGAACTGAACCTCAACTTATGGGAAAGGAACGAAGTAACCGCAAATGCGCGAAACGCCGCTTGCAATTTCTTCGTTCCTTTCCCGTAAATCGTGGATCGGTTCGCGTTTAAATTCGCAAATGTATACGTACTATTAGACATCTTAAGTTGTTAAAATGATTACAAGCTTTAAATTTGTTTTGGCAATAAGGTGGATATAAAACCACATTACAAAAAATAATAATTTCTCTTTGTGTAACTCCGGTTCAATGACCTGTAAAATTGAGATTTGCTTTGATTATTAAAGTTGGAACTGACTGTGGGAACGATTCGGATAAGCGATGAAGTAGGTTGGTAAGTACCAACATTATTTTATCAATCAATAATACTATACTTTGTATATTTCTTTTGTTAAAATTTTTAACAGCTGTCGTAATTTTTCAAGATTAGATACTGACATTCGAAAGGTAAATTTCTGATCGTCTTTTGAAATGCAATGATCCTGAAGCAAATATATATTTTTTATAAATAATATTACGTGATATTTCACAGGTCAACGCCTGTAATATTATAATTTTATAGTAATGGAATATAATTTTATACTTATATTAACAGCTTAATCTTCATAAAACTCTAGACATTGGGAGTTCAATTAATTACCAACTTTACATATGTTTTTATTGGATTTTCCAAACAAAATGTATTTTTTAAATTTATTTTTCCCTATAAGAAGAATCTTATGCAAAATAAATTTTGTGTGACGTCTTTTTCATCTTCCAGAAATAGATATTATGTATGTACCGGTGGAGATAAAAAATATGTTTTAATTCTTGTATGCGTGCGTATACATGAAACTTTTAAAGTTTTTTTTTTTTAATTTTGTGTCTGCACTACCTACTAGTATGAAGCATTTAATATAATAATTTATAATAATACGGTAGCAGCTTCCTACGATGGTTCATTAACCAAAATAATATTTTTTATTTTCACTGAAATAAATAGTACAGAGTTTTCCTATAAGAGGTGTTATTTTGATATTCGATCGTAAAAGATCAATGGTTTCGTTGCTTGTGTGGAACGTAGCGCCATCCAATTCCGGCCATAAAAAAATCATTAATCATCTCTCGATATCGCAATCCATTCACCGTAACTGTTGCTACAGCCTCATTTTCGAAAAAGTAAGGTCCAATAACTCCGCCGGACCATAAACCGCACCAAACAGTCACACGTTGAGGATAAACAATAACTCTTGGGGTTTTCGAGCCCCAGATGCGACAATTTTGCTTGTTGACGAAGCCACCGAGGTGGAAATGGGCCTCATCACTCAAGATGATTTGCATTTGATTCACTCAAGTGAATTTTAATAATTTCAATGCGTTGTTGAAGCGTGTATCGTTCCATTTTTATTAATGGCGTTGTTTTTAATTGTCAAATGTCAAAAAATGACAACTTCAAAAGTAACATCTACCGAAATAGCGGGCTATTCAAAATAACACCTCTTATTGGAAAATCCTGTGATAAATTTTTATCAGAGTAAAATATGTTAGGTGTATGTACCACATAGACATGAGAAACCATAGATATTCCGATAAGGGTGAGGGGAACAAACCAAGTCGTGGGGAGCGGAGAGATGACGTAGGCGTCACCCTTTCAATGATTGGCTAATAAATGAATCCGACAGCTTACAAGCAACTCGCACTGTAGTATCACTTTTAAGACTACAAAAAAAAAATTGTTTACGAATACTAGTACGTTTTATAATGACACGCAAGTTGCTAGCAACAGTAATTAACGTTATTACAAATTCCAAATCCCCCAAAAAATACCGCTTTTTTTACATTAGCTCCACGAAGGAGGCCCTGAGGAAAATAATTTCTCTCATATCCAATGATATCTTTAAGGAAAGGAAGAAGATGAAGATCTGGGAAGAGAAAAGGTGTGAGGGGTTGGTAGGAATTTGGTGATCAGTGTGTCCAGGAGTGATGGACGTTTGAATTCATCCCTCATACTGCGGTGCAAAGTTGATGGGTCGGGAGAGTCCTGCTGGAGTGGTAAAAAGATCTTCCTCAACCAATCCAGCCCGCCATACAGTTGGTGAGACCTAAACAATCCTCACCCCATGAACCCGGTCACCAAATGTAGAGAACCATTTGGGGTGATCTATGGCCGAGGTGTTGGTTATATTATATATATATATATATATATATATATATATATATATATATATATATATATATATATATATATATGAAGATTTTTCACTTTGGGGATACCGCCGTCCCGGCAACCATTCATATATATGTACGGCGGTATCCCCAAAGTGAAAAATCTTCATTCCGAACTGTACATCACTTTCTTTTACTTACGTACTTTTGCCGGTCTGCCAATCATATGCCGAGATAAAATAGGTATGATAAATTTATTAAAGAAAATTGTCAAAACCTCCAAAGCTGAAAGTTCGGTTTTGTTATAAATCAGTGTGGATACCCTATATACAATATTTACTTACTAGTATTTATTATTACTTTAAATTATTGTTATATTATATTTAATTTACTTTTAATTCTCATTTATTATTTATCTACTTAATTAACTTATTAAATAATTTTAACGCATCATTTACTTATTAATATTTTAATTTATATATAAATATTTACTTATAATTATTTTCTTATGATGTACGAAATTTATTTATATTTATTTACTTTCTATTATTTATTCATTATTTCTTACCTGTTAGTATTTACCCACATTTATTTTCATTTACTTATTATTATTTTTTGTTCAAAATTATTCATACTGTCATTGTCAGTATGGTCACCCTATGATTGTGGCTGATAAGCCACCCTAGGTACTTTTTAATACATATTTAGTTTACAGTAAATGTTATTGTTGTCTTACTGCTTACCTGTAATTTTAATTTGAAAATAGGTTTGTGTTTTTATTGAAATAATTTTATAACTTCAAAATATGTTTAAAAAAAGTTGATCACGAAAAACAACACACACCATAGGTTTAGACAAGAGCTCCGGTATTATAATACAAGAAATAAAATGATGACTTGCCTTAAAAATGGTATTTTACCAAAACAGTTAATTATTGTAAAAACTAATGATAATTTGTTCTGCAGCAAAAAATGTTGTAATGATTGAGATAAATACATAAATCAAACACTGTTTTTACTGATGGAGTCACGTCATCTGACCATCAAAGAAGATAACTGACTGTGAGATAAAATAAACTTTTTTTTCAACTAAACTTTGATAACAGAGATTGAAAAAAAAAAATTAAAATCAGCGGATGATTCGTAAGTTCTAAGGATGAAAAAAGTTCCAAGCGCAAGTCGGTCGCTTGCGGTAATATGTAGGTGAATCATAAACATCCGAATGGAGATCTGTGCTGCGCTGTGTTTGGGGACGATGGGTCCCGTTCGTCAGCGCTACGTAGCGTTTTCGGTCGACCGACAGTACGCGTGGCACTATTAATTCCAACCTTAGTAATCGCTTTTCATTTGATCTCAAAAAAATCGCTCAAGACTTTGGTTTTATCAAATTAATTAAATTTAACATTTTTGTTAAACAATATACAGAAATAAAAATATACGTAGGTACCTACGCATAAACATATTATTAGCAAATAAAATGTATATAACGTGGTTGTAAAGTTCATAGAGCTAGCAAAAGAGTGAATGTCACGAAAGCAAAAATCTTTGAATATATTACAAAGGTTATTTATTTAATATCTTTCATGTTATCTAGTGGCATGAAATGTTTGAAAGAATCTATGGACTTATATCTTTGATTGGGATATCTCTGAAATATCTAGGCGTGCATTTATAAAGCATTTTACTTGTTGTCATTATTCTGAGAGATCAACTAAAATCAAAATGTTGAGTTAAAAAAAATAGGTTGTATGAAAGGTATATAATATTACATCAAGCAGAATTCCAGTTATTTCTACCATACAGTTGCCGAGTTGATGATTCTCGATGGGGATAAATGACCCGGTACCTGAGTCTGTAATAAGCGCATATCTGAGACCCGCCCAGTAACCACACCGAGGTAGGAATTATAAGTACATACATATATGATTACACCAACGGCTACATTAATATTATTATGTTTTTTTGTTTAATTGTGGAATGCAGAAGGGAAAACCAGATTTAAAAAAATATAGTTGTTTTATGTTTGTATATTTAAACTGTACAATATCCACAAGCATTTATGTATAGCATGCCAAGATTGTGCTGGAAAATGCGCATTTCTGTATATATGTATATCTTATAATTTATTACTTTGAATAATATTTATAAGGAAATTACCTAACAATTATTGCGCAAAACCTTACCATAATGTTATAACTTTTGATCTTTACAACCAGTACCTGCGCAATGTTATATAAAATGTACCCCAGCAATCATCTCAAAATAAATAGCGAATGTTGTTTTGATGCTGCAAAACCGGTAAATAAGGCATTACGCAATAAGCCCGTATCTATTTTATCCAATAGTAAAATATTCATAAAGAAAGACATGTTGAGAATGTAGACATTCGTCATCACCTCGTGGGGCCAGCGGCAACAATGAATAGAGGCTGAGCGGTGTTTGGGTTCGGGGAAAACGCGGAGGTGTTTTTACATCGACGCCGACGAGGTTCGGTGAGCCGCTGGAGCCGACTTCCGCAATAGTCAACCGTGATAAGCCCCCGGAGCTGCAATCAATCTACTCCATGGGGAAGATTTTAAAGTTAAGCGTGCTTGTGTAGATCAATAGATACAACCAATAATGATACCGGATTTTAAGTGCGCTGTGTTCACGTAAAGTGCATGCCAGACCATGAAGACCCAATGTTTTTTGTTGTCAATGTTTATAGTTCTTTCAAAATCATCCAATGTGGTAATAAGAAAATGCTGTGATCACAATAAAGATTTAAATAGGTTGCTTGTTTGCTCTAATGAAACGGATAAGCAAACATCTGATTGGATACCCTCGGATCCCTTCATCATTAACTCTGCAAAATCGACGATAAAGATCACGAAGGACACTCTTTTGGCGACGTTAAAAAAACTATACAAAGGGAAAGTTGACATAGGATTTCCCAAATGTGACCCGATGTGGAGAGACTCCGCTATCGCCTGGAAAGACCCAGAAATAGAAGATCAGTTTTATTTGATTTACGATAGTGATAAGAAAGTGAGACTTAATCTGAAGCGAGATTCGGTTTACCATACTAATGTAACACTCTCCTTCAGTACTGCGTTTTCACCGGACTCGTATTGCGTTGACAGAGGTCCGGGGGATTCGTACTTTGCGATGCTGTGTCCGTGCAAAGAGATTACTTGCATTAGAAAGTGTTGCTACCAAAACATGGTGTTTGATGAAGAAGAGAAACAGTGCGTCCATATAGATTCGCTTAATCTGACTGACAGCGAATATGATAGCTATAGGGATTGGAGGCCCAACTTTGAGGTAAAGTATACTATTAAATTGTAAGTAAATAGAAAAAAACAGAGTCAATACTCCAAGCCTTACGAAGTGATATGAATGCAACGGTTTTTTTTAAACATAAATAAATAATCAATTTAGTTCAGCATGTTCCTACTTCAAACAAAAAGTTGCCATGCTTGAGAATTAGCCATATGTAAGTACTTATTTATGGTTATTGTTTCATTAGTATAATTCGTAGAACTACACACATATATTTTTATTTAATGTTAATTAAATTTAAGTATGTTATTATTAAGTTCTCCAAGTATTAGTTTTCATTATTGTGACCGTTGTTTCGGCGTTCAAGGCTAAAAACAAATTGTGATTATGCCACATTAAGATGACTTATTTATAGAATTTTATTTACACCCACCCTATTTTTATTTGTATATTTACAATTTAACGTTTTCGGTAAATACCGATTTACTTAAAAAATCAATTTTATTAGGCGCTTACCGTTAAGATATTTTTATGGAAAGTAAAGTAGATTTCTAATGAAAAATGATGTTCGGTAATACCATGACCTGTAGAGGTACCTTAAATGTTGCTACTGATGCAATGACGCTTTAAATTATATGCTCGTAGGTTGGTAATTAACTCGAGAACTGGAATACTTATATTACAAAGTCTATCATAGCCGATGTAAAGAACTTCGCGTGGGCCTATAATTGTTTGTAATTTACGAAATGATTTAAATTTATAGTAATGGATAGGTAGGTATTATAAACATCACAATTATGAACAACCTACGTATTGAAGAGATAATCCGATATAAGAGTGTTGTGAGCGTGTCCGTACGCCCGCAGTGATTTTTCCTTACGTCTATTGAAAATATCTATATTTTCTTTTGAACAGCAAATGATTTAACTGTCCAGTCTGAGGTCTAGTGGCCGGCCCTGTGCAAGCGAAATTGAAGCAGTCCATTCCGGGCGCTGACCTGCCAAAGCGCCAAGGAGCTAAGGAGCCAATGCGCTGACAAGCGATCTTGAGGTTTTTACTAGCGCCTAGTAGCGTTTAGTAGTCAAAAGTTATTGTGTAAATTAGCGACACCAGTTTTTTTTCAAATTATCACTGAATTATATTATTATTTTATAAAGATAACACTAATAGTGATTTTCCATTAAATTATATATTTAGGCTTTTTTAAATATGAATAGTCCCAAGTCCCAACTGCTCCCAACCGTTTGAAGACAGTGAGACCATGGCATCACCAATTGGGGTTTGTTGTGAGGCTGAAGAATATGCGGGGGGGGGGTGGAAGAGGAAGGTGAGTGAGTAAGTACTTAGCTATTCAGATCTAGTCACCAAACATGGCTTAAACAATTTCAAGCAACGTTTCAATTTTTAATGGTGGTCTTACACCAGGGAGATACTGAAAGTATCTTCCACTATAAAACGTGCCGCTAAGTATACTATATTCTATTGTGAAATAATACAAATTAGTAAAATAAAATTTACTTGCGCACGCCGGGATTTTAATTTTGCTAGTCGAGAGCTTTACCCCTTGACCATGGAGGCTGTCAAAGGCTTGGATATATATTATTTATTATATCGTAAAATAATAACTGATCATTTAGAAGCTAAGAGTGATTACTACTGAGTTTTCTACTCTTTCTTGATTTCAAGGACAGAGTTTGGACTTTAATTAATTTATAATGATAAGTTGATAACATTTGTAGGTAATGGTGAAAACCTGTTTTGATTTCGTTTCCTCAAACATAAATCTTTAAATAATGTAATATTAAGAATTCTAAATGAGGTAAAACATCTTTAATGAAAAATATGAATGGATCGGCTAAGAAATAAATTAATATCTACATAAGTCCCGTATTTTTTAAAATTATCTTGTTTGAATTAATTGCAATCGCTGACTTGCAAAGAATTTTCACTAAAAGTTTAATTATTTCCGTGCGTCATGCTAAATAAATGTATGTTTAGTGACATTTAATAATATTTCATTTTTATTTAGATATTGTAGAATAAATTATTGAAAAGGTATTTACTAACAGAAGGTAGGACCCGAAACCACGCCGATTTCATATGTCATAAAACCAGTTCTCCAACACAGTGACGCCCAACCCGCGGTCTACGTTACAGACAAAATTCTTCTAAAAGTGTGACGAGATCAAAGGGTGCGTATAAACAGTACAAAATTGTCGTCGAAAAAATCGAAGTTATCAATCAAAAAAATTAGAAATGCAACTCTACTACCCAAACATAAATATATTACTTTTATTAAAGCACAAAGGATAACAAATTGTTATAAGCAATAATTATTAGTCTGAAACTCAAATAAAAATTGAAAAATCTCCCGAAAAAAAATAAATGCCTCCGACGAGAGTTGAACCCGCACCCTTCTGATTGCCAGTCAGGTGCACTAAGTCACTGTGCGATGTCAGCTCATTTAAAATAAAAATAAATTCACACACTAAATTACAAAATGGATTAAAGAACAAAAAAGACAATATTACCAAAATGTCATAGCATAAAATACAAATAAAACCTTCACGTAACACACAAAACCAATATAAACACACATTACTCACAAACACACAAGATTATTTTCAATGTACTATTTTTTTAAATTTTAAATATATTATTATGTATTTTTAATTTTAATTGTATAATTTTTCTCATTAAATGTATTATGTATTTTATATTTCATATTATAAAATGAAGGCTTCAGCACGGGCAAGCCACCCAGTGAGGCCTACATTACTGGAAAACCTGAATTGTAAAAAATATTAAACCTAATAAAAAAAAATTGTAACGGCCAAATAATTAAAAAAAATAATAGTATTTTATTTAACAATTATTGCTGATTGATTTTTTTTGGTTTAGTGTAGCTGACCGGCAATCAGATGGGTGCGGGGTCTATTTTTCTCGGAAGATTTTTAAAATTCCTATTTGTGATTCAGGCTAACAATTATTGCTTATAGAAATTTGTTTTAAATATTTTTATCTAGATTTATACATTTTAATATATATGTAATTTATAATAGCTAAGTATGTTTTATTGAATATCTTAATTCAATTGAATCTCACATCCTGCCGGGATTTCGGAGGCGGGTTCGGGAGGTGGGCTTGGGTTCGCGACTTTTGGTGATTTAGCAGGGGTTTTCGGGTTCATCGGTCGAGATGTGTTCAGAATGCGCCTGCCCACCAGCTGCGTGGCGGGCCAGATCGTGAGAGGCTGGTTTGGGAAGGCCCCTTGACCTCTCCAACTGGTCTCTCGACCAAAACCTTAAGAGGGATAGCGTGGAAAGGATATATTCATATGTCAGTCACTCCTGGACTCTGATCCCTAGATTTCTATCCAACCTTCATACCTTTTGCTTTATCAGAACTTCCTCTCCTTTCTTTCCTTAAAAAAGATCCTCCACACAGCATCCCAAAAGATGACATAGGACCTGAGGGTAATTATTTTCCTCAGGCCTCCTGTATGGGGTAAATGTGTAAAGGTAGGTAGATTAGGTAGCCGGGAAATACCATGTTACTTTTATTAAGGATTTAAAAAATTTTAACTTAAATAAAAAAAAAAATGCACGTATATAAGGGAGGCAGAGTAGTTTTCACGTTTTAAGTCTTAGGTCTTGGTTTTAATCCTAGATTTTGTAATATTAGTTTAATTAAAAATAATTCGATTGCTAGTGAAAATTGCTAGACAAACAGAGTCATTAACCAAATTCAAACATGAAATAAACAAATGGATAACAAGTATTGGGCAAACATCTGTAAACTAAATTACACGTAAACAATAACAACAATTCAAATACAAAATAAAATATTAGAATCAATAATTTTATAAAAACCCCTTTGTAACTACGTCCTCCAACTAAATGCATTTATATTACATATATATTTACAATATTGTCGTACCTGTACCTACTCTTTATCTATCTATTGACTATATATTTCTATTATCTATCTATTGACTCCATAGTTTAAAATGTATACAACTTTGTAATTTGTATTTTGATTTTGATTTAGTCATGCATGTAAATATTCTTTAAGTATCTGAATTCGTCTGTCTCGACACAGGTGTACCCTAGTGAGACAGATGTCGATAAATCCCAGTAAAAAACTTTATATTGATAGATTAATAAATAAATAAGTAAGTGTCTAGGACCGTAAAAACATTTGTGCAGATCACAACAGGGGCACGTGCCTAGCACGGTGGTCGAAAAATGATCAATGACTATAAACTTATAAATATTTTGGTGTCAAATGGTTTAACCAATTACCTCTTAACTTAAGATTGGAAACGAATTATAAAAAAATCAAAAGCTCAATAAAAACACTATATCAATAGCATATTAAAATCGTTTATACTTAAAAATACAATTTAATCTCTCAATTATTATTATATTGAAATCCTTTTCTCTTATTTCTTATTCTTATCTCTTTCCTTCTTCTACATCCTTTTCTCTTTTCTATTTGAAAAAATTTTGTTACATATAAAATTTTTATTTTCTTATATTAAAAAATAAAAATTCTTTTCATTATCTT
Organism: Hesperophylax consimilis; assembly: GCF_061612785.1. NCBI lineage: Eukaryota > Metazoa > Arthropoda > Insecta > Trichoptera > Limnephilidae > Hesperophylax > Hesperophylax consimilis. Next base: position 26,240,141 of record NC_142840.1, read on the forward strand.
TACACTCTCTGAAAAAATATGTTAAATTACTATTTACACGCAATTCTCCGCCTTTTTAACACGAGCATTTGCTCTAAAAAAAGGTGTATCACGATGTACTGTAATAAAAAGAAAATAAACTTAATGTAATGTAATAACATGTAATTGTAAATTTATTAGTAAATAAAAAAAATAAAAAAAAATAAAAAAAATAACAAATTGGTGAATCATTCAAGAGTGAAATAAGGGTTAAAAACGTTGAAAGTTGTTTCTTTTTAAATATAATTAATTTTCAGTATATTTTCTCTCCGGTTGTTTGCTACTGAAATGGTTCCGAACCTACTTGTACAACACAAAATGATTCATTGCACTCAAAGATATTAGTTCTTCTAATATCTTTGATTGCGCTACTGCTAAAAGGGTTATGCAGCACTGTCTTAAACTGGTTTGGACTTGATTGAGTGTGCAGTAAAAGAACGAAGTTTTGAAGGTTACCAGAGTTAGATAACAATTTGTTTCGTACTTGCTAAGATTGTATAGAAATACTCCATTGTTGAAGTGGATACAAAAAAAAAATAAACAGATAATATAATATTGTCATGAAAATACTGATGAGGTGTAAAAAGAAGTTACAGTGACAGGTTACCTATTCAATGGTTTACATAAAATTAGTTTTAATACCCGGCGTTACCCCTGATTTGGATTCATTATGATACTAAGATTTTCCATTCCGAAGATCCCAACCTATTTCTATATAATTCTCTGAAAAACGCTGAAAAAAATGATCGAGTTGTATTGATTGTGTCAACAATCGTAGACCTCGCGTCCAAAAAAGTACTCTTCTATACAGGGTGTCCGGAAACTCGTAGTACAAGCGGGAAACTGGTGAATCTACATCACATTTGGAGTCGATTTTGTAGTATATTTTTTTTATTTGAGCTTTCGTTATCGAGTAAATCGAGTTTAGTTGATTTTTTTTTTGTTTTTTTTGTTTTTTTTAATCAAATTCTTATAAATTATTACTGAAGATCAAAGTACCCAACTAATTAAAACTATTTGAAAGTAAAACAAATGAAGAAACTCGGATTTGAAGCATTATTTTGAAATCACCCTTCATTTAACCCGGTGTAATCATAAAATATTTCTGCTCTGCAGGGTTAAAACATCTGTTATTCAACCCTAAACACCAGAAAAAACTTTAACCCTAAAATAGCCGAAAAATATATATTTTTTTTTTTTGAAAATGCTCAAATCAAAAAACTTTATGTTTTTTTGGGTTCCCCATGTGGTGTAGATTCTCCAGTTTCCCGCTTGTACTACGAGTTTCCGGACACCATGTATATATAAAAAAATATTTTTTTTTTGTTTGTGCCGATCGCGTTTCTATACCATTAATCCGATTTTACTTAAAATTTCAAGGTTTGTTCTTATTAGTGCTAGGAGTATTTAGAGAGTAGTTTGAATGGTAGATTAAGTCGGTGACGCTCGAGTAAGACTTAACGAATTATCTCTGCACTGGAATGAGATACAGAGTCGAATTAAAGTCGACATGATATAGTTTTTTAAGAAGAAGCTACAAGCCAAAAATGTGTATATTCTTGGCATACCTTATATTGTAGGTAATAGGCATTAAAATCACTTGACAAACGGAGTCTAGAGTCATTCGATTTCAAGCACAAAACTGGTTTTTATTTATTTTGTAAATAATTTTATAAGAAAGCAAAAAAGTTAATTAAGTGTAACTGTCACAGATAATTTTAGCTATAATACGGTATTTTTTAAAAGTTGTTTCCTTCACGCGTTCATACATTTATATTGAAAAAATATTTTATTAGTAGTATTTATTAGTCGTTTACATTTATATTTTTAATTGAGTAATTTATTTATTTATTTATATGTTACTCAAGCGAAACGATAGGAAACCCTTCAATTTATCTAAAGCATATTTTTTGGTATTAATAATGTACACCAATGCTTTATAAAGATTAATTTCAATAGTGATTTAGCATTAAGCTTCGCCTTAAGAGTAACAATATGGATTTCATGATACTTACTACATGAAATGAATGGTGGAAAAAGTCGGAGATGCCCGAGGAAGACATGAATCAAATAATTATTTGTAGTAATATGAGACGTAAGTGATAAAAGAAGAAAGAAGTGTAAGGATAACGTATGACTTGGAAGTGAATGGTTGAAGAGGTTGAAGACGCCCAAAGATAAATGGCACGATCAAATGAAACAAATACTTTAAAATAAAATACAATAAAAAAATACCTCAAAACTTTTCCCCAAACAATTTATTAGTTCCCGAGCAACACCGGGAACACTTCAGCTGGTATTTAATAAATCAGAACCATAATTTCCTCTGAAATAATAAGATTTATAAATTGATACTTAAATACCTGCTTACCAATAAAAAACCATATAATTCATGTAACTTTAAATATATTTCAAATGAATCATTCCATTTATCCATTGTTGATATTATTTAAGTTATTTCCATTATTAGAGGGTACAATCTATATTATTTCTTTCTTAGCTCGCACAGTCAGCAGTAATTCAAATTTCATGACACCAGTGACATTAGTCAAAGTTCACAAACCTAGAGATTTTGCCACTCTGATAACACAACAAATTTTCTGCTTCATGGTAAAGTTGTGAAATAAATGCATGCTAATTTACCCGTAAAATGGACAAAGGAATGCACATATAGATTGCCCACAAGGAAGAAATCAAGTACCCGGAAATCTCTATTGTATCAGGCCATCCAACTTTACAACAAAATCCCGAATGATATCATTGAGATTAAAAATACGATTAATTTTAAAATAGAATTAAGAAAGTATGTCCACCTCAAATATTGATGTTTTGTTTGTGATTTAATATGTTTAAATTTTAAATACTTAAAGATATATTATGTTTGCGTAGTAATGTTAATTTTATATTGTTGCAACATCTAATTCGCCAACTAACCGAGCTCTTCATACTGAAAATAATATTTGTTTTAACTCTAACATTGACATTTTTTCGGATTCACTGCCCAAATTCAAACCTGGCATCATGTCAATAATTTAAACTATTCAATGCGCATACATACAGACACACACACATATAAATACCCAGACATACATTACACACGTCACACACACACACAACTATAAACTACACACGTCACCTGGTAATTAAGGAATAAATATACCACTTAGCAGACATTACAAGAAAACATATCATAGGTACCCAATATGAAGTATCTTATTCCTGTATATTGTTTCATCTCTGTAAATCATGTACTGTTTGTTTCTTTAATATAAAATAAAATGAAAATAGAAAATATATATGTATATAAAATTAATATAGTATATTTTATTTATATTTTATATATATACACATATATATCTATATATGTAACATGACCCTACTGTGGTGGGATTAACCATATCATATGTAATAATTATCAAGTCAATGCACGTAACTATTAACATAATAATGAGTTGTATCTGGCGTAGATAAGAAATAATAATAGATTCAACTTTCCCGGTGTTTCCCAGCGCCAGCTTTCAACATTATTATTGCTCAATCGTGATTATTCAAAAGATATAAATACTATTAATTACAAACATAACATCATGGTACAAGCTTATAGGCCTTTGAAAACAAATCATTAAATAGAGGTTTCATAGTTCACATACCTCAAATATAAATAAATTTACGTAAATGTCATTAAAAATATATACATAAACAGGAAAAAGTAAAAATATTATAACCACCTTGAAATCGATAAAATTAAATAATAATTGCAATAAAATAAAAATATTGGGTGTTAATTATGTTTTAATATAATTAATCAGAACGACTAGAAGCAAAGGACTATTTTTTCAATTCGTTTTGATATTTTAATAAAGTTTTTAGTTTAGCGTGTTACTAGATGTGGGTATACAAGATTAAACTGATTTTGATAACACCTGTAGGTATTAAACCTGAAGGAAACATGTGCATTTCTCCAAGGTGCTAAAAATTATAATTAAATTATATGGTATATTCTTATATTGCATCAGCCGGGCTAAAAAAAATTACTGAACTACAATTGTCTAAACTGATTTTTAACAGCAATGTAAGTTATATACATTGTTTATACAACGAAAGAGGGTATTTCAGTCATTGTATAAACTCATAAGATTTTTAAATATAGCCAAAGTATATTATATGTGCTATATATTTCTTTTTATAGTCAATTAAAAAATAATATGGCAGAAATAACCTAACCTTTTCAAGACGTGAACCTCGTGTTGCCAAAATGCAACGTTGCCAGCTCTTTCGCAGCCAGTTAAAGACATTTTTTTATTAGTAAGAGTTAGAAACAGAAATTGTACAGTCTTTATTCAATGTGCAACTAAACACTGTTTAACGGTAGGGAAGTGTTTTCTTTATTAGTAAGGATGTTTGTATATAGTAGGAATGTATATATACAACCCCGACGAAGATTCAGGACGAACCGAAACTGGTCGGTTTTATGTATTCAAATACAGCGGTGTTAAATTCAATAAAAAAGGTATTGAAAATTTATTCACATTTTTATTTATTTAGAATGGTTTTATAGAATAATATTTAAAAAGATAAAAACGGGTTTGCTAAGCGATTTAGCATCAGATGACGTCACACGGTTATTAATCTCTTCTCGCAGACTAGACGTCTTGATCGGATTTGGATGACGTCAGAGCTCCACTGGAAAGTTTAAATCTATTATTTCCTTTAAAATAATTTTTAAATGATTTTAAATTACGAATTGTCATAAAAATAAACTTGTATTTATATTCATAATCGACATTATTTGTTGGCCTTTTTATGAACATATTCTTTTTATTGTTGATACATTATTTTACAATATTTCATATTCTAATTCAGTAATGTTGGCCTCACTGGGTTGTTTACCCGTGCTGAGGCCCCCATTTTATAATATAAGAATTTATACATTTAAAGAAAAAGAAAAACAACATTAAAATAAAGATAAAATTTAAACTAAAAATAAAGATTAAAAATTAAAATATAATTATTATAAAATATAAACACTAAAAGAAAAATATTAAAAGAGAATGTAAATCGGCATTTATAATGATTTATGTGTTTGTGCGTGTTGCGTGTTTTATATATTTTTTTTTGTGTTGCGTTTATATGTTTTATTCTTTTATGTTATAGAATTTTGGTAATATTGTCTTTTTGTTCTTTAATCCATTTTTTTATTTTTTGTTTGAATTTATTTTTATTTTCCTCAATTTTCGTTTCAAGTGGAAGACTGTTGAATGCTTTAATAGCGTGGTATTTATGGTATGATTATGTATTACATCAAGTCTTAATATTTTTCACTGATTTTAAATATGTGTTAAAAAACATTACATTATTATGTAATCAAAACATTTTTTGCTAACGTAGGTAACTACGCCAACGCTTTCCTAAATAGCTTTGGAAGATTGTAAATAGTTTGTTATTACACAATGAGAAACAATGATGTGGGTTCCAAATGAAAGGAGATAAACATGAGATAATATAAAGAAATATGAACTATTATTCTCATCATTGAAATAATCTTAAATAATATTGATTAAAAATATTGAATAGATGAAAAAAATAAATAACTATGGACAACTGAACAAATACATTTAATTTTTCTAGGCCCTATAAAAAGCAGTTCGTAGCACGGAATGCATCATAGTTTTTATTGGTACCCCCCACCTTTGTAATTTAACGTGTTTTATTCTGCATCTATTTTTAAACAACTCCGATGCAATGTTCAATTATTGACAATAGATTTGGCACGTCATCGATTTATTTAACGTAATATGGAAATCCCCGTATAAAAAATTCTGTTAGGTGTTTGAACGAACCTTTATCATTATTTGTTAAATCATACCATTGCACAAAATCTCGATGAAAATAAATATTTTCCCAATTAACAAGTATGAAGGTACCTACTAATTGAAAAAAAAATATAATGGAGTTAAGAGGGGGTGTTATTGAAAAAATGGTGGCAGACGTTTAGAAATATTGGCTGATAAAAGTAATGGATTTTCATAATAACATTTTGAATATTTGCTTAGATAGGTGTTCGAACTCGTCACTCGTTACCCACAGTTTTCCGAACAAGTCCCCCCCAAAAACGTGAGTAGGTACCATCATGTTATTACCTATACGTGCAATGGGTGGAGTGGTTTTAAAATATTTATGGGAAGATGAGTACTTGGTGTCTCATTAGCTAATACATGAATGATGTATGTATGACCTACACGCATACCTATACAAACAATAATATTATTCGAAGGTAAATCCATAGCCTTGAAAGTAATAAGTGGGTACCAGAGGCGTGCCGTGACAATTTCATATGGAAGTTCCATGAATTACATAATGTTCTTTGTGGTAAAGGTTTTTTCGGGAGGTGGTTGGACGCATGGAAGACAATACTGCATTTTGGCAGGAAGAAGACAGCAGAATACTGGAAAGAGTGGGGGTTAACTTTTTTTTTCTAAGGCGGCTAGGACTCTTCAAGGATTGTATTCTTGATGATGATGCTGAAACCCAGAAAAAAACACACAAAAATTACACTAAAATAATGAGAGGCAATTTTTTTTAATAACGTTGCATTTTTATGAACAAATAATTTTTGTGAGCTATATTTTGTAGCTATTTCTAAACTATCAACTGATAGTAGATATTACGTCCCGCTGATAACAGATAAATTACCTACAAGGAATTCATAAAACCTTACTAGATCAAGGTTCTTTTAAATAAACATACAGCATTCCAACTGTTATGAACTCGATAGTAAACAAAAAACGTCGGGTCCAATTAGGGCAGATTTTTCAACACAATTTTTTCAAACCAAATTTCAAAAAACAATGAAGTGTATACCTAACAAGTGCATATTTAGGTTCCCAGTATCAATCAACCATGAGACTATAGCTCTCTATAGTAAAACTATCAACCAATACCAAACGTATGTCTATTATGTGTATTGTAAATGTTAATATTTATATTAGAATGTATCTAAACGGGGTAACCCGACTATGGATGGTGTCAGCTCCATATCTCGGCACTCCCTGGTCTGGGATGTATTATCTTAAGTAATGCATTGCAGATTATAAAAAACCGTATGTTTACATATATATCTACTTATGTACTGTTCAACTAGGCAATTTAAAACCCTCGGCTAAAGCAACCATTTTACAGTGCCTGTTTGAAGGTGATGTCTGGCCTAGGAAACCACACGTCACAACAACCGTGATTATATGATTGATCAGAAGACGAAACCGGTTCGCTTCAGTAAAAGTAATTACCGGAGGTGAAGGAATCTGAGGGTCTCAGAACTCAGGAGGAAGCTTTACTGACATTCATGACGGCGGAAAAGGAGGATAACTTGCAGCACGGGGTAAAAATAAGTGTTGTTAAAAATACACAGCGGGGATAAAACTATGAAGCTATTTTAAATCTGAAAAAGAAAAGAGTTGTTGTATTCATTTGTCTTATTTTAAACGTAGCATCTTTTTCTTTTAGTAACATGGAAAGAATCGTTTATAATGGACGGCACGCCACTGCACTAGTGTGTAGGAATGTCAATACCTACTCATCAGTATTAAAAAACACGTACCTATATTATGGTGTAATAACTGTTTTTTGTACATACCTAAAAACATTGCTTATAATAAGATTATAAAACAACATGAATAACAATAAGAATGAACGTTAATTACGACAAATTATCTTCTAATTGTCATGATTTAGGTATGTGCAATGTGTAATTTGTGTATACGACTTACGAGTAGGTCTTGTGTTCTTTCTTTGGAAATAAAACGGGTTTGTCTCTACAAAAATCTATTAATGGAATGAAGTACATAATGTTATGGAGTCAGCATCAATTGTGTCCTTCTAATATTGTCTCCTGAATATTAATAGCGAAGTTTATTGTCCCCTAGTTGCCCTACTCAAATAATAAGATAATATTTGCACGTTCTGTGAAAGTCATATTAAAGTTCTGTTATCATATTATGGTTCATAGAACTGAAATAAAAACAGAACTTGAATAGAACGTTCACAGAACTTAATTTCAAAAATTAATTTTGAAACAAACCGTCCTCAGAAATATTGAATCAAATCAATTGAAACATTAGAATACGAAAATATAGCTTCAACAAAAAAAATATTTACTGCTATTTAACTACCCAACTTACCACTACATACAATTCAAACATATTAATTTTGGTTGTCTGTGGTGATGTACTTTATGTAAAATATTCCTGCTTAATGTAATGCTTTAAATTATTCACGTTTAATGAACTATATTGTTAACGTGGGAACCAAGCGACAAAGTATGTACAAAATTGATTTTATTTTATTAATAATTTGAAATGTGTATTTCTTCTGTTTAGATTTTTGACAGATCAAAATCTGAATGACCAACAATTTTTTTAATTTTATAACGGTGTTTATTCCAAAAGTAAATTTCTGATAGTTTGTCTATTTTTTGTTGATAGGTGATGTCTTGAGGCAATATTTTATAAATACTTTCAGATTCACATATATTACAATAAATTATAATATCTCGTTTTTCATGAGTGTGTTCTAGTGGATGCTTTGAAATGGTTTAAAAATATTGTGTGAAGTTTTAATTAATTAAAGGTGAACTTAGAACAGAACCGAAATCCTATTTATAATTATTTATATTTAAAATAAACATAATCGTCTTGCACATAATTATTACTTACATTTGACTTATCACTTATCACTCAGAAATGTATCGAGTCCGATGAAAAAGCCTGTTTCTCAAATATTGAACCCTAGGAACACTAATCAGGGAATAATTTACAATTTACAATACATATATTACTTTACTATGAGCGTGCATTGAGAACAATACCAATAACTGGTACTGGCCGGTGCATTTTAATACCATTTGAGTGTAGGTAATAATTATAGTTTATATAAATAAAAAGACTATTGAAAAACTCGTATCTCAGCGGAGTTATGCTTGTATTAAAAAAAAGATTTTTTATTTTTATTTTTTTATTAATAAAAAAAGATACACGAATTACATAAAATAACAATTACATAATATAATTACACAATATAGTAGAGTTATTAATTACATAATATTAGTATTTGATGTACCCCCATAAATAAGCAGGGCTTGTGTGTATTACTTTGTTGTTATATTGGTTTATATTTGATATGATTCAGTTCAACTGTTCGGAATACTTTTTTAAGGTGGCTATTGAATTCGTTTATATTTGCATTCATGTTTCTAATTTTTTCTGGTAATGAGTTAAAAAATTTAACTCCGAGATATTCATGGTTGAACTGTCCTATTTTTTTTTACATTTAGGAGTAGGAAGTATTGACGTTTGTCTAAGATTTCTGTTATTTTTAAAGGGTGCAATTTTATTTTGAATATAGTTTTTATAAATTTGTAATGTTGCATGGTAGAAGTATAATGCACTTAATTTTCTGACCTTAAATTGTTTGAATAAAAGTTCGGACGAATATGAATAGGGTTTTTTTAATATGGTTTTTATTATTAGTTTTTGTGATATGTAAATTGTTTGAGTTTGATTTTTATATGTACCGCCCCAGCCTATAATGCCGTATTGTATAATTGATTGACAGAAAGCAAAGTATGTGGTTCTAAGTAATTTTTCGTTTAAAATATCTCTTAAACATCTAAATATATATGATAGTTTCCTTATTCTGTTGTTCAGAATATTTATATGTGGGGACCATTTTAAACGCTGGTCTATTGTTATGCCTAGGTAGGTACTTAATATCGGTCTTGCTTTCTATGTTTGTACATAACATATTGCATTTGTGGTTTTCTGTATTTTTCACAGAGTGGATAATTATGTTTAATTCTTTAGGTGTTTCTTGTATTTTAATGAAATATGGTAAATAATAAGTTTTTTTAGAATTTAAAGTCAACAGGTGTTCATCAAACCATAATTTTAGTTCATTGATATCTGTATTTGCCATGTTATTTAATTATATAATCGAATAATGTAATAATGAGTACCGCAAGGAGACTTATGACATCCCCAATTGGTTGTGTGGCTGAAGGTAGGGGGGGGGGGAGGGGAAGGAGACGGGTAGAGGAAAGGTTGGATGTATCTGGCTATTCAGATTTGACCTAAGCCATCTCCAGCAATGTTTAAATTCTGAAAGGTATTTTTTTTACTAGGGCGATACTGATGGTGTCAACCATTCTGGATCGTGCCGCATACATATTTTACATGGATTATTTCAATGAATAAATTGTGAATTTGCACAAATCGTTTAAATAAAATTTACTTGCTCACGCCGGGATTTGAACCTTACTTTATTCCTTACTTTCTTCAGCCTTAGAACTTAGAACTATGGGGATTCACATTATCAGATATATAAAAACATATATTTAAAAAAAACATACGTTCATAAATATCTGATGTTTATGTTTTTTTGTCTTGCAGAGGACGGAGTTTGATTTTTTCGACGACGTTGTGGAAGTGGAGTATTTCTTGATGTCAGGAAAAGTTCCGCCTTGTACCACTGTCAGAGGAACCCACGTAGAGAAAACAGACAACTCCAGTTCCTTCTATTTCACTACAAATGGAAACGTTCAAGTAAGTAAATTTACTAGTTCAACAACTGTTAAGTAAAACGAAGATACATGAATCATTGACAAACATTAGACAGAATAAGGTACATAAGTAGAAAGAGGGAATTTCTGAAAACGTTATTTTCCTTTTTTTAAGTTTTTCCTGTTTTAATTTGTGTGATGCACCAAACACTAGGACGAAGTTTGACACGTAGATACTTGAAATATACTAGAGTTGTATTAGGCTATTCAAAAATTAAAGCGGTTTTCAAAGAAAACAGCTTCTTTTGAAGATTGGGAAAAAACATTGGACTAATGGACAAACCACTTGTTTGATACTTACTCACGATGAGATAATCCCTGTCTATAATTTGTCTCAACTTCATATGAAAAATCAAAAATATATTTTGGACTTTTCGGCAACTATTCTCTTTTGTATCGAAATATGATTCTAATTTTATTTTTTCAATGAAATGCTCTTACTATATCAGAAGAAAATGGATATTTATGACTTTTGAATCGAAATCAATTAAAGTGGAAGTAGGTAAGAATTTTATTGACAGATTTTAATATGTATAATCATGAATCACAGACAAGACAAACAAGGTGCGGACAAAACCGGACAAGCTATTTTAATTTGTTTACCATATGTATATTTACCTGTATATTTATATTTATATTTGTATATATGTATATTTAGTTCAGTTGAAATATCAACTCTTTGCGTGTTAGGTAATTGTTTACAATCTTTTGAAATGTCAATAGTATCGTTGAAATAATAATAATAAATAACAGATAATTCATTTGAAAAAATATACTAGGCTCTGCGACACGTACATTTCGGAGCGACGGTACCACGCGCCACTCTAGGCCGCTGCGCAGAAAAGTCCGTAAGCAAGGTAACAGTTTACACCGCAACCATTGTGAGATTTTTCTGCGCGGCGGCTTGACGCGGCGCGCGGTATCGCTGCTCCAAAGTGTACGCGTGGCAGAGCCTATTGGCTTCTAAAGAAACAGATAAATAATAGTAGCTAGGTACGAAAAGATGAGATAATGTTTGTAAGTACCACCAAGTGATGTAAGTACCACCAAGTTTATCCTAATCGAACAACCTAAACTAGACATAAACCAAAAACCAAAAACGGTTACAAAATATAGAATTTCACAAAGCACGGAGTACTTGTAGTTTCTGATTATCATTCTCAGTAGTTTATTAAGCCAAGCAATCTTTCAATTTTATAATGGAACATCAAAGATAATAATATATCTGCTTTTGCATTCAAAATGCCCCGAAGGGATATTTGCATAATTTGAATTACATATTCATTTTTACCGCGAGGTTTAGCGCATTAGAATTCAAACGCGTTAAATACACCACTGTACTGGATAATACATTATCATAGGAATACTAAACACGTACATTTTATTCAAGTAATTTCTGCATTTCATCAAATGAATATGGGGTTTAGCATTATGGAGGAATTTAAGACTTAATGAATACTAACAATTTAAAAGAAAATAATAGGTCAACATGTGTACCTAATGCATGTGATATAATAAGACGAACGCCTTAACGCTATTGTTCGCGCATTTGGTTTTCATAATTAATAAATTCATCATAATTGATTTCTTCTGAACCATTCTTCAGGGCTCGCGGTTTATAGCGGAATGATACGCTGTATCCATCTCGCTCTAAAAGTGCACTATATAATACTAATACCGTCTTTTAGCGAATTCTGCCCGCTAGTTATCTGGCCTTAAGATGGCCTTAAGGTTGCGGGCTACAGCACGTAGTTTTCTGTGGCGGATTTTTTGTTTGGTATATTGCTGCTGGTCTGAGTGTTGTGATGTTGTTTAGTTTGATAATCATTACGTAAAAAAAACAATACAGCTACGTTAATGAATGTTCATGAATACCATAAAAACCGAATTCTTCTTGCACACGAATAAACAATTTTATGAGTCAAAAAATAAAATGATGAATGATGTGACCATGTATACAATACTAGCCCAGAACATGTGTATAACTTTGAAAAATGAATAAAAAACTAAAGATTATGCATTACAAAAATGTTTCAAAAATGGTTCGCAGTCGAATAGTCTAGTATTTTAAGTAGTAATAAGCAAGTATATTTCAATCTTAACTTCTTTTGATGTTATATTACTCGTAGTTGTTACATCTCTGCAGTTATACCTCACCTCTGTTATATAGAAAAAAAACTGACGTGTGTTGATTAATTTTCGTGGGCTTAATTGTAAAGTTTTCTATGTCCGGGTTCAGAGATTCCCGATCATTATGATTCAATATTAGAAAGAAATAATAAATAATCTTCACCAACATAAATATAACTCTCATCCGAAATGTAGAGAATTTTAAAATAAGAAATCTCGTACTGTAAATGGATTTTATATGTAGTACAGTAAAAAATTTGAAAATAAAATGACAGACAAAATTTTAGTCAATAACAGGCAATTCTTTTTTATGAATTCGACGTTCAGAAAATACCTTTTGAGCTAGTGTTAAGATTATCTTGATTGATTTTGTACGAAACCTGGACTTAAACATTTTATTTAATAATGAATTATATAACAATCGGAACAGGCAATTACAAGTATTATTATTATTATATCTCATTACGAATTATGAATCTAAGTAAGAATCGTGGCTCCCTTATCAGGCACAAGAGCTCCTCTTTTCTGATAAGGTATACATGACCAATTATGAACCTTAATATTATATTTGCAAAATATGTATGTATTAATGTAACCCATATGATGTATATTAAAATAATAATAAAAAAAAATAAATAAAAAAATTACAACTGCGGATTGTAAATTGTGAAGCACACAATATGACGTACGTTCTTACATTTTTACAGATATTAATAAGTTCATGATGATAATGAGTAACATGATGTTGTGAGTGGTGGAAAGTTTTAACTAGAAATTCTGGACAGAAAAGCTGTGCAACTACTCTTTAGACAAGAGCCTTTATGGAATCATATTTTCTGGTTCAGAATTTAGATTATGAGATGTGTTCATATATATTTGAACGGTGTATTACCGGAAGGCTTACCTAGTGTATTATATGAAACTAGCAGTTAAAAACCCGCTCCGCGGGATTTTGCTGCTAGGCCCTGCGGGCGGCACTTCTTGCACGGCACTGATATTAACTGTTATGGTACCTAATATAATTTGCTCATAGGAGACTTGCAGTGCTTAAATATGTGTTACAACCGTCAATGTCTATAAGTTGAATCAATATCGTTATAGTTTGTCACAACAATTAAAGATAGTTATAACAAAGTTGACTGAAATAATAGATTATTACATATTGATTAATTGTACCCGTGTTTATGGATAAAAGGAGGGTAATTGTGCGATGAGATTAACAGTCGGTTTAATTAAAAGGTGTAAATTTTACTCCAACTGGTGGTAATTCTTTACCTAAAACTGTTACTGTATCTAATAAAGTTTAAAGTTAGAATATATATACACCTTCATCAGGAGAGTAAAAATCTATATATAAAGGTAGATTATTACAATATAGCGCCCCTGAGGTGATATCTCACAAAAGCGGCGCTATGCAAATTGTCCAATTAATAAATAAATATAATGTTTACATTTTATTATGTACGTATGCATTGATATACAATGGAAATAGATAAAATAATGTTATCCTATTAAACTTTATTTTATTAAAAAACAAATAACTGTTTTAACATCACTTTATTATATACAACCAATACATGTTTCATGAACGAAGTATACACCGAAGTCAAAAATTAAATATAGATTTCAATTGGAAAAAAGAAGTGGAAGGAGGGGGGAGGGGTAAGAGTAGGCTGGTTTAAAAGAATTAGGAATTACAATATGAAAGACCAGTTAAGTGGGAAAATATTTAAAAGAGAGTTTATAAAAAAAAAATCTTGTTAATTATATCTACTTTTATAAACATGTTCTCTTATTTCTAAAATTTCGAAATTATTTATTTGTGATGCTTTATATCCTGTGTGAAGTATTTTAAGACCTGAAAAAAAAATGCATAAAACCATAAAACAATATATTCATAAGACAAATAACATTTAATAACGGTTATTCTAATAAATTGAAAGTTGAAATACTAAATAAAAAAATTAAACATATTCTCTTCAAACGGTATTTTTACCCTATTTCTTAAGATATAAATAAACAATCAGGATTAAAGCATCGCAAATAAATAATTTTTAAATTTTAGAAATTATAAAACATGTCAATATAAAATCAGATATAATTAATAAGCAAAAAAAAATTATAAATAATAATGAAAAATGCCATTGCAAAGTTTAAATAAAATTCCAGAAGAAATCTTCTTATGAAACGCTTAATGGTCAAGTAATTTTGCATATTTAAATATTTGCGCCAGTTATTTGGTTAGTTTTTACACCGCCAGAGGTGCGCTCTGTGTCGGCCAGCTATTGCCGGCCATATTGAATGAACGCGTGCTTTTTTCGTCAAACGTCAAACGTAATCACGTAATTGTGGATAATTTTCACTGTAATTTAATTAATCCAATGGATTATAAACTTTCTAAAACATATTTTCTTCGATATTATCCAAAAATTATATGAGAAGAAACGATATTTTTGAAGAAATATCGTATTACATGTGGCGATTCTTTTTCAGTATGAAATCGTGTCTTAATTTTTAATGTCTTATTTTTTTTGTATCCAGTCACCTGCAAACCGAAATGAACCTTACGGTTGCTTAAATTTGAGGGGCAGATTGGTATTTTTTGCCTGCAGCCCCCAATGCAGAATTTATCCGAATCACATAATATGAATTTGACCAATCAGAGGGCCTACATCGTCCAGACGCTGGGACAATAATACTATCAGATTAATTTAATTGAATGATTGCGCACTGTACGTCTATATGACTAGTGTACCTACCCAAATAATGAATTATATAACAATCGGAACAGGCAATTTCAAGTATGCAGCGTGTTTATTTTTTTTTTATAAAAGAACCAACTGGAAAATATATTCAATGTTTATATGCTTAATCGAATTACCAAGTTATTAATTCATTACTATGCTGTAATGACGATGCATTAAAAAGAGATTGTAATTTATTGAATTGACGATAAACATCGCATAGTGTCCTGTAATGTTCTCTGTGGGTAGCCGTTAAATTGAGCGTGGTTGCAAAAAATAAATTCAGCGGTGTTTAGAACAGTGATGCCCAAACTGTGGCCTGCGGGCTGAATACTAATAATTGATTTAAAATACATATTGCACACGAATTTGATGAATATTTTTTTCTCGGAATTTATTCACATGTTGTAATTTAAACCAATCTATTGCATTTTAGGTGCGGTGTAATTTTTAGCTTGTCACATTCTAGTTTTGCCGGTGAACATTTTTGGTAAATTGTCAAATAGGTTCTGCCAATTAAAGTGATTTGTTTTTGGGATATTATGCCGTGTTGCGCTACCTCCTTCTTTAGCCAACGTTTCGTAGAGCATTGAAGTGTCCATCATCGGGGCAGATGTGTGAAATGGGCAGGTATGTAATGATTACGGTTCCACGATAAATCAATTCATCGACAATTCAACACACCTTTAAAAAGTGATATTAAGTCATTAGAAACGATGAAAAAAAAAAAAAACCTAACCTAACCTACTTAACCCAGTTAATAACGTTTTTGTTTATTCACTTTCCATGACTTTATATAACTTTTTATAAATGTGATGAATTATCTTTTTGATAATTTATCCGGTCACCAATGATAACACATCTGCCCTGATGATGAAACGTTGGTTAAAGAATCAGGTAGCGCAGCACGGCATAGTACCCCAAAAACAAATCACAGTAATACTTTTGGCCGTGAAAATCTCAAATCATACCAGGTTCTGCGAAGTATATTTTTTTAAGTGTATACCGCTCCCTCTGTCTCTTCCAACTGTCACGAGTCAGCGGAACTATAGATTCCCGATTGGGATAGTCGTGAGTTTGGAGGGAAATGACAAGGGGAGAGGAAGGATGGAAAGTACGTAGCTATTCATACCTTGCCACCAAATACAGCTAAAGGTATTTCAAGCAAAGTTTCGTTTCTGATTGGTGGTCTTTCAAAAAAGCGGCACTGAGAGTATCTACGCTACAATGCCAAAGTATTAAATTATGAGCCCTTGAGGTGGTATTAAGATTTTTTAAAATTGGTTCTATAAAAATAACCAAATCACTTTTAAAAGGTTATGCATCGCTGATTGCAATATGCGAATATTGAATTCTTTCAATTGGAAATTGACAGCAGGAACTGATACGTCCATTATAGTTCATAAACATCTCACAACATTAAAAATATGTATATCATTTGGCACACAATTTATAAACATTATATTTATTTTCACACATTTCGAAGGTAAATTCAACGTTTATTCAAAAATATTGACGGTTTACGCGGAAACAGTCAATTTTTTATTCTAAATATTAACCCTTGGAAAATTTTGGGAAATATTATTCGATTCCTAATTTTTTTACATATGTACAATGTACATAGATAACTATTTGATTTTCACTTTTGTTTTGGGTAATGAATGAATGCAAATCTTGGAAACGGAAATTAACCCGATTCCCGACATTCGATCCAGCTGAAACTCAGCAGATAGACTCGGTGTCGATGACAATGTATTCTATCAACTTTTGGTGTCAATCATGTACACACACGCGGACATATAGCATTTATCTGAAAATTACATTTGAGAGGCATCTGGCGAGGTCGGTAGCGCGGTTGAAACCATTTTTTATTAAAATTAAAATTTTAAAATAGATAAAAAATTATACGATAAAAAAAGTTTGTTTTTACAGTTGTTGATTTTTATCATTTTATTTTATTTTTTAAGATTTTATGCCAACTCCTACGATGATAATATTTATATAGAAATAAAAATTACACAAAATAAAAATAAAAATGGAAGCATAATAATAAAAAAATAAATTAAATACATCCACCATCATCATCTGCATCCACCGCCCATTGAAGGGCGAGCTGAGCCACTCGGATGCAGTCACGACAATGACGTTTGTTGACTTACGTGTCTGCGCCAGAATCCAGGATCTGGCTACTCGGTGGCGAAGTAAGGCGATGGATGAGTCCACCCTCGATTCGGTGAACATCGCAGAGGCACTGCAGAACCCAGGACGTTGCAGAAGTTGCCAGTACGCATTATTGTAGCACATCACTAGAAGAGATGTACTTTATTTCAAATAAATCCATTTCAAATGGAAATGCAAAATGCAAAATGGGTATTTTCCATTTTGCATTTTAAATGCTTTTCTAAAAACCATTTTGCATTTTGCATTTTAAATGCTTTTCTCAATGCATTTCCATTTTAAATGCATTTTTGCAACATTCTTCCTACTATCTCCACTCATCCTTTTTTCATAAGCCCCAAATATCAGTCGGTCCTCAACCTCGCTATGAGAGATAATTTACATTTATCACGTTGCTCCCTGGTAGGAGCCCTGGCAATTGAGTGATACCATTACAAAAAATACTGATTCAAATACTGAACATGGGGCCATGACGCTGTAATATTAAATGTTAGATAGCAGTTTCTATGTTTTTACGTTGGCAACATTTGTCCCGCGCAAATTTTTTGTGGTTCATAATCCGTAGTCGTGGCATTTTTTGATTTACCATCATGTAATATGTTTGTTCTACATTGATGTCCATTATTAAATGACAAAACTGTTTAAAAATTCTATAATTATTTTGATTGTTTGACCTGAGAAACCATTTTGCATTTTCAATGCATTTTGAAAATAGGTATTTTGCATTTTGCATTTGAAATGCTTTTCTAAAAACCATTTTGCATTTTGCATTTTCAAATGGAAAAGTTTTGACCCATTTCCATTTTGCATTTCAAATGGTTTTGGGTACCCATTTTGCACATCTCTGATCACTAGTAATAATAATCTACTATAATTATTTTATTTTTCTAATCTTCCAATTACTGAAATAACACGAATTTTTTTGTGAGTAAGCTTTTAATTTTAAATTAACTTTTCTTGATGAAACATTTTGTACATGAGTTGACTATGACTTATGTGACCTGCAAAGATTTGATTTGTTCAATAATATAATAATTTTAAGTAACCAACCTAAGCAATTTACTACCGCTGAGTCGCGTTGATTGAATAAAATTTTGAGCAACATTATAACTCGGCGATCTCTCAGTTTAATTTGTGAAACTTACCTTTGAGAACAATTGAAAATCATGGACCAATTTGCATGACTATTTAATGAAACAATAATTTAAATATGCTTGGATGATATGACAGTTTGAGGATATAACTTGTTTTTAATTACGTCTTTAATGAGAACCAGTTTGCGTTGCTATCTTGCTGAAATTTTAAGTAATTCTAGTTTAAGAGAGTTCCTAAGGTACCTAAGTAGATACTTTTATTTTGTTTTTAATCTTCAACTTTATGGGATTTTATATATTTTTTACTGTTTACTTGATTTAGTGCTTACAGAGAACAATATAAAAAGTATTAAATGTTTATATAACAACAATAAAAAATGGACAGTTCATAAGGTACCCATGTAGATACTTTTATTTTGTGTTTTAATCTTCAACGTTATAGGAATTTATATAATTTTACAGTTAACATGATTTAGTGCCTACAGAGAACAGTATAAAAAGTATTAAATGTTTATATAACAAAAATAAAAAAAATGGACAGTTCATAAGGTACCCATGTAGATACTTTTATTTTGTTTTTTAATCTTCAACGTTATAGGAATTTATATAAATTTACAGTTAACATGATTTAGTGCCTACAGAGAACAATACAAAAAGTATTAAATGTTTATATAACAAAAATAAAAAATGGAAAGTTCATAAGGTACCCATGTAGATACTTTTATTTTGTTTTTTAATCTTCCACGTTATATGAATTTATATATCTTTACAGTTTACATGATTTAGTGCAGACAGAGAACAATATACAAAAGTATTAAATGTTTACATAACAACAAAAAATGGACAGTTCACAAGGTACTCATGTAGAAAATTTTATTTTATTTTTTAATCTTCAACGTTATAGGAATTTATATATCTTTACAGTTTACATGATTTAGTGCATACAGAGAACAATATAAAAAAGCAAAAATGTTTACATAACAACAAAAAATGGACAGTTCACAATGTACCCATGTAAACACTTTTATTTTGTTTTATTAATCTTCAACGCTATGGGATTTTATATACTTTTACAGTTTACATAATTTATTGCATACAGAGAACAATATAAAAGTTTTAAATGTTTATATGACAACAACAAAAATGGACATAATACGTGATAGGTATAAAGGTGCATTTTGGCATATATTATCTCTAAACAGTATAAAATAAAGTCGCTATCCGCTACTTTCTGTTTGTGCGCTCAGTTCATCTAACCTACGCAACGGATTTTAATTGAGTTTTCACTATCATTTAGAAAACTTCTTCCAGAAGGTTTACATATATGATATATGTATATTATATTTATAGAAAGTAGAGAAAAGACGATGTTTTATGATCGCGACGTAAAAATATATTTTCAGGCATTAGATTGCTAATGCTGGCTAAACCTTATGAGATAAATCAAAATATCTTACTACGGAACTGTATATCTTAAAAAGCCCCAAAGAAAAGCATGTTATGAAATATGTCTATCTCATAAGGATAACCTCCAGCAACTCTGGGTACACGTCAGCTAGTCATATTTATATAATGAGATAATGAGAAATAATTAAAAAAAAATAATTTTAGCATACAAAATAATAAGATAATGCAGGTTTTTAATACATAATTTACTACCATGATTTTAAGTTAAATATTAAAAATATCAAAGAACCTTCCAGATTTACATTGGGTAGTTACTATTATTTCCCGATAATTGAGACGACCCGGGAGAAAGACCGAAAGTTTATAATAAACCATAATGGAGTTTCAGGTTTACCTTATTGTTATAAAGTGTATTGATTGCCCAATAATGCATTACAGGCAGTGGCGGCTCGTGACTTTTAGGTGTATTAGATCGGTAATATTGCAAAAAATGACATTATGGATGTTGATGATATCACGACTCTAGTACACCCAAAAGTCACGAGCCGCCACTGATTATAGGGTTTGGTTTTACCTAATTCCTATGATATAAACCAAATTAAAATATACTGCGTTGATTCATAACTTCGTAGTGTTGTTTATTTATATTTGCTCAATTACAAGTGTTTAGCACATAACACATCGAGCTGAGTATGAACAATATAAGCAGGCACAATACAAATTATCACAGAGAGCTCTTCCGCACAAAGGAGTTCAAAAATTGTATACGACAGTATGTACTTATGGTACAATGAAAGCAATTACAGAGCAATGCGTAGCAAGTTTGTTGACATTAAAAAAATGTTGTAAAGCATGTTTGTATTTAGCAAGCCGTTATTGGGTGTTATATTGTACGTAGCTAAATAAATACAGCAATAAAAGGTGATTCACAAGTTGTACAGTGGAGTTTGATAAGTGTATTGCAGTAATATAAAGTATTTGTAACATAATTTAAAAAATATACATCACAATTTGTTGTTATTATAAAATAGTATTAACCAATACAATACATATTTTACATTCATTTTAAAAACTTACTATCCACGGTAATTTATACTAAACTATTACTGGAATTATTATCGGAGCATCTTGACAGTACATCTATCTATAGGTTAGATTTTTCATCGTAACGTCATCGAAGGGTCACTAGAGACATATTGTTTCGAGTGACTGTTCCCATGACTAAGATAAGATCAACTTACAGGCGATCATACGGATATAAGTTAAACATTTTTCTTTAGAGAATTTGATGGAAAACAGGGTCCTAAGGCCCCGTAGTAAATGTTCATAAATGGTTTGAAAGGGAAATATGTAAATACGAATGTTAGAGCGAACTAATATTAAAAAAAACGATAATAATTAAACGAGAATGTTGAGAATATTTAATAAAACACGACTCGTTTGAAAGAGAGCAAAAATCTATTGTCAAATGATTTAGTTGCATTTAAAAATACACCGGTAGAAAAGTGAATATTTTCATGCCTATAACATTAAATAACAAAAAAACGTGTTTTTAATAATTTTCTTATTTTGCGATTTTTTTCTTTCGAGGGAATTTCAAATAATTAACGTTTCGAAATAACAAATGTATAGATATTATCTTAAAAAAAACACATATAAATATATTTTTTTAAATTTTTTTTTATTTTTTAACTTAAAAATTTAAAGAGTTAACGAGAAACTTGTTTTAATCGTATTAATTTGGCTATGCTGGGGCTTAAAACAAATCACATTCGAGAAATTAATAACAAACAGGGATGTCATTAAATCATAGAAATATTATCTATTTGCAATACATACAGTATACCTACTCAATTGCCTATATTAATCATGAACATAATAAATCAACTAGGAGATTTAATTGTAATCACTTAGGTGAAGGTGTTCAAGGTGGTAGTAATACACTATGTACAGTGTAAAACAGAATAATGGTTTCTCGATAAGTTCAATCAGAGAATATTTCAATCTATAAATAATTAACATCTAATTATTCTTAATAGATTCTTGAAGATTCCAATGGATAATTCAAGCAAATAGACATATTATTTTATCCCTACGGTGATCTAATTATAATTATAATGTTAAAATTATGTAATAGCTGCATAGGTACCCAACTTGTAAGTTCTAGGGCTAGGCGCAGCAGGCAAACAAGCTATGATTCTTACGTACGTAGCCAAAAACCTCATTCGAAATATGTTAAAAAACAAATGGGGTATTTTCACAATTTTACCTACTACGAATACCGTTAAAAATGGGTGGAATATTTAAAGTTTATTTTTCTGATTCTGATAAATGTTTTAAAAATGTAAAATTTTAATATATTCATTATGCCATAGAAACCGCCACTAATATGGCTGTCACCAACGTTGCCCGGCTTGACGTCAACGCATGAACTTAAAAAGCCCTGGATGGAGATATTCTAGAACAATTTGAAGCAGCGGGGTTAGGGGGAAGATGTATAAAAAACAGATATGTGCAAAATGGGTACCCAAAACCATTTGAAATGCAAAATGGAAATGGGTCAAAACTTTTTTATTTCAAAATGCAAAATGCAAAATGGTTTTTATAAAAGCATTTCAAATGCAAAATGCAAAATACCTATTTTCAAAATGCATTGAAAATGCAAAATGGTTTCTCAGGTCAAGCAATTAAAATAATTATATAATTTTTAAACAATTTTGTCATTTAATAATGGACATCAAAGTAGAACAAACATATTAATTACATGATGGTAAATCCAAAAACACCACGACTACAGATTATGAAATCACAACAAATTTGCGCGGGACTAATGTTGCCAACGTAAAAACATAGAAATTGCTATCTAACATTTAATATTACAGCGTCATGGCCCCATGTTCAGTATTTGAATCAGTATTTTTTGTAATGGTATCACTCAATTGCCAGGGCTCCTACCAGGGAGCAACTTGACAAATGTAAATTATCTCTCATAGCGAGGTTGAGGACCGACTGATATTTGGGGCTTATGAAAAAAAGATGAGTGGAGATAGTAGGAAGAATGTTACAAAAAAGCATTTAAAATGAAAAATGCATTGAGAAAAGCATTTAAAAAGCAAAATGCAAAATGGTTTTTAGAAAAGCATTTAAAATGCAAAATGGAAAATGCCCATTTTGCATTTTGCATTTCCATTTGAAATGGATTTATTTGAAATAAAGCACATCTCTGATAAAAAATGCCAAAACCTGCTTTTTTTAATGACTTATCCCTTTCATTATCTCATCAAATACCTACAAAAACCATAAGCCGTTATACCTGCGTTAAAAAGACAAACATATAATAGTTGAATAATCACAAATCATGCCGGACAGGACGGCAACCAGGCAATTTCCCCAACCTTTGATTTGGCTTAAATGCCATTCATACAAAATCGCACTAATCCTTGTTTCAGGGCTTTTTTGGGTCTATGCGTTAACGCCACTGAATTCTCGAATAAAAACCTACGTGTCGTTTTGGCGGCAATCGAAAAAGGCACATTTTAAATCGTTATAGAAAATTTATTCGTAAACATAAAAAAACCTTCATTATGGAATTTTTTTAAAGAGAATAAAATATAGTTCAAATACCCTATTATGAATGTCAGGTTTAAACAAAACCCAAGGGTAGTATAATAACATGGAATTCATATTATATATACCAAGGTATTATAAGATTGACAGGTAAATCACTAGCACACACTCATCCTGACTACGTAATTGAGTTATTTTTTATTACAAATCCTGTTGCAGGTTAGTTACATTATTCTAGGAATGAATAATAACTGAAAGTGCGAAAATTTGCGGATCACTTATTTGATTTTATGTGTTCTTTTAATTTAAGGCGATGCACTACGTCGTGTAATATTTTGAATCGAGCCGCTATCAATACCTTACGTAGATGCCGATAAGGCTTAAATTCCCGCTTCACACCATCCACCTGTTTTGATTTATGCAAGAAAAAAACATGGCTAAAAGGGCCTTTTATTTTATTTTGTGGATGTTCTAATAACTTAATTTGCCACATTATACAATAAAACAATAACCGAAAATGGGTTCGTAAGTAACAGATTTTTAGGCCTTATACATTATTTTTTTCTGGGCTTATAAAAAGATTTATCTAAAAAATACTCGATTATTTCAAAGGCCAAGATGTATTCTACTCTCAGTATTTAATTAAAGCATCTGAAACATTTCTAGGCGACCAAATTTTCAAACCAAAAACACGTGTATTTAAATTACTACGTAGTGCATCGCCTTAATGAAAATAATTAACTTTGAATGAAAATAAATCACCTTGTACACACCACTATTTAATCAAAATAATCGACATGTTTCGAAACCAATGGTTTCTTCATCAGTAACCGAACAATGAAAATTAATAAACAAAAGAAAAAAGAAAATATTAATTTACACTTTAAGTCTATCCTGACGAAGGAATCATTAGTTTCGAAACATGACGACGATTTTGATTAAATAGTGGTGTATACAAAACGATTTATTTTCATTAAATTAAAATGACGACAGAAAGTGAATTTAATTTTATAATTAATTATTAATTAAATATTGAAGAAATTATTAATTTTGAATACACCACTATTTTAATATAAACATATCTATTTATTTAACCAAATCTTCACCAGGACACAGAGTAAAATAAAAAAGTTTATTGGTTTCATCTAATTAAAATGATGTAACAACGTGAATAATTTTTTTTAGAGATGTAATAAATTATGTTAAAATACAAATAAAATTGAAATATTTCCCTTTATAAATAAAGTTACCACTGGTTCTTTTCCAAAGACACAAAATAAATAAAAATAGTATTAACTGAATAGAAATACTGTTGATAGATACGTCGTAATATCTCCGTCTTTTTAATAAACGACACATTGTTCCAACGGAGCTCTCAGTGAATGGATCATACCCACTAGTTGCAGGTTACGCCAAACAATTTGCGTTGCTGTGGCTCAGTCCGTCTGTGCAGATAGAGAAACAATGGCACAAAACACACGCCAACATTTCCAAGAAATTGAGTAACTTTCGGAAATTTAAGATTTTAAACAAACGAAAATGTTCATTTTTATTTATATATTTTAAAATAGTTTTTTTTCTTTTAGATCCGCTCGTCTTCGGGTAGTGTAATCGAGATCCCGGCCGGCGAGCACTGCGGCGAGCTCGGCTGGCGCTCTGGTCGGCTGTCTCCGCTCCTGCTGCGGTGCTACAGCGCCCGCGCCGCGGAGAGCTTCGCTGCGGCCGAGCTGCGGGCCGGTCCTTACAGCGCGTCCCTCGCGCTGGCCGGGGTCTTCCTGACGCTGGCCGCCCTGGCCATCGCTACGTCTGGGGAGCTCGAGGAGAGGATGGGTGCACGCCCGCAGCTTGCGCATGTCGCCTGTCTGGCTGTTGCGCATTTTGCAGCTTCGCTCGTGTATTTGATGAGCGCGGGGGAGAATAAGCCATTCTGCGTGCTTGGAGGTAAGGGTTTTCTTTTCCATTCAATTGTAGAAGATAAAAATACATACCTACACGTGTTACGAGCTTTTTCCAAGTAACAGATAAAAATCAAATTTACCAGAATAATTCGTCATAATTTTCCGAAAGACTGTTTTTAAAATTGAATACGACAACATGACAAATTCATAATGGAAAACGACGGCATATTTTAATTTTATTTATGACATTTGAATAATGAACCTACCTGCCTATTTGCATATTTTCGAATTCTGCGTAAAATTTATAAACTTAAAAAACCTCAGCTAATTTTCGAAGCACGCGACATTAAATATGCGAGTTAAATAATAACACGTTATTGATTTCGGTGTTACGTACCCCTGGTGTGAAATACTTTGAAACCCTAATTTTTGGGAAACTTTGAATACAGCAGTAACGTTTTTAACGGTGAAATTGAAGAATCGAAATAATGTACAGGTAGATAAAGTAGTAAATAATGAAACTAATTTTGTGAATTTACAATAATTTTATTAACTCTTCCAAAACCACTTTCATTCCTCAGCTACACAAAACATCGTAATGTAATAATTTTGCAACATAATGTCGCAACATGTTAAAATTATAATAAAAATTTTTTCAATGTGGATGAGTGTTTCAGGCGAACAATTATTGCTTATAAAAATAATTGTTATCCTTTGTGCTATGCATAAATAAAATCTTGTCTTTAAAACATTAATTTATCAAAAAAATAATAATTAAAAATTTGTATTGTGCCTTAAGATTCAGGACACACCTCAAAGAATAGAAATCTGTTCGAAATTCTCAGAATCTAATAACATGTATTAAGAAAAGGCATGGTTTTTGTACTGTTTTAAATTTATTTTTTTATTTAATAAACTAGTGATTTTTAGAATGCCAATATTATTTCCAGTGAATAATATAGAGAGAGAGAAGAACATATTTAACGTAGGAACAGTGCTAACGAAAAAAATACTCACTTCTTCAATAATCGTAAATTGGTTGAAAAAATACTCAATTGAAAATGTCAATAAATAAAAAAAATATTCACTTAAATTACATTTTTATTTGTTTTAAATAGCCATTGTCAGGAAATTAATTATTATCACCGGTTAGTAGGTTGAACGGAAAAACTTTCTTAATAGTTTGAATATACACAATTTGTTGGCTATATAATTATGTAACCGATTGATGCTCGTTAGTGGGATTGCCCAGACACAGGGTTTACAAATTAAATCGAATGGGAAAATGGTGGAACAATGCGGGTTTGATATCAAAAGAATGTCGAGAGTTATGCTTTATAACTTGTAGATAATACATTAATTTGCTCATCAAATATGGATAGAGATAGCATTAACTGCCTACAAATCAGTAACACAATATTGCAGCCGAATGCTCTAGCTATTTAACACTTTTAAAAGACATTTTAACATTTAGAAGACACGTCGTGTTGAACTATGTACCAGTGGCGGTCCGTGATTTTTTGGTGGGCTAGAGTGGTAAGATTGACAAAACGACATTAATTATGTTGTTGTGGCTGAAAAAAATGACATTTAAATTTTTCAAAATATATATTTTTTTGTATGTTGTTGCTTTTCAGCTTTTAACTTAAAAAAACAGTCTCATATTTTTCGATCTTAGAAAAATCACGGACCGCCAATGCTATATGCCTAATGTCTGATAGCTTGACACCACATTATATACGTAGGTACATAAGTAGTGTCGTATTCAAAAAGAGCCAAAATATCGAAATTAGCGCGGGTATAAACTGTGCGCCTAGAATTAAAATTAAAATTTAGACTTACGTAATTCAATACAACGCTTCCTTCAATTTTGCTGAAATCTCTTAAGTTCACGCCAAGGCAAAACATATTGTGGTCTACGTTACCTTCTCCTACCCGAATGTTATTCGATTTAACATTGTGCAATATTTTGTTCAAGAAACACTCTGGTGTTATCGGCAATTAAGTTAATTTTAGAATACACATTTCTAATAGAGTACATTACTGTCTTTTAAATCAGTCTGGGTCTCAGACGAAAGCCAGATCATCAATTCGTATAACACGGTTGTTGTACCGTCTTTACAACATTTTATTGGATAACACGCGGGGTATCAGATTGCCTTGCCTCAGGCCACATAAAATCCCGGTGTTAAATCTCAACCGTCTTTTGCCATCGCTTTACCCTAAAATAGGCTGACTCAGGTGACTCGGTTGAGATTATTATATATTGTTAATAATTAATAACAATAATATACAGAAAATCTCAACCGAGTCAGCTGAGCCAAATACACTCTATATTATTTACAGACATATTTTGTATCTTATGAAATAGCAAAATGGGAACCTCTGCCCGGGTAAGCAACTAAGCACCCAGTGAGGTTAACATTACCAAATAATGTTTTATAAAAATATAAATAAACATAATATACCATATTCTTCAACTATGTCCCGTGGACTTGTTCTGTGGCGTATGCATACATGAATCTGTCACCAATTTATAAAACTATTCTATACCTCTTATAATAATGTGGTCCTTTTTCCTGTGTCAATTTTGGCTTAGTCTTTTCAAAAAAAAATTATTTGAATTTCATTTTTGTATTCAGTATTGAAAGAATCAAAACTTGGAATTGTAAATTAATCCACTTCCCTTCATTTGATCGAGCTAAAACTCGGCAGATAGACTCGTTGTCGATGACAATGCATTCTATCAACTTTTGGTGACACTCACGTAAATTAATCCACTTCCCAACATTCGATCGAGCTAAAACTCAGGAGATAGACTCGTTGTCGATGACAATGTATTCTATCAACTTTTGGTGGGTTTCACACACGCGCAGACACGCATTTCTCTAAATTGTCTACTAGCCGGCCCAAGAGATGGCCCGAAAATTGAAAACAGATGTAAACTTTTTTATTACGTATTGATTTTTATAGACATGCCTTCGTCTTTTTGCCGTTTTTCCATCTTGTGCTGCATTTATAAACAATATTTTTTCCCCAATTTTCGGGTATCGCAAAGATCTTTTTTTATATAATCGTTTGACATAATTTTAGTACCGCAATTTGAAAGTCTATAGACATCTTCTATAAACTTTCAAATTGCGATATTAAAATTATGTTTTATTTTTTTATATTAACTCCACACAGGAGGCCCTGAAGAAAATAATTTCCCTCAAGTCCTATGTCATCTTTGGGGATGCTGTGTGGAGGGTCTTTTTATGGAGAGGAAGGAGTGAACATGGGTCTTGAAGAGCCCCATGTTGTAGGAGGGAGGAAACACAGAGGCCGGCAGTTCGTTCCACAGCCGAGCTGTTGAACTTAAGAACGAATCGTAGAAGCGACCCGTTCTAATGTTATAAGATTACCAAAAAAGATCTGGGCGGTACCCAATTTTTTAGTATCGCCAAAATCTTTTTATAGGATCGTTTAATGATTTCTGAGATGTTCATTGTCCACGTCGTTTGATTTATAAATTAGGACTCTAAATCTCTATTGTATATCCATTTAAATCCAGTTCTGTCGAGGCTTTTCTTGTTAATGCAGGCGTGATACCATTTATCCAATTGATGTGTGTTTTATTTGGTTGTTGATCATGCCCAATTCGACAATACAATGATTGAAATTATTATTGGATTTGCATAAATTAGAGATAACATTCCGTCCCCATTGTAATTTCACTGATCAGGCAGTCCATCAGATCTAGTATGGTAATCTTTTAAAATAATTTTAACACCGCAATTTAAAAGTCTATGGAAGACGTCTTCAATAAAATATTTTTATGGGCAATGGTATTTGCGTTAGTTCCATTGTTTAAACTAGTGGAACACCTCTTTAAAATAATTGATTAGATTTGTAGATAAAACATCTTATTTACGTATCATATATTGTGTACATTAGACTAATGAATCATGTTAATGTCTCCTGCTGGGTATGGTATTCCTGTTTCGCCTGGCGCGGAATCTTTTAAGCTTTATAACCCTGTTTATGTGTTTTTTGTATGTGAAATTAGATGATTGGTGTAAGTCAATTGGTTTTATGATTTATTTGCCACAGTTTGATAGTTTTACACATTCAAAACGGGACTCTATTCTGGAAGTATTTTGATTAAAATAAAATTTTACGTTAATTTCAAATTGGTATATTATCTGGTTATATAAAGAAGAATGTCTGTGACGTGAGGCATGCTTTTATTTTTATACACGTTTACAGTTTTATTCGGAGATTGATGAAATTTTCCATCCTTAACCTTCAAAATAACAGGAAGGTCACTGTCTATTTGAGATTTAAAAAACCACCCCCATCCCCGTTCCCACTCCTTAAAGCAGAATTTTGATATTTTGCATACTTGACGTTCTAAATAAGATGAATATTACTGTCTACATTTGATTTCGAATAAAGCCCGGGCAACGCCTGCTAAAATATAAACTAGTTGAAATATAAGCTACTTAAAATATAAGTTAGAAAAAATATAAGCCAGTTAAAATATAAGCTAGTTTAAATATAAGCTAGTTAAAATATAACCTAGTTCAAATATAAGCTAGTTAAAATATGAGCTAGTTTAAATATAAAATTTCATCAAAATTTAAATAACCTTAAATATTGAGCTAGTTTGGAGGCCTGATTTTTATTTACAAAGCAAAAAATTTCATTTTGAAATGCCCAAAGATCGACATGTAAATATTATTTAATAGGTCTAGCGGGGATTTGCCCAAAGATGTTCAAAACAGGTCACATAAACATTGTTATGCCCCGGGCACTTCAATGACAAAACTGGCCGTTCGGTTGTTTGGTAAATGCCTCGAAATTAATATTCAGACAGTGGTGTAAAGGCTTTGTTACGTCACTGACGTGTGTAAACAGTGAGAAATACAACGTTCAAATTCATATTCACAATCGTGTGAGTCGTCTGGTGGCGAACGGTATTTCCCAGAGCAGCAGAAGTGGGGACGGGTGAGAGTGATTATAGCGAGGTGGCTAGTGGTAGTGGGTGCGCTCTTCTAGTCAGGCCATGTGCGACCGGCCAACACTGATCGGAATATCCACCTATTAACTTCATTTTATTCATTAGTAGTCGGTGTGACAGATAAGAACGCGGTCATATTCTCCTCGCCTCTTCCCATGTTGTATCCAACGTTACAAAATGACCGTTAGAGCGGAAAGAATGACAAGGCTCCTGCTTTTTCTGTTTTTCATCTTTGTTGGTTCGTGTGCCGGTGTCCAAAACATAAACAAGTGCTGTCCTGTAGGTGAAGAATTTAACGAATATTTGAAATGTGCCAGTGTAGATGAAAAGGTGTCAACTCCCGGAATATCGAATAGGTTAGCCATCGATATTGAATACGATAAATTTAATTTTTCGAATACTACTTCCGGGGTGATTCCTTGTAGCCGGCCCAATAATATAATAAGATCAATAGATTGGTTTAAATTGGACGAAAGTGGAAACCTGCATCTTGAAGATGATCCTGGAGATGTAGTAGCGATGTACACCCCAAAGTCTTATTGCATAGAGAGATGGAACATGGGACATGAAGAGGTCGATGTCATCGCGTTCTTGTGCCCCTGCATGGAGCACTTGTGCATTAGAAAGTGTTGCGAAGAGGACAGACAAATTTACTTGCATCCTGAAAGGAATAGATCATGCGGTGCAGTTGGGACAGGAGCTGGAGATTGGCATCACAGTGTCTTAAATGGAGCAAACATCACAGAATACAACGAAATGATTTACGGGAGTCTGGATTGTAAAGACAGACCACTACTAGAGTTGTCAGGAAAATACACTCTTCGAGAAGATGGCTCCATCGATTCTGAAATTGATGGATTAATACAACCTGAAGATTATTGTGGAGATTTTACTTGGAGTGGAAATGGAACTGAGAGGGTTGAAATAGTTCTGGCGTGTGTGGTCGGCATTGAGGATGCACGAACAGTAACTCGGTTGGTGATCTTTGCAGTTCTGTCAACTATCGCAAATCTCTTCCTGCTATTGACCATTGTGTTACACATTTGGTTGCCGGAGCTAGCAGGGTTGAATGCTCGCTGCTTAGTGGCTCACACTGCTTGCCTTCTGTTAGGATTTATCTGCAACACCCTTGGACAGATGTACACGTCGATTAAACATGAATACTCCTGCCAAATCATAGGTAACTATATAATTCAAATGTACAATTACTTTAAAGCAACCTGACATGATATTAAGCCATTTAGCTTATTTTTAAAAGAAAATAAGTAAGTATGCACATAAATTTAGCATTTTATAATTTATCAGCGGGGTCAAAATACTGGTTTGGTTTTGTAAATATGAAAGCAATGACGTAAACTTGAACGGGTATTATCCACAACGCAAACTTTCATCATATTTTTTTCTCAAGAGATAAAAGTCAATAATCTATAAACGTAAACAAGTTTTAGGAGTCCATTATTTGATCAAACATAATTATTTTTTTTAAACATTGACGTAGATAATTATTTTTAAGCTATTTCCATCCTTGCATATTTTTTCTTCACTTTTTGCTTTCCATCACATTGCATGTTTGTAGTGTCAGAAGCTTTCCATCATTGCATGTTTGTAGAATCAGAAGTTTACCATCAATGCATATTTGCAGAGTCAGAAGCTTTCCATCATTGCATGTTTGTAGAGTCAGAAGCTTTCCACCATTGCATATTTTTAGAGTCAGAAGCTTTAAAGTCTGAAACAAGAAATAAGTATTCTTTTATTACACATTATTTTTACGACATACCACACGAACTTTATTGTAAACAAATCTATTTTTCGTCCAACAGCTGCACGATTTATTTTGATAAACTGTCTATTAATTTGAAAAAAATAAATTCGTAGCGGTCCTGTGGAATTTTCTGGGCAATAATAGCACATCTACATTTAAACCTAATAATCCAATTTTCATTACAGACCCAATAAATTCTTTGGTTACCAAATTAGACTGAGAAAGACTTTTTGCACAAGAATTCAATATATGAACACTGTTATACAGTAAGTACATACATTAAATAACTAAAGTTTAACCTATTCTAGGTTCCTCGTCGGTAGGTACCCAATTTTCAAAAACTAAATTTATCAAAGACAACGGTCACTTACTAAGTATATATAAGAAGATTTTTTAAAATTAGTTTTATTATTCCTCTAAGTTTAGAACACAGTTTTGCGCAATGAAAATATCCAGAACTAACTAACTAACCATTACGCCGTTTCCCCGCAGGGGAACGCAGAGAGGACGGACCGCCAAACAACTCGGTCTTGGCACACTTCTTGCCTCATTCACATTCATACATCGTCTCATAATACTCTTCTATGTATGAGACGTATCTGATTCACATAATAGTGCCATGTCTTCCTAGGGCTACCATTCACATTTGCATAATATATTCTCCTTACACTCCTTTCTTCGCTCGTTCGCTCTACATTCCCAAACCATCTGAGCGTCCCTTTCTTAATCTTACTCATTACGCTTGCTAATTACGCATTAAACTTGCTAGATATTTTAAAGTCAAGTGGTCTTTATAAACAATCTAGTATATAATGCATAATGGCCTAATAAATCATAGACGCGTATTATTGAAAGTATTTTTTTAACATTACTTGATATGTTAGTTAAATTTATTGAAAAAAAACTAGTTCATTAATTTGTCAAAGTAAAGTGGGATTCATCGAGTTACCTAATAAATACATAACTGTCGATAAATTGAAAAAAATATTGGATATCGTTATCCAATTTCATCGATGTTAAATGGATATTGTCCCCTTTTAAAGGAATTAAACAATTAATGTTCTGTGAAAATTCGTGTGTGTTTGAAAAATACGAAGTATAAAATTAGTTATCTGATGAAACAACAAGATAAAATAAGTCGCTAGGTTAGGTTAGGTTTGTTGTTTGTTTGTTTGTTCGTTCGTTATCTTTACTTTTCTTGAAGCTCTGTTTTGTCGTGGCATCCATAAATTACGAATTTTGTACAAAATTTTGGTTCAGTTTCGTATAGTTATGATACTGCTATAACATTCAGATTATATTTCTGTACACTCCAAAAGTACAGAAACGGTAATAAGCAGATAAATTTGATATCACCCACCTTTCAAGAATGCATGAAAAAATCAAATATAATCCTAATTAGTAGTAATTAGTGATATTACTTCCTTTCCCACGTTATTATCGTTTAATTGATATATTTAATTAAATTAAATTTTATAAACACTATCTCCATTCTATTGTGGTAATGACAATCGCAGATCGCAGCAATCAAAATGTTTTTACTATAACCGGATTCGTCCTTTAACAGTACCGATAATATGGAATGCATTTTACGAACCTAAATATAATAATTAAAGTCTATGAAGCTGATATCTCCTTTGTCTCTAATGCTTCCTACACTCATAAAAGTGAGTACTGCTAATTTATTAAGAATTTCTTCAAATTATCGGTATTCCGGTTAAAAACGGAGTCACAGGCAACGATTGAATAAACATTTTTCTTGTTAAAATGTTAGTAAACCACGAATATGTCTATCGCGCTAGGTATAAAGAATGTATGTAAAAAAATTTAATTTGAGATTATTTATTTTTTTAAATCTCTGAGACAATATCTTTAAGTGGTATAAAAAAAAATCAAAAATATATTGCAATTAAAAATAGCCATTTATTACTCAATCACTTAATTAAATCATTATTTCGTTACATTTATTTTTCTAGACACAAATAGACCTAAGTAGGTACATATGTTCTAATCTTTTCTATTTTTGTTTTGATCCTTTTAAATTCAATTATCCATGGGAGGATTCTTATTTTCGGTTAAAATTATTACCTATGTATATTGTTTTATATTTTAATTGCAATTTAGTTTTATTTTTTATTTTATTTGTTGTTTTAATTTTTAAGTATTTAAATTGACACAAATAGCTTGTAAATTATTATGTAAAAGCCCACAATTTTGTAATAATTAAATAAATAAACTAATCACAGTTTATAAATTTAAAATTGTTCTCCTGAAAAGTTGTTATTTATGATTGTACTCTTTATGCTTAGCGTAACATAATCGAAATTTACCAATAATAGCAAGAAACCTGTTAATTCATTCGCTGCCAATCTCGTTTTAACCGGAATACCGATAATTTGAAGAGATTCTTAATAAATTAGCAATATTTATTTTTCTGCCTGTAAATGAAATGTAAACATTAAAAAAGAAACGGATCAGTAAGTTGAGTGTAGTGATACCAGTGATGTATACAACTAAATTAAATATAAATTTAAATTAGTTTACTTTAGACCACAGGTCAGGTGTCCAATTTCGGTTGTCCAATTTAAATTCATTATCCAAAAAGTTTTGGATAATGAATTATGAGGCCTATTTATAAAAGTTAGCGCACTTTGCAGGGGGTAAAGTGCGCTAACTTCGGGGGATGATTGTTCCTCATTTGAGAAGTAAAAAAGAAAACCAACCCTTTTCGAAATTCCAATGTTTTAATGTAGTTTTTAGGTTAAAGAGTTGAATTGTTTTTATGGGAAAATAAATATTCATCTATTGAAAAATATTTTTGAAACTGGGCAAAAATATTGAAATGTTTGAAAGGCTCATAGAAACATAATAAATCAGTTGACACTGTAAAATAAAAAGAAAATGACACATTAAGTTTGGTGTAGTACTTGTTTAGGACGTTGATTTGATCGTCAAAAAATGAGTTCGAATCACCCCATCTTATCTACGAGTATGAAAGGTGTTTTTAATTTTATTGGAATCTTTTATTCGTATGATATTTCCTGGTAGGTTATTGTATTCTTTAATTACCAAGCAATGAGGTCACTTAAGAAGATGTTAGTATTTGCTTTAGGTATTAAGAGTTTTCTTGCTTGTTTCATGTTTATGTTAGGAGTTAATGATGTTAGCGGATGTCAAATACGTTTTGTTCAGATCGTACGTGACCTCGAGTTGAAAAATAACCAACGTTGTTTTGTTACTCGAAAAAATACGTAAAAAAATAAATTAAGCATTTGATGAAAAGTATTTAATGTAATTCGTTATTTTTTTGATTTCCTCACAAAACATTTAACTAATAATAAGACAACCAATCTTTGACTTCTAAAGTACAAATTTGATCCATGAAATCAAAGTGAAGTAATTTATTATTTTGAATATAAAGAATTGAGTTTGCTTTAATCGGGGTTCCTGAAAGAGATATTTTTATTTACAATTAAATTAAGTTTTCAAGAAATATATTATGCAAAGAAACTGATGATTTTTTTTGGTTCCTATATCCATAACTCGTGTTTAAAGTGCAAACAAACTCCGAGCACATCCCAGTTTATTTAAAAACAGTTTAGGCACTGATTGCAATGAAGGGTCTAACTTGTCGATAGCTCTAGTAGTTTGGTTAACGGAAGAAAACCAAATTCTCAAGAATGACACAAGAAGGTGTCTATATCGGTCTGTGACATTTTTATTCACTTTTTAAAGTCTGTTCCACTTTAGAGCAAACTGGTTTTGAGATGCTTGGAGAAGAGTGAAACCGGTTTTGCCTCAAATAAATAAGTGCGAAAAGGTTTCAAAAACGTATTACCACAATGGAGTTCCTATACGAATGATCAGTTAAAAAAATAAAATTAAAAGAGTTGACATATTTTTTATCTCTAGAACATGTATCATTACTTCAATCACTTTCTTTATTGACATATCAGTATTGTAAGAAAGATAATGGACGATAAGTTTGATCATTTAAAAATTGTTGTATATTTAATAAGTTGTTTCGAAGACACAGAAACTGCCTTTTGCCGATGACATCAAATTATACAAAGAAATATCCAATAATACCGACTGCCTAATCTTAAGGTCAAACATCGACCAATCACACAATTTAGTGTATCGCTAACAAATTATTCCTCAACGTCGATAAATGTAAGACACTAAAATTTTGTTGAATTGGCAAATCTTGCAAAAAGTCAACGAAATTAGGGATCTTGGAGTTATGTTTGACACACAATAAAATTTTGTAAATCACATCCAACAAATAATTAACAAAGGCGTGAAGACACGGGGATTTATAAACAGAACTATCACAAAATCGTATATTAATTTCAAACTACACACATACATTATACATTCTTACTAAATACGATTAAAATACATTCCTTAGAAAATAGAAGAAAATAAATGATTTTTTGTGTAAAATTATTCACCCCTGACTAGACTGTTGTGAACTTCCGAACATCACCGACTTAACAAATCGAGCAACCTGGCAAAATATATTATTCTGCAACAATAATTTTGGGACTAACTACCACATGCATGCACCTATTTTTTGCCTTCATACTATTTGAAATAGGTCCCCTCAAATGTCGATATATTTCATATAAGTTTTAGGTTTCATATAAGCGATACCTGAATGATATTTACATGTAGCATAATATTATTATTTAGAAGCATCGCAAAGGAGCAATTGTATATATTTTTATCCTCTTCTTTTGTTCACTTATAAATTATGTTTACGAATGATCTTAATATTTTCTGCATGTTTGTTTCTGATTTCTTTCTCCTGTCTCATATATTATACCCATTTAAATGCAACTATATGTCTATCATTATTATGTTAAACATAACAAAACGCATGTTTTCTCTGTATCATGCAGTACATAATATAACATATAAAATCACATAAGAAAACCTATTAAGGAGCTTAAAATTAATAAATATACTCGTGATCATATTATCATAACCATACTAAGTGTTACCAAACCTAGCTAAACATCTGAAAACCGAATAGAAGTATCTATACACCCAATATCAAAGAAGTATGTAGTATATGGTATCAGGTATAGGCATGAATAATGATAAAACTACTAATGAAGTTACTAATGACTAATTACACCTTAAGAGTTGCTGATAATTACCTGTAATCGTAGTAGAACCGCATTTATTCACCTTTATTCCCCTTAATAATTAATGATTTAGGCGGAACTCACTCTCTCAAGGGAACTGAAAATTTAAATATTTTTCAACGAGTAGATAATAAATTAATTCACGCAGATAAGTAAATGCTCATTATCTAGAAGAGCACTCGGAGGATTACATTTTGCATGGGTGGGACCTTCTCGATGAATACACAATGGTACAGTATAAAGGAACCTTGTTTTAAAGGTTGCGTGCGCTCTCTGATGAATTTACAATAAAATGATTATGCGGGGGTCACGTTATAAAATTAAGCGCAAAAGAATGGCATTGTTTAAGGCAATTATGTGGACAACTGAAAATTTAAGGTTTATCAAGGAATTTCGGATAAATACCTTCAGGACGAATTCAGTGACTTTTGATCTTGCTTTGGTAGATTTAAGGTTCGATTTCTGTTATGGCGCAAAATTTGTGATTGTCTTGCATTGGAGATATTTAGCTGCAAGGAAAAAAGGTAACAGGAAGATAATTCAGCTCTGGTCACTGCAAATATCTGACATTTCAAGTAATATTTTCGTTTTAAATGGATGTATATCATATTTTGTGCAATCTTAAAAGTAGTTGTCCCTCTGAGAAATGAAATTAGTTTGACTGAGGATTGAACCTTCCTCCCCAAGGGCTGTGGGTCGGCTAATTATAAAATATTAACTTAAAAACCATATAAAGTTTAATAAATAAACAATCAAAGTGCCAGCCAAGTGTTCAGCCAAAAAACGGCAGGAGTATCATTTCAATGATAAGTGGAAGGTTAGGAAAGCATTCATGTCAAACTTTTCTTCAATTTATTTGATTCTTTACACATCTTTTGGCGCACGACATTTAAGTATGTTGTTAGTTAATATTAAATTGACGGAGGAGTTTATTCGCTATGACAATAAAACTGGCAATTATTTTTTTTCACTAAACGGGCAGCCGTCCTACAAATATTTCCAATGAACAATACTCGAAAATGCAGCGCGGCCCGGGGATAATATATTTTATGAATAATGTGAATGTGAATGATAATATTTTGATTTTGGGTATTTATTTTATTTCCTCAATAATATTATTATTAAATTTAGATTTTTTTATTATAACAGTGAAAATTAGTAATGTACGACGACCATTCAGAATTGAAACGTTGCTTGAAATGGCTTTAGTCATGTTTCATGACCAGATCTGAATATCCAGGTACTCCCCCACTATCCTCTTCTACGTCTCCTCCCCCTCCTCTCTACATTCAGCCTCACAAAATACCCCAATTGGGATGCCAAAGCCTGACTGGCTCTAGACCTTTGGGAGCAGTTGGGATTCTTGTGCGATATTCTCATAAAAAAAGAACTTCTGTTAGTGATGAGATGATGCTATATTGCATAATAAATAAATTTTTAAATGTCAATTATACACGCTCAACCAAGCGTACCTAATTTTCAAATTAAACATCAAAGTTCTGCATTAAAATAACTACATAATTTGCATTCACGTGGAAAGAGCAGACCACAAAAACTTTCGTTGTTATTAAAACCAATGTTCTTTTAATTTATTTTTAGTGTGACCAAAACCAGATGTGAATAAATAACTCTTCTCAAAGGGGATTAATTATCAGAAGCGAGATACCAAATAAAACACGTATATTTAAGTAGGTACCAAATGAAACAAGTTTAGTATGTTATTGACAAAAGAGCGATTTGTCATACGAGAAAGAAAGAAAATTACACATCTCTGATTTAAGAGGTAAATATTGCACACATATGTGGCCTACTCGTAGGTGAAGACTCATCATGCAATAGATAAAAGTAAGTAAATATTAGGCACAGTTTTAGCTAAAAATTGGGTAAATTAGATAAAT
Organism: Hesperophylax consimilis; assembly: GCF_061612785.1. Taxonomy (NCBI): domain Eukaryota; kingdom Metazoa; phylum Arthropoda; class Insecta; order Trichoptera; family Limnephilidae; genus Hesperophylax; species Hesperophylax consimilis. Next base: position 26,279,604 of record NC_142840.1, read on the forward strand.
AGATTTAATTAGGTAAAGTTATTTAATTAAAAATTTTGCAGATGTTTTTTCGCAAATTTAATCTTTTGCACGGAAATACTGCACATACATTACGGCAAAAAACTGTTTGTTTGAAATCTGATTAAATTAACGAATGGGTATATAATTTATTTGTATTTCACAAATTTTTAAATGAATCGGTTTTTTTTAAACAAATGCTTTGTATTAAACATTTTATCTTTATCACAGGTTAAATATACGACCTACCGTGATTTGATCATGAATTTTATTATCAATCCCGTTCCAGAAACCGCCAAATAATTTTAATTTCTGGACGTGTTTGATTTTTGACATAGGGTTATTGGAAACACTTCTTTTTATGTTAGCTTTTCAAAAGCGTTGTATATTTTGAAAACAAATCACGTTACGGTGAACAACTGCGTGGTCTTTTTGGCAATTTGGATTTGAGGACAAAATACCCAGTAAAACTCAAATTCTTTATTTAATACAAAAGGCATAGCGTATATATAGTGTTATATGTGTGTACTATATACTACTTTATTTAATTGTGTTTCGAATTATAAAATATAGGCCATTAAAGACATTGATTTTTCAAAAGGCCATTTTGTTAAAAGGCCATTTTGGTAATTGTTTGTGAGCACAGACATAGGAATTAATAGACGAGAAGATAATGGCGAGGGGTAAAATCAACTGTTGAAGAACGAAGGGAGTGAAGCTGACTGTGATTCGTCAATAAATCAATCTGACAGTAAATAGGCATCTCGCATTATAATATCACCATTTACTTCTTAAAAGTAAAATCTGCTTTTGAATGAATAGACATTTTTACATGGGAGCGCAAATTACTCGCCACGTTATGAACAAATTTGCGAAGTCCAAATTCGGCAAAAAAATTCGGTTCTTTTTTCAGAGTCGAATATTTCGTTTAAGTATTTAGTTAAGACACTTTTATAAATGTTCATAATTTACTTCCCAGCAACCAACCAGCTTTGTGTTTCGCGTCCAGACGTTTCTCGATGTGATAGTAACAACTGATTCATATTATACGATGTGAATATGCTTAAAATAAAGTAAAATAATGCTTATATATGGAATGTAATACGACAATTGGGTTTATTCTCTTTTTCACATCTATTTTTACAAGTTTTCATAGTACAAGTCAACATTTTGCCGTGTTATTTCGTAAAATGAACCGATGATGCCTCGACCATAGTTCGCACAAGAATGATGACGTCACGTTTTCAAATTTCACTTGAGGCCATACGCGAGCACAGCCGGCTCCAATGGAACCGGTATGGGGAGTGGGGATAATACGCTTTTAATCACTTAGGGCAGGTCTACTAATATTCATATGTCTATGTTTGTGAGTTATAATTACACAAATATAATTAAAAATAAAATAAAAGATATATAATAAACTAACCATCACTCCGTTTTCCGGAGGGGTGGGCAGAGATGACGGACCGCCAAGCAACTCGGTCTTGGCACACACTCCTTGTCTCATACATGGACCGACTCAAGTATCTGATTAACTTAATAGTGCCATGTCTTCCTCGGGCGTCCCCGACTTCTGCTACTATTAACATTTGCGCATATATTATCAGTACTCATTTCTTCGTTCATTCACTCTACATGTCCAAAAAATCTAAGCGTATCTTTCTTAATGTTACTCATTACCGTTTTTTATTTTTTTCTAAAATGTGAAACTGCACAAGAGGCCCAATTGCTCCCAACCGTCTGGAGCCAGTGAGACTATGGTACCCCCAATTGGGGTATGTTTTGAGGTTAAATGTAGTGGGGAGGGGAAGGAGATTGGGAAGAGGAAAGTGAGAAAGTACCTGGCTAATCACCAAACACGGCCAAACCCATTTCAAGCAACGTTTCAATTCTGAATAGTGGTCTTACACCAGAGCGATGCTGAGAGTATCTTCCACTTCCACTTCCACACTGGAAAGTGCCGAAAATACACTATATATTATTTTAAATGAGTAATTTTCGAAGTAACACAAATTAATCAATTCGACCGGTCAGTGGTTGAGTGGGCATAGCGCTTGGGTCTCACCCGAGCGTCGCGTGTTCGATTCCTCGGCTGGCTAAGTCTTCCATCACAACACAAGCAACATTTTCGGCTTTCTGTGGTGGTAGTAGGAGATTTTCAAACATTGTTGGGTTATTCGTAACCCGGAAATGTTTGTCTTTCTTTAAAAAAAAAAAAAAAAAATTACTAGCGCACGCCAGGATTTGAACCCTCGACCTCCCGCTTGCCAGTAGAGAACCTTATCCCTTGACCACGGAGGCCGTCCTCAAACGATCATACATGGTTTTACCACACATTCCCCTCAGGGTTCTCATTGCAGCATTCAGTCTACTTTCATCCTTCCTCTGCCAGTTCCATGCCTCAATTCCATACATAAGGGTACGCAGGTAGAGCAGGGTAGGTTTTTTGTTAGCTCGCACCGCGTTCACTCCTCCATTAATGGAGTTACCCACTTTTATCCTTCTTTCAATATCTCTGTCAGCCTTCCCATCTCCCGTTAACATACTTCCTTAATATAAAAAATCATCCACCTGCTCCAATTATTCCTCATTCACAACTATATTGCACACCGTTTTCGTACTCTCTCTTCCAAACACCGTGACTTTAGACTTCATCACTTACTCATTCTTCATACATACTTTTTTCATCCTAGACACGAAAGACTGTAAATCTTCCATACTGTTAGCAATCAATACCGCATCATCAGCATACGAGCTTATAAGTTCTTTAAAAAGCATTTAGATGGACTTTATTTAAATTACACAAATTTATCGTGCATAAATTTAAAAATTCGACCCAAAAAACTCTCTTTTTGTGTATGTACTAGTTGGTTGGGTAGTATTATTTTTTTAATAATACCACTGGCTTACAAAAAAATGATAATTTGCATTTCAAATCATGAAAAATTGAATTCTATTGGTTTGTATTTTATAATTTAAAACATAAATAAAAAAAGTTGTATATATTTGTACCTTTTTGATTAAATAAATAATTTTCAGTCGAGTCAAGTTTTTTGGCCTCAAAAACAAATTTAAATTTTGTACGAAAAAGGCCACTTTGCCTTTCCTCTTATTGTATGGCAACGTTATGTCGTATATGATCGTTATGTCATATATGTAATATGTGCCGCTATCTAATTTTAATTATATCGTGTAAGACAATAGCGGAACACGTACACAATATGTAATTCAGTTCAAATGAAGCGATGCTTGTTAGTACTAACGTGTATAACATGGACTTGAATTTAACGTTGCTACATACTATATTCAACAAGTTGCAAAGTGGTAAAAATGTTGCCCCTAGCCAAAACTTTTCGAATTGAAGGAAGAACGTAGGGGAAACCACCGTTTGCGTTTTTAAATTTAGGGTGTAAAATTGCTGTTAAATTCTAATTTATTTATTTTATTTGAGGAAATCAACAGTTTAAAATATAGTTTTTTTTTTATATACATACATACGTGTGCAATTTACTTAACTGAGAAACAATTTTATTAGTACCATTATTAAATTCGATGTTTTATTTTAATAAATTTTTTATCAAGTTTTTTTTAATTAGTTTATTTTTATGATTCGTTTGTTTTCTTTTGCCCATTTTAGAACTGTAAAATTCAGATAATTATGCTCTAGTTAAAAATTGAAGCATTATATTAGGTCATGTTAAATTTTATCTTATATTTCGAAATTATCCAAAGCGTAATGTTAGGTAAAGTTATTTATGATTGTATTAGGTGAATTTTATATATATTAATCTGTGAACAGTAAACGTCGCGTGCAAAAATTATGTTTTTCTTATTTTAAATCAAAACCAATATTTTCTAACTAAAAAAATTGGAAGTAGGCACGTATCTACATAATTAATTAATTAACACGATGATTCAACTTTTGAAAAAAAAATCAATCTTTACTGAATCAATAAAACGGCCACCATCTTTAACCGGAACTTAAAAAATAAATTTTTAAACAGATGAAATGCCAAATGGTCGAATTAAAACAGGACTCGCTACACTTAGTCAATAAGGTAAGGTTTGGTAAAATTAGATTAACTTAGGTTAATCGGAGCATTTACTAATGTATTGAGGTAATAGTCGTAAATTAACTTGTATGCTGTTTGTAAGGATTTGCCGACATAATCTAATATCTGAGTTATCATTTTTTTAAAACAAGGCCCTGAGGATAAACATTTCCCTCAGGCACTATGTCATTTTGGGGATGCTGTGTGGAGGGTCTTTTTAGAGAACAGAAGGAGAGGAAGTTCTGTGAAATAAAAATGTAGGAATCTGGGGATAAATGTGTCTAGGAGTGACGGACGTATGAATCCATCCCTTCCACTGCGATTCAAGGAGACGGGTCGAGAGAGAGAGAGAGTCCGGCTGGAAAAGTCAAAAGGTTTCCCTCAACCAGTCTCTCCTGATATGACCCGCCACGCAGACCTAGCCAAACGTCACTCCATGAACCTGGGCACTTCTCAGAAGTCACCAAACGTGGCGAACCACTTTGCGTGAAAAATGGCAGGGGTGTTGGTTATCAAATTGAATGCCTTGCAATAAACATGATCGTCTACATTAAATACATTTTTTTGAATTTGCAGGCTATCTGATGCAGTTCTTCTTCCTTGCGTCGTTCTTCTGGCTGAACATAATGTGCGTGACGATGTCTTACACGTTCAGCGCGCTGCGGCCCAGCAAGGGCGGCAGTAAGCGCGAGCGGGACCGGCGCCGCTTCCGCTGGTACTCGGTGTACGCGTGGGGGTGCACGGCAGCCTTCACTGTGGCCGCCCTCGCGGTGGAATTCAGCCCGAGCGTACCAGTCTCTTCGCCGTTCAAGCCCAACCTCGGGAGGGTCAGGTGCTGGTTTAACAGTGAGTATTTTTGTTGTTCTTAATATATACATATCTTTTAAATGTTTCCACATATTTGATATATTTTACACGGAGAAAAATAGCAATCTATTTAATCTCTTCAAATTATTCGCAATGCAGTTAAAAATGGAATGCAAGCCCTTAGCGAATGAATTGATAGGTTTCCTGATAGTATCCATTTAGTAAAATAATAATGTATTATCACGATGTCGGAACACATGTTTATAAAAATCCCAATATTTCCACATTTTGTCACTGTATATTATCAATGCAAATATAATTATGCATGAACACGTGTTCAGATATATTGGGAATTTTCTAAAAGTTTATCAGAAAACCGCCTGCAATCCCGTTTTCAATCGGATTACCAATACTTTTTAATAAATTAGAAATATAATTTTTTTCCGTGTACATTAACTCCAAATTTATCATCCATGTCATCTTTGTGGATGCTGTGTAGAGGGTCTTTAAAAAAAAGAAAGGAAAGGGAGTTCTGGGAAAGAAAAAAAGGTAGGAGTGGTCGTTAGGAATCTGGGGTCAGTGTATCCAGGAGACGCTAGGGGTCAAGTGAGTTCGCCTGGAAAGGTCAAAAGGTTTCTTTCAACCAGACCTAGACAACCTTCAGCCAAGAACCCGAATACCCCTGCTATGTCACCAAACGCAGAGAACCATTTGGGGTGACCTATGGCAGAGGTGTTAGTTATCCAATAAATGGTTCCCGGGGCGGTGGTACCCAAAACCCGCTTCCCAAATAATATGTTCTATCGAACTTCGCTTCAAAATGCAACTCTAGATTGTCAGTATATTTTTCGGTATAAATCGGTAAAATGATGTATGCACTTGAAAATTTAATTGAGCATGAGACAATTACAAGAGATTCAGGTCCCAAAGACTACAGTGGTCACGTACTACCATAATACCATAATATTTCGACTACCATAATACGGGCGTGTGTCTAGTGTGGTAGTCGAAAAGCATGTAAAAACTGTACACATTAATATTTCATGAATAAAGAAAAAAAAAAAAAAAAAAAAAAAAAGAAAGAATGCCAGATGACAGGAAATCGAAAATTATGACCAATCGTGTGCACCAGTGGAAGTGACCCACAGGTTACCGTTTAAAACCTTATCTTAAACTACTCTTTTTCTATATTTACTCATATGAAACTTTCTTAGTACAGGGTTTTCCAATAAAAAGTGATATTTTAAATAGCCCGCTATTTCGGTAGATGTTACTATTGAAGCGGTCATTTTTTGACATTTGACAAGTAGAAACTACGCCATTAATAAAAATGGAATGATACAAGCTTCAACGACGTATTGAAATTATTAAAATTCACTTGAGTTAATCAAATGCAAATCATCTTGAGTGATGAGGCCCATTTCCACCTCGGTGGCTTCGTCAACAAGCAAAATTTTCGCATCTGGGGCTCGGAAAACCCAAGAGTTATTGTTGAAAAGCCTCTCTATCCTCAACGTTTGACTGTTTGGTGCGTTTTATGGTCCGGCGGAGTCATCAGACCTCACTTTTTTGAAAATGAGGCTGGAGCAACAGTTACGGTGAATGGATTGCGCTATCGAGAGATGATTAATGATTTTTTACGGCCGGAAATCGGTGGAATTGATCTGGACAACGTTATACTTTAAAACGGCGCTACGTGCCACACAAGCAACGAAACCATTGATCTTTTACGATTGAATATCAAAATAACACCTCTTATTGGAAAACCCTGTACTAAAGAGGTTCAAAGGCCATGGTCAAAGTGATAACAGGCCCTTATGCAAATGGCAAAAAGTAGTAGGACTTAGATTTTTTTTTCATGGCTTTATAATCATTAATTATCATTCATCAAAATATTGAATTAAAGTTGTTTTGAATTTACTAGGCGGTCAATTAAAACTTAACCACAAGCATTCGCGTTAATTACCTACTAAGTTTAAGTACCTTATAAATTTGTCAAAATAATATAAACGTTCATCAGGAACTGATTAAAAATGACCGATGATTTAGTCACCATCCTACACCACATCTGATTCCCTATCTATACCACACATGACTCACGAACAATTTGCGGTACAAATCCGGAAAGTCATACAGCCTGTATTGATATTAGATTGCGATACAACTGAAATAATAATAAATCATAAGCTTTTCAGAAAAGTCACGAATTGTACGAATATAAGTTTTCGTGACGTGAACATCTCATTTCCGGGACGATGTCCGGCAGAGTTAAATATGTTATGAATAATCTTTTATGTATTCCGAACAAGGTCCAACGGTCTTGAAGGTTTAGGACCTAACTCCTTTTTGTCGAATAAAATATGACATGGCTTTAATTTTGTATTATAAGTGGCAAACATAAATGGCTTTATTACCAGATTTCGTTCTAGTTTCAACAAACAAAGAGCTCTTGAAGGTAATGAAAATTAATGCTGTGAGCACACGATATGACTGATTATGTATTTATTACACAAAAATCAGCACGTAAGCACCAAATTAAAATGAGTTATCTTTTATATTTCGGATTGATTCATGAGAACATTTAACAGTTTGAGTCGTCATTGATGAACAAAGTATTTCAGTAAAATTGTAATTTGCTTCAAGAGTCATCGACTGTCCTCGCTTCTCGATGCTACCGGAGACGAGGTCAAGATCTAGTTCAACACCGGAGCAAATTCGGAGTCCAAAGTACTCTTTTGTAGTGGAGCAAATGAAATGTTTCGAATGAAAGCGAATGCCTGACTTTTTCGTTTTAGTTTTTGTACGGGAGCAAGTTTAATGTTCCTATTGAAAAGCGAATAACGTGATTTTCGATGGTGTTCGATTATTTTTAGTACTTTTTTTGACCTAACAAACAATTTTTATTTATGTATTTTTTAACATTTTTATGCATTTTGGTATACTATAGTGTAAATAGCTTTTTTCCCGTAGTAAAAATGCAATTTCTTCCAATTCCGATTTTTATATATTATAGCTATGCAAGACGGATAAACATGTTGAATAGCTATAATATATTATAGCTATGCAAGATGGATAAACATGTTGCATAGCTATAATATATATTATTACACATTTAACAACACGTTTATCCATCTTAGCCCTTCAGGCCAATTTTGGTAGCTTTTGTAACTCATATGGTCTCACGGAAAAAAGTTGTGTCTTCCTTATTTTGTGGTGAGAAATATGATCTAAACGGTGTTAGAAAGAGAAAATACCACGCTTTATATCTAAATCTAGAATTAAAGAGAGAAGAATTAAAATGTGTCCCATTTTGAAACCAAAGGTTCCGATTTCAATTAAAAAAAAACTAATGACTTTGTAATTTTTTATTAATTATTTTTACATGATACGACAAAAAATGAGGCAACCGAAACGTTTGTAATTCATTTGTCTAATAAAATACGTGTGTTTTTTCCTTATCATTAATTTTAGTTACAAAAAAACGTTAATTGACACATTTTAATGTGCTTTATATGTTTGCTTTAAAAAATTTTATATTTCAAAAAATATAAGTTTACTTCTAATAATAAAATTTTAAAGCGTATCTTATCTCAGTTTTTATTTTTCAGATACGTTCAGAAGTATTCCATCTATTTGTATTTTATTGCAAAGCGGAAATAATCGAACTTCTGACAAAATATGGCCAGAGTTAATACAATGTTCACAAAAAATACTTCGTTTACGCATGGTTTTCATATTTCTTTGAGCGATATGTGGAACTGAATTTTGGATTCACAAAATAATACCTACGAATATTTACGAATTGTATTTATTTCAACTTATAGTGTATTGAATAATAGTTTTCAATTTGGTAGGCGGGAATGGGTACCGCCGCCCTGGGAACCATTTATTGGATGACCAACACCTCTGCCACAGGTCACCCCAAGTGGTTCGCTACGTTTGGTGACTTAGCAGGGGTGCCCGGGTTCATGGGTTAAGGTTTGCCCAGGTCTTGGTGGCGGGTGCGTCGGCCCACCTTCTGCGTGGCGGGCCGGTTGGGAGATGCTGGTTGAGGGAGACCCTTTACAACCGGTTACCGCTGTCCGGGCCGCTCGATAGTACAGGGGCCCGACCCTCAGGCTCACGACTCAGGGTGGGCTGCCCCATCAGCGAGTGTAAAAACCCCGCCACTGCTGTTGTGCCGGTTCGTGACCGGAGGGGACCCAGCAGCAGCGTTTGGGGCGCATTGGATGCCCTCTCCAGCCGGACTCTCCCAGCCTATCGCCTAGCACCGCAGTGGGTGGGCTGGAACCAAACGCTCATCACTCCTGGACAGCCTGAACCCCATATTCCTACCCACCCCTCACACCTTTCCATTCCAGACCTTCCTTTCACTTCATACCCTTAAAAACAAAAAAAAAAAAAAATTAAAATCATGAATATACATAAAAACAAACATAACATCTTTACAGCGGCGAGTAGCAGGCGTCCCCGGTGCGGGCCAAAACTGTTGGTAAATTTTGCCAACATTCGCGGCCTGCACACAAATTTAAATTCCGTCCATCACCATCTTTTGTCCCAACGTCCCAACCTTCTTTTCCTATCCGAAACTCAGATAGCCGAGCCGCCAGACTCCTCCTATCTGGACTGCCCGGGCTTTACCCTGGCAAGCAAATTCCGACTGAAAGGAGGAGTCTGCCTCTATAGTCGAGCTGACGTCAACTGTGTGCGACTATTGAGTCTGGAAAACTCCAGATTCGACGTAATGTGGGTGCGCGTCAATCTTGCCAGTACGGCAAGATTCTACGCATGTCTATACCGCTCACCGAACCATAGCGAATCAGACACTTCCGAGCTCTTCAAACATTTGAGCGATACTATTGATGATCTCTTGCCCCGCTACCCTTCGGCCGAGTTTGTTGTTCTGGGGGACTTCAACGTTCATAACGAACCATGGTTGAAGTTCTCAGGCCCAACGGACTCGGCTGGCCGACAGGCGGAATCCTTTGCCATTTGCTACGGATTAGAGCAATTGGTTCAGGAGCCTACAAGGGTTCCTGATGTCCAGACTCACCGCTCCAATCTGTTAGACCTATTCTTAACTACTGTGCCACACGGTTATAAGATTGACGTCACAGCGCCTCTGGGATCATCTGACCACTGCCTAGTGACGACATCAATCCCCGTTAGCCTCAGACCAACCAATGAGAGGCTGAGGAGAAAAGTGTGGCACTATAGGTCAGCAGATTGGTTCGGTATGCGGGCCCATTTCAATGCTTTTCCGTGGTCAGCTGTTTGTTTTCGGACTTCGGACCCTTCAAGATGTGCCCAGGAGATTGGTGAAGTCATCAAATCGGCGATGGATGGCTTCATACAATCGACTACTAAAGAAACTGGCGTGGGCTCAAAGCCGTGGTTCAGTCGACAATGCTCCGAAGCAGTTCGACGAAAAAACGCGGCTTACCGAGCCTACAACACATCTCGAACGCCCGAAAGCAGATCAGCATACAACAAATCGGCAAAGGAATGCAAGAGAATCATCAATAGATCAAAATTCGAACACGACCTGCAGATCAGCAAAAAGCTGGCTGCCTGCCCGCATGGCAGCAGAGCATTCTGGTCGCTTGCGGGCTCAATAGGTCGAAATTTTTGCAAACCCAGTTTGCCACCTCTTACCAGACCTGACGGCTCACTAGCAAACACCGCCACCGAAAAGGCAAACCTTTTAGGGAAAATGTTTGCGGAAAACTCGACCCTCGACGACGGGGGTGCTGTTCCGCCGTCGGTTCCTCACTGCGGCTTCTTTATGAAAAAGCTGAGGATCCGGCATCGGGATGTACTCCACGTCATACGGGGGCTCGATGTTAACAAAGCTAGTGGACCTGATGGAATACCTGCCCTGGTATTGCAGAGGTGTGCTGCGGAAATAGTTCCAGTTTTGACAAAGCTCTTCAAAATGTCCCTGAAGTGTGGCACTGTGCCCTCTGGTTGGAAAAAAGCGGTAATTCACCCTATTCCCAAGAAAGGTGACCGCTCCAACCCGGCCAACTACCGCCCCATAGCGATCACATCAGTTCTGTCCAAAGTGATGGAACGTGTGATCAACGACAAACTGCTCACATACCTCGAGAAGAACAAAATTATCAACGACCGTCAATACGGATTCCGGCGGAACCGCTCGTGCGGTGATCTTCTCGCGTATGTGACGCATGTTTGGGGGCGGTGCCTGGAACGTCACGGTGAGACCCAAACGGTCGCACTAGACATATCCAAGGCCTTTGACCGGGTCTGGCACCGAGGACTTGTCAACAAATTGCATTCTTACGGACTTCCCGCATCCCTGTGTACGTGGATTGCTGACTTTTTAAGGGATAGGTCGATTCAGGCGGTTGCTGACGGTTTCACCTCATCCTCACACTCTATAAATGCTGGCGTCCCACAGGGATCGGTTCTGTCTCCGACTTTGTTTTTGTTGCACATCAATGACCTTTTGACATGTGCACCGATTCATTGTTACGCGGATGACAGTACAGTTCATGATAGCTTTTTGTTTGACAAGCCCCCAAAGGGCACACAAACTCCAACGGCTCGGAGGGCTTTGAAGCAGAGAATGGACGGTTATCTCGAGAGTATTTCCTCCTGGGGTAAAAATAATCTCGTCGAATTTAATGTTTCAAAGACCCAATCCTGTCTGATTACGTCTAAAAGGGATCCAAATGATAATCTAGTCTCCTTCAACGGAAGCAATCTTCCGAACAGGCCTTCCATTGATATGCTTGGTGTAACTATAAGTGACCAGCTCAGGTACGGGGGCTCCATCGAAGCTAGAGTAAAGTTGGCCTCTCAGAAGCTGGGCGTACTGTACAGGGCCCGCAGATACTTTAATAGTACACAACTGCTCACCCTGTACAAATCGCAAGTGCGCCCTACTGTCGAATTTGGCAGCCATCTCTGGTCTGGAGCCCCAAAATACCTGAAAAAAACCCTTGACTCTGTGCAGAAACGGGCGGTCCGTTTGATAGATTCCCCAATCTTAACAAACGGACTGCAATCTTTAGAGCACAGGCGTCAGGTAGGTATGCTGTCCTTGTTCTATCGGTATTACAATGGAAGATGCTCTGAGGAACTAGCGTCATTGATCCCTTCGGCACCGGTGCGTAGTCGGGATACACGCCAAACGCGCGCCCAACATTTGTACACAGTTGACACTTGTCACATGAGAACGGGTCGCTTCTATGATTCGTTCTTAAGTTCAACAGCTCGGCTGTGGAACGAACTGCCGGCCTCTGTGTTTCCTCCCTCCTACAACATGGGACTCTTCAAGACCCATGTTCACTCCTTCCTCTCCACAAAAAGACCCTCCACACAGCATCCCCAAAGATGACATAGGCCCTGAGGGAAATTATTTTCTTCAGGGCCTCCTGTGTGGAGTAAATATAAAAAAAAAAAAAAAAAAAAAAGTTTATGTAGGAGGTATTTAACTTTGCAAACTTAAGGTAATAATTACATTAAAGAGTAGGTAATTAAAGTTAGTGGTTAGATTGAATAATATTACTATAGGAAACATATTTCTCAGATTCTTGGAAAGATTCCATAATAATTAGAAATATGTTAATTCTAGGAAAAAGATGACAAATCATTGAATTTCATATTATTTAAAAAAAATTATATCGTTTTCTGCTGACCGACACCCCCACAGGGGCGTGACGGAATTATAACTAGGAATAATACTTAAGGTAAAAAATTTAAATGGTCTTTGACTGAAAAGTGGGTGTTCAATGTTTGGAAAGAAAAAAATACGGTTTTCATAATACAAACAATCTGAAGATTTTTGTTTGTTTTATTAAAACTTGTTCATTTATTAGTCAAACATACTGGAATTATTATTTAATTATTTAACGCCCAGAGTGCTTTTACATGCAGGTGGTACAATTAAGATGACAGATAATTTTAAAACATAAGAAAGAAATAATACAAATAAATGACATTAAAAATACATGCAAGAAACAAAAAAAAAAAAACAAGAAAATGAACACGAACATTAATTAAAAATTACAGCGATTTGACTGGTTTACAACATTTAGATCGCAACACGGTATCACATCCTCATACATAAGCTCACATTTCACCACAACCTCAAATAACACATCTGCCCTGATGATTGACACTGCAATGCTGTCCGAAACGTTGGCTAAAGAAGGAGTTAGCGCAACACGGCATAACACCCCAAAAACAAATAACAAAAAAAAGTCGAATTTAGAATAAAAAAGTTAGTAGTTTATTTTACGCCTGTCTTATTACGAATCGTTCGTGTTGATAATTTGTGGTAAATCGAACTAAATGTCCCAAGACAACTAATTAGGTATCGCTTTATCAATAGTAATCTGGAATAGGGCTCATTATTGTATCATTATGGGGTCTTGAACGTGACCAAATTATCAACAAAGAAAAGCAATTTGTCTACAATGTATTGCCCAGAATTAGGAGCTTTCATAATTAACGATTTCTAGAGAAGGGTTTCCTATAGAGAACTATAGAAAATATCCCACGGAATCAAATTTTGGATCAAATAGAATCATTTATACAAACCTGCATCAGCTATATACGAGAATACCGGTAAAATAAAGCAGAAAAAAATCAAGTTAGTATAATTTATTGGTAGGTACCTTTTTTCTTTTCTGTAACACCTCTCAAGAGCCCTGTCTGTATAGTGTAAAGAGAGGGGAACTATGTCACTACCCAGTTGGGCAGCGTTGTGAGGCGGGTTAGGGTAGGAGTTGTAGGAAGGGATTTATTAATGCGGGTCTTGAAGAGGCCCGGATTATATGAAGGAGGAAAAACACCTACCTGTCGGTAGCTCGATCCCTGTACGGGCCGATTTACACAAAAACGAGTCGAAGAAACAACCTGTTCTCACGAGCCAACATCAACTGTAAACGAGTGTTCCGTTTGTATCCATCGAGTTTTACGCACGTACACCGGTACACTAGGAATCAACGCTGCTAACTCCTTAGAGCAGGATTCATTAAAATACCTGTAGAACAGACTCAGCATGCTTACATTGCGTCTCTACATTAGGAGGTCGCTTCAGTTGATACTGTGGCAAAAAAATTACATTGTTACAAATAATTCATTGATTCCTTAATTTGTATTTTATTTTGGCATTGTAAATAAGTTTGCAATTCTGTAGGTTATTTTTGAAAATTGAATATGATAGAAAACGGTTGCTTGGTATTGGTGTAAAATATTTACACATAAAAAAAAATGTAGTACGAGTTACAAAAAATAAATAATTTAAACGTGTGCCTACAGACTTGGTAGATGTTTATAAAATATTATTTTTAAATAAAGCAAATTACATAATTTTGGCAGACAAAGGATTAACTTTATTTTGTTTTTTTTTCTCAACGTAATTAATTAGATTATCATTCATTTTATAGAGTAGGTACTGTAGTACACTTACATCTAAAACATACTACGCACAATTATCGCCGAAGGAGATGCATTACGTCATGTAATATTTTGAATCGAGTTGCTAACAATAACACCCCTTATGTAAATTATGTTACGTGTATGTTTTGATTTATGCAAAAAAAAATGCATTGCTAAAAATTTAATTTTATTTTGCGGACGTTCAGGCACAAATATTTTAAAATTTTAGCATAATTTTATAAAGAACTTAATTTGCCACATCACACAATAAAATCACAACCGAAAATAGGTTTATAGGTAGGAGATTTTGAACTTTGAAGCAATTTTTTTAGTCCTAATGCATTATTTTTTTCTGCGCCTATAAAAAGACTTATTTATTTCAAATGCCAAGATGTGATGAGTATTTAATAAAATACATCTAAAAAATTTCTAAGATATCAAATTTTCAAACCAAAATCACACGATTTTGCATTACTAAGTAGTGCAACGCCTTAGTTCTTTTATTAGTTTTAAGAAAAAGGAAATGGTTTTAAATGATTTTAGGTTAACACAGCATCAGATAAAATGCATTACATATAAATATCAAATTATTGCGGAATATTTCTTTATTATATTCATTTTCCTATTATGATTAAGATTAGTTGGGATGTTACTACTAAGAAATCCCCGTCGTTCTAGAGTGCTAAAAATTATTTATTTATTGTGTCCAACCACATTTACGCTTACAAATTAGTCGTACAAAATTAATTTGTGAACTTACGAAAGGTGAGCCAATTTTTGTACAATTCTTACACCTACTAGGTGAATATTGTATGAACCACAGAATAAAGAAAAACACGGTGTGTGGTGGGCGTGTTTCGTAAACCAAGTATAACCCACATTTGGGACTTGTATTTCCATATAAAACTGTGTTTCACCACGGTTACGAAATTCTAATGGGATGGTGATATACAACTTCTGGCAGGTATAAGAGAGACAGACAAAAAGTACCAAGTCAGTGGCACATTTGTTTCTATTGTAATTTGTATAGGAGACACTTCTAGTTTTCTTCTTTTGTCTATGGTGTGAACCCTTCTTGATAGGTGTTATTTAGCTTCGGAGTTTATTTTCTTGAGATATACCACTCTTTCAACGTGTTAATTTTGTAACATCAATTTGATTACCTCAAGAAACACGCGGAGCGTTATTTTTATTCTAGTCAGATGAAAAATGCGGACTAAATCGATTGTTATGATACGAAAATAGCTTACAAATAAGCTGCTGTAAGTAAAACACAAGCTTACCAATGGTTTTCCATTTTGAACGAGGCTAAATAATGATGCATTTTGATTGAGAATTTTATTTGAAACATTTTTTCAGCGTGTAAGATACTGTCGTTGCTTAAAATGGCTTTAGTAGTGGGTGACCAGATCTAAAAAGAACCAGGTATTTCCTCATCTTTCTCTTCCCATTTCTTTTCCGTTCCTCTGTCTCACAACATACCCCAATTGAGGATGCCATAGATTTACTGGAGCCTTTGGGAGTCCTATCTGAGGTATTCACGTGAGAAAAAATCAAGAGGAATTATGCTGGCATTAATACCAACTATCGATTGATTTCAGGTACCGGCTCCTTGCTCCTCTATTTCTACGGTCCAATGGGGATCCTGCTGATTGCCAACCTATTCCTCTTCATCTACACGACCTGGAGGATCATCGTCCTCAGCCGAGGATCTGATGCCCTGCGGCAGGGAGACAGCGCAAGGCATGGGGGCTCGAATTCTTCCAAGGAGAAACAAAGGTTGGTAAATCAACAAGTTCCCATATGATAATATTATTATGACGTTCGGATAAAACATTGATGTACAAAAATGACTATTCTAAGGGGACAGTGACTTGCAGGTCATAAAGCTCACCAGGCACGCGAATTTCACAGAGGTGTAGCGGTAGTATTTTCAAGTTAATTTAATTATTGCATGGCTTCGTCAGGGTATAGACAAAGGCGTGGTATCCAAGGCGACATGCCATATAAACTTAGCAGTTCTAAAACAATGAAAAAATGTAAAACATTTATTGAGGTGAAAGAACATAAAAACGACTACAGAATACCCACTTACCTGTTATATACCGTGGTGCATCATGATGGATTTATCTTGAGATAAGACATAAATAAACAGAAAAGATGTACATGGTGAGGGAAAAAAATAATAGAAATTGTGTTCGTTTTCTTTGCATTTTCTTGCTACCTATAACCTACGCAAGTAGAACCACGAATCATGGGAAAGGAACGATTGTATATAAGCAGAATAAGAGCACCAAGGATTTGGTCTCGGTGGGGTGGGGTGGGTGTAATTGGTAAAAATTATGCCGCACAAGAGTCCCAACCCCAACTACCATATTGCCACTAACATTTTTTATAGTCAAATTTTTGGTTTTTTTAACTAAAACTCTTAATATATCACTTTGGAAAAAAATAGCATATAATAAAATTGTTTGATCTTCTAATGGCCGTTCCTGTAGGCGAAGTGCAGTCCGTAATAATTGTGAGAAAAATTTTGCTCATGAATTACAAAATAACTCCCCTCTTACCCCCACCTGTCCCACACCATGGCCCACTCTCCCCTTTTTTGTACCACTGACGCCAAAAAGGCTGTTCTTTTGAAAATAATGTTATTGTTCTTCACCACACTAGAAAAGCAGGAAAAATATTAATTTTCCGTTTTGTATTAATGAATTGATTAAAATCTTATTTTATAAGTGATTATTTAAGTTTTTTTATCGTTTCAGCTTACAAAATGATTCAATTAAAATAAATAATTCACTAATAATGGCATTGCGCGTAAAATGCATTAATTTTCTTTGCAAGTCTGTTTTAATTTGTAGTCGATTATATATTATAACACGCAAGGTCTGCGCAATGGAGGGCAACCGAATGTGTAGGCTCATTGTTTTAATGTATTTATATTTTGTATATTATAAAACAATATCAATGTGGAATTAGAAGAATGCGTTCCGGTTTACGAGAACCGCACAATTTTTATGGAAGATAAAATCCAACACGACAGCATTTCATTTTACAAGTTTTGAAGATCTCTTCAATAAAAAACACTCATTGAGTTTTATTTTACACGGAACTATCACATAAGGCCCGATGCCTCTTTGGAAGTCTGTAAGAACCTACACGCTTTGTGATTGCAATGGAAGAAGTAAGTTTATAAGTGCGAACCTTGTTTTATGAAAAACGATTAGATATTTTTCAAATAATAATAAGAAAAGAATTTGTCCAGTGACCTCTATTGGTTTTTAGACTAAAAAATATACGCAGGTTTAGTCAAGTTCAAAACCTTTATATCGATAATTTAATAATAAATAAACCGACCGGATAACTCATCAAGTTGACAATTCAAAACACCTATAAAAAGTGTTACAAAGTTAAGAAAAGTGATGTAACTAAAATTAGGTTAAGTAGGTTACATATGTAACTTTATAGCACTTTTTATTACAGGTGTGTTGAATTGTCATTTTGAGGAGTTATCATGGAACCAATCTTAACATAGATTTACTATTTAATCTACGAAATATGATTTATAAAGAATGAGAATTAAATTTTACCGTAATAATTATCTAAGGCATTTCAGAGTACACGCGTATGCCATAACTCCCTGCTAATTACCTACATTCTGTTCTCACTTACAAAGGTTATTACAAATTTTCCGTAAGAACTTTGTTAAATGTCATTCAATTGGAAAGGTTAAAATCTATATTTCAAATACATATCGGGTACCTGATATTAAGTAAAAACATGTAATTTGTGGTAAAAGTATAAAATTATGTACAAATCGAGCATTTAAACAAAAATTGAAATAAGCTCGGGGTTTTAGGTTTCTGATTAATATATCCAAAAAAGGTTTCCATAAAAAATAATCACTTCCCCATGATTTATTTTCGGGATGTTATGCCGCGTTGCGTTACCTCTTTCTTTAGTCAACGTTTCGGACAGCGTTTCAGGTAGGTGTGACAGCGTAACAGTGGTAGATGTGACGCAGGCAACATGGCATAATACCCAAAAATAACGTATAATAATTTTGGCTGTGAAAATCTCAAATCACCTCGGATCTTACGACGAACCACTCACTCTAGACAGGAATAAGTGTGGTTTTGCTTTAACAACTTTTAGGCGTGTAATTATCAGTATATTTCGTATCAGTAACCAAAAAAAGATTAATATTTGAAAAGGCAAAATACCACAGGATTGATGTTTTGCGGTAGATGTACGAGTATAATGAACGGAAACAGTGAGTTAACTAGGTATCGTGGCCTAGGTGCGTTACCTTGACTTATTATATTTCTCGTTTATTTATTGTATGAATGATGATTGTTTATAAGTATAATATTATAAATAATTATATAGCCGTTATCATACGAAGAGATCTATATGCGAAAGGGATATTTTATACGAAGTTATTTTTCGCAAATTTGTCGAATAATAATAACAGCCTAGTGAAAATTTTTCTCTTGAATAACTCTCTTTCAGGAAAATTACTGTTTCTCTTTTGAGCATATGGATTTGCGTGATTAAAATAATGAGAAAAAAATAAAGGATTAAATTAAATTATTACTTTGAAACTTTTTGGAGGATTTTTTAACATCAGGAGCTCCGGAGGAAAATAATTTCCCTCGTGAACTATGTTATCTTTGGGGATGATTTTAGATGAAGTTCTGGTAAGGAAACAGGTTGGCGGATTGGTAGGAATGGGGAATGGGGTATGGGGTCGGTGTGTATAAGAGTGACGGACGTGTGAATTAATTTCTCCACTTGCGTTGCGAGGCGATTGGTCGATAAAGTCCTGCAGAAGAAGTCGAAGGTCCCTTAACAAGGAGAAGGCAAGAGCTACCTTAACCAGCGTCTCCCGATCTGGCCAGCCACGCAGTAGGTGTGCACATGCATCCGCCTCCAAGACCTATACAAACCTTAACCAATGAACCCGGGCACCCCTGCTAAGTCCCCAAACTTAACGAACCACTGGGGGTGATATATAGTAGTGGCGCTGGTTATCCAATAAATCTTTTGAACTTTTAGCTTCAGAAGGTCGTCTCATTAAGATATTAATTGCATTTATTACACCAGTTTAGGTAACGTCTTTTATAATTTTTGTCATCGACACGTACCTTAACTCACATTTGTACCCATTTCCAGATATATTCTCTACGCCAAGATGTTTTCGCTGATGGGCGTGACCTGGCTGACGGAGATATTATCCTGGGCGGTGGGTGGCCCAAGCTACATCTGGTATATCACCGACTGTATCAACCTCCTCCGGGCGGTCTTCATCTTCATTATCTTCTGCTGGAAGCCCAGAGTCTGGCACTCCGTCAAGAGGAAGTTCGCTCACATCAAATGCAACGTTATCAAGGCGCTCGGCTTCAAGAGGAACGAGGAACACAATATAGCAACGGACCACTCGGAACCTTCGACAGATTCTTCCAGATGTGAGAAGAGTAATAATTCTGTACGACTTGAATTAAAAACTCCGAAATGAACATATAAATTTAAATATCGGGATGCAAATCGAGTGAACAACTGATTAATTTAGATTATGTTCACAGAATGTTTCGTACATAATATTGTACATTGCGTTTCAGACATAGTAATGATAATTACAGTGATTTATTTTTGAGGTTTTATGCCGTTTTGCGCTACTTTCCTTAGCCAAAGTTCGGACACTATAATACTTTTGGCCGTGAAAATCTCAAATCGTATCACAGTAATGATAACATTATTCAAGTGAATTTTTGAGTTCCAGTAAGAGATTGTGATCTTACGTTTTATCATGTCTTTATACACTGTACAGACAAGGGCGCTATTGTGAGGCGCAACATAAAAAAACAGAATATTATGCATTTCTCAGTTCCTAACAGAACGATGAACATATCGAGTTTCATAAAATAAATATTGTACATTGTTGAATTCCAGACGGAATCATAAACACAATTAAGTTTCGTGCAGAATATTGCATCTACACTATTTAGTTACGTGCAAAATAATTAAAATTATTCTGTTTCACACAGAATGATGGGTATTGTTAGTATCAGATATGAAAACGTGCGCTGCTGTGACCAAATAAGTTGGATCGAGATAAATGGATGGATTTTCCATCCTTATTTAATTCATTTTATGCCAGTACAGCAAGCCATGAACTCAAACTGAAATTACCTCATAATATTAGAATACAAGTTTGATGGTGTCTGGAGAAAAGCACTATTATAATTAAATATATTTAATAATACGACAGTATAATGTTCTTACTTACAAACATGGCGGATCAGGATATCTAAAAATTGGTCATAGAAAGAACAATATGCAAAAGCATAAATATTATGCAAATAAATGTACCTCGTTTATGTATGAAAAAGGTCAGTTAGTTAAAGATCGATTGATAAATACCTACTAAACTCTAGCGAGCGAACTATTTAATAACCTCACCAAGCTTGAGCACTTATTATCATTTTTTACATTATTTGCACTTAGATTAAGCTCAGAAAAAACATATCCACTGTACTAAAATTAATGTGTATGAATTAAAAGTTATTATGTGTAATACATTATATTCACGTCAACGACAAAGAGATTACACGGAGAAAAATGAGCAATGTAGAATTATTAAAAATCTCTTAAAATGATTGGTAATCCTATTAAAAATGGGACTACAAGCCGCTTCCTGATAAAGTTTTAGTAAATTCATAATAATATCGGAACACGTCTTCATATACCTTTCTAAATAATAAATATTTATTTATCACAAAATAATATAAGATTTCAAATTATAACCGTATGCAAAATAAGTGTTATTTTTTCCTAATTATTCTACTACTCCATAAAGTGAGCTCCAGGAGCTCGTGTTTATGGGAGGAGTAAGTATATACAAAACAGAAAATAATGCTTAAAGTGGAAGCTACAAGCCAAAAATGTGTATATTCTTGATATACCTTATTTTGTAGGTAATAGGCATTAAAATCGCTTGACAAACGAGTCTAGAAACGTTCGATTTCAAGCACAAAACTTTTTTTATTTATTTTGTAAATAATTTTAATTTTTTTTTTAGTAGTTTACATTTATATTTTTTATTGTGTAATTTTTTATTTATTTATATTCTACTCAAGCGAAACGATAGGAAAACCTTCAATTTATCTAAAAAATATTTTTTGGAATTCATATTGTACACCAATTCGTTATAAAGATTAATCAAACTGGTGATTTGGCACTAAGCTTCGCCTTAAAAGGCGATGTGTTAACAATATTCAAAGACTTATATCACGACGAAATGTAGAAAAAAGTTAGGATTTTTACGAACACGTGTTTGGATTCGTGACATAACATTGTACGAGTATTTTACATAAAGTTTATTAGGATACCAATCAATTAATTCACCGATGGCCCGCAATCCCTTAGGAATACGAATGATTTAAAGAGATTCTTAATAAATTACCAAGAAGTTTTATCCGTAAACATTCATAGACCTACAAGTAAAAAGTAGGAACCAGTCAATTAAATTTAAGAAGCCTCATAGAAAATGTGTCATATTTGTTGTAATAAATTTGTGTTTGTCTCAATTATTTGTTTGTGTTTGTTTGGAAAACAATTATGTGTTGAAATAGTTTTATATTGAACGTGGTAAATTATATCTAAATAACAGAGTCGAAATATATAAACATTGAAGACTGAAATCAAAGTGAATGACTGAAAAGGCCATTTGATTGATACAATTTTTTGTTCTGTATACATAATAGTTTATTACATTGTTTTGGATTTTCGACACTTGGCATATTAAAGGTAGGTGAAAGAAGTAAATGAAGTTGTTTGAATGTGAGAAACTATTTTAGGAAAAGATTTTTGTGTTTACCATTAGCTTAGATTATTTAATTATACAAAAAAATAAAGAATAACAGTTTATTAAAATTTTATTAATTATTAAATGTATTGATTGATAAATGTGTAAATAAAAAATATTGAAAATATATTTTTTTTATTGCAACACGATTTTTATTCTACATCTAAACATGCAAACATGTAAACACCCCACTTTTAACCCCACGTCATTATTATAGTCAATCCACAAAAAATGATTGAAGTGTCGGATTTATGAAATATGCGATATTAGCTTAAGAAAACGAAACTAACTAAGCATATACAAAACATATTCTTCGCCCTCTTTGTGTGATTCGCTTTCTTTGCGAGATTCGCTCTCTTTGCGAGATTCGTTTTCTTTGCAAGACTTGCTCTCTTTGCGAGATTCGCTCTCTGCGAGATTCGCTCTCTTTGCGAGATTTGCTCTCTAGATAATTTTTACCATACAAATTCGAGAAAAGTAAAAACAATCAATTGTGCTATTATCGCTTCCTCAGAAATTGTTCATTGCCTTCAAGTAAAATATTTATTATCGATATGTTTTATATACAAACATGCCTAACTCAATGGGTACCTGTATTTCAATTTTTTGAGTGATTTTTTGAAAAAAAAAAAAATATTACATACTTTCTAGTGTTTTCCATCAGACCCATAGTTTTAAAACAACACTAGGTATAATCCAGAAATGAAGTAATTTTGTTTGTCCATGAAAATGAGCGGAGGGCACACCGGAAGGATGGAAGTCATTTGTTCACATCAAATACAGACTCATGTTACGGAATAATGAATTCAAATATTAATTTCAAATAAATAGACACGAGTTGCTGAAGGTTAGTTTATTTGCGGAATGTTTTACGCAGGAATTTGTATTTTGATATTTCAACAAGTGAGTACTTATGAGTCACTTAATAAATTATGTAACGTGCAAATAATATCGTATTATATTAGCAGTAAACGGTACAATATTATGAAGGTCAGGGCATGTAATTCAGTGGATATAGAATGCACGCTTTTCGATTATTTGTGCACGCTGTAAACTTGCTTTTTTTCAGAGAAATCACGAGTTGATAGTAGTTACTTTTAGAAATTTTTTCCACAACTAACGTTGAGAAAATGAGTTGACCATGAATGTAAGTATATACCTAATTTAAACATATTTAAAAAAATAATTATGTCTTGTAATTTTTTAATTTTAAGCTTAGTCTAAAAAAATACTGATTTTGTTGTGTTCCTTCAGTGAATGTGCAAATGTGAATGCTGCAGACACATTAGTCTAGGGACATTTATATTTGTATGTAAATTTATTTTCAACTAACAACAAGAATGTATTTTAAATGTCCTGTTTGTGTCTCAAATAAAAATAAATAAAAACAAAGCAAATCTAAATTCAAGGTGTTTGAAAGGGTTATTTAAAATATAGTTGTAGATGATGTACTTGAAGTAAATGGATGAGTTTGTTTATTTGAGAAGTATATTTACGAGGGTAACCGGATAAATCATCACAATGATAATTCATCACATCTTTAAAAAGTTATATAAAGTCATGGAAAGTGATGAAACAAAAACTTTATTAACTGGGTTATGTAGGTTAGGTTAGGTTAGGTAGGTTAAATTTTTTTTTCATCGTTTCTAACGACTTTTAAAACTTTTTAAAAGTGTGTTGAATTGTCACCGTCTTGAGTCATCATGGAACCATTTACGAGATATGGGAAGGCTAACAGAGATATTGAAAGAAGGGTAATAGTAGGTAACTCCATTAATGGAAGAACGAACGTGGTGGGCGTTAATAAAAAAAATGTCCAAAGAAGCGAAGCTAGCAGTCCACAATGGAGTGCTGGTACCTACCCTAATGTATGGCAGTAAGGTATGGAACTGGCAGAGAAGGACGAAAGTACATTTAACGCTGTAGAAGCGAGATCCCTTTGGCGTATGTCATGTATGATCGTGTGAGAAATGTTGAGATACGCAAAGTATGTAAGCGTAATGAGGAAAATTAAGAAAGGGACTCTTAGATGGTTTGGGCATGTGGAGCGAATGAACCGAAAAGGGAGTTTAAGGAGAATATATGAGCATGAATTAAATCGATTAAAATTTTGGTTTCGATTTCATAATGCCAATTATTTAATGTACGTGTGCACTGTTTGAAGAAAGGTGATCAGATTGGTTTTTTTTAAAGTTTTCGTATATTTTTAGAGCAGTACAGAACTTTTAACGTTGTTCATTAGATCATGAAACGTATGATTTCTCGCAAGAGAGAAAAATTATTGACAAAATATAATATTTTCAACAGTGACATGTTATGCTTATATAATTTAGACAAATTAATTTCGAGCGATGTACCGAATGAAAAAAAAATATTGTAAAAGACATGAGACTCCTTTATTTTGCATTCATTATAACATTTTTAGGCGAAGCTTTATGCTAAATCACTATTTTGATTCATCTTTATAACGAATTGGTGTACATTATGATTACCAAAAATATGCTTTAGATAAATTGAAGGTTTCCTATCGTTTCGCTTGAGTAGAATACAAATAAAATAATAAATTACTCAATAAAAAATATAAATGAAAGCTACTAAAAAAAATTTTTTTCGTATTAAGAACGCGTGAAGGAAAAAACTTTAAAAAAAATACAGTATTATAGCTAAGATTATCTGTGACAGTTTCACTTGATTAAAAAAATATTCACAAAATAAATAACAACCAGTTTTGTTTGAAATCGAAATCGAACGTTTGTCAAGCGATTTTAATGCTTATTACCTACAATATAAGGTATACCAAGAATATACACATATTTGGCTTGTAACTTCCTCTTAAGATGCTGAACGGGTAAATTTTTAAGTGTGTACAAAAAAAAACTTCGGGGTCAACCTCATATATTTTATATCAATGCGTGGTTGTTCCGCGTTGCATCTTTTTTTCATTTCAGCACGTAACACCTTTGGGGTTGAGAAGAATTTCCTATTTGCTTGCCAAACCATAAACAAAAATTAGAGCTTACGATCACAAGGTGGGGTCAAAACCGTGCAATTTCGGCAGCTTTGTCATGGAATCTAGTATAAAAATATAATTTCATACTATTTTGCATTCTGATCTCATATTTTAATGCAACACTGTACATTATACTTACATACGAAGATTATTAACATAATATCACAGAGCTTTGACACAAGGATAATAATAAATTGTATAAGCCATAAAAATCAACGAGCCTGGGATTATTCTATCTTATTCTAAAAGTACTCTATTTGCCGGTTGAAAAAAATATATAGTTAATTGTATTTCATTTATTGAAATGTCTAATAACTGTACAGAACACAGATACATTAAATTATATTCATACCTGTCAATGACTTCACTTCAGATTGGCTTCTAGTAAAATAGTTGCCACATGATGTTTATTATAAAATAAACGATATACAAAAGTACTCCCGCCAAATCTCTTAAAATATATTTTATAATTCAATATATTTAGTAGAGAAAAATTATTTGTCTATTTTAAAATTAAAAAAATATATTTTTTGGTTTGACTGAAGATTGAATTTTCCTACTCAGAAACTGGAGTCGACAACTCCATCAACCTCGCCAAATGACGATCGGTAGGACTTACATTTATTTCGTATATTAACTACTGTAATGTCATCCGATTTTAGAAAAATGCAAATATGTCCGCGTGTGTGTACGTGATTAATACCAAAACTTGATAGAATGCATTGTCATCCACAAGGAGTCTATCTACCGAATTTCAAATCGATCGGATGTCGGAAAGTGGGTTAGTTTCCGCTTCCAAATCTGTCTTCATCCATTACCGAAAACAAAATTGAAATTGAAATAGATGAATTCAAAAATAAAAGTATTCAAGTAACATGATAAATATTCAAAATAAATCCTGAAAGGTAAATTATTGTTTCAAGTTAAATGATAATGCTCATTTACTTATATGATGAACACCAAAGGAGCTGAACAGTTAACATACTGAACAAGTGAAAGTACATTTAGTGGAACGATAAGTGCGCTTTAAAAGAATTTGGGAGTTGGAATGTACCGAGTGCATGTGACAACTTGCTAGTTCTAAGAGGGGTAGTTGAATCGGAGGTTTATTGACGTCCTGGCAACACTACCAGACCGAGAGATGGTGGCATGTGAAGTGTGAACATTTGCATTTTCATATTTATAAAATGTAGATAGGTACTAATAAAGTTCTGCACATTATCATCCGTCGCGCAAAATTTTAAAACGGAATGTGATTTTTGATTTTCCATAACGGATGTTTTGTACCCATTGTTATTAGTCAATGATTATACCCTAGAAAACTGTGATAATTATAAGCATCCTTAGAAAAACGGATAATGTGAAATATTGGATTGAAGGGGTTTTTAGGTGTCTATTTTAAATTTTCATATTGCTGTAATTTATTTATTAATTAACGCTCTTTTTGGGGCTTTTACATATGCATATTAAGAAATATACATTATTTATTGTACATAACTGATTTGCTTCACTAAAAACATTTTATATATGTTTAAAGATAAATTGAAGATGTCCACTGACTTGGTATAATTGAATGCTGCGGGAGCCCAAGTTATTTTAGTGTAATCGCAGGTATTTTGATGGTTACTTGATTATAAAGATTATAGCTCACTGTAAAACGTATTAATAAAGACTGGCAGTAAAAAACTCGCTCCACGGGTTTTTTGCTGATTGGCCCTGCGGGCGGCACTTCGTTGAGCTTTGCCTAGTTTAAGTGATACTAACAACAGTTAAATTTAATAGATAAATATTAGGTCATTCACAGAGAGAGGGTAAGTATATATTGTTAAAACACGGAACAGGAAGAAGTTAATGAATATTAACATGCTCAATTTAGGCAAAATAAGAATGACAGTTGTTTGAATAAATGAAATTTTACGTATTTGTGATGGATTATTTCAAATGACACACTATTATTGACTACATGTCTACAACTGATATTAACTGTTTTCGTACCTAATATAATTTGCTCATAGGAGACTTGCAGTGCTTAAATATGTGTTACAACTGTCAATGTCTATAAGTTGAATCAATATCGTATAGTTTGTTACAACAATTAAAGATAGTTATAGCGAAGTTGACTGAAATAATATATTTTTACATATTGATTAATTGTACCCGTGTTTATGATTAAAGGGATGATCTAGGTATTATTTTTAACTCAAAACTTACATTTATTAGCCATATAACTAATATTATTAATATATCAATGAAGATTTTAGGATTTATTATTAGAATAACCAAACAATTTTGTAACATTGATACTATTCGCATTTTATACATAACGCTAGTTAGAAGCATTTTGGAATATAACTCTACGATTTGGGCTCCACATTACAATATCCATATTAAAGCGATTGAATAAGTCCAGCATAGATTCCTTAGGTATATTAATTTTAAATTAGGTATTCCAAGAGAATCCGTGGACTATAATTTGTTATTGAACTGGACTAATCTCGTAAATTTATCAGATCGCAGAAAAATCTGTGATCTATTAATATTATATAAAATAATTAACTCGGTCCTGGATACCCCTGATTTAATAGAACTTATACGATTTCATTGCCCTGGTCGCGCTAACAATAGACTGACTCTACCGTTCTACTATAATAACACACATACATTATCACATTATTACTCACCAATCAGTCGATTGCACATTTTGGGAAATGAACATGCCAACATCGGCGACATTTATTTCTTAAAATTAGCGCAATATAAACATGCACTCAAAAATTATTTTTCCATAATGTAACTTTATATACGCTATATGGACATGTTGAAATGAAATGATGATATTTTTTCTCATTGTTCTTTTTTTTGTTATTTTTGGTTGTGATACACAAAATAATTGTATGTTATTCTTAAGTTTAAAACTACTATTATGTAATGATATTATTTTTCTTACTTTGTACTCTATTATATGTTTATTTATAAAAGGCAGTATAGCCGTTTATGTATTTAAAATAAAAAAAAATAAAAAAAATAAATAAAGGAGGGTAATTGTGCGATGAGATTAGCAGTCGGTTTAATTAAAAGGTGTTAATTTTACTCCAACTGGTGGTAATTCTTGACCTACAACTGTTACTGTATCTAATAAAGTTTAAAATTAGATTATATATACACCTTCATCAGGAGAGTAAAAATCTATATATAAAGGTAGATTATTACAATATAGCGCCCATGAGGTGATTTAAATCTAATCTCACAAAAGCGGCGTTATGCAAATAAATAAATATAATGTTTACATTTTATTGTGTACATATACATTGATATTCAACGGAAATACTTTTATGCGCATGCGGTTGTTTCAATCTTCGGTGGTCAGGGTACGACTGATGTCATAGTTTATTCAAAGTTTTCTCGAACCTTCCTTGTGCAAAAATATGATAACGTGGTTTGCTTCCAGTTCGTCGAAATGATACCTAGATTTCATATTAAGGCAAGTCTATTAATTTGAATGTCTATGGGTTTTTCATACATAGGAGTTAAGTAGGTGTGTATATAAAGACACACATTTTCTGTTTGTACTTACTTGTAAGCTATTTATTACTTGGTATGAAAATATAGTGTTCGAGATAAAATAACATTTGTAAGTACAATGATTTTCTCGTTTTTGAGATTGACATAAGCTTCAAATGAATATACTGCGCCCTCTCTTAGGACTGCAGTAAAATGTCCCTGCAACCGGAGCTCGAATCGAGAAAACTTTAAAATGCAATTTCGATTAAACGCAAATTTGTAATGATGTAGGGGAGGTCGGGGCAAGTTTCCAGTAAAGTTTTCCAATAAGGGTCGGGTGGTCAGAACTTGTTGTTGGAACACTTTTTGTTGGAAACTACTAACTGGATGGTCCGAGATGGTCGGGGGTAATCACCCCCTCTCTGACCGCTGTCTTTGCCCCATCCACCCCGGCTTTAAAATGTTTAATGTTTGCCTACAGTTTCAGTTGGGATGATCAAAGAATGCTCAAGGTAAACCCGAGAGCAAACCGTTTCAAACTACAACTACTCGTTACTGCTTGTGCTTGGGATGCTGCCTTATTAGTCAAACAGTTTACCTGTTGGATACCGCGAATATTGAAGCTTATTGCCGATATGGTTGCCAACATAAATAACTATTGCCTAATAAAATTTATTAAAAAGCATGGGAAACATAGTAAATTTATATGAACTTAAATGTGTTCGAATAGAAAAGAAAACAAAGAAGGGTAAATGCAGGACACTCCATTAATGGAAGACTGAATACTGTTGGGGCTAGCAAAATATGTCAAATAAGCGAAGCAAACAGTCCACAATGGAGTACAGGTACCTACACTGATGTATGGCAGCGAGGAATGGAACTGGCAGAGGAAGGACGAATGTATAATGAAAGCTGTAGAAATGAGATCCTGAGGCGCATATGTGATAAAACCATCTATGATAGTGTGAGAAATGTGGAGATTCCTAAATAATGCAAGACTGAAGTAAGCGTATCGAGTAAGATTAAGAGAGGAACGCTTAGATGGTTTGGGCATGCAGTGAATGGACGCCCGAGAAAGATATGGCACGATCAAGAGAGCCAGACACTTGAATCGGGGCATGTCAAGAGTAGGAATAACAGAAAAGTATGTATGAGACGATGTATGAATGTGAATGAGGCGAGGAGTGTGTGGCAAAACCGAGTTGTTTGTCGGCTCTCTCCGCCTACCCCTGCGAAACTTTGTGAATGGCGTGATGGTGAGTTAGTTACTTATGAAAATTAAAATTAATTAAAGAACAAAAAAATGTGTTTTATCATACATTTGATGCCTTCGGGGAATATCATTGCACGAAATCAAAGATAAAGAAGTGCGTTACAGAATAGCCCATAAAAAAAAATCAAAGTGAGGTCTGACATCGTGAAGTTTGTGCTGATGATATTATTTAAAACTTGAAAAGCTTTTTTATTTTCATACTGAGCTACTGTGCTTTGAAATACAAGCATGTATCTCTTTTAAAAAAAATACACCAAGACTCCATATCGTTCCTTCCAAATTTCTACTAGTTCAATTAAAAAAGTATATAAACTAAATTAATTAAGGGTTAAAATAAATATAAACTAAATTAATTTTAATAAAATAATTTTCGTCCCATATATTTTTCAAAACTGACTTACTCCACCTGAACGTTTTGTTGGAAAATTACAAAAACTGATAAAAATATGTGATTTTGTACCTGTTATTTTTCGAAATAGATTACTTTGATTATATATAATTAAAATCATAAAACATAAATAAACATGGAAAAGTAATAAGATAGTTTTAATTTATGGTTGGAATAAATCCATTTTGCTAAACAATCTTGGAATAATCATGTTTTGCAATTAACTAACTGTCTTCGAATGATAATGTTTTGCAATCAGCTAACTGTTTTGGAATAAGCTGATTTTGAAGCGTCATATAACAAAAATGAAGCAACTTTCAAACTAATTTACTAAATTTTATTAAATTTACTTTCATTAAACCTCTTATAAAAGCCCAAAAAATGGTAATACGTGTCATTAACAAGCGACCGACAAGATACCCCTCCACTCGACTCCTTATAGAGTATAAGGTCTTAAACATACGACAACCCCACTTAAAATTTTCGCTAATACATTTCCTGTTCAAATAAAAAAACAAAACTCTCTTGCAACACAACTAAACCACCAGAACAATAACCAACGGTCACTACAAAGTACCTTCACTACATACCACGTCAGCTTAAAGACAATTTTTCTTCCTAGCTCCTAAAATGTTTAACCTTATCCCTGAAAACCTAAAAATCTCGAGCCAACCCCATTCCTTTAAAAAACCAATTACGAAATAGATCCTTACACACGGAATACATTACAACTACAATACCCATTCATTCTACACATCAATTTAATCACCTTTCAGACAAAACAAAACATATCCTTATTCCCTAATTTAGCGGTATAGTATGTACATAATTAAATAGTGTGATCTATTTACTAATATTTTCTCAAATTTTTCATCTTCTTATAATTCTCTAACTTTTCCACACTCTTCTTGCAACCCAAACTAGCTATACATAATTTTTCTATTTTATATTATAGTAATGTATAGATTCTATGTCCGCAAACTGTAAAATTCACCCACCATAACACAGGGTCATTCCTAGCATAGAGGGTGAAATATCACAAAAAACCACATGTACCCTCTAAATCATGTATCAATAAAATAAAATAAATAAATTAACTATGTGGTCATTTTGTCGCCCGACAAAATGATTTGTTTCCATCGGCTGAAATGAAATAAGCCTGTTTTTATAGAAACATTTAATGGAGCAAGACGAGTTTGCAAGAAACAGTATTTTAGCTTTTGCAATATCCTAAAATAATATTGTCAAGAAATATATTAAGAAAAATATTGCATTCACAGGTAAGTTTGATAAAAATTGTAACATGTCAGCGCAAAAATACCCCTCATATATCAGGAAATCGCAATATTTCCTTCGACGATGCACAAAACTTAATAAACTGCACTAAAGGTCTGGTATATGCATAACATTATTACCAAGCCATACATTGGTCCAATATTGAGCATAAAAAATCAATTCTTCTCCGGCTATTTCGTTGCCTGATAATCTGTCATCTACCGAGAGTTTAATGAAATCTTTATGGTAGACCGACAGTCAATTGGGAGAGGCTTCAGGATGCAGTCTGATCATGGAACCGTGATTTCATTAACAGCTACGAGAAACACTGTTTTTAAAACGTACTTATAAAAAATGTCTTTAGTGTACTATATTACATTAAGGTATATTTAAAAAAAATTTATTCAGTTTTTTTTTTTTAAAAAGTTAAATGTTGTACGAAACAGACATTGTAGTCGTTCTTTAAACATTAAAAACATTATTGATTTAAGAGAGTAATTTTAATATTAACCACTCGAGTGCTCGTGCCAATAACTGGAATATGAGTTGAATATTTTCTAGTTGGAAATTTATCGACCTAATTTGAAAAAAAATATACCTCTGAATTTTAATAAAGAGACATATAAACTGATTACAGTTTTATATAGCTTATTATTTAATATATATTTTTTCGTCTGTCCTATATTTTTAGGATTTATAAAAAAATTATAAAAATCATAAATGCACGACTTCTGCAAGTAAAAATGGCATATTATGGCTTGCAATCACTCAAGACGTGTTGCAAACTCGGCATAGTATGCCGAAAATCACTCAAGTGTTTATAACGAAAGACGTACAAAAGCAGAGGTGCCCGTGTTACTGGGGCGGCGAATTGTCTGCCCACCATCTTTGTGGCGGGCAGGATTAGGAGAGTCCGGTTGAGGGTGACCCTTTTTATTTCTCCAGCCGGACTTTCTCGATACATCGCTTTGCGTCGCAGTGGAAAGAATGGATTCATACGTCACTTCTTGACCCCCTTGATCCCCATACTCCTACCCACACATCAAACATTTTTTCTTTCCAGAACGAACCATCGTTCCTTTACTTAAAAAGCCCTTTCTTGTTTAATTTAAAATTACTTTTCTCGCCTGGGTATATAATATTTGAAAATTTTCAAGAGCGAAATTAAAATGTTTCACAAATGAATACGGAATATTAAATTATATTATGTAACAAATCCTCGGTAGTCCTTCCTTCATTGCGGCCACTGGCCCATATCCTCAACCACAATGGAGCCTGAAGGAGCTTTGTCAACAAAGGATTATCAGATATTACCAGTTGATCCTGAGATGACCCTTTCTTTGAACCCACCCATAAAAAGAATGCCAATGCGAAAGCTTTATGTTCATTGTTAGACGTTATCCGAAGATTAGATTTGTTGATAATAGCTCCAAATCACGATTTATTTGAGTGACCAGAAAAGTAGGGTCAAAATGATTTTTTAATACACAAAAAAGGTCTTCCGTTGCTTTTTACCAATCTAGGTAAAATTACACTCTTCTTTGGTAAAATCACATGTTCATAAAGCATTCAAAATCTAATGTTAAGGTAAAAAACATTATTTTAGGCTGATATCTGTTTTATATTTAAAATCTTAGTAAACATTTACCTACAATATTTTTCCAAAATCATAAAATAAACTAAAATATAAGCAAACTTGTTAATACGACTGTGGCAGATTTATTGAAGTCAACTATGTAAGTACTTGGAAATATCTAGACTGTAAAGTCTTTGACAAACCACGCTGTAAGAGCGCTTTATTTTTGTGACTTGGCCTATTTCAGCGTATCGCACGCCATACATACCAATTGGTAGTGTATGGCGAGCGATATGATGAAATAGACCAAGCCATGATGCGTATAGCGTTTTTTCATTTGGTTTTCGTCTTTATTAATTAAATTTAGTGATGTATTATTAAGTATCTGAACGAAGAATTATTAGTGAATTGATGTTTTTGTTAAAATTATTTAGTATCACAGAGTCCCACCTAGGTCCGCTAATGTTCAATATTTATATAATGACATTGAATCATGTTTTTGAAATTCCAAATATGAACTTTATGCCGATGAAATGAAAATATTCAAAATTATTCGTTCTCTCTCTCTCTGACTGTGAAGCGTTACGAAGTGACAAAATAGGCTTTGCAAGTATTGCAAAGTTAAATGTCTAGATAACGACTTTCAAAATGTCAAACTATCATAGAAATAAACACGTAATTAAGTACTAATATTTACTCAACAATGAACCTGTCCTCTGTAGAACGAAATATTTTAACCTCGGCGTTTACCTTGAAAGTAACCTTATATTTAATAAGCAAATTGACTCAATCGTTAATAAATTGAAAGAAATGCTTTGTTTTGTGCTACGTGTATGTAAAGTATTCAGTAATCCGCGTACAACCGCAATGTTATATTTGGATTAGTCAGAAGTACACTGGAATATGCAACTCCTATTTGGAATCCACAATAAAACCTTTACAAAGTTAGTATAGAAAGTATCAAACAAATTTATTAAATATTTTATCTACAAATTCAATGTACATTTAAAACATTGCAGCAAAGGCCAATAGTAACTGATTTAACATTTATACATAGAATTTTAAACAAAAACATCGAATGAACTGAACTTCTGTCCCTTATTAACCTCTAAGAGAGTATGGCCTCACCGTTGGCGTCCGAAATAAAATCTGCTCAAAGGAGTATGGACGCCCATGGTGTGTCGGTGCTTGTAGAAATCATTCTATCGAATTTATTCATAAAAAGGACATGCTAGTGACATCTCTTGACGAATTCCATAAATATGCCGAAGAAATATGTAGATTCCGTCTATTTTTAACGGATCTACAGCGTTTTGAAAATACACGTGGTAATGGCGCGTCAGTTGCGTTGATTGTAAACATTTTATTGACAGTTCGCGAGCGTAAACGACATTTTTACCGATTTTGTTAGAGGTATTTGCATTGTTTTCGTGACACAAACACTTGAATGTTTCTGTGTTGTTATTACGTGTTAAATATGCGTATTATATCGCGAAATTAACAAATAATTTTGTGCGTTTGTGACATTACTGTGAATTGTGGATTTTTTAGTTGGTTTTGTGTATTGTGGGTCCTATTTTCGTGTATTGACGACAAGTTTCTTTTCCGTGAGATATTCTCTAACATTCTGTTTTAGTTTTGGATAATTTTGAGTGTTTTTATATATTATACTTTTCACATTGAAAGGTTGTGTGTTTTGTGGGTCCTATTTTCGTGCATTGACGACACATTTTTTTTCGTGTGATATTCTATAACAGACTTTTTTAGTGTTGGATAATTTTGTGTGTTTATATACTTTTCAAACTTTTCACATTGAATATGTCAACACCTTTGGATGAAGACGAAATTACGGCCGTATTAGCCGAAAGTGATGATGAAGACTTTTTCAATGATATCCAAGATTTACCAGTTCATTCTGATAGCTCTTCCGATGACTCAAATATTTCTGATGATGAAGAAGATGAACCACCATCTTCGAAAAAGCAAAAATTGGATAGTCGAAAATGGGTTCAATCTGATTTTGTACCAACCTTGCATGATTTTGACAGCAGGCATTCAGGTATAAGAGGCGATATAAATTTGGATGAGAACGCAAGCGAACTCGACTTCTTTGAATTGTTCTTTACTAATACCATAGTTCAGTCAATTGTAACGGAAACAAATAAATACGCTTCAACACTGGCTCTCAACGTAAGTCTAAAATCAAAAATGAATAAATGGGTTGACACTACTGTGTCCGAAATAAAGATATTCTTGGCGACACTTTTGCTTATGGGTCTTGTTGGTAAAAACTCATTGAAGAAATATTGGTCAAATAACCCAATAATAGAAACGCCATTCTTCAGAGTGTTATTTTCACAGGATAGATTTCTACTTTTACTGCGGGCTCTGCATTTTGCCGATAACAATGTTCGGACAAATGATAGATTATATAAAATAAGGAATCTTTTGGATCCTTTGAAGAAAATCTACAAACAGACCTTTTACCCATTTCAGAACATATGTATAGATGAAAGCCTCTTATTGTGGAAGGGAAGACTTTCCTTCAAAATATATATACCGTCCAAACGACACCGTTTTGGAATAAAATTATTTGTCTGTTGTGATGTAGAAACAGGTTACGTCTTAGATATCATAGTTTACACTGGATCAGATTCAGACATCATCATGGATCCAAATATTGGAGTGTCTGGGTCAGTTGTAACAACTATGATGAAGGACTATCTTGGAAAAGGCCACAGACTCTTTGTAGACAATTGGTATACAAGCCCAAAATTGTTTGATGTTTTATTTGAAAACAAAACAAACGCTTGTGGAACTGCAAGAGCAAACCGAAAGGAAATGCCTAAGTTCGGAAATGCTAAAATGCAAAGAGGAGATGTAAAAGCATTTCATTCAAATGATCTCTTGGCAGTAAAGTGGCGTGATAAACGAGAAATTATTATGTTGACAAACATACATGAAAATAAAATGACGATCACCGATAAAATTGACTATTCTACCAGGGAAAACAAAATAAAACCAGAAGCTGTGGTAGATTATTCGAAAAACATGGGGGCTGTAGATAAGGTTGATCGAATTCTTGGTTTTGTTGACAGTTCTCGCAAGTCTTTCAAGTGGTATAAGAAAATTTTCTTTCGCCTTTTAGACATAAATGCCCTAAACGCCTTCTTTCTACATCGTCAGAGAACAAACAAAAAAACTAAGTTTTAGTGAATTTCGTGAGAATCTTGTAGGTCAGTTGGTAGAAAAATATCACACCGAAAGGCCACCAGCATCTGGAGGAAGACGAGTAACAGATTGTCCTACTCGTCTAACTGAACGACATTTTATCAACCCGCTTCCACAAACAGAGACTCAGGGAAGGAAAACACGAAGGAAGTGCCATGTTTGTAGTCACACAGCCGTTCAGCCAAGGAAAAGAACAGAAACAAGATACATGTGTATTCAATGTAATGTGGCTTTGTGCTTATTTCCCTGTTTTGAGATATATCACACAAAAAAACAGTATTAGATTGTAGTTCTTCAGTGTAAAATGGAAATGTGAAAAATAGTTTTAGATGACATTTTTTAGTTTCTTTTGTGTAAAAAAGTAAGGTGTAAAAAGTTTATCCCATAAAAATTTAAAAAAAATTGAAAAAAAAAATTGTGTAAATAAAACTTTTTTTTTAGTGTAAATAAAACAAGTTCTATAGTGAAAACAACATTCGGATGAGGAAATATGGAAGTACAAAATAAAACTGAAATAAAAATTGGTAAGTAAATTTATGTTCTAGGTTGTACATTTTACGTGAACCGATGGTTGACAAAACATGAATCACATATTTTTTGTTATCGGATTAATTCGGTTATTTTGATATTTCTATATGTATTTCTTTAGCAAAGTTTGATTTTTATAACACATGCTATGAATATAATTTATAAAAAAATCAAATTTTGAAGGTAAAAAAAACTCACTCTACTGAACACTTTTTGCTCTCAGAAACTCACTCCCTTAGAGGTTAATTTAACATACCTTTTAGATGTATACGACATACAGTGGTATTCCACACGCTTAATTATAAAACAAATGCAACATCTAATTCGCCAATTAACCGAAGTCTTCATACTCTATATGATATTTGTCTAAACTCAAACATTGACATTTTTTCGGATTAACTGCCCAAATTCAAATATGGCATCATGTCAATTATATTAACTTTTTAATGCGCATACATACACACACACATTCACGCATACATACACATTTACCTATATACTACACACGTCACCTAGAAATTAAGGAATAAACTTACCAGACATTTAAATCGGGAGATATTTTCAATTTGTATTGATATTACAGGCGACTAATTATTGCTTATAATAATTTAAAGACATATATCTTTTTAATTACTTATTTGGTCGTAACTAACAATTTCCACTTTCTCTTTCGCTAGTAGGCAACATACCTGAACTGAACTACCAAAAGAAAGCACTTAGTGTCAGTATTGCTTCACGATATTATTACAATAACAAAAATATTAAATACTCTTTTCCGGAAATTTTGCTTATTTTGAATTGTGTCATTATTGCAGCGAACGAGCGATGTGTCACACTTATATACTGCTCTGTTTATAAGTACAATATATACATGATACACAATCCGTCTATGTTGAAAGAGGTTAACTTTTATGTCTCTAACAATTATACTCGAGGGAGTTCCCATGCACTCTTATATGCTCCGAAAGCGAGGACTTCTGCCTATCAGAACGCGCCAATAAACAGAGCGACTCAACTGCTTAACGATTCTGTATTAGCCATCGACATTTTCAATGTCACCTACAGACAATTCAGTAACTATCTTTTAACACATGTCACAAAATAGTAAAACTGCCTCTGTAAAATTTTTAATTTGTAATCTTCTCCGTGATATATTGGTGTATATCCGTTTTATAGAGAGCATGAAAAAATAAATAAATAAATTATATAAACGTACCGCATAAATAAATAAATAGTGTCAGTTCGTTGAAGCAGAAAAACTCTCCAACGGTGAGCTTCGGGATTTGTAGATATAATATGTATTAGTTTTCAATTTATTATACCGGGGTATTTGAAGCTTCGAAACGGAGTACATTTAACTGACATACATTTTGAAATATGAGTCTCCGTATTGTTTCGTCCAATTATTTAATGTGATAAAAGATTAAGAAAGAAGAGTTCAAATCTATTGAAATGAGAAACAAAATCATGGGCGAAAGTGAATAGTAAAACTTTATGGTAGTAGAATGATCGTTGACCCCGAGCATACCCGAAAATAAAATATAAAATAAACGTTTTTTGTCTCATTAGTGCCACCTGGCAAGTTGATGAAAAATAAGGAAGAAATTACACCAAAGCCTCAATTAAGGATGAATGTCTCATTCAATTGAAATTTTTGCCACGTCTACTGACTACGAGTTTTGGAACTTCAAAAGTTGTTGATTGAGACCTCATAGTAACTGAAAGCCTTCTGAAATTCGAAAAGCATTTTTTGTGCCCATTATTAATTAGTCACACTAATCCGACAACTGTCAATTTAATGTAGGAGTTTTCGATTTTTTTTAGGTATTTATACTAAGTAAATTTATACTTTCGTGTTAATTTAAAGTAACTATAAATATTTTAAAAGTTCTTTAAAGTTTTGATTTAAAGTCACGCATTTGAATTTTTAAAGCACACTTTTACGAGCGACACAACTAGTGAATTGCTTATTATCAAAGTTAATGAAGGTCTTCAAGACGTGCACGGGTGACTTACCATGGTATGGGTGGGTCGGCTACATACTAGGTCCCTTGTAACCGTTCAATTCGCAATGAATATTGCCGACGCGAATGACACGAGTGACTGCATGACCATTTTCTAATAAAATATTACGAAAAAGAGTTTGTAAATTAATTTGTTATGGGCCTCTAGTCCTGTTTATAACAGGAAAACGAATAATTTATATGCGCTATTTCTAAATCGTAGTTTTTAGCATTTAATTTCTAAACCTTGAACAAATAATTTCAGCACCCAGTCTTTTTTGTAGTCTGTTAACGCAAGAGTCCCAACTTATCTCAACCGCCTGCAGCCAGTGAGGCTATTACCCGAATTGGGGTATGTTATGAGGTTGAAGGTAGTAGGAAGGGGGGAAGGAGATGGGGGAAATAAATAAAAAGGTGTAGAAGTACTTGCCTATTCAAATCGGATCAACAAACACGGCAATAGCCATTTCCAGCAACTTTTCATTTCTGAATGGTGGTCTTACACCAGGGCGATTCTCCACGAGGGTATTTTCCACTTTGGAACGTGCCGCAAATATATATCGTGTATTATTTTAAATGATTAAATTATGAAACAACGCAAATCAATCTAATAAAATTTACTTGTGTACGCCGGGATATGAACCCGTCACCTACGGATTGCTAGTCAAGAACCTTACCCCTCGACCAAGGAGGCGATCATAAATATTCGACTTTTAAATTTCTGTGCATATAAATAGTGTAAATAGGTACCATAATTTCCCACACACAGTAGGTGTATTAAATGAACTAGTTTGATGCTGACAAGTTGGAGCAAATACACTGTCTGTAAGCAAAC
The DNA here is from genome assembly GCF_061612785.1 of Hesperophylax consimilis. Classification (NCBI taxonomy): domain Eukaryota; kingdom Metazoa; phylum Arthropoda; class Insecta; order Trichoptera; family Limnephilidae; genus Hesperophylax; species Hesperophylax consimilis. The sequence goes on from NC_142840.1 coordinate 26,319,358, forward strand.
TTTTAAGTGACGTTTTAGTTAAAATGATTCGCACAGTTGAAGCTTCTGATTAAAGTGAGTGCTCCAGATTATGTAGAGTGCTCAAATGAGATTAAGAAATCAACTTGATACAAACTTTTATAGAGCGATAAAGTTGAGGATGAAGTGGAACACGGGACCGGGGACGATGTCAAGTCGCTGCAGATATTTAACAGAATAACTCCTTTATTGCCCTTTGACTTTTACGTTTTAAATATGGTTTCTTAGTATCTGTCATAAGTAATTTTCACAAAACTACCGTTTTAATTAATTGAAGTAAAAGTGACGAGTTTTATAACAGAATGGAAATAGTTTAAGTGATGAGTTTTATAGCAGAGTGGAAAGTGTTGTGAGTCATAAGGGTTTGATAATGTTATTCACATATTACTTAAAGACCGCACTCTCACGGGTCGGTATGAAATCAACGGAAGTTCGCAACATCGGTTCCGCGCCGTACCGACCAGTGTACGGAAAGAAGCATAACTGAACGCTCCCGATATCTCGCATTCTTACTGCACACGGCTAACATTGATTTCCTACCGACCCGTGAGAGAACGACCTTAATTTTTTTTTAATGAAATCATATTATTTTCATAATTTCAACATAATATGTAAGAAATAGTTTTGATTTTATTAATGATTAAAACTTTGATGTTTTGATAATGGCTTCATAGAAAATTGATATGAAAAATTTATTACGTTTGATATCTAGTGATTCAGTACAAACTTGCAATAAAAAATGTAAAGTACGTAGGTAAATGTTCAGATTGTCGCGCCTCGTATTGAGTCGTTATATTTAAGTGTATTGCTCAAAACTTGGCACAGTTTTCTATTAAGTCAGACAGTTTTTTGCAACTTGCAATTCGAGAGCAGCCTGCAGGAAATTCTTAACTTTATTTACTCAACTAATTATCTTTCTTTGAATATTTTTGGATTAACAAAGAAAAATCAAGATTTGTGCATCACATTGGAAACGAGTTTCATTGGTAATTGCTTTATATGATAGGTATATATTTTTTATATGAGTATGGCAAGGATTTAAAAAATACAATAAACTTATTTTTTAATAATGATTATATATTGAATAGTGCAGAATACCTTGCCTGAAAATATTTCACATACCAAACTAAAATACGCCATTTTTGTTATTTGTTTTTGGGGTTTTATGCCGTGTTGCGCTAACTCCTTCTTTAGCCAACGTTTCGGACAGCATTGCAGTGTCCATCATCAGGGCAGATGTGTTATTTAAATAACAAAAATACTTTTGTTTTATTTTTAAAATACGCCAGTTCATTTAAAATAATTGGAATATGAACGCCAACTTTTATCATATCTATTTATTATTTATTAACGCCCTATCGGGCTTTTACATAGTAAGTTGACAGTATATGTATTTAAGTGTAACATGTACATAAATAAAATAGCTAAATATAATTTACTCATAAGGTATTTAGAAAATAATATGGTTTAGTAAATCAAAGTATGAAAACAAGATCTTTTTTTAAAGCTAATAAATATTACAAGTTAATAACTAGCAAAAAGGTCTAAAATTAGTTGCCTTTTGAAACTCTCAAAGTTATTAACACCAAATATGTCGATAAGTTTACAATATTTGTTTGCAAGGTGATGAATTCTTGGAATTGGTGAGTACAAAGAGTAGTTAGTATTGAGGTTATTGTTACATTTAAAAGTGTCTATGCTTCGAGTTTGTCTGGCAGGTACATTCATATAAATTAATTCCAATAATTCAGGGCTGTCAATGAGAGATTTGATAATTTTGAATAAAAATAATATATCAGTTAGAACTCTTCTATCCGATAGTTTGAGAAGTCTGGTTTCGGTACGTAAGTTATTATAATTTATAAATTCGATGGGAATATTCATTTTAAAATTGATGTACCGAAGAAATTTATTTTGTACCTTTTCTAAGGCTTGAGAATGGACTTTGTAGAACGGTGACCATACTGTTGAATTATATTCTATTTTACTTCGTACTAATGAGCAATATAAATGTTTTAAAGTTAACACATTTTTAAACTTTGCCCCCATTCTCAAAATAAAACCGAGCATTCTCATTGCATCGCTAGTAGTTTCATCGATGTGTAAGTTAAACTGTAGACTTTCGTGGAATAAGATACCGAGATCTAGAATCTGTGAAACTCGAAGAAGATTAGCGCCATTAATGAAATAAGAAAAATGAAGAGGATTTTTACCTTTGTAAAAACTAATAATCTGGCATTTACTAATATTTAGTTGCAAATCATTTTCTGAACACCAAGCAAATAGTTTATTCAGATTCGACTGCAAAATAGCGCGATCATTATCATCTTTAATTATTCTGTAGATCTTCAAATCATCGGCAAATAACAGAACTTTGACTTTGCTAAAAATATTTACTATGTCATTGATGAACAAACAAAATAATATTGGGCCCAGATGAGATCCCTGCGGTACTCCACTTGATGCCGCAAATTTGTAAGAAGTGAATGAATCAACCTTTACCGCTAAGTACCTTCCCAACAGATAACTCTTAAACCATTTAAACATGCTCCCTCTCACTCCCAACAATTTTAATTTACGTATTAAGATTCTGTGGTTTACTTTATCAAATGCTTTACTGAAGTCAGTATATATGGAGTCAGTTTGATATGATGTGATAAAGCCATTAACGATATCATTAGTGTATAATATTAAATTGGAAAGCGTTGATCTTCCTTTAATAAATCCATGTTGAATTGGTGAGATTACTCGTTTAAATTGAGATATCAACTTGTCTAGTACTAGGCTTTCGAAAAGTTTGGGTAAAGAAGACATTATGCATATTGGCCTATAATTTGTTACTTCGCTCTTATTTCCTTTTTTGAAAATAGGCGTCAAATGACTAAACTTCCAAAGGTCAGGAAACACACCTGATGAGAGTGACTTCATAAATAACTTATGTATGGGATGTGACAATGAATGCATACAATTAACTAGGAATCTAGGTGGAACTTTATCGGGTCCTGAGGATTTGCGGGAATCGAGACTCTTCAGCTTAGACATAACGTCCTCTATAGTTACTGTACAGTCAGATATATCAAGGTTTTCAACCAAATTAGAACAAGAGTACTTACTGTCTACACTATTACTAACATATACACCACCAAAAAACTCAGCAAACAGATTAACAGTTAAATACATATTACTATGGAAACATCACATCCACGAAAATCACACCAAATGTCAGAAATAGAGGAATAAAAAGTAAATAATTAAAAAGAGAATAAGATAAAAATTCTTTGTTTCAACACCCAATTTATTGAGTGCCTAGATAAAAAAAAACACATTGAAAACAAACCGGTTTCGATTCGGCTTGAAGTTTTAATATCTGTTAATATTATGCTTAATACAGTGGGTGTTCAAACATTTTTCACCTGAGTTTTATTTACTTGTAACCACAAAGTGATTGCTACCTGTGAAAGTTCTCTACAAATATGAATAAAAAATATATTAATTTTATGAAAAATTATTTATGCTAGTGTCAAAAAGCTGATTTTTTAAAATATATTTTACAACTTAGATCTTCGATTGAATTGCTTATTTATTCAGAATCTCTTCAAATAATTTGTAATCCGGTCACAAGGCTTTTACCGAACGAATGAATGTGTTATTGCGATGTCGGAACATGTGTTCATAAAAATGTTTGATATACATATATATTTCACTAGTAATAAGATAAAAGATATTATGATATATTATTTTTTATTATTTTCAATGTTCTCTCATAATAAGCAATTGCTTGTGTGTATGGGATGAGGTATTATTTCTTAAGTTTCTTAGATTTACTTTATTTTTTAAATTTATGTTGTTTTTTTTTTCTTTTATTTATTTAATTTTTTTTAAATTTAGTTTAGGTTTTCAGTATATTTTTTTAATTGTGTTTTGAATAGGTTTATATATTATTTATAGTTTTTATGTTTTCGTACAAAGAAAACATAAAAACTCCGACGGTAAACACTACCTTTGGACAAAGACACCATAAATACCACGCTATTAAAGCATTCAACAGTCTTCCACTTGAAACAAAAATTGAGGAAAATAAAAATAAATTCAAACACAAAATAAAAAAAATGGATTAAAGAACAAAAAAAACAATATTACCAAAATTCTATAACATAAAAGAATAAAACATAAACACGCAACACAAAAAAATATATAAAACACGCAACACACACAAACACATAAATCATTATAAATGCCGATTTCCATTCTCTTTTAATATTTTTCTTTTAGTGTGATAATTATATTTTAATTTGTAATCTTTATTTTTAGTTTAAATTTATCTTTATTTTAATGTTGTTTTATTTTTAAATGTATAAATTCTTATATTATAAAATTGGGGCCTCAGCACGGGTAAACAACCCAGTGAGGCCAACATTACTGAATTAGAATATAAATATTGTAAAATAATGTACCAACAATAAAAAATAAAAAAATTCTTTGAATCTATCTATAAGTGATCTTATATTATCTGGCAATTTATTGAAGAAATTTCTATTTGTAAGTATTTGTAGTTTTGTTGCCCAAAGTTTTTTTTACAAATAATTGTTTTATGTATTTTTGCCTGAGATTTGCTGTGTTTTTGAATGGTACGGTTTTTTTAGGATATCATCTTTGTAAACTTGTAAGGTTGAGTGATACAGGAAAAGAGTATTTAATTTTCTGACTTTAAATACTTTGAAAATGAGTTCAGATGAATATAAAAATGATTTCTTTAACATTATTTTAATTGTTAGTTTTTGCGCAATGTAAAGAGGTGGTGTGTGAGTTTTATAGGCGCCCCCCCATCCTATTATACCATTTTGGATTGACAGAATGCGAAGTACGTCATTCTCAGTAGTTCTTTATTTAGAATATGTCTCAAGCAGCTAAAAATAAAGGTTAATTTTCATACTCTACTTTGAGAATGGTTATATGTGTTATCCATTTTAGGCAATGGTCAATATTATTGGATATGGTTCTAGAAGGGCGTCAAAATATCTACCGCCTTCTTGACGCTTTCTCCCGATTTCGTACAAACATTTATGGCTCTGCTGTCGGTTTGCAAAATATCTACCGCCTTCTTGGACGCTTTCCCCCGATTTCATACAAACATTTATGGCTATGCTGTCGGTTTGCAAAATATCTACCGCCTTCTTGGACGCTTTCCCCCGATTTCGTACAAACATTTATGGCTCTGCTGTCGGTTTGCAAAATATCTACCGCTTTCTTGGACGCTTTCCCCCGATTTCGTACAAACATTTATGGCTCTGCTGTCGGTTTGGAAAATATCTACCGCCTTCTTGGACGCTTTCCCCCGATTTCGTACAAACATTTATGGCTCTGCTGTCGGTTTGCAAAATATCTACCGCCTTCTTGGACGCTTTCCCCCGATTTCGTACAAACGTGCGTCGGTTTGGAACATTTTTTTATAAAGTAATCTCTGTATAACCATTAAGTCCCCTGTGAAGTCATACATTGTTTTACATTATTACACCCAAATAATGATGGGTAAAAGTAAGTTGTAACAGAAATCTTACTACGCCAGTCCTCAGAACGGTGTAGATAAATAAAAATACATATACCGACTTATCAACTTTGGTGGTAGACTAATATTCTTTTTGGAAATCGCTAGTAGTTATTGATGCAAATTTTTGATAGGAATAATTTATTGAAAGATATTGAAAATAAATTAGAATTTTTCAAATGCAAATTAGTTTCCGTAATTGCTTCATCATTTACTCTAATCACATTCTAGCTATCAAATAATAACTCTGTGTTTAAAGGTCAGTCATGTAATCGCCAGAGGGTCTATACAGAGGCTGAATAACAAGTTGAGACTGTCATGACTCGTGATTATCTCAAGAATTCGTTTGTCTGTGTTAATTTCTGAGTACTTAAATGACTTAAGTAGAGAGAATGACAGAATAAAAAATTACAAATAAAGGAGAATCTTTTTAATAAGAATTCGTTCTGTGTGACTTCTTTTTCTAGTAGGCACTAAGTACCAAGTCATCTCTGCATACGTGGACCAAGAAATCTCTGAACTTTAAGGAACGGCGCACAGTGGGCTGTAAATTGCCTTTCATAGACATAGAGACTTGAATTTTCAAGGGTATTTTTTTTGGCTAGAAATGGATTCTGCTGATTATTACTATGCTATAAATTTTCGTATGAAACAATTGCGTGTACAAATGAAGGAGTCGTCATTTTTTTTAAAGAAAAGTGTATGGCACTGACATTAAAAATGAGGCTATCTCTGGAATCATAAGGTAGAGTGTAAATAAATTATTGTAAACTAGACAAAACATAATCATATGTAAAGCATTTAAGCATTAAAATGAATCATCAACATACAAAAAGTTTTTGTTTCAAGTTGCGCCACAATACGAAGTATGTAAAAAAAAACAAATAAATAGTAGTATATCCTTACACACAGATATAAATATGCTTTGTCTAGTTTACAACATTTTATTTACACTGCAAGCCTACTAAAAAATAAAGCATTTAAGCATTAAAATGAATCATCAACATTAAAAGTGTTTTTTTCAACTTTGAGGATTTGAAAAAAAAAATCGCAAGTTGCGCCACAATACGAAGTATGTCAAAAAATACAAATAAATAGTAGTATATCTGTGTGTAAGGATATAATGGCCAACTTTATGATTCCAGAGATAACCTCATTTTTAATGTCAGTGCCATACAAATTTTTCATAAAAAAATGATAACTCCTACATTTGTACACGCAATTGCTTCATACGAAATTTTATAGCATAGTAATGATCAGCAAAATCCATTTCTTGCCAAAAAATACCCTTGAAAATTCATGTCTCTATGTCTATGAATATCGATTTTCAGCCCACTGTGCGGCGCTTGCAATTAATATCCCCTTCCTGCCGCCGCACCATCCTGACTCGCAATTAAGATTTTTTCAAAATCAAAAGAGATCTGTACAAATAAATAATTTATTTCTCATTACTTACTATAGGCTGGAAGTAGTGTAATACTAATACGAATACCTCACTAGGAGAACCTGTTCTTGAGGTGTTCACATATTTTTAATAATTTCATATTTCTGTCATCATAAGAAATAACACAGCATTCTCCCTGAGACTCTCAAGAAGAACACCATGGCGGCAATATTGTGTATAAGGTTAGTTAGTAGCAGGTAAGTTAAACACCATAACATTATGTGATGTTTAGGTAGTGAAAAGAAAATGGTGCTACTTGTAATCAACTTAATGAAGTAGTTAGAAACAAACAGAAATAAATTTTATTCTGACTGTGACCTGGTAGGAAAACATCGTTTTAAAATGTATGCTAGTATAAACTGTTAATATTATGTTCGAAAGATGCGATGGACAAAGGTAAGAATGAGGTTACGATAAGAAGTACCTGACTAGTCAGACTTAAAAGTAATTTATACTCTAAGATTAAAGTGAATATTTTCATACACGATTAAAGGTTGTCACGGGCAAAAGTATTACTATGATTGATTTTTTTGATTGTTTTGTGCTTCCTCCTCATTAAGCCTATTTACCCTGATGATAGAAACTGCAAAATTGTTTAATTCTTTGGCTAAAGGAGGAAAAAGCGCAACGCGGCCCGTAACACCAAAAATAAATCATTTTCATGTTGGTAATAAGTTACTCATGAATAAAAATTATACTAATTTCCAACGCATAATTCGTCACATTTCAACAATTTCTGGGTTCACATTGCCAAAAACATATTTTTAAAATCACGTGTGCTTATCTTTTGATTTTGGTTAACTTCTGTAATTTCTCTCTAAAAGCCTCTCGCAAAAGTCCCATGTTCCCTGCAGCATAAAGCCTGAGCCAAAGTAGTTTGAACAGGGACCAGGGAAGCAGGAATAGAGAAGCGAGAACAGAGCGATTAAGAACTTATCGACATCAGCGATTTGCGTCCCGGAGCTTTCAACCCGGCAAAAGTCCTAATTAGAATTAGGTAGCTACCGATAATTCAAATTCTCCTTCGTTTAGTGCAATTATCTGATTCCCGCTTAAATCCAATTGATTTATTTTTGACGTCCAAGACAATTCAATTATCATTTCCCCTATTGTCAGCTCCTGGAAGGCTTTATCTTTTCAATTAAATCAATTCATATTCGATCATTGGTCTCCTCACAATTCATTGTATGGAAATGGAGGATTCATATTTTAATTGTAAAAATCTATGTCGAATTTAACGGCGTTAGTTAAATTTGACAAATCTAATAAATTTAACGTTACGTTTTTAACAATAATTTTTTAGATCAAAAACCTTTGATCATAGTTTAATCAATATATACATTTTCAGCTTACTGTGGTGGTAGTAGGAGATTTTCAAATATTGTCAGGTTATTCGTAACCCGGGAATGTTTGTCTTTCTTTTAAAGTTAAAAAAAAATATATATATAAATTAAATATGCAAACACATTACAATACTTTAAAAATGTAGATAGAGGCTGATTGCGAAAAAATGATATTTTTTCAAGGAAATTGAGTTGAGCAGTTTCGCTAACGCCGTTTCATTATTTTATTAATAATATAATTAATTTATTATCCAGTTTCATTAACTCCCCACAGGAGGCCTCGAAGAAAATAATTAGGATCTTATAGAGGGTCTTTTTTGGAGGATTAATTAATACATTTTTATTTAATATAACTTATTGGAAAAACAGCATTCGACGTTTTACTCGTAAGATTCACATAAATCGTCAAATAATAAAAAATTATTATGTGAAATAACTTTTCGAAAATAACGTGTTATTAACAGTAGGTTTGTATTATCGTGTCACCTACACACCATCTTGTTTTTTTAATAACGTACAATAAAATTTTTTTATTTTGAAGGAGTTTGAAATTCTAAAAACTTAAAAATTCACTCCGTCTTGATTGTAGACATGCTAAAGTAACACCACTTTTAATATTGGTTGATCAATAAATAAATACATAATAAAAAAAATCAATATTCCCTCTTGATTTTAACAATAAAACGTTAACTTTTGGCAAAGAAGCATCATTTTTATTAATTGCGTATTATTATTATCATTAGTATTATCATAAGGCTCCGTCCAGATGATGCGAGGATTAACGCGCGACATTTGCAATTGTGAACTGTTCACTTACTGTAATATCTTACTATTCTAATAATTTATTACTATCATATGTTACTATAGAGATCAACGAAGCATTTTATCTACGGGTTATATTTTGCGCAGATGAACAATAGATTCAACAATCCGCCCAACTCAAAAGCTATACAAATTGTGGAAAATAAATGAGCGAGGCGCATGTCGGAAGCCTGTCAAATATTATGAATCCTCAATTTAGGTAAAATGCTTCATTCATATTTGTGAGGATTGCATAAATCAATGTCCGACATTCGTTGCATATTCATGGAAATATTAAAAGGGTTACCGTCAGTAACTAACTAACTAACTAAACATCACGCCGTTTCCAAGCAGGGGTAGGCAGAGAGAACGGACCGCCAAACAACTCGGTCTTGGCACACACTCTTTGCCTCATTCACATTCATACATCGTCTCATACATACTCTTCTATTGTTCTGACTCTTGACATGGCCCGACTCAAGTATCTGATTCACTTGGTCGTGCCATGTCTTCCTCGGGCGTCCCCGACTTCTGCTACCATTCACATTTGCATCGTATATTCTCCTTACACTCCTTTCTTCGCTCATTCGCTCTACATGCCCAAACCATCTAAGCGTCCCTTCCTTGATCTTACTCATTACGCTTACATCAGCCTTGCACTCTTTGCGGATCTCCACATTCCTCACACGATCATACATGGTTTTAACACACATACGCCTCAGGGATCTCATTTCAACAGCATTCAATCTACTTTCATCCTTTCTTTGCCAGTTCCATGCCTCACTTCCATACATCAGGGTAGGTACCAGCACTCCATTGTGGACTGCTAACTTCACTTCTTTGGACAATTTTTTGTTAGCGCCAACTGCGTTCACTACTCCATTAATGGAGTTACCTGCATTTACTCTTCTTTCAATATCTCTATCAGCCATCCCATCTCTCGTTAACATGCTTCCTAAATACACAAACTCATCCACCTGCTCCAAGTATTCCTCATTCACAGCTATATTGCACACTGTTTTCGTACTCTCTCTTTCAAACACCATTACTTTAGACTTACTTACATTCATCATTAACTCATTCTTCATGCATACTTCGTTCATCCTAGACACGAGAGACTGCAGATCATCCATACTATTAGCAATCAGCACCGCATCATCAGCATACAAGAGGCAACATACTTTCAAATTACTCAAATACCGTCAGTAGTTAAACGAATAACGTTAAATTTTGAAAGGAACCGCCAAACCTAATAGTTACATAGTAATAGGGTCCTAGAGGTCATTTTTATGTTTATGCAGACCTCTTACACCAACGAGAGTGTGCTATATACGAATATGTCATACAAGAAACGTGCACGTACCACATTGAATCTCTCGTGAAAGCAATGGGTACGCGATCATGGAGCGATGTATTAGACAATAGCACGTTTGTAATCACACGACTGATATCGCTTCTTCAGGACAAGGTCTAAGATCAAAAGAATTTTTAAAAATGGGCTGAGCAAAATGGATGCGAACCTGAAGTACACCGTATAAATACCTAGAGTAATCTATTACACTCAGCGAATCACGAAATATAAAGGGCCAGGAATAATGTCGGTGCCTTTATGTAAAACGGTAAGCTCGAATTTATGGCATCCCTTACCGACTCAGGGGTTGAAGAAAATGATCCTGGCAGAGGGGTGGAGGTGGCTATATATTTACGAAAACAGCCTACAATAAGAATATCAATTGTCCTAATAGGACACCTTACCCATATATTTCATACGTGAAATTTTCCTTTTTTACGAATATTGAATTTCTTGAAAGTATTTACAATTTTTTTGGCATACCGTGTTAATAATAATAATTGGATTTGTAAAACGTCGTTTTTGTGAAAAACACGTCAAGGGCAGTATTGACTATTTTGTTGTAAACAAAGGCTATTTGTATTTGAAAAAACTGCTACGTGCACAGTGAATGGAATGCTTCCCTCCACCCTACTAGAATGGCTCAGTGTCCTTTCAGAAGTGAATACAAGAATGACTTGAAAAGCAACGTTCCATTTCTAGATGACCTTCCAAACCTTCAGGTAGACTTTCTCACATCCAAGAAATCCCTTTGGACTGCGAAACTCTGCATCTATCACGACACTCCCCTGAAGACTGACGAGTCATGGCAAGACAAGTAACTCCCGATGCCGTCGACGGGATCAGCCTGCTGTATTCTTTGATCTCCACCAACTGTCCTCTAACACACTAAAAGTAAGAAGGTCTGACACAAATAAAAAACTATTGATTCTCATTTTTGCCCCATGGCATGGTCTGATTTGCTTGAATTTCATAGTAAATGCATGGTTAACGGGATTACAAAACGTAGATTTGTATATTGAAAGAGCATCTCTCGCATTGTGCATTGAAATACAAATAGAGTGTCGATAGATATAGGTCGCAAGAACAAGAAGGGAAGAAGGAAGAAGTGTTGGGTAGAGCCATGGGTCCTACCAGTGTACAGATATATGGAGCACGGACTATCAAGACCGAGTCGTGAGTGGCGGTGGAACACCAAGCATCTGTCACCGTCTTTCCCACAGCGGCGTCATGCTGGGCGGTGGATGAAGGAGTTACAGTTGAGTCCGAGAAAGTGATTCGCAAGATAAGTTTGAGACGAAGAAAGTGCGGTGACCAGACGCGGCCAGTGGCCAAATTGCGAAGTACAAAGGCGCTGGTAGGAGACATTGCTGGAGAAGTCCTGAGCTGCTGAACTGGAGAGGATGCCACCGAGGGCTTCGGCCTTACTAAGACCCACGCAGACATGACACACAGTGACAACAAGGTAGATACAGTGAACAATATTGTGCGTGACAATGATTAAGCTTTAGATCTAAGTATTTTTTTTATTACGTTAAAAAAAATTAAAACTTGGCTAAACGTAATTAAAATCCACTCAATAGATATTTCACATTTCAATTAATTCTCCTTTTCCAACCCATGCGACCTAAATTGGTGTGTGGTGGAGAAGGTACACGACTGAAGAGTTAAGAATAAAACTGCATTTATTCAAATATTCATTATTTTTTCTGAGCTAGTTACAGGAGACAAAACAGAGTGTTACACTTAATATCGTTTGTTTGTTGTCTTATTTTTCATAGCAGTAAATTATAATTATATATTTAAAAAAAGATAAAGGAATAGAAGTGTGTTGTGGGTGTGTGCATATGCATGAAGCAAGTACAATATTTCCTTACTTCTGCCGAAATTGTTGAAACTTTTCCAAATATCAATTTTTAATGGGCCTAGGAGACAAATGATATTTTGTCCATTGACAATATAATAGATACTTTAAGTATCGCCCTGCTGTAAGGTCCTCATGCAGAATTGCAACGTGGCTTGAAATGGCTTTAGCCGTATTTGGTGACCAGATCTGTGTAGTCAGGTACTTCCCCACCTTCCTCTCTCTATCTATCTCCTTCCCCTCCTCAATACATTCAGCGTCACAACATGCCCCAATTGGAGATGCCGTAGTCTCGCTGGCTCCGGTTAGCAGGGAGCAGTTGTGACTTTTAAACATAAAAAGAGATCTAAGCCATAATTTTCTCCTTCATTTCTTAATTATAACTTTTAATGTACAAAATACACACGAACAAAACATTATAAAAGACAACAGGTACACTGAAATTATACAAGACAACATAATATATATAATATAGATATAGTTTTATTACTGATACGGTACGCACGTCTTACTGTCGCGCTGTCATTAAAAAAAAAAATTTTCGCGAATTTTGTTCACTGCTGGATCGAATAATGAGTGACGTCGTGCTCCTAGAGCTGAAGAGCATCATTCTCGAACAAAGTAGGACGATTAACGAGTTGTTGGACCGTGTAAAGGCCGTGGAAGCGACATTAAATCGGCAGGTAACAAGCAAAAGTGACAACAAAAATGCACTACCTACAAATCCCGCGACTCAGCGCTGGGCTGACGTAGCGGCCCCCGCTGCACCGCACACCGCGCCCGCTACCCTGTCAGCAGTAACGCAAACCAAGGAAAGGATGAGAACTAGAGCGGCCACCAAAGCAAAAAATGATGCCGGTCAATTTGAAACCGCATCTTTTAGCGGCGCGATCCCCAAAACGCACGCCACGGAACCACACGTTCCAATTTCCGAGCCGGAATCAAAAACCGCTCCTAATACGGAAGATTGGATAAAAATTAAACGCAGACAACGCACAGTGAAGAATTTAACTATCGGTAACTCCGATAAGTCTTCGAGTATAAAATCATATCCAAGAATAAAGAATATTATCGTGTCTAGATTACATAAGAACACAACAGTAGAAGAGATCCGGGCACATCTGGAGAAAAACGAAATAACAAAAAGTGAAATAGAAAAATTCATCGCACATTCTCAAGAATACGCAGCTTTCCGTATAGGTGTAACGGAGGATCTATACGAAAAACTTTTACGGGAAGATTTATGGCCTCGAGGAGTACCGGTAAGACATTATCGGTACTTAAAACCAAAACAAAATCCTATTGATGATAATCAAAACCAGACCAAAGTGAATGAAAATGCCGCTGCGAAATGACTAGAGAACCCCCTAAAAGTGAATTCTCTCCCTTGCACAATTTTTTACCAAAATGTACGGGGATTAAGATCCAAAACCGATGATTTCCTACAAAGTGTAATAATACAGAACAACGATCTTATATTACTATCAGAGACATGGCTTAACGACAGCATTTACAATAGTCAACTCTTCGATCAACGGTATGACGTGTTCAGAAAGGACAGAACCTCGGGACATTCAAGGGGAGGAGGAGTACTGCTAGCCGCGAGACGTGACCGTGCAACTCAAACCCAGAGACTTACCTATCTGGAAAGTAAAGACGAGAATATGTGGATAAAGACATGCCTAAATGATTTTGGTGTTATTTACATATGTGTTGTGTACATTCCACCGGCATCGCCAAATAAAACATATACCGATTTTTTTGATAAGGTTACTGAGAATTTTAATTTTTTAATCAATAAAAAGATTATTATAATAGGCGACTTCAATCTAAAATCTAGTAACAAAGGCACCGAAATGGATCTCATATATTTTATGAATCTTTTCCAAATGGAACAAAGCAACTCTATTACAAATGTGAAGGGAAGCACGCTGGACATTGTTATCAGCAACATTGATTTAAAAGTATATAAATCCTTATACTCACTAGTTAAAGAAGACGCTTATCATCCATCGTTGTGTATAGAGATTTCGCCGAACAAAAACACAACCAATTGTCAAACACGAAACTTGTGGAATAATATTGATAATAGTGTTAGGCGAGGATGGAACTTCGAACATGGCGATTTTAAAGCTCTTTATTGCCATTTACAATCTCATGACTGGCAACCTTTGAAGGACATAAATGATGTTAATTTAGCGACACACTTTTTCTATTCCATAATTTATAAATATTTTGATATGTGTTTCAAAATTAAGCGCACTCCGAGGAATGGTAGAAAATATCCTAAATGGTTTTCTAGTGAGATTGTTAGCGACATAAAACTCAAATTCAAACATTACAAAAAATGGAAGAAAACTGGAATGGTGAGTGACCGGGAAATGTTTTGTCTACTTAGAACAAAAATAAAACGCAGTATTCGATTAGCACATGTGCAATATATTAATTCTATTGAAAAAAATATCAAATGCGATCCCAAATCTTTCTGGAAGTATATCTCGTCCAGAAGAAGTGATGGCGGGTTTGTTGACCATGTTACTTGGAATAATCAGTCTTTCTCAGGAGCAGATATTCCAGAAGCATTTGCAGACTATTTTAAATCAACTTATAGTAAGGAAGCTGCGGACTTGAAATCTTTTATACCTGGAAAAAATACGCCAACAAAAGCACAGAATGTTGATATTCAAAATATTACAAACACTGACATCACCGCTGCTGTTAAAAAATTAAAATCCAAAACTTCTTTTGGACCGGATCTTATTCCGTCATTCGTGTTAAAGGGATGCTTTGAGCCCTTATTAACACCTCTCGCGTATATTTATAATCTCTCACTTAACTCCGGAATATTCCCAGACCTGTGGAAAATCTCTAAAGTTACACCGTTACATAAAACTGGTGATAAGGCTTCAGTCTCTAATTATAGACCAGTGGCGATCCTATCCTCTCCAGCCAAGTTGTTTGAACTATGTGATGTTTTGGACATCCACAAAAATAAACGATAAATAATAAAATAACGTGCTCTAAAAATTTTTTGTTTAAACAACGACGGAAGATTTATTGACAGACAGGCCTTGAGTAAACAGATTCCCACGGGAAAGGAGAGACCGGAGGGCAGTCGGGTTTGGAACTTGAGTGCGTTGACAGCTCCATGAAATCTATACAAATGAGAAGTGTTGTTTGAAATTGCAGTTAATTATTGAATTCAAATGGTATTAGAGAATATTGCGGAATATTGAATTAAAGTGAAAGATTATTGATCCGGTGTTTGTGTGAAGTGAAAGTGATTCGACTCAGTGGGAAAACAATTAATAATAATGACAATAATAATAATTGGATAATTTGTAGAGCGCCGTTTTGTAAAAACCCACCTCAGGGGCGCCAGGTGTTGTGCAATCGCGATTGTGTTATAAAGTTGTGTTGATTTAAACGTGATTTCGTATACAGTTCGAACTAGATTGCTTGTCTTAAAAACATGAAAATAATAAAAATATTGATTGCGTTTTAAAATAGAGTGAATGTACTTAAAGGCAGGAAGTGTTTAATCGGGCTAAGTTATTGATTTGGCGAGATGGCATTCTATCCACGGAGACCGAAAACCAGAGAATCAAATAGATTATTAACTGTGGGTTCGAATCCTAACAGATTAGGGAGGTACCATTTTATTTACAGGAATATTTAATTACCCTTTTATAAGCGTAGGGAGGAGGTCGAAAATTAAAGTGATTTAGCTATATAGTGTAACCAGGTAAGCTTCACGCTGAGAATGAGAGGTGCCTAACTGGGTGAGTTTTTTATATTATTTATTAAATTCCAGAGGACCCCCTTTAAAAGACGGATACAACTAAGTTTACGACACCTGCCGCCCAAATAATGTTATCATTAAAAGGAATACCCTAGACGGATTGTCAATCAGCTGTGAGTGAGAGACAGGCCAATGACTTTTCATATATAGGCCGAGAGGCGCGGAGTACAGTCAGTCAAAGGGGAAGTTTTGCTAGCGTATGCCGTCCCAAATTGAAAGCGTTCGGATGCAACCAGACGGAACAAAATGAAAAATTTTCTTCTGTTATTTGACTTTTCTAATTTAATACTTTTCATCTATTGTTTGACTTTCTAAGTTACGAATTGGGATGCACGAAAACAAATCTAAAGTCGAAAGTGGGGGAGATGGTAATCTCCGAAATAAAACTACCAACCGAACAACTTTTCTCAACAGGTATCTTTCGAGAGGTAGGCAGCCTCTTTAAATTAAATGCAAAACATCAAACCAATTATCCGTTTATACCTTACCTGAGAGGATAGGTATTCAGTAGGAGTTACCCATACCTAATACACGAGGATGCTAGTAACCTCATAAAATAAATACTGGAACCAAATATTAAAATACAGACAGTCCTCATCCCAAATTTGGCATATCGAGTAGACCTTACATATATCTCACATGATAATTGGCTGAATGGGTAGGCACACAACCTATCGTTAATAAGCGGGCAAAATGTCGACAAGATCGTCGTGTGTTATATATGTATTGACCTAGAAAGGGATGTAAATCCCCGACGACGTGGGAGTTACAATGTTTTCTAGAGGTGGCTCGTAACTTAGGACCTTACGTGTCACACTTTCGCGACTAGATTCGTGATAAAGGGATGTTATGGTTTTCCCCTTCTACACTCAGTAAAGTAGTTTATCCTGGAGGTGTTTGAGATTGGGGCAATTCTGAAATTGGTGAAGAGACCTGGTTTTCTTTATTCTGGCGTGAAGGTTGCCGATTTGGAACAAGGGGAGACCCGGCCGGTTGTGATATCCAGACACGCAGATATCGATCGCCTTGCTCAAATTATCATCCATCAGTTTTGTTTGGTAAGCGGAGGAGCCAATCTTAACTTGAAAAAAATTCATTTCCTTTCCTCTCCTTCCCCTCCCAAAATATATACATGGATGGCGCCGACAACTAACACCATAAATTTATCGTATGTATATCACATATATAAAATCTAACACTTTATTAATTCACATTACCCTACGATAGGTAGAATCGAGTAGCTAGGGGGGGGTGAGCAGGCGACTTAGAAGATAAGGTTTATGAAATGGTTTTGAAAAACAGCGGTAATGGATTCAACTCACTCTATCTCAAAAGAACCAAGGGATACCACACAAAACATAAATAACTAGGTTTCTAAACCGAGAAACAAAAACCCAACACAACGTTCGGTGAAGCCTTTTTATACTGAACCGTCACGTGAAATGAGTACGTTCAAGGTCGTACGTCACGTAGACAAACTAGGATGTACACACTTGAAGGGGTGTGTAATAAAGAAAAGACGGCAGGGAGGACCTTCCTACCCCGGATATATATATAACCAAAGCCTTAAGGAAAAGTTTGAAGTAGAAAGGGCAGATCATTACAACTAATAATTCATAAATGCATTTATACCCAAGTTGAACCCTTTATAATTGACCAGCAACACGGTTTTAGGTCTGGCAGATCTACTGTGTCTAATCTAATGGTTTTTACGGAGTACATATCTCAAGCTCTTGATAGTAACAATCAAGTAGATGTATCATACAATGACTTCGCAAAGGCCTTTGACTCAGTAGATCCGCTTATTCTCCTAAATAAACTCGACCAATTTGGATTTTCAGCGAAACTTCTATGTCTATTTGTAAGTTATTTCTCAAATAGACAACAATACGTAACTTATGGTATTTTCCACTCTTCCAACTTCATCACAAACTCTGGAGTTCCACAGGGGTCGAATCTTGGACCCTTACTTTTCTCGCTATTTATCAATGACATTTACCATTGCATAAAATTTTCCAAGTTTCTCTTATTCGCGGATGACATGAAACTATTCCTTTTAATAAAATCTTTGGAAAATTGCTTGCAGCTACAAAGTGATATAAATTCTATCGTCAAATGGAGTCATACCAATAAATTAGGGTTTAATATTAAGAAATGCTCCATTATGTGCTACACCAAGGCAAACAAAACGATTTACTATAACTACAAAATGTCTTATTCATCTCTTCAGCACATTGTTATTTCAAGAGATTTGGGAATCGCATTTGATACGCACTTAACATTTCACGTCCACATAGAAACGATATGCAACAAAGCTTTAAGAATGCTAGGATTTGTGCTAAGCAACTCCAGACATTTTTGCAGCTCAGCCGCGATTCGTGTGCTATACTATAGTTTAGTACGTAGCATTTTGGAAAGTGGTTCTGTAATATGGGGACCAATGGATTTAACTTACTCTCAAATGATAGAGAAAGTACAAAAGAAGTTTCTGAGATATTTATATCTTAGAGACTTCGGATATTATCCCTGGTTATATCCATCAGCCTTTTTGTCCGGCATGCTGGGTATTAATAGCCTCACCGATAGAAGGAAAACTGCTTCGCTGATAACAGCATATAAACTTCTAAATGGTAACGTCTGTATTCCCGATATTATAGAAAAATTTGAGTTTTATGTCCCCGACAATTATACAAGAGCGCGCAGGCACAGAACCTTTGTCGTTCCAAAATGCAGAACCAACTTACCATTAGTAATGCCGCTCGGAAAAATGATTATGTTACTAAATTACCTGTCCCCTGATATAGATATTTTCCAACTTAATATTCAACAGTTCAAAAACGCTATTATTACTTAATAAATTAAAATAAAATGTATGTTTATTATTGGTTATGTATAACTGTAAATGTGCATTTAAAATAAAATAAATAAATAAATAAATAAATTATGAAGACTGAAAGTGTTAAAAGAAGCATATGCTACGAGGCTATAAATGTAAAATCTCCTTCCTTAGCCTCAAAACAGAGAGTCGAATAATAAAAAATAAATATTTTAAATAAAAATAAGTTTAGAATTGTTAAGATATGATATTATGTATTATTGTAATGATTTGTAAAATTATAACTGTTATCAGCATTAATATTATATAACTTCTATGTATGTAGATAGTTAGAATGCGAAATTTTTATATTTCTTCAACTTTTTTATTTTTTATAACAAATTTTTTTATACATATACAATTCAGGTACATACATAGTAATATAGAATGAGAGAGTAACAAAAAAATCCCACAAAGGCGAAGCCTGAGCGTGGGTATTATAGTGTAAAGATAAAACAGTGGTGTTTAAAATATATATTTTTTTAAACTAGTTAAAAGTATCTATAGAGATCAATGTGATTGGTTTTTTTTAGAGAAGTTTCTATTTTTTTTTTAAATTTACACACACACACACACACGCTCACACACACACACACACACACACCCTCACACACACACACACACACCCACACACACACACACATAAAACATAGATGCATGTATATTTCTTTAATTTACAGAAATTAATCTTTAATTTACAGAAAGACATGTGGTATTTTAGTTATTTAGAAACAGATGGCTTAAATTATAGAAAAAAGTTACTCGCTTCGAAATTATTTCTTATCCAACTTTTAACATTTTTCTTATATAAGCTTAGGTTTTGACACATGTTGATGGAATTGGGTAAAGAATTGAACAATTTTGGGGCAATATAGTTGATGTGCCTTTGGCCCAGCCTAGTTTTGCAGTGAGGGACTGTGAACACGCATGTGGTATGTCTCTGGCTCGAGCGATTTGTGTTTTTGGTGAAATTGATAGGACGTGTAAATATAAATTTGAGACATTGAATACAATAGATCCGCCTTAGTTCCATGATTTCTGTTTCTTGAAATAACTGGTTGGTGGGATATGTCTTGGTCCTTTGGTACATTATTTTAATGATGGATTTCTGAGCGATTTCTAAGGGTTTTACGTGATTATTGTAAGTTCCTCCCCAGGCAATTATTCCATAGGAAATAGATGAAAGCACTATTGCGTCATAAACAAGTTTCATGGTTCTTATATTGACAATGTTGCTCATTCGTTTGAAAATGTAACTTAGGTATCTCAGTTTATTGACCGTCTTTTCTATATGGTAAGTCCATTTGAGTTGGCAGTCTATAGTTACTCCTAAATACTTGATATATTGTCCGAATTTCACGTCTTCGCAATTTAAGCATGTCGCAAAGTTACAATTAGGGTTGTGGAACTTTAGATTAAGATTATTTTTAGGGGATGACTTTTGGGAATTATAAAAGGGAATAAAGATAGTTTTATTATAATTTAGACTGGGGAGATTTCTATCAAGCCAATCATTGACTGTTGCAATACATTTGTTGGCTTTACTGGTTGTTTCTTCCTACGTTTTACCTTGTACTGTTATTGCAGTATCATCGGCAAAAGAGAGAATTTTACCTGGTATTGCAATATTGCATAGGTCATTGATGTAGATTAGAAAGAGTAGTGGCCTTAAGACAGTTCCTTGAGGAATACCATGTTTTGTCAAGTCATAGGTGCTTAAGCTTGTTCCTATCTTTGTGCGTTGTTGGCGATTCAATATAAAGCTTTTTAATAACATGAAACTTTGGTTTTTAATATGGACTTCAGAGATTTTTTTTAATAAAATTCTGTGGTTGACTGTGTCAAACGCTTTCTTTAAATCCAAGAAAATGGTTAGTGTTAGAGTCAAGGTTAGAGTATATGCTTTTGGTTAAGCTAAAGATAGCGTCATCGGTGCACAGTTTGGTTCTAAAGCCGTATTGATTAGCTGAGAGGATTGCATTAGATTCTAGAAAGTTCATAATTTGTCGTTTTAAACACTTTTCGAAGATTTTGGATAATTGAGAAGTTAAGGTTATTGGTCTGTAGTTGTCTGTTTTGAATTGAGATCCGGATTTATGTATTGGAATGATGTGAGAGAGTTTGAAATCATTGGGGTAAATGCTATGCCTGATGCAGTTGTTGAAAATATGATGTATTGGAATGATTATATGCTTTTTAATTGATTTAATTGTGGTATTGCTAATGTTATCTGGGCCATTTGCAGACTTCTCTTTAAGGTTGTCAATTTGTTTTGAGATTTCAAGTTCTGTTATTTCTTTGAATGTAGATAGTTCATATGTAGTGACATTGGAATCTGAAAGGCCGGGAGGAATTTGATTCGAGTGAATGCTAAGACTGGGATTATCATCTATGAAGGTTGAGGCGATGTTTGTAAAAACGTGATTGAAATTGTTTGCAATGCTCTCAGCGTCTTCGATGGTTGTGTTATTGTCAGTAATAATTTTTTGAGGAATTTTATGAACTTTTTGGTTCCTGTTTGAGATTTCGTTTATGACGTGCCATGTTTTTTTGGAGTCGTTGTGAGCATTATGTAGTTGTGTAGAGTAGTATTGTTGTTTTTGTTTTTTATGATTGAGTTTAGGTAGTTTCTAAATAAAATGTATTCGTTCCGTTTGGTGTGGTTCTGTGCTTCGATTTTGGATGTGCAATATTTTTCGTGATTTTTATAGATCTTAAAAACATTGTTTCTGTGTTGTATTGAGATTATTAGTCAGCACGTAATCCACGGTTTTATGTGTTTATGCTTACTTTTTGGTGGTGCTATTGTTTCTTGACTTTTTAAAATATAATTTTGAAGTATTTCATAGAAGGTATTTAAAGCTAAATTTGGGTTGTCATTAGATAGGACAGCGATCCACGATTCTTCGTTCAGTAAGTTATTTAAAGTTGAATAGTTGATTTTTATCATTGCTTTGTTTTTCGGTTCAGCAAAAATGGATAAATTTGGTGTATGATGGCCGTGAAAGGTGGGATAGTGGTCAGTTATGTCGATTTTTAATGTAGTGGATTTATGTCGGAAATTTTTATGTGTTTTTAGAAATATATGGTCAAGACATGTATCGTTTGGATGATTAGGTCTGGTAGTATTGTTTATGTATGATAAGTATCCTGTGGAGTATAGAACATTTAGATATTCGTTTGCGGTTGGATTTAATACAGCGTTTTGTATATTTATGTTAATATCACCCATAAAAAATGCAAAATCGAATTGATTAGAGCTGTTATTGTTGATAAAAGTTTTGATTTTTTGTGTAAACAAAATTGGGGATAAAGAAGGGGAGCGGTATGCTGTTAAAATGGAGTATTTTTTTCCTTTGGAGGAGAAGGTTGCATGGACGGCATTTGCATATTTGAAATGAGTGTTGTCTATGCTAAGGTTGGATATGGTGTGTATATTGTAAAATATGGTTATGCCATCGTGAGAGGTGTGTCTAGACGGAACTGAAAAAGAAGTGTAGTTTGGTAAGTTGAAAGGGGTACATTCGCGCATTTGTGTTTCAGTGAGTGCAATAAAATCAATTTGGAAGGTTAACGAATTTAAAAGGATACAGAAATCATCAAAAAATTTTCTAATGCTTCTGATGTTCATGTTTAGTATGTTGAAAGATGTGTCGTAGAAAAGTGTGTTTACATCTTCAAAATTGTCACATTCAAGAGTTTCAGGGATGCTGTTTTCTTCTGAAGGGGCCATTTTTAGTTGAGTCCGGAGGTCATCTTTGAAGGTACAGGAGGGAGTCCAGGTTATTGAAGGGGTATGTCGCTCGCGTCTCTGATGTATATAATTGGAGTATCCTTATTTTTGCGGAGAAGGACGTTCCCGTTCTTCGTCCACGCGTATTGGTAACCCATGGCCTTTGTTGCTCTCGCTAGCCAGAGCAGTTGTTTATTTTGTGGCGTCAGCTTATCGTTTATGTCTATGGGTTTTTCTGAGTTCGAGTGGTTAATGTCTTTGGCAGAAAAATATCCCGATTTCTTTTTTTGGAGAATGATCTTGTCTTTTTCTTCTTTTGTGGCCATTTTGAATGATTAAAAAATGTTGCAAATTAACCAAAATCCTTTAATTAATAATTATGTAATCGAAACACTGTAATAGGGAAGTAACTATGGCCGGTATATCGGTTGATTTAAAGAAACGCTTGGTTGGAATGTCGAGTTCAATCTGTGATCGGCTTGTAATCTGAATACAGGTCTGAAGATAGATATTAGCAATATTAAAAGTGTTGTCTTTGATTTTAATGGAGGAATGTCCTTAATTTTTTCAGGTAAAATCAAATTACTATCTACGTGAGCGGTACATCTGTGCTCTTTTCTGTCTTCAGGAGATCGATAGCATGTCGAGAGCTTTGGAAATGTCACATGTTTGAGGCGGACTAATTTAATAGTTGATTTTTTGATCAAGTTCTCTACTTCAATCAGCAAGATGCAATATGCGAGGATACAATTAATAACGTCAACACCCCTCATCGCTCGATGAAAACAACAATTCATATTGATAAAATTATACAATTTACGTATATTTAAGTGAGATAGAAGTACATAATTACTCACGTAAACATCATATTTGACATTTGATACTACTAGCGCCTCGGTGTCTGAAAAGGGAACTATTATGCGGCTTACCAACATTATACGGCTGATTTAGCCGCTTCAATTTGATCGTGAAATGTCGCACATAGCAAGGATATGGACTGACTGATATACCGGGCCCATATGGTAACTATCCACGAATAATATCGCCAGGTAGATTAAATGTCGTTTTATTTTTAAATAGTATTACATAGGTATTCCAAAAATATTTATCAAAGTTTTCATTAAGGTATGAATAAGATGTATCAGTTCGAATCCGGTTTTCCGTGACCTTATAAAGTAATTAATGTTGTCTGCACGGTATTAGGCACTATTCGCGATTTTCTTATTAAATCTGTATAAATAAACCATTTGGGGCTATTCCCAAATCCCCGTCCTATTCCCAACGCCGGCCTGATACCCTGTGAAGATAGTCCGTTTTGAGCGAAACGCCAAAGTAATTTCCCGCTTCCATGTTACTGTAAGAAAGATAATGATGCAATAAATGTTAACGATTTTCTACAAGGAGAACACGGTCCGGTTTTTCAACGCATCTGGAGAATTTTCATGCTCTAGGGAAGACCGCTCCTCTTAAAAGAATAACATCACTATGCAATTTAGAATTTCATCATTATATATGTATGTTAATTATTATAATCATTAAATCGGAAAATATGTGATAAAAACGAGATGCAGAAAAGTTGATTTACATAAATGATATCTACCGATGGTTTTGTATTTTATTTCAAACGAAACAAAAAATATATCTTTTTAAGTTTGGGAATGAATTCGCTAGATGGCAGTGCATGTTGCAATACTAAATATATAATATTGAGACTGGGGAGGCTTCTAGCGCTGACGTCAAACAGTTTCATTGTTCTTTTATTGCATTGTTATCCAGTGAATCTCTTAACGGGTTATAATTCAGCACAATAATTAAGCTCTGCAGCTAATCTTAAAGTTTTCATTGAAGAAGAGATTTAATACTAATACATACAGAAAAAAAAGATAACTGTCATAACTAAGAATCGAACCCAGGATCTCTTGACTTACAAGGACATCGTCTTAACTTCTCGACCATCGGGATCTAGTTATTAAACGTCACATTTTTCGATCTCACATTTCAAATTCAGAATTAAAAATATCATTTTGCAACAAACTTTTTGCATATTTTTGTCAGCTATCTTTTTAAATTATTATCACAACTTCAAATTAATTGGTTTGTAACCTAGACTATAGGTGTCTGGGATAAACTTATACGATTTTTATTTATATGGGATACTTATTGACTTCTAAGAGTCTAAATGAATATTCAAATGGTTTAGACGCTGTCCCGGTAAGAAAAGAGATCCTGGGTTCGATTCTTAGTGGTGACCGTTATCTTTCTATTTTCTGTGTCTTGTTCTGTTTCATGTTTCGTTTAGATTTATTAGTATTATCTTATTTTTCAATGATATATTATGTTGATGGGTATAACCTCAAAAAAGATGTTTAAGTTTTGTTGTTGTTCCTGATCATAAAATCAATCAAAATTTAGCAAATAAAACAAATGCGTAGGTAATACAAAACATTTTTTATCATTAATTATTTTATGATGTCACCCCTATGATGTTAATTGTGGGATAAAAAAATCATTAATGTTCTTAAATGCAGGGTTCTCTGGGATAAAATTCTATAAACCCATCGAAATGTTTTCTATAAAGAACCTTATTTTTTTAACGAAAAATTAAGCTGAAACTAAACTCTTAACGCCAGCCACATATCACCTTGTTTCGCCCCAAGGAAGAATAGTACCTTTTACCTTGCCAACTATACCATTTTGGATAATGGATAGAGATAAATTATATTTATATAGGGCAATACTTTACATGTGTTAACGAACAGGAAAAAAAAATAAAACTTCCATCTGAAATGGAAATCGATTCCCCTTTCCGCTTTTTTTTAAATAAAATAATTATTTGTCTTTATTGTATATTGAATTATGTTTGTAGTTAGTTATGTATATTGAATTATGTTTGTAGTTAATTATGTATACTGAATTATGTTTGTAGTTAATTTGAAGATTGCATTATGTTCATTTGTATGTAGAATTACGTTTGCAGTATTTGAATACGACTTTGAATACTGTTCACATATCACCTTTTAAACATTATTTTCTTTTTGTATATACTTACTCCTCCCAAAACACGAGCTTTTGAAGTTCACCTCGTGGAGTGGTAGAATAATTAGGAAAAAAAAGATATATTTTCAGTACTGTTATAATTTGTAATCTTGTATTATTTTGTAATAAATAAATAAATAAAATAAAAATAGTAATTTGAGCGCAATAAATTCAACGAAGAGAAATTACCTTCAGATAAATCCAAAGCATTTTGTACATATTGATAAATATAAATCAATTTAAAAAGAAAATAATAATTAATAAACGTACCTTCCAGCGTTCAGAAAAAATGTCAATTAATCCTGGTCACAGGTAATTTTTTAAATAACTCGAAGTTCATGGTTTACCAACGGCTTTTACTCTAAAATTTCACGAGGGAAAGAAATAGAAAGAGCATATTGATGAAACATAAATTTGTAAAAAAAAAAAAGTGGGTGTGTCAAGCCTACGCAAGACAGAAGTGAAACTTCTAGTATTCCTCTCTCTCTATTTTCATTTCATCATCTCTATTTTCTCTCTTAGGTTAGTTTGAAAATTAGAGGTTAAATAATTCAACGACGAAGCATGGATTTGCTTTTTCTAATATTTTCTTATAGATGAATGACGTTCGATTAATGTATAGTTCCAAAAATTTTCAATTTATTCACAAGTATACAATATTACATAAATAACAATATTACAATTAAAAATTACAAAGAAATTACAATGACAATTTACCAATCATGTGCCATTTTCATTGTCAATTTCATGAATATCATTTCCTAATGTCGTGATAATTGGGTATTCTGGACCATCATTGGGACTCAATAAATTCGCAGTACACGTAGAATTTGGAACGATTTTCCGTTTTTTTGATGGAACTGGAGCAGGTGTTATAGCTTCAGCTACCGCAGATTGCCGAAGTTTTTGACGGTCTCTGTATGCTTTACAACGTTCTGCTGCCGTTTTAGCTTGAGGTTTGGGAGGCTTTAATTCTTTTTTCCGCTGTCTGTACCGCCTGTTGGCCATTGCTTTGATTGTAACGACATTCCTACATCATATTTCACTGTTAATATAATCTCGCCAATATATTAAACAATCCTATTCCAACAATACTACTATATTGTGAAATATTTATCAACTCTTATAGGTTATATTTACCTTATGTTAATGTCTTTGAATACGACTTTGAATACTGTTCACATATCACCTTTTAAACATTATTTTCTTTTTGTATATACTTACTCCTCCCAAAACACGAGCTTTTGAAGTTCACCTCGTGGAGTGGTAGAATAATTAGGAAAAAAAAGATATATTTTCAGTACTGTTATAATTTGTAATCTTGTATTATTTTGTAATAAATAAATAAATAAAATAAAAATAGTAATTTGAGCGCAATAAATTCAACGAAGAGAAATTACCTTCAGATAAATCCAAAGCATTTTGTACATATTGATAAATATAAATCAATTTAAAAAGAAAATAATAATTAATAAACGTACCTTCCAGCGTTCAGAAAAAATGTCAATTAATCCTGGTCACAGGTAATTTTTTAAATAACTCGAAGTTCATGGTTTACCAACGGCTTTTACTCTAAAATTTCACGAGGGAAAGAAATAGAAAGAGCATATTGATGAAACATAAATTTGTAAAAAAAAAAAAGTGGGTGTGTCAAGCCTACGCAAGACAGAAGTGAAACTTCTAGTATTCCTCTCTCTCTATTTTCATTTCATCATCTCTATTTTCTCTCTTAGGTTAGTTTGAAAATTAGAGGTTAAATAATTCAACGACGAAGCATGGATTTGCTTTTTCTAATATTTTCTTATAGATGAATGACGTTCGATTAATGTATAGTTCCAAAAATTTTCAATTTATTCACAAGTATACAATATTACATAAATAACAATATTACAATTAAAAATTACAAAGAAATTACAATGACAATTTACCAATCATGTGCCATTTTCATTGTCAATTTCATGAATATCATTTCCTAATGTCGTGATAATTGGGTATTCTGGACCATCATTGGGACTCAATAAATTCGCAGTACACGTAGAATTTGGAACGATTTTCCGTTTTTTTGATGGAACTGGAGCAGGTGTTATAGCTTCAGCTACCGCAGATTGCCGAAGTTTTTGACGGTCTCTGTATGCTTTACAACGTTCTGCTGCCGTTTTAGCTTGAGGTTTGGGAGGCTTTAATTCTTTTTTCCGCTGTCTGTACCGCCTGTTGGCCATTGCTTTGATTGTAACGACATTCCTACATCATATTTCACTGTTAATATAATCTCGCCAATATATTA
This sequence comes from Hesperophylax consimilis, assembly GCF_061612785.1. NCBI lineage: Eukaryota > Metazoa > Arthropoda > Insecta > Trichoptera > Limnephilidae > Hesperophylax > Hesperophylax consimilis. The sequence goes on from NC_142840.1 coordinate 26,347,454, forward strand.
AACAATCCTATTCCAACAATACTACTATATTGTGAAATATTTATCAACTCTTATAGGTTATATTTACCTTATGTTAATGTCATCACTGTGTGAATCAGACTCTCCTCTTCTTTGGTGATTCTCAGGGGATATTTCCTCTTGTGCCACTGATGTGTTCATCACCTCTATCTCGTCACTACTCATTTTTAACACTGAAATTCTGTACCAAACCGTATGAACCACAATCAATTACGTATTTCACTCGTATTACACTCACGACGCAGTATACTAACCAAGCAGCTGATGCTTGGCGTGGCGCAGTTCGCTGGTGTCTGAGAGAGAGGAAAGAAGAGAAGAGAGAGAACGTTCGTGAGCGGCTCCCCCACCTCAACAAGCGCATATGGTGAGAGAGGGACAGTGAACGGTGAGCGGTGGTGGGGGTACCCGCATTTTCGTGTCGATCCTGACTCGGTTTTACTCCGTCCCCGAATTACGCGCCTAAAGAAGTTTCACTTCAAAAACATATTTTTTAAATACCCTAAAATAAAAGTAATATATTTATACATTAACACGTATATTCATAATATTTATTTCCACATCAACACGTATTTTCAATATTTTTTGTTTTTCCAATAAGAGGTGTTATTTTAATATGCAATCGTAAAAGATCATTGGTTTCGTTGCTTGTGTGGTACGTAGCGCCGTTTTGTTAAAAGTAAACGTTGTCCAGATCAATACCATTTAATTTCGGCCATAAAAAATCATTAATCATCTCTCGATAGCGCAATCCATTCACCGTAACTGTTGCTACATCCTCATTTTCCAAAAAGTAAGGTGCAATGACTCCGCCGGACCATAAACCGCATCAAAAAGTCACACGTTGAGGATAAAGATTCTTTTCAATAATAATTCTTGGGTTTTCCGAGCCCCAGATGCGACAATTTTGCTTGTTGACGAAGCTACCGAGGTGGAAATGGGCCTCATCACTCAAGATGATTTGCATTTGATTCACTCAAGTGAATTTTAATAATTTAAATGCGTTGTTGAAGCGTGTATCGTTCCATTTTTATTAATAACGTAGGCTCTACTTATCAAATGTCAAAAAATGACAGCTTCAAAAGTAACATCTACCGAAATAGCAGGCTATTCAAAATAACATCTCTTATTGGAAAACCCTGTGCAGGTATCTTGGTTCTTTATGTTTGCATTATATTTTAAATTATTTTATATATTTCTTTTTTCAAGTGATTAATTTTAACAAAAATTACTTATTAATTACCTTCTCATATCGTTTACTGTTTTATGTTTTTCTGCAGGTTTTATTTATTTATGCTTAATTTCTCCATTCTTATGCCATCATTTTAAGTACACTTTGTATACTGATGTAGTTACTTTTGATTTTGAAACATGATGATAATTTTTTAAATTGAAAATAGCGGTGAAAATAAAGTTGTTTATTTTAATTTAATTTAAATACGGATTTATTTTAAATATTATTTTTAATTTGATGTGGTCAACAATATATGTATTTTGGTTTCGAGTTAGATTTTGTGCTTATCTTTAGCATGTATTGAGCCGTGAGTATCAACCATTATATTGTATTATATCGATAATCATGGGTTGTTTTTTTTGTATAAACCATTTTATTAGATTCTTGGTTGAATATCACTATATGCTTGTCAGGAGAACCATCGAGTGAATTCAAGAGTTAAGAGTAACGGAAGAGTTTGAAGAAATAACATATGAAACAGATGAAAAAGAACAAGGGGTGTTGCTACGGTGGAATGGTTGCTACGCAATCTTTACTATTGTGGGGTAGGTAATATACCTGTTGTAGGTAATATAAGATATGGTACATAGATGGAATCAATTTGCACAGTGAACAGCTTCATTTCCTGTGACGGAAACTTGGACGCCAAACTATGCCAGTGAAGACGAAGTATGCTGAACTGTGTGGTAGAGTCTGAGAATCGTCATCAGGGATGGGCACTGTTTTTTACATTAATTAGAGCTTTGGAATCATACTCAATAAAATAGATGTGGATTGATATTAAAGATTTATTAATTAATATCCTGGGTTTAAACACATACCTGTGGACCAATTCTACACCTGAGCTATCTATCTAGAACCTAAGATCACTCGCTGCGACGATTCGGGTTCCTGGAAACGGGATGGAGACTCCACGGGCCTGAGGAGCCCTCCATCTCCCTACTCATGGAATCAGCGTCTGGTCTGGTAGCTCTTTCCTCCCTCTGGCTGGTGTGCGCGTGGACCCTCGACATGAGGTCGGTGGAATCCCCAAATTCCACAAATAAGGGGACACGAAGATACGGTAGTGCGATGTGTCGTTTATTCAGCAGCTGTGCAGCTCGAACGTAGTCGGATGACTTAAATATCCAGGGGATATGAATGTTACATGGACGGTATCACCGCCCGCCATTATAAACGGAATTCCGAACTTTAATTTCCCGATAAGACAATTAAATCAGCGCGGTCGCTCCTCGACCGGCTGTAAACTTAACGATCACATGATACTGTTAAATAGCACACCGATCCGTTACACTTTATTAATAAATAATCCACATTTTGGTGACCAGTCGGTAACGTGCCGTGGCCTGTCGGCGTGTTCCCAAAAAGGTGACCCGAACGACCAATAACCCTCTGTAGTTCAAATCTTAAACTTAAACGCCAGTCAATTATAATGAACTGACTGCAATTTACCCGGGGTAATATGAAACATTAGAGCTGTAGAGTTAAAAACATTAGACTGTTAGAGATTTATAAAACAAAAGTAATTATTTTCATAACGGTGTGTTAATAGAGTTGTGTAGCAATTCGTCATCTTTCTGAAAGAATGGCGAAAGAATTAATAATTTATTTATTACAGACTTAAGGCGAAGCTTAATGCCAAAGCACTATTTTGATTAATCTTTATAACGAATTGGTGTATATTATGAATACAAAAAATATGCTTTAGATAAATTGAAGATATTCCTATCGCTTCGCTTGAGTAGAATACAAATGAATATATAAATTACTCAATAAAAAATAAAAATGAAAAGTACCAAAAAAATATTTTTTCAATAGAAATGTATGAACGCATAAAGGAAACAACTTTTAAAAAATACAGTATTATAGCCAAGATTATCTGTGACAGTTTCACTTGATTAACTGTTTAGCTTTCTTATAGAATTATTTTCAAAATAAATACAAAACAGATTTTTGCTTGAAACCGAACGTTTCTAGACTCCGTTTGTCAAGCGATTTTAACGCCTATTACCTAAGATATGAGGTATACCAAGAATATACACATTTTTGGCTTGTAGCTTCCTCTTATCGTCTGTCATGAATTAGATAGGTACCTTTGTATCTGAAGCTGATTGGCTTTTGGCAATAATGAAGAGGTGTAATAGTTTTAATAACTTTAATATTTAACCCCTTCTCATTAATTGTGCCGTCTTTGATGTGAATAAAAAGAGCAGCTCTCGAGAAGTTAGTTCCCTTTGATATCGACTCGAATAAACTTCCCGCCTTCTCTTATCGCCCGAAACTTTCACATGAATAAATTAAAGAGAATTATAATACTAATAATAATATTATCAATTTGATTAAGATGGTTCTCAGGGGAAATAATATAACGCCACTTAGTTGGAATGAAAAATGCCTTGGAATATTATATATAATGCTCGTTTTACATCTGCGTATCGTATTTTAGACGAAACGGTGATTTAAATAATGGAAACAACGTTTCAGGAAACTTGTTCTCCGAGAAATGCGAGTAATTGGTTTTTAGACGAATTTGTTTCAGAGACCATTCAACAATTTTAGGTACCCATGATTTATGAATACCTACGATATATCACCATGCTGATCATATTTATAATATCGTGCTTTGGGATACTTTATAAATTAAAGGTTATTGTGAATGATAGTCATATTGTGAAGCATATTAAGAAACGTTATAATTATTTTTAAATATTATTTATTTAATAAAAAAAAAATACAAACATTCACGTGTTACGAATAACCTGACAATGTTTTAAAATTTCTTACTACCACCACAGTAAGCTTAAAATGTTGCTTGTGTTGAGATGGAGGACTTAGCCAGATAAGGAATTAATACACTACGCCTGGGTGGGATCCAAACGCGATGCCAACCCAACCACTAAAATGTAATATGATAATTATTGCATTATTTACAGGTAAATTTAACCGTTAAATTGATTTTTTTTTACCGGTTAGTAGCTCAGTGTGCAGATGCTTCGGGTTCCCACGAACTTCCCACCAAGATGTTGTGGGTTCAATTACTCATTTAACACTTTCAATCATTGACACATTCATCTAAATGGTTCCCCATCTGCTGCCCCTTCTACCACCTCAGCCTCCCAACATACCCCAATTGGGGATGCCATAGTCCCACTGGCTCCAGACCGTTCGGAGCAGTTGGGACTCCATAAAAAAGCTATTTATCTAAAACTCAATTTTCAATATTACTTACTCTAACTCTAGCAGTTAATTGCTTATATTATTATTTTTAAATAAATAAACGTCATCTTTATATTCACACCATAAGTGTTCCTCCGATATCGACATGCCTATGTTTAACAAATGCTGTTCATGTATTCATTCCAACAACTGAATTTAACTAGGACAACACAATATTCGCTTCGTAGTAAATTCCGTGAAATTCATATTCTTCCTTTGGATTTCGTTAAAAAACTATGGTTGAAATGTTTTGTTGTGCTCATTACTCGTAAAAAGCTTTTTTCATAACAATTTTCTCGCACGCGACTCTCAAACGAAGCGCAAGGAATATAATAAACGCAATTGAAATCTCTACGAGTATTTTCACACGAGGTAGTAAAAAACTCTCGCTTTGGTGCGACATAGAATAGGCAAGGGTGGCCTTTGCGTCGTAAAAATGACCCCACCTCGAGCTACCTAGTTACCTACAAGAAATAGGTTGCCTGATAAAATTTTAGTACGAAGGTAATATATTGTTACAGGAGACTTAAAACATAGTTAAATACTAGACATAAAATGTAAATTTTATGAACAAAAGAAATTAAAAAAAAAAGATTTTAACCGGTTGCTTCCAAAATAAGTGGGAGAAGTGTCATCATCATAAATACTAATTTAGGTTGTGTTTGTCCTGTGTAACTCTGGTACAGTTAAATCGAATATTCTTTGAAATTAAAAATAATTTCCACTGATTGTGTAGATTTATGACAGGCGATGAAGTACCTACCTAGAATAAAATATTTTTACGGAAAATTATTTTAGCTGTCATTATCAAAATTGGAGCTTATGTTTCGAGAATATTCAGACTACTATCTCGAGGTTTTTTCAGGGGTCTGAACTAATCTTCATATATAAAAATCACGTGTCACTGTGTTCGTACACGCTAATATCCGAAACCGTCCAACTGATTTCAATAAAATTTTGTGAATGTGTATGGTTGGTTCCAGCTTGAAATAAAGGATAGTTTTGGATTCGATAGGTGCCGCTGTTGTCGAGATCTAAAAAGGTTTTTTAGATTTCTCATCCAAAAATACATTCAACCATAATTTTTAACTTCCCTACATGGAAGGCGGTCTGTGGCAGGACAACGTCTGCCCGGCCCACTTGTGACATTATATTAACTTCCCTACATAGTAGGCGGTCTGTGGCAGAACGTCTACCCGGCCCACTAGTGACATTATTTTAACTTATATAGAAGGCGGTCTGTGGCAGGAAAACGTCTGCACGGCCCAGTAGTGAGATTATTTTAACTTTCCTACATAGAAGGCGGTCTGTTGCAGGACAACGTCTGCCCGGCATACTAGTGACATTATTTTAACTTTCCTAGATAGAAGGCGGTCTATTACAGGACAACGTCTGCCCTACTAGTAACATTATTTTAAGTTTTCTACATAGAAAGCGGTCTGTTGCAGAACAACGTCTGCCCGGACCACTAGTGACATTATTTTAACTTTCCTAAATAGAAGGAGGTCTATTGCAGGACAACGTCTGCCCGGCCCACTAGTAAAATTATTTTAACTTTCCTAAATAGACGGCGGTCTATTGCAGGACAACGTCTACCCGGCATACTAGTGACATTATTTTATCTTTCCTACATAGAAGGCGGTCTGTTGCAGGACAACGTCTGCCCGGCCCACTAGTGACATTATTTTAAGTTTTCTACATAGAAGGCGGTCTGTTGCAGGAAAACGTCTGCCCGGCCCACTAGTGACATTATGTTAACTTTCCTAAATAGAAGGCGGTCTATTGCAGGACAACGTCTTCCCGGCCTACTGGTGACATTATTTTAACTTTCCTACATAGAAGGCGGTCTGTTGCAGGACAACGTCTGCCCGGCCCACTAGTGACATTATTTTAACTTTCCTAAATAGAAGGCGGTCTATTACAGGACAACGTCTGCCCGGCCTACTAGTGACATTATATTAACTTCCCTACATAGTAGGCGGTCTGTGGCAGAACGTCTACCCGGCCCACTAGTGACATTATTTTAACTTTCCTATATAGAAAGCGGATTGTTGCAGGACAACGTCTGCCCTGCAAGTTTTCTACATAGAAGGCGATCTGTTGCAGGAAAACGTCTGCCCGGCCCACTAGTGACATTATTTTAACTTTACTATATAGAAAGCGGATTGTTGCAGGACAACGTCTGCCCGGCCTACTAGTGACATTATTTTAACTTTCCTACATAGAAGGCGGTCTGTTGCAGGACAACGTCTGCCCGGCCCACGGGTGACATTACTTTAAATTTCCTAAATAGAAGGAGGTCTATTGCAGGACAACGTCTGCCCGGCCCACTAGTAAAATTATTTTAACTTTCCTAAATAGAAGGCTGTCTATTGCAGGACAACATCTGCCCGGCCTACTAGTGACATTATTTTAACTTTCCTGTATAGAAGGCGGACTGTTGCAGGTCAACGTCTGCCCGGCCCACTAGTAAAATTATTTTTACTTTCCTAAATAGAAGGCGGTCTATTGCAGGACAACGTCTGCCCGGCCTACTAGTGACATTATTTTAACATTCCTACATAGACGACGGTCTGTTGCAGGACAACGTCTGCCCGGCCTACTAGTAACATTATATTAAGTTTTCTACATAGTAGACGGTCTGTGGCAGAACGTCTACCCGGCCCACTAGTGACATTATTTTAACTTATATAGAAGTCGGTCTGTGGCAGTAAAACGTCTGCACGGCCCAGTAGTGAGATTATTTTAACTTTTGTACATAGAAGGTGGTCTGTTACAGGCCAACGTCTGCCCAGCATACTAGTGACATTATTTTAACTTTCCTAAATAGAAGGCGGCCTGTTGCAGGACAACGTTTGCCCGGCCTACAAGTAAAATTATTTTAACTTTCCTAAATAGAAGGCAGTTTTTTGCAGGACAACGTCTGCCCGGTCTACTAGTGACATTATTTTAACTTACCTACATAGAAGGCGGTCTGTTGCAGGACAACGTCTGCCCGGCCCACTATTTTATTTATTGATTTTATTTTAGTAATTTGTACATTTAAGTTTAAAAATGACTAATTAATTTGTTACACATAAATATACTATGTTTTTTCTTGCTTGATGTGGCTCCTACACAACATCTTAAGATTTTCAATTGGGGCAGACTTAAGGTTTTCCGGCAGCGCGTTATGGTATTTCATCCCTTTATATAATATACTATTCTGGGTATTCGCTTTGTCCTTCTTTGGTAGCCTGATTTCATTGCAAGTCCTAGTTTTATGTTTGTATATGTCCTTGTTGTATACAATTTTATTTGAAAAATATTTGGGTAGCTGGTTGTTTACTATTTTGTGTAAAAATATCATCGTGTTCACAAGTGACATTATTTTAACTTTCCTAAATAGAAGGCGGTCTATTGCAGGACAACGTCTGCCCGGCCTACTAGTGACATTATTTTAACTTTCCTACATAGAAGGCGGTCTGTTGCAGGACAACGTCTGCCCGGCCCACTAGTGACATTATTTAACTTCCCTACATAGAAGGCGGTATGTGACAGAACAACGTATGCCCGGCCCACTAGTGATATTATAAAATAATTAGAGCACAATCGATTTAACTTATTTTGTTGTGTAGAAATTAAAATTTGCGTATAAATGGCCAGTAATTATATTGGATATTTTTTAACGATATATCGCTTTGGGAAGAGTTTCAGTACCTACATAACTTTGTACCAGGGTAATGGAGTGTATTTAAAAGTGTAATATGTAAAAGTAGTGGATGTTTGCATTACCATAACCGAATAGAATTATCTGGATTCCGTGAAAACGGCTTAAATTTATAGTAAAATCATAAAGTTTTTTTTTTGCTTAGATGTGTGTGGGTAAGCACCTACCTACTACATAAAACAGCTTTCCAAAATACAACAAAAACAATGGTCAAAATATTAAACATAAATAATAGTTTCATTGAAATATAAAATTACTGCCAGCATAGGCAAAATACATAGTAAGAGTGAGCATGGGCAAAATAAAAAAAATTGTGTAAGCATGGGATAGATAATAAATTAGTGAAAACATGGGCAAAATACAAAATTAGTGTAAAAATGGGCATAACACAAAATTGTTGTAAGCATGGGCAAAATACAAAATTAGTGTAAACGTGGGAATAACACAAAATTATTGTAAGCATGGGCAAAATACAAAATTAGTGTAAAAATGGGCATAATACAAAATTGTTGTAAGCATGGGCAAAATACAAAATTAGTGTAAAAATGAGCATAATACAAAATTGTTGTAAGCATGGGCAAAATACAAAATTAGTTTAAAAATGGGCATAATACAAAATTAATTTAAAAATGGGCATAATACAAAATTGTTGTAAGCATGGGCAAAATACGAAATTAGTGTAAACATGGGAATAACACAAAATTATTGTAAGCATGGGCAAAATACAAAATTAGTGTAAGCATGGACAAAATACGTGCACATAGTAATTTGTTGATATTATTCGAATAATGTATTTAGTTATGTTAGCGTAGTCCCACAGTTAATAAGATTAATAGATTCTATAAACAGTAATAACAATTTTATTCAAAAAGAAAACTTTAAACTTTTGAAGACTTCGAACTATCAACTCTAGATATGGCGTGTCTTACGAATTCGTCCCACGAGTAATTTTATATCCAAACTCCCCACCTGATTCCATCACCTCGCTTCGAAAGCATAATATCTGGAGAGACAAATTCGGTCCTTGCAGAGCAACAAAATGAGAAATGCTTCTTGCGACCCTTTGAATGCGAAATAACACATTTTTAACATCCAGACGTAACTTTTTAGGTCGATGAAAATGCAGACTTATCTTTAGGTTATTTTACACAGTTCCCGGTAAAGCAAAACCATAAGAATACGAAAAATATAAAGGATAAATAAACGGATGGGTCATCTAAGATATTCTCTAGCAATGGCTGTATATTTAGCAAATTAGCTGGTTAGGTATGTTCAGGACTGAATATTCATTATCATTCGTACGTGTTGATAATATCAACTGGTGATTCCATGCCGTAATAAGCTCTTATATAGTACGAAGAAACAAACCAACAAAAACCAACGGATAATGTGTTGTTGATACAAAAAATCATTGTAATTGTTGTAATACACTTACCTACCTCCTAATGGTGAGTGTTATTCAAAAGAAAAAAAATTAACTATGAATTTTACGAAAAGTGTTGTTTTAATAACCTGCCTACATAAGGAATTGCAGTATGGTTATGTAGCATGAACAATGCCCTCTTTGTGTTAGGGATGAAACAGCGTTTCTTTATTGCCAATGATAACCGCCTTGGTAAAAAAAGGTATTTAAAAAAACATTGATATAATAGCATTTTTATTTTATTTTTTATGTTGACGAATATATTGATTTAAGATTTGTCATTTTTGTTTTGCCACCAAAATCATAGTCTTTATGTTCGTTTACGTTAGTGCGGAAGGCGTTTGTGACGTCACACAGGCTGACGTCTGCAGGGCAGTCCCAAATCCCGGTGACAGCTGACTTAGCAGCCAGTAGCGTAGGGTAAAAGTGGTTTGTTCTTAAATCCTCTCTCAAAAATAACTACATGTTTAAAACACATATAGGTATATAATTATACACATATATTACATTAAGAAAATACCTACACTTTTAATTTGAGCTTTTACCGCTATCTAGGCTCAAAGTCCATAGTCTCTTTAAATTTTCGATAACTCGGCTTACTATGTTGACAAAAATGCCTAAATACCGTTTTATTAGAAAACAATTTGAGTAACTAACGATGTTATTTATTTAAGTTTTTTAATCCAACAGGATTAGGGGGATAGTGCAATCAGATAGTGAATAATTACATGTTTGTCTGTTATCTCTACAGCGATGTCATCTTTAAAAGCAACCACCAATGGTTTAATACTATTTACATAGATATGCTCCTCGTGCATTACATTACATATGATGTTTGTGCCACTTGTACCTTTACTCCGTAGTAGTAGTTAGTAGAGTTCCCACTACATCTTGACGTAAACTCTCATGCACTCAAAATTCTGAACATTATTATGCATTCAGACTTCGCCTTGTATTGTACGGAGGAATTGAGAGACGCGGATACCGCAAACTTACATAAAACTATCGTTTAAAGGTCCGGGTGTCAGAATACAAAATTACAGAAAACTATCGTTTATAGGTTTAAAACTCTCGTGCACTCAAAATTATGAACATTAATATTCATTCAGACTTCGCCTAAGTATTGTACGAAAGAAATAAGAGATGCGGATACTTCAAAATTACAGAAAACTATCGTTTGAAGGTCCGGGTGTAAGAATACAAAATTTCAGAAAACTATCGTTTACAGGTCCGCGTGTAAGAATACAAATTTTTAGAAAACTATTGCTTAAAAGTCCGGATGTCAAAACACAAATTAAAGAAAACTATCGTTTAAGGGTTTGAAACTCTCATGCACTCAACATTATGAACATCAATATACATTCAGACTTCGCCTAAGTATTGCACGGAGGAAATATAAGATGTGGATACCGCAAAATTACAGAAAATTACTATTAGTACTCTATTAGGTATCTGTAATACCTTGCGGTTGGTTCGTTCTTTTCCCAAGATTCCTGGTTCTAGTTAGTGCTAGTGTATATGCGCCTTTAGATATGTTTCGACATATTGTGTAAAGTTCACTCGATGGAAGAGATACATTTTTCAAGGTTCTTGTGTAATATAACAGTTGCTTAGCATTATAATTTATGTGGGCAAGTATGATATAACATGTTTAGTTTTGAAAAGTCCATAGATAACACACCGTCATCTATTTAGTAATTTACCCAAGACCGTTAAAAGAAGAGATTTAAATGCCAACTTTTAAAAGCTCTATTATATAACTACGTATTGCCAACAACATATACATGTACTATAAGTATAAGTTAAAAGAAATAACAATAAAAAATTAAGAAATTTAAAAAGTTATTCGTTCGAAAAATATTTATGTTATGGTTTTTGTAATGTGTGAATGAAAGAGCATGTGTGCAAGTGAAACGGAATGCTTGTACTGATAAATATAGTGTGAATGCGTGTATCGTCCTCTTCTACATTGTCATCTATTCATCTTCCCAAACACCTGAACAAGAACTACCCGCATCGCCTCATTGGATATACCAACACCGCTCCCACATATGTTCAGTTATATTGAAGTGCGTTAGAGTTAATTTGTTAAAGAAAACCTCCCTTAGTAAAACATGAAGCCTGCGCTTTTAGATATAATAGTTGCGACCTCCAGAGTAATTTTCTCAACTTCTTTGAAAGAGCATAGTTCATTCCGATGCTGAACTATTCAACCTATTTGGAAAGGTACTTACTTGAATTCATCGAAGCCATTATTGTAATTTTGTATTGCTGACGTCGTTTTAACGTTTTGTTTTAATGTCGTGAAAACTCCACTCGGAAATCGGTGGTTTAGAAAAAATGTTATATTTTTCTATAATACAACAAGATAAGATTTTGAATAATGTATCTTGGAGCAGTACAAACGCCAATTGTATTTTTCTCTTTTTTTCTGAAGATTCCCTCATTTGATATGCGATGGAAGAATTCCCAAAAATATTGTAGAGATTACGGATGTAATAATAAATCGCTTTTTGTTCCCGGGGCGACGAGATGAAATAACATTGTATTTCTTTGGAGATTAGAGCGTACCTATCGAGATAATTTTGCAAATAATTAGTTATATTAAAATGAATGTCTTATTAACCTGTTTGGAGAATGTCAGCGCTATCTCTGGTGTTGGGGATGAACGAATAATGTCAGCAAAGTATATGATAGAGAGAAAACAAAAACATTATGTAATATTATGTTGTAACTGAAGGATTTCTAGAGAAAATGGATGAGTTTGGGTACTTACTGAGTTATAAGTATGAGTATAGAGACGGGAACGATGATAAGATCATTGGCAGTAGGAAGTTCAGTTAATGGAAATTATGCAGTAGTCGCTAATGAAAAGTTGTCAAAGGAAGCGAGGCTAGCTATCGACAATGGAATTCTGATACCAAAACTGATGTTGGTATGGTTGCGAGGGATGGAGCTGGTAAAGAAATTATGAAAGTCGACTGACTGCAGTTAAGTACACATCAGATCCCCGAGGCGTAAAATAATAATAATAATGAAAAGGTATATGGTAAGACAAACTTGCTTGGCAATTCAAGTAAACATCCTACCCATGCGGTGATAGGGTGTAATGGTTAGTTAATTTTATTTTGTTTAAAAAATTTATTTTATAAAAAAATCTTTTTCTCACTTGACGGTTTGCAAAGTTTTTAAATAGTCTTTCACTAAAGAAACGAAGAAATCACGTAAATTTAAACCTTACCTATTTATTTCACCTATTTATTTCAACGTCTTTTAAAATTTATTTTCATAAAAAAAACAACTTAACGATAGGTAGGCTGTTTTGCACTTGTTTTTACAAATTTTGTACTGTGCAACAAATCGGCACTTTTTGCAGAATTTCGCAGCACTACCTATACACAACTTAACTTTTATTTTATAATTTATAGCATGTATTTTCTCCGTAGATAAGTAGAAAATAGGTATAATTATGGTAACATGAAGCCTTTTCTAGCTTTAAAAAAGCACAATATAGGTTACACTTAACAAAAATATCGAAAGAAAAAATTGACTAGTCTTTAAAAAAAATACGACTCGCCTTTTCTGTCTAATATAAGAACAAATTATCTATTCAAGGGTAAAATAATGTAAATAATGATTTTTACGTTCAGAATAACATCGGATAAGCTTACCAAAAAACATATTTTTTTACTCTAGCGTGTAGCTTTTCCAAGAATATTTTAAGCAATGTTTTTTTCCAACCTTTAAGAAGGCTGAATGTTTTTGATAAAAAAACTGATATCCTTCTAGCTATAAATGTAAACTATATTCAAATATAACCCTTTACCGCGTATTGTTGTTTATAAAAGAATTCAAACACTGTGGATTCCTGGAATACCCACAGTTAAGTAAAAATATGAAGGACGGATAGTTTCACAGAATTTGAAAAATTCATTAATTTTCATAGATGATTTTCAAGTTATGTGAAAGTTCTATTCAAGTTCTGTTATTATTCCAGTTTTGTGAAGTCCTTGGCCAATAATGACACAATAATAGAACCTTCACAGAACACGAAACTCAACTTTGAAATTTGATGAATCGTTCAAATTCCGTGAAACAACCAGTCCTAAGGGTTACGTCAGGTTGGGTTGCTTGATTAAATGAGAATATTTTTAGTTTTAAACATAAGTTTTCATTGATAATTATTGATGCTGCATAACGTCCCTTAGCTTACAACACCGCTCAAGTCGAAAATTGGCGGTTTTCACATTTTAATGCCGATAGATAGAGCTGCTCATTGCGCGTCTAACCATTGGTCACATGATATAGATTTCAGTCAATTAGAAGCCTTCATTCAAAAAGTAGTAACAGCGCGCAAGTCGGTTAGCCTCTCAACACCGCACAAGTCGTTAGTCTGTCATACATTTCTCGTAAGAGTACTTCGCGCTCCGTGATTATTATATTTTTATGTGAGTTTTATCGCTGAAAGGTCTTTGCAAGATGTTTTAATAGAAGATTAAGAGGTAAGCTATAAAATACAGTAATTTTTATTGATTATCACATAATATTCATATAGAAAGAAATCATTATTGAATATCTTCATTTACTTAAGCGGTGTTTACTAACCAGCTTTTTTAACTTGGGCGGTGTTTCAAAATGTATTTTATTTCTTTGAGGAAGCGCAATAATTGAAATACACTATAGATGGAGAAGAAATTGATTCATGGAGTTCAGGTGATGATGGTGTTTTGCAAGAAATCTAAACTCAGATCATGTGACAACATAACGAACAAAAGCGGCAATATTTATTTGAAAATTTCTGGAAGAACATGAACTGGGAGCAGCAAAGATCATTTATAACTAATCATGTTAATAAATTACCAAAGAAAATTACAAAAAATCCAGAAATCATCCAAAAGAACTGATAGTCGAACTTACGTTTTCACGATTGATAATGTACGTCAAGTCTGTAAAAAAATGTTCTTGGCCACTCTTGGCATTAAAGATTCGTTTATAAGATATTGGCTGACAAAAAAAGACTGTGTCATGCCTCCAGATTTGTCTATTTCAACCAGTAACCGCAGAAATCCAGAGAAAATTGAAGACCACAAATATGTTGAAAAGTTTTTAGCAGGTCTTCCAAATATGCCGTCGCATTACTGTCGTGCTAAAACATCACGAGAATACTTAGAACCAATTTTCTCGAACATGACACAGCTCTACCACACATATCAAGAGAATTGTGAGTTAGAGGGTAGAGAATGCCTTGGTCGTAAATTATTCGACAAATTATTTTTGAAACTCAATCTGAGCCTATTCTACCCGAAGAAAGATCAATGTAACGATTGTTGCAGTCATAAAACTGGAAACATTACGGATGAAGAATACGCACAACATGTTTTGAAGAAAGATCGAGCCAGGAGAGAGAAAGATACTGACAAAGATATTGCACAGTCCGGAGTTTGTCATGTATTCACACAGGATGTTGAATCGGTAAAATTGGCTCCGTACCTTCAAGCTAATGCAATTTATTATAAAACTAAATTATGCATCCATAATTTTACATTATACAATTTAGCAACTAAAGAAGTAATGTGTTATTGGTTCGATGAGTCAAATAGCACACTTGAAGCCTTTGTTTTTGCTTCATGCTTAGTAGACTATCTAGAGAAAGTTTTGAGCCAGAAATTATTGCCTGTGATTTTATATTCCGATGGCTGTTGTGCTCAAAATCGCTATGTTACCTTAAGCAATGCTTTATTACGTGTAGCGATTGAAAAAAATATATTGTAATTACTCAAAAGTACCCGGTAAAAGGCCATACCCACTTGGAATGTGATTCCGTACACAGTGCAATAGAGTGTAAATTAAAAGGTAAAGAAATTTACCTTCCACAACAATACATGGCTATTACTAAAACCGCTAGGAGTGATCCTATCACTTACGAAGCTCGTTATTTGGACTATACCTTTTTTACCGACTTTTCGAAAGAATTAATTTATAAATCTATACGGCCTTGTAAAAAAGCAGGTGACCCAGCGGTCACAGATGTACGTATGCTAGAATACAGACCAAATAGCACAATTTGGTATAAAATTGGTTTGGATGACGAGCTTCAGCCGTTACCACATCGTCCCACGCCAATTAACAGCACTAAACAAATAAATCACCTGCAGAAATTGTATGCAGCTAGAATACCAATTATAAATCGGAAGTATAAAGATTTGTAAGACCTAAAAAGTGTATTACCATCTAGTTGCCACTCTTTTTATGATGACCTTCCGCACAGCAATCGCTAAAGACTGCAACTAACTATTAGACTGGAGATTTCGAGTATATTTTTTTATTTTTATAATTTTATTACTATTATATCTTGTTTAGTTGGAGTTTATTAAAGACTATGTTTTAAATATTTTCATGGTAAAATAAAAAAAATAATAATAATAATTGCACTTAGGTACGCTCTAAAGGTTCGTGTGTCACCAAATAACTTTAAGCAATTGATCTCAACAATGTTATTCTTAAGATTCAGGTTATAAATACCTATTTATAACGATTGTTAATTATTTTTGAAATATTTCTTGATAAAAACTTTTCTTTGTAAATCATCTTTAATACCTTATTCCCTATCATTTCCGCAAGCAACACCGCCTAAATCTAATAAAATATCAGTCAACACAGCTCAAGTCATAAAATAAAAGTTAAAATAAAGTAAATTGTCAAAGTAAGTATAAATAATTATTTCTTAACCTCTAACTAGGGTATTTATTAAGTAATAACAGAAAAAATCCACCGATTTTTTAAAATAAACAGTTTTTTTCGTCTCCTGTAAAGTTGGTAAAAATGACTTATGCGGTGTTGTTAGCTAAGGGACGATAAGACATGCAATAAAGAAGAATAAAATAGGTGTCTTCTATGTAATTTTCAAACGAACTCAATGTAGCTCTTGATTTGGTACCTTTTGATCCTAGCACCGAGAGAGCCAATGAAAATTTCATACGCGCACTGTCTCTCTTACACTGTCGGACATGGGATATTATATTTCACTAGATCTGACATAAGCTACAAAACTAGTGATGGTGCTTTGCCGGAGAATATTTTTTTCGATATTTTATACTCTGTGGAACCTACCTGCACCGAAGGCGGCAGAATGTAAATATTATGAGTTCGCTTTGAATAATAGATTTTATTACAAATATTTTAACACTTTTTTTAATAAATAAAATATTACAAAATTTTTATTTTACAAATCGGAAATTTTTATTTTTTTAAATATGAACAGCAATAATATTTATAATATTTATTTAGAATTATATTGTTTTCTCGATTTTATATTATATTACCAGTAAGACCAGATAAGTCTGAGACATAGGGAGATCGGAAAGTAACTTAACGCCAGAAAAAATACCTTCACATTTTTAATTTGTACATTTATAATGTAGGGGTGAAATTATATAAAATAATAGTGCGATTGGCGTAGAGAAAAACATGGTAATTAAGAAATAATAAAAAAAATAATTCTTATACATAGAGGTTTAAAGAAAACTTCAATGGCCGAAATTTTAAGATGCTCGCCCCATAAAATTACCAATTAATTTCTAACATCCAAAGGATGAACAATTAAACAAAAATATAATTACGCATAAAATAGATTTCGATTAAATTGACGATTTTTGTACCAATGTAATTAAAATACACCTACTTACATACCCAGTGTAGGTTTCAAAGGGTTTCAAAATGTAATGATTTAAATTACCTTTTCTTAAAAGACTCCACGAATAAGGTTTTGGTTTTGAATACCTATGTTATAATGAAATATTTTAGACAGACGGAATTTTCATACTAATTAGTACCTACGCAGCGCGTCAAAGGAACTCATTTTCACAATCTTAATATCGAAAGTTACTTCGTACATTTACCACCACTAAAACCGCTTTGTATTATTATCATTATTTAACATAATGTCAACACAGGAGACCTTGAGCAATCAAATTTATTTCAGGGCCTATGTCATCCTTGGGGATTCTGTGTGGAGGGTCTTATTAGGGAAAAGACTCAGAGGAAGTTTTGTAAAGGAAAAAGGTATGAGGGTTGGTTGGAATACAAAGGTCAGTATGTCCAGGAGTGACTGATGTATGAATCTATCCATCCCACTTCGGTGCAAAGTGATAGGTTGTGAAAGTCTTGCTGGAGAGTTAAAAAGGACGTCCTCAAACAGTCAATCTGACCCACCACGCCATCGCCCTGGTGTAAGACCATCATTCAAAATTGAAATGTTGCTCGAATTGGCTTTAGCCGTGTTTTGTGTCTCGATCTGAATAGTCAGATACTTCCCCATCTCCTACCCCTGTCTACTTTCCACATATCTCAATTGGGTATCATAGTCTCTCTGGCTCCAGACGTTTGGGAGTCCCAACTCGGGATTCTTATGTAGTATTAACATAAATACAGAATATGGCTTCCAAAGGTAATTTGCGCATTTTTAAAAAGCTACCTTATTGTAAATTAAATTGAAAGATCAGGGCGCTTTTTGAGTGAGAGCTCAGCAATCTTCATTAGCCGCCCATCGCCGACTGTATAAAGTTAAAAAATATTATTTAAATTATTTTGTCCATAAAACTATTTGAAACATATTTTGAATGGTTTCTAATGTATATTGAAAACTTAAGATAGGTACTTCACTGTAAAAGCCCAGCAATCTTCATTAGCCGCCCATCGCGAGTTGTGTAACGTGTAAGCAGCGTTGAGAATTCGCCCTCGTCTATTGGTAGATCTACAGCTTGCTCCTGAGCGCCGCTGGAACTTCCAGAGCGTCTACTACACCTCGTTGAAGTCAGGTGTGCTTTTAGTTTTGCAATTTCGTTACAAGTTAAATAAGAATGTCTCGAAATGAACGGTTCGCCCGTTGGGAGGGGGGGGGGGGGATTCCCTCTTAAGGCCGGTGTCACAATGGGTACCGGCCAATGGAAATGGAGAATGTAACGTGATGTCGAACATGTTTATTACGAATTATTTGTCCTTAGGCTAATGGAGTTGAAATTTTACATTCTTATTTTCAGGGCTCATCAACGTATTTTCATTATTCTTCAAGTCACTAAAAAAATTAAAACCAATTATTGACATACTAATGAACAATAATGTTTTCATCACCTTTTGATCAGTTTTAGAGTAATTATTTATAAACTACTGCGACATATCGAAATAATAAATGTGATGTAAAAATTAAGAACCATCTATTAGCTTATCCAACAGACTAGATCGAATCGAAATACCATAAAAACATCCCGTGTTGTAAAACCACGTTCGGACAAAGAAACTATATATATTTTGGCAAAGGACTACTCAACGTCCTTCCTCAGCTATAAAACGAAAGTATAAGGTAAATTAGTACAAGTCAAGAATTATAGTCTATCTGAAAGAGGTCAACAGTACTAAAAACGGCGTGGAAGACTCACCTAACTAAATAAAATTAAACATCTATAGTCCACCCCAGCACAAGACTCCTTAGTGAGCAGGACTAATAAAAAAATAAAATGTAGTATCTTACTAATCTGTTATTCTTCAACAATATTTTATACTTATGTAAATCATATTTGCATCCCGAATATTTATTTTTTTACTAATTAAAAAAAAATGTGTATTTAGTTTTTCGTGTCATTAATTTTTAAATTACATGGTCTTCTTTGAATTAGTCTCAATCATTTTTATCAGCATCAGCGTAAGTACAATAATTTATTAGAAGCCAAGATTTTATTGAAAAAAATTAAAGTAAATTCAATGAAAAAATCTGAATAAAAAATATTTTCGTAAAAATCATAATTTTTACGGAAAAAAATGCAAGACTTGGGTTCGAACTTGAAAAATCGTTTTCATAGGCACAATGGCGCCGAATGGACAGAATTTTTGGAATCTTTCTTAGAATAATGGTCTAAAGTAAAATCAATATTAACAAAAATTTTTAGTTCAGAACACTGATTCTGTTGGAAGAAAAGAAGACTGAATTAAATATTTTTTTTGGGCTTGAGAGATTCACATTCTCTGTGCGTCTATTACATTTGAATAAAAAGACTTATTCACTTCAAGAAAAGTAGCGAGTGAACTAAATTTTGAAATCTGACATAGACTAATATTACTAATATTTTTTAAACTCCTGAAGCTTATTTGTTCGGATTTGGTAACAAACAGCTATCACCCGTAGAGTAAATTTGTTCGCTTTTCGGAACAGCTTTTAAGGTCTCATAGAAGTCGTTGTGTCTACCTTACTATCATAGTTAGAAATATTAACTAAACGGCGTTAGACAGAAAATACACCAAACTTCATATACAAGTTTAAAAGTTGACCAAATAATAAGTAAAATGTACATTTTTATGAAATTAAAGGTTCCGACCGCAATTCGAGAAAAAATGTAGTTTTGTGAGATTTTTACTGATTATAAAAATAGGAAACGAAAAAAAGAGGTGGCAGTGAAGTTGATAACATTTGTCAAATAAGATATTTGTTTTTTTCTTATCAGTAATTTAAATCAGTGTGTAGACGAAAAAACGTAAGGTGAGTCGTTTTTTATGTATAATTTGAAAATGTCAAAAACATCCCACTTTCTGACAGCTTCAGTAAGAAATATATCAGTCAGTACGCCAGAGGCCTGAAGGATTAATTTTCTTTTTTCATTTTTTCCTAGCAAACAATAGCTTACATCTAACCGTGAAAGTATCAATTGTTCCTTCCAATGATTTTAAATTGAATATTCTAACGTGAATCGCTTAAGCTCAAATAGTCCTTCCGTAAAATTGTGAACAGGCCTTTATCGAGCCTCCCATGCCATAGTACGTGTCTATAAGGAGTACATATGTTCTGTCTGAAAGTCCCGGCCCGGTAAAATCAAACAACCAACAGACAAGTTGCCTTGAGTTTAGTTTGCCTGTATCTCTGCACTCTGCTGAGAATAACTATTTTAGTATCGCGTAATTTAAATGTGTATGTTTAACGTTTCCCAGAAGTATTTATGTGTTTTTTTGGTAGACATGTTTGAACTATCACTTTATACTTTTATTTATATTTTTTATCCGGATTATCTAATTAAGTTTTACTAGCCAATACTGGTCTGTAGCATTTAGAAATCATAACAAATTGATAAATCCCCTAAAATATTTAGAACTTGAGTTTTGCAAAATTTAAAACTTAGGCTTAATTTGTTTTTGTTATATCTACAGGTAACGAAAATCAATGGAAGGTTGTCAGTAGAATTTGTTCATTAATTAGTTTGACACAGGTGCGCTGTTATTTATGGCTTGCTCTTGTACTTAAAAGCTCGAAAATAAAAGTTTTCAACGTAATTTTAGAAATATACAAATACGTGTTTATGTTTTACAACTGTCCCTTGTACCTAAAAAATTGCACGCGGAAACGATTGTGCAAATTTCAACTTACCGTTAGGAGTTCTATTTAAGATTATTGGCGAGATTGTCTAACATAGTTTGTCTAAAATATTCTTAGCGCTCTATCGCCATAGTGAATTTTGAACATATTCAGTGAGGATACCGAGTCATAACATTTGTTATAATATCAAAGTCGTGTCTTATCATTAATTTATTACACCCCTTAATATTAAAAGCTAATACAAAAAAAATATTATATAAAATAACTTTACATAAATATTAATTTAAAAAATAATTTGATAATGTGCGTCTCACTGGGTGCTTTACCCCATTTTGCAATTTGATAATATTCAATTAAAAGATAATACAGAGTTTTCCAATAAGAGGTGTTATTTTGAATAGCCCGCTATTTCGGTAGATGTTACTTTTGAAGCTGTCATTTTTTGACATTTGACAAGTAAAAACTACGCCATTGATAAAAATGGAACGCTTCAACAACGCATTGAAATTATTAAAATTCACTTCAGTGAATCAAATGCAAATCATCTTGAGTGATGAGGCCCATTTCCACCTTGGTGGCCTCGTCAACAAGCAAAATTGTCGCACTTGGGGCTCGGAAAACCCAAGAGTTATTGTTGAAAATCCTCTCTATCATCAACGTGTGACTGTTTGGTGCGGTTTATGTTCCGGGGGAGTCATTGGACCTTACTTTTTCGAAAATGAGGCTGGAGCAACAGTTACGGTGAATGGATTGCGCTATCGAGAGATGATTAATGATTTTTTATGGCCGAATTTAGATGGTATTGATCTGGACAACGTTGACTTTCAACAAGACGGCGCTACGTGCCACACAAGAAACGAAACCATTGATCTTTTACGATCGAATATCAAAATAACACCTCTTATTGGAAAACCCTGTATTAAATTGAGATAAATCAAAATAAAACTGATATGAAATTAAATAAAAGATAATAATACAACCGGTAATGAATCCTAAACATTACACCTACATTGAAATGGAGATTTTTTCTTATTTGATAACAGTTTTGTGTTCTCCCTGTTTCGAAATCCACTTTGGATATCAAGAACCATACATTTATTGTTTAAAAAGAATTAGAGCGTTTAAAGAAGTTTTTCGGAGGAACTGCATTCTGTAGACGTTTGAAAAGAAGAATCTTAAAATATTCAGTTTGCCGTCAGAAGTTCGGGCGAATAAGGCAAATCTGTCAAAGTTTATTCCAAGTATGCAACTGCGTTAGATGTTAATGCCAGTTAATAGTTTACAAGTTAATGCCATGACAGACATTTGTGGAACTATTCGGTTTTCTGTCTTTCTGTCTTTCTACGAGTAACTTTTAGAGGAACTAAGATATGCATTTAATTTAATGACCATAATTATTGCTTATTTTTTTAATGATAAACTAATGTTTATTAGACATGGTTTTACGCATAGCATAAAGGATAACAAATAATTATAAGCAATATAATTAGTCGCCTGAAATATCAATATAAATTGAAAATATCTCCCGAGTAAAAATAAATGCCGCCAACGGGAATTGAACCTGTGCCTTTTGATGTCCGGTCAGGTGCTCTGAAACAACTGAGCTATGTCGGTTTATTTCCAACCCGCCAAATAATTCAATATGTACTAGTACCTCAACCAACAATTACTGCTTATTATATTTTTTACAGGTGGAAAAATATAATTGTTGGCGGCATTTATGTTTACTCGGGAGATATTTTCAATTTGTATTGATTTTTCAAGCGACTAATTATTGCTTATAATTATATGTTATGCTTTATGCAATGCATAAAACCTTATATTATAAACATTAGTTAATCATTGAAAAAATAATAATATTTTAAAGTCAAAAATATTTCCCCAACAAATGAAGATATTATATGTTCCGACGCCATCTAGTGAGAAATTTAGCATTAACAAAGCCTTTCCTACAAAAATAAAGTTGGTCGTTTACAAGTGGAAAAAATATTATAAGCAGTAATTGTTGATTGAGGTACTAGTATATATTGAATTATTTGGCGGGTTGGAAATAAGCCGACATATCTCAGCGGTTTCAGAGCTCCTGACTGGACATCAGAAGGCACGGGTTCAATTCCCGTTGGCGGCATTTATTTTTACTCGGGAGATATTTTCAATTTGTATTAATATTTCAGACGAATAATTATTGCTTATTATTATTTTTTATGATTATTGATATTCAATTACAAAATACATATTGTTTAGGGAGTCGTTTTTGTCAAGTTTATTGTTTTATGAAACTGGTTTTTCAGCGTTTTTGAGGTTATGTTGCATTCTTCAGTCATTTTATTATAAATTGATTGGTTACGACATATTTTTAATTGGAATTAGTTAACGACAGCCGTGGTAAGAGCTTATACCTTCGCCAATAGTATAAAGTTTAATTCCTGACTAAATCTATAAAATAAATCAAAACTCAATATGAAACGTAATATTAAACATATTTCACACCGTTTTTCAAATGGTTCCAACTGCGAATGCAGTGGATCCAGGGCCGACCTTGAGCCAGACGGTGCCTGGCGCGAGTAAAGTTATAGGGCTCTTTGTCAAAGCCAGTAGACGCCTAGGTAGGTGATCACTGTAATTAATCATTTTCGGATGATTTTTATGTTTGTGTAGCGCTGTTTTTATTTAAAAAATTATTTCAGAGGGATATGTTAGGACTCTTAAGTTTTATTATAATTCGGCCACCGGAGCGGACTGATCAAATTACGCCCGCATAAGTCCAGTCCTGAGTGGATCACTCGCAACCCTATTTTAGGGAGTGTTATGTTGTGAAGCCAGTGATGGAGGAAGGGTCAGGAAAAAATGAGGAATGTTCGAAAAATCTCGGCTATTCAAATTTGATCGCCAAACATAGTTAAAGATATTTTTATTCTGAATGACGGCCTTTCACCAGAGAGACTGAAATCGTTTTCAATTGCGTGCGTAATTTATTTATTTATTAACGGACATCGTCCAAATTACAAAATAATAACACGAATAAAGTAAAATGAAAAATATAGGAGTAGACAAAGGTACATGAAAGAAAAGACATAAGAAAATAAAGTGACAAGTCGAATCAAGTCAAGAATACGCCGTGGGTCAGGACCACAGGACACTTATAATATTCCGTCACTTGTTTAGCGACTGGCAAAAATCATTTAGACTTATCCCAAAAAAATTAAGGTTTTGACTTGAGTTGACCAGTCTACACATTCTGGACAATGGTGAATAATATCCATAATTTGTCGAATGATGGTTGAGGAAGAGCAGTTCATTATTTCTGAGTTTTTGCGAGGGGAATGAGTTGCAGTAGAGTAGGTGAATCAATAATATCATTTATAATTTTAAAGAAGCAAATGAGGTCATTTCTTTCCCGACGGACTTCCAAAGGAGAGAGGTTTAGAGTTAGTTCAATTTCATCATATGAGT
Organism: Hesperophylax consimilis; assembly: GCF_061612785.1. NCBI lineage: Eukaryota > Metazoa > Arthropoda > Insecta > Trichoptera > Limnephilidae > Hesperophylax > Hesperophylax consimilis. The sequence goes on from NC_142840.1 coordinate 26,371,860, forward strand.
ATTTGCCTTTTTCTAAACCTAGCCTCCTAGCAATCCCTCTTAAGAACCGATGTTGAACAGATTCAATGCGTCGAATGTGGACAGAATAAAAAGGAGACCAAATAACACAAGCATATTCAAGATGGGGGCGAACCAAGGAGCAGTAAAGAGTTCTAAGGGTATTTACGTTTTTGAAGTCCGAAGTGATTCTAGTGATGAAACCAAGTAGTTTGAGGGATTTATTAACGATTGCAGTTCCGTGATCCCGAAAAGAAAGCTTGCTATCAAGATAGACACCAAGGTCTTTAATAGATGTAACAGCTGTTAAGCAAATATTATTAAGTTTGTATTCGAAGACAATCGGTTTTTTTGATCTATAGAAGGACATAATTTTGCATTTATTGACATTTAGTTTCAAACAATTAATTTTACACCAATCATTGAAAGAGTCGATATTCGATTTGAGAAGAAGGCAGTCATCGTGATTTTTTATTATCTTTAGAATCTTATTGTCGTCCGCAAAAAGCCAAAAGCGTGTATGAGAAAAAATACTAATAATGTCGTTTATAAACAAGTTAAAAAGAAGCGGTAATAATAATAATATAACTATAATTTAAATGTTTGTGAATTATGTAGTTAAAGAAATCCCTTTGGGCTGAGGCCAAGACCTCTAGATTCAAAACAAAGGAGCTCACAAATCGGTAAGTATTGTGATTGTGATGGTAAAGAAAAGTATAGCATATTTAATTGAATAAAATGTTATTTTATCTCAGTGATGAAAAACGTAATCGCACTATTCCATCAACATTTAATTGATATGATTATGATATTCAGTGAAGTTAGTTGGATGGGTATTATCATTTATGGCATCTCTGTCCGCTCGGGATATTTCAATGAGACGAAGACTGGTCAGTGAAGGCGGAACTCGTTAAAACTTTGGCCGGAAGTCCCGCCGTATCATTTTCCCGCCAAATAGCGCCATCAGTGCCTTCACACCCCCCGGCGGCCATCGCACAAACTATCTCTATAAGTTTCGCCTCCCCATACAAGATAGGTATCTAATTATGTCATGTAAGATTATAATCCTGATATTATTCGTGATGTTATTTATCTTTTCGTTTGGAAAACTATGAAAAATAATTGTTTTGTGCTTTTGGGATAGTGTATTAGATAACACGCGGGTTTAATCATTCGGAAATTTATGGAAATGTTTTCTGAACGAAAAACAACACCATTTTCACGACTTATTCTCTACCGTGTGCTACATACTATCTTAATCAATACCTTATTTCAGGTTTTTCCGAACATTTTTCATATTGGCTATTGAATGTATTGCATTAAATCGTTGACATGGAAAATAGAAGCATTTAAAATAAGATTGTTAAATAAATTAGTACAATTTCGACGACCTCCGTGGTCGAGAGGTAAGGTTCTCTACTAGCAAGCTGGAGGTCACGGGTTCAAATATTTCACAATTTACTCCTTTAAAATAATGTATAGTATATTTGTGGCACGTCCCAGAGTGGAAGATACTCTTAGTATCGCCCTTGTGTAAGACCACTATGCAGAATTCAAACGTTGCTTGAAATGGCTTTGACTGTGTTTGGTGACCAGATCTGAATTGCCCGGTATTTCTCCACCTTCCTACCACCTTCAGCCTCGCAACATGCCCCAATTGGGGATATCATATTCGTGAAAAAACACGGGATAATATAATTAAAATTAAAAAATATTATATTATAGGTACCATACAGATCCAAATTTATAGACTAGCCGATCTGGGAAAGGAAAATAAAAAGGGAGCGCGGAGGGGGCCTGATCGTTTCTTTTTTCTGTATTTTTTAATAAATGAATCTGACATGTTTTTCGCATTGTAATATCACCATTTTTCCGCAAAAATCTGCTTACGAAATCTGGTTGGATTGCTTAATTTATAGTTAAAAATACATGAATAATGATCAGTGATAGTTGTATGAATGACAGCTGATTTTATATTTTGGATATCAGGAATATTTGTAAAAATGTGATCTAAGCATGAGGGGGGCGTTGACCTTTAACATTTCTAGTATAAGAATTTATGCACGATAAATAATTGAGTTCTGCTAACATATTTAGATATGTGTCTTTATATTTACTAGAATAGTCGTTTGCAATATTTAAATTCATATCTCCAACAATAATAGTATTTTTATTTCTAAAATTTAACGGAATATTTTTTAATTCATCTATAAATTGAGGTACTATCGATGTTTGTGTACGATAAATAGCAATAATGTTATAATATTTATTTACGTCTTTAAATTCTATATTTAATATGTTAACATTACTAACATTAATTATTTCTTTAATATTGAGAACATTATACTGGTTAGAAATAAATAATCCGATACCTGAGTTTTTGTTTATTTTGTTTATTGTCGCATGGTATGTGTAGCCTGGAATAGTGTAATTGATTTCCCCTGCAGAGTGTGTCTCTGTTAAGACAATCAGAAATACTAGTTCATTTTACACTGGCGCGCAAATTGATGGCAGCGTAAAAACTTAACTATAAATCCCAAATTGTAGGAATAACGCACATCACAGACAAGCGAAATTAGTGTGTTTGATTAAGTCCGTAATAGAAACCATAGTTAAGTATAAATTAAGTGCATAATAGAAGTCATAGTTAAGTCCATAGTAGAAGTTATAGTTAAGTATAAATTAAGTCCATAATAGAAGTTATAGTTAAGTATAATAATAATAATAATGCAAAAATTATTATTATTATTAATAATAATAATAATAATAATAATAATTTTTGCATATAGTTTAAATTAAGTTCATAATGGAAGTTATAGTTAAGTATAAATTAAGTCCATAATAGAAGTCATAGTTAAGTATAAATTAAGTCCATAATAGAAATTATAGTTAAGTATAAATTAAGTCCATAATAGAAGTCATAGTTAAGTACAAATTAAGTCCATAATAGAAATTATAGTTAAGTATAAATTAAGTTCATAATAGAAGTCTTAGTTAAGTATAAATTAAGTACATAATATAAGTTATAGTATAAATTAAATGCATATTTAAACTAACAATGCAAAATCACCTCAGAGGCGCTTGTGTTACCGGTGAGTGTACTTATTCTTTCATCTCTTAATTAAAGGTTCGATTTAATCTGTTGATGAAACATTACAACAAAATTTAAATACCAAACCAATAATACACGTGTAGAAGTAAATAGATATATTGAAGGTGATCAATGAGCATATTTTTGAAGGCACTTTGTTAGCGTATTTCTAATGTCATTAAATAAGGAATGGCATTGTATTTACTACTTTGTCCTCAGATTTGCATTAGATGTTCGCCTTGGGATGGAACCCTTACACATACTACTACTGTATTGTACAGCATTATCTGGTTTCCATTACCTAAATAGATATTGTGCTGCTCTACATTAGGAACATGCTTGGAGAACTTTGTTCGGGACTAATATCACACTGCACTGGATTCGAGTAGTTCCCCCTACTCACATTTGTCACAAACAATTTCCTATTTGGGGCTGTGCGCTCTGTAGTGGATGAGAAGCAAGACAGAGGGAACTGACGTTGCCACAATCTTTAAACTCAAATGGGACTAGAAATGACTTGCTTGTCAATCTTGTCAGGGAATACGATTAACAGGTGACAGGTGGAATTCAAGCATCATGTAATTATGTGCTTGATTGGGGAGGAGAAACAGAGTTCGACAGTTTTAAGAAGTGACAGGTGGAACTCAAGCACCATGTAATCTTGTCCTTGATTGGGGAGGAGAAACAGACGTCGGGGGTTTTAAAGCTGTCTTGGGAAATTCAGAAATGATTTTTTTTGTTATTTCACAGATTTTTATAAAATGTGCTTGTTTTTTTTTTTATATATTTAGAGCAAGTTGTATATTTCATTCAGGTACGTAAATATTTATTATGGTACTTAAAAATAGTAAATTATTAAATTTGTAAATTTGCAAATGCTAATAGTACATGAAATATATTTAAAGTATATATGCTAATCAAATTTTTAATTAAAAAAATATGTAACCGACTAGAGCGTTACTACCTTAATGTAAATCGACGAAACAGAGGTAAATAGCACATGACAGGTTGAAATGTGTACCCCGCCAGATGTCGATCGTTTTGGAAAATGCAACTTCGGAAATTAGTCGAAATTAGACGAAATCAAAATCCGTAAAAAAATAATTTAAAATCAGTTTTAAATTCAGAAGAATCTAAAAATAACACTGCGAAATTTGTTGAGAACCGGAAAATCTATGAAAGATAAATTACTAATAAACACTTGACTCGCAATTATGTCCGTTTATGCACTTTATCAATGTCAGCAACAGGAGACGCGAATAGAAGCAATATATGTATAAGTGAATTTAGACCAATGACGAGTTGTTCGACAGAATTTGAAAAAATTATCGAATTTAAAAGTTGATTTTCAAGTTCTGTGATGGTTCTAATCAAGTTCTTATTTTTTTTTGTAAACAACTGGCCAACAATGGTAAAGTAATGAAACTTGAATAAAACCTCCACAGAACTTGAAAATCGACTTTGAAATTCGATAAATTATTCAAATTATTTGAAACAACACAACGAGTTTTATTGACAAAGATCGATTACTAGCGCAGAGCTCATTTCAAATTACCACTGAATATTCACATATCTGATCTACTTAATGCAAATTATATAAAATTTAATTCTGATGAGTTCTGATACTTACTAGAGACATTTAGAGATCACATTTGCATAAAAGTGGACGCCAGAAGACTTATGAAATAAAATTGCATACCCATTCACCCCGTAGGTTTTTTTCTAATAACGAACAATAAAATTTAAAATTGTGTTATTTTTAGTATTTGATGATAATTTCATAATAGATGTAAAGCATCATATACTTTTCTTCCAACGTGTATTCATAAATAATGTAACAAACTGTCGTGACATAATGTAAATTATGTTTTTATTTAAGTCAGACAGGATTTATAACTACATATTACATTAAAAGTCAACAATGCCGTCTGTTGGTATTATTTATCAAACACTCTCAGACACGGCGAAGGACCCAGAAATAATAAAATAATATGTTATTTAAGTGAATAGGATGGAATGTAATATATTATTTTGTTGACAGGGGGATTATACATATTTTAGACGGTGAAAGAATATATTAAGGTTATTTTTCTTGGGTAAATGATTAGCAAACTGTCACACAAAGGTGTCGGTCGGAGACTATACAATTTGCCCGAAACTTTTATGATGGATATACGTGGCAAACATCGCATCTACCCTCTTGTCTCCTACATCCATCTTTGCCTCTAAAGGTTGGCAGATGGGATGTGACAACAACGAGGCTAAAACGCACTTTCTGTTTTCCCGACAACCGATACATCTTCCTACATTCTTAACATTTTTATTTTTGCTATAAAAAAATAATGAAAAATAAAATGTTACTTAAAATATAATTTTTAGACACATCTGACAAGATCGTTCAGGTTATCTTTTTCACATATTTTTGAATTTTTGGCTTGATCATTCCAGTGATCATTGTCAAATCGAAGACACTTTTCCAGGTTGCAGGTTGTTCTTTTCACATACATTTGATGATTTTTAAGCTACATGATAGACATCATAAAAAATAATTATAAGAAATAATTATTCCCCTGAAATACTCATACAAATTGAAAATATCTCACTTGTAAAAATAAATGCCGCGACGGGAATTGAACCCGCAACCTTCTGATTGCCGGTCAGCTTTTCTCAACCACTAAGCTATATCGGCTTATTCCAAACCGGACAAATATGTACTAGCATTTTATTCAACAATAATTATTGCTTATTACACTTTTCCAGATATTTCAGACGAATAATTAGTGCTTATAATAATTTGTTTTCCTTTGTGCTATGCATAAAAAACCTTGTCTAATAAACATTAGTTTATCATTAAAAATTATAGAAATCTATCATTCGTTTTACTATGAAAAAATATCTGTAACTAAAAATCTGTAATCGATTTTTAAGGTAAGTATTAGACGGATATATTATTCACACGAAATAATTTATTTTTGTCTCACAGCATACCAACCATTGACTATTTTGATGAAATTTTAATAAAACTCACATCAATTTAAAAGAGATAACCATCCCATAAAAATAAATATCCTCCTTATAACCAAACTAGTATCTACCCATAAATACTAATTACTCAGCAATACTAAATTTAAATTTTCAAGCTCTCCGTTCTTGTATGCGAACTGCAAACATATTATCTTTATAGAACACTAAAAGATATCATACAATTATTACCGATTTAGTGGAATTTAGTAAACATTATTTATTTTGCTTCAACCGTGATTTCGAATTTGCAGCCCGGAATACATTAGCGAATTGATTCGGCCCGATGAATTTCGGTATAGTAAGTGCATAAGGGCATAAGCTCAAATAGCCCCGGCATCCTTAACTGTCCATCAGGTCGATAGTTGCTAAACGATGGGTCCAATTAAAACTGTATCGGTCCGCTACAATGGCGGTGGTCGGACATTTGACACTGCGGTGTTCACTGCGACTAGTTGGGCATGCGATAATTTTTGCTTTTCACGTGTCATGAAACAATGCAGCCAGGGCTCCCAAACTAGTTGTTAAATTTTTCTCTTACATATGTAGATCTAAATATAATTATTCAATTTATTAAAAATAAGTTTATTTTTAAACAAGTTCTGCTGTGCAGTTATTATTACGCGTGACGAAGGTATTATTTTATCAAAGCATCGCGTCAAACGGAAAGCGAAATATATAAAAAATAGAATTAAACATAATGTATAATAAGCGTTATAAAACCGGCTAACCGGTTATTATATTTTTAGAAAAAGAGGTTTTAATACATTAAATTAAAAATAACATAATGATTCTATAAATAAACAACATGTATGGAGGAGAAACTCGATGAAGAAGTAGTGAAAAAGCACATGTTACTTCAGTGTGTTCAAATCTAACGAGTGCCAATGATCTATTCCTTTTATAGTAAATTTGCCAATGTAATTTGTAAATGTCATTTAAAAGAGAAATGTTGGTACATTTGCATTATATTTGAACCATTAGAATTTTGTGTTTATAAAAAAAACCTTATATTATATATGTAGCATAAACTTAGCTAATTATTGTTGTTCAATATGTTTACTTTCCAATTATTATTACTCCATTATCATTCATGTGTGGATGTTTTGGATATCATTACCGTTAAACTAAATAACTAACTAACTAACCAACACGCGTTAAGCAGAGATGACGGACAACCAAACAACTCGGTCTTGGCACACACTCCTTGCCTCGTTCACATTCATACATCGTGTCATACGTAATTTTCTATTATTCTGACTCTTGACATGGCCCGACAAGTACCTGATTTGCAGATCTCCACATTTCTCACAAGATCATACATGGTTTTACCACACATAGGTACGCCTCAAGAATCTCATTTCTACTGCTCAAGTATACTTTCATCCTTTCTCTGCTAGATTCATGTCTCCCTTCTGTACATCAGTCTAGGTACCAGCACTCCATTGTGGACTACTAGCTTCGCTTCTATGAACAATTATTTGTTAGCGCCAACTGCGTTCAGTCCTCCATTAATGGAGTAACCTGCATTTACTCTTCTTTCAATATCTCTGTCAGCCTTCCCATCTCTCGTAAACATACTCCCTAAATACACAACTCATCCGCCTGCTCCAAGTATTCCTCTTTCACAACTATATTCCACACTGTTTTCGTACTCTCTCTTTCAAACGCCATGACTTTAGACTTACTTACAATCATCATTAATTCATTCTTCATACATACTTTGTTCATCCTAGACACGAGAGACTGTAGACCTTCTATTCTGTTAGCAATCAGCACCGCATCATCAGCATACAACAGGCAACATACTTTCAGATCACTCAAATTCGCGCACAATCCCACCTCTTTCAATTATTGTATACAATTATCCATGTATGGATTGAATAACCATGGTGACATTACGCAGCCTCGTTTAATACCTTTTGTGATATCAAACCACCGTTCACCCTAATACATGCAACATTTCCATCAGACAGAGACGCAATTACCTGTGTGAGATTCGTTTTCACTCCATACTTGGAAAACACCTTCCATAGCTTTTTCCTTTCGACTCGGTCGTATGCTTTTTGTAGATCTACAAAGGCACAGAAAGTTTCTGGTTTTTTGCCAGAAACTTTTCAGTGAGCATACGAAATGAGAAGATTTGTTCCATGCACCCACTTCCACTCACGAAATTCCTGTTTTATGCACTAACAAAAAGGTTACAAACGGCTATAATAATAAATGGAAAATGGTAACTTAAATTAGACGATTAATTGGTAGCCCTAAATGTAAACAAGTACTATTGCAAATACTGGTATTTTGGCATTTACTTTAACGTAATAGGGTGTACACATCATTTCAGAAATTAAAAAATTATGCTGAAAAGCTATAGTTTTAGGAAGATACAAAATGTTTATTTTAATCCTGTGGAAATGAGGGCAATAGTGCTAATTATTTTTTTGGTTAAAAGAAAAATAACTGTGTTTTAATCATATATTATAAAAATTCTAAAGAATGGCAGATTATTATTGTTTCAATATTTAGAAATAAGTAAAATCTCAATATTAATGCAGACATAATTAATAAGCAAAAATAAATTCTGATGGCCATAATGTCTTAAATCCATTTTTGTCAAAATAACCTAATTACATCTTTGAATAACATCATAATTTATAGTTCCTAAAAATAATACGTTTCTACCCCACATATTTATAGGGATAACCATAGTCATAATGTCTTAAGTACTTGTTACTTTGAGCCAAATATTCGTAAATAATATATATAAAATACGCTTGAAACAGTGTGGATTTAAAATTTTTAACTGTAAAAAAAATTCATCCTAACTCGGAAGTAACTTGAAAATTATAAAGTGTATCTACTGTTTACAGATGAATCTACCTCCAATGGAAAAAAAATCCTGGAATAAAATGAATTTGTACAAAAATATTAAATGAACAATTTTATCTGTCATTCTATTCACGTGATAATAATACATGTGACTATGTCATTCTCTCGAAAGTCACTTCAAAAGTTCAACAGTCGGAGTCAGTCGAAAAGGAAAAGCGAAAAAACTGAACTTAATCGATGCTTCTAATCGACACAAGCTTAAATTAAAGATGAAAAACGGCACGGGAAAATCGCAAATTGAAGATAGTGATGGCTTATCTCCAAAAATGTCTGCGCACGCTTTATTTGATGAATAGTTAAAGTAAAAAGTAATTACTTACTATGTCAATATAAAGAAAATATTTCAAAATAACTTGTGGAGATTCTTTCCAGATTTAAAAAAACTTTTGTCATTTTTTTTTTAATACGAGAACGTAAGAGAACTTTTCGTTTTAAGAAAAAAGATGAAATCTGGAAATACCTTTGCCATATCCAAAACGGTGTGGATTTAAGTGCTCAGAGAACATTTTGAACAATTATTTTACAAGATATCATTTGAAAAAACCGAGATTGATATGGTCGATTTGCGTCGGAACATAAAGAGAGATACTTTTGACATTCCGGATACCCCCTGCCTAAACTGTGATTGGAAGGATACCGGAAACTGAATAGATTTCCTTGACATGTGTGTTCCATGCAAGACCAAGAACATTTCTGAGAGCTCGGTTTTGGACCACTTGCAGGTCAGCTATCAGTTTCTTTGAGGCGAAGCCCCAGATACAGCAGAGATAGGATACGTGTGAATGTACCATGGCATAATGCACCGAAGTAAGTAAATAAATTCGTAGTAATCCTTGAAGCCTATTCAGTACACCGGTTATGAGGGTAATTTTCTACAAACACTTATTTATATAATACATTTATTTTAATACTCTTTTACAATACATCATTTTTAAAAATGTTATCCATGTTTATGTATAATTCCTTTAAACGCTTTTTTTCCCTTTATTTTGTTATCACTGTAAGCTGATAACAAAATAAAGGGATACAAAAATGAGTATTTACATATTATTTGCAAAATCTGGTGATCATGTAAAAATAATATTATTACCCAATTAAGAATAAAGAGTTGATTGTACATCAAAATAAAGTGATGTGAATGAAGTTCTTTGTCTTTTAAGTAAATACATAATGCCATCGCTAAGTGAAACTCATTTGGATGAACCGTTTCTGCGAAAAAATGGTTATTATTTGCTCGCCTCAATCAGAAGTGTTGAAACATTATGCCTAGTGACAGTTAGTTATTTTCGTAACGGGGATATGAACCTGGGACCTTGTCCTAATGTTTTTTATCCATGTGATGCGACGATAGGTAAAAGTAGAAACACACTGGGTTGGTGAACGCTATGTAAGCAATACATTACGATGTATGGACTAATTACAGTAGTTTTATATAGAAATAGATGCTTTAGAAACACAGTTGTCACACAGATAGAAGGGGTGGTGTCATGCCTCCAATTAGTTGATTTCACACTTATGAGTAGTATTACCTACGCATCTTCTGTTATGTTTGGTATACCTATGGTTTTTTGTTTTGACAGTCTAATGAAATAATATACTATGTAAATCGTACTCATAATTCACGGAACATATAAACATAGCCTAAAAAATAAACGTCAAATCAACTGAGGCGTCTGCATCTGCGTCGCAACGCCTAGCATCAGTCTACACCAGGGGTCTCCAAACTTTTCAGCCGGAGGGCCACATTGACTAATCTAGTGAGTTCGGAGTGCCAAAACAGTTTTAATTTCTAGACACCCATATTTTCGTCCTAGGGGGGGGGGGGGATAGACAATAGAATTTTCAGGGATGAAAATATAGCTTTAGATAACATAGCTTTGAAGATAATTTGTTGATACTCGTTTCTCAGACCTTGATATCATTGCGAATTAAATGAAGATTTTTCAAAAAAAAATCCTCTTGATATATACACCGTTTGCGCCCGTATTTTTCGCGCGATACTTGTGGACGCAATGTATTGGTGCCAAGTAACTCGCCAACGAGCATATATATTCGCACGAAAAAATTCGCGGAGTTTTCGAGGAAGGTCTTAGCCATTAGCTGTCGCGGGTCCTTGATGACACTGGTCATAAGATGTCGCGGGCCGGATGGATGACACTGGCGGGCCGGATACGGCCCGCGGGCCGTAGTTTGGAGACCCCTGGTCTACACGATTACCTGGGAACGTAGTAATGCGTGCATCACGTACGTCCACCCAGTGTCTTTCTACCTTAATACTGTTTCAATATGTCTCGCCATCAAAGTGCGCTGTGAAATTTTATCATAAAAAATAATAATTAAAAAAATATATTAACTTAACACTAAAAAGAATCTCTTTTCCAAGAAGTGGATTGTACAAAACACAATCGAGCAAGAAGGTACTCGAACCACAAAGCAGATAGTAGATACAAAGTATATTGAAGATACTCACACCTCCTAGGAAAGTTGGAGAAAGTTCCACTGCTAAACTGTCTGATGCCATCTGCTTACTTTCAAGGAGTCGGGTACCGGCGGCATCTCGAACCAGAATGTTTCTTTACGACTTTTAAACTACAAGGTGTGAATGCAACAGGAAAACCCGCCAGCTTTCTCCTTAAAAAACTTTTCTAACGTATTTCAGTTTGCATCGTAAAATTTTTAGCCGCTGTCTGTGTGAGTTGTTCTCTAGTTTACGCAGAAACGCTTTAAATGTACTTTTACGGTTATGATTCTTTATAAAACGAGTATTATTTGAAACTTGTTATGTTTGTTTTGATAGATTTGTCCCTAGGTAACAAATTGTAACAAAAGGATATTAAAAAATTGTAAATAAGAGAAGATTCAAATTTCGTGTTTTTTGAATATCGTTAAAGTAAACTTACCTTTTCAAAATTATTTGTACTGTTCTGATATTTATCAAGGCTCCCATTATTAAAATACAATAATGTAACAGTGTTATAAGGTTAGTCCTTTTTTATTAATGGCATGCAAACGAATTGTACGTGCATTAAAAAAAGACAATTAAAGAAAAATCTTGCTGAAATTCATGAAACAGTTTATGCAGATAAATGCAGATTTGCACTAAAATATAATTATGTATGTAGCTTGTAAATGGGTAAGAGGCTTATTTAGTCACCATATTAATAATTAGGTAAATATAGGTTAGGTGCACTTTTTCACTTTCACTTTTTCACAAGTAATTTTTATAAAGTATCATATTTTATTTTCAATGGGTTTATAATTATTATGTTAACATATTATTATAATAATAACACTATAATACGACAATGAAAAAAAAACTTTTGAAAATGTGACTGAATGACAATTTCGTAATAAAATTTTAGTCATTCAGAATATGACCGGTCGGTGGCCGAGTTGACATCGCTTTTGGGCCCACCCAGGCGTAGTGTGTTCAATTCCTTGGCTGGCTAAGTCCTCCATCACAAAAAAGCAACATTTTCAGCTTACTGTGGTGGTAGTAGGAGATTTTCAATTTTTAGTGAGTTAGTTACTTAATATCTGAACACGTGTTCAAGCAGGTGTCCGAATAAATATAATTGACGAGGTGCCAAAATATTATTATTTTGAAGAACACGGCTTCCGACTTCATTATGACATATTCGTGCTTTACTGATAGTTTGTTATGAAATTGGTCAAATTATTCGTTATGGGCCTCTAGTACCGTTTTTAACAGGAAAATTAATAATTTGACCAGATTTTTATTAAATTAACAATATTTCATATCGGTAAGATTTCTCTGTGTAAAACATAACGATTTGCATTATTAACGTAGTTATTTTTGATATTACATTTTGGAAAACCGATCGTGATAATAGTTTTCATGGAAGTTGGCTGCTTGTTTAGTCATTCGGTATTTTGGCTTTCAGGATTTGTGCGATAAGGAAAATGACGTTCTTAGATATGACACAAACTGACGAATCAAAAGCAACAAGGCAATAACATGTTTCTAATGTCTTCTTCTATCTCACACCACGAGATATGCGCTATTTACGCCCTAACAATGCTAATATAATAAGGTAGCTGCTTATTACATCATAGTTTCAAAGGATATACGGATTTAATCCTTGATTGTATTATGATTAGCAACATCTGGGAGCTAAGTGAGTGCACCCCTTTGTGTTCGGTGTCTCGAGTGAAACGGGACCTACCCCATTGTACTAACATACATCCCCTATATCGCAAGGCATTGGCACGGCAGTGCTTATTAGGTTCGGAGTACTGTATTGACGAAGGTGCTGATATTTATAGGGGTGTGTTGTATTGTCAAATGACAAGGTGAATGTGTCCATAATTGTCTCGTTATTTAACAACATAGGTAATTCTATAAGCAATATTTATAATGTGTTTCAAATATATAACTAGGTATATCAAATATTTCAAGTCAAAATCAGTACACGTAAAACAGTACAAGTACAAGAAAATAAAATAAAATGTATCTAATAATAAATAAACAATATATACAAAAAACAAAATAAACAACATATATATAAATACCAGGCTGACATCCCCAATTGAGTTACGCTGTTACGCTAACATGAGTGGAAAAGGGAAGGAGACAGGGGAGAGGATATTTAAGAAGAAATGTACTAAAACCCGGCTATTCAGATGTGGTTACTAATATGCTTTATTGTAATATCAAACTACGTTTCTATTTATAATTAAGGTAGCCTCTCTGGAACAAATATGTTACTGTCAACAATCAGTTTATCTTTGTTAGGTATTAATCTTATCTGATAGTTATTATACGCTAACATATTTTATAGAATTAAATGTTTAATTTATTTGTTTATTTATATATACGCCTAAAAAGGCTTATACATAAAAGTGATACGCGATGCAGTGTACATAGGAGAATATCTGTATTATACAGGAGATACTGACAGTAAATAGATGTAATCCATTGTAAATTAGGTACAAAATAAACAGTTGAAAAATTGTGATTACAAGTATAATAAGAAAATATTAAGACATGATTAAAAAAAAGAAAACTAAATAAAAAAAAACTAAATATGAAGCAATATTAGTAAAACGTAAGAGTAACATAAAATAAAAAAAAAAGAAATTACAACAACACTACATATGTATAAGACAAATCATTAAAAATAATTTACCAACGCTACTCTAATTTGTAGGATTCGACAGAGTGTTGGTATAGATTATGCTTTATTTTATAAATGGAGTCAATAAATAAATCAATAACACCCCTATACTTGTTGCCCAGATCATGCATCCTATTGGTCAGTAAGTGTGAGTCTGATAGTTGGTCGTGTATGTATTGCAAAGAATGTTATATTTTGTCTTGTATTCCTAGTCGGCACATGGAGTTTAATAGTGGTAACGATGGCAGGAATATCAATTAAGTTGTTAATGACTCTGTGTAACACAACCAGGTCTGAAATATTTCTCCTGTCAGACAGTGTTATTAGATGCAATTGTTTAGTTAGGTTACAGTCATATTATCAGAATCTCATCAAATATCTTTTCAATATTATTACTCCACGAATTCCATAACAGCATAGCAATATTTTACAAAAACATCCAATTTGAAAAAAATCTGTCCAGACAATTTACTTCACAATTTTTCCATTGCACGAAGAATCTATTAACATGAAACACTAACTTAGATTTTTATAACGCCTTGTTTAATTGTAAAGGAATTTGGATGATTTTGCAACTATTTGTAGAGGAGCCTTTATGTAATATTTAATATTAAAAAATAGCTCATTGCTATTATTATAACTTAGCTATGTTTATAGTCCTTTTTGATAAAATCTATCACCTTAAGAGCTCTTCATAAATATTAATTGCCATATTTATTGCTATAGCTATGTATATTATTTTGCTAATAACTTAAAAGAGAGCTTTATTGGTAACATCAAGTTGCTTTGGTCATCAACCAACCATTAAATATATTTTTTTAAAACACGAATTCATACCGCACAGAAGTTTTAACTGCACTGCATCTAGGAAGAAGGACGGTTCCCCAAATTTGGGAAAGATGTGAGGCCGAATAGAGGGGGGAGGGGAAGTAGATAGGGAAGAGGAAGAGTGGGAATTACCTGGCTATTATGATCTTGTCAACAAATAAGGCTAAAGACATTTCAAGCAACGTTTAAATTCTGAATGGTGTCTTTCACCAGGGCGATGCAGAGAATATCTACTTATAACAGAATACTAAATGTTGTTCGAAAAGGGAAATCTTAACTGGATATGGTTGTAGATTCGCATGGCTAATTGTGTCTATTTATCTAAGTTCTATAACAAAAATCCACGAACACCTCAGCAAATATTCTCCTATTAAGTGATATGTTCACAAAACACTATGACATATAAACCATTTACAGTACACACCATTCGTACTTTTTACTACATGATCTAAATGCTTTAAAAATGTAATTAATTTCAGCTTTAAACTGAATTAAAAAAAGATTTTTATTTATTTATTACATAAAATTAGATACATGTATTTAGTAAAAATGACAAGATAATAATATTGCAACAACTGGATAAGTATGTTAAAAATATGTACAAGTGTTATTATGAATTGTAGGCCGATATTCGTTTCTACCTAGGCAGATTGCCCGAAGGAACCAAATGCTGTTAAAATTGCTAAACATTTATTCTGTAAAATTAGAGTTTTTTTTTTATCAAAATTGAATATATATATTAAGTATTTAATAAATGAGCCATTAATAGGTAACCATGTAAAATTTTAAGTGACATTATTTAATAGTTTTTCAGACTCCACCCTTCCCAAACCATTTAGTTATTATCGAACCGATGAAGGATATTTTGCATGTTTTAATATTGAATTCTTGGGGATTTTATTTTATAATTTCTATAAATATTATTATATAATTCTATTATACTATTTATAAATGTACTTTCTGAGCCTACTAACTTTGTTATAGATTGTTAAGATTAATATCTTCTTACTGCAAAATTAACAATGGCATGTTATTTCTTGAACCCATTGAATTGTAATCAATATCTTATTACTGTTTAGCCGCAAACCGTGAAGTCCCAGTGAAGCAAACGTCATATTGTCATGTTCTGTCCAATTGCCCGGTGATGGCATTTACATGGATATTGCATTTGGGAGACATGTATTATATTACGTTGCATTATGATATGCAGCGACGGAGCTCGGAACAACATACATTTTATTTAATATTTTTAATTTTATCAACTTAACTAAAATATGCAGATTGTACATAAAGATTTTTTTAAATATATAATAACAGTGTTAAATATTTTTTAGAGCTGAATCTTGTGTTAGAAATGCGAAGAAACGTTCATAGGTAAATAACGTTTTTACAGAAAATAATACATACAAAGGAGAAAAAAAATGTAAAGAGCAAAAAAGGGTATCTAATATTGATTATATTAAAAAATAATTATAATTTATAACAAAGTATCAAAATTGAGAAATATTACACCATATTACAATGAATACTAATTGAGAAATACTTTTGAAAGAGTCTTTTATTGTACTTTTGAATTTTGTATGCTTTGTTTCCAATCTTACATTGACAGATAATTCGAACAATTCTTCAAATAACAAAGCTCATTTTTTAAGTTCTGTGAAAGTTTTTCAGGTTCTCTTGTTATTTCAGTTCTTTCGTGGAACTGGCCTATAATGATATAATAATAGAACTTGAATAAGGCTTTCACGGAACCCGAATATGAACGTTGCAATTTGATGAAATGTTCAAATTCTATGAAACAATACATCCTAAGACTATTGATTGAAGGCTGTCAATTATTTTTCCATCGTACGTTTATATTGTACGAATACAAATGGCATAGTTTAACTCCACTATTGAAGAACTAGCGTAGACCCGTGAAAAATCACGGGATAGTGTGAATTCTTGATACATGAGTTCCAATTTTGAAAATGATGACAAAATAATTTTCTGTTAAAATATTACATTATAGGTAGGCACTTCTACGCTTATCCGAATTCTTGACATTAAATTCAAAACAAATACGAGTTCAGACCAAGAGTCACTTTTAATTAATTAATTACTTAATTAATTTTACAATCAGAGACAGACCCACAACCAAAATTAGTATGTTTGACGAGGCTTCTTACCTTCTCCTTGATTCTTACAAATCAAAATGTAAATTTATGATATCTTTTCAGAGATCACAAAATTAGAGTTTTTGCATTATTTTACATTCCAAAATTAGCAAAAATAGAACTCTCATTGCTGATGTCAAAATTACATCCAAAGTAGGACTAAACGACCATCGTAAAAAAATTGATGTGTATATACATGTATGAAAACAGCTAACGGAATAATTCAGAGTTAAACCAGTCATTAAATTTGCAAGCAGTTTGCAGGAGCAGATAAATAACATACAGGAGGTATCATAGATAATAAGCATTTCAGAACCAAACTCATTCCGAATGCTTTGAATATAACATTTCGCGGTTATAGGAGGAAAAAAACGGCCTTTGCCATGCCTAAACATTTCCACTTCGTTTTTAATGAGTGGTTAAGGTTGTAATAACCCAATTAGTAAGAAATTACTCCTCGCTAACGAGCCGGTTATCAACCGGTGCCGTTATTAACATTTTAAAGAAATTTTCAGCCCAGTAAAAAGGTTGAAATATGTTTCGTTTCAGCAAGATGGCAGCAAACTGAAATAGCCTCCATTTAAAGATGGTGGCAGAAACAAGCGTTGACAAGCGGCATTGAAAAATGTTTTTTTAAATATAATGTTATGTTTTCAGACCACCGAGCGCATATTAGTCAAACGAATTGAATAGCGGGAATGTAATTCGTTACGCAAGCGGGGTAGTTGTCATAGGGTGGTTTTCCAAAATAAATTTATCTAAAGGTTTTAAATTAATTCAGTTGCTATTTACAAAAGAATCTCCATAAAAATGATAAGGGTTTTAAATTTTATCCCTTTTAAGGACTCATCAAAGAGATAAAAGTACTCACTTTTAAAAATACATACGTTATTTGAAACATACTCGTATAGCTTACCGTCGCCGGTTATTTTTAAGAAAGCTCAGATTAAATAAAATTTGTATTTGATTTTTTTATTTGTAATTTGGTTTTTGTAGAAATTGACTTTAATTAATCTACCTACACACTTATGTTTCTCAGTTTTGCATTAACTGAAATGTTATTATTGTTTTTTTTTGCTTAGTAAATTAATTTAATATATTGACACAAAAACTTTCCACCTATCTGTAATTTTGGAGGTAGGTATGGGTACCGTCGTCCCGTTAACCGTTAATTGGATAATCAACATCTTGTAACATGCCCGTTAAAAAAATGATGATAATGTTGTATCTCAGTCGAAGTATGAAACAGTTAAAAGTGACGATAGTTGATATGGTCGAATTAGGTCAGTAGTCAGAGCACTTCCTCGGCAAGGCAGAGGTCCCGAGTTAAATTCGTAGATGCGACTGAATATTTTTTTGTTTAACATTTTTCGTTTCAGAGACATTAATGTTGTCTTCAATGATTGAATATATTATATTTATAAATAACCTTTTTTCGTAGTAAGCCGTGTTGTTTGACAGATTATTGAAAAAAAAACACTTTGTTTTTAACAAATAATTTAAATAAATCTGTTTACCAACCGGTTTCGCTTGGCTGAAGGTTCATCAAACGGACTTACCAATTTATCTGTTGTTCGGTATTCATTTTAAAAAAATGAACCAAACGTGTAAAATAAGTAAATAAATTCTGAGTGACTGAAAAGGTGAAACCGTAAAATATATATAATATAAAACCGTTTAAGAATAAAATAAAATAATTCAGAATTTGCCCAACATTTATCTCCTAGATAAGAATCACAGACTCAATGATAATATCTAGCCAACAACCTAACACATAAAGGCCGTAAACTCATTCTTTTAGAGAAGTTGGTAATTAGTAAAAATCCTAATAATTGGTTGTTAAATGAACAAATATATAATTCGCTGCCGCTCGGAACACTATGGAACACAAAAATAGAAGTGCATGAAAAAGAAACCCCTGAGTCATACAAATTATTTATTTGGAAACTTAATGTCATCAGTACCTATAAGGACATATTACAAATATATGGTCTATAAGTTGCTTCGCCATATTTTGGTAACGCCTTAAGAAGGCGAAACAGCTGTCACGCTTAGTAATGATTTCAGTA
Organism: Hesperophylax consimilis; assembly: GCF_061612785.1. Taxonomy (NCBI): domain Eukaryota; kingdom Metazoa; phylum Arthropoda; class Insecta; order Trichoptera; family Limnephilidae; genus Hesperophylax; species Hesperophylax consimilis. The sequence continues at coordinate 26,391,049 of NC_142840.1, forward strand.
CAAAACTTGTTTAAAATTAAACTGTTTTTTTTTTGTTGTAAAATTAACCGCCTCACAACGCTTCCTAACCGGGTGGCGACATAGCCCCCCTGCCGTTATAATTACACAGGTAGTGGCGTTCTTGAAAAGCGTCACATAAAAAATGAACAGTTATAATATTATTGAATATACAGGATGTCCGGGGGTAAAGCGCTTCAACATGATGGTAGAAGTAAAAAAGATGGATACAAAATTAAAAAAAAAAATCAAAAAAATTATCTATCCTTTTGACATCTACCATCGTGTAGAATCACCACCCGATGTTTGTGTACTTTACCCCCGAAAACTCTGTATAATTAAAAAAAAATGTTAAGTAGAGTAATTTTTATTTTATTTTATTTACTTCCTTTTTTTCTTGGAACCTGTATAACTTTCAGTCTAATGTTTTCAGTTTCGTAGACTGTACGTGTGTACACGTGCAAGTCCGTGTTTAACACTTACCTAACAAATAATAAGGGAAAAGTTTGTATGCCTCAATTCTTTCCTAAGTATTTCATCTAGCACCGTGTTCCATAATTCAACGCTACATGCGAGCTTTTACGTTTCAATCGTATGCAAGTTTGCATAATCCGACCGTAGTGATTCTATTAGCGAATTCTAGTATTTTGGGTAGATTTGGCATTCTGTTAAGCTTTTCAGGGTAACCAAACGCGACATAAAAATAATAATGGTATTTAGCTGATTTATATAGCGCTGATTTCGTGAATAATCACCTCATGGGCGCTGTGTAAGTATAGGTATTGCATAATAAATATAACTGACCCAAAACCTGCATCCATAATAACAGGTGACTTCCATCTAAGACTTACGTCTTCTGACTTATGACTAAGGCTTATAACTAATGACGATGATTTACAGATGTGGCTTAAAGTCGGAGACAACTAACAAACTTACATTTAAAAATACATGTTTGGGTTTTGAGCGTGTTGTCAGTATTTAGTCAAAAATAATAGTTTTTTTTTTTTTTTTTTTTTTTTTTAATAATAACTCCACACAGGAGGCCCTGAAGAAAATAATTTCCCTCAGGGCCTATGTCATCTTTGGGGATGCTGTGTGGAGGGTCTTTTTGTGGAGAGGAAGGAGTGAACATGGGTCTTGAAGAGTCCCAAGTTGTAGGAGGGAGGAAACACAGAGGCCGGCAGTTCGTTCCACAGCCGAGCTGTTGAACCTAAGAACGAATCGTAGAAGCGACCCGTTCTCATGTGACAAATGTCAACCGTGTACAAATGTTGGGCCCGCGTTTGGCGTGTATCCCGACTACGCACCGGTGCCGAAGGGATCAATGACGCTAGTTCCTCAGAGCATCTTCCATTGTAATACCGATAGAACAAGGACAGCATACCTACCTGACGCCTATGCTCTAAAGATTGCAGTCCGTTTGTTAAGATTGGGGAATCTATCAAACGGACCGCCCGTTTCTGCACAGAGTCAAGGGTTAAAATAAAAAGAAAATAAAAAGAAAACAATACTCTGTAGGTATATATACTAACAGGGAACATAGAAGTAAGGTATTGCTGTGAGACGAATCAGTTAGAGGATTTTATAAGTACATATAATATTCTACATATTAATAAATACTCCTTGTAATTTTATTATAGCACCAGAAGAAGAAGGAAGTTCCATGTACTATTTAGATGTTTTTGTAATTAATTTTATAACATGGGTGCAAAAATGCGCTTATTGGGTTAGCTGGATTTATAGAAAAGTATACATATATATCTTAAATGAATTAATGAAATTAATCGTCAATTATTTACACCTATATCGTAAATTAATAAAATTAATTAATTAAATAAATCGTCGATTAAATACATATGTATCTTAAATTAATTAAATCGACCGTCGATTATACACAAATATGTCTTAAATGAATTAATGAAATCAATCGTCGATTATATAATGTATGATTTGAGATTTTCACGGCCAAAAGTATTATAGTGATTTGTTTTTGCCTTTTTTAGCCGTTTCGTTTCGTTTTGTAAAGGAGGTAGTGCGCTACACGGCACAATACCCCAAAAAAAAATCACTATAAGTCGATTATATCCATATATATCTTAAATTAATGTAATGAATTGTCTTTACCGCGAGATGGTTTACCGCCCGCCAATTAAACAGATTCACGTGTTATGTTTCTACAGATATTGTCCATTGGTAGGTAAATCAATAGCACTTTGACTTTATCATGAGTAGTTGAAGGACATTGCAAGATATTTTATTTGTGGTCATCGAAAATTAAATAATATTAAAAAAATGGAAAAAATGCAGTATTTTAATAGGATGACGAAGTTATGGAAATGAGTGTCTAAAAAAGTAAGTTTTTAGTTTTGATCTGAATTCATAATATATATTATAAGTGAAGACGAAAATACTATTAGTAAACATAAACGAAACGCGAAACGTAACAGGATACAGAAAAAAAGGTATTGGCCGCAACTGGGAATCGAAACCGGAATCTTTGTCTTAACGGGACAAAGCCTCCAATCTTCAGTCCATTATGACCTGACATTTTTACCTCAATTTTGTCGAAAACATATTTCAATCTCAGAATTAACAACGTTATCCTTAACAATTTTTCCCATATTAATTTGAAACCTTCAATTTTATAATAATGTATAGAGAATAACAAAAATTAAACTAAGTTCATCTGGGAAATAGGCCTCCGTGGTTGAGTGGTTAAGATTTTTGGCTCCGAATCCGGAGGTCACGGGTTGAAATTCCGGCGTGCGCAAGTAAATTATATTTGATTAATTTGCGTTATTACACAATTTCTTCTTTTTGAATATATTATATTTATAGCAAATTAATGGTAGATACTTTCAGTATCGCCCTGGTGAAAGACCACCATTCAGAATCAAATCTATTTAAAAATTTGAAAAAAGTTACCATATCTAAATATCCTGGTACTTTCCCCTTCCTCTTTCGATCTCCTTCACCTCTCCCCTCTCCCTACTACCTTCACCCACACAACACACTCTTATTGGGAATGCCATCTCAACAGCCCCATATGGTTGGGAGCAGTAGGGACTTTTGTGCGGTGTTCACATAAAAAAAGTGGGTGGGAAAAAAACGGTAGATACTACATGATATATCTATGTAGATGAAGGTACCAAATGTATAATTACCATAGACTAATTAATAATTACCATAGACTAATGATAACTACTCACATTTTTATCAGAACATCACGAAGCTTTTATCCTGGTTGAGAAAAGAACATTTTTAAATTATTTTTCCTATAATTAATCATATATATAAACTAACAGAAATCTGTTTTATGAATCAGTAAAATCTTGCGAATTGTGAACACTAGTGTCATAAAATTTGAATAGCTTTACTGTTTAGAATTTATTGTACGGCTTTGTAATAAGCGCTCAGAAAAAGAAGATGGTTTGAAAGGAAGTTACGTAAATACGAATGTTAGAGGGAGCGCGCTAATACTAAAAAAAACGATAATAATTAAAAGAAAATGACGAAAATATTAATAAAACAAGACTGTTTTACAAAACAGCAAAAATCTTACGAAAAATTCCTATATTGCCTTTAAAGATACATTGTAAATCATTTCATACCTATAATATATTGAATAACAGAACAAAATATGTTTTAATTAATTTTCGGAGCATACTTTGCTATTTTATTCCATCGAGGGAATTTCATGTAATTTCCGCTTTGGCTTTACAAATATATAGATATTATATTAAAAAATAACATATATTTTAAAGGGAACGTTAAAACAAGTATTCAAGAAAAATTTGTTATAAATTGGCAGAAAATTGGTTAGAAATTCAACTTCAAAAATTTTTAAGTGTATTTTGTTAGTAACTATGTCTTATAGCATGACCCTTTTAATTAGAATGGAACCTATATTGAACGCTTAAGAAATAGGAGATTAGGCTAAGAATATTAAAAAATAAAACAGAATTTATATATTAAGGTCCGAATAAAAAGTATAGAAATATATGCTTCCTGATACTTGATCCTTAATCACCTCGCAATGTTTGGTTGCCCTACACTTCGGGCAAAGACTTGTGGCGGAAGATTTATCTGAGATTGGTCTGGATTCAGCTAGATCAGTAGGAACTTTGCTTCAAGCTGGATGCTGTATGCTGGAGACGCCATACAGCGGTATTGTGCAGGGGATTGTAAAGGATAAACCACCATTGGTGCAGGGTATGGGAGATTATACAATGGGCGTAGGGCGCTTTCGGGTGTAAGCAATGGTAAACCGAAGGGTTTGAATTGGCGAAGTCACGGAAATATGTAGGACACAGAAATCTGTAGGTCTTAAAAAATGTAAGGTTGTAGTCCAGACGCATTTTTACTCGAATTTTGTATATTTTCATAGTTTTGGTTTAACACATAAACAAGGAATGCACGGTATTTGTTGTGTTGGGTAGGTGTTATGAAAATATTTCATGAAATTACTGAGAATATAAAATTAACATTTTTTTAATGTTACAACGGTACAGGAGTCCCATTTGCACGAAGCCAGCGGGACTAAACATTAGACAGAATTCATAAGATCATGATCAGAATTCAGAAGAGTTAGAGAAACACGACTAAAGTCATTTCGAGCAACTTACCGGTTCTGAATGGTTATCCTGCTATTCCACCAAGTCAGTGAAGATGTCAATAATAATAAATGTTCAGTTTGTTAGCAGATCATCCCTTACCATTGTTTCATTATTTTCTGAGCATAGCAAATCGTCGAAACGCCGTGTTCATTAAATTTGGTAAGTAAGTATTTAAGTACGTACTTACAAATCTTATGATTTGAGAGAAAAAAATGGTGTTGAGTTGTTAAATAAGAGAAAATTAGAAACACATTTTTGGACGTAAAATCTACTGTTTACAGAACTACTAGTCATTATTTAGTCTATTTTAAATCTGACATAAATATTTATCATAACTAATGTAAAGCAGAAAAACTAAATATCTAGTTTGGTGGTAATCCATGTTGTAAAGTTTTGAGCCACGTAAGGTTTTGGAGCCGGCTGTACAGCTTCAGAGGTAGAAACATGGGAATCTAATTATTAGCTCAGGTAGGGTCGGCAGATTATGCCTTAACACGGGGGACATTCAACAATTCAAGACTCCACTCTCTCGTCAAATGAAACACCTAAATAGGAATGATTAATGAGTGTATTTACAGGTCAACAAACACACACATAGTATACCACAAAGAGGGCACACAATATACATCCTAAATTATTCCTGGCTGATTGAATTGAACAAATCTCTTTCTCGTATTGGCTTCGTCTGGCAGACGTCTTTAACAGGCTTTTAAATAGGCAGATAATATGGCAAAGGTTTGGTACACGCTTACATGAGAAGTCCCGGGAATGCAGGAGTTGCTAGGCCAGCGAGGTGTTACTTCCAGATTGTAGACTGGAAACAAAGGTATTGCTCGTCCACACGCGCAAAACGTGCGCGGGCTAGACTCGGGCGATAATGAGGAGGAGCCCAAACCGAGCGTGATGTCAAGCCCAAGTCTAGAGTTGAAAGAGCACGTGATGTCGCGGCCAAGGCTAGTGTTGGAGAGCACGTGATATCGAGACCAAAGCTAGAGTTGGAGTTTTGGAATTAGTGGGCAGTAATGCATGCGCACCGTTCTGCGCCGCCTAGTTCTGCGTTGATTTTTTTTTTAGCGGGATTTTAAAATGTGTTTGAGAGAACTGTTACGTGACAATTTGTACAACAATAACGTACTGCTGGCATCATATATGTGTTAGTTGGTAAGTCATGTGTACAACAATACGTACTGCTGGCATCAGATATCAGTTAGTTGGTATGTCATGTATATAACAATACAAACTGCTGGCATCAGATATGTGTTAGTTGGTAAGTCATTTGTACTAAAATCAATAATTTATTCTCATACATTATATGATACAAAGTCAAGAAAATATAAAGCTGTATAAATTGGCGTTTAATAAAATAGTAAATCAATAAAAAAAATCAAGAATTCAACAATTACCAAAATACGTGACCAGCGAAATCAACAATTTTAATTAATTTCGACATGAAATTAATCTCCGTGCAGCAAACAATGATAACAGAACAGTGGAATTATTAATTGGTTGAAAACGTAAGGACATGGTATTATATTAGCTTCCGGGGACGGTGAAGAGAGGGCATGAAGAGGGGGGGGGGGGGAGAATGGAGTTGTGGTCGCCCAGGACTAAGGAAGATTTATGTCGTATCGGCAGAACTAGACAAACAAAAAAACACTGCCTCTCCTGGAGAACTAATGAGTGCTTCAATTTATTTGAAAATAATTTGCAATAATTTTATATGCAGAGTAATAAAATTACTTATTAAAGAAAATTCTCGATTAGGTCTTCTAAGATAGGCTTTGATGCGATGGAAATATAGTCTAATCCGACCTCTGTGAGATAAACCCTAAAAGAGCGAATAAATTTCAAATTAGTTATCAGTTTCAAATGCATATTAAATAGAGTGTATTTGATACTTTTATATTTTTGAGTTGCTGACAAACAAATGTTTGGCTTGGCAGAACCTTAAAGAATCTGAACCTTTTCAAATTTAAAAATTATAATAAAAAATAAAATGTATTATATTGTGATATAAATGTATGTATTGTTTATTATTTTTTTACAAACAATTATTGTACATTTCAAATATTAACTTCAATAGGTCTGGTTGGTTGAGTTTAATAATTTTATAAAATATTAAAAATAACCCAAAATAATATATTGAAAGTGCAGTTGACGGCCGGCGTGGTCTAGTGGTATACGCTTTTGACTACAGATCCGAAGGTCGCGGGTTCGAACCCGGCGTGCGCAAATAAATTTTATTTGATTAATTTGTGTTATTTCACAATTGATTAATTAAAAATAATATATAGTATATTTGCGGCACGTTCCAGAGTGGAAGATACTCTCAGTATCGCCCTGGTGTAAGACCACCATTCAGAATTGAAACGTTGCTTGAAATGGCTTTAGCCGTGTTTGGTGACCAGATCTGAATAGCCAGGTACTTCCCCACCTTCTTCTTCCCCATCTCCCTCCCCTCCCCAATACCCTCAGCCTCACAACATACCCCAATTGGGGATGCCATAGTCTCACTGGCTCCAGACGGGAGCAGTTGGGACTCTTGTGCGGTAATACTGTAAAAAAAAAAAAAAAAAGTATCGTTTCATTAATGTTTCTCACAAATAATGGATACCAAGCTAAAGGAAGTCAATTCATTATTAATGTAGTGAACACGTAGGATGACTGACTATGTGTTGATATTTGATTTGAAATAATGTATTATGCTATTATTTTAAAAAAGGACAAAGAAGAAAAGAGAAAATAAATATTGTGCTATTACTTCAAAGGGACAAATAAATAATATGCTATAAATTAAAAATTAAATGTTTGCAAATCTCGGCTAACCCAAATAATTTAACAATCTTTTAAAAAATACACAAGAAGTTAGATGACTTAATTTGTTTTGGAAGGCTATTTAAAATAAGTGCAGCCTGATACAAATAATTTCCTTGACCGAAAGAAGATTTGGTTTGAATTGCCACAAAGTCCAGACCAGAGCCTATTTTATTAGCACGAAATTGTTGTGTTCTTTCTGCAATATAAATATTATAATCTGTCTTTATTTATGTAGCGATCATACATAAAGGTAGCAGCCAATTAAAATGTGCCGTGAGAAAATTAAGATAATAAGACCGGTCAGTGGCCTAGTGTCCCACCAGGGCATAGTGTGTTCAATTCCTCGGCTGGATAAGTCCTCCATCATGTCGAGCAACATTTTACATTTACTGTGATGGTAGTAGGAGATTTTAAAATATTGTCAGATTATTCGTTATCTGGGAATGTTTGTATTTCTTTAAGAAAAAAAAGTTCTTATTCGAAGAATGATACAGTTAAATATGACCGAAGGAGATAGGGTCCCATTAGCTCGGTTGGTAGAGCGGCGTCCCGGCAAGACGAAGGGTCAGGGTTCCATTCCTAGATGCGATCGTATATTTTTCTAATTTTTAAAATTGTTTCAAATTTTCGTTGAAGAATCGCATAGAATATTGTCTTCAATAATTAAAGATTTATTCTATGTGTTAATAAAACTTAAATTTGTATCAACAGTAGTGGGTAATAATTAAAAAGAAATTATAATTGTAGATAGGCAGTTATTTTCGTGAGAACATCAATCGTATATTATACAATACAATATCCTTGATATAATAGTGTATGGGCTCATCCATAGATGGCATAAGATTAATTATTAGGTTATCCATCATAGATAACGATAACTGAAGAGTATTGTAGAGACTAAGGGGATAATAGTTAAGGAGGGAACCTCAAGATCGGAGTCCATTAATACTTAGTTTAGACTTTAACTTAGAGTTTATGAGAGACCCCTGAGACACAACATGTTTACAGTCTAGAGTAGTGTCGGCCAAACTTTTTTACTTCACCGGACACTTGTGCATAGGATTTGTTCTGCGGCACACCAAATAAAAATGACCTTAAAACGTAAACGTTTTTTATTAACGTGGATAAAGGAATTTCACATTGCAGGTAACATTTTTTTAAATATTTGGCTATTTTATTAACATATAACATATAATAATAACATATAATAATAACATAATAATATCTAATAACATATTTTTATATAATAATTTTATCATTGAGAACGATGCAATTGATTTTATGAAGGATTCTGTCCATGCGCGGCCCTAAATAAGATAAACAAACAAGTAATTCTTCATTTCGTTATTTGGATTTCCTTTCCACAAGCGTTGCTAAACCAAATTCGCAAAGATACGTCGATCCAATCGAGGATATTAACTCCAATGCGATATCCAAAATGCTGACAAATCTAGCCCAGCAAATGAGACTTTGTGTACAGGGTACTTTTTTTTATCTAATAAAATTTCATCCTCTATTAGTGTCAGGTGTGTATCGGGGGTGCGTGCGCATTCTCTAACAGTCACTACGCTGCGTTTATACCAGCGTTACTGTATCCCTGCGTCGCGTCTACTACTATTTACGAACGGGACAAATATTTATTTATTTGAATATGTAGATGTTGAGTTTAGTTAAAAGTGAAGAAAAAAATAACATTTAAGAAGCTTCTTCCTTCGCAGGAGGCCCTGAGATAATAAAAACTCCCACAATGCCTATGCCCGGGAGAGACGGATGTGTGAATCCATCCCTCTCACTGCGGTTGAAGGCGATGGTTCTAGATATTGTTAGTTTTGGCTGACACTGGTCTAGGGTAGTTGGACATACAGTATTTTTATCTAGTTACTAGCTATCCCCCCACCCATTGCTGTGGCTTAGACTGTGCAGATAGAAAAACAATAGCGGGTGTTGTTTTTACGTCCAACAGGTGGCGGTGTTTTTAAAAGAAGCATGTTTTTACCTGTATAAAAACACATGCGTATTTGAATGCAACGTCTTGAGATTTAAGATTTTGAACAACCGAACATTAAAATTTTTATTCATTTAGATTTGTGTCATTAACTACTTTCGGCTTTTACATAATATAAATAGTTTAAAAAAGCTTAAATTAGAATTGCGTCATTAAAAAAGAGCTCATATGAGCTAGTAAAACAGCAAAGGATAGTGAGTATAAATTACGAACATAATGAATAAATAATAAATCAAAATGACATCCTGTTAAATAATACAATGTTTAAACGCCAAAAATATATTATATACTTATGTATTAAAAATATTAAATGTAACTAACAAGATGAGGGTGGGGTAGACAGTTAATGCTTATGGGTAGGTTTATTAAGTATATTTCAAGTTGAAAAGTTGTCTACATGAGAATACGTGTGGAAGTAATTAACAGTCCTCACGAGAGTATAAAACGGCAAAGAATAGAAAAAAGGAACTTACGTAACAATACAATATTGGAATGATAAAAAATATATGAATATCTATTTATCACAAGGGCATCCCTAACATGGCGGTTGAAATAAAATTTACAATATATTATCCATTGTAAATAATCTATGATAAAAAAATAATTATATAATACGTAACTTAATATAAAGGTGAGGTATATAATAGGTAAAGTAAATTTTTAGTTGAGAAGAATTTCCACATATTACGAAAACCTAATTTCCAATGAAACAATTATGAACATGTAAAATACCAAAGATAAAATTAAGAATATCTGTAAATAGCAGAGCAAGAATAGATTATTTTGTAGGTAGGTGCCTATATAATATTTTGGACACGTAAAATTCTACTTATTTGGGTGTTATTTGAATACTTCTTGCATAATATTAATATTGAAATTTCTATCTCTCCAGCAACGAAATTCGCATCTACGAGTATACTTTATCCAGGCTCGTCTGATGCTACCCCAGTTGACAGAACGGGCTTACGTCGACTATTCGACTATTATTCGTAATGTTGGTTTTGCCAGCGTTTATGGTGTCATTCTCTTTGGAATTTTGTGTTCTAAGCTTTCGTGACCGACATTTGTAATTATAGTTACCCTATATAGCGATATTTTATGAAAATCGGTCAAATTAAAACATTTACAAATTCACTTAGAAAATAAAAATAATTATTAAAGTTTTTAAATTTAAATTTAATTTGTACACATTTCTTTAAAACAACACTTAGTTCACTCAAACCGGATAATTAATCTCTATGATAAGATCCCTTTTGTGGACCCGTATAGAATTCGGAAAGTCGAAAGTCGTGGGTTCACCTTGGGCGTGAGCAGGTCGCGACGCCAGGCATGTTTGCCAAGATTGTTTGAACAGCGAAGTATTTATTGGCATAAATGTTCTTTAAAGGAAAATTTATTTTGTCTCCTTCTTCTATCAAAAAAACGAAGTTGGCGTCGTTGTTTTATTTTTAGTCGAGTTATAGAAATTTTGAAATTACTTCGACTGAAAATGTCACCCATTTGGGTGCAATTGTCTCCCCACACTCGCCACCGATTTTAAAGACGATAACTGAAAAATATCTGAACTCTTTAAATATTAATGAAATCGTCACGTGAAATTATTTAATTTATTTGAGCATCTCAACCATCTTAACTTAACTTAACCACTAAATATAATATTTTAATTAATATGAGTGCAGAGCTTCTAAAATCTTCCGACATCTAACATAAACCCACAGCAGATAAAGAAAATTATCACCTTTCCCCAAGCATCTGTGATACACTAAAACGATGATATTCCAAAAGATTTTTCCATCCTTTTGTGCGTGAAAAATAATTCTCTCCTACTCCTTTGAGCTTGGACAACATCCAATTACGTTTCTCGAAGCACGCATATAAAAATGTGATTACCTTGTACCTTGCCGCTGTGTTATGATAATCCGTATCGTGCCCTCCAAGCAGCCTCTTTCTTGGCGATGTATTAGGGAAAAATCCGAATTACCATATCAACGTTGTTTGATGTATCTACGTGAAAAAATCCCAAAGTGCTACACCAGAACTCTGGAATCTGTATTATGTATGTAGGCTGAGCAAACTACTATACCGGTATAATTCTGAGATTTTTTTCTTTCATACTATTTCACTGAAAGGTTTTATTTGGGGAATTTCTCGGCAAACATTGTGCGAGCAGGAAGAAAAGGTTTACTTTCAAGAAAACCTTCTTCTTACGATGCATCTTCCTACCAGAGTTCTCGTGTTTTGTACAACCTATACGATTCATGAAATATGAATACATTTCTTGATTGATTGATTAATTATTGCTTGACAGTATTGTGACAAAAGCAGTGAGTAAATGGATGTAAACATAGCAGATAAATTCGCAAAGTTAAAAGTGAAATGCTCAAGAGTTTCATGCAGGGAGTAAAAGCGTGAACCCTGACAGAAGTAGAGGTAGATTCTCAGGGTTAACCGTCGCTTTCTGAGAATTTCCTGAAAATGCTGAGAAGTTAACCAAGACTGTCACGAGATTGTTTGAAGTCAAGAAGTAAATCCCATATTATATTATAATACAGGGAGCAGCAAAGAAATGCATACAGAAACTGAACCCTCGGCTAAGGAATGTCTGAAAGTGGCTTAACCACTTGTGTTGTGTTTAGATGTCAATGTGCAAATTGTTATATTCGTTTCATTAAAGATATGGATTTGTAAGAATTTTATGTGATTCTAAAATTTAAAACGGATTGTATACATATATGTATTATTTTATAGTGCACTAGCTGACGTGTACCGGGCGTTGCTTGACTTTTCTCAACTTTCAGTAAATATAATATCGCTGTATTTTATATTTAAACGTTTCAGAAGAAATTCTCTAAATGATAGTGAAAACCTTATTAAACCCCATTACATAGTTTAGAAGAACTAAGCGCACAAACAGACAGACGCGGATAGTGACATTGTTTTATACTATTTATTGATACCAATGTATTGTTACGATTACGAATTTACTAAAAAATTATCAGGAAACGGCCTGTAATCCCGTTTTTAGTTCATACTATTCCCAAACATTCCATAATGTTTCGGGATGTTTTGAAATGGTATGGAATGCATTCGAATATTCTCAAATGTTCTGGACTGTTCAAGAAATTTCTAGAGGGAAAAACGTCCGGCCCATATATCTTCAAAAGCACGTCCTTCAGCTAAAAACGAGAACCTTCTTCATGGATGGGGGATAGAGGGCTACCATACTATATAACTCCATTGATCGTACCGAGACTCGTTTTTGGGTTTTTAACATTTTACACTTACTTTTATAATGTATATATATATATATTATAAAAGTATTATTATTGTATTGTAAATATTCAAATCTGAAAGTCTAAACTTTTACTTTGGGGCGTTTTTTTCCAAGAAAATAAAAAAAACATGTTAATAAAATAATGTCCTAAACATTCCCTCATGTTGAAGGCAGTAGTCGCTACTGTCCAAATTGTTTGTTTGTGTAAATAATTATACAATATCTCTAGTTGAAAAGGTCTAGGTTTAGGGCCCAGGGTCCGAGGATGGGAGAAGTTAATAAGGCGATGGAGAAGGGCGGGAGAAAATAAAGGCTGATTCTACATTATTTTTTATTATCGCAATTTCTTGGGTCTGCGTTCTTAGTCGGATGGGCGGAATTTAAATTTAATGCTGCCCTTGGAGGAATTTTGTAATGAACCCCATAATCAAATTGAAAATTACTCAAATAGTCTTTGTACGTATTTAAATATTTTTTCTCTGTGTACTAGGTTCTCAACCCATATTTTTTCGTTAAATATGTTTTTTACATTCAGAAAGTCATAATTATAATATAAGTCACTATTTTGTGTGCTTTCTAAAAATAAGATAAGGATCCAATAGCAATGGTGCGCCATTACCATTTTACAAATTTCGTGATTTTAGGTATTATTTTTTTATTCAAACATTGTGAGGTTACTGCCAAAAGTTAGTAACTGACAAAAACATGTTCTGAAGTATTCTCAATTATAAAATGTGATCTTCATTAAAAAGTCAGGGTTTTGGGACTTAATGTTAAAGTCATTTAAAAAAAATCATTTGAGCTGTTTTCAAACAAACATGCTTTTTTTGTGAGTATTTTTTTTACAATATTTATCTTATCTATTAATTATAAAAAAATGAAGTTCTGTATAAACGCAGTAGCTAAAAACCTACTTAACGCGGTAAGAGGGGACCCAAAGTTATCCCAGACAGAGATTATAATACATAAACATTAAAATCATCGCTAACTATAAAAACCAAAAAATTACAAACTTTTCGCAGTAACCCCACGACGTTATTATTAGATTATATTACTGTTAATATTCTGAGAGATAACATTTTTTCAAGAAAATAGTGCCGCCCCGATGTGCTGCACTAAATAATATTCAGATATTCGTTACATACGTACAAAAATCTTAAAAGGTTTCATTTTTGATTTTCCATGAGCAGAGTTCACAAACATCAATACGAAAATTGAATTTACAAAGCAGAAATAATACAAACAATATAAAAAAAAACAGTTGCTTATAAATAATTTCCATAATGGAGGAGTGACGGTTTTCTCCGATCTAAAGCATTCCCCAAGCTAAATAAAGACAGTGAGATGTAAGCTAGCTAGACTGGCTGTACTAGCAAACCTGGCTGTACTAGCAAACCTGGCTATACATACCCATCTACTGGGTTACCTGGGCTGTCCCATCAGCATAGAATTCTCAATTCCTTGCATAGAATTCGGCTTCTTGGATAGAATACGCGATATAGCAATCACGACGCGACGTTTTGATATGTACGGGAAACATCTAATTTGAATGCATCGAGCGAATATCGGATTCCGGTCAAATTATGGCAGCAGTCTCTTAGTCTTATCCTCCAAGCTTATGCAAGCTTTCGAATCTTCGGAAAGCTACAAGGCACCACAACAAAAAGTCATTTGAGATCTCTAGTCACTTTTAATATTTACCATCCTCCCTTTCTTTGTAAAAAGCATGTTTTAATGTAAATTATTTTTTTTATACACATTTTTCCTAGCTAAACTTATCCAAATTTGAAGTTTAAATAGGACTTGAGATCATATTACAAAACATTATCAGCATAGGATGACGTCAGTGGCGTTGAGATGTATTTATTTTTAAATTATCGAAGAAAGCAGACACTGTCTGGCTTGACATTATACACAATGAAAAAGTTTTTTGTTTTAAACCACTTTATTTTATTATTTACGTCGACCGGTTTCGGTTGTTCCCAACCTTCTTCAGGACAATAAATATATAATCAAAATTAAAGTACAGAGGAATCTTATGAGGTAAACGAAAAAAAGAAAGAGAAAGCATTTGAGAGAAGGGGTGGGGGACATCAGAGACAGGTAGGTAGAGGGGTAAGGGAAGGGTGGGGGTTACATAGGGTGAAAGGGAACAACTTTAAAATCGGACTGGTGGTTAGTTCCAACTTCTTATTTAAAATTGGGAAATTATTTTTATTTTTATTTGATTTTACTACTTCTAACGAATTTAGAGGGATGTGCAAGGTGCTTTTATGAGTAGAAGGGGGTGTATGGACCAGATCTTCTCATTGCGTATGCTCACTGAGAAGTTTCTGGCAAAGAACCAGGAACTTTTCTGTGCCTTTGTTGATCTACAAAAAGCATACGACCGAGTCGACAGGAAAAAGCTATGGAAGGTGTTGTCCAAGTATGGAGTGAATACAAATCTGACTCAGGCAATTGCGTCTCTGTATGAGGGAAGCGTTGCATGTGTTAGGGTAAACGGTGGTTTTACGGGGTGGTTTGATATCACAAAAGGTGTTAAACAAGGCTGCGTAATGTCACCGTGGTTATTCAATCTATAGTATGCAAGAATTGAAACAGGTGGGATTGGGCGCGAATTTTAATAATTTGAAAGTATGTTGCCTGTTGTATGCTGATGATGCGGTGCTGATTGCTAATAGTATAGATGATCTACAGTCTCTCGTGTCTAGGATGAACGAAGTATGCATGAAGAATGAGTTAATGATGAATGTAAGTAAGTCTAAAGTAATGGTGTTTGAAAGAGAGAGTACGAAAACAGTGTGCAATATAATTGTCAATGAAGAATACTTGGAGAAGGTGGATGAGTTTGTGTATTTAGGAAGTATGTTTACGAGAGATGGTAAGGCTGATAGAGATATTGAAAGAAGGGTAAATGCAGTTAATTCCGTTAATGGAGTACTGAACGCCGTTGGCGCTAACAAAAAATTGTCCAAAGAAGCGAAGTTAGCAGTCCACAACGGAGTGCTGGTACCTACCTTGATGTATGGAAGTGAGGCATGGAACTGGCAAAGAAAGGATGAAAGTAGATTAAATGCTGTTGAAATGAGATCCCTGAGGCGTATGTGTGGTAAAACCATGTTTGATCGTGTGAGGAATGTGGAGATCCGCAAAGAGTGCAAGGCTGATGTAAGCGTAATGAGTAAGATCAAGAAAGGGACGCTTAGACGGTTTGGGCATGTAGAGCGAATGAGCGAAGATAGGAGTGTAAGGAGGATATATGATGCAAATGCGAATGGTAGCAGAAGTCGGGGACGCCCGAGGAAGACATGGCACGATCAAGTGAATCAGATACTCGAGTCGGGCCATGTCAAAAGTCAGAATAATAGAAGAGTATGTATAGACGATGTATGAATGTGAATGAGGTAAAAAGTATGTGCCAAGACCGAGTTATTTGGCGGTCCGTCCTCTCTGCCTACCCCTGCGGGGAAACGGCGTGATGGTTAGTTAGTTAGTTTAATACATGAATTAAATTTCAAGTTTTTCAATTTTAAAACTGTCTTAAATTTCTTTTTTTTTATTCTACACAAAGAAAACTTACTGTTATAAAATACGGTATCGTATTGCTTTAACATCTGGTAAATTGGTTAAAAATGGGACTACAGGCCTTTAGCGAATGAATTAAGTATCAGTTAAAATATAATGTAATGTGTTCATAACATACTGATATTGTTGCATTCCGTCATGATGTTTATTAGAAAAAGAACACGTGTTTTGATATATTCTGAATAACTAATATTTTATCGTGAAATTGGCATGCTATCACTTTTTGACAGGATCATTTTTCTCCGTGTCTCAATTTTTTTGTTTGTTTGTTGATTTAACCTTTTCGTTTGTGTGGTGAGTTGTTTGGTCTGACCTTTGTTTAAGAGTACAAAAGGAATTGTTTGAAGCAAACTTCCGTGATGCACAATGCTAGTGCAACAAGCGGCTGAATTTAATATTATCGTGTCAGATGTCCTTGTCAGGATCGATACTATTGCATCCATGCTTTTTTTCCTTGAATCCAATAAGTAGGTTAATTTTGACTGTTCAAGAATCTGTTTATGCATGATATCCAAACTAAACTATGAAGTAGAGAATCTGTGAACTCCAGCACAGTTTTAGTTTTTTATGTTATAGGTTACTGCACACAATTTTTATGATTTGAACATGAAATTATTTCCACAAAATTGAACTCAATCGAAGCTGGGTTGTAACTTAGTTACCTGTACAGTTGTGTTAATTTAAAAAAATATATGACTTTTAATGAACACAACGTTGAATCAATGTTGAATCATTTTGACTTACTTTTTCGGGATGTTTTATTCTCACAGTTGACTAAAATAGAGTTTAAAAAAGTAAGTAACTGAATTAGTTCATAACAAAACTTCTTTATTATAAAATCAAACCACAAAAATCGAAAATCAAAACAAAACAAAACAAGAAAATCGTGATATCCTATAGAAGAATAGACATATTCTATTGAATTCACGTGAAATCAAATAATGCGATCTGAAAATGTATCCACTCTTTCTGCGAAATAGATCGGAAATGCATTTTGCCGATAACACAGTTAGTTTTTAAAAGAATAAATGTTTCTAAAATCTTCAATTCGATATACTTTTATTGCGTATATACTATCCATTATTTAAAGAGTTATGGAAATAGAAGTTATGGAATGAAGTTGGCAACAATAACATTCTATTGACTCAATAAGTATTGCAAAGTACCATTGGCTCATCAGCCACAATCGTAGGATGACCATACTGACAATGATAATAGGGATAGTGTGATTAATTATTAACAAATAATTAATATAGTCAAATAAAATTAAAAATAGATAAAGTAAAAATAATACAATAATATCAATTAAATAAATATAGGCAAATTAATTACATAATAATGAGAAAATTATTACAAATTAATAATAATACATACATTAAGTAGATAATTATGAAGCGAATAGTATGCGGTATTAATTTCACGTGAATACCACACAAAAGTCCCAAATGTTAAAGATGTGAGGTTGAGAGGAGAAAGGAAGGACAGGAGATGTGGTTGAGGAATGTTAGGAAGTAACTGGCTATTCTTGATTTGACCACCAAACACGTTAAAAGCCATTAAAATATAATAATAATAATTTGTTCTAATTGTAAAAGATTAACAACTATACTAAAAATGAATGTTGTACAATGGTTTATCTTAATATATAAAAATCAGGTGTCACTGTGTTCGTACACGCTAATCTCCAAAACCGCATAACCGATTTCAATTAAATTTTGTGAATGTGTTGATTCTAGCTTGAAAGAAGTTTTGGATCTGATAAGTGGCGCTGCAGTCGAGATGTAAAAGGATTTATTAGATTTCTCACCCTAAAATACATACAACTAGAAATTTTCACTTCCCCCCATAAAAGAAGGTTTGTTGCAGGACAACGTCTGCCCGGGCTCACTAGTCTATCTATACAAATACAAATGTAAATGTTCGTTTGTTAAAAATCTTAAATATTTGAAAGTTATTAACCGATTGCTTTAAATATTTGATAATATTGAAGTACTGAATCATGCCATTTCACCAGTATGATAGTAAAGGTATCTAGTAAATAATATTGGCAGATATATTAAAAAAAACTACTTAAATGAAATAATCCATAAAAAACTGGTTAAAATAATATACTCTCAATAAATTTAATAGTATCTTTTGTTCTTGTCACGTTTCCCTTCAAGTGCACGCAATGCAGCCAGATGCAGGCATTGGCGTAATTACAAACTATCCTCGGGGGCATCTTGCAGTCGAGATAATAATCCGATACAGATGAAGCCATGATGCTATTAATATAGTCTCGGAGGGGAACAATATTATGTACAAACAAGTAAAAAAAACTCACGGTGAAAAGTCGTTTAATCTTAACGAGGAGAATGTTTGCACATGCCACATAAATTATATGGTTTTACGATCAGTGTAACTCGGGTTAAGGCGATGCCATACGTAGTAATGCAAAATCATTTGTTTTTGGTTTGAAAATTTGGTCGCCTAGAAATGTTTCAGATGCTTTAATTAAATACTGCGAGTAGAATACATCTTGGCCTTCGAAATGATCGAGTATTTTTTATATAAGTATTTTTATAAGACCAGAAAAAAATAATGTATAAGTCCTATGAAAATTGCTTTAAAGTTAAAAATCTCCTACTTACGAACTCATTTTCGGTTATGATTTTATTGTATAATGTGGCAAATTAAGTTATTTATAAAATGTAGGGAAAAAAATTAAATATTTATGCCTGAACATCCACAAAATAAAATAAAAGGCACTTTTTGGCCATGTTTTTTTCATGCATAAATCAAAACAGGCGGATGGTGTTAAGCGGGAATTTAAACCTTATCGCCATCTACGTAAGGGTTGTTATTGATAGCGGCTCAATTTAAAATATGACACGACGTAGTGCATCACCTTAATGCAAAATATTGTT
Organism: Hesperophylax consimilis; assembly: GCF_061612785.1. Classification (NCBI taxonomy): domain Eukaryota; kingdom Metazoa; phylum Arthropoda; class Insecta; order Trichoptera; family Limnephilidae; genus Hesperophylax; species Hesperophylax consimilis. Next base: position 26,410,252 of record NC_142840.1, read on the forward strand.
GTGTTATTATTAATTGATATTTAATGAATCATCTTTGAAGTGGATCGAAAACCAAAACAAAGTTTATAAAATAATTATTCTATTTTATTTTAATAATTCTACCATTCGATCAGTTTTCAATTCTACTCCTATGTGGGCCTCAATTCTCGACAAAGTCATTCCACTCGTTAATTCTCTTGTTCGAGTAGAATGACTTTTGACGTTTGGATTATGTAAATATGTACCGTCGAAGAGACTCAAGAATAATAATTTCGACCAATGTATGCACTTTCGACAGCGATCGCGAGCGGCCTGAATTGGAGAATCGATGACCTGGTAGTTGGAGTTGGCAAAGTTGTCACGCTTTCGATTTCGAGGAGCAGTGTTGTTAAAAGGAGATACCTCCAAAATTGTAGGATAGTAAGCGTTTAAAAAAAAAAACGATATCCTTCAGGGCTCACGTCATCTATGGGAATGCTGTGTGGATAGTATATTAAGGGGTGTGTAAGAATCTGGGAGCTACATATGAAACCATCCCTCTACTGTGGTGCAAGTTCTTGGGTCGAGCTGGAGGGGTCCAAGGGTCTCACTCAATCGGTCTCCCTCGATTCGGCCTGCCACGCAGTTGGAGGGTAGATTCATCCAATGCCAAGAACTGGGAAAACATCACCTCGTGAACCCAGGAATTCTTGCTATGTCAACAGAATCATCTTGCCCAGTTCCCATCTGCCACACAGCTGGCGGGTAGATTCATCCAATGCCAAGAACTGGGAAAAAATCACCTCGTGAACCCGGAAACTCTAGACATGTCAATGACGTATCTTGCCAATTGGGATGACGAACAGTAGAGGTGTTGGTTATTCAATAAACGATTCCGTGGCGGCGGAACCCATACCCTCCCAAATTAGTTTAAAATAATCCCTTACCTCTGGTCAAAAAACCATTATCATTAACCTTTAATAATTTTCTTGAACTCGCAAATTTAACTAGACAATCCAAATGAATGCTTGAATATTATAAGCCGCGAGATCGGAAGTTTATTCTGTAATAGAGTCTTTGTCGCGGGGTAAATGGGATATTTTAAAAGCTGGTGTGTCTGGCCATAAAAGAAAATTAGGCTTGAATTATCCCCCATCGCTTTTAACACCGACTTAATGTAAGCGCGCGGGGGATAGGCTATTTATGGGGGCAAATTAAACCTCCACTTTGATAACGTACTTAAAGTGCAGAGTCAGCCTTAATTTGATTGCCAGACGCGGTTAATGTATGCAATATAACGTCTTATGATAGAATATTATTAATTTATTAGCCTAATTTTATAATATAAGTGAATCTATCTTGTTATTTTTTTACTTTGCGGAGTATGATGAAGAAGTAGAGGCCGCGCCTACAGGTCATGTGGAATTAGGTTAGATTGACTCTGAAAAAGAAAATTGAATGTCTCCCCGGTAGTCCCCGGGTCTACATAGAAAATTAGGTCTAAAAGCGGATTTTTTATGGCAAAGTGATCAATATGTATTAGGCAGGTACTGTACTTTTTTTTTTACTGTTCTGATATGTGGTAGAATTTTTTTCCATCACAAGATCGATCTGTCATCTCTGCCGTTTAAGCCCTAAACGAAGAGAACAAACGGATGTCCAATATAGAAAACTGGATGAATCTCTGACTGGAGGAACCGTGGGGAATAATATAATAATAATAGAAAAGGTGTAATTAAAACAAAAAGTATATGTTATAAATATCTTCTAGTATTAAATCAAGATTTGTTAGTTGTGATTAATTTATACGCGGGTTCGAAAACAGTGACTTTTATTCAGTAGTAACAAAATAATAATAATCAATAAACAATTACAATGTTCAAAAACGATATAACTACAGTCACGGGAAAGGCGACACGGCGCGTATCTTCGATTATACTCGAAAGATGAAAAAATTACTCTAGGCACTCTTCAACCTTACTCATATATCTCGCTATCCTTTATAAGGTATTGAGCCTAAAACTTCCTTAAGATCTCGCATTAAAGGACGACGCATCTCGCTACCAGGATCAGATCTTATAGATCTTAGAAATTTTTACGCGACCGGATCTCTGCCCGGTTCAAGGCCGTGCACTCGCTTTTATAGGCCGTCCATGTACATCATTCGGTAGTTATCGGGGAGCCTAGTAGTTAGTTTATGAATTGCGTAACGAGTTCAAGATCTACGATATCCTCCGTTCGTAGATAAGGATGCCGAATTAGGTGTGAGCGAGAGAGTATTCGGGTTTGCGCGGATTGTCTGCTACAGTATATGTATTTTATCTCACATTTTTCTTTATAATTTTTTAGGATTTTTTACAAGCACGCCGATAAATATTTTTATCCCCATATATAGAGCAGATCTAAGCTTAACTGCTTAATTTACATATAATAAAAGACTATAAATAATATGTGCCTAGCAAGTACACTCGTGGGAGATCCCGTATACTTCTTTATGCTCCTAAATTGCGGACTTCTGCCTAGTGGAACTCGCCAATCAACAGAGCCACTCAACTGCTAAACGATTCTGCATTGACCATAGACATTTTTAACAGACAGTTTTTTGCAACAATCTTTTGACGTATAACACAAACTATTAAAACTGCCTCCATGACCTTTTATACTTTCATGTAACTAAAATTATGTATATTAAATATTGTGCATAACTGAATAAATAAAAAAACACCCTCCACTATGTAACAAATAAATCCTTTTTCAATAAGCAATAATGTGTAAAAAAATTGTTATTGCTTATATATTAAAAAATTATATTTATTTCAAATAAATAAACTACTAGGATTTGTAAATAATTTCTGCGTTGTTATATAATATATTTTTTAAGTGATGGTGTGAAACTGCTTTTGTCCCTCCTGAAGAAAATGAAGATTTTTCACATTGGTCCTTCTTACGAGAAGTTATTCAATAATCAAAACTATGATGACTATCGCTCAATATCCGATATGCCATAAGCATTTAGTTCATATCGTCGGGATAAGGACGGACAGCAACATTGGTAATTAGGACGGCCGCAGAAAATGTTTGTCAGTAAACAGCATTGCTGCATTGTACTGGTTTTTAAATCGGGACATTATAGGTTTAGTCGGGACATTTTACGTTTTGTCGGGAAGTCGGGACAGAAGGCCCGATAGCGGTAACGGTCACGTTATAACTGGATGGGTGGAATTTTTCACGAAATTGCACTGGAAACGAGATACTAACAAAAAAAACTAACCGTCAAATAGTCGAGCATTTTACTTGCTCTTGTAAACTTAGATACATTTTTACGACTTTACATCTCAATATTTATTAGAGAAAGAAAGAAATGTTAAAACAAAAGTTGTAGACAATTTTATGTTCTACTAAAGTTGCATATATACTTTTGGTGAAATTTTCATTGGAAATGACGTGTTTGGGGAAAACTACATTTTGCCGCGGTTTTCGCTGTTTTTTTCAAAATGGCGGCGTTAGCTCAGGTCCGCCAAGGTCGAAAACTTGGATTTCACATAAAGGGACCAGAATTGGGACTACCGGAATAATTACCGCGAAGATATTCTGTATTTATTGGCCGAGTTGAAAAAGTAATATGAAATACCCTCGATAGAAAAAAGTATGCTCTTAAAATTATAAAAAAACAAATCTGATTTTGTTATTTAGCATGTTGGAGTTTTTAAATATTTCATAGTGTTTTTTAATTAGTTCTTAAAAGGAACGGCTTCGCGGCCTTTGTCGAACAAAATTTAAATTTGGTTTTAAGGCCAAAATGCCCAACCAATATAAATAATATTTTTTTAAACAGAAGGTATAGCAAATGTCTTGCGCTATTTTTATTTTTTTGTGTTTTAAATTATGGTACGAAGGCCATTAAAAAATTCAAGGTTGTGTGATTTTAGACAACTTTAGTTTTTTTTTGTGAGTAAATTGTAAAACAAATTAATAATCTTTGGTTACCTATTCTTAAAATATAAAGAAAAAAAATAAAAAAGAAAAGTCTAAAAATTGTGTAGAAATTTCGATTTGTATACGAAAAATTTGTGTTCTAATGTAAATTTGTTGTTGTAATTTAAATTTACGCCCATTAAAAGGCATTTTATAATAATTTTATATTTCATCATATTCGTGTAGTAAACAAAAAATTTTTTGTTTTTAAATAATTATCACTCGCAAATAATTGTCAAAGTTGCGTCTAAAACGTGTATATACATCAATGTCTAAAACCAAGAAAATTTGAATGAATCGTATATTTTAGAATTCAAAATGCAAATAAATAAAGTTGAGTAGTAAATAAATTTACAATATATTTGGTTTGCCTTTTGACAAAAAAAATATTTTTTCAATTTTGTTGGGTATTTTGAATGAAATCCAAATTTAAGTTTTGTGTGTAAAAGGTTGCGCAGCCATTCCCTGAAGACATTCCTCCTGGGATTTTTTTTCACGACAGAGTTAGAGCTCTGTTTAAATAAGTCGTTCTTTATATAATAATTTCACAACACTTGCTTAACTTATTCTATCTAAGTTAGGTAAGTTTTTAGATTTTCACGGCCAAAAGCATTTTTGTTGTTTGTTTTTGGGGTGTTATGCCGTGTTGCGCTAACTCCTTCTTTAGCCGACGTTTCGGACAGCGTTGCAGTGTCCATCATCAGGGCAGATCCGGTAGATCCGAAGATGTGAGATCTTCGGAACACATCTTGAACACATCTTGCAACGTTGTCCGAAACGTCGGCTAAAGAAGGAGTTAGCGCAACACGGCATAACACCCCAAAAACAAACAACAAAAATATTCTATCTAATGTTAGAATTTACATATCCCCTTCACAAACCATATTCATCTTCTTCTTCTCTTTGAACGCTTAATTACGGAGCATTAATGCAATCAAAATAGTTAAATGCTTGAGGTGAGTAGAATGCTAGTACTGTGTACTACTGTACGCTAAACTAAATCATAAATCTAATGTAAAACATCTTGGAATCTTAATAGATAAAATGTTGACTTCTTGGAATCTCAATGGAAATACCATATCAATCTTACTGAAGACAGAATAAGAAAACTTGTCTATATCTGCTATTAAACATATTAAACAATGAAAATTGTCTATTATATATTAATCCAGTCCCTATTGAGATATGACATTATTGGGTAGGGAGGGGCTTTTAAAGTTACCTTATTTGAATAATTATTAAAATTACCCATACGACTTCCCTACTATAGAAAAATTTCGGGTATTTAATGTATCACCTATCGCTGATTTGTATAAAGAAACGTCTTATTAAATTTGTAAAGAATATTTAAATTTTTTAGCTTTTTAAACTAATACAAATTAATTCTTTTACTAAGCCAAGTCTTCAGTAAGTTCAATAATTGTTTATTTTGGGTACAGTTTTTAATTTCAGCAGGTAACATATTAAAACAACTGGGAATCATAAAGTTTAACGTTCTTTGTCTATATTTATTTGAATGCTTATGTACAATAAGTCCTTCATTAAAGTTAAAACGAGTATTCTGATTGTAGCCTGTTTATATATAAAGGGTTATTTATGTGCTGAAATATAATTTTGTAGTAAAGAATTTCTCTCACTGAAAGAATTTTGAGACTCTGATAGAAGTATGGAATATTATGCCTTTCTTTATATAAATATTTTTCAGCCAATAATTTAACCATTGAAATTTAAGCAATAAAATTCACCCCTTAGATGGCATAAGCAATAGATTCAAAACAAATGACTTAATAGCCATCCCAGTGCTAAGAACGACCACGGCTCAGCACCATTACTTGTATTTAAGTGTAAAGTGGCACAATATATTTTTGTCCAAAAGCAAAATTAATGTCACCGAAACTTTGAAAAATAAACAATTAAAAAAATAAATTACCTCCCTGCAATTGAATAATGATATACTGTGCCCTTAGGACGGGTTGTTTCCTAGAATTTGAACAATTCATAAAAATTCAAGGTTGATTTTCAAGTTCTGTGAAGGTACTATTCACGTTCTGTTATTATATCATTATTCGACAGTTGTTTCACAAAACTGAAATATTGACAGAACTTGAATAGATCCTTCACATAACTGGAAAATCTACTTTGAAATTTGATGAATTGTTCAAATTATATGAAACAACCGGTCCTTAATGTACATCAACTTAATATATACTATCTAGCATTTAAAATAACTTTGGCTAGTGTTATTACTAAAAACAAAATTAAATCTCTAAAATTGGGTACATTACGTATGTAGTTAATTAATAATTATTTAAATATCAAAAAAATAAAACGAAAATACTTTCGTTTCATTTATTTCAAATGTCAAGTCACAATGTGTTTTATTCTATTGAAAAAAAAAATCTTTGCGTAAACATCAATTACCACATGAAAAAAACATTTAAAACACAACTTTGTTCATATTGTTTACATGTCTTTCAACCCGATTTGTGTTTCTTTCACGAAATGATAAAACCTCCAACATCATGAAAATACAAAATTTTCTCTGAACAAGAATTACCAACACCGTACCTTCCGTATTTAAAGGAAACATTTATCTTTCCTTCCTGTCCCTCCACTGCGCCGTGCCGTTCACATCACGACAATACACGCGACTTCCACCGTATTAAGCCTGCGAGTGGGAAACACGTGTCAAGGGTCCTCGACACCTCTTATTTCTTAATTTTCTGATTTACCTTCAAAGGCACAATCCACGTCGAGCCCACTCGGCCGACAATGGGCCGGGTTAAGGGATTTTCCTTGTTGATCCTGTTTGTCTGATGATTTCGATTTTGAAAATCAGGGAGTGGAGGTAAATGCTGGGTGTTTTTAAGCTTGATATAACAGAACTTTTTAGCCTCTAAAACTGAACAAATAATGAAAAAAGTCAATGTGTAATAATTATCAACATGTATAATTATTTAATATAAATCCTTTGATCCCATTCGTTCGGCAATGGTCTGGGTTATGGAATATTCCTCGTTAATCGTGATTGTCTATTTGATTTTGGACAATCAGGAAATAATTTATGTAAACAAAAATGTATTTATCGAATGTCCAAACCTAAGGTACATTGCTTTAACAGACCAATAACTTTTATTATCCCTATCAATTCCAATATAACATTTTTTTTTGTTTTTTTAAGTTTCTTTATTCATTGAATTGTTTTTTACATGCATTTTGGACCACCATGCTAGGCACATCCTCGTGTTATGGTGGCCGATTTTCTATACATTAACATAAAGAATGCGAGAGAATATAAATAATATAAAATAACATATTATTAAAGAATATTTAAGAACATAAAATAATGTAAATGACTTTATAGTAATATAAGGAAGTATGGAAGAATACAGTAGAATATAAAAATAGTATGAAAGTATAGAACATACGAGTAAATAACGTTTGTTATAATAGCATCATATTTTTTAGTTGTTGTAAGTAAAGTGTTTACATTTTTAAATACATAATACAATAGTATATTGAGGAAATCAGTAATTGGTTTCTCAGTTAGGTAAATTACACATGTATAAATGAACCACATTGTAAACTGTTGATTTCCCCAAAGTAAAATAGATACATAAAAAAGAATATAAAAAGTATGTAGTTATAAAATATATAAAATCAAACATACTACTACAGAGTAAGCAAATAAGAAAGGATTATTTTTATTATGGAAATCTATATGTGCGTGATTACATTGGTAGGTACATTATTTTGCAGCAATTTTGTACAAATTAATCAAAGTTAGAATTCATGTTTCAAGTCCGGCGAATTACACTGAACACTGGAGTCAATTATTATTGTTACGGTGGTTTACTCAGCTGGTAGCTAAGGTGGCACAGTAGGTACATGGAACTTGTAAGCCGTACGGCGTACAGTGGTGCCAAACAGTTTTAAGTAATTTATGAAAAAAGTTTTTAAACTTTCGACTGTTTATTATTATAGTAATTATATATAGTTCTTTACAAACAAAAACTTTTATTGGTGGTATAACCTACGTTCTTTAAAGAAATACATTAATATATAAGAAGGCATTGGTCTCAAGATGTTATTTCATTAGAGTTCGAAATTACAAGAAGTAAATATTGATTCTTTACTGAAAAAATAGGAGCTGGCTCCAGATGGTAAAACAGGTATTTACTACCTTTGCTCCATTGATAAATCAAAATGAGAATAGAGACATCAATTGACAATACGTCGCATTATTTTAGTACACAACATCTTGATATCATCGATTCAAACCATTTTTGCCATATTCATTTGTATTTATAGTATACAATTAAAATTAAACAGTTAAAATAATATTATATTATGTCATAAGTTAGTGTTGATCCCATTAAGGTGACAGTGGGCCGGGTTAAGGGATCTTTTTTGTTGGGCGATTTTGATTTTGACAATCGAGGGAAAAGAGGTTATTGCTGTATTTTTACGCTTGAAATAATAATAACTTTTTTATCCCACTACACTAGAGATTCCTAAAATAGCTTCATCTCTTTCCAAATAAATTTTTGTACTTCACCAAAACTCCCTATTACGTCGAGTAATTACAAAGTTATTCTTCGAACAAGTGTTTAAAAATAAATTATGCGAAGAAATACATACTTTCTCGAAGATTATTGTGTATATGATACAATATAGTATAGATACGTACCTACGCGTAAGTTATGGTATATATGCTACAATATAGTATAAAGGTAGATATGATAGAATATAGTATAGAGATATCTAAGTTATTACGTACGCCTGTATATTATAAAAATAAAATTTTGTAAAAAAACTTTTAGACGAATAAACAAAGTTAAAAAATGTTAAATGTATAAACATGCTGTCTGGAAAAGTGACCGGTTGTACCCAATAATATGCATTCTTAACGTATCAGTAGAAAATAATTCATAAAGCTACAAATGTTACTAGGAATGATTCTTACGACAATTTATATATATATATATATATGAAAATAATTTCAGCGGCCCAAATTTATTCAGCTCGTTCTCATTTACCCGCGCACTGTCCGGTACTATCCCGGGAGGGTGGTAGCTGGGGGAGTGATTCCCCCATTTTAGGAATCACCGCGCTACAAAAATAAAAAATTCATATCGATTTGTTATGTCAAAGGTTAAAAAATTTCGTAGGTGACATGAAAATGTTCACCCAATGTCGTTAGTTAATAATGGATAAATAATTAATACAAGGCCGTTTCTGTGAAAAATCACGTAACGGGCTTTGAGTTATTGACGGTTTTTTTGGTGTTTGTATTACGAAAAAGTTTTTTTTTACGACAAGTTGTTATGGTTTTATACACTGTGCTAAATTTGGAAAATAAAGCTACAAAAATCCTTAAAAACGTTTCAGAATTTGTAAAATAATTATTTACATTCATAATAACGTAATGAAGAACTAGAGTGAAAAATGTAATGGCCTAAAAATATACATTCATGCAGATTAACAAAAGCTGATTCTGAATTTTTAAGTTTTGTTATATACATCTTCATTTAAAAAGATTAAAACCGTAAGACACTCGAACGTCCTGCGATTGGTCAGCGGGTTCTGACACTACTTAAAAGGCTACCTCACGGGTTGGCGGTGATGCGGATTGTGCCTTGAGTATACTCGCGCACGTGTATTACAATATTCAAATTGGGTTTTTCGTTTTCATGCCGACTCGAGTGGGATTGACCTTACTGTTAACCGACAGAACCAAGGTACGTATGACGTCACGCGTACCCCGTAAAATTTCGATCGTTTTGGCGGGGTTTAAATAATGCAAACTTTTGAAAATTAATTTAATTATGAAATCCACATTTGTAAAAAAATACTGGTATTTAAGTTAGAAGAAGCACATTAACAAAAAAAAAACTATTGGAATCCCTTTTACATTAGAATCACAGCGATGTATAAGGAATACCTATTAACATAAATCGGAATTAATGGTGTGTATTGTGGCTGCATTTATTTCTACCATTTCTGAATGTACGCAAATAGTATTGTTTTGATTGTGTCAATCAGCGACAAAGGCAAGTCCATTTAAAAAATGTTGTTAATGATCTAATTTAACCTGTATATTATTTTTTTTATATAATACAGATGATTATTTATAAATTAAGCCCCTAAATTTTGAGAATAAAATTGAAAAATGTTTAAATAAATGTTCTATCTCAAAAGCGGAAAAAACAGTGATCATAATTTGCTACAACTAACACACAGGCCATCTTTATTCCTTCGGTTAGTGTATGGAAGTGTGAACTGGGAGATATGAACTTAAGCTATAACTTTTCTCGCCCCCTCTTTTTGTAACGCCACTGGATTCCCCCCGCCCATGCCGCGCTTATCGCGACCTTCGTTACGCCGCTGCTCTGATTAACATGAAAGTATTTCAATGATTATTCTTTGAGCAGTAAAAATACCACAGCTTTAAAAACGGAGGAAATCTCTTCGGGGATTTTGGAATATGTTATTAGAAAAATACATATTTTAAATGTTAAGCGAGTTAATGTAGTTCAATGTGTAGATGGAAGTTATTTAGGTTAGCTGTAAAAAATAGTATATACCCCTCTCTAATTTTTTTTAAATTTTTGTACAATAACAGCTTTATAACATGAAATTTTTATTCAATTGATAAACGACCGTGCATGCGAAAACCTTATATAGAAAGAATATAGAAACTGATATAAAATAGTTCATGGTAACTTATATACATTACTTATTCAGTCAAAGAGGGTCGTTTATCTGTAGTATAAACTATAAATAATAATAAATTATAATGGATTTTCGGATTTTTTTTTAGGTATTTTATGTTTCTTATTTTGAAGATGTCTTAAAAAGAAATACCATTTTGGAAACAAGAAAAATTAACCTAATAGATTTTTGTTTGTAAAATATACCTATTAATTTAAAAGTGCAATATTTTAATTTCAAACAAGAAAAGTAATAAAAAAGCTTACTACAAACATTTTTAATCGAAACTTCGAAAAATTTCAAAGAATTAAAAAAAAACAGCCCCTTATACGATTAAAAATTATAATAAATCCCAAACAATAGCAAAAAAAACTCTGACATTTTGGATTCATTTGTACACAATATTATATCATTTTGAGCAATATTTCTTGGTTAGGTTTTTATTTTAGTTAGGTTATGTGATCTTTGTTTGGTTGTATATCAAGGAGAATATTTTAGAAGATTGAGTAAGAGGCAAAGAAGCAAGAATAAGAAGTTGGCTAGAAGAGGCAAGAAGAGACTAGAAGGGTCGAAAAAGATACAAGAAGAGTCAGGAAGAGAAAAAAAAACTAGTCAAAAAAGAAGATGCAAGAAGAAGCAAGAACATCGAAGAAGAAACTAGAACGACCAAGAATAGACTAAAAGAAACAAGAAGAGACAAGACAAACCCGAAAGGGTCGGAAAGTTGCAGTAAGTGGCATTAAGAGCTAAGATGAGACTAAAAGTGATGTCGCGCGTCGGACCTGGGGGGGGCCCTGACTTACCCTCGGCCAGCTCAGATGCGGGGGCATGAGACGTCTCTCTCATAGTCAGGGTTCGGGGTCAGCGCGAGGCTCAAGAATCCATATCCCACCGTCTACACAAAACACTCCCATACAACCGCTATCCCCAAATGAAAGAGGTTAGGTTTTTATAAATCAACATTGTATTTGAGCGGCAAAATGGACATTACATGGGTGAATGACAATAGAATACAGGTTGTTACATCCTAACTAGAATTATCATCAAAGGGTTCCCTAATCTCTCTCTGGGAAATAATTAACAGCTCTCTCTAGACCGACAGGCAGCGTGGACGAATCTAGGTTATTAGCGGACACATTCAAGGGTAATAGGAAATGTAAGAGACTCACAGCATGGTGTTGTCGGGGTATCCTGTTGATTGCAGGACGGTGCGCCGTGTTTCAAACAAACGGTGCCAGCCTGTCGATGTTCAAAGCGCGACATTGTCGTACATTTGGCTTCTCGACCGAGCGGTGCGAATTGGAACGCGGGCGCCGAAACGAACACACGTCCAGCTAGGTCAGAGGTCGGCGCGTAAGAAGGAGGAACGAGGAGCTCGGTCGCCGGGGGTGGGGGGAACTGTAGCGGATCTTTTGCGCGTTACGTTTGACCCAGCAACTAACCTGATAATTCCCGCTACTCAAGTTGGCAACTGTAGGATCTTTGCGCCTAAAATCTGTTATATGACACCTCCCCCCGCGCTCGTAAAAAGGGCGACGTGGTAATGGAGCATCAGGGTTAAAAGATCCTCTATGTGCCTCCCTTGGGGTTTTTTGACAAAACAAGAGTTGCCCTTAGTTTGAGAGACTTGGATGGCCAGAGAGATGCCTAGCTAAAACATAATGACTAGCTTATGCCATAGGCTAGGTAACAATATTTGTGGGGAGAAATGAGGAAGGGTACATAGCATGTTTGGAGCAAATAATTTTGGGGAGAGAGCAGGTGTGGAAACAACAAGTAAAATTATGCAATTAGAAAACAAAAGACATGGTTATGCAATTGAAAGACAAAAGACAAAATTATACAATTGAAAGACAAAAGGGCATGGTTATGCAATTGAAAAAACAATAGATAACATTATACAATTGAAAAAAACAAAAGACGGAATGTTAAGGTGTGATTCTAGGGTTTCATTGGTCTGGAAGCTAAGTTTGCGTTGCGTTGGTTTTTTGGTTTCGAAGAGTTGCGAAGGAAACGAGATTTCACTGACTCTAAAAGATTACATTATCACTGTAATCTGACCCATTGAGATAACACTCAGGAGTACACTTAGGCCTTGGAAAAAACACTTTGCTTCGTTGTGGGCGTTGATGTTTGCGAAGTGGGGCTGTGGTTTGCGGGGCTGCGGCTATGGTTACAGTGGTCATTGGAGAGAGTAGTCCAGGTTCCGTAGTTATGCCAGTACGAGTCCTATGTGCTATTATGGTGGGCACGGATCGTATGTGTTGGTTATCGGAGCATAATGTAGCTCAGGATAACTTTTTAGAGATGCGCAGTTTGTGTTTACTGGAGGGGCAAAGGGTAATTATGTTTCACCCATGACCTGGTATGTGTCACTGCATGACAGAGCAAGAGACGGTATAACTGGCATTGGCATTGAGGGCAAGAAATTTGAACTCCGGGACTAGCGTGTCCGAAAGGTAGTTCAGAGTGTCATAAAGTATAGTGGGACAACTCGGCTTGCAGTGGTGTGACAAACGTCATACATATGAGTGGTATTGTCTGTGCTTTCAGGAACAAGATGGAACAAGATGGAACAAGTGTGTAGCGAGTAGTAGTCGAGGGGCCTTTGTAACCACAGCGCAGGCTGCTAGGAGGTGAGGCTCAGCTTGGCTGCTGGAGATGGCATCCGCCTGGGCTTCTTTTTAAATCCGGGGGGAATTATTATTAAAGCAAATTTCTTGAAGTTTACCTGCCTAGGGACCAATGAAGAAAAGTTTGGAGAGAAACAAAATGTGTCCAGAAAAAATAAACAAACGAGGTTTAACTGCCGGTCCGGAGAGTGACGGAGAGTGTGAGAGAGAGGTAGAGAGATTCCTAACTAGTTTTGATTACATAAACATTATCCTTTATTAGGATGACTTGGCGTTTGCCGAATGACAAACTGTCTTGGTTGAAAAAACAACCGGCCTTCTTTGGCCTATGTTAACATACAGGTGGTAACATTTTCGTAGGATTTCAAAGAACAAGACAAAAAAATTCGTGAACGAGTCACGGCAACAGCAGGGAAACTAATTCATGAATAAAGGTTGTCAGAAAAGACAGACGATACGCCAAGTGCGTATCATACATATTCAAAATTCATGAATGTGTTTCGTTGAGGAGAGAAAAAAAATGACAACATACGTGAAAGGTGAGGTAGGAAGCCTGTTGGTGACCGGAACAATTACCGATTCGAACTCGAAGTGAGGGCGAAATATGGTCGACAACAGATTTTCCACTTCATACATATGCCTGAGGGCATGGGGGTAGGGAGGGGGAGGAAAAAGGACGGGAATTGAGTTACGAAATTGCTAGAGACTGGACTAATTTCCAATTCAACCTCTATGTGAGAGTGAAACATATTCAACCAGCAGATTTCCTGACTCTTTACATTTTAATAAAGTGGATTAATTTTAAACAGTATTTGAATACACATTGTACTAAAGAGGCTAATCTTTTGCGTGTATTTGGCAAAAGATTAGGGGTCGTTTTAAACTTCTACATGATTGTGAGAAAAGACAGACCCTAGTTCCAATTTCACAAACCTGGGATTCTTCTTATTCGTTTCCCAGACGACGAGTTTAGTGGTTTTGTGCCCATCGATTAACTCCTGCGGCACTATGCCCCATAATTGACAGTGAAGCTGAAAACTAGTCCTTTTGGGATAGTAGATATTCCTGGGCTTCTTTTCTTTTTGGAAAGCAGCAAAAACAGGAAGTCCACGGGCATTGGCGTTGAACAAAGAGGTTTCTGTGAAATACTTACGTAGTTCACATATAAAGGTTTGATATTATTTCGTTCGCACGATTCATGGTGAGTATTGTAACGTCTTCACGTATAGTGTACGAGTATGCAGTATATGCAAGGTACAACTCAATTATAGACAGAAGTCAAAGAGTGTAAAAACAGTTCCTTAAAGGAGATGACGATGTCGATATTATGTCGTTCACACGAATCACGGTAAGTATTATTATTACGTCTCCACGTCTCGTGTACAGGGTTGTACACAATTATACACAAAAGCGGTTCTCATGACATGTTAATGACACACGACCAGATTATACACAAAGGCGGTACTCATGGCAAGTTAATGTCACACGACCAAATTATACACAAAGGCGGTACTCATGGCAAATTAATGTCACACGACCAAATTATACACAAAGGCGGTACTCATGGCAAGTTAATGTCACACGACCAAATTATAACACATGGTTATAAATATTAAGTAATTGTAACGAACTTCTCGTGTAGTGGTGGATTTTTTAAGGATCTCTCCTATCGCGTGACAAATTTTACATTTAAATATGATTCAACAAAAGCTAGCAGTATCATTTGATACTGTTTGCAAAGATTTGTTAGATTGACTAACTCCGTAGCCTGGAGAGGCGTACGATGGAACAATAGAGAAGATAAACAATTTCAATGTTACTTCATTTGTTACAAGGTGCAAGATGATGGTAGGAGGTATTTCTACTTACATCGTGCGATGGGTGAGAACAGGCCCATAATGGCTTTACATACTGTTCATTGTAGCGTGCAATTGGGTTGCAAACACTTGGTTAAATGGTGAGACAAAGGTTGGGTGTTTATATTATGCAACGATGATCGAACAAAGTCCTGTTGATTTACGTTGTGATATAATTATTTGCGTTCGAAGATCAGGATAACCGTAAGGTTTTACTAACCTGTCCCGTAGGGTTGAAACGTGAGGTACGAGACATACGTGACGTAACAGTAGAGAAAAGAAATCGAGATCTCGTCATACAATAAAAGACCTTAATGGGTTTTACATACTTTTAGTTGAAGCGAATCCAGTTATGGTATGTGGTTTTATAGGACCGACATTTGGTTTTCTTTTATAAATACAATTTCCCAAAATGGATGTGTCAAAATCCGATTTTTGGTAAATGTGAGCTTGGGTAGGACGCCATCAATTTTTGAAAGGAAAAAATTGAAAAAAATGAAAAAAATTATATACATACAAAGAAGACAATTATGTGATTAATTGCTACTTGGTTCTTGCCTTTGAGACCACTATAGGGTTTTACATACTCAAGGTAACGTTGAATTGGACAAGAAAGAATTAATGGCTGTACTTGACAGGTTTTCTTTTTTTTAAAAAAGGGGTCGGTATTTAACACTTTGGAATTTACAAAATCCGAACTCTTTTGGATGGCACTCTTATGAGTGATTACCAATCGTTATTTTACAAGGAACAAAAACAAAAGTGGGGTGGTTCTTTCTAACACGACGAAGGGAACAAAATGAAACGAAAATGGGGTGACATGACATAAACATTGCATAGTGTAGAAGTTGAGAAGCAAAAGCGGGTTCGCGACTTCCCGGCGATTGTAACTCGAAAACGTGTCTCTATTCTAAAATGATCAGTTTCAGAACAGGTGAGAAAATAAAACGTAAAAAGGGAGAAAACGATTGTCGTGAGGGAAAGAACGTTATTACAGGAATAATACTTCATGGTCATAATATGTTAATATACATTTATTTACAAAGGTAGGTTAAACTCGTTTTTGACGAATAGGTTGACATGTAGTTGACACTTTACACGCCTAATTATGGTAAGACTTCATAAGCTTACAATAGTTTGTGATAATACACAATGGGTTAGTTTAAAGTTGCTGGGGTGGTGGGGCAGTTTCAACTGTTTCCTCACTTCCAGACTTTACAATGTCCTTAATATGGTAATTACCAGTATGTTTGCCAGAGGAGTCGGACAGGTAGTAAACTAAGTCCGATATTTTTCTTACAACCTTGGCCTTGACAAAACGGGGTGCCAGCTTGGCAGAGAAGTACAGGGCTCCTTGAGAGAGGGTGTTATTCCTTCTCCAGACAACATCGCCTACATTAAAAGTGATGTGTTTCCTACGTAGGTTATATCTGTCCGCACTTTTTTGGTGGGCCAGCAATAGGGCATCAGTAACTTCACTATAAATGGCAGTAAGTTCTTCCAAACGATGAGCGTAATCAACGGCAGGATTGCTTGTGGAGGTGGTTGACGTGGGGAAATTCGTGTTCCAGTGCAATGAACCATGTACCACCTGTTCCATACCGTGTTTTAAAAAGAAGGGGGTGTAACCAGTGGATAGGTTAACAGTGTTATTCATGGCAGCTTGAATTTTATCTAAATTCTTACACCAATTACGTTGGTCTTTGTCAACCAAAATGGCCAGAGCTGTGTTAATAGTCTGGTTATACCTTTCGACAGTGTTATTTTGGGGAGTGTACAAGGTATTATAATAAATATCTTTAATCCCGTATTTAGCAAGGAAATCTTTAAATTCTTGTGCTATAAACTGTTTTCCGTTGTCAACTATTACGGTTTTGGGTGTTCCGTAGGGTATGAAAATGTGTTTTTCCACAAGTTTGACAATGGCGGCGGCGTTGGCTCTTTTTAAGGGGAAGATCCAACAAAATTTGGTAAAGATATCCACAATGCTGAGTATATGCATGTGTCCAGAATAACTCTTGGGGAAAGGTCCGACGAGGTCCATAGATAACGATTGGAGGGGTCTATCAGCACGTTTGGGTTTTCCCATTAGGCCGGCAGGGGGTGCCGTACTATGTTTGTAAGCTTTACATGTTTCACATTTGGAGATGTAGTTGCGAACTTGCTTGAAAAGACCAGGCCAGTAATACTTCAAGGAAATCTTTTTATACGTCTTGAAGGTTCCTGGGTGTATAGAGTCGGGGGCACTATGATTGTTGATGATTACTTGTTTTCTCTTTTCGAGGGGCACAACGAGTTTCCAAGAGTAATCTTCAAGGATGGACAGTGGGGCCTTACAATTGCGATATAGTTGTCCTTCTTTTATAATAAAATTGGGAAACTTTTGTTGATTGTTTTTGCATCCTTCATAGATTTTGAGATACCATTCATCTTTTGTGGATGGGGTAGAGGCAATTGTATCGATGTTTAATGTGGCAAGTTCAATTCTTGACAGGGCATCTGGGACAATATTGTCCGCACCTTTACGGTGGATGACATCGAAAGTGTATTGGGACAAGCGAGAAGCCCAGCGAGCGAGTCTGCCGGAGGGATTACTTAGAGAGATCAACCATTTCAAACTACTATGGTCTGTGACTACAGTAAATTTGCTACCGTCTATGTAACCGCGAAAATGGTGAACAGAATCCAATACTGCCAGTAACTCTTTTTCGGTGATTCCGTAATTTTTCTCGTGTTTATTCAAGGTGCGGGAAAAATAGGCTACCGGGTGTTCGCCATCGGGGAATTCCATTGCTTCCACCTTAGTAGGATCTGTTCTCAGACCTTTTTCGTCGACAATGAATCCCAAATAACGCAGGCGAGACTTACAAAATTCAGACTTCTTTAAATTGATGGTTAAACCAGCAAATTTAAGTTGTTGAAAAACTTTTTCCAGCATTAACAGGTGTTTTTCGAAGGTGTCACTAACGATGATGAGATCATCAAGGTAGCAGAATAGGTTGTTGTCAACTTCAGGGCCGAATAGTTTGTCCATCAGCCTCTGTAGTTCGGCGGGGCTATTTTTTAGACCAAAAGGTAGCCTTTTAAAGTGGAACATTCCCCTACCAGGTACAACAAAAGCAGTTTTTTCGCAGGATTCCGCATCTAAAGGTATTTGCCAGAAAGCTTTGCTTAGATCAATGGAAGAAATGAATTTGGCATTGCGTAATTTGTCTAAAGTTGCGTGAACGAAAGGCAGTGGGTACGCGTCGGCTTCAGTGCAAGAGTTCAATCGTCTACTGTCGAGGCAAAAGCGTGCAGAGCCGTCTTTTTTTGAAACCAAAAGGGTTGGGTTGGTCCAAGCACTTCTGCTGGGAACTACCACTCCCATTTTCAACATTTCATCAAGTTCATTTTCTAAAAGTTTCAATTTTTGGGGGGCTAAATTGTAGTAGCGTTGCTTGATTGGTGGGCCGTTGGTTTTGATGTGGTGTTTTACCAAATTAGTTAAACCCAGTCCGCATTTTTCGAAAGATATTGATTCAAATTTGTTGATCATTTCCTTTAATTGGAGAGCCTGGTCAGTGCTTAGGTTTTCGTGAGGAATTATAGTGCGAATCTCACCAACTTGAGCGACCGGAGGTTTTTGGCCAAGAGTATTAAATACTTGTGGAGCAACGTTAAAAGCCTTCCAGAAGTCAACGCCAAGGATGAAATTCTGGGATATAGAGGGTACTATTAGAAAGTTAATTGTAACTGTGTTATTGTTACATTTAATTGGTAATTGCAGAGTACCGATGACTGTCTGGGGAGCATTGTCCGCAGTTGTCACGAGTGTAGGTTTGGAAAAAACTTTAAAACCGTTGTTAACAAAAGGCAGGTGGGCATTGTTGCCAAGGCAACTAACAGATGCACCACTATCTAGTAGTCCAGAGAAGGGGACATTGTTAACGGAGAAAAGGGCATAAGGTCTTCCATCTTTAGCTTGTTTGCAACAAACCGAAGAAACATTTAAGGTCTGGTTAAAATATTTAATGTGTGATAACCAATCAGTCCATTCCTTAGACCTTGGTACAGAATGAATACCTGAGAGGTTATTATTTAGTTTTTTGGTTTTCTTGCATGAAAATTCGGTGGGGGTTTAGAGAAATCCACTTGAGGTTTAACAAAGTGAGGGTCTTGCAACCTTTCCATGTTATTTCTTGATTTTTTGAAAATTTCACGCAGTTCGTCGCGTGGAGGAGAACGATCCCTGGAGCGATGTCTCTTTAAGGTTCTGGGTTCTTTAGCTTCCAGAAATTTGGCCTGCTTGAAACAAATGGTTGCTAGGTGACCTACTTTTTTGCAAAAGGAGCAAACTTTTTTGTTGTCAAATTCTGGTTTTAATCCAGAAGGACGGCTTGGTACAGTGATATTGTCCGTGGTGGTTTTGTTGTTTTTCCTGTCTTGGTGGGATTCCAAAATGAGGCAAACTTCGTTTAAATGGGCCAACGACACAATTTTCTGTGAGGTGATAATGTTTTCATATCTTTGTAGGAGGCCATCAGTTATAACTGGTAATAATTCGGCTTCCGAGACAGGGTGGGAAAGTTTGATGTTGATGGATTCGGCCCTCTCTATGAATGTTGCCACCGTTTCGTTTACTAATTGTTTAATGGATAGTAACGATAATTTAATTCTGTGTTGGGCCTCTGATTTGCCGAAGCTAGTGATCAGGGCTGATCTGAGTTTATTCCAGTCCTTGCATTTTGATTTTTGTATTCGGTGCCACGGGATTAATTCTGGAGATATTAGTTCTATAAAGTTTTTCTGCAGCACGTCAAATGGAACATTTTTAATTGAGGCCGTTTCTTCGATTCGGTCAATGAAATCCAGTACATCAGAAACACCGTTATATTTGATCTTCCAAGGAGTGAGATCGTATGTTTTTTCTTGTGCCGTGATGGGTGCATTGTCTTGTTTTACTGTAACATGTGTCCTGGTTTCTTTGTTAGAAACGGGGATTTCCAAAACTGGGGTATTGGGTGCCTTGTCTTCACTTGCAACGGATAGGTTTATTTTCCTGATGAACTTCTTGTTGAATAACAAAGCGTATGCTTTCAATGCTGACTTTGATTTGTTTAGTGGTGATATTCCTCT
Organism: Hesperophylax consimilis; assembly: GCF_061612785.1. Taxonomy (NCBI): domain Eukaryota; kingdom Metazoa; phylum Arthropoda; class Insecta; order Trichoptera; family Limnephilidae; genus Hesperophylax; species Hesperophylax consimilis. The sequence goes on from NC_142840.1 coordinate 26,430,506, forward strand.
GTCTTTTAAGACGGCTTGTAGGTGCACTTTGGATAAGTTGTGTACATTGGGAATGACACCCATGTCCAAAGATGTAGCCATTTGATTGGAATTCATTGTTAAAAAATGGTTTAAAAAAGGAAAAAAAACTCCGAAATTTTTCTAAGTCTTTTTGAAGAAAATTTGGCCAGGGGGACACTTTAGGATTTGCATTATTTAATCTTGTGGGCACTATTCGCACTTATATTCACTGCACTCGAGGAAAGGCACGAAAAAGGCACAAAAAACAGCACTTTAGAAGCGAAAAAACACTTTTGATGGAAAGATTTTATATTTGCTTCATTTACTGGCACTAAATCGTGAGATTGAACACACGTTCTTATTATTGCGTCGAGAAAGCACTTCTTTGCAAAAAAAAACACTGCACTTCTGAAGTTAATTTGAAACAATTCACTTAAAATCACTTTTATAACAGTCAAATGCTGAAAAAAAAACAAGAAAATGGACGAACACCGTACCTATATAATTAATCGGGATAAAGAATTATTTGTGTTTTACAGGTTGTAGCTGATATACTTTTTAGAAATCAGCTTCGATGGGCCGTTGGGTGTATTGTGCTTTTTAAAAAAAAAAATCACTTCCGGTGTAAAAATTGGCTTCACAGTTCTAAATCCTGACTGTTATTATTACGGTGCAATTTATGCCGAAATTAAAACAGTGGGTTTGTTTTGTTTAAACAAAGAACACAGAATCTATGTTATTGAAGAAACATTATGTTCAAACTTTCGTTATCACAGCGTTTTGGCGGGAATTTCGTGCGTCTCTTTTATTCGTTCGAGAGGATTCCTACCGTTATTTTTTCGCGGCAAAATGCGCTTGGCAACAAACAAAAGTTCTCGCGGCGAAAATGCGCTTGGCAACAAAATTGCATAGTACATGTTTTCAAATTGGGGGCAATCGTAAAGGCAATTTTGTGCAGTCGGGAAGGATATGTTTAAAAAAATTCTGCCCTAAGTTGGTCGCCAGTGTTGCGCGTCGGACCTGGGGGGGGCCCTGACTTACCCTCGGCCAGCTCAGATGCGGGGGCATGAGACGTCTCTCTCATAGTCAGGGTTCGGGGTCAGCGCGAGGCTCAAGAATCCATATCCCACCGTCTACACAAAACACTCCCATACAACCGCTATCCCCAAATGAAAGAGGTTAGGTTTTTATAAATCAACATTGTATTTGAGCGGCAAAATGGACATTACATGGGTGAATGACAATAGAATACAGGTTGTTACATCCTAACTAGAATTATCATCAAAGGGTTCCCTAATCTCTCTCTGGGAAATAATTAACAGCTCTCTCTAGACCGACAGGCAGCGTGGACGAATCTAGGTTATTAGCGGACACATTCAAGGGTAATAGGAAATGTAAGAGACTCACAGCATGGTGTTGTCGGGGTATCCTGTTGATTGCAGGACGGTGCGCCGTGTTTCAAACAAACGGTGCCAGCCTGTCGATGTTCAAAGCGCGACATTGTCGTACATTTGGCTTCTCGACCGAGCGGTGCGAATTGGAACGCGGGCGCCGAAACGAACACACGTCCAGCTAGGTCAGAGGTCGGCGCGTAAGAAGGAGGAACGAGGAGCTCGGTCGCCGGGGGTGGGGGGAACTGTAGCGGATCTTTTGCGCGTTACGTTTGACCCAGCAACTAACCTGATAATTCCCGCTACTCAAGTTGGCAACTGTAGGATCTTTGCGCCTAAAATCTGTTATATGACAGTGATTAAAGAAGAAAAGAGATAAGAGACAGAAGTCAAGAAGGGGTGAAAAGATGCAATAAGATATGTGAAAAGCTAAGATGAGACTAAAAGAGTCCGGAAGAGATTTCATCGTCGGTAAGAATGAAGAAGATTGAATAAAAGCCAAGAAAAAACAAGGCTAACCAAGAAGGGGCAAAAAGATGCAAGAAGAGGTAAAAAGAGGCAAGAAGAGACAAGAAAGGGAGAGAAGATGCAATAAGAGGCAAGTGGAGGTAAGAAGAGCCAAAAATAGACAAGACTAGCCAAGAAGGGGCGAGGTGATATAAGAAGAGGCAAGAAGAGGTAAGAAGAGGGAAGAAGAAGCAAAAAGAAGAGACAAGGGGGGCCGGTAAGACTTTAGAGTATGTAAAATGAGACCAGAAGGGGCAAAAAGATAACCAAGAACTGAAAATTAAGATGGATCAGGAAATGCCAAAAAGAGGCAAGGAAATGATGTAAGAAGAGGCAAGAAGAAGGAAATCATAATGAAGAAACAATAACGCTCAACCAATTCCTTTATTCTTACCGATCCTAAATTCCAATATTGGCTAAATTCAAATATTTGTGTTTTGAGATTTATATTTTTTTCAATATACAACCTTTGACATTACAAACTATAGACATGTTGTAGACATCTCAAAAGTGGCAAGCAAAAGGTACGGTAATTGCCGTACAGCCGATTTACTGGATTTATTACTCAACTGCCGCGCGTCAGATTCTCATATCGATCTTTAACCAAATTGCGTAAATGAGTACCAAAATGTCCTCGTGTGTGATGAGAAAGTGTTTCCATTACATGGCAAACACTAGTAAAAGCCAAGGAATAATATTTCATTCGTTAGTATACTCTAATTTCTTATGATTATAAATAGTAAAATAATTTTCATTGTTTTAAGAGAATATTAAGCGCCATTAGAGAAAGCGAGACACATTATTACAAAAAGAACAACCTACTGATAATACTACTCATACGTCAGCGAGTTTTAGTGTATCTTGTCATCTCAGTCACACAGAAGATGAAGAATGTAATATTGGCCCCAACTTTTAAATACGAAAACGCCGCCCGGTCCCATATCCATTTATTTTATACCAACAACATCTTCGTCATACGTGAACAAGGTTTAAATTAAAAATTTATTGTAAACTGTTGCATTTGTTACTTCAACTTTTCTGTTAGTTTTGTGAGAAAAAACTAGTCTAGATGTATTGCAATGTTATTGTTTACAACAAATTCATTTGCTCTAGAACATAATTTAAATTTACAACAATTTACAACCGGGTAAGTTTTTAGATTTTCACGGCCAAAAGCATTTTTGTTGTTTGTTTTTGGGGTGTTATGCCGTGTTGCGCTAACTCCTTCTTAAGCCGACGTTTCGGACAGCGTTGCAGTGTCCATCATCAGGGCAGATCCGGTAGATCCGAAGATGTGTAATAGTTGGCTGTTGAGTTTGTTTAACATGTCTAAGTATACTCTAATACCATATAATAATAAAATATAAAAATATTGAATTTATACCTTGATACTGGGTACATTTGCTTTAACCGCTTTCAATCGGTTTTCTAATTCTAGAATTCGCCACAAGATGTCGTCACTTCCGTTGGCATTTCACACTTGGACGGGCCCCAGGCTAACGTAAATACTGTGCTTTCACTTAAATTGCAGTTCCCTTGTACTGTAATACCTACAGGCTCGTAGTGGATTGAAGCTGGCGGCACGGTATCGCTTCCAAGTAAATAAGCACAAACTCGACAGCCAACAATTACACATCTTAGGATCTACCGGATCTGCCCTCATGATGGACACTGAAACGCTGTCCGAAACGTCGGCTAAAGAAGGAGTTAGCGCAACACGGCATAACACCCAAAAACAAACAACAAAAATGCTTTTGGCCGTGAAAATCTAAAAACTTACCTGACTAACCTCTATGGGGAGGAAGTTCACACGATGGTACGCCGTTTGGAGAATCTGAGGAAGCGTAGGAACCATTTATTGGGCAGCCTGGCTTTCCTCAAGAGATGCAAGGAGGAATCGGTCGTACCAGTACACATCCGTATTAAAAGACATATCGCATCCCGAAAAGCCGAGAGGGTGTTTCAAAGAGCAGAAGCAGCGTTACTAAGGGAAAAAATCCATAATGTGCGCGGCGAACGGGATGGGACATCTCGGGACCTTTTCAATTTACATCTGCATCTGAGTACAATGCTAATCGAAGAAGATTGGAATAAAATTGACAATATAACTTACCAACAAGCACTAAGGTGTAAGCAGTCAACAGATGCGAGACAGAAACATAAGTTTGAGAGGCTCAACCAAGCCAAAAAAGGAGTTCGAAAACAACTTGATCAAAATAAAGTAGTTATCAACATTTCGACCCTTGCGCTAAGCCCAGATGCAACTTCAGTGCTTGCTAAGGGCATGAACTATGCAGTTGCCCCCAAAAAGATACCTGTGGAATCTATCGTATGTGGTGTGGAGACAGCACTACATACAATAATGAAAGTCCACAAAAAGTCAGAATCGCAAGCAGAGAACATACGACAAGAGACTTGCCATATTTTGAAAAGGGCTGAAATACCCCGCCCAAACATCACAAAAGGAGAGTTTGCGGCCCTAAAAGAATTGCGCGCCAATGAGGAAATCTTGGTTCTGCCAGCCGACAAAGGAAGTGCCACTGTCGTGATTAATACGGTAGACTACATAAAGAAGACGGAAGACCTCTTGTGCGATTCCGGCACCTACAAGAAGATCAAAAACAATCCTACTAACAAGATTGACTTAAAGACAAGGGAACTAGTCAAAGCATCTAGCATCAGAAAAGAGGATTGGTCTAAGCTTTTTGTAAAGGCCTCTAGAACTCCTGCCCTGTACGGTCTCCCAAAAATACACAAAAAGGGAATCCTAATGAGACCGATTGTCAGCGCTATTGGTGCACCTACATACAAACTGTCCCAACACCTCTCGAGATTACTGCAGTTGCAAACTGGAAAAACCAAATCGTGGATTAAGGATTTAACAGATCTGATCAGTAAGCTTAAGCAGGTTAAGACTGAGGAAGGAGATATTTTGGTCAGCTTTGACGTCGTGTCTCTTTTCACAAATGTGCCTCTAGAAGACTAAAATGACAATGCTCAGTGAGATATATGAGGAAGACATTTGCAAACTTTTTGAACACTGCCTCAAAACGGGATACTTTGCGTTTCTGGGTGAACTTTTTGAGCAAGTGGAGGGAGTTGCAATGGGCAGTCCGTTGTCGCCAGTACTAGCCAACTTCTTTATGGAGAAGTTTGAGGAAGTGGCACTCGATACAGCTTCAGCTGTCCCTAAAGTATGGTGGCGCTACGTCGACGATGTCTTCGCCATTTGGCCTCATGGAACAGAGAAACTTAACGAATTCCTGGACCATCTTAATTCTCTCCACAGCAAAATTAAGTTCACAATGGAGCTGGAAAACCAAGATAAAATCCTGCCTTTTCTAGACGTGGAGGTGATGCGAAAACACGATGGTAGCTGATTCGCACCACCACCCAGCGCAGAAGAGAGGACTTATCCAGACGTTGGTGACCCGAACGAAAAGAATATGTGAAGAAACAAAACTTGGAGCAGAATTTAAAAAGCTGACCAATGCACTGGAGCGCAACGGTTACCCGCAAGTCAGACAAGGCAAATTTTAAGAGCCAAATCTACAACAAACGAAGACAGAGTTGAACAAGACTCAAAAGGCTGTGCTTTCCTGCCTTTCGTTTACAATGTGACAGACAGAATTGCCAGGCTGTTGAGAAAAGAAAACATCAAAACTGTCTTCGGAACCACCACCAAAATCCAAGACCTACTGAGGTCTGCAAAAGACTAAGTTTCCTCTGGAAGCAGATGGAGTGTACAAACTCAGCTGCTCTGGTTGTGACATGGTTTATATAGGCCAGGCAGAGCGGACTATTTCCAAAAGGATAGCAGAACATTTTCGTGCTTGTAAATTTGGCCACCCTGATAAATCGGCAACTTTATTGAAACCGGCCATTACTTTGGATTTGCTCCTGAGGTCCTGGGAAGACCCAAAACTTATAGATCACGCCTGATTATGGAGGCAATTGAAATCTACAAAAATCCATTTAATATCAATAAAGACGACGGAGCTAAGCTCAACAACTATCCGGTTATTGACGGCTACACCAAAGCTAAACGCAAATAACATGTCTAAGTATACTCTAATACCATATAATAATACAATATAAAACCATTGAATTTATACCTTCATACTGGGTACATTTGTTTTAACCGCTTTCAATCGGTTTTCTAATTCTAGAGTTTGCCACAAGATGTCACCACTTCCGTTGGCATTTCGCACTTGGACGGGCCCCCAGGCTAACGTAAATACTGTGCTTTCACTTTAATTGCAGTTCCCTTGTACTGTAATACCTACAGGCTCGTAGTGGATTGAAGCTGGCGGCACGGTATCGCTTCCAAGTAAATAAGCACAAACTCGACAGCCAACAATTATTATGAGGTTTTTTATCCAGTTAAGAATTTTTCCTCATAAAACTCATTAATGTAATATAAAATCAGTCAAGTAAATACAACCATCAGATGGTAATAGTAATAAGGCCAAATGAGCCGCAGTACTAGTCAGCTAGAAACATGAAGGGTATTGTTATAAGCCCTAGCTAGTTAGAGGATTACGAAAGAATCCATAAAATCAAAAAAAAAAAAAGCCAACAATTACACATCTTAGGATCTACCCGAACTGCCCTCATGATGGACACTGCAACGCTGTCCGAAACGTCGGCTAAAGAAGGAGTTAGCGCAACACGGCATAACACCCCAAAAACAAACGACAAAAATTTACAACCTTTAGAAGTACCCTTCTATCTTGAGGACAATATAAAAATTAAACTCCTATTATTTAATCACCGGTAAAAGAAGAATACGTCAATATATTTCAGCAAGAAATTGCCGTAAAAACTCGCTCGTTTAATAAATATAAGTTATACAATAACTATATTACATAAGTAAATAAAATTATTTTTTACACAGAAGCCACTTGAGTAAAACATGATATTTATAATTAGAACACATGCCAATGCGTATTTAATTAATTTAAACAAGTAGTTGCCTAGGTAGGTAAGGTTACCAGTAGTGAATTTAAGACCCTCTGGGATCACTACGCTTATATAGGCTCATGCGAGAAAATTGAACAAGAACAAATATTTTATTTTACATGCTAATTTTGTTCCTATTTCAAAATATCCATTTTTAAGTATTAAAGGTATCTTCAATAAAAACACTCCGATAAATTCACTAAGTTTTATTTAAATTGTGCAATATGGGCCTTATATCTCGTTGAGATGATCCTTACAGACGTAAGGCATGCTCTCTCTACGGTTATAACGGAAGAATAAATGTTTTAGTAAGCACAAAGTTTTATGGACAAAACTATATTTTCAAATATAACATGAAATAATTTTACCCTGCAGCTGAGGAGACCTCTGCTTTTAAGAATAACCTACATACGACACTGATTTAGTCGATTGCAAATCAAAAACTTAAGTATCAAACCAACAGAGGGCGGCTGTTAATCATGACACCTATCTAGTACCTTGTTTACAAAACATATTACTATTGCGTTGTTTATGGCTTCGAAACGAAATTGACTGCTTTAAGTGCAGTTGTGTCGGGCTGTTTATGTGTCAACTTTGCCATGACTTTCGATAAGGTGGAATAGTATTTTCAGTATTGTTAAACGATTAAATTTTAATATTTTATCTGACAGCTGAAGAGTTTTTTAACCTGTCAATTGTGTTTTGAGTGTCCGGTGTCCATAATACTAAAATTCATATTTTAAAATGATTTTTTATGAGATTTTCACCTTTATATATAAAGGAATTGTATGAAGGACAGGGTCAGCTAATAATAGTTTAGTTTTTATTTGATGCATGTATCTTCTCTGTCAGATTTGAAATAAATTATTTATGAGATTCTGCGCAACATTTTTTCTCAACGGTCGCCGAAGAACAAAAGCTGTACAAAAATCCTAAACTAAGGATGGATTTACCTAAGAAAAAGGAAGGACACGTATTTTATGCATAGTTCACGGTGTAAGTAATGTGTTTTGATAGATATATTTCATTTATGCTCAAGATAAAATCGTAAAAAAAAATTATAACGAAATGCGAGATTATAATTTTATTTTATATAAAGTTATTTTATATAACTCCCGGAAAATGTCTTACGATATAAACATGAAAAATATTATATAAATTTATGAAAAATATGCCCGTTCTGAGTTATTATCCCACAGTCAACAGGCTAAAAAAGATTTTCAATAAAAATATGAAGAAAAACATCGAAAAGCATATTTAAGTATAACTATATATATATTTAACATATTTTAGTACTACTAACCTGTAGTCAAATGCGTCTACCTTTACGCCACGTGGCCTGTTAATGTTTTATTCGTTTGTTTACTTGCGGAGGTTTATATGGTGGATTTAAAATCAACGGAAAGCTGAAATTAGAAGATTAATCAGCAGGATACAGGATATAGAATATTTACATGGCGTCAATACGCCCCGCGCCGGCGCCGGTGTGCTAAGACGCGAGTAATGCCTCCAGTAGTCGGTACGTATTGTGCTACTGCCAACAATATCGTCACATAAATTAATAATGTTTTAGCGCAAACTCAATGTGCAAACAGTGTTCTTGCTGAACATTTCTATTACCTGTAAGTGGCACTTTGAAATCATTCAGAGGTACTTTAAACATTTATATGGCGAATAATTCACACACGGATTTGCTCAGCGGATCCGTGGAGCATGCTCGGCGAACCGATCAACACACACTCGAATATCTGGACATTCGAGCATCTCGTACAGCGATGGTATGTCAAGAAAAATTTTGATCGATCTACGGCAAAAAAACAAGTAAAGGGAAAAAATCACAAAATATTCTGATATTTTTAAATTTTGGTTTTGTGGTGAAAATTCTCACGCCAATCTGGAATTAGTAATTTTTCAGAACCTAAAACTAAACCACCCCTATATGAAAATATTCAGGTCGAATTCAGTACTTAAGTACCTACATCATGCAGTCATTCTGAAATCTTTGGGCATACCATCACTCGATGAGATTTCACGCGCATCGACTGCGAATGAGGTCAGGCTCGGCGAGCCGATCCATTGCGTTCATTCACACACGGATCGGCTCGTGACGGACAGACCGACCGAGCTCTACATAATTTAAATGATGGTCCAGAACACCTTTGAAGGCCAGAAACATTTGGAAAAAATTCCAATGTATCAATAAAAAAAATAGTAAAGTAATAACCAGAAATGCGCATAAAAGAGGCGGAAAAAGTAAATGCGAGTTATTAATTATTTAAAAGCGCTCGTAGTATCAGAATAAATAATACACGAAGTTTATACGATGTATTCGATATCTTTCTTTTGTCTTTTTCTGAATTTGAAAAATATTAAGGTAATTTGAAGTAATTGGCGAAATTTTACTTAACACACTTTGTTGCCGTAATTTAATTTTTTTGTTTAAAAATCTTTTACAGCTTTTTTTTCCCCTGCCTGGCAGACAAGTGTCATTCGAGTGTCAGTTAGCAGAAAGCGTATTTTAAAGAAACAAAACAAATACCGCTTTATTTGATGGGCACTGTTGCCAAAAGTTTATCTTGTCTTTCGTAGAATTAATTTCCTTTTGCATTGCGGAATATTTAAATAAGGAATATTCGGAATTACCTCACCGAGAATTTATAATGGCGAAGTGAGGAAAGGCTGTCAACAACTTTGCTCTGTGAAAAGCTGGCCAAGATGTTTGTTGGAAATTTTGGATGAATGTTGTTGCTTTGCCTCGAAGCAATAACAATCTAGGTATGTACTTACACACTTTATACAAGGAAGTTTTATTTTCATCAAATTTAAGCAAATTTTTGCTGTAACATCTGTGATTTTATAATATATAAAAGTGTTTTCGTTAATTTTGGTGGAAAGAGAATTGGAATTGAGAAAATGACCGCAAAGGAACTCCTGTTCAAAATATAATACTGGTCATCCATTTTCTCCGACAGATTTTATTATGTTCTAATTAATTTGTGAACACCACTTTTAATTTGATTTCAAACAATTTGACAAACAGTTTTATTTTAACCCATGCGTGTTTTCTGATCAGGTTTTTCATAAAAATAATATTATCGACACTTCAGCGTAAAATTTTTTGAGGTTTCGATAAACTATTGAATGTTTTATATTCCTTCAAGAAATAACAGAATTCATCATTTCACCAGCATATTTTTAACGGTTTGCCTATGTATGAGTATATTACAAACAAACAAACTTTTACAACATCTGTTAAGTTTCCCAATTTAGAAAAGAACTAGAATGGTAAGCTCTTCCATCATGAAACTTGCACAAAATTTTCTCTCTCAAACTATTGGCCAATCAAAGAATTTTAAGATCGTCATATAATTTCCAAAAAGTAAAAAAAAATCGTGTAATTACTTACTTGCTTCATATTTTTAAATACTATGTATAGTTCAAGTTTAAAAAAATGTTGATACTTGGGTAAAAAGAATAACGAGAATCACGAACTATGAGTAATAGTTGTTATTTAATTACGCGCGTCGTTAAAACTTCTTTCTTGACAACCCTTTAATTTCTCCTACCAAAGAACAAGGAACTTGGCAGTGTATAGTAAGTAATAAAACCGTGACTTGAGTGGTTTAAGCGTATGTTTTATTCATATAATTTTCCAGAAGAGGCTCCGAGTGATAAATATTACCTCACTGCTTGTAATGAGTGGTGAACGAACAAAAAAATATTTGAACAAAATAATTAGGCACAGCCTTAAACATTTATTTAATTATTTTTTTTAAATATCCCAAACTAGGCAAATGCCCGTAACATGGCGGTAACATAGAATGAATAAGAATATTATATATATATATCTCATGTAGACGTACATATATCTTATGTATACATATATACCTATGTACCTCGTTGGTCTATACTTAGAAGCGATGACAACAACACAAGTTGGCTAATGATCTCAAAGACAATCTTACTTCCCGACTAGCTCCAAGAAAATATATCTGTGAGCTGAATATTATTAACAACTTATTTTAAACTTCCTGTTTTTCCATCAGCTCATAAACAAAATAATGTGCTTCTTGTTCTTTGTTTCTATTCGATCATAGATTATTTTAGCTTTCTATAAGTTCCAATCAACTCTAGATAACAATATTCCTTTTTTTAAGTCAGCCCAAAGATATTTTAATTATATTCTTCCTGTGGCTTATTCCATAAGATAAATAAAAATAGAAGAATTGCATTGTCATTATCACGATGAAAAAAGAAATGGGAACAAATCATCCTAGGCTTGCAAAAAAGTCAATGACAAAATGATATTTTTTTATTTTTATTTATTTTTATTTAATATTTGAAAAAAATATATTTTTACATAGATAAGTATACAGGATATAAACAAGATATAAAACAATAGAAATTAAAGTAGCCTTTCCTCACCATAAAGAGACAATGCTCTTGTGTTTGGTGAGGGAATTCTAGTTCAATTATGTACATGTTAGTATTAAGGTAAATAAATTATTAAGAAACAACACAAGATTTAAACAATATTACTTCTAGATGTAAGTAGTGAACGTATTTTGGACTTATAATAGTTTAAGGTAATTTTTTAATTTAAGGTGAAATTCCTGAATATTTTCGATATTTTTTAAATTTAATGGAAGGTTATTAAAATAAATTATGCCTAGATAAAGATAGGTATTTTGAATGAGCTTAGTGTTAAATTTTGGGATTTTAATAGTTTTCTGGTATCTTGCTGATGTATTGAATTGCAAGTTATGAGTATTTGACTGTATTTCTTTGTAAATTTGAAGTATTGAATATTTTTGATACATTTTGTCTACTGTAGGTACTTTAAAAATTGTAAAAAGAATTTCGGTAGAAAATTTTGACGATAGATATATTTTTCCAATCTTGCGATCATACATAAAGAAAGCAGCCAACAAAAATGTACGGTGATAAAATGAAGATAATGTTAGTAATATTTATTCCAAAGTATGATATGGTTAAATATAACGTATCTTTTTGTGATTTTTTTTTTCAAATTTTCGTTTAAAAATCGCTAATATTATCTCCAATAATTTCAGTCTATCGGGAGGGAGATTGTAAATGTGTATAACTTCATAGCCTGTGCTTCTCCCACCACCTTCAGACTTTACTGTATTAGTGTATAACTTATTGTATTGTTTTGTATTGTGTTCCTATGAAATGTTATGTTCGTGCGTCAGTCAATTTTTTTATTTTTTTTAAAAGACGAAGGTTATATATATTACTACAATTTTCAATAAGTTCATTTGTTGGTGCAGTTTTTTTTATCATTTGTAAATCGTTTGAGTATGTATTTCCCGATATTTTAGATAATTTAGCTGGGACCAGATTTACCTAAAGCATAAGCCCGTCTTTACATCAGATCTGTTGGTAAAAGATGACCTACTCTACCAAATATACCAATTAGTGGAATATTTTTTAATTTTTTTTTAGTTTATAAAAAAGTTAGATGTCTATCAATATCCAACAATATCAAAAATATCCTCTAAAATTATGATATGAGCTTCGAAATATTTATATTGTTTACCGGGACCGCGTAATGTCAACAATTTACAACCACCTCTGTACCTACCTTCTGTTATTATCTACATTTATTTTTATCTTTCTTTTTATATTTGTACTTTAATTAGTTATTTATTAAAGTTTTTTTAAATTTATGTTATGTATTTATCTTTCTGTTTGGCACTGATATAGTACGAGAATAATGTCATCCACCGAAGAAAATTATTTTAAGTTTATTAAATTTCTTGTTAATGTCAACAACATATAATGTTATCTGATAGTATTATTGTCCCAGCGTCTGGACGGTGTAGGCCCTCTGATTGGTCAAATTTAAATTGTCTGTTTCGGGTAACTTGAATATTAAGACACAATTCCATACTAAAATAGGATCGCCTCATAATAATACGAGATTTCTTCATAAGCATCGTTTCTGCTCATATAATTTTTGGATAATATCAAAGAAAATATGTTTTAGAAAGTTCATAATCCATTGGATTAATTACATTACAATGAAAATTCTCCACAGTTACGTGATTATGTTTGACGTTTATAAAAATTCACGCGTTTCTTCAAGATGGCCGACAGAGCGCACCTCTGGCGGTTTAAAAACGAACCAAATGCCTGGCGCGAATATTTAAATATGCAGCTAACAATACTTGACTACTTACCATTAACAAGCGTTATATAAGAAGATTTCTTCTGGAAGCTTATCACTTTGTAATGGCATTTATCATTATTTTTTATATATTTTTTTCTTATTAATTATATCTGATTTTATATTGGCATGTTTTCTAATTTCTAAAATTGCAAAATTATTTATTTGCGATGCTTTATATCCTGAGTGAAGTATTTTAAGACCTGAATTTTTATCGAAAGTGTGATCATTATTTAAAAGATTATTTGCAAACTCAGATTCACTATTTCCGTTTATAGCCCTGCGATATTCTTTAGTTCTGACTTCAAAGTTTCTATTGGTTCTACCTTTGTAAAAGAAATTACAATCATCTCAATTGAGTTTTTAAACTCCTGTTTTTTTTGTTTGAATTTTGCTATCATTATTATTAAGAATATATTTCTTCATTGTTATTAGTGTAAAACGCCAGTTGAATGGTACCAGGATTGTTTATATATATATAATTTTAGAAGTATCGTTATCCACAAACAGAATTCTACGCCATTGTTTATTTCTATCTTTAGAAAGACCGTTTGAAGAGAATGTGTTTAATTTTTTTATTTAGTATTTCAACTATCAATTTATTAGAATAACCGTTATTAAATGCTATTTGTCTTATGAATATATTGTTTTATGGTTATATGCTATTTGTTTTTTTCAGGTCTTAAAATACTTCACTATAAATAATTTTGAAATTTTAGAAATGAGGAAACATATTAATATAAAAGCAGATATAATTAACAAGAATTTTTTTATAAACTCTCTTTTAAATATTTTCCCACTCAACTGGTCTTTCCCGTCTAACGATATTGTAATTCCTAATTATTATAAACCCAGCCTACTCTTACTCCTCCCCCCTCCTTCCACTTCTTCTTTCCCAATTGCAATCTATATTTAATTTTTGACTTCGGTGTATACACAATAAAATTTAAACATTATATTTATTTATTTATTGGACAATTTGCATAGCGCCGCTTTTGTGAGATATCACCTCAGGGGCGCTATATTGTAATAATCTACCTTTATATATAGATTTTTACTCTCCTGATGAAGGTGTATATATAATCTAGCTTTAAACTTTATTAGATACAGTAACAGTTGTAGGTAAAGAATTACCACCAGTTGGAGTAAAATTAACACCTTTTAATTAAACCGACTGCTAATGTCATCGCACAATTACCCTCCTTTTATTCATAAACACGGGTACAATTAATCAATATGTAATAATCTATTATTTAAGTCAACTTTGTTAAAACTATCTTTAATTGTGACAAACTAAACGATATTGATTCAACTTATAGACATTGACGGTTGTAACACATATTTAAGCACTGCAAGTCTCCTATGAGCTAATTATATTAGGTACGATAACAGTTAATATCAGTTGTAGACATGTAGTCAATAATAGTGTTTCATTTGAAATAATCCATCACAAATACGTAAAATTTCATTTATTCAAACAACTGTCATTCTTATTATGCGTAAATTTAGAATGTTATTATTAATTAACTCCTTCTTGTTCCGTGTTTTAACAATATATATACTCACCCTCTCTCTGTGAATGTTCTAATATCTATCTATTAAATGTAACTGTTGTTAATATCACTTAAAATGGGCGAAGCCCAAGCAAGAGCCGCCCGCAGGGCCTGGCAGAAAAAAACCCGCGGAGCGGGTTTTTAACTGCTAGTTTAAATTTATTATCTTAATTTATAACTATTTGTTAATTATTATGTACCTCAATTAATGACATTTTACACCTTATAAACAATAGTTACGCCACTCCCGAATTCAAACACGAGAAATAATTTCTCAATTGAATTAAGTTTCTTTAAAAAAATATCACTTTTTCATAATTAGCTACGAAATTTCAATATTTGAAAATTATTGTGATTAGTTTGTATATTTAATAAATAATAATAAAAAAGGAGTCGAAGGTATTTTTTTTTCAATACCTAGAATGTAAAAGTTTTTTCTTATATTTGTAATGGTTTTGTGCGACGGTAATAAATAAATAGGTAGGTCTATTTACTAAAGTATAATAGTAATATGGTGGCTCAATGGATTAGAATGAATATTATTGAATATATCCCGACAATACGCCCAATATGGTCGCCGCTGATTACAATGTCGTAATAACAAACTTTCCCCGCATCTGTTCTGTAGGTACCCGATGAGAGGTCTTTTGGGCAAATCCTCGGCGTATCTGATTGGATGAATAATCACCGAGGTGGTCGGGGGAGAGGCAACGGGGCACGGGGCTGGTGTCACAACAAGGGCGGGATCATTGCGGGATATAATTTCATCATATCTCGCGAAACAGGTGAAGAAAACGAAAATAAAAATACACAAACAATAAGAATCGAGAAGTAGCACACAAAGATGCAAATTTTTTACAGAACACGTCAAACTCATGGTTTGCTCAGAATATTGCCTAATCTCTGTAGAATGTATTCAAATCATCGTTTTCAGAATCAGAAAGGAGAAGAAGTTTTGAGAAGGAAAAAGGAAAGTGGGATGGGTAGGAATTTGAGGGTCGGTGAGTCAGTGGAAAGACCTGAGCGAACCTCACTCCAAGAACCCGGAAACCCCTGCGAAGTCACAAAAGGTAGTAAACCAATTTGGGTGACCTACATTAAAGGTGTTGGTTATCCAATAAATGTTTCCCGGGGCGGCGGTACCCTTACACGCCTCTGAAATTGTTGCAAAGATATAAAAGTAAAATTGTTATAGTTTATTTATTTTTAATTTTTATTTATTTTATATTATAGAAACAAACAGTACATGATTTAAAGAGATAAAACAATATACAGGAATAAGATACTTCATGTTGTGTACCTATGATATGTTTCCTTGTAATTTCGGCTAAGTGGTATGTTTATCCTTTAATTACCAGGTGACTTGTGTAATTTATAGGTGTGTGTGTGACGTGTGTAATGTATGTGTGAGAGGGTGTGTGTGTGTGTTTGTGTGTGTATGTATGCGCATTGAATAGTTTAAATTATTGACATGATGCCACGTTTGAATTTGGGCAGTGAATCCGAAAAAATGTCAATGTTAGAGTTAAGACAAATATTATTTAGAGTATGAAGAGCTCGGTTAATTGTCGAATTAGATGCTTAAAAGACTTAAAAAATACTTAATTATATTTATTTATTTATTCAAACGCCATTAAATGGCTTTTACAATACAGTGATAGTCGAATTACAAGCGTACAGAGGTAAACAGGATAATAATAGCAATAAATTAAAGAACAATTAATGAGTACAGAAAAACACTATTGCAAGTGATGTAGTTATTAATATATGTGCAGTAAGACAATACATAATTCAAAAGAAATATATACCAGTGTAACAATAGTTGAACTTATTTTTACTAGGCTTGTGTAAGACCTGTCATAAGTCGAAGTATGAGGTATCTATGATAATAGTCAGTAGTGAGTTTATTGTTACCCACAAAATTAATTGTACTTGGAATAGCTGAGTGGGCATCGCCACTTGGCATTAATGAGATTAAAATAAAAAATGAGATTCGAGACCTTGGCGTAATTTTTGAAGCAAATCTCTCTTTCAAATCCCATATATCTGATATTGTCTCCCGTGCCAACAAAATGCTTGGATTTGTTCTTCGTAATTCAAGATCATTTACCAACGGAATCGCAATCCGAAGAACGTATGAAGCACTTGTTCGCAGTATCTTGGAATATAGCTCCATTATTTGGGCCCCTTCTGAGCAAAACCATATTCTCGAAATAGAAAAAGTACAAAAGAGATTCATGCGTTACCTATATATGAGGGAATATATGTACTACCCTTTCCTGTATCCATCCTTATTCTTAGCAGGAATGCTCGATCTTAATACATTAGAAGCCCGCCGAAAAATATTTTTAGGAAAACATTTTTTTAAGATAATCTCTGGAACTATACATAATCCACCTATTTTGAAAGAGATTAACTTATATGTCCCAGACAAGTATACTCGTGGAAGGTCCCATACCCTTTTTTATGCTCCAAAAGCGAGGACTTCTGCCTATCAGAACGCCCCAGTCAACAGAGCGACTGAACTGCTCAACGAGTCTGCATTGACCATCGACATTTTTAACGTAACCTACAGGCAGTTTAACAATTATCTTTTGACGTATGTCACAAAGTAGTGAATCTGACCTTTTCATGTGTTTTGCTATACTTTTTGTCTAATTTGTAATCTTCTCCATAATGTATTGGTGAATAACCGTTTTACGGAGAACATGAAAAATAAATAAATAAATAAATAAATTAACAATTCAGGGCTGTTAATATGATATCATTTAGAAAACCAGCGAGAAATTACATGGTCTGAAGTTATTATGATATGTACTTCTATTATCTTTTGCGCAGTAGGTAACAACTGCCTTGAAAAAGGCATCGTTGTTGGACGTATCCGAATTAAAAAAAATACGGATATTGAATGCTCGCTTTTCCAGATGTTACTAGAAAATTGTTAATAGTTAATCAATGACACCATGGAAGATACCGCTATAATAATTTACAAAACTAAAACGAATTAGACGAGTAATATCAACGTCTTTAGAATTAGTCATGTATTTTTCATGAATTATTATTTTTTTGGTAAACTAATGTTTTAAGACAAGGTTTTTTATGCATAGCACAAAGGGTAACAATTATTTTACAAGCAATAATTATTCGCCTGAAACACTCATCCACATTGAAAAATCTCCTGATAAAAGATACATGACGCCAACGGGACTCGAACCCGAGCGTCATGTATCTTTTATCAGGAGATTTTTCAATGTGGATGAGTGTTTCAGGCGAATAATTATTGCTTGTAAAATAATTATTTTTCATGAGTTTTTCGGGTTTATGACCCACCATAAAGACAAAACCAACTCGTGATTGCATGACAGAAATATAAATATATCGCAACTAGTTTGATAAATAATACTTCGGTGCTTTACGTAGTTCCTTCATTTTCATTAGTTATGCCAATTTTCAAAAGATATCCTTCTTAAGTTTGTTAACAAAAATAATACTTCGATATCCCTCGATAGTACCTTCATCTTCAGTAGGTATGTCAATTTTCATATGATTCAAATCAAAGGATTCCCTTCTTAAGTTTGTCAATGAGCACTAATTAAAATGGCATACCTCTGTTATATTTTTTTACATTAGCTCCACACAAGAGTTTCTGAGGAAAAAAATACCTCAGGGCTTATGTTATCTTTGAGGATGCTGTGTAGAGAGTCTTTTAAGGGAAACGAAAGAGGTAAAGTTCTAAGGAGGAAAAGGGTATAAGGGGTGGGTAGGAATCTGGAGGTCAATGTGTCCAAGAGTACGTATAAATCCATTTCTCCCACTGCGGTGCAAGGAGATGTTCCGAAAGAGTCCTGCTGTAGAGGTCAAAAGGCCATTCTTTCCCGATCCAGCCTGTTAGTGGGCAGACGCACCTGTCGTCAAGATCCAGACAAACCTCACCCCATGAACTTGGACACCTCTGCTAAGTCATAAAACGTAGCGAATCATTTGGGGTGACCTATGGCAGTAATGATGGTTATCCAATAAATGATTCCTGAGGTGGCGGTTGCTATACCGGCCTCCCAAATAGAAGTGTATATTCAACGTACTTTCCAATATGCTAAATAATATTGCGTATATTAATATTGGGTTGCTCATTAATCTATATTGGAAATAATTAATAATCTTTTCGTCATATGGCGTAATCACTTAAAGGATTGATAATGTTACTTACCGTTAATTGGTAAAATGTTTGAATTAATATTTATTTAATAAAATTAATAAGAAAATTATATCGAGTAAGAATTATAATAATAATTTATTTGCTCAACTTTGAAATGATTATTGTGTGAAGTAGGTTTAAATTAAACGCAAACTTATGGTTATTGGATATAAGAATACACTCTGTGAAAGCAAAATAAATTATTGAAAATGTTTCTGATATGAAATACTTAGGAGTTATATTAGTTTCCGAATTAACATTTAACATGCTTTATGAATACAAAAAAAATGAATGTTTCTTTTTTGGGAAGAATACGTCAAATATTTCCAGAAAAACTACAATAACTATATACAACTCCATTATTGCTCCATATTATAACTACTGCGATTCTTTTCTTACTTGATGACAAGGAACAAAATAAGTTTCAAATTTTCCAAAATAGCAATGAGAATAATTCTTAAGCGAAATAGATTTTCAAAGGTAATTAAATGTTAAAGGAACTAAATTGGCTAATATTGTATATAATGTATTAACATATGCAGACATTGAACGCGATGATATTTATACATAAAATAATAAACAACCTAAAAACAAAATACTAAGGATATATACCCGAGGAAGACACGGCACGATCAAGTGAATCAGATATTTGAGTCGGGCTATGTCAAGAGCCAGAATGATAGAAGAATATGTACGAGACGATGTATCAATGTGAATGAGCCAATAAGTGTGTGCCGAGCTGTTTGATGGTTTGTCATCTCTGCCTACCCCTGCGGAGAAACGGCGTGATGGTTAGTTTATTAGTTAGTTCTAAGGATATTCATAAACATATTACAAGAACGCAAGGAGAAAAATGAGTACAGCTTTTTTAAAAATCAAGATACTGTTAAAAATGTGACTCCATGACAATTTCCACATGACGATGTTCCGAAAATATTTCTTTCTCAATAGAGCGGGGAGCCTTGTCATCAGATCTTTTCACGTGAAGTACCTCAGGATGAGCAGATTTCTTACGATTTCCAATCTCCTAGGATGAAGTCTCCAGTTTTCAAATAATTACGATTGACTCATTGGCCATCAGCCAAAAGGAAAGCCCACTGCTTTGAGCTGTTGAACAAGCAATGATACTTCCTCGATTAAGAACTGTTCAGGTTTTGGGTTCCGACTGCAGGTGTCGCAACCGAAGTCTGTCAAAAATTCTAGGATTGGCAATCTAACCCGTGCACAATGGTTGATTGAGGTTACTGGAGGTGCCACACACCAAGACCATAAATACAAATTAAGTAGTAGGATCCACACACCTTGTTACAAATCCTCTGTGAAACAGAGCTAAGTATAGGGTTTTCCAATAAGAGGTGTAACATGTATTTAATTCTGGCCATACAATGATTTCTTATGGCCCGAATTGGATGGTATTGATCTCGACAATGTTTAATTTCAACAAGACGGCGCTACACAAGCAACGAAACCATTGATATTTTACGGTAAAAGTTTCCGGACCGTGTTATCTCTCGAAGAGGTGATCACAATTGGCCACCGAGATCTTGTGATTAAACATCATACGACTTCTTCCTTTGGGGCCACGTGAAAGAGAAGGTCTACGCCAACAGCCCAGCGTCTATTCAAGACCTCAAATATGGAATTCGTGAGGTTATCGAGGACACAAGGCAGCTACTTTGCGATTTGGTTATGGAAAATTTCATGAAAAAGATATGGTACTGTAGGCGTAGTCGTGGTGGTATTTGACTGATGTTATTTTTCACTATTAACGGCATGCTTTCTTCTTTATAATGAAATAAACATTCGATCATTTATATTAAAAAATGGCATTTTTCTTTGAATATCAAGATAACACCTCTTATTGGAAAACGCTGTAGTTCTCAACCTTCTACATCCTCATTTTCTTCACTCCAGCCGCACCACAAACCCCAATTGACGACTCTTGTGTGTTCTTGACGAATATTCACATAAATTACGCTATGTTAGATTGATATTGTTAGTAAGTAGACGATTATTTTAAAATAATATTATTGAAATATTTCTCTTTAAGCTACGAGTTGATTTTTTCGATTTGATCGAAGTACTTAACATATTATGAATTATACGATGAAATGATATAAAATAATTGTACAATTTTAGACACCAGTAAATCATCAGATTTCCCTATGGGAAATTAATAAATACTAAATTGTATGTGTATTTTCGATTGATATTTAAATAATGCCTTTTGCCCTTTCACTGTGAATCTGTTAATTAAGAACAAAACTTATTAATGTCATCTTTTTAGTAAACCTCTGACTTGACAACGAATTCTGTCTGCTTGGTTACTGGAAGTAAGATACTTACTGCGATTGTTATTTCTTTGTGAACACACAATTGAAAGATTTTCAGTAAATTGACATGAAATTATTGCTTTAAATTTAGTTTGAGTTCGGCAAATCGCTAAATAATTCAGAAATTAATGATAATATAACATATTCTCATATTGTGAGAAGTATTTTAGTTTGTTCTATTTATTTTTAAAGAGGTTTACTGAATACATTGAATAAAAACGAAAATTGAACAGCGTAATTTATACATTTATTTTCTTGCGTATAAATAATTGAATACATGAATTAACTAACAAAATTAACTTTCTTATTTATTTGTATTTCTTAATATTTTTTTTCAGTGGTTTTTGAGATTTTCCGTAGTTTCTCAGTTTTCGAGAGTAATGTAAGAAGTTCTTTTCATGACAAGTAAGGAATGAAAACTAGTTTCGAAGAGATTAATGCCGTACGAGGGAGAAAGAAAACGTATATTATTTATTATTTTGCATATTTCATATATTTCAAAAATACTTGTATGAAATATATCTTCATATAAAAAAAATCACTGTGCCATATCAATGTGTTCGTATCTGCTAATCTCCGAAACCGCCAAACCGATAGGTCAGTACCGGTCGCATTTTTACTTATTTTCTACCATACCGAACAATAATCACAATCTGTTGAAATGATTGATATCAAATTAAACGCCAAACCTGTGTGACTTGCGCATGTATTCTATGTATTTCAAATTCATAAAATATCCCACAACAGCGACAACAAATAAAAGGCAGTCTACATAAAAGCGGTCTACATAAAAGGCGGTCTACATGAAATAAGGTCTATATAAAATGCGTTATGCATAGAAGGCGGTCTGTGGCAGAACAACGTCTGCCCGAGCACACTGGAATATATATATATATACTTACGAAATATATATATATTCATACTTACGAAAATAACATTATTTGAAAACAAAAAGTCAAAAGGTAGTATAACTGAAAAACCGTTAACTAAACTCAATAGAAGATAAATTCCACGTTAGTAGGTTAGTTTAGAATTTGCCGTGCTCTATTTCGGTGTGTCTGAGTTTATAAACCCATTCAACTAATGTATCAAGGGTATATCGAATGCTGCAATCTTGCTCACAAGAGCGTTTCTCCAAAGGAAATTTCTGAGGAAAATAGTGAAACACTCTGCAACACTTTCGATCGGATATTTAATAGCATTAGATCCTTGAAATACTAATGGAATATATAATACGTTTTGTTAATTGAATTAATAACTAGGAGGATGCTAATTGGGGGCTCGATAGCATATGGTAATGGGCTACTGTATAGTCGTAGAAAGCATTTGCTTCATTTTGACAAAACAAATCCATATTTTGATTCAGGTAGATAATAACAGGCAATTGAAACAAGTTGATCTAGTTATTATTTGCTCAAATCGTACAATTTAATAAACAATTTCTATTGAGAAATAAACCATGTGTGAAGGTTGTGGATCCACGACAGAATTTAAATATGCTTTATTACTTGCCACACGGAATTGTCAGCTATAAACATATTTGCTGCTTCACGCTAGCTGTTGTATACCTTTCCTGCTTAAAAATGAGGGAATTAGAAAAAAAACAAACAATTGTTTGAGCTTTCGTTAACGTCATTCTTTCATTGAAGGAACTATTGAAGTAAGATACAGTTTAGTATTATATAACTTGTTTTTAAGACTATTTTGTGAATCTATAGCATCCCCAATTGGGGTATATTGAGGGGTTGAAGGTAGTAGGAAGGAGAAAGAAATGCTGAAGAAGAAGGTGGAGAAGTAATAGGCTATTTAGATCTGATCACCAAACACGCACGCCGGGTTTTGAACCCGCCACCGTCGGATCGCTAGCCGAGAGCCATACCCCTCGACCAAGCAGGATGTCATAATAATACAACAATAAACCAACACATAGCTGGCAAACTTCTAATTTTAAATAAAAATAAATAACACACCTTCCCTCGTACACGGAGTATGCCAGTATATATTTAATGTTTAATGTCACAACAAGTTGCATTACACAATCACAATACATATAATAAAGAAGGACACACTTCCATTCCATGGACAGAGAGGATGGTTGAAATATCTAGATTACTCTTGGAAATTCGTGCCAAGTAATTTATAGACCAGGGTATTTGGCACAGTCGATCAATAAAGATTTTATCGATAATATCAGTAAGTTATCATTCTCGAGAACGTCTGCGGATTAATAATGTACAAGCAACAGTTCACATCGAACTAATTAATAACACTTTTCGTCGTTCTGAAATGTTGTTTGTCAGTTGGCGATCTGAAGTAATGCTCGAGAACGATTACAAGTTTAGATATTATCGATAAAATCTTCATTGATCGATCGTGGTAGGTACCCTGTAAATCTTACATATTATGACGTACATATCACTGAGAGAAGAGTAAATATGAGTAAATTTGTGCCCTGGTTCTTTGTTTTGGGGGTAACACTGTACACTGATTCTCATTCCAACCATTGAAATATAAAGTATTTTAAAACATATATTTTATGGCAATCATTGACGACACCTTTTGACTGAAAATTTTAACTGAAACAAGAGACTGAAACATGAAATAAATTATGTTAAATTTTGGCTTTACATGTTTAATTAAATACTATAATGTGTTCTTAAGATGGTTTATATATTCGGGCATGAACGTGTTTTTCAACATGTTATTAGACGATGTGATTCGTATCATCAAAGGCCTCCTTTCACAGCGTCATCCCTTTGTGTCCGATCCGTTTGTTGGGGCGAACTTATCGGGTCCTCCTGCACGAACCGGTGCAGGTGTTTAATTTGTCCGAAGTGAGCTGCAATGGTTGCCATGGGGACGCTCAGAAGGAAATTTAGATGGAGCACTTCCCACGTGATTAAAGCGACGAAGGTGTTAATTCAATTTAATGAATGGACTTCAGGGACCGACTGTAATACTACATTCAGGCGATGTAATGGTTTGAGATTAAATTGAAGTTAGTCAAGATGTACTTACAATAATCCAACATGAGTTGCTTTATGTTTCAATTCAATGTTCCTGGACAATCCAAGCGTTCCTGTATCCTATTCAATGTGAAGCACTGTATATTGAATTACAAACAGAGTTCCTGCAGGATGCAATTTTGTGATGCATGCAATGATTTGTAATCAGATTTGGAGATCTTCATTGACATATTATTTATTAAAATAACTGCTTAAAGATTATGATTTTTTCGCATTTTGTTTCGTATTTCTGGTCGGTAGGTAAATATAATTTTATTTTGGCGGTTTACAATTTCAAGGTTGTCAAATACCACCATTTAAATTTTAGATTAACGTTAGAGACGAACTATCTATCAGACATCCTAATTAAATTTAGCTGTTTCATCAGAATGATATTTTTAATATTTTGAAATGGAATATTCAGCTAAAATTAATAAATTTAAGGAATTTGTGCTCTACCCTTTATACTGTGTACATTGTTGGAATATCTACTCGTTACGTATCTCCTATTAGACTCCTATGCTAAACACTCACTGCCAGGTAAGAGTTACAAAGCAGGAGACATTTGAGGTAGGCTTTGAGACAGTCAGATGGAACACTAAAGGCTGTTCTAGAAGGATTAGGTATATCATATGTCAGAGATGTTAAATACAACTAAGAATAATTTCCATATATGTTTAGCCACGTTGGTGTATCAAATAATGAATTATGATCTGTTAAAAACATTATGATTTGGAACTAGCAAGTCAAATAGGTATTTTTTAACGTTTATTTACAATACGATGAGATATTTTCACAAAAACGAGGTATTTTGTCAAAACTCAAGTTTTTATTTTAATTGCTTTTTTTTACATTTGCTCCACACTGGAGACTCTGAATAAAACATTCAGGGTTACGTTATCTTTGGGGATGCTGTGTGGAGGGTCTTATTTAGGGAAGGGAAAGTGAGTAAATTCTGGGAAGGACAAGGGTAGGTATGAGGGGTGGCTAGGAATCTAGGGTTCAGTGTGTCAAGGAGTGACGGACGTATGAATCCTTTTCTCCCACTGCGGCGAACGGTGATGTTCCGAAAGAGTTCTGCTGCAGAGGTCAAAAGGTCTCCTTCAACCAGTTTCTCCCGATAAGAGTTCACGCAGTTGGTGGGTAGACGCACGTGTCGAGACCCGAACAAACCTCACCCCATGAACCCGGACACCCCTGCTAAGTCACCAAACGTAGCAAACCACTTGGGGTGACCTATGGCAGAGATGTTAGTTACCCGCCTCCCAAATTGTGTATTAATATATCTCACATTATTACCATATTACAAATAACAATATTATTTGCATTTTGTTTGCAATGCAAATAATATTGTTATATTATCTCATATATACTCAAATATACATAATTACTACGAAAAAAGTTCAAATACACGATGTACTCGAAGCAACAACAAAAACTTACTACAAATACCGAAAACACATAGGTACTACGTTTGGTCAACGAAACTTTAAATACTTTGCGACAAGACTCTACAACATTCTTCCAGACAGCATAAAACAATGTGATTCACAAAAAAAATTCAAAAATAATTTAAAAATTTGGATCAAAAATAAGAATAGGGCCTTCACCCAAATTCGCAGTTATTGAAGTCACCACATTATTGAGCGAATACATCTTAATACAAGTATAGGTATGTTCAAAGGTATTAGGAACTAACACGAAAAATTCTGCCTCAACCATAGACTATATTCATATGTCTGTGGCCTCAACACAGGCTAGCCTAGTGAGGCGGTATTTGAGAAACCTCAACTAACTGCACTTTTATTTTCTTTATACCTTCACAATATTATGTTTGTATTTTTCTGTTAATTTTATAACCTTAAATATAAAAGTTACAAATCAATGTACACCATAATATGTATGTATAGTTGTAATGTGTAAACTTTCTTAAATAAATATATTATTATTATTTCCAATGTAAAAAAACTTAAATGTATATCTATGGATATAAAATTAATGGATATACAAATAGGATATGCCTAGAACTTCCACATGAAGCTGCTCGTTGAAACACAAAAAATAACAATAAAAATAATCCAAAAATACCCATAAGAATTCGGTGATAATCAATATTAAGTACCATAATTATAATCTTACGAGTACACAATAAAACCATACGCAAAAACCACTGTTTTCTGAAATATGTGTTCTGTATGGTTTAAAACAATCCAAGTAAAAAAAAAACTTAGGTCAGCTTTCCGTC
The DNA here is from genome assembly GCF_061612785.1 of Hesperophylax consimilis. Classification (NCBI taxonomy): domain Eukaryota; kingdom Metazoa; phylum Arthropoda; class Insecta; order Trichoptera; family Limnephilidae; genus Hesperophylax; species Hesperophylax consimilis. Next base: position 26,456,887 of record NC_142840.1, read on the forward strand.
AAAGTATCACATCACAGTGTGATTATTGTGCGATGATTGATCGATTGAATAATCAAATAGACCTGTTAATTTCACCTGTATTTCTCTAAATTAAATACTGAAGTAGATTGAGATACATGTACGTACATTTCAATAATGGGTCCGCGATACTATTTTAATTAATGGAATACGTAAATAGGTACCTACCACCTTATAAATATTATTTGTTGAGCTTTTGTTTAAACCTCTAACGCCTCTCTTCCGATATTGAATGAATGGATTCATTAATTTAAGTAGACTTCAAGGTTACATAATTAAAAGTGAATAACTCACTTTCATAATAGGAAGAATAATTATCTTTGAAATGAAATTCATTAAATACCTCGTTTTGATAATATATTAGGGATCCTCAGTTGTAGAAGTTGGGTAAACGTTTAGATTGTAGAAATGCGGTCCATGTAGTACAATGATGAAAAATTCAGCAAAATAAATATTAATAAATAGTTAAAATCTGTTTTTATATGAATCGATACGTATATATCCGATCCGATATAACTGATCCGCTTGGTTAACATTTAGGTACCTATAAATTAAAGGTGACCGGATAAATCATCACAGTGATAATTCATCACATCTTTAAAAAGTTATAAAAAATCATGAAACAAAAACTTCATTACCTGGGTTAAGTAGGTTAGGTTACGTTAGATTTTTTTTCATCGTTTCTAATGACTTCATATCATTTTTTAAAAGTGTGTTGAATTGTCACAGTGTTGAGTTATCATGGAACCTTATTAACTTTTATAAACTTATAAGGATGAGTCGACGAAGTAAAAGTATTTATTTTAAAACAGATAATTAATTACAAGTGAGTTAAATATAAATTCAAATGGAGAATCTAACAACAATAGCTACAAGTAGCCTTGGTGACTGAAGGTTGAAGATTAGCCCTGTCTGGGGTGTTGAGTTCCTTTTTATATCTCTCATCGCTGGGCTTGTCCGGGTCCATCGTTGATACTGATAGTGTCATTGGTATTTGACGCAGCTAGATAAGGTGAAGAGCTGGCTACGTGGTGTTCTCGGTGTTATCTTCGGGTCGGGGGCATCGGAGGCATTCTGGGGTAGGTAACACGCCTCTTATGCGATATTCATATAAATAATAGCTAGAAATGGCAAGTATCAAAAGTAAGATTTACCAAATTAAAAGTAAGATTTCACGGAATGGTTGAAAAGCTTACATGCTTCTATTTTTTTAAATATTTATTTATACATATACTTTTTTCTTTTTGCATATTTTCTAATTCCCTATTTGTATTTTTTTTTGCTTATTTTTATTCTCTATTTTCTTCTAATCTCCTTTCTTTCTTTTATCTATTTTTGATTCTCTAGCTTATTAATTTCATCTAAATAAAAAGTAAAATTTCAATTTGATAAACTCACATGTCAATAATTTTTTAGTATATTGCTATTTTTGAATGATCATATTTGAATATTCTTTTAGTCTATTCTCTACGTTTATTTTATTTAAAATATAAAGTTAGCAACTTCTTATATCAACCAAGAAAACTTTTCAAATTATTTATAAAGTGCAATAACTAAGTAAAAGTCAATACACTAGACAAAACAAGAATCGCATTTAATAAATCTGCCTATTTCTGACTGTCCTAAAACAGGTAATCTCCTAGTTGGACAGCCAAAGATCACTGTTATATGTAAAATGTCATGTTTTTTTTAAAATTAATAAATAATTAATAATAAATAAATCAAAAAAATAACGTTACGTAAAAGCGAAAAATGGAACGCATCCTCTACAGTTCCTAGGTCAGCGGGTAAACGTCAGTCTTGTTTGGCAGAGTGGAGAGTGGTTGAAATATCTCTCTGCCTTCATTTACTTTTAAAAGTAATTTAACTTCTCACCACTTAGCGAAAAAGTTGGCAAAGCTTCCCGGCCAAGGTATCCTCTCCCTTTGTATTTCAATATCCCAACACTTTTCCTGCCCCGCCCGCCCCGCCCCCCTCCCCATCGCCCCGCGGAGGACGCGACGGACGGATAAGCGAAAAAAGGAAAGAACTTTCTGAATATATGTTAATTCGCATTATAACTTCGGAGATATCTTAATTGAAGCATTTGCATTTTCCCCATTTCTCATCAAGTTCCAAACAATAATTATGCTTGGAAAACTAATAAATAATTACTGTAACGCGTCCAGCAGATAGACGTACTTTTCATTAGTTTAAAAAAATAATAAGCCACTTGCACAGAATGTATACTCTATGTACAGATATACTTATTTAATGTTCTCGCCGAGAGCTGAAAATAAAATATACATGTATATTTTTAAATTTTTAAAAATAATTTTTTTGAATTATAAAAAGTATACTCTCCCTATCTCTCCCGGCCCCCATTCAAAATTTATATCGACTTACGATATATTTCTATTGAAGTTTAGTTACTAAAAAAATGAGCCGAAACGGTAATTATATGAAATTCCTACGATAGAAAAAAATCGCAAAATATGCTCAAAAAATGATTAAAAATACATTTTTTTCTGTTATTTAACATGTTATAGGTATGAAAAAAATTATTAAAAATATATATTTTTCTGTTATTTAACATGTTAAAGGTACGAAAGAAATGATTAAAAATGCATGTTTTTTCTGTTATTTACCATGTTATAGGTATGAAAAAAAACACATCGTTACTTTAAATGCAACTTAGACTTGGTTTTTGTTGATGATTTTTCCTCTATTTTTAACGAGTCGTGTTTCGTTATAACTAACTAACTAACCATTACGTCGTTTCCCCGCAGGGGTAGGCAGAGAGGACGGACCGCGAAACAACTCGGTTTTGGCACACACTCCTTGTCTCATTAACATTCATACAGCGTCTCATATATACTGTTCTATTATTCAGACTCTTACATAGCCTGACTCAAGTATCTGATTCACTTGATCGTGCCATGTCTTCCTTGGGCATCCCCGACTTCTGCTACCATTTATATTTGCGTCATATTGAAGTGAAACTTCTTTAGGCGCGTAATGAATTTTCGGGGACGGAGTAAAACCGAGTCACGATCGAAACGAAAATGCGGGTACCCCCACCACCGATTAAAGTTCATTTGATCTAGTCAAAGTTTTGAAGTAACATATAAATGCTTCTTAGCTCATCCCGACAACTGGCGTTGGTGGTGTAATGGTCAGCATAGTTGCCTTCCAAGCAGTTGATCCGAGTTCGATTCTCGGCCATCGCACATTATTTTTTTGTTTTTAACGCCTTTTTCATTCAATATCTTATTTTTTAGTAGGTCAGAACATTTTTTAAAAGAAAATAATATTGCAAAATAATAAAAACACTTATCTCACTGTGATAAAACATTACTCCGCTAGAGCGCGCTTTGCGTTATTGTGTTGGATTAAAATTATTATCTAATCCGTATATTATGATAATTGTATTACATTTATTTAATTAATTTATTTATTTTGATAATATGTAATAATTTTCAAAGTTTTGAAGTAACATATAAATGCTTCTTAGCTCATCCCGACAACTGGCGTTGGTGGTGTAATGGTCAGCATAGTTGCCTTCCAAGCAGTTGATCCGAGTTCGATTCTCGGCCATCGCACATTATTTTTTTGTTTTTAACGCCTTTTTCATTCAATATCTTATTTTTTAGTAGGTCAGAACATTTTTTAAAAGAAAATAATATTGCAAAATAATAAAAACACTTATCTCACTGTGATAAAACATTACTCCGCTAGAGCGCGCTTTGCGTTATTGTGTTGGATTAAAATTATTATCTAATCCGTATATTATGATAATTGTATTACATTTATTTAATTAATTTATTTATTTTGATAATATGTAATAATTTACAGAAAAAAAAATTAAAACTATCTCCCTCTGATAAAATATCCGTTCGCTAGAGCGCACTACGCGATCTTGTGTGGGATTCTATTTCTGTACATTGTACATTATTTTTAAAAATATATTATATTGAAGTGAAACTTCTTTAGGCGCGTAATTCGGGGACGGAGTAAAACCGAGTCAGGATCGACACGAAAATGCGGGTACCCCCACCACCGCTCACCGTTCACTGTCCTTCTCTCACCATATGCGCTTGTTGAGGTGGGGGAGCCGCTCACGAACGTTCTCTCTCTTCTCTTCTTTCCTCTCTCTCAGACACCAGCGAACTGCGCCACGCCAAGCATCAGCTGCTTGGTTAGTATACTGCGTCGTGAGTGTAATACGAGTGAAATACGTAATTGATTGTGGTTCATACGGTTTAACAATTTTTCTTACACTACTTTATCCGCTCATTCGCTCTACATGTCTAAACCAATGGGATGGTTTATTTTATATTTTTTACAATATTTGCTTAATTATTATCGTTTTTTTTTTTTTTTTTATAGTGAATACCTCACAAGAGTCCCAACTGCTCCCGTCTGGAGCCAGTGAGACTATGGCATCCCCAATTGGGGGATGTTGTGAGGCTGAAGGTAAGTGGGGAAGGGAAAGGGGAAGGTGGGGAAGTACCTGGCTATTCAGATCTAGTCACTAAACACGGCTAAAGCCATTTGGAGAAACGTTTCAATTCTGAATGGTGGTCTTACACCAGGGCGATACTGGTAGTATCTTCCACTCTGGAACGTGCCGCAAATATACTATATATTATTTTAATTAATTAATTGTGAAATAACACAAATTAATCAAATAAAATTTATTTGCGCACGCCGGGTTCGAACCCGCGACCTTCGGAATGGCAGTCCAATGCGTTACCACTGGACTATGCCGGCCGTCAAATATACTTATTTAGGAATCAGATTAATATGTTCTCTTCCAGTCACATTATTATTATTATTTATTTAATTTTTTTTATTTTTATTTTTTTATTATGTTGGAATAATATGTTCAAAGTGCTCAGAGAAATAAAATAATGTTGCAAGCATGTTGTTTCGAAGACTTATTACTGTAGGTACTGACTATAAAGTTACCTACTGAAATTAGGTTTTGAAAAATTAAATCTTTGCCTACTTATTAACTTGCAAGTTAAATACATAACGTGCTTTCCTCTAGGATTGTTTCTCTCTCGCAGAGTTTGTCTATACAAAACAAAAACAAACTCATAATAACAATAATGATTTATATTAATAATATCAATTATTTCAGATTTACTCGAAGTAAAATATACGTTTAATGTGGATATTATTATTTATGAAAATTATTTGTTGATGATAAATTAGTTCTTCGAAGTCTTACCTTGTTTTACTATTATGAAAATTAAAATATTCTTTACAGGACTGTAAAGAAATAGAAGCATGCATTTTTCTGCAAAGTGAATACGATTGCATTTCCTTTGTTATTCTGCAAGTTTTCTTAAAAAGAGTATTATTTGCAAAATTTTCTCACACAAAAGAGTTGTTCATAAGACAAACAAAAGTAGTGGAATGTATAAAAACATAAAAATTTGCTCTTTGTGCTTCTTGTTTGGTGCAGTACACCTTGATTGGATACGGATTTTGCATAGAGAACAATTCTTTCATTTTGTCAAATATTATTCAAGAAGAAAATCCTCAGAGTGGAGGAAAATACAGTTGTTTAATTTTATTTATTGATCTACATGCTTTGAAAATATATATTTATTAATTTTTTGGTTTGGCGATAAGTCGATAGAAATGAACAGTAGCGATGCAAGAGGCTATTGAGATAATTAGTTGGTTTGTGTTCGAACACTTGTTTCGACATCGTGATAATACAGGGTGTCCGGGGTAAAGTGCACTAACTTCGGGGGGTGATTCAACATGCTTTTAGAAGTAGAAAAGACAACTTTTTTTAAATTCCAATGTTTTAAGGTATTTTTTAGTTAAAAAGTTGAATTGTTGAATGGGAAAATAAGTATTCATCTATTGAAAGATATTTTAGTATGGGAAAAAAAGTTGAAATTTCTAAAAAAGTTATTTATCTTTATTACTTCTACCATCATGTAGGATCACCTCCCGAAGTTAGTGCACTTTATTCCCGGACTCCCTGTATATTCTAAACTATTTCTAGAACTATCTTCTAACCTATTAATTCATTCGTTAAAGGCCTGCAATTCTGTTTTTAACCGGATTACTAATAATTTGAGAATTTTCTCACCCTATTTTCTTTTTAAATGTCACCATCTATTACCAGTGAGACGATGACATCCCCAATCGGGGTACATTGTGAGTCTGAAGGTAGTGGGGAGGGGAAGGAGATGAGGAAGAGCATGATGGGGAAGTATCTGGCTATTCAGATCTGGTCACCAAACACAGCTAAAGCTATTTCAAGCAACGTTTCAAATCTAAAAGGTGGTCTTACCAGCGCGATACTGAGAGTATCTTCCACTCTGGAACGTAATTTGTAAAATAACACAAATTCATCAAATGAAATTTACTTGCAAGCGCTGGGATTACGCCTCGACCACGGTGGCAGTTTATAATTTTTTTGAAAATTTGATGTATTTAGTTATTTTATCTTTTTATTTCGTTATTTACTAAGTTTATTCACCAAAATTAATGATGTCAACTGCTTAAAAAATAGGCAAATTTATCATAGTGTGTTTTCGAGTCACCGTGGAATCTTATTTTTAAACTTACATTGAGTGTTGAAAAAGAAGTAGATAGAGTTATTATTATAAAATCACCTTGTGATTATTACATAATATGTTTTTTATACTTCATATATTATATTTTGTAGGTTTTTGTTACCATTGAATTTTTAACAATGTTTTCGTGAAAATACAAATTATTATCACGATTTCAGCCAAGCGAAAGTAAAAAAAACTCCAAGAAAAATATCCAGTTGAGTACAATCGAGGAAAACATCTTGTTACGATGTTATTTAAGAAATAGGCCTGAAACTAAAATTGAGAGGAAAGAGGCGGTGTTCACAATTAATTGTCAGGAACTCTACGTATCTTAAATAATGTCAAAGTTAAGTAAATAGCTCGGTAAGTTATATTATACATACTTGTAATTTTTTTGCAAAAATTAAAAGTTTTGTAATTTTTTTGGTTTGGTTTGCGTGTAACGAGATTACAACTGTTTGAAAAGTTATCAGCGTGTTATTTATTCAAACACTGTGTGCATTGACTACATGATGCACTCACGGAAATTAGATAAACTTCCGGGTTGTAAGTTACCCCCAACTGCAGAACCTAGATTGAGTCTCACTTGTTCGGTTCAACTGTTGACACGAACTTCAGTGGCAGCGGCAGCTGCAGCTTGCATGCTCGGTGATTGAAATGCAATATTTGTGTTACAAACAGTTGTGAAGAGTGTGTTTCAAAATTCTGAAAGGTAGGCGCTCCAATTTATACAAAGTAGTTTATAAGTAAGAACTAGTAGCAAAAATTTCCGTTCACAGTCAGAACCTGCATGGAAAAGATGTATAATTTTAAATTAAGAAAAAGGGTTGGGAAGAGAAAACCTACCAAAAACTAAAATTAAATGAATACGCAGAGAAACACGAGTATGGCTGATTTATTATAATACTGTTAAAAACGTGATGGCAATCCATTTCTTGATAAATAAGTCCATTCAGAATATATCGGAACATATGTTGGGAAGAGAAAACCTACCAAAAACTAAAATTAAATGAATACGCAGAGAAACACGAGTATGGCTGATTTATTATAATACTGTTAAAAACGTGATGGCAATCCATTTCTTGACAAATATTAGTCCATTCAGAATATATCGGAACATGTGTTGGGAAGAGAAAACCTACCAAAAACTAAAATTAAATGAATACGCAGAGAAACACGAGTATTACCATAGACATATGAATATTAGTAGACCTGCCCTAAGTGATTAAAAGCGTATTATTCCCCACTCCCCATACCGGTTCCATTGGAGCCGGCTGTGCTCGCGTATGGCCTCAAGTGAATTTAGAAAACGTGACGTCATCATTCTTGTGCGAACTATGGTCGAGGCATCATCGGTTCATTTTACGAAATAATACGGCAAAATGGTGGCTTGTGGTATGAAAACTTGTAAAAATAGATGTGAAAAAGAGAATAAACCCAATTGTCGTATTACATTCCATATATAAGCATTATTTTACTTTATTTTAAGCATATTCACATCGTATAATATGGATCAGTTGTAGAAACATATACTATCACGCGATGGACGCGAAACACAAAGCTGGTTGTTTGCTGGGAAGTAAATTATGAACATTTATAAAAGTGTCTTAACTAAATACGTAAACGAAATATTCGACTCTGAAAATAGAAGAAATTTATTTTGCCGAATTTGTTGATAACGTGGCGAGTAATTTGCGCTCCCATGTAAAAATGTCTATTCATTCAAAAGCAGATTTTACTTTTAAGAACTAAATGGTGATATTATAATGCGAGGTGCCTATATACTGTCAGATTGATTTATTGACGAATCACAGTCAGCTTTACCCCCTTCGTTCTTCAACAGTTGATTTTACCCCTCATCTTTAATTTCTAGTCTATATATATTCATATGTCTGTGAGTATGGCTGATTTATTATAAAACTGTTAAAAACGTGATGGCAATCCATTTCTTGATAAATATTAGTCCATTCAGAATATATCTGAACATGTGCGCAGGTGCGCTTTTACTGATAAATATAAATAAATGCACCAATATTATAATTTTTATGAACACGTGTTCCGCCGTCTTCATAACACATTTGTGTCTTACTGATATTTTACTAGGAAATCTTTCAATTCATTCGATAAATGCCTGCAGTCCCGTTTTTAACAGGAATAAGAATAATTTGACAATCATTTTTAATAAATTTGTAATATTTTATATCAGTAAGTTTTCTCCGTGTATGTTACATGTATATTCCACGGTATTTATGTTATTTTCGTATTCACTCCAATGAAATCCCGTTATTTTTAGTCTCAGTTCAACAATATACACAATTAACTATTTTTTTTCTGCGTTAGCAATTTAATTTAACAATTAATTGAGAGCGGTTAGTATCCGAGTGGTCAAGCGTCTGGTTCCCACCCAAATGCGGCGGGTTCAATTCTCTGCTAATTGAGTCCTCGACAGACACAACATGTTCCTCTTTTATTCATGCTAAAAGGAGGAATTCAAACCTTTTCAGGTTATTCGTCATCCAGGAATGTTTCTTTATTTCATCAACATAACAGGGATAGTTTACATGTAAAGAAGTCTAAAAAAATATTCACAAGAATATGTGTTGTAAACAAAACCTTTTTTATAAAATTTGTTTTTTTATTCATATCTTATTAGAAAAAACAACAACGTGATTGTGGTTGACGTGAAACTGAAAGTCAAACACCAAAATACAAGTCATTGCATTTGCATTTCGATCGCCCGTCGTAATTTGGAAATTCCGTTCAGACCACACAATTGTTGCTGCAGTTACGACCTCTGGGGACATAATGCAAAGGACGGTACAATTTGCGGTGACATTTTTCTGGCAGCTATAAAAATATAAGCTTACACGTGAATATGCTCCCGAAGGGTTCTGTTCCGCCTGCGCTGGAAGCGGATTTGAAAACAAATTGCTCGCTTCGAATTTAATGTGATCTGTGTTCAAAATTCTGACTAAGGCTTTATCTGACTAAAGGAAATGGAGGAATTCGATTGAAGTTTTCAATTCAATTGTGGTTTTGAATATGAAATGTAACAAATAGGGAGATAGTCGAACTTGCGAGATAGATATTTTTGATGCGATACATTTTATGGCGCGCCTAGGGTGATAGAACAGACTATTGCGTAGCAAGACGGGACGACGCTCTTGCATGGAAACGGGACGACTCTCTTGCACGGAAACGGAACAACGCTCTTGCACGGAAACTGGACGACGTTCTTGCTCGAAAAGACGCTCTCCTCATCATCATTCGGCCAGCCTCGTAACTCGTTGAATCTTTCTGCCTGGCTGCGTGTGCGGTATATTTGTTTCAATCTCACTCAAATTGGCAATGGATCTATTCAATTTTTTTTAAATGCTTAGTATATTTCTTTGTGTATTTTTTTATAATAATAAAATAATTGTTTTATTAATAATAAAAACTTGCTAACTTTCGTTTTCGCTTCCTTGAATAAAAATCTATTTCGATATTTCTACAGTTATCTGCAAGGCGTCTCGTGAAGATTATTTCTTTTATTTTATTTATTATTGAGCTGATAATATTACGTTTCTCTTATACAGAGTTTACTCCAGGCATTGTTTTATGATTGGGAATTACGTATTATGCTAATAATAATAGTGAATTGAATTTAATATTATTTATAATGTTCAAATATTTTTTTAATAAATATTTAATATATGATATTGCTCACTGTTTTTCCACTGCTAAAAGGCCTACAAAAGCTATTTTTTAATGAAATAAACAATGTTTTATACGAAATCATGGATAGATGTAAGAAAATAACACAAAAAGGATATTACTCTTATCGGGTTTTAAATTCACTGAAAATAAAACAGAAAGAGCAGAAGAAAATTTTGGAAAAATCTTTGATTCGTCTAAACCATATTTCAGTTTACAGTGAAAAAGGTGACCTACTTGATGACCTAACGGTATTGACCTAGTTGACAATCTAAATAAAATAGGTAAACAAGTATTGGCTGTTCACAAGTGGTCTCGATAATTATTCAGAGCCTTACTAATGAACGTGTTTTAAATTTTACACGACTGATAAATATCCAACAATGTACGGTGAACATACGAATGAAATAAGAGATATAAAATAATGAAATCAAACAAATCCTTAAGCGCCCGCATTCCGAATTTCTATCGAATTATAACATATTTCTTTTGGACACTTTAAGGTTTTAAGTCACATAATAACATTTTCTTAAAAGATAATATCAAAAAATTTAAGAACCGAAACGATAATTATATGAATTTCTTTTACTCACTATTAAAGACGTTTACAAAAGTATGAAAAAAATCACAGCGTATCTATAAAAGCAAATTTTACTCTAATTTAAAAAATTGAGTCGTGTTTTATTAGATATTTTCACGATTTTCGCTCAGTTGTCAACGATTTTGTTTTAATATTAGCGAGCTCCCATAACAATCGTTTTTACATATCTCCCTTTCAAGCCATCTTTTTCTTCTTTTTGAACGCTTATTACGGAGCCTTACGGCGATGAATTAGTCACGTGTGCCGAAAGGGGAGAATGGAGCCATTAAAAACGAAACTAGGTCATCATTTTTTTTATTTATTCTTAAATAAATTAGTATAACAAAGTATAGTACATTGTCCTCCACGCTAGGAGTTCACCTGTATAGTAAACAATACAGTGGAGATTAGTTAAACAGAGAAACAATAAAAATTAAATTAATTAAATTAAAGTTTTAACAAAAATAAATGCGAAATATAAGAAAATTAAATATTTAAAAGGATTGTAGCCAGATCCATATGAGTTTTTTGTATTCTGTAAGATTGGATGTTTAATATTGTGTTGGAAGTGAATTGTATAGTTTTATAGCCTGGAATCTGTAGTGTTTTTGTCCAAAGGATGTGTTGGTTTTTGGTATTAGTAGTTGATGTGCATGTCTTGTTCTAGTATTGCGAGAAATTTGTGAAGTTTTAAATGTGTTTAGGTTCTTGTATGGCACTAAGTGTGTTTTATTATGGTACTAAGTGATATGAACAACATGTAATTTGAATGGGCTGGGAGAGAAAAAAAAATGCTAAGAGCGAAAAGACGATGTAAACTAGAACGGTTTCATCAAGAAGACCTAACAAAAGTTAATTAAGAAATTTTCGAACGGTAAAAGAAAACGTCTCCACAGGCCTTCAATCGCCAATGCTTATTAAACATACTAATTATTCAAATTTAACGAACTCTCAATTTTCGAAATTGGAACTGATAATTATTAAATCACATCAGACAAGCCATAAAATAGGTAACAAAATAACTTAATTAATAATTAATTATTACACTGGAGTGGTGTGGTTTAATCAACTAGCGACAGTGTTGAGGTTAGAACCGGATTATATTAAATTTAAAAATAAAATGAACTTTACTATTTTAAATAATATAGCTAATTTGAATCACGATGATGTTTCACTATATTTTGATATATTATTAAATAAAAAAGAAAAAATCTCTTCACTTTATATGTTTTAAAAAAAATAATTTATTCTATGTACAATATACATACGTACGTTAAGTTTTAATTTTTATTTTTTTCCCTTTACACACGAGTGTTAAACATTCGTAAAGGTAAATAAATATGTTTAGTTATAATTTGAAATATGTACTTATAATGTAAATTTAAATAATTATATTGTATGTTTTTAAAAAAAAGATTATTATTTACTTGAAATATGTACTTGTTTTGTTTAAATTTTGATAGACTGCGCGTGACGATTAAAAATAACTAATTTTTTTAATTTCAAAATTGGAACTGACAATTACTAAAGTATATCAGACAAGCAATAATGTAGGTAGAAAAATTACTCTAATATGTATTTGTTTTGTTCAAATTTTTGACAGACGCTGCGTAATGCGTAAAATTATTTAAGGAGATGCACTACGTTGTGTAATATTTCGAATCGAGCCGCTATCACATATACACACCTTATGTAGATGGCGATAAGGCTTAAATTCCCGCTTAACACCATCCACCTGTTTTGATTTATGCAAGAAAAAAACATGGCCAAAAAGTGCCTTTTATTTTATTTTGTGGATGTTCAGGCACAAATATTTATGCCTGTTTTTCGATCATTTTATAAAAAACTTAATTTGCCACATTATACAATAAAACCATAAACGAAAATGAGTTTGTAAGTAGGAGATTTTGAACTTTAAAGCAGTTTTCATAGGCCTTATTCATTATTTTTTCTGGGCTTATAAAAACACTTATCTAAATAATACTCGATTATTTCAAAGGCCAGGATGTATTCTATATAAAGCATCTGAAAAATTTCTAGGCGACCAAATTTTCAAACCAAAAACACATCATTTTTCATTACTACGTAGTGCATGGCCTTAAGTTCAATTAACTTTTAATTTATAAAACTGAAACTGACAACTTTTAAATCACATTAGACAATCCATGAATCAGGTAGCGAAATTACTTCAAAATTATTTACTTGAAATGTGTATTTGTGTTGCTTTATGTTGGACAGATGCTTACATGAATTAATATTTTTATAATGTAATTGTACATTTTCAATGTAATGATTATAGAAAATATTTTTTTAGAAATACTCACAAATCCGTTAATTATAATATCCCGTGATTTTTTTTACGAGACTGCGCTAGTTCGTAATAATAATGTGTATATCTAAGGTAAAATTAAACCGGTCACTTGTTAGTGGTTTTGTCCATCGAAATCCATAATTCTACCTACCCTCCGGTTCCAATCGATATGCTCTGCGGTTAAACGCAACATCGAATCGTTCCTTGCATCGGTAATTATTGTCTAGAGATTTCTTAGATCATTTGCTTTAAGGATGCAGAACAGAGACCGATTTATTACCATTTTGTGATAGTATATCTTCAATTGAGTGCATTTATTCATATCACATGCTAAAATTGAGAACTTTTTTCATGGTCTACGAAAAACAGTGTTCCTCAAATTGATAGACTAGTCCATCAGGGAAAGGGGAACATACCAAGTTTAAGGAGTGCCAAAGGGGCATGGCCGTCTCTCTTTTCTCTATTTTTTCAATAAATGAATCAGATAATGTACAGGCAACTTGCATTGTAATTTGAACCACCATTTAGTCTGCAAAAATAAAATCTGCTCACCGTAGGCATATTTGATATACGGTAACTTGGTTGAGTTATTTGAAAATTTAGATGATTTGTTAATCTTTTTTCTACAGTTTTTTCTAATTTCAATTGAAAGAAAATTAAGGTGCAGAGGGCTTATTTTAAATAAAATGACAAATCTTACACTGCATTCCAAAAATATAAGATTTTGTTAAATTTATAAAAATAAGATAAATAAATTAAGCATGGAAAAAGTACGCCCAAAACTCACATCACAAAAAAATCGAGAGAAAAAATTCGGTCGAGATTAAACACAAAAATTACATTTCAAAATATAAAAATTGCTACCGCTTGAAATAGTAACTAAAATTCAATAAAAAATATTTGTGAATAAATATTTTGTAAAAACCAGTTATACCAGCAATTGGAAAATTTGTGAAGTGAGGAAAAAATTCTTGAATCTGTGTATTTTTAAAACACACGGTATGAAAGGGTTTTTATATAAATATATCATATCTTATCACAATTGATAAATAGTGTTTTGATCAATTTATTTTCTTATTTCAAAAGTCATATTATAAAGGGAACAGCGTAAATTGCTCTCTCAATAATCTAACATACAAATACCAAGCTTTTTAAGATTGTGAAATGACAGACTTTTCACGGGTAATACCTTTAAATCATTTAAAAAAACAATCATGTAACTTATCCATATTTATTTCCTCCCCTTGTTAAATGCATCACCCCTAAAACGACTGGTAAGCAGCATTTGTTCGTGTGGAGAATCAAATCGTAAGCACTGGGGTCGCAATGTCGATGTTTAACCTTAGTTCTAACGAGGTCTCGAACAACGGCGGTTAAGGGTCAGGAAGGGATTGATTTTCGTTAGGTATTTGGTGGTTAATGCCAATTCCAATTACATGGAAGGATTATATTGTAACTGATCTATTCCCACTCCTTCGGTTGTTATTTAAACACTCAAGACGATTAGACATTGAATATCTTAGTAAGGTTACATGATAAATCAACACAGTGACAATTCAACACACTTTTAAAAAGTGATTAAAAGTCATTAGAAACAATGAAAAAAAAAAACCTAACGTAACCTACTTAACCCAGTTAATAAAGTTTTTGTTTCATCACTTTTCACGACTTTATATAACTCTTTAAAGATGTTACGAATTATCATTTTGATGAGTTATCCGGTCACCTCTTAGTAGGTATATAGAATTTTTGTGTTTTTGTCGTTAAAAGCTGTATTGAAGTGCGATTTTTTAAAAAGTGGTTACCTATTAGCTGAAAACTGGGCGACATCAGTGAATCAAAAACATATTATAACATTAATTACTCTCATTACTAAGTCTATGAGAGTTGCATGAAATGCAATATGTAATATATAGTGCGAGATTAAAATAATATGAAATTGCGTATTCTTGATAAGATTCTTAACTGTACGTTAAAACATAGGCTACAAAGCTGATAACTTGTTTTTTGAAGCAAAGGCATCATTTACGGCTTTTGGCAGTTTTGTTATGAACCATTTTCGGTTCGCAACGACATTTCTAACCCAATTGTGTTAGTGAAATATTAATTTATCAGAAACCATATTATTTTTTATTTGGAATACTTGTAATGTTTAATTGTTGGAGATAATATTAGCGTTTGAATGTGTTTAATTTGATCGCAAAATTCATCTCAAACAAAATGCTATCTAGATAGTGTCTTGCATAAATATATACTATTTTAATTTGAATGTGTGACATCTATTGTCTGTTTTGCAAGATTAAAATGAACATATTTTTTGAAATAACGTAATGAATAAAACCGCAAATTGTAATAATTAATTATTGAAGATAATATTATTGATTTTCGAACGAGAATTTGAAACAGAAAAATATTCGGTCGCATCTAGGACTTGGACCCAGGATTTTTGCCTGGCCGGGGCGCTGATATTTTCGTGGCGGTGTTAATGAACAAATAAATAAATAAGTTTAATTTTCTACCCGACTTCTTCCGAGTTTCAACACCCTTTTTCTTACTGCAGAAATTAAAAGTATGAAAATGAATATTTCGACAAATGTGTAACAAGTACAATTGTTTTTTTTTTAAAATAATTATGGAAGATAATATTGGCTATCCTTTAAATATGTGTTACTTATCCGATCTTTAGTATTGTTAAGAATATTATGTTTTGATGATTCCACTTCTGACAAAACCGCCGATAACTAATACTTCAGCGACCTTGGGGCGATTTTGCAAAAAAACGTCGCTATGCAAATTATCTAAATATTATTATTATTTTTCACTCAATACTTATAATATATTGAAGTGAAACTTCTTTACGCGCGTTATGCAATTTCGAGGACCGGAGTAAAACCAAATCATGACCGTCATCAAAAACCGTGATCATTTCGCTATAGGAGCCTAGCCAATATTATATACCTAGTTTCGGTCGCTCTCCAAACTCAGTTTCGCGGTCTAGAGGCAAAGCGCCCGATTGTCGTCGTGAAGAACCGAGGTTCGATCCCCGCTTTAACTATTTTTTTTTCTTTTTGTGATTTTTTTAATAATAATTTTTTTTAAAGTGATAAAATGCTCTCCTGCTGCGACTTTTAGATATTTTGACTATATGATATTTTGGTCGAATACGTAATAACCGCGGTCTAGAGGCAGAGCGTTCGACACTCGTTATGCAGGACCCGGGTTCGAATCCCATATTTTTATAACTTTTAATTTTTTTTAATAACGATTTGTAATAATGTAGTAAAAAATTAGATAAATTTGTTAATTTAAATTTAATTTACTTTACGGTACCTATATGATATTTTGGTAGAAATATAGCTTACAAATCGTGCCGGTAGATTCGCTCGGTATTTTGATTAATTATTTTTATTTTGAATCATTAAAATTACTAATCAAGGTAGATAACGCCGCGTCGCGCGAAATATCTCTCCTCGCGGTCTAGAGGCAGAGCGTTCGACACTCGTTATGCAGGACACGGGTTCGATTCCCATATTTCTTTAACTTTTAATTTTTTTTATCAACGATTTGTTTTTTTACTTATAAATATGTCAATAGACAGAAAAAAAGGGAGAATGAAATGAAAAGAGAGAGAGAAGAATACTAAAAGTTTCACTTCCGTCGTGCGTAGGATTGCCACACACTGTATTTTTTTAGAATTGTTCATATATCCAGAGTGTTGAAAAAAGAGGTTAGAGTAAAGCAGGGAAATAAATATAATAGTTGTCTGTTAGGAAGCTTTGTAGATGCACGCACAGATGGCAGTGTATAGAGCTTGTATAAAACGTATAATCCTTAATTACGTGACAATATCCGTAACAGTAACTAATTCAGTATATTCTTGCTTAGTTACAGCGTCATGGTATCAACCGTCTAAATTAGGACCCTTCGCGTGAATTGTGTAGAGTATCCAGTTTCCGCTTTGCAGGCCGAAGATGTCTCTTCCAGGCCCGGAGTTGGCGAAACTTTGGGCCTTAATTAGAATCGATGCGGGCCAAATGAATTAGCGCCTGGAGACCGAACTACGTCCAACTTTGTCCGCAGACTCGGGCAGATTTCGCTTTTTCAATCGGCGTCCAAATAACTTACCCCTAAAAAAATGTTTTAAAAGGCATAATTTTTTTACTTATTATTTAGAGTACAGATAAAATAAGGTTTGATAAATGAAAAAAATTTGCATTTATAAAACTTTGGTCACAGATTCATCTTGATAGTATAAATGAAAATTAGAGTCTGACCAAAAAGAGTGGTGCTGGAGAGGAGGAGGGGATTTTTTGAAAATTATATGTTAAGGCGATGCACTAAGTCGTGTAGTATTTTAAATTGAGCCGCTATCAATAACAACCCTTACGTAGAAGGCGATAAGGTTTAAATTCCCGCTTAACACAGTCCGCCTGTTTTGATTTATGCAAGAAAAAATATGGCCCAAAAGTACCTTTTATTTTATTTTGTGGATGTTCAGGCATAAATATTTATTTTTTTTTCGATCATTTTATAAATAACTTAATTTGCCACATTATACAATAAAATCATAACCAAAAATATATTCTTAAGTAGGAGAATTTGAACTTTAAAGCAGTTTTCATAGGTCTTATGGATTATTTTTTTCTGGGCTTATAAAAAGACTTAAAAAATACTCGATTATTTCAAAGGCCAAGATGTATTCTATTCGCAGTATTTAACTAAAGCATCTGAAAAATTTCTAGGCGAACAAATTTTCAAACCAAAAACACATGATTTTGCATTACTACGTATGGCATCGCCTTAACATAACAAACTAGGTTGAGTGAGGTATCGTTGACCACGTTTTCATTCGTTTTGAATCAAATGAGACCACTCCTCTGCATATCATTATTTATATTGCTAATTTTGTCAATTATTTTGTTTTATTTTACCTGTTCTTTTAACTAATAATTTGTTTGGTTTCGGCTTTCAAATAACACGTAATAAAACATTTTAACAAATATATTTAACAAATTTGTTTTGTTAATAATTATTTAAACAATGTCACACATTTTGATATAGAAGACACAAAAAAAATGAGGTCGTGAACAAGTCTCTAAAAGTACACCGTTTCATTCACTACCAGATTTTACACACGGATTCGTTCGTGTGTATTATGGAGAAATTATTGTGCAAAGAATTTTTCCACAGGAATAAAATGGTTAAAAAATTATAAAAGAAAAATATAAATAAAATAAGTTAAAATACTCATTCATAACTGAAAATAGAAACAAACAAAATATATATTTGCATGCCCTAAACTACACACTTCTTTTGCCCAGCACCATTATACTCACCTAAACATTTCTTCAATAAATTAACAGAAGAAATCAGAAGCGTTAATAACAAATATTGAACTCTTTAAAAAAATATTTTAGGGAAATCATTAAAAAAAACTGCTTCCCATTTTTAAAGTGAATCTAGATTCACTTTAAAAATGATAATATATAATAAAAATTCTAATTCCTGTTGTGACTCCCCATGTCTGTAACTCCGGTTCAATTGACTCTGATATTTGTGCCTGATTTTAAGTGTCATTTTCAAAATTTTAAGCGTTCCTTTGGAAAATTCAGACAAACGATGAAGTACCTACCTATAATATGTATAATATTTTAAATAGAAAATTATTTTAATTTCAATTTTTAAATTTGGAATTTTTTTCGTATGGTGGGGAGGAGTCAACGTGGAACATCTAGGTTAGTGAGCCAGTCTAGGGCCTCAAGCGTCGCCTTTTGGACCTCATCTATCCCGGAATGAACACCACACCACACGTTCGGTGATCTGCACTGCATTGCATTCACACATCTCCGTCTTCAAAAGGTCTCACGTGGGCATCATACGGAAACAGCGGCTGTGGGAGAATTTATAACTATTGATTGCAGACCAGAGTTTACGAGGCAGTGAGAATCCAGACTCAGTGGGGTCGTGCACGAGATAAGCATTTCTCCCATCGGACGATTGCCACTCAAGTTCCGTGCTATCTTCTGGAGTGAGAGGTGTTCAGAGGAGCCTCCTTCCATCCAGAAGAGTTTTCGGGACTTCAAGCGGCATGCAGGTTGAGAGGCGATATCATTGTGCAAAGGTATTGCACTTTTTTGGCGGTGTTATTTGCAAGTACGAGGAGCCAAAGGAGAAGTGTAGATTTTAAAGTCCCGCTGATGGATTGCTTTGTGGCAGTCAAACATCGACCATGGAAGTGACATACTGGAGCATAGTATTCATCTGTTTAGAAAACCAGGACAGTGGAATAAGAAATGGAATACGGCATTATTTCCTGGGGCTATCCCAGGAAAAAATACATAGACATACTGTATAAAGCTCAGGAAACCTTAATAAAAGTAATACTCAAAGTACCTATACTAACACCCACTTCAACCATATTCAAAAAATTCCAAGCGTTGAAGATTCAAAAATTATATTGAAAACAAATACTTACTTTCCTTTACAAGAACCTAAACACATTTAAAACTTCACAAATTTCTCGCAATACTAGAACAAGACATGCAAATCAACTACTGATACCAAAAACCAACAATTCCTTTGGACAAAAACACTACAGTTTCCAGGCTATAAAACTATACAATTCACTTCCAACACAATACAAAACATCTTATCTTACAGAATACCAAAAAATCACATGGAACTGGCTACAATCCTTTTAAATATTTAATTTTGTTATATTTCCCATTTGTGTTTGTTGAAACTATGTAAAAATTATATTTTAATTTTTATTGTTTCCTGTGTAACTAATCTCCACTGCATTGTTTACTATTATATAACTTTACAATTGAAAAAGTCCTCCACAACACAGGTGAACTCCTTACGTGGAGGACAATGTACAATGTACTATACTTTGTAATACTAATTTATTTAAGAATAAATAAAAAAAATATATATTTTCATTCGTAGGGTGTTGGCGTCGCATCCTACAGCTATAACAGTATTACATATAAAACAATGCGATGAAATCTGCAAAGGTTTAACATTAAAAACTTCAAAACTTCGACAGTATTTAAACTAATTCATTTGCTTTGCAACTTATTATTATTTTTATAGAAAGTAATTAAATGTTTCTTTTGATGTGTAACCATTAGCTCATCTAGCGATCTCTACACCAGTGAGTGAAATATTTGTCAGAATACATTTCCACATAAAAACGCCATTTCCCATGCTCACAGTATCTTTCTGAATATGACAATGGCAGCTGGAGCGATTCAGCGCCTCCCGTTGGCGCCGGCACGCAGAACTATAGACACAAAAGTTAGACTGGCCATTTAACACCACGCTTTGCGATTCCACTCCGCATGGCGTGGCGGGCCCTTTGTTTCCGCGGGACTTTTTGTTGTACGTATAGCACTAAAAGGAATGCGAAGGGAGGCTATTCACGCGTTAAATAAAGAGGACATTAAGAATTTTTTTTTTGAATTAGGTAGTTACTTTATGACGAAACATTACTAACGAAACACTGTTAAGTTGTTTTTTTTTAATGATAAACTAATGTTTATACGACAAGGTTTTTATGCATAGCACAAATGATAGTACATTATTATAAGCAATAATTAGTCCTATTATTTCAATATGTATTAGTACTGTACTGTACTAGTAATTATTTGGCTTGTTGAACACTGAAGATGGTTTGATACGGAAATATCAAATGCGAGTGATCGCCTTAATATAACAAAAAACTATCATTTATCGTAAGCGACTATATATATATATACATATCAGTAATTAATTTGACTGTGAATTTTTTCATACTTGTAGCACGTTAAAGAACAGAACCAGATGTGATTTTTATAATTTTCGGGCATACTATGCGATTTTTTTCTGTCGAGAGAATTTCATACAGTTAATTTTCAACTGGACATATGAATGGAGATTATGTTAAAAAATTACATACATTTTTTTAATAGGTTAAAAACGTAAAGTGTTCAAGTGAAGTATCTATGTGGAGAGAATTTCATAATGCGGGGTCAGACGAATATAATATCTGGTTTTGGCATGAGTTCCTCTGCCTTCCCGGAGGTAGTCAATTTATGACATTACCATTTTGGAAGAAAGGAAGTTGGAAAAGATAAGGAAAGAGATTAGAGGTTTTTTATGTAGTAGATATTCATGTCCGGTGCCTAAAATATGCTAAAGCCATTTCAAGAAACGCTTCGATATTGAACAGTTGCCATTCACCAGGGCGATACTGAGAGTGTCTTCCCCTCAGACAACCAAAAATATGTAATATAAAGTTCACACTTCTAAACCATGGTTTTGATGCGATAGTCCTTTATATTGAGGTATAGCAGGCTCCATTTGATTGACCAGCATTGTTCCAATAATATTTCAAAACATTTCGAATCTATCTTTGAGGATTGAAAAAATGTCACAGAGGAGACTGTGGTTTACGAGAGTAACAATAGGGTTAAATCTCCTTGTTTTGTCAAACAATCCGAAATATTATTTGGATGACCAATCATTTCCCTAGGAGCATACAACACAATATAGTGAGTTTAAGCACAACACAATCTCAATATATCTTATAAGAGTTCCACCGCGATACATTGGGATAACTACCGCCACAACAAAACGAAGGAGTACTTAAACAAAACTAAGCATTTCCAATATAGTCCTTCTTTTCAAAGATTATGTGTTTGGTATTAGCGAAAACTGGTTTATATTTGAATTTCATCGGAATCCAGAAATATATTTAATTCATATTTTGTAACTAACAAAAGAATGACGTGTTTGAAACGGTACAGGATAGTTAATAGACAAAACCCAGGTAAGCAATATATTTATTAAGTGATGGGTGCATTGTTGACTCCAAAAAGCGTCAAGCGTTTAATTGCATTTTCTAAATTTATTTAAACGAACTTTACGTAAATAAATACCAGTTTTCCCGCGCCTGTTAGCAGCCTTTCTGCAGTAAAATGCACCGCGAATGGTATTTTTCGGGCGCATTGCCAATAAATTTATTTATCGACTTCTGTACCAGGTCTGGTGCGGAAATTATCCAAAACATTGGACCATTAGCGCATAAGCTTTCAGGATTTAAAAAGAACTTGACAAATTGCCGCATTGTTAACGGCTTACCTACCCCAATATAATTCATTAGGTAATTTGGAATTTTAATAAATTAGCACATTGAAGAAAGAAGCACTCATTTTTAATATTGTACTCGTAAATCGAAAAATTGTATTTTCATTTTTCATTTTAAATATACCTCATGGGCGCCAAAAAAATTATTATAAGTACATAGGCTCTACCTAATTTTATTATATACGCACAGATACAGAAAAAAAAATCATTGTACATCACTTCAAATCAACACACTTTTATAAAAAAAGTTTACGACTTTGCACGTAAAGGAAATTACACTAAAAACACTGGACATTGATTAAAAAATTGCTATTATACCCTCCATAACTATTGAAATTACATTTATCGAAAGATTGGTGGCAAAACTAGAATTGATTTGAAGACTGGAGAATTTTTATGAAATGACCTCAAAAAGCTTACAAATTCTTAGTAGCTTACGTTTTTTACACATTCCGTTATTTACAATCGTTATTACAAACTGTGAATTAGAAAGGTTTCTGACTTTCTGGATATGACTGTCTAAAGAGGAGAGTTTAAAGTTTACCTCAGAATTCTGTCAAGTCTGTGATCATTTTTAAATTATGTGGCAGTCCATTTCAGGCTTTATTTAGGTCATGACACTCCGAATGCACGCTCTCTGAACTTAGTTTATGGTGTGCGCTTTGGTTCCTTCAACCTTTCGATAGCTGATGATGCTGCCTAAGGGTTCCAAGGGTTCGTGAATTGGCATTTTCTGGAATACACATTTGCGGAAATTTTCTAATGACTGTAGATGAAGCCCATTATAACAGAACCGTAATAGGTTGGCTGAAGCAGCGAAAAATCTTTGACGTTCGGCGTAAAAAACAGAATTTTAAGTTTCTGTTTTTGACACTGAAAATTCATGTATTGTTTTTGTGTTTAATTCGTAGAACTCCATTTTTTTTTAAAATTTGATTAAAATCAAATTTAATAACATAATTATTAAGTTCTGCAAGTATTTTTTGGTTTTTGTTATTGTTACAGCTGTTTCGGCTTTCAAGGCCATTTTCAAATTGAGGTTTTAGCCACGTTTAGAAGACTTATTTATATGATTAAATAAATAAATAACTTCTACATCATTATTAGACAAATTAAGATAACATTAATGTGGGAAAAACAGACTTCAAAATATCCCCACAGAATATAAAATCTGTTGTCACAATTATTTTATCTGTAAATAGGTTTTACCGGTAATAAATCATTTTAAATTGGGAGGGGGTAAAATTGAATCACATAAATAAGTCGTCTAAACGTGGCTAAAACCACAGTTTGAAAATGGCTTTGAAAGCCGAAACAGCTGTAACAATAACAAAAACCAAAAAAATACCTACAGAACTTAATAATTTCATTTTTAAATTTGATTTTAATTAAATTTAACAAAAAAAAAACTGACAATTCATGGTGAAAATACATAATAATATAATAATAAAACAAATATACTAAGTTGGAAATTTAAAGTTGTTTCGTTTTTCGCAAAAGTGGAATTTACAAACGTCGAAACTTCAAGACTGAGGTATTAAACGGTTTTAAGAAGTCAGTAAACAAAGCAAATGGGGATTAAACGAATAGGTTGCCGACGGTAAAAATATTCAGAAGAGCGTTGTTTTTTATGGGACAAAAATGAATGGCGTCAAACACTGCCGAAATAATTATGTGCCAAAACTAAACGTGTATCTCGGATACAACATCTCAACTCATAAACTTTACATTCACATAATTTATAATGTAATGAGAACCCTACTATGAAGATTAATTTCATACTACCGCAAACATTTTCTGTTGAACAATATATTAAAAATATGGAACGGATAATAATTTGACGACTTACCTTATTTTTGACACTTAGATTGATAGTTACATCTGATGATGGAAATGAGGTTACAAGATAAAATAGTAGTGTCGATTGAGTACTCCATTTATGTGATACAAATGATTCCTTCTTGGTTTCACATAACGTATCAACAATCTTTTTTGTGATATATTTTCTGATTAAACAGTTGAAAAATAGTAACCGACGACTTGTCTTTTCAACATTTAAAGGGTAATTATAAAGCTTCGTAGTTCATTATGGAAATGACGGAAATAGTTGCACTAGCCTAGATATTTCTAAATTTGTAGATTTCAATGCAAATCATACACATTGCCAATAATAATAAATAAATAAATAAATATATATATATATATATATATAAATATTACCATTCGTTATTTCGGCTACTGGCATTATACCTAGCTCTCTAATTAAAAATTTAGGCGTATTAGATCTACCAAAAAAATTATATATAAAGATGCAAAAGTCGGTCATTTTGAATACATGTAGGATAACAAAAGATTTTTTAAATATTTATGTTGAGGGATCAGTAGGATTTATAGGCCCTGTTAGAAGTTCTACCGAGCCGAACCCTCTGATATGAAAATATCTGGAGTCGGTGAATTATTTTCCCATTTGATCTCTGGTGAATTGACGTGTTGTTCTTGTATTGTTTTGTATTTATTTTGCTTATATAATGCACTTACATAATGTTGATTGACTAGATGATCATTTGTGGAAAAGTGAGTGGAAGGGTTAAGTTTTTCCTTTGGGGAAGATTTAACCCGGACAACTAAATCGGAAGTTAAAAAAAAAAAATATATACATAAAACTGATTAAATAAAAATTGAAAACCTTCTGCACAAATTTCCACATGTGATCAGGAAATGAAATGAAATTCGATTGACTTGACTCCCCTTCAAAAGTAAAAAAATCGTTAATTTAAGGAGAAATGACGATATTTGGTGAATTATAAGAAGAAATAAAATTAGAATAAACATAAACGTATTTATTCTAAAATTAAGAAAATATTTTATTGAATTATTAAATATACTTTTTTAAAAATACATTCACACGGATTGTTTTAGGAATGTACCTATTTAAAATACCACAAAATAAAATACAAAAAATTAAAGATAACGATTTTTAATTTGTCTTTAGCTAAAGTTTTCGATATAACTCTATATTCTCGCCGGAGGAAAAAAGTTTAATTTATTTAAAGCTGCAGATTAAATCATATTCAACCTGAGAAAAATCGTTCAGATAGGTATGCCGACATTGCCGGCGTCTCAGACGCGAACCCTTTCACAAAAAGGTTGAGATTTATATTAGGCCTTTTCAATTTGAATCGCCAATAATTTAGCCTAAATGGCCCTTACCGAAGGCATCAATTGTACTTACACAACGCCTCGGCCGTTCTCTATGACAGAAAAATATTCAATTATTATAAATATCGCTAAGTCCCGGCTCCGAGTGTTTTTCAATATTACATCTTTAGTAAGGGGAGGTTGCGATGAAATAATTGGGGATATTTTATAAATTTGCAAGATATTTATTTTTATTTTTGAATAACTCAATGAGTTCAACCTAAAATTTTTAATATTGAAGATGATATTAGTGATTGTTAAGCGAAAATATGAAACAGAAAAATCAGAAGAAGATACGGTCATATCTGGGACTTGAACTCAGATCCTTCTACCAAACCTATTTCCTTCGGTCATATTTGACTATATCATACTTGGAATAAAAACTACCATCGTTAACTTCATTTTTCTCACCTGCTATCTTTATTTATGATCGCGATATTCAACTTATAAATACAATCTAGATAATGTATTAATTTTTTTTTCAAACAGGAATATTTATAATAACGCGTTTGTAAATGCATTTCATGTGTTTTATGTGTATGTGTCTGCATTTTATTTACATGTTAATAAAGTTACGTTAAACCTTTATGGTACCGATTTTCTATGAGGTTTCTCATGTTGAGCTTTTACGATGTTGAAATTTTTGTTCTGATTTTTTTATGATAGTAACTTTTATTATGTACAGATTTACCAAGTAGAGGTTATCTCGTGTTGAGTTTCTATGTTTTTAAGTCTGGCATTATGATGAGCTTTATTTTTTTAGTAATTTTATCTAGTTTAGCATGTGCTAGATAAAGTTATTATTTATTTATGTATTAATAAAGCGTTAAGCTTTTATTATTTGTAATATTAAGCTATTAAACTTTCACGATGTTTAGATGAGGTTATGCTTTTAAAGATTTATTAATCCTAATTTTATTGGTAATTCATAACGTCAAACTTTTATCACATTGAGTGAATTGTTATGAATATAAAACTGGCACTCTGAAAGATTGAAAATGTCCTTACGATAAGAATGTTTTTTTTGTTTGTCGCCAAAATTCATTATATTTTCTAAGGATCCAAAGGAATTCTTGCGTTTTTATGAAATTCTTTAGGAGTCTCATAAAAAATCACTTAAGGTTCATAATTTTCCGTCTTGAAGTTTTTAATTTTTGGGCTGCATCCCTTGAAATTCGCTATATAATCTAAAGGGGAAGGTTTTCTGAAATATGATCCTCGACGTGCCTTTTGCATACAAATAAAGAGCAGAAATCTTATTGCTTGGTTTATGGGAGTTCTTGCAAGGTATTTGCCAACATTGGATAAAATACCGTTCCTTATATAATTTATAGGACGAGAAAATAGATGGTTATGGTAATGGTGATTTTACCATTGATTTGAATTAAGGCTTTGTAAATATTTTGCACAAAGGTTTAAACGGAAATCCAAAAATACATTTCTAATATAGTTAATTAACGTCAATTTAACAACAAAAAAGTTATTTGTTTATTTACAAGTTATCGTGAGGATTTTCACAGTTTTTATTGCTTTATTGCACGTTTGCTAAGTTTTTATTTTTATTTTAAAAGGTTTCTGTGTGATTAGTTATTGATTATCAGTGAAAATACTAACGACTCAATGACACGTTATCGAAAAAAACGCACCCAAATCAATTTTTTATAATGTTAATATAATGGAAAACTATTTTAAGTATTTGGTAATTTTTTCCATCAAAACATTGCAGTTACTTACATTTTTTTTTAAACGTGAATACTTTACAATATTTCCAACTGCTCTCAACCTTTCGGAGCTAGTGAGACTATGGCATCCCCAATTGGAGTATGTTATGAGGCTAAAAGTAGTGGGAAGGAGAAGGTGATGAAGATGAAGGTGAAAGAGGAAGGTGGGGAAGTTCAGATCTGGTCAGCAACCATGGATAAAGCTATTTAAAACAACGTTTCAATTAAAATGGTGGTCTTACACCAGGGCAATAATGAGAGTATCTTCCACAATTTCCATAATTTAATGAACGATAAATTTCTGAGTTTTATTCTTCTTCTACGTTTTCCATCAATCTGCCACTCGGTTACCTAATTTATTACCTTGTATTCGTTGCTCTTCATGATGAGGCATGATTGCGTTCATCTCGTGAAATACAATTGTCTTAATTTTGATGATGAAACGGTCCAATCAGAGCATTACTTTGTTGCTATTCAGTAACATTATAAGCTATATCTTATTCTCCACTGTCTAGCAATAGCGGGTCTTATAAATTTAACCAATTGCGATATAATTAATATCACGTATGACCGCGTTGTTAATTCCCGCATACAGCGGGCAGTACGAGCGTCCACTCTAAAACTAAAGCGGTCGAATATATCGAGAATAATACCCCAATTTGCATACAAATCTTCTCCTTCATAATAAACGGGCGTGTAAGGCGATTAAACAATCTTGTTTTACAGACCCGTTAACAAAGTACCAAGGATTATCCCCAGAGCTGACCGTACGGCTTCTGGGATTTCTCATTCCCTGGAAGATAGGATGAGAGAGGCTGCATGCTGGTGTGGATGGATACAGGACCGAATTAATACCTTTAGGGCCCTAAGCACTAAGAAACTTCATGCCCTCTCATGTGATTATAATATACCAACTTTAATTTTAATTACTGTTTTTCAAACATCTTTTTACTTATCTACACCATATTTTGTATTTTTACATGTTTATGATGACAGTTAAAAAGATGTTCAACGATTAGACAAATTTTGTAAAATTGCAATAATCGTAAGAAGAAGATTCCAAGAAAAATACAATAATATTATACATTTTTGATAATTCAGAATGCTTATGGAATATTTAGTAGAGAAATACACTGCATTTCGTGTCTTCAATATTTAGATAACTGGTACGAATGCAGTTCCGCAGAGATATGAAGATTGCCCTGATAATGGCAAGTATTTATAATGAAACTTCCTACTTTATTCTAATAAATGTCTTTCATAAGATCTTCAAATCAAGTCTTACGCAATAATTCTGGATCAATACTTTTTACTTCATTCAAAAAAGATAAGTCACCCAAGCTGGTGGTTTTGTTCTACATTTTAAATATTTTTCAACCTGAAAAATTAACGCTGAGCAAATTGTTACCATAAATGTTAAATACGTCCTAAAGCTGTGATATTTGAATATTCTTTGGATAAAGACATCCAATATTGTTGATTTTATAATGTAATTGGAGTAGGTACATTTTGAGATATAAAATTATCTGGAAAATTTTAAAATATGTGGAAGATTTGAGGTTTATTTTTCTTGTTATGATTATCGTGCAAAATAATGTAATTATAATATTTTCATTCATAATTATTGATTTCAACTCTCTAAAACGGCACACTCCGAAATGGTTCCAATTGGCTACAACGTTATTATGACATAGGAAACGCTGGTAAAAAAAGTGTGTTAAGACGGCTGTCACCAACGTAGCTCGGCGTGTCGTCAACGCCGCCGAAATGCAAAAAACGAAAATGTCGTTTTGGCGGCAAATCGAAGAAGGAATATTTTATATCGTTATATAAACACAGAAATAATAATCAACCTTTATCAAGGTTATTTTTTTGTGAGAATAAAAGAATATCCTATTTTTAACAAATTTCAATTTTTCGAAACCAAAAATTATTGCCGTTAAATAATTACACCCCCATCTCTCGGTGCCCCATGCACCTATAGTTTGTTTATAAGTTGTTCCGGGCCTGGACCAGATAGGCGAATTGGATGTACAAGGATATATAAGGACGGAAGGTTTCCGAGAGGGTGTTATATTAGGATGTGGAAGGACCTTAACTTATGAATTAAGTGAGCTCCTGAGACAGGACCAAGTGACGAAAGCTTACTTAAGATAAGTTAATGAAAACATTAATTATGTCAGTTCTCAAACAAAGGACGCACAAAATTTCATGTGGGTACCTATTAAGTAAATTCCTTATAACTCTACCAGAAGTTACTACCCGGCTAAGGACAAGTTTCAACTAAAAAAATTAGATCCTAAAACAAATGCAATAAAAAACTTAATGTAAGTGGATATTTTTTAATGGACCTCGAAATGGATATCATTGTGGAAACTAAAAAGAATTATTTTGATACTTAAGCGTTTTTATTGCAAAGTACGATGTGAGGATGGGTCATTGTACATTACATATATCCGTAGGAAGGATATCTAGGTAAAACTACATTATTTTATAAGAATAGATATCCTGTCTAGGTTCAACTATATTACGAGATTTTTGAAGTGAAATGTCTTTTGACGCACACACGGGGGTAAAACCAACTCTTGTGTAGCAATTGTTGCAAGTCGCAAGAAGATACGGCGATCTTGCACGTAAACGGGACAACGTTCTTGCATGGAACGACACTTCATTGAACGTGACTCGTTGGCTCATTCTGCCTGGCCGCCAAAACTCTGTGCGGTATGTTTGCTTCTATTCTCACAAAAAAGATGATTCATTTTTAAATTGTTATTTATATTTGTTTGTGTGTATTTGAAAACAATAAAATAAATGTTAAGTTACCAAAAATATAAAGACTTGTTGATTAAAAATAAATTTCGAAGAACATCGTAAATATTAATAAAATAATAGTAATAACATAAAATTTATATAGTGCAGATTGGTGTTATTTCCCTTCAAGTGCGCAAAACTTGAAGTTTCGCGGTAGACCATGAAACACGGTGTATGAACATGAAAAAAATCCGAGATTTGTAAAATTATACAATTTGCCTGAAAAACACGGTCAAGAAAAAGTAACAAACTGCAAACTGTTTGAAATTTGTTGAACGTATGAGACAAAACATTTCAAAAGCTCCATAAGCGTTAGCAGAAGAACCTTGTTTTCTATTATAAACATTTCGCGATTAAAACTGAAATGTATCCTGAAAAACGACGCAACTTAAGCAATAAGAATTGTAACCTCAGCACCTTAGATGTAATAGCTGAAGTTTCAAGAAAAGGCTTATTCCAGAAGATTTTAACAGGGGTTTGCGACCATCACAACTCTGTGCCACATCGTCCTGGAAAATAAATTAAACGAATTAACTTTAATTCGCTATACAGAGAAATATTTTCGGAAAATGGATTGAAATGAGATTCTGAGCTATTATCGCCATTTACCTTTTTTTAAATGATTGTTTATAAAAAAGGTCCACATACTTGGCATAAATAATTACAGATGATTTATTTGTTTTTCTACTCGCCATGTGTAGAGCTTCAGAAGCATTATTCATTTTTAAATGTAAATATCACACAAGAGTCCCGACTGTTTGGAGACGGTAGGACTGTGGCATTCCCTCTAGGATATGTTGGTGAAAACGAGTGAGATGAAGACGTTGGAACTACCTGGCTATTTGAATCTGGTAACTTAACTAAGATTACCATTTCAAGCAAAGTTTTGATTCTGAATTGTGTATTATTTCCAAGGCAATACTTAGGGTATGGATCTCCGTGGATACCGCCTAAGGTAATGAAAAAAGTATTTAAAAACTAGAATACAGAAGTATTTTTAAATAATGTGAACGTAATAGCAATAAATTTTGTTATTTTATTGGCCAATGATGTAGCCTTCCCAATACTGTAGATCATCAACCTGCCTAACAATGTATTTCATACATTAAATATGTATGTGTAGAGACGTTTATGATGAAACTAAATAAAATAAGTGTTAGCTAAATAAGTAATACATCGTAGAATTAATAAATTGAATTGTTTTAGTGACACAGAATGTAGGGGATTGATAATTTGATGAAAATTTCACATCGCTGGTACTACACTGGTATGACTGAAATGATCAGCTGTTTGCCCGTAATTCCGACGTGGTTAGTCATTTAATAGGCTGTAGGGAAATCATAGAGAGAGAGAGAGAGAGAGAGAAAGAGAGAGAGAGAGATAGAAAGAGAGAGAGAGCACACCTGGTTGCCTTGAGCTATTGGGACGATGAAAGCGAATGGCACCCCCAATATTGGGAAATGTTGATGTATTAACGAATGATGAGTCGCAAGAACCTGGCTAATTAGTCACAAAACATAGTTGATCTCTTCGACACCGGTGAATTACCAAAAGCATGCTAAATAATCATTTTGGGTGCTCGCTCCAACCTTTCTTTGATTGAACTATTTATATAAAAAGTACATATTTTAATGGTGGTCTAATACTGGGGTTTTCATAGTAGGCATGAGAAAATATCTTGATAAAGAGTGTGTCAATATTTTTACTTCCTTACTTTTGAGAAAACTTAAAAACGGTATTTTAAGTATAAATAAGATTAAAGGAAAAAAAACTTCATCAATCTATTTTTAAAACTAATTTATTAATGTTGAAAGCATACATTAAGAAAAATGATCATTAAAAAAATTATAGTATGCCAATTTTCTGAGAAAATATTAGTCATTCAGAATATATCGAGAACATGAGTATTTTTCCTAATACATATTATAACAGAATGCGTCAATAACAATATCAATATTTGTATGAAAACAACCGCTTTTGAATGATCCTTTGTTAGCAACTCTGTCAATTCACTCGTTATAGGCCTGCAGTCCCGTTTTTAACAGGAAAACGAATAATTTGGCCAGATTTTTAATAAATTAACAGTATTTCATATCAGTGAGTTTCCGCCGGGTCTAATGTGAGCGTGGGTTTCGTATTCCTGCCTGTAGGAAATGTCATATTTTGTCCCAGACGTGCAATAGAGCGGATGAATCCTCCAGCCCACGTTCTTAATGGGATAAATTCCGCCAACAACAACTCAGGCAATAAGGCCAAACGAATCAACGAGATCTATTCAAACTTTGCCGAATTAATAATAATATGAAGACCCGGCCTTATTACAAGACACGTCCCACGTTAGGTTTCGCTTGCTTCAAATCGGACTTTGTTTATTGTTCTGTAACGTTTTCCATTCATGTAATATGAACTATTAAAGGGTTTGAATTTTTTTATAATTTTTTTTTATATGTTAATATCGCACAAGAATCCCATTTGCTCCTACCGTCTAGAGCCAGTGAGACTATGGTATCCTCAATTGGGGTATTTTGTGAGGCTGGATGTAATAGGGAGGGGAAGGAGATTTAGAAGGGGATGATGGGCAGTAACTGGGTATTCAGATCTGGTCACAAAGCACGGCCAATGCCATTTCAAGCAACATTTAAATTCTGAATTGTTGTCTTACACCAGGGCCATACTTAGAGTATCTTCCATTCTGGAACGTGTAACAAATACTGAGTTTTCCAATAAGAGGTGTTATTTTGATATTCAATTCTAAAGGATCAATGGTTTCGTTGCTTGTGTGGCACGTAGCGTCGTCTTGTTGAAATTAAACGTTGTCCAGATCAATAGCATCTAATTCCGGCCATAAAAAATTATTAATCATCTCTTGATAGCGCAATCCATTCACCGTAACTGTTGCTCCAGCCTCATTTTCGAAAAAGTAAGGTCCAATGACTCCGCCGGACCATAAACCGCACCAAACAGTCACATGTTGAGGATAAAGAGGCTTTTTAACAATAATTCTTGGGTTTTCCGAGCCCCAGATGCGACAATTTGGCTTGTTGACGAGGCCACCGAGGTGGAAATGGGACTCATCACTCAAGATGATTTGCATTTGATTCACTCAAGTGAATTTGAAAAATTTCAATGCGTTGTTGAAGCGTGTATCGTTCCATTTTTATTAATGGCGTAGTTTTTACTTGTCAAATGTTAAAAAATGACAGCTTTAAAAGTACATCTACCGAAATAGCGGGCTATTCAAAATAACACCTCTTATTGGAAAACCAGGTATAAGTTTTGGAATAACACAAATAAATCAAATAAACTTGTCAAATAAATTGACTTGTGCACGTTGGGATTTGAACCCGCAACCTTCGGCTTGCGAGTCGAGAGCCTTAACTCTCGCCCATTGAGGCTGTCAAAAAAGTCACGTCAAGAAAATAAGTATCATTGAATAAATTGGGATATAAATTTTAATCTTAGATTATGTCTAAAATATAACGGAATTAATGTACGAACCGTACGAGCCAGAAAAAAAATCATTCGGTTCGTAGTAAAATAAAAGATTCCGCTATCTCATTTTTTGATTTAAATTTGGTATTTATATAGATAAAAGGTATTCAATGAAATAATATATAGATAGAATATTAGTCCAGTCAGTGGGGGATAAAAAAGGGCTCCACCTTGCAAAAGGTTAGGTAGTAGCGATTTTCACATATGTTGTTAAGATTGGGACTCTAAAGAAAAAAAAAAGTTTTCGACCTTGGGGGGGTCGAGCTCGACCCGCCATCTTGGATTGAAGGTGCCAAAATTTAGTTTTTTGAAAATAATTATGAATTGGTTGATTTTACAACCAAATTGTTCAAGTCAAACTTAAAGAAAACTAAATTACCTACATTTTTTGTAGAAATTTTTTTTTGTAAGTCTAATAAGTAACGAGTTGCAGCGGTTGAAAGAAGAAAATTTTGACAAAAAATTGTAAAACTCCAGTTTTCTTGATAAATTTTGTACGAACATATTACACAATATCATTTTAACGTATTTCTACGTTACAATATACTTATATAGCATCATCCCTGTGCTCGATGACGTTGATTTGTTATAGTGGGATCTTAGTCTACAGCTGACTTGGCAACACTGATTGAGTCCTGGTTACAGGACGTTGCCTGGATGCTCATGTCTGTAGATGTTCTTTTCGATGAAACAATGCCAGTTCAAGTTTTGCAAGAACGATTTTTAGCCAATGAAAATAACAAAGTCCGTGTGATTTCGATGCTTACAAAGCAATTTATACAGGATGATTTTACAATTAAGCAGGCTGAAGAAGATGCTGATTAGTTGATTGTCAGTACTGCGATTTCCTTGCGTTCATCATATGACGCTGTTTTCATTATTTTGCGAAGACGTTGATCTCCTAGTTCTGCTGACAGCATTAGCACCACCCAAAAGTAGTATATATCTTTGCAAACCCGGGAGAGGCAAAACTTTTGAAAGACTGTATTCCGCAAATAGTGTGAAATACAAAGAGGCGGCTGATAATATTCTGTTTCTTCATGCCTTTAGCGGCTGCGATACAACATCGTCCTTCTCAACCAAGGAAAAACTAAACGACACAAGACTCAATGCCATGATAGGAATCTTCAAACAACATGATGCAACACCAGAAGACATAGCAGTTGCAGGAACACGCTTTCTTGTTACTTTGTACGGGGGTGACATGGATAAGGAAACCTCGGAAGTCCGATACAAACGTTTCGCAAAGTCGACAACAAAAAGCAAATTCAATCTTGCCTCTTTGCCACCAACGAACGACGCTGAACGGTACCATGCATTTAGAACGTACCATCAAGTCCAAAAATGGTATGGAATCCAAAAAAATCCAGAAAACTGGGGCTGGAAACGTGACACCAACGGGCTTATTCCAGTAAGAATGACAAAGAAACCAGCACCCGAGACTTTTAAAATTTATTTCATGCAATTGTAAAAAAGGATGCGGCGTTGCATGTAGCTGCAGGAAAGCTGGATTGAAGTGTTCTATTGTATGTGGGTGCTGTAATGGTCAAACATGCCGAAATTCGCCAGAGGTTCACATCGATGTCGAGGACGAAGAAGAAGAGATTTTGTCAATGGAAGCCCAGAATCTCAGTATCACAGGCAATGAGTTAGATGATGACATTGATGACGAAGACTGTTATTAAGTTCCATAATTTATAGTAACATAATTCATAGTAATGTAACATAATTTCGAAATCTACCATCGCTGGTATATCTGTGGAGTAGACCTACTGGGGATACCACAATAAAAAAATGCGCCATGTTCTCTACCTCATGGTGATGTGGAAATGAGTTAACAAAATTATTATAATTATGTAATGAATAACCCGAAAAAATTACAAAGTTGGGAATTTCATCATTTTTTTGAAAAATATTCACATTTCCGCCACTGTAACTCGTTACCTATTAGACTTACAAAAAAAAACTTTCTACAAAAAATGTAGGTAATTTAGTTGTCTTTAAGTTTGCCTTGAACAATTTGGTTGTAAAAACGACCACTTCACAATTATTTTGAAAAAAACTAATTTTGGTACCTTCAATCCAAGATGGCGGGTCGAGCTCGACCCTCCCAAGGTCGAAAACTTTTTTTTTTCCTAAGAGTCCCAATCTTAACAACATATATCAAAATCGCTACTACCTAACCTTTTGCAAGGTAAAACTCCCCACTGACTGGACTATATTATTTGTATTGAAATAAATCCAGATCCAGAACGCAACGTGTTTTCCAAACTTCCGGGAAGGAAAAATACAAATGAAAATAGTTTTAATTTTATTCCAGATTGTATGTGGGAGTCGTCAGCAAAATACGATCTAAAATTTAAATTATCTTCATCAAAAAATATTATGTTTCTACTTCCTTACTCCATTTTTATTATATTCTCATACGAGTATACTCCAAGATGTTACCACAATTTGTTGTATTCTCAATCAGTATTTGGAGGCGGGTATAGGTACTGCAGCCCCGAGAACCATTTATTGAATAACCAATACCCCTGACATAGGTCACGGTTCGGTACATAGTTGGCTACGTTTAGTGAATTAGCAGGGGTGTTCGGGTTCACGGGGTGAGGCCAAATGGGGAGAGACTGGTTGAAGGAGACCTTTTGACCTCTTCAGTAGGACTCTGTCGACCCATCGCCTTGCACAATAGTGGGAGGGATGGATTCATACGTCCGTCATTCCTGATCACATTGAACTCCAGATTCCTATCCACCCCTCATACCTTTTTGCTTCCCAGAACGTCTTTTTCCTCCTTTTCCTAAAAAGACTCCCACAAAGCATCCCCAAAGATGACATAGGCCCTGAGTATATTTTTCCTCAGGTTAAAAAAGTATTGAATTCATCCAACGCTATCTAAATACGGTAGATATGATAAATTCAACGTATGTCACGAAACCAACAGTTGACAAGATTTTCTGCACTACATACTAAATGTATCAACGGTGCTTTTACAACAAATTAGTTAATATTGTATAACCTGTAATGATTTGATATTATATTTACGAAAAAAATAATAAAACTCCCATAATAGTCAATTTAATTTTGTAATTTTCCCTGTAACCGATAGTACCCTGGTACCTCGATACCTAAGAAAACAGATAAGACGAGAGTCACAAAAACACGTGTTTTGAACTAAAAACCTATGGGTTCAAAGATAGATGATCTTATTGTCTTTCTGTCCAAAAACTAATAAGCCTAGAATCAATCCCTTAAAACTCCAAACAAAGAAATAAACCAACTGAAGATTTTCGTTTCTTTTTAATAATGATAATATTGTGAGCAGGGTTTACGGTTTCTTTGCTTCGCTATCAAAACCGGCTACCCTTTGCGGAATAGTCAACAAAATACCCTTTTCTGTATATCTGTATTGCAAAACTTGCACCGTATATCTCTCTATGAATTAAAAAAAAAACACTAATTTAATTAAAGTTTTGTACAATTTGTTCCAGTTTAGCACGGTGTGTCAGAGGTCGGATCAATTCACTTTCACACCCTTAACCCCTCAGCCCCAGGGTTAATTTAAATTAATACGTACGTTGTGATTTTTTTTACCATAACTGTAACAAATTCAGGCTTAAGACTTCGACGAAAAGTCAGGTATTTGTTTTCTTATAGCTTGCAGTCTTTTCTGTAGCGTCAACATCATTATTCCCACAAAACGGTAAATATTTTGACAACTGCAGATTGTGCATTACGTGAAAGGGTTAAGGCGTCGTAGATTGAAGTCTTTCAGCCGCAGTCAGATAGGTAACGTTTGTGACCTTTCAGTTCTTGACTACGGTTCCTCAAATTTCTTTTATACCACACAGTCTTTATAAATCGTATGACGGACATTCCGTCCAGTTAACGTACATTGTACAATGCAGGCGACACGACCGAACAGGATGTTGAGCAATGTAAGGTTGGCGATCAAGCAAGTCACAAAGACTTGACACCTCTATTGGCAGAATTTCTGATGAAAATTATGCAACATATCAAAGTATTAAATTGTTTGTGTTCAATGGTTCCGTCCACACTGAATCGCTGCTAACTATAAAGTAAGTTAATACATACTTGAACATTAATGGGGAGACCCATTTTTCCATTACACTTAATTTTTCTCCTTTGTTGGATACGGCTGGTGTGGATGGAATCAATCATTCTCAAAAAATATAAAGTAAAAATTACATTGTGTAAAAAAGCTTAAACTTATACACATATGTGTATATAATATCTATCATGTTAGGTATTAAGGGTACAATAAACCAATGAAATTTGAAATATTCAATTTTTCAATCTCTTGGAATATATCTTCAATTTACCACGTTGATATCTCAAAAAAAAAAAAAAAAACATATATTTCAATTAAAAATAGGCTTTTGTTAATCACCTCACTAATCTAACTCACAATTTATATATTTGAAATCGCTCTCCTGAAAAGTTGTTGTTTTGACTTGTACTCTTTGTGCTTAGGATGATACGAGTATATATAAACTAGGAAAAACAATACGCACGGGTTGCCGGCTGTAAAATGAAACACCCCCAAATTTGTGTTAGCAAAAAGCATACACACATTTTTGGTTAAAAAAATTAAACTGCCTTTTTCAATATAAATTTATAGGTCAACGCAACGATTTTAAGTTTTTAAGATTTCCACCATCAGTCAAGACGAGAATAACATAAGACAAGACGGCATATTATTTGTTCAATGGATACTTAATACTCACGTTATCTAACAACATAAGACAAGACGGCATATTATTTGTTCAATGGATACTTAAAACTCAGATAATCTAATAACATAAGACAAGACGGCATATTATTTGTTCAATGGATACTTAATACTCACGTAATCTAACAACATAAGACAAGACGGCATATTATTTGTTGAATGGATACTTAAAACTCAGATAATCTAATAACATAAGACAAGACGGCATATTATTTGTTCAATGGATACTTAATACTCACGTAATCTAACAACATAAGACAAGACGGCATATTATTTGTTCAATGGATACTTAATACTCACGTAATCTAACAACATAAGACAATACAACATATTATTTGTTCAATGGATTCTTAATACTCACGTAATCTAAACCGGCTGATACAGCTAACAAGAAAATACAACGAATTAGCGATGAATAAAAAGTTTTAGTGACATTTGGCAGATGTGTTATCTACTTCCGGATAGGGCAGAGAATATTGTGGTTTAAAAAATAAACGCTGATTCTGCATGTATTAGTTTTATTATGTATTATTTTTATAACAAAACATCATTACATTAAAACACACCATTTGATCAGTACGACTGAACTGTTGAATCATCACTATCAGTCAGGTGAATATATCTATGGTCAACATTTTCCACAGTTCGGTTACCAATTCAAGGGGAATTCCCCATAGTGCGGGGAATTTCTATGATTTTTCTAGAATTTGGTTTTTTGCAGGGAGAACTTTTCTGTGGTGAAAATGCGTGGATTCTGCAAATTTCTTGACTATTCAACCATATTAGAAAATAATATTTACAGTATTTCTGAGAACGCGCTATATTTCGTTTTCGTTAAAAAAGTTATATTTAAAGCCTGAACGATAGAGAACATACGAAAATAAGTAAACAATAAAAAATAAATGCTAATTTCAATGGAATTTTCATTCATTGTGGAGGTACAAGAACTTGTGGGGATTTCATGGGGAATTTGAATATCTCTTGTGGGCATTTTAAATCATATCCATTGGCAACTCTGGTCCACATTCACTTATGAACCCATGAAAATGTTTTAATGCAGGTTTTCAAACACAAGTAAATTATTTATTTTTTAATAGGTTTAATTGATAGTTTTTAATTGGTGCCGTCATTTTTCCACTTTGGTTCAATACAATGAAATGATGGGGTGAGATACTACAACTAAACTGGGGTCTCTTATTTTTCAACCATTTGGATGCAAAACAAATTAGGTGAACGAAAATAATGATAATAAATATTTTACGTTTAGTCTATCATCGAACAGTCTTTGTTTGAAAATCCCCGGCATTTCATTTTGAATTCTCTATCCTGTTAATTTCCCACGTCCGCACCACACTCGAAGCGCATAGGTTTGTGCTTCGTGCGTGGGCCACGGGATCTAACAAATCGACTGTGGTTACTTCTTTGTATGCCGGAAAACGGATGTGTTTAGTGGCGGTTCTGGAGATACCCTGGGAAGGGATGGATTTCCCTTGTACATGTTCTACTGTGCTTGATTTTACACGAATTGTTGCGCGTTTCATTCTGGAAAGTCTTCGATTTTCGGACGGACTAAAATATGTCTCGTACAAGGGAGCATGGTGCTTAAGGACATTCATTTAATACGATAGGCAAGATGGAGGAATATATTTTTGCATTCTGATGAGTTTTTTTAAATGTGAATACCACACTCCGACGAGTTCCAACTTTCCAGAGCCAGTTGATCTATGGCATCCCTAATAGGGTATTTTTTTAATGTCTAAGTGTTTTTTAACAAGTACCTACAACTGTGTGTTTTTCCCAAAAAAGTGAACAGATTGTTTTTACGACTCGCTCTTGATTATTAAAGACTCATTTTCACTGTTCTTATAATATTCCATTTTCACATTTTTTTGTTTTTTGTCAGGTTATTCGTAATACGCTCTTCTGTCCTGTTCACGGTGGATCAATGCAAAACGAACTCTAAGCAGAATTCTTGCCTGAACAGACTATATATAATTAAAATAGCGTATTATCCAAAGTGGATATTTTCAATTGCGAACTTAGAAATACAAGAGGTCCATAAATACATTTCGCTGACGGTTTGTGAATAATGTTATGTCTCTATTGTTTATATTTCTATTACGATTTGATTTATATATACAACCTCTCTCCATGGCTATAAATGTATTGATAAATGTTTTGTTTTGTAATTTTTGAATTCATATTCCTTTCTTAAAAAAATATTTAATTATTCCTTATTATGCTGTCTCAGTAGAGGTAAGGTCACAAGTAGGAAATACTTATTTGGTTTTATTTTGGCTATATAATACTTATGTTTGAACTGAAATAAATGTAAGCTGTCGATTTACCGAAAATTAATAAATAAATAATGTTTTTTTGTTTATTGTTTATTCTTCAATTTAACAACCGCTAAACTGCCAAAGCAGTTTTTCAGTAGCATATAAAATCGCTTCAGGTAAAGCTGTTTGATTTCTAAATGCAATAAAAATAAACTAAAAACATGGTTCTCTTCAAGACAGGTTTTCTACTACCTCCCCTAAAAATATTCTTGTACAAAGCATCCCCAGTACCGTTTATATGAATTTGAATTTTATAAAACATAACAAAAGTATTTGTGAAATAAGTTTTAATCCGCAAAATATACAGAAACATTCTTAATTCACATAATGTATTAGTTTCAATTAATGACGCAAAACCTCATCGTCTGGCAAAAGAGTAGTGGCCGTAATTTGTGTATTTATTTTTGCACTTTAATATGACGATGACAAAAAACGAAACGTAACAAAAGGGCTCCGTACAACTACGTGACCAATTTGTCACTTTTTAATACAATACAACGTAACACGCCAGTTTCTGCGACGTGTCGGGGAGAACAATGGAGCCTCTGTTTGTTAATTGAGTAAAAACCTCGTAAATATTTTTATATTATAGCGGAAGGGTTAATTTTTTTTTAGCTGCGAATTAAAAGGGTGGGACCGGGCGGATGAAGGTTATGTTTCATTTTTTAAAGTCAGCGGCATTATGTACGCTTTTATTTTGGAATATGTTTTTTTGGTAAAACCCGAGGAAATAAAGATATTTGTTAGGAAGCGCGGTGTTGTTAATAAAATGTTAATTTAATTCAGCAAATGCGCTTCATATGTTTGTGTAAATAAAATTATATAAGATTTATTAAATTACATTATTTCATCTTAAAAGTTTCACTCATCTATTTTTTTTTATGTTCTTCAATTTTTTTAAAGGTAAGCGTTCAATGAACTAATACGTAGACTTTCATCGCAGAGCGGTAAGTTACTTAGCTCTGGTAAGTAACTCACTAAGCAAAAACAAAAACAAAAACAAAACATCAGAATTATAGTTAATAACAGAAATAAAAAAAAAATGATACTTTGTTTACATCTTGTTTACAGAGCGCAAAATACCAAATAAAAACTTATTTCAGAATAAAAATTTGGCATATTGACTACAGATTTGAAAAACTAGGTACTTTCTATGTTTTCGCTTTGCTTAAGGTCCGACTTCACCATTTTCTTCAGATTCAAAATATTTCTCAGACGTGCATTTGAAGATATCATGTTGCAAAACAAAACTTGCTCAGCGTTGGTCTAAGTTAGGATAAACAATTAAATATTGTATTTAAGTTGAAATTAATGAACTCACTACAAACCTAGTCTATGATTATTAGTTTACTATTATATGAGAATTTACCGTTGTTATTAAATGATCGGTCAGTGGCCGAGTTGCATCGAGTTTGGGTCCCAACCAGGCGTAGTGTGTTCAATTCCTCGACTGGCTAAGTCCTTCATCACAACATAAGAAACTTTTTCGTAGTAGTTGGAGATTTTATAATATTGTTAGGTTATTCGTAAACTGGGAACGATTGTGTTTCTTTTTAAAAAATAGATAATAATGTTGCATATTTATATTTATTTCATTGGCTATTTATTACTTGGTGAACTCAATTGTATCACTTGAGCTATATTTGTATATTCATTTAGCTATTTTGTTTCTACAATTAAATCTACATTATTAATTGTGGAATAATAATGTAGATTTAATTCTGGAAAAACAATATTATTATTTTTATTATTTCCCATATATATAATACAGATATTCTCCTACGCTGTATGTATTTAATGTAAAAGTCTTTTTAGGCTTAATAATATACACAGATACGATTTTGTTCTATATTGGTTATTTGTAATTTACACAATTGTAATTTACACATTTGTAATTTACACACTTGTAATTTACACAATTGCAATTTACACATTTGTAATTTACCATTTGTAATTAACACATTTATAATTTCATTGTTTGTAATTTACACATTTGTAGATTAAATATTTGTAATTTACATATTTGTAATTTACACATTTGTAATTTACATATTTTTAAAATTTGAAAGATACTATTGTTTAGAAAAGATTTTTAATTTTATTTAGGTATCCATCAATTCGTGGAAGTAATGTAATACGATACTATAATATGATAATGAATGTATAAATGGAAACAATACGCTAAACAACCGGTTCAATGCCATTATTTAATTAAAATGTTAAGCCCCCAAATAACGATCCGCAACAATTAAAACAAAGCAACCTAATTTCCCCAAATAAACTTATCTTCACAAATTAGAATATCCCTGACTTAATATTACCCTAAACGCAAAGTACGCATGAAAGAAATAATGTGCGGCCTCCGTTGTTATATGATACTCTAGGAAAGCCCACCAATAATAATATGCAAACGAATAGAAACGCTTTTGCTGGCACATGCCCTTACGACATTTAACAATTTACAATGTATTTTCGTTAAATTTATTTGTTCGTCTTCATGCAGCTATATTTTTTATGTTTGAGATCACCTGCCCTGGTGGTCTAAATATTTGACTATGTACTTGGCTGGTTACTAGTTGGCTTATTGATGAAGTCCACGATTATGATGAAATGTTTTTTTTTGATAAATATTAATGCAGCTGTTGGGACATCGTTAGTTTATCCATCGAAAATAAAATTAAGTCAATCATAAGGAGAAATTCAAAATAATTATATTACCGACATCAACATAGTTCTTAAAATGGTAAAATTCTGGTCAGCCATCAATGGGGTAAGGTCCTCTCACAGCCGCTGTGTCCATATGATGCACAGGTGGGACCTTAAAGAGTCGGCGATGTGTGAATGCAGTGCGGTGCAGACCACCGCAAATGTTGTCAAACAATGCCCGCTGCATTCATTGCCCGGCGGGATTGATGAGATCTACAGGGGGACAATTGAGGCCCTAGATCGGTTCACTAACCTAAATGTTCCCCTCTGACCGCCCCCACCATACAAAAGAAGAAGAAGAAGTTGTTACAATATCCTTATTATTCAAAGTCAGTGACAGGAAAATAAAGGTAGGCACCTACTACCAATTTGAGAGTAGTGAGCAACGTTTCAGTCTTGTAGTCATGCATAAGAGAATTTTTTTAACCTTTATCTGGAATTAAGCGTTGTTTTCTTCTGAAGTAAGTTTCTATGTTTGTCTGAAAATATTTTTGCTTGTCGGGGTAGCCTATAGAAAACTGGGTAGGTATTTTGCCGACAATTTTGTAAAGGTCGATCCTGCGCTGACTATATCGATGTTTGCCACATGTTTATGATAAAGTTGTGCCAACTTGAATACTGGCAAGAATAGGTCTCGTGCGGGTTGTGATGAATAAGGCGAGGGCTGAAAGCGCTTCTGAAGAAATAACGCAACACATTGAAATAAAGATAACTTGAATAAAACATTAAGTTTAAGCGTTGAAGAATTTTTATTTCTCTAAGCCACTTATAGTTTCTCACAACATCTCAGAGAGTTATAATCTTCTTTGTTACTATTTTACTACATTTGATATGAGTAATAAAAAGGTATTATGTATGTAGAAACTTTAGCTTAACGTTTAACGAAAAATATTGAAATATTGTATTACTTTAGTCCACATATTTTCACGTCTGCATATGTTTTGCATGTCCTTACTTTAAATAATTCGTTAAATACATAATGGAAAATATAAAACAAAATTTTATTTATACGTATTTGTGTATCGAACTTTATGCTTCAAATTAAACTTAACTTACCTGGCATGACTTTTGTTAAACAAACTTCGACGTAATTTCATGACAGTCAAAATTCCCTGCATATTTCAGTGAAAATTTATAAACTTCACTGAAGGAAATAATTTAAAATCAAATTCCATTTGTTTTTATAAATAAGTTTTCATTTCAGTAAAAAGTGAGAGATAATAAATTCCAGTTTTATAGTAATAATAATTTTTTATTTTTTTTTCGTCCTTA
Source organism: Hesperophylax consimilis (assembly GCF_061612785.1). Classification (NCBI taxonomy): domain Eukaryota; kingdom Metazoa; phylum Arthropoda; class Insecta; order Trichoptera; family Limnephilidae; genus Hesperophylax; species Hesperophylax consimilis. The sequence goes on from NC_142840.1 coordinate 26,501,479, forward strand.
CATTTGTATGTATTAATTATGTATCATATTTGTATGACATGCAAAAATATAATACAAAATGAATTTATTATAAATTAAGGTGCATGTATTTAATTAAAGTTGCCTTCTAAATTTCCCTGTGGATATAAATTGCTGTGTTCTATGGATTAATCAATTTGAACGTTTGCTAAAGAAGGATGTAGCGCAACACGACGTAATACAAAAAAAATCACTTTTGTACTTTTGGCCGTAAAAACGTCTCAAATCATTTTCAATAATATTTTTTTTCAATTTAAATTCAAGTTAAATTCAATTTAAAATCAATTTAAAATTAATTTATATTCAATTTAAACTCAATTTTAAATTAATTTATATTAAATTTAAACTCAATTTAAAATCAAATAAAATTAAATTTATATTCAATTTAAACTCAATTACAATCAATTCCAGGTCAAATAAAAAATATCGCTCATAAAAACACTGATAGTATTGGTTTTATTTAATAATCATTGTGAATTTTTTAATTTTATATTTTAATAAGAATTAAGTCCTTCTCATCAACTCTATAAAACTATCGATAATTGTATTGAAAGAGAGGGAAGCGGCGAAAAGTTACATAGAGTCACATAGATTTAAGCTCTTGTAACGACAGGCAACTAAAGAAGCACCACAAGTGTTTATTGGAAATACTTCCTAAGCACGTTCGTTTGTTTACGAGGGTAGTATTGTGTATTACACCTCCCGTACACTGAACCTGCAAATACCTACAGACTGGCCGTGTTTGATGAAGTTCTAGAGGATATGGAGTATTTACTACTTCTTCCTGTTCGGCTCCCCATTATCGACGATGTTTAGTAGGTTTATCTGTCCAAACTGTATTATTTTAACTAAAGAGTGAAGTCAAACTTTCTGAAGCACTGGCGGCATTTCTCCACAGTGATAATAGTCATATTTTTTCTCACTTTATCATCTTTTGCTGATGACATGTGTTTTGATTACTCCGAATGTGGCAAAGTTACGCTTTAGTCGATTCATTTTTCTAAGTGCATTCACTTTCTCTGAAATTATTATAAGAATATATTTGCATTGTTATCAATAATTGCTAAAATATTTTGAAACATGGTTTATCATACCATGGAAGTCCTAAAGTAACATAAGTTTAGAGATCTTGTGCCCGTTAGACATGTTTGTACCCGCGGTAGAATTCTATAATGGTAGGTTTGTGATTACCTACGATTGGTCAATGAAAAAAAAGTGTATATTTTATGCATATACTTTGCATTCACCACAAATTCATGATATAATAACACTTACATCTATTGACGTCACCCGTCAATGTAGTATCCTGTTATGAGTTGCCCATATCCTCCATTAATTTAGTATCCATACGATTAAAAATCATAGAGGATACACCATCACATCGATCACGAAGCAATATAGTGTAAAACATGCCTTGGTCACGTGCAATCAGAAAGACGGAAGAGGAACAAGCGCTAATGCAAAATCATGCCTATAAAAGGAATGATTAACTACAGAAGATTGGAGAGACGAAACAGGAGGGGTAAGGGGAACAGCGAGACGGGACTGGAGATGGAGAACTCCTCACTTCAGCGTGGAGCCACCGCGCCGTTCGCTGTGAGGGTGGTTTTTACCCGCACATAGTGGCAAGGCCAAAAGCTGTTTTACTCTAACCTCTGGAGGGTTGAACGATGCGATGATGGCACGAGAGAAGCAACACAAACGTCCCACATCAGTGCACACAGTCGTGCACAGCAGTAAGCGCTTTTAAATATATGGTACCTTTAACAAAAGTAATGAAACAGAGCCAGTAACTTTCAGCGTACAATTGTTCGATACAATAGTTTTAAGCTAATTTAGTAAAATTATGCATAACCTTATTGCCAAATAAAGGATATATCAGTATAACTGTATAAAATGTTTTCATTTTGATGGTTCCTTGAGAGTTGTCCAGAACCCCGCAATCCCATAGATGTCAATAAAACCAATAGTTAATATATTCCTAATTTAATACTCAATAAACTGCAATTAATTATAAAACTGTGAAAAAAATGTTGCCGTAACAAAAACCATACGTGTGCGAAAATTATAAAAATAAAAAAATTTAAATGAAATTAAAATAAAATAATCATTATTTATTTTAAACGCCCTGACGGGCATGATACATATTTTACAAGATTTACTTCATAATACAATGACAGCAGCAGTTTTTATAATTTTTAAAAAACGACAGCAAAAATAACAAAAATAGTTAAAATGAATAAAATACATGGTTTATATAATTTTGCATTTAAATTTACATAAAAAAGAAAAAACAGTTTTAAAAGTGCAGATGGCGTAAAATAATAGTACAGGTTCATAATAGGTATTTTACAGTAAGAAGAATAAGTACAAAAAAATATTGTAATGGCTCTTACGCGATGCTTCTAAATAATAATATAAATCTACATAAAAAACATCATTCATGTATGTCCTGTATTCTAGTAAACTTATATTGAATAAAACGATATTTAATTATTGTTAAAGAATAATATATTTTGCCTGGTTGCTCGATTGATGCAGGATACGCAGGAGTTCACAACAGTCTAGTTTGGAATGAATGATTTTAAACATAAGAGTTAAGCCATTTATTTTTCTTCTGTCTTCTAGCGTATGTATTTTAACCGTATTTAGTAAGAATGTATAATTTGTGTGTTGAATTGGTACGTGAAGTTTAAAGTTAATAAATATACGACTTTTATAACTTACAATGAATCTAAGACTTCGATAGTTTTGACTATTAATTCCAGTGTCTTCATGCCTTTATTAGTTATTTGTTGTATGTGATATGCAAATATTAATTGGTTGTCAAACATAACTCCTAGATCCCTAATTTCGTTAACTTTTTGCAAGATTTTGTTGTCTATAGCGTAGTGAAAACAATGACAACGAGGTCTTGATTCGATAGAAGGTCAACTGCTACTAACCTATTACTTTACCATAACTATATTACGGAATCTTTTACCAACAAAAAACAAATTGACAGTATCTATACAGATTTTTCAACAGCTTTCGATAAAGTATCCCATAAGTTATTACTCAGTAAACGGTACGCATTAAGACTGAGATGCAAGTTGTTGGAGTAGTTCTGAAGTTACTTGTCTTACAGAATCCAATTTTTCAAACATTAAATATTCCAAATCAAAGTTATTTTATGCAACTAGTTGTCTACTGCAAGGAAGCCATCTTGGCCTCATTCTATTCCTCATATTCATAAATAGCATAATTTTGTTTTTGAAGTTGTTTCGACATTATACAAATTATTATTTTTGCCGATGACATCAAATTACACAAAGAAATATGCAATATTAGCGACTGTCTAATCTTACAGTCAAACATCGACAAATTCCACAACTGGTGTATCGCTAACAACATATTCCCCAATGTTGATAAATGTAACCGTCACAAGATATTTATGCCAAACAAACCTAACAACGTCATTATGAAAAATTCCACAAAAACCTGACTGCCACAAAACACGTTTTTGTCCTAAAAACAAGGATTTCAAAGCTTTTTGATTGTTTTGTTGTAATAAGCGTCTATCTAATCAATAGTATTAATAACTTTAAATCAAATTCTTACTTCAACTCGATCAAAATAACAAAATTGTTATTCAAATTTAACACAATAATTGTTGTTCAAGGATTCGGGTGATTTTTTTAAGGATGGGTTGTTTCGGACAATTTGAAAAATTCTTCAAATTTCAAAGTTAATTTTCAAATTCTGGGAAAGATTTTTCTGTTATTATTTCAGTTTTGTCAAGCAACTAGCCTATGCTAATATAACTTGAATAAGGCTTTTGCAGAACCCAAACATTTGATGAATTCTTCAAATTCTCCGAAACAACCCGTCTTTAGGGTCTCAATTATAATTCGGTATGAAACCAGGTGAATTTAGAAATAAGAATATTTTATCCTAATGGAGGTTTTGTGGAAATATTTACTTAAATTACTTTAATAAAAATTCTTCAATAGTAATCTAAAATATTTTAAACAACAGCGCAAGTGAAAGAAAACACAGTAAAGTATGTTAAAATTTTCCATGTTTACAGGTGCAACACACATCTAAAACATTCTTCTAACCCTTCATGTACCTAAAAGCTGTTTTGGTGTCGCACTCTCCATAGAATAATGGCGGATGAGCTTCTGTGGCGTGCCGACATAACTGCCAAAACAATGATGCCGCAGAGAATAAATATCAATTGAAAAATATTTATTAATATTTGATTAGATTTTGTGGCATGAAACATTACAATTAACAGAAAAAAAAATCTACATTCAAATACCAAAAACTGTATAGTTGGCGCTTGAGCTCCTTTGGCACTTGGCGCCTCAAATATGTCGTGTCTGTGTAAAGGTACTGTTGTTTTAGGGTCGTGTAATTTTGTGTGGAGTCCTTGTATATTCTAGTAATAGATTTTAATCATGTCAGGGTATTATGTTCAGCATTTTAGACTTCTTAGACCGCATCCATGACGAATTTAGGTTTTGTAGATTTGAGGTTTTGAAGTTTCGTTCTTAGACTTCTTCCGTTTTGATAATATAATTTGAGTTTGTGGGTAATTTTTTTAATGCGTGATTAATTTGTTTATTTCCGGTTATGTAGGTATCTACCAACAAATCTCAAAATATTTTGTATGTATTCATTTTGTGCAATGTGTATGCTCAATATTCGTTTGTAAATATTTAACATAATATAGATATACTTTTGAATATAGTTTTAACTTTGTGGTTATCCATTATAATTTCATAATCCAACAATATTGTTTTATTTACTGCATTCTTTATCCTCCCCCAACTCTTCACTATTCCCTATTCACGCCTCCGCCCCCAACTTCAACACTAATAATACATGTTTACTCAATATTTTGAAACTTAAACTTAAACGTACATGATTTGCCCTAAAGGTAGGAACGGTTGTTCCGAAACCAGTTGGAGTTAATATAAAAAAAATATAGTGGCTCAAAGAAAGTAACATTGTTTCATTGTTGTTACAGCGTCGTCTTTTATTTTCGTTTGCGGTTCACGCTTCCTGCATCCCATTGTTCTATAATCTAAGGAAACTAGTAGAGGAGCACTTCCCAGATAGCCTATATTGGGACATTGTGGCCAGTGGAAACATATTCAGCGTTTTACGAGCGCGCCGCAACATCCAATGTGGTGGACAACGGAAAGTGCTGTTACTTTTCTAGATCTATTGGATATCAATTATTTTTTTTAATTCATTCGGGTAACCAAAGTGTTGATAGGGGGGCTTAATATGTTTTTTTTTTAATTACAAACTTTCTCGGGCTACAAATAACCTATAATATAATAATATTTAAAAATCTTCTACCAAGATGTGGTTTTTGTTTAAGATGTGAGTTTAGTCTGGTTTACGGCAAAATCACAAATAAAATTAATCACAAAAAACGTTTCTTAACTTTGCCATGATGAGTCCCTTTACTTTCCTGGATAAAGTGAAGATAAATTATTTTTTTAATTAATTCGGGTAGCCAAATGATTAATAGCTATTCAGTATAGTTTAATTGTGGTTTTGTTGTTTGTTTTCCGGCTGTGAGAATGAGTCTTTCTTGAAAATCATTTCTATTTTTTAATTTTTTTTTTGTATATTTATAAAAAAATATAATATTAATTGTTTATGTACACGCAGGGATAGCAAAGGCAGGTTTATAGCCCGGTCTCAATTTCTAGCAACAAACTAAACATATTATTATTTACATTAAATGGATGTTTAAAAATGGTTTTAATTTTTTTTTTTTAAATCCAAAAAGCATTTTCACAATTTATTCTTTTCAAATACATTATATATAAAACATTTTAGTTTATAATATTTTAAGAATAATACATAGTGAATAGTGTGATAGCAAAATAGTGAAACCTATGTTATAAGTCATAAATCAGAAAGCTTTTGTTTTGAACATCATTCCCAGTCCCATACAATAACTTCACATCAAGCCCTAAGTATAGCATGTGAAAACAGGGTAAATAGGAAAAGGCATAATATTTTTGAGTATTTGTGAATCTAATTTGAAATACGGATATACCTTGGAAGCTGGGAGCATATCCCACCCTACAGACCGCGCCGTAACAAATAATTCATTTAAATCCATTACCTCCCTGAAATATTCATGATAACACGACATTTATTTCATGAAAAGGAAACTCGATCTATTCCGTGGAGATTTTCAGTTTGCCTTATGTACGACCAGTTTATGAGTGCTATGTATTGCTGCGAAAAGCACAAAGTTGGACACCCAGTACGAGAAATAACAAATACCGTATGGTGTATGCTTAAAAGAAAGAATGTTAAATTTGTGATCTAAAGAAATCAACTTACGATCCTGGACTTTGAAAAAAAAATAAAGAAATAATAGCGCTGTAAAAATAATAAGTTAGCCTTACGCACAAGCTTCTTAATCTTTCTTTCACCATCTCCTTCGCCTCCGCACTTTCTTTAACTTCAAAATATTCCCCGAATCGGGAATGTTTTAGTCCCACTGGTCTCGGGCACGTAGATATTATTTTATTTTTATTTATTTTATTATTATGTATTCAAATTTTAAAAAAAATTAGCCAGTAAATCATGTTCATAGTGTATTTATTATAAAGTGAAATCAAAATAGCTTTTCCACACCATAAAGATATGAATTATACAAATAATAAAAATAATAATAATAATAAAAACATTTATTTGACAATAGATACACTTTACATTTTTTTTAACACAAATTCTATTGACAAAAAGGTCATTATCGGAATAGGTCATCCAACGTTGGCAGAATCAAAATATCTTCGAAAGTCAGTGAAATGACTTAAATCCATAATTATAAGGACTATATCTGAAATGCTAGATCATCTGAAATTTAAGGCATCTTCAGCAAATTCTGGCACTTTGGGAATGAAACTGAAAAAATAAAAATACATAAAAATGAAAAGGGTTTTATACGTATCCATGTTCAGCTCAAAATTTGAAAATGATGACCAAATCAAGATAAAAAAAGAATCAATAGCGAGATAAAAAGTGAATCAATAGCAAGTTAAATATAGTGGTGCAGTTTGTTTGTAAAAAGTCACTAAACACAGTTTAAGTAATTTCAATTATAATCATTAAAGATTTTTAAATTGGGCAAATGGCAAACATCCTTCAGACTCTTTAGGAGAAAGTTTCCCACAGCTGCGAGGGTACATACGTTATAAAAGTGTGCCACTGAATAGCATTAACTAAGGATTATATTACATATATATGTGTACGCAAGATTGTTTCAAGCTTTTTATCGCCATATGTAGAGGATTCCAGCATGAAGCATGTATAATTGTAAAACAATCGATTTAAATACTTATTTAAATACTACAAATACATCCAAAAACATTCACAAAAAACATATCACAGCCTGGATCAAAAACCAAGATATTTTATTTTTTCAAAACATAATAACTCCAAACCAAAGATAACTAAACAATAAAAAGTGTATAATAAATAAACACGTTTTTCGAGATTTTACCAACTATACTCACACTTACAATACAAATATATGCACTTACATATATATGTTAATATATATTAATTTATATTTTTTAACATATTTATTATGAATAATCAATTTACAAAAACCATAAAAATTTTATGAATATTCAATTTACAAAATCCAAAAAACAAAACAAAAATTAAAACTTATAAAATATAAAAACTTTCTTCTACAACACATAAATACTTGTCACACCTATACATAACCACGTAAACACCTCAGGACAGGTTCTCCTAGTGAGGTGTTCACGAAACATACAATATTACTCACATACAGTTTCACTTTCTCAAACCTACCCTACACACAACATATTATAGTTATAAGTTTGAAATATATCATGTACCTACAAATATAAATAATTATGTGAACACTGTAAATATTATATAGAAATAAATTTAAAAAAAAAAAACAAAATACAATTCGGATAGAACTGAAATAAGTTTGTCTCTCTAAAATGTTATAAACACATATCTAAATGTATGAAAGAGACGTTCGTGTATGAAAAAGATAGGACAATTATGCTGACGTATGAACGAGTATGTCTGCTGTCGTATCATATATTTTTGCCAGTAAGTTTCATTCAAATAACTTGTACAACTAGTGCGACAATAAACAGCGTAAATAGTGTACCCAAACTATGTATTATTAAGTCTACCCATCCTGCGTATTACTCTAAGATAATCCACTAAATATATATGTGGAGGTACCGCTCTAATGTATCAAAAACTGGAACCACTCCACCACAAATTGGTGCAGTCCAGATCACCACAAAAAAAATATATTACCGAGATTGTAAAATAGGAAAAAAAAACGGAGAGGTCCACGGTAAATACCCGAATTTTAGGAATTAACAGTATTTAACCCTTTAAGGCTGGCCGCATACATACGTTTTCCGTATTCGATTTCCGAATTCGTTTCCCGTATTCGGACAACCAAATGCACGGAATCATTAGAAACTACATTAACTGCCGCACACGTTCGTTTTAGTTCCGAACGGAACAAATTCCTTACGCACGTTCCGAATGCAAGCCGGCGCGTTCGGAGAAACCGAATGGAAAAAACCTAATGACGTCATGTGGAACGCAGCTCTTGCATACATTTTGTTTGTGCCGACGCAAACGTTCGGAAATTTCCGTTCAGTAATTCAGTGTTGCCAACGGATCTTGACCTAATATCGCCGTTTCTCATACATAAGGTAGCGTAAAGTAGCCGAATTTACTGTTAGGTGGAACATGTTTAAAATTGATGTTTTTACGTGAAAATAAAAATTTCGGGGGGTGGCTAGAGAATTTCAAGAAAATATAAAATTTGTCCCCAGAAAAATAAATTTCATGGGGGGGGGGGGGGGTGTGGCTAGAGAATTTCGGGACATGTTTAAAATTGATGTTTTTGAAGTAGCTTAATTGGCGACCAGTCGCCTTTTAGATTTTTTCGGCGCCGATTCTCGCTCTGAGTAGCCTAAATGGCGATATATCGCCCTTGTTGGCAACACTGGTACTGACGTTTATACGTTCCGAATGAAGAAAAACGAACGTTTGCGCAAGTCTCACGGAATTCCGAATACGGAAAACGAATTCGGAAATCGAATACGGAAAACGTATGTATGCGGCCAGCCTTAGGCACGTTTGTGACATAACATCTCGATATCTGGCCGTCGAGAATTCTCACATGGAATGCTCTGGTTTCCAATGAAAACTTTACACCTATTTTCAAACAACTTTATTTTACCAACAATAATTTGAACAGCTGATATGCCTCGCAACATTATAATTGTCTGCGAATAAACAGTTACTATTGTTTACCTCTCTTAGAATTTAAACAATTCTTTAAATTTACAAGTAAAAGTTTTTTCAAAGATCTACTCAAGTTCTATTATTATTTCATCATGGGCTGACTTCAATAGTAACAAAACTTGAATACAACTTTAAAGTCAGTGGAATAACCCGTTCTTAATACTAAAAAGGTTGCACAAGATTAAAAAGTTGTTCAAGATGCGATTTTTGGATTTGTACGCTAACACTTACTAACTGACCAACTAAATAACCATCACATCATTCTGTCTAAGGCATAGAGGATGTATCATCATACAACTCGGTCTTGGCACACACTCCTTGCTTCAATTACATTCATACGTCGTATCACATACACTCTTCTGTTATTCTGACTCTTGACATAGACCCGAATTAAGTATTTAAAAACGATCTTAAAGGTAATACTAAAAAAACATAGACTGACTGATACAGACCAAATATTCAACAGCTGTGACGTAATAGATATACGCCAATTATACGTTAAAACACTACTAAACTACATTTTTGACAAAAAAAAAATTTCAACATACACAAAATAACACTAACAGACCAGTTAGACAAGCGTACAAAGAAAACATACAAACTCTGACAGTAAATTCAAGCTTTGGACAAAGACACTACCAACACCATGCTATAAAAGCTTTCAACAGTGTAAAACTTGAAATTAAAATTGAGGAAAATAAAAATAAATTCACACACAAAATTATAAAATGGATTAAAGAACAAAAAAGACAATATTACCAAAATGTCATAGCATAAATAAAAATAAAACCTACACGTAACACACAAAACCAATACAAACACACATCACTCACAAACACACAAGATTATTTTCAATGTATTATTTTTTAATTTTAAATATATTATTTTGTATTTTTAATTTTAAATGTATTATTTTCTCTTTAATTGTATTATGTAGATTATATTTTCATATTAAAAAATGAAGGCGTCAGCACGGGCAAGCCACCCAGTGAGGCCTACATTACTGGAAAACTTAAAATGTAAAAAATATTGTACCAAATAAAAATAAAATAAATTCAGTTCACTCGATCGCGTCACGTCTTCCTAGGGCATCCCAGACTTCTCCTACCATTTAATTTACTTTCATTTTAACCAGGAAACTCTACTATCCTAATCATATTGTTTGTTGAAAAAAAAGTCAAAGAAAAAACATTATTAATTCATTTTATATTAAGGTACTTAACACAATTTATTGCGATAAATTGCTGGCAATTAAGTCAGGCTAATTTGTTCGCTTTTGGCAACAACTAATATTGTCTCACAGAAATGTTGTGTCTCCCTTACTGTTGTGGTGAGAAATAGATCTAAACAGTGTTATAAAGAGAAAATAGCACGTTTTAAATTCGAAAACAGAAATTAATAAAAAAAAATAAATAAAATACGCATCTGTATGAAACCAAAGGTTCCGACAGCAATGTAGATTGAATAATGCCGTAGACGACATAATAAACTTCTTTATAAACAGACTCGTACGTTAAAAAAAATACAAATGCTACTTTATACTATAACGGCATTGATATATGACGTCATTGTCAATTTAAGTATTTCAACGAAAAATTATGTAATTGGTTAGTTATTATTTTTTTTTTCATTATTCTCTTTCTCTGTATAGGTACTTGTAATATTTTGAATTGCTCATAAATATTTCACTTATTTTACTAATAACATCATTTCACTTACGACGCACATAGGAGTATTTCGATGTGAAATCCGGTCAAAACTATTTTATGGTCGTTTTTATAATAAAACAACGTATTATTATATAATACAGTCTTTAATTAAATAAAAAAGTACAAATATTTACTATAAAGCAATTTTTGATTATTTTATTCAGTTTCAAAAACTCAAATTAAAAATATTCAATCGTACTCGTCATCTTCATCCTCTTCCTCCATATTTTCTAGGCTAACATCATCTTCTACATCTTCATCCTCTTCCTCCATATTTTCCAGGCTAACGTCATCTTCTTCATCATTTAATGTAGAAGGCAAAGATGACGGTGCAATCGCGACCATCACCAATCGCGACCAAGCGCTTCACTCGAAAATGCTTTTTTCTTGGTTTGACTCTTGGGTCTAATGGAGCTTAAATAAGGATCGGAGCTTAGCAACAATCTATTAATAATGTCTCTATTACAGGCTTCTCTAGAAAACTTTCTTGCAAAATTAAGCCTATATTGTATAAAATGTTTATTTCGGGCCTCAGCCGCCTCTTCTGATAATTGACCAATTGGTAAAATTGCATGGCTTATAACTTGGGACCCATGAACTAAAACTTTGTGAATTGTAGGTGACATAGGGTGCCATCCATATAATTCTACATACAATTTTGCAGTTTTGTTGGCATAGGTAGCAAACTTTTTGGTATCTATGCTAATTCCACTAGAAATCACTTCAAGGATTGTTCTGAATCGCTTGATGAGTTCTAAATTGATACTGGTTATTTGAGAAGATGTATCAGGGTCAGCAAAAAACCTTCGTGCTGTATTGCCATCATTAGTATTTCCAAATACGGCTTTAGGCACGTCTACGAGCAGTCCCATTCGTTCTCTGAAATCTTTTTGCACTCTTTCTTTCGTCTCTTTGACAGTTTTTTTTTGTTCTGGTGTACGCGCCTGCCATTTCTTTAGGGAGATTTTATAGGCGAGGTGGAGAAGGGACTCAAAAAATCGTATTCTGGCGTGGAGAACAGATAGTCCAAACTGCAAGGCTTCGACATTTACTTCTTGTACTTCCTTCAGCTTATTAAAATATTTTGAAGTCTGTCCACAAATATAGCAGCGCATAATTGAAGATGTGTCAGTAGCAGCATTGCATACCTTGCCATCAACCATTGTAAATAGTAGCTTATGATTTATTTTCACCAATCCACTGGAAGGTATATATATTTCTGTTTGTGACAATTGGTGATTAACATAAGCTATCTCCTCCTTAGTGATATCTTTGGATTCACTTATAAATCTTATCCGAATCGGTCTACAGAATCGAACTGAAGATGGCGTCGGATTTTGCCAAATTAATTTCGTTTCGCCATTTACATTTACATTCAGTCGCAGAGGTACAAGGGAACTTTGAAATATATTAGCGTCACTATCTGAGCTATTTTGAAATCTCTGCTTAAACTGCGACTGCTGTGATCCATCACATCCCCATTTTGATATAAGTTCCAAGTTTTTTTTTTCATCGTTTCTTAATAACTCCGCAAGGTACTTATATAGGCGAGATGCCGTATGATCCAGTAAACCTTGAACCTGAATTTCCATACAGGTTTCAGTCACACGTATTGTTTCTTCCTTGGGGTAACTGTCCTTTTTTGCTTTTTGGATTAATGAGTAACATGGGTAGATACTCTTATTAGCATTATAAATTATTTCCCATTGCCTCCTCGTAAAGTCGCCTACAACAAATATTGCCAATGCCTCTTGTGGTGTGTGCTTTTTCACATTTATTTGATTTTGGGATAGAGAATAAGATTTGCGAATTTTTGATGCTCTTGTTGGCGTTGCTACAGTCTCTTTTATCAATACTGAGGCATCAGTATTTCCAATAATGCGTTGACTGACTCCAGCTGCATAAACAAGTTCTTCAGGAGGTATTTGCTTCCGTATCTCACTGGTTTTTCGTCGCTTACTACGCTCACTTAAGTTTTCAAAAGATTTTGTTGGCCGACCCGTTTTAGGTCTACTTTCCTCGTTGAACTTTTCCAACTGCATAGAAGATGTGAGCCATGTATCATTTTTTCGTAAAAAACGCTCTTGATTCCGACCTGCTGCTTCCCATCTTTGCTTAAATTCAGTCTTCAAATATCTCAGGCTGCGACTCAAAATAAATCTTTAATCCTCAGGGCACTGGGTTATTTCAACTAACTTTGTTTCCAAAAACACTAACATTTCTTTAATTTTATTTGCTTTGCAGGCACACATGATGTCATGTAGAGCTCTTCTACTAAAATTAATGGTTGATCCAATATTATCTGAAAATAAAAAATAAAATTCATTAAAGCAAAATTTACCCAAATTCTACTTTACCACTTTCAAATGATCGAAAACAAAAATGGTGCAAATATAAGCAGAATTTTTTTTTTGTATTCATTAGAAAATATCCTAGTAAACATATTAATCATAAAATAAAAGTTTGACAAGCCTTGACACATAATCAAAAACGTGATTATCTTAATATTTTTATACAATTCTTTTAATGTTTTCGGTTAATTTTGCTTAATTTTTTAAAACACTTTAATTCTACATAAAGTAGAAAATTGGCATGATAAAATATTCTACGTACCTTCTTCTTCCATTTTCGTAATAATTTTTTTCCGCAATTTAGCACACCAAATCACAACTGCGACTACAAAATAATGAAAATAACGAATGCCGAGAACAAAGACGCGCGGTCTGCACAACGACTGGGTTCCGACTGCCTGCGCGAGAAAGGACGGCTAACTGAGTAACAAATGTATCACTCATTCATTGACCCGGTTATTAAGCTACAAAAAAGAGCGACTTTAATAGGTTTTATTTTAACTTCGTAAAATCGACTTTTGACCGGAGTTTTAATAAAAATACTCCTATGTGCGACGGGTTGTTTGACAGAATTTGAACAATTCGTCAAACTAATTTTAAAATTCGTCAAGTTAATTTTCAAGTTCTGTAAAGGTTCTATTCAACTTCTGTTGTGATTTCAGTTTTGTGAAGCAACTGTCCAATAATGATACAATACTAGAACTTGCAAATCAACTTTGAAATTAGATGAATTGTTCAAATTCCGTGAAACAACCCGTCCTAAGTAACAACTAAACCTTGATTTACGCATGCTGGAAATATTTTAAATTGGAATTTGAATATCTATGCACACTGGCAATTTCATTAATGTAATAATTGTTATCACTCGGTAAATGTTTCGAACAATAAATAAATAATATACTCAAATAATAATTGACTTCTCTTAAGCTTAAATGCTTACTTTATATTCCTTTTCACCTTAAATGTACTTAATTAAATTTACTTAATAATGAACACAAATGATAGTTCACTTTTCTTAAGCTTAAATGATGCTTACTTGATATTCCCTTTCACCTTAAATGTACTTAATGTAATTTATTTAATAATAAACTCAAATGATAATTCACTTCTCTTGAGATTATATGTTTACTTTATATTCCCTTTCAACTTAAATGTACCTACTGGCGGTTCAGGTGTAGAAATCACTATACAAACCTTCTACTATCAAGTTGTACTCGGTCCAATAATTGAGCCCACTTACAAATGAAACAAAGTTGTTTAGCCGTGCGTTGAATACCCGTTTACTTCATTTAAAGTGAAATTAAAAGGTAAATTTGAGTAACTAACTAACCTTTTCACAGTTCCGCAGGGGTAGGCAGAGAAGACTTAATAAGAAGCACAAAATACTTGTCTTATTTACATTCGTACATTGCCTAAGACGTACTTTACTATTATTTTGACTCTTGACAAGAATTTGGTTAATTTGATCGTGCCATGTCTTCCTTGGGCGTCTCCGACGCTACTTACTACATCTACACTTTTACTACTTTTAAATTCACTTCATAAATTCTCCATGCAGTATTTTCTTCATTCATTCGTTCTATACGATCAAACGACCTAAGTATCCCTTTCTTAAACTCTATTCATCAGAATAATTAAATCAGCCTTAAATTATGTGTGAATCCTCACATTTCCCACATGATTCACAGGCCTGCGACCAAATTGCTTTCTTTAAAATAATGGGTGATTCTTATCTATTTTAGTGCGCTGAGCTCAGAAATGCCCCCAGTTTTTTTCCAGCACGTAAGAATTTTCCGCAAAACGCATTTTTCTGCGGGATTGCCTACCTTAAAGCGTATATTTATGAATATGCCGAAAAAAGTTGTTTTTCCTATTCGGCTTTATAGTTTTATATCAGAAACTATGAAATATGATAAAAATTAGTATATTTAACAGTATTAGTCAGCGTATGAATCATGGAAACCCAGTAGAAAGGTGTCTTGCTTAGTGACTAAGATGGTGAAACCTGGATTTTCCCATTGTCCTATATATACCCCTCGTTGTCCTTCGATTTGTTCATTTCAATTTAAACATTCTTAAAGTGTCTTTCAAAATGTCTTCAAGAGCTTGTGTTAATAATCCTCATAGTTTCTATTACATTTGTGGCGAACTTGTATTAAAAAAAACAAACTCGAAGTATTACGGAGTTTATTAAAAAAGTGTACTTTGCCTATTTTGGTGTAAGGATCGGAGATCAAGAAAAATCTTGGGCCCCTCATGGAGTGTGTTCAGGTTGTGTTGAAAGACTTCACAAGTGATCTAAAGGAAAGGCGAAATCTTTTCGTTTTGGGGTGCCTATGATTTGGAGAGAGCCGAGAAACCACGGCGATGACTGCTACTTTTGTTCTTGCAACATACAAGGGTATAATTCTGAAAATAAAAAAGATATATGTTACCCGAACATGCAATCTGCACTTCGACCTGTGCCCCGTGGACCCGATATTCCAGTACCAAGGACGATGGGATGTGAATATGATGGGAGACTACTGTTGGATGCTCCATAGAGAACTTCCAGACATCCCACACAAACGGAAAAGCTCAAAACGGAGTTTTGTGGGAAAAAGATGTAGGTATTATAAAGAATTATAAATCCTTATTGTATATACATATTATTTTATTAAATTGTATTTAAAAATGTAAATAAACCACTAGTAATCTATATTTATTTTTCATTACAAAAAGCATTTTCACCTATATGTACTGCGGGTTTTGCATAACTTTCATTTTCATTTTGCGGAAAATCCCTACGTGCTGGAGAAAAACTGAGGGCATATTTGGACTCAGCGCACCAAAATACACACGATTCACCCATTACGGTGAAAAAAACTTTCAAAAAGTGTCAATTTGCAGGCCTGTGTTATGTATGGTTTAACCACACATACGCCTCAGGGATTTTATTTCACCTGATGAGATCCCTGATTCATTCAGTCTTCTTTCACCCTTCCTCTACCAGTTTCATGCCTCACTGCTGTACATCAATGTAGGTACAAGCACATTGTGGACTGCTGGCTTCGCTTCTTCGGGCAATTTATGTTAGCACCAACCGTATTCAACCCTCCATTAATGGAGTTTCCTGCATTTACCTGTCATTCATTATCAGGCTTTCCATCTCACTTTAATATCAAAATATGTTTTTGAAATTACTATAAGGATGAACGGAGGCTCTATAGGTGAAGGAAGGTAACAAAACGAGCAAAACGATAAGGCTTTGCAATTTTAGGTCAACCTCAGTGAGATTTAGAAACAATAATAATACGTGAATGAACATTTTTTTCTGACAAATGAGCGAGTTTTTCAAAGCTTCTTAGTAAATATAATATGTGAACTAGCGTAGACTGAAAAATCACGGAATATTAAAATTCCAATTTGTACAGCGACAATAATTAACAAAAAACTGTTAAAATATTATATTAGATTTAATATTACATTAGACCTTTTAAATATTATAATAAAAAATAAAATGAATATAATGTTCCGTTAATTATATTATAGGCAGGTACCAACCTAATTGATAGCTTGTCTGAATTTTTTATAGAATATTTACAGACACAAGAGTTACAGACACAAATCCGAAATGAGTATTTTAATGATTGATCATAATATGGTGTGTAAAAAAGTTGTTGCTTTAAACTTGAGATTCAATCTGGAAATCAACGCAAATTTTACGAAGACAGAGTTCGCCCTGTTGTAGTTTTTACTGCTTCAGGTACAGGACAACACGTTTACTGCTTTATAGGTAGAAAAAAAATTTTGCGAAAATACATGGTTCTCCAATAAGAGGTATTATTTTAAATAGCCCGTTATTTCAGTAGATGTTACTTTTGAAGCTGCCATTTTTTGACATTTGACAAGTAAAAACTACGCCATTGATGAAAATGGAACAATACACGCTTCAACAACGCATTCAAATAATTAAAATTCACTTGAGTGAATCAAATGCAAATCATCTTGAGTGATGAGGCTCATTTCCACCTCGGTGGCTTTGTCAACAAGCAAAATTGTCGCATGTGGGGCTCGGAAAACCCAAGAATTATTGTTGAAAAGCCTCTTTTTCTTCAAAGTGTGACTGTTTGGTGCGGTTTATGGACCAGCGGAGTCATTGGACCTTACTTTTTTGAAAATGAGGCTGGAACAACAGTTACGGTGAATGAATTGCGCTATCGAGAGATAATTAATGATTTTTTATGACCGGAATTGAATGGTATTGATTTGGACAACGTTTACTTTAAACAAAACGGCGCTACGTGCCACACAAGCAACGAAACCATTGATATTTTACGATTGAATATCAAAATAACACCTCTTATTGGAAAATCCTGTAGAATGACTTTCGTGAATTGTACATGTCTTCGTTGTAGAACATATGTATTAAATAATTTATTTTTTACAGTAAAGTTCATTTAATGGTTATTTTGGTAATTAACTTTAAATAAGTTACCAGAAAGGTCAAGCTACGTTATTATACATTAATGTTTGTTAGGCAGGCACAACTTGCAGTAATTAAATAATAATTTAGCAGCTTTAAATTTTTTGGCAAATGCCGAAGATAGCGGACTCGGAAAAGAGTTTGAAGTTATTTAAATTACTGCCGAAGTTAATCTTCCTTGACTCCTTAATCTAAAAGAATGCTGTATTTTCAAAGAAAAAATAATGCTTAATTATTCGCTTCATAACAGCCAATTATAAATTCTTTCCCAAGCAAATTTAATATAACTTTTATTGCAACACGTTAAGTCTGAAAAATAGGACAAATTAATATTAATGATATTTTCTCATAAATTTGTAGACTTCTTTTCAAATTCTTTATTTACATTTTTTACTCAGTATCTAAAGCAATACTAGAAAGTTATTATTACCTTATTTTTTTAAAGAACTTTTGGTTACCTCGAAGAAATCTGAAATTTTATCGAAGGAAGCAAACACTTTGTGATGTGACATTATATATCAAATGAAAAATACACTTTGTAAAACACCACTTTTATTTGAATTAATATTAACAGCCAACCAGGATTCGCTTAGCTCAAGCTTCATCAGGGCTTATTATATCAACTGATATAATAAGCCCTGCTTGCCCAGTTGATATAATAAGCCCTGATGAAGCTTGAGCTAAGCGAAACCTGGTTGGCTGTTAATATTAATTCAAATAATAGTGGTGTTTTACAAAGTGTATTTTTCATTTGATAAATCTGAAATTGATAACTAACTAACCATCATACAGTTTATTGGCAGAGTGGATGGAATACAACATAAACTACCCTTGGACAACACACCTCGCTTCATTCAAATTCAAATAATATCGTCTCGTACATACTGGTAGATAGGTACTCTTAGTATAGCCCTTGTGAAAGACCACCGTTTGAAATTTGTCTTGCTTTAAATCATTAGCATCAGACGATCAGACGCGTTTTACGTCCGATCTTAAGAGTCAGGTTACTTTCTCTTCCTCCTTTCATTTCCCTTCTTACTCCTTTCAGCCACACAAAATACCCTAAATAAGAACGCCGTAGTCCGAATGGCTGCGAGCAGTTGGGACTTTTGTAGAACGTTCCATTGAATAAAATATCTCTTCTGTTGTTACGACTCTTTACATGACCTGACTAACGTATCTCGATTTACGATTCTCCAAAAATTCTACAAATTACCGATTCAGTTTTTTGTTACGATAGCTCCACATAAGAGGGCCTGAATAAAATGAATCCGCTCAAGGCTTATGTTATATTAAGTGATGCCGTGTGGAAGGTCTTTTGAAGAAAAAGAAGAAGAGGAAATTAAGGGATGGAAAAGGGTATGAGGATTGGGTAGACATCTGGGGACTTATGAATGGATCCTTCGCACTACATGCAAGGCGATGGGTCGAGATACTCCTGCTGCAGAAGTCAAAAGTTTCACTCAACCAGTTTCTTTCAATTCCCGATCCGACCCGCCACGTAGATGGTGGGCAGACGCATCCAACGCCAAGACCTAGACAAACCTCACCGCATGAACCCGACTCCCCTGATAAGTAACCAAATGTAGCGATCGTGACCTATGACAGAGGTGTTGGTTATCCAATAAATGTTTACTAGAGTGGCTGTATCCATACCCGCCTCCCAAACAAGAAGGTGGATTTTTATCAGTGCTATTTTTTGTTTCGTAAAAAATTAAAGTCTTATTTTCAAATAGATGTTGTATTCTGGTACTATTATGCATAGTTGCATAGAAAACAAATTATTTCAATAATGGGAACTATTCTGCAGTCTTCGAGGCGAGGTGTAGTGCGGAGTAAAATTTCTTATAACTTCACTAAAGCTCTTTGTGCTCTCTCAAGATTTTCTTCTCGTAAACGAATTATATTGTACTGAAATGCTCCATCTTATACAATCCCAAGAACGAACTAAGTGGTAAGCCGCTTTGAGGCAATTTAAAATGGAACTGAATAGTTGTAACAATGTATTCTTAGGCGGAATTTTACTACACAAGTATTTCAAAAATAGTGAATAAAATATTACACATTTCACTAAAAAAATTCCAATTGTTACACTGCCCGGCAGTGACGGAAATTGCTCTACGGGCATTGCTAAATGAGCCAGCAAATTCTTAACCTCCTTAAAAAAAAATGTTCTTTTATCAGCCTTTATGGTATCCTAGTAAAGTCTTCTTTTTTAAAAAATTGTGAAAATATTTTTTTAAAAAAATCACAAAATGTAGTTGGACTTAAAGCGGAATAAAAGTAAAAGGAGGAAAGTTTGAAAGGAAAGAATATTTAAACATCCTACTACCACTACGCGGAAAATGTTGCTTGTGTTGTGATGGAGGATTTGAACACACTACGCCTGGGTGAGACCCAAACACGATGCCAACTCAGCCACCGACCTATTTGGTAGCTATTAAAAGTTATTTGAAAAAAATGTTTGAGATCCATCATACTCCTATCGACTTAAAAATTACTGAAAGAAGGAAAGTTGAGAATTGAAATACCAAACACTGTTTAAACAATATACAGGTATCAAGAGACGTACCTGAATTACTCCAATAACTTACTCGGTTGTTGAGGGAAGGTTTTAATCAAGTTCTATTATTATTATTTTTTTTAATCTCAATACATGATATAATAATAGAACTTGAATAGAACCGTCACAAAATTTGAAAATCAACTTTTAAATTTGGTGAATTGTTCAAATTCTGTGAAACAACCCGTCCTTATCAGTGATTCCCAACAATTTTTGGAGTAAAAACTGTAAAAAATTTTTTGTCTCCGGTGTTTTTTGATGCTTTTTTTTCAAAACATATAAAATTGGTACGATTGGACAGTTAAGATCGGTTGAGCGCAAAGATATTAGAAGAACGAGATGTGCTATGAGCAGTTCATACTGTGTGGAATTGTTTTGCCCAGTGTCGCCGGTTTTGTTCACCAATACTACTGCACACCTTCGGTTACGCTAAGGTATCCGCACTAATACATAGAACAGGTTTCTGTGCGTACACGTCCCGATACCGTTCAAAGTACCCTAATTAGGTAGTACTCCGCCCACGGTCCGGCGGCCAACATAGCATATCTCGTTCTTCTAATATCTTTGGTTGAGCGGTTACTCTACCAAGAGACCAATGATGATGAGTGGAAGAATTTTTTGTTTGTTTGAATAATGAAAAAAGTCATCGAAGACCAAACTTTCATTTATATATATTTTTTCTAATAATTTAAAGAATAACTGATCAAAATAAGTCAAGTGCATCCCTGCATTATAAAAAAACTTTGTAAAAAAAAAAAAAATATGTATATATATGTATAATATATTGTATTTTTATAATTTATAATTTAAATCGATTTTTTTATTTTTTATTTTTTTTTATTGTTATTAAGTTTAATTTGTAGAACTCCATTTTAATTTTAATTTTTTATATATTCAATAATGTTGTTATTGGGTTTATAAAAACAGTTTATTTTTAAACAAGTTCTGCTGTGTAATTATTATTACGCGTGACAGCTGTTTCGCCCTCTGAAGGCATTATCAAACTGTGGGTAGCCCACTTACAGACGATACATTTATATTATTTCTAGGTAGGTATTTTAATTTCAATTACTGATTTCTTAATTGATTTTTGAGTAAAATATTAGAAATTATTAATGGTTATTACCCCAGCAAAGTTTCCCCAATTAGTGTAATGTTTAAATTTGACTGAATGTCTTAATGTTAGTTATTCCCAAACGATGACTCATAGGGTTATTTTAATAGCATAATTAAGTACTTCATAGTGTACTCATATTTGCCCTAGGTTTGAAGATATCTAGTAGGGGTGAACGAATTATATTTGTTTGTTCATTAATTAGAATAGCTTTCGGATTATTAGAGTTTTTGTTAATTTCTAACTGTTCTAAAAGATTCAGTTTACGGCCTTTATTTTGTACGTGTAACGGAGTTGGTTTATTATTATCATTAAGTGAGTGATTTTCATCTAGGAGATGTTTGGCAAATTGAGATTGCATTTTATTATTATTTTTAAAAGATCTTATATGTTCTTTGAACCTAGTGTTAAAGGTCCGGCCCGTTTGTCCAACATAAACAGCGTTGCATTCGTCACACTGGAGTTTATAAATGCCACTATTTTGTAATTTGAGTACCTTACTTTTTGAGTTTTTAAGAGATGATCCTAAGTTATTATTTGTGCGGAAGGCAATATCTAAGCCACACTTTTTGAGGACTTTGGCAATTTTATTAGATGTCTGTCCGATGAATTCTAAACACCCGAATTTATTATTCGTCTTATTATTAGTCGCTGGGTAAATTAATTTAAGGTTATTTTTGTGTTTGTTATTATTAATTATTTTTTCAATGTCTCTACCCTTGAAGCCATTATTTTTAGCAATAGTTAGGATTGTATTTTTTTCCTTCTCGTATGCTTTCTTGTCGAGTGGGATGTTATTAAGCCTATGTACCATTGAGTGGTAGGCAGATAATTTATGTGACCATGGGTGTAAAGATTTATAATTAATGGTCGTATCTGTAAACGTAGGCTTACGGAAAATTTCAAACGTATGTTTATTATTTGCTCTACCGATTGTTAGGTCTAAAAAATTGATTTTATTATTACACTCTCTTTCAACCTTAAAGCAGATTTTACGGTTGATGGAGTTAGCAAATGTGACAAAAAGATCTAATTGTCTGTTGGTACCTTTCCAACAGACCAAAATGTCGTCCACATAACGAACATAGTAAATGATGTGTTTGTTAAAGATTGAATTTAAAATTTTTTTTTCAATGTAATCCATAAATATTTCTGCAAGAAGTGGACTGAGGGGCGATCCCATTGGTAATCCGTCGTTTTGTTGATAGAATTTATCGTTAAACTCAAAGTAGTTAGTTTCCACACAAATTTTAAATAGATCGAATAATTCTTTTTTAGTAACTGGGTTTATATTAGATTCGTCTAAAATATCTTCAATGATTTTAAGGCATTCTTGAATAGGGATATTGCTAAAGAGACTGACCACGTCTAAAGATATGAACTGGCAATTGTGCGGTAGATTTATGTTTTTTATTTTGTTTACAAGTTCGAGAGAATTTTTAACGCTATGTTTTGGGTAGAATTTAGTATGTTGTTTGAAAAGAAAGTTAAGTTTTTTGGCGAGTATTGTCGTCGGGGCGTTTATAAAAGAAACAACGGGACGTATGGGGATATTATCCTTGTGAATTTTAGGTTGTCCGTATAATGCAGGAGCCCTTGGATTCATCACCATTGCACTTTTTCTAGCGTATTTATTTGGGAATATTGATTGGCAATTATTTATTAGGTTGCGCACGTTTATTGAAATTTTGTCCGTTGGGTCCTTTTTTAAGATTTCGAAGTCTTCTGGCTTTAGGAATGCTTCTACTTTATTTAAGTAATCAATTTTGTTTAATATAACAACGGAATTCCCCTTATCCGCTTTAGTAATTGTGAGGTCGCTATTTTTAATTTTGGCTTTAATATCATTTAAAATTTCCGTTTCTTTTATATTGAATTTATTTTTATTTTTACTGGTTGATTTCAGAGTTTTTCTCAAGATATCCGCTGTTATTTGTTTAGGTAAGCCGTTATTTTTTATTTTAGACAGAGAAATTTCTGTGTCGATTGCCAAACATTCAATTTGTTTTTTAGTGATATCTGAATTTATTTTATATTTGAAGCCTTTATCTAGTAAATTTATTTCATCTTCTTCAAACGTTTCACCTGATAGGTTAATAGTTTTTGTATAAAACTCCGTATTTGTATTACTTTGATATTCGTTGACTTTTACATTTTTATTTTTAGATTCGACAAGTTTTTTAAGTTTATTTTCCTGAGTTTTGAATTTATCATATATAATTCCGCCGATGTGTTCACGAGTATCGTAATCCAGGGTATCAAATTCCCATGGATGCAGTTTAAAAGTTAATTCCGAATGCAATACCTTGATGTAGTGAAGTATTGTGTCCCTTTTCCGACAACATTCCTTAGTCTCCTCTTTCAGCCATATCCTCTGCGCTCGATGCACAGTTTTTATGGCTGCCGAGGATTTGCTTTTGGTAGAAATATGCACGTACTTGGGGATCACGTTTAACTTCAAACACTCTTGGTTAAACCAAAGGTTTTGCACTATTTTCCTATGTTTTAATTTTAATCGTCTGTAAAAAATCACTTGGGTAGCTATATCAGCAACCTTCAATTTATTTATTGTTATTAAGTTTAATTTGTAGAACTCCATTTTAATTTTATTTTTTTATATATTCAATAATATTGTTATTGGGTTTATAAAAACAGTTTATTTTTAAACAAGTTCTGCTGTGTAATTATTATTACGCGTGACAGCTGTTTCGCCCTCTGAAGGCATTATCAAACTGTGGGTAGCCCACTTACAGACGATACATTTATATTATTTCTAGGTAGGTATTTTAATTTCAATTACTGATTTCTTAATTGATTTTTGAGTAAAATATTAGAAATTATTAATGGTTATTACCCCAGCAAAGTTTCCCCAATTAGTGTAATGTTTAAATTTGACTGAATGTCTTAATGTTAGTTATTCCCAAACGATGACTCATAGGGTTATTTTAATAGCATAATTAAGTACTTCATAGTGTACTCATATTTGCCCTAGGTTTGAAGATATCTAGTAGGGGTGAACGAATTATATTTGTTTGTTCATTAATTAGAATAGCTTTCGGATTATTAGAGTTTTTGTTAATTTCTAACTGTTCTAAAAGATTCAGTTTACGGCCTTTATTTTGTACGTGTAACGGAGTTGGTTTATTATTATCATTAAGTGAGTGATTTTCATCTAGGAGATGTTTGGCAAATTGAGATTGCATTTTATTATTATTTTTAAAAGATCTTATATGTTCTTTGAACCTAGTGTTAAAGGACCGGCCCGTTTGTCCAACATAAACAGCGTTGCATTTGTCACACTGGAGTTTATAAATGCCACTATTTTGTAATTTGAGTTACCCACTACCCACAGTTTGATAATGCCTTCAGAGGGCGAAACAGCTGTCACGCGTAATAATAATTACACAGCAGAACTTGTTTAAAAATAAACTGTTTTTATAAACCCAATAACAATATTATTGAATATATAAAAAAATAAAATTAAAATGGAGTTCTACAAATTAAACTTAATAACAATAAATAAATTGAAGGTTGCTGATATAGCTACCCAAGTGATTTTTTACAGACGATTAAAATTAAAACATAGGAAAATAGTGCAAAACCTTTGGTTTAACCAAGAGTGTTTGAAGTTAAACGTGATCCCCAAGTACGTGCATATTTCTACCAAAAGCAAATCCTCGGCAGCCATAAAAACTGTGCATCGAGCGCAGAGGATATGGCTGAAAGAGGAGACTAAGGAATGTTGTCGGAAAAGGGACACAATACTTCACTACATCAAGGTATTGCATTCGGAATTAACTTTTAAACTGCATCCATGGGAATTTGATACCCTGGATTACGATACTCGTGAACACATCGGCGGAATTATATATGATAAATTCAAAACTCAGGAAAATAAACTTAAAAAACTTGTCGAATCTAAAAATAAAAATGTAAAAGTCAACGAATATCAAAGTAATACAAATACGGAGTTTTATACAAAAACTATTAACCTATCAGGTGAAACGTTTGAAGAAGATGAAATAAATTTACTAGATAAAGGCTTCAAATATAAAATAAATTCAGATATCACTAAAAAACAAATTGAATGTTTGGCAATCGACACAGAAATTTCTCTGTCTAAAATAAAAAATAACGGCTTACCTAAACAAATAACAGCGGATATCTTGAGAAAAACTCTGAAATCAACCAGTAAAAATAAAAATAAATTCAATATAAAAGAAACGGAAATTTTAAATGATATTAAAGCCAAAATTAAAAATAGCGACCTCACAATTACTAAAGCGGATAAGGGGAATTCCGTTGTTATATTAAACAAAATTGATTACTTAAATAAAGTAGAAGCATTCCTAAAGCCAGAAGACTTCGAAATCTTAAAAAAGGACCCAACGGACAAAATTTCAATAAACGTGCGCAACCTAATAAATAATTGCCAATCAATATTCCCAAATAAATACGCTAGAAAAAGTGCAATGGTGATGAATCCAAGGGCTCCTGCATTATACGGACAACCTAAAATTCACAAGGATAATATCCCCATACGTCCCGTTGTTTCTTTTATAAACGCCCCGACGACAATACTCGCCAAAAAACTTAACTTTCTTTTCAAACAACATACTAAATTCTACCCAAAACATAGCGTTAAAAATTCTCTCGAACTTGTAAACAAAATAAAAAACATAAATCTACCGCACAATTGCCAGTTCATATCTTTAGACGTGGTCAGTCTCTTTAGCAATATCCCTATTCAAGAATGCCTTAAAATCATTGAAGATATTTTAGACGAATCTAATATAAACCCAGTTACTAAAAAAGAATTATTCGATCTATTTAAAATTTGTGTGGAAACTAACTACTTTGAGTTTAACGATAAATTCTATCAACAAAACGACGGATTACCAATGGGATCGCCCCTCAGTCCACTTCTTGCAGAAATATTTATGGATTACATTGAAAAACAAATTTTAAATTCAATCTTTAACAAACACATCATTTACTATGTTCGTTATGTTGACGACATTTTGGTCTGTTGGAAAGGTACCAACAGACAATTAGATCTTTTTGTCACATTTGCTAACTCCATCAACCGTAAAATCTGCTTTAAGGTTGAAAGAGAGTGTAATAATAAAATCAATTTTTTAGACCTAACAATCGGTAGAGAAAATAATAAACATACGTTTGAAATTTTCCGTAAGCCTACGTTTACAGATACGACCATTAATTATAAATCTTTACACCCATGGTCACATAAATTATCTGCCTACCACTCAATGGTACATAGGCTTAATAACATCCCACTCGACAAGAAAGCATACGAGAAGGAAAAAAATACAATCCTAACTATTGCTAAAAATAATGGCTTCAAGGGTAGAGACATTGAAAAAATAATTAATAATAACAAACACAAAAATAACCTTAAATTAATTTACCCAGCGACTAATAATAAGACGAATAATAAATTCGGGTGTTTAGAATTCATCGGACAGACATCTAATAAAATTGCCAAAGTCCTCAAAAAGTGTGGCTTAGATATTGCCTTCCGCACAAATAATAACTTAGGATCATCTCTTAAAAACTCAAAAAGTAAGGTACTCAAATTACAAAATAGTGGCATTTATAAACTCCAGTGTGACGAATGCAACGCTGTTTATGTTGGACAAACGGGCCGGTCCTTTAACACTAGGTTCAAAGAACATATAAGATCTTTTAAAAATAATAATAAAATGCAATCTCAATTTGCCAAACATCTCCTAGATGAAAATCACTCACTTAATGATAATAATAAACCAACTCCGTTACACGTACAAAATAAAGGCCGTAAACTGAATCTTTTAGAACAGTTAGAAATTAACAAAAACTCTAATAATCCGAAAGCTATTCTAATTAATGAACAAACAAATATAATTCGTTCACCCCTACTAGATATCTTCAAACCTAGGGCAAATATGAGTACACTATGAAGTACTTAATTATGCTATTAAAATAACCCTATGAGTCATCGTTTGGGAATAACTAACATTAAGACATTCAGTCAAATTTAAACATTACACTAATTGGGGAAACTTTGCTGGGGTAATAACCATTAATAATTTCTAATATTTTACTCAAAAATCAATTAAGAAATCAGTAATTGAAATTAAAATACCTACCTAGAAATAATATAAATGTATCGTCTGTAAGTGGGCTACCCACAGTTTGATAATGCCTTCAGAGGGCGAAACAGCTGTCACGCGTAATAATAATTACACAGCAGAACTTGTTTAAAAATAAACTGTTTTTATAAACCCAATAACAACATTATTGAATATATAAAAAATTAAAATTAAATCGATTTGGCTGTTTGCATTATATAATCTAGGTAATGTAGGTTATACGATGATGTATCATGAAATAACGGCACTTTCGATCGTAGTTTCTATTCTAAATGGTGTATTGCCCTCGTGAAAGGGCGATACGGACAGTCCATTGTCCGTTAGAACTCGAAAGTTCACTTTTGTCAATGCGAAAAATTTACACAAAATGATGAAGTACTGCACTTCGTTCTGCAGCAGTTTTTTGTCTCAGACTTTTTGATTAAATTAGCTAGTTCAAAACATGTTTTCTCTATAGATGAGATCCTTACTATGTAAGCAACAGAGAAAAACTACATCTATTATTTAAAGTAATCATCCGCGTGATACAAATATATAAAAAAAATAATTAAAAAACTTCTGACTTCACATCAGAAACCTGCGGTAATGTGCACTCTTAATTCTCATAAAATTAATGACATCTATCTAAGACAAAAAATAAAATAAACAGTGGAGTGACGTGACAATTTTCGCGATATTTGAGAAAAAATTAAACATCGGAACAATTTCTTCAAAAATATGTTTTAAGTGGTAGGCTTTTGCGAAAACTTTTTGTTTTATCATACACAATTTTCCGAACACAATAACTAGGCGTTATATCACTGAGTTTAGTATTCATACTGAATAAGTATTCTACCGTGTTTCATCATAAATTTTATCACAAAAGTCACCCATACTTTTGGCAACGAATGTGTAATTCAAAGTTCCCCTTTGTGCCGCAAACAACATTGCACCAAACAGTGAACACATTCGTGAAGGCTGCTTTACCTAATTAAATCATTTTTTAGCATTACGTTGGCGCTAATGATAAACTGGCCGGCTGTCATATTGCGGAGTTGGGGAGTCGGAGAGTGTTGGCACCAAGATGGGATGGACATATATTTCCTGTCAGATTAAATGACTTTCTTAATTTCCCAACAGAGCGCGGCACGGTCGGCTCACTCAGGATATATTAAACATTTCACTTTGTTCTGAGCCTGGTATTATATAGATGTTTTGTAAAGCATTATGATGAAGGCACGCGTTATATCACAGTTTAATTCGACATTCTTTAACGACACCACGCACTGAACTAGCAAGAAAGTTTACAAATACATGAAAATTGACGGGAGGGCCCGAATTTTATTTATTTATAATAGGTTTTTACAGACGGTCTCACTTACGTGAGAACAATCCATTTATAAAAACTCAGTTAACATACAAATAGGTACAACAATTACCAAAATCTACTCAGCCATAGGACACATTAATTTTCATATACCTAAATAAATATTAAAATGTAAAACAAATAAAAATTCAAAATATATATGAAATACAAATATTACAGAAAAGTAAGAGACGCAAATAATACATTATATAATCAGTGCAACATATTATTTAACAATAGCAGATTTTTTTTCTGAATCCATATAAATTATTGACAAAAATATCTACTTCAGCACACTCAATCTTATTATACAGTTGACACATTTGGGTTAGACGGCTAAAATAGGTGATATTATTTTTGAAAATATTCAGGTGAAAAATGCTATGGTGTCTTAAACAATAGTAATACATCTATTATATTCACAAATGATTAAATACACTTTATTTACACCTTGAACCATGTAACTTTAACCTTGGACTATAGAAATAGGTAGTCAAAACATAGTAATAAGGAATTTGAGTCTATTTTTTTTACAACATCGTTGAACGTCCTGTGGTAAGTGAATTTTGTATGGAGATTTGTTTGGTCTTAGTAAGAAATTCCACTACATTTTTTATCAATGTTTACTGTCTAACTAAATTACGGGTATTTTTTCTAAATAATAAAATTTCATACTGAAAATAATTGTTAACCTTAGAATTTGTCATTCTCGCCAAAATATCGCTGGATAAAGCCCATACATTGAAGTCTACACGGTATCATCGATGTACCTACGTAGATCAAGCCGCGGCAGTACGACGGGTTCTCGCCAGAGGGGTTATTGTCTTTGCTTTTACGTAAATCTGAAATAAGTTCCTACTTACTCATTTTTACAAAAACATTAAATTGGCATGTAGGTGATTTAATCGCAGTCGCGCTAGTTGTTTGAGTTGCATTAAAACCTTCTTAAATGTCAGGAGATACTACGATGTAAGTTAAAACAATCGATAAAACAAAAAATACAACCACAAATCATATCAAAAACTCAGATCAACCTAAAACTACACAATTCAAAGCTGTATAGTGACCTCTCCCTCTATTATAAAAGTACGCATGTAACAGAAAGAGATGTTAAATTATTACGTTGTACAAACTTTACACGGATTACATTTGACATAAGATTTTGCTCGACCAATCATCGAGCGTATACACAGTAAAGATTTAAAATCATTTTTCAAGAACGATATTAATTCTGACACAAAAATATAGAAACATGTAAGCATATTGAGAATCAGTGTTTTTTTTTATCTACATGAATATATTTTATAAAAGTCAACATATTTTTTACTAAAACTTCTTATTAACCAGATACATAGTGAGAAAAATGGTAAAAAATAACTGAGAACAACCAGGAGATAGTCATCGAACTGTTGAAAGTATACATCGAAGATAAATTACATTGGTAGTTGCTACGCTCTCTATATTGACTTATTTTGATACGACGATGTCCACTTATTGCAATCTTTTAGTACAGATAACTCCGTAGATTTCGAACTCAAATTTCTGGATATCAAATAGTTACAATGTATTTCTATGTGCATGCGGTGTGTTAAAGTCAGTTAATATAACTTATTAAAACAACACGCGACAAATACATATCCTTCTTTGTTATTACATCATAGCTCTAAGCATTCCCTTATTTGTGTTTATATTTCATTCGGAATTATTAATTTATCCACAAAACCTCGATAAATCATTCAGGAGAATAGACGTTCAACTGTTCATCATCAACTGAGGAACAATGGGATAGACAAATTGGAATCAGTAAATAGGATTATTGGGAAATTCCACATATTATTTCTTTTATTATGAAATCCATTAACAATATTATGAATGTTTTTCCTCCATGAAATGAAACTTATGCTTGCATTTTGTCAAAATCATTCAATATTTAATGATACCCCAGAGTCCAAAAATTGGACTCGAGATCAATTTTCGAAAGTTTTTTTTTTATTAGCTGTGAAATGTGTAAAACATGTTGTATAGTTTGCAAAATATTTATGAGTGACATCATATCAATAGATAAAGATATACACAGTAAGAATGCTTTTTTCGGTTTAACTCTCTTCCTTGACTCTGGGTTCACATTTTAATTAATCCCTACTATAAAATTAGAGGTAAGCACCAGATTTTATTTTTTTAGATGACAAATTAGCAAATTCCTGATGGATTTTAATAATACTTTCATCAGAAATAATTAAAATAAACCAAACGAAAAGTTCAATTTTATAGGCCTGCTAGGGTAAATTCGATCGTACATCTATCCATTTGCCGGGCTGCTAGCCCATTATTGTTTTTACACGACTTCATAACTTATGTCGTTAAGGCTACGTTGTAAGCAATCAGCGATGGTTTGAAAGGGAGATATGTAAGAATGAATGTTATAGGGAGCGCGCTAAAATGTAATTAACTAAGCGAAAATATTCAATTAAACACGACTCTTTTTTGTTGTTTGTTTTTGGGGTGTTATGCCGTGTTGCGCTAACTCCTTCTTTAGCCGACGTTTCGGACAGCGTTGCAGTGTCCATCATCAGGGCAGATCCGGTAGATCCGAAGATGTGTAAATTATGCTTTTGGCCGTGAGAATCTAAACACGACTCGTTTAAAATAATGCAAAAAAATCTCTAGGCAAAAGTTGCATTTAAAAATACACTGTATTTTTTCATACCTATAACATTTGAAATAACAGAACAAAAGGTGTTTATAATAATTTTCGGAACTAACTTTGCGATACATATATTTTTTAAGAACATAAAAATGTTAAGTGTTAAAGAGAAATATGTAGAAATCGGTAGAAATTCGGAATGTGGAGGCTTAAGATTTCCACTTTATTTAACAGCAGGTTTGGGTGTTTGTGCGTGGCTTCTTTACTTACGTCACTAAGATTACGACTTTATTTTAGGATATTGTCTCGTCTTAAGGGAGATTTCATTGCCCACGTCGAGACTAAGCAGCACAGTGCATCGAGCCGTTCCCAACTTGAAATTAAATATTTAAGCAGTAAAAGGGCAACAAGAAGTGCGTAAAATCCATTGTGACTATAATAATTT
The DNA here is from genome assembly GCF_061612785.1 of Hesperophylax consimilis. Lineage (NCBI taxonomy): Eukaryota > Metazoa > Arthropoda > Insecta > Trichoptera > Limnephilidae > Hesperophylax > Hesperophylax consimilis. The sequence continues at coordinate 26,533,624 of NC_142840.1, forward strand.
ATCCGGGTTTTTCTGTCAATTTCCAAGTATTTAACAAGTTACTAGCCAGTTGGGGGCAACTCGGTTGCGTTTTACATCTTAGCTTGGATGTAGCCATTGAAAAAATGAATTTGAGTTTGTTTTGTTTTCCCGATTTATCTAAAAGTATTTTTATCATTGGATTGAAAGTGGCAGTAATATCAAATTTATATAAAAAAATATAATGGTCATTAAAGAAAACAACGAAAATTAAATTACTAATGCAATGAACAAGCGGCGAGCGTTGAATTTTTTTTAATATTGAAAAAGTATTTTTCTCAATTGATTCTTTTAAAGTAAATAACATTCAAACATATTTAAATATTGTTACAAAAATATTGCATAAAAACAAAATAGTGAAAAAAAGTCTTTTTTAGTATATTTACACCGATGAAGAGAACTAGCTCTTGAGTTTGGTGTAGGAGGAAAAAGTAATATCATAGAGTGTATGGATAGTACAGGATGTGAAAACATTATAAAATAAAAAATATGTTTAGAAATTAAATTAATGCATATTGTTAAGTTTTTTTTAAATATAATTTTACTTATTTCGTGAATAATATCAAATTTGTGATTTTATTAAATTCTTCGGGAAGAGTATTAAAATATTTTATCCCTCTTTTAATTTAATTTTTGTGTGGAAAATAGAAGAATTTATATGTTATATTTATGTCTTAATGATAAATTACGTGTACATTGCTTCAATGTATTATATTTGAATACTTGTAAAATTGAGTCTTTTTTATTAATGTCTTCAATTTTTGGCACTTGAAATTTTTTTTTAAATGTTGCTAAAGGGAATGTGAGCTGTTTTTCAAAATAATTGTTTTTTATACCACCTTTGCAGGGCTTATATGCACCTCCCCATCCAATAATTCCATACTGAATCAAGGACTGGACTAGCGCATAATATACTTTTTTATATGATCTAACTTAATAATATTTCTTAATCCAATAAATATATAAATAAATTTCCTAATGCGCTTAACATATGTGTTTGTTCCATTTCATTTGTTGGTCTATAATTATTACACAGAGGTACTTTATTTCAGTTGTTTGGTTTAAAATGGTACATGAGCTATTACAGATAGTTTTGTTACATTTGTTAATGTGCATAATTATTTAAATATTTGGGTAAGTTCTAAGTTTATTTATTTAGAAGGCAATATAAAGAGTTTTTTGACATTACTTGAGAGAAGGTTTGCACAAAACCAGTATTTAAGAATTTGCATGTCATTATTTGCATTTTCCTTTACAATATTCCAGTCCTGACCCTTAATTATGATGACAGTGTCATCCGTGTAAGAAATAATGTTTCAACTAAGGTTTTGTTTAAAAATATCTTTAACATACAAGATGAAAAGTAATGGACTCAATACGGTGCCTTGCGGTATTCCGAAATCACTTGTAAGGGGTAGATTTAAAATATTGTTAATTGCAAAGATAACTTTTCATTAATTTAATGCTCTGTCATTAAAACCCACTACACGTAACTTTTCTATTAGTTTGACATGATAAATGCTATTGAAAGCTTTTTGGATATCAACACATATTCCACTTCACTTCAAAGGCTTATCTAAGGCGTCTTGGATTTCATTCTACATTAGTTAGGCAAAAAAACACTACAAAATTCCGTGAACACACTTATAAACATATTAAACAATCATATTCATGTCAGGGCTGTTATGTATTTTGTTCCATAATCTGCTCACGAGGAAGTACGAAGATTCAATGTTCCCTTTGTTCAAATTCCATTTCCTCCAAGTAGTCTCGTGTAGGAACCCCCGTTCGATGACGGTACTTTGCTTGCGTGTTATATTGGAAATATATTGCTTTTCAAATATCAATTATGTGGTAATAATTTAACACCGCTTGAGTAAATATAAATTAGTAATTAGTGGATTATGAACAATAATTTTCTATAGAGAACTGAAAAACATTTTGTGCTAAAGATATTTATTTTTGTAATAATAAAAATAAAATAATTTTGTTTGAATACCACTTTATTGTATATATTTATAATCAACCGGTTTCAGTTCAACCCGAACCTTCATCAGGGTTAATAAAAACATATTAGTTATAATCTAATATATTTTTATTAACCCTGATGAAGGTTCGGGTTGAACTGAAACCGGTTGGTTATAAATATATACAATAAAGTGGTATTAAAACAAAGTTATTTTATTTTAATTATTATAATTATGTATACCCACAATGTGTTTGCTACAAGTGAAAAAAATATTTTTGTCCTCATAGATATGTTTTTTTTTCATTTGACTGGGAATTGAATATTCCTCCCCAGGGACTGGAGTTAACCGCTCTAACAACGCTAAATCCTAATTATGTAGGACTGACATTTATTTAGTATATTAACTGCTGTAATATCAACCAATTTCAGAGAAATGTGTGTGTGTGCGCATCTGTGGCCTTCACGCCACTAAAATAAAATTTATATATAGAATGCATTGTCATCGATCAACGAATCTATCTGCCGAGCTCGATCGGATATCGGGAAGTGAGTTAATTTCCACTTCCAAGATACCACTTCATTCGTACAATCATTCAAGAAAACAAAAGTTGAAATAAAATATACGTGCTTAACACAACCGTCAATAATTGTTGAACCTTATGCAGACACAAATGGATTTTGGCGCAGACGTTATAACAATGAGCTCTATACTCTGTTTAAGGAGCTAAACGTCACAAAGTTCATAAAACTGGGAAGACTTCGGTGGCTAGGTCATGTGGAGAGAATGACCGAGCATCAAGAACCAAAGTCCCTGCTGAGCTCAAGACCGATAGAGCCAGGGAAGGCCAAGGTTAAGATGGAGCGACAACGTCCTCAAAGATTTATCTGCCTTGGAGCTTCGAAACTGGAGAGAGCTGGCGCGGGACCGAGATGAGTGGAGGAAGACTCTTGAGGAGGCCAAGACCCACCAGGGGTTGTAGAGCCAAAAGTGATGATGATGATAATGATGCAGACACTAATACAAAACTCCAACACGACTATTTTTTATTGCCAAATAATAATCCGTGGGCGTTGAAGAAAGCAATAAAACATAATTAATACTTACAGACCAATATCACCCCAAGTGGTAAACTACGTTTGGTGCTTTAGCAGGGGTGCTCGGGATCGTCGGGTGAGGTGTGTTCAGGAGGCGCCTGCCCACCTACTGCGTGGCATGCCGGATCGGGAGAGGATGCTTTGGGGAGACCCTTTGACCTCTCCAACTGTTCTCTCTTGACCCACCGCATCGAGCCACAGCGGGAGGGTTAGATCATTAGTCCGTCACTCCTGGACACAATGATCCCTAGATTCCCACTCACCCCTCATACCTTTTTCATTCCTAGAACTTACTCTCCTTCATTTCCTTAAATATAACCTCTACACAGCATTCTCAAAGATAGCATAGGTCCTAAAAGAATTATTATTTTTTTCAAGGCCTCCTGTCTGGGGTTAATATAAAAAAATATGGATTTGTCAAAGCATCTGCTGCGCATGAAAAACATTTTCTTAATATATAATTCCTTTAAACATCACAATATAACAGTGCTACGTTGTTTTTCAGCGAATTAAGCCGATCACCTAACATATGGTTATGATTAAGGCTCGGTAGTCAGCGTTCAAAAAGAAAAAGAAGATTGTTTGAAAGGGAGATATGTAAATACGAATGACGAGGGAGTGCGCTTTTATTAAAAACGATGTTAAGTAAGCGAAAATTTGTGAAAATATGTAGTAAAATATTCTCGCTTTAAATAGAGCAAAATTCTCTCGACAAATGCCTAGTTGAGTTTAAGATACACTGTGATTTTTTTATAGCTGTAACATGTTAAAGAACAGAACAAAATGCATTTTTAATGATATTCGAAGCATAATTTGCGATTTTTTTCTAAGGAGGGAATTTCATACATTTACCGTTTCGGCTCTACAAATATATGGATATTATCTTCAAAGATAGCACATATTTTTTAGGAATTAAAAACTTCTTACTTATAAAGATTTCTTAATACGTTGGAATAGCTATACGGTGAGGAGGGCCTGTTCAGGTTTAAATATTTACCCATAATAATATTCGTGCAAGATTTTTTTAGACTAACATTGCTTTGTTCCAATCCTTTAAAATAGATCATTTTCGCATTTTGCGTTTAGTTGCTAAATTCACGTTTCTTCAGATGACATTTTCGATATCATTGATCTGGTCTGCTTTGAATTGCTTCAAAATTTCGCCAATTTGATTATGTGTTCCGTTTTTGCTTTGGTAAATCGATATTTCGATTTTAAATATTTCTCTTATGGTATTGTTCATGAGTGTTACTACGTTTTTACATCTTCATTGCGCGACCGATCGATAGTTGTCAAAGTAAACAAATACCCGTCTTAAAACCATAGTAATACTCGTACATCCCCAATCCTGGGGGCCGAGCAGTTTAAAATCTGTCAGCCACTAATACTGCGGTATTACGGCCGGTATACGCAGTACGATTATGCCTGACGTTTTCTACTAAACTGTTCTTATCCCTCCGTATTATCTATTATGAGTAAAACCGTAAGTGTTAATATGTTATAAATAAGTAGAAATATGGAATGCGGAGGATAAATGTGGATTAACTAACATATATTTTTTAAACTTTTAGTGGAATTTTGGAATGTTTATTAGGATTGTCTAGTTTAAAAAAAGTTTAAATATTAAACTGCCCATTCAGTTAACGATTGTGTTAATGTTTTGCCTGCGTTTACCGACGAGATAATATAATAATATTAAAATTTACCTACATCATATCTAACTTCTCAGAGCCGGTGGTTCTATGGCATCCCCATTCGCGGCACATTGTGATGCTTATGTGAGTGAGAGAGAGATGAGATATGAAAGAGGAAGGTTGAAAGTAAACGAAAAAAAAAGAAAAGTGAGTAAACATGGCTAAATCCATTACAAACACTTTTTAGATTATGAATGCTGACAATATTCATAGTTCAGAACAAGATATAGCAGGCAACAAAAATATAATTGATTTAACCATTAGCCATTTATTGTTATGAAATTATATATTTGTATTTCTTCAGCTTTATCAAAAATGTGCTGTGGTCTTGCCAATGAGAGTACCGTTGTAACTTATCTTTTCATTTCAAGTAATGTTTATGAAAGACAGAGAGGTTACGACGGATCTATCAGCGTTTTTCCCATACTGTGAAATATTATGCATGAGTTTCCCTAACTGGAAATAAGGTTTATGGTAATACTTCCAGGACATCTATTTTTATTAATTATTCGTCTTATTCCCCATTTTACAGAGAAACCACCTCCACAAATTTGATTTATTGACTTTCTTTTTTAGAAATGTCCTTCGAAATAATTATATATTAGTAGTACCATAATATTAAATTAAATAACACACTTTGCAATACATCTCTTTTATTGAATTAATAAATGACAGCTAACCAGGATTCGTTTATTATTTGGCATAGTTAATATAAAAGCACTGACGAAGTTTGAGATACGCGAAACATGGTTGACTTTAATTTAAAAATAATTTTTGGCATACATTTTTTAAACTTGAAATTATGACAGAAAGTAAAAGAAATATCGAAATCAATAGAGACCCAAACTCAGAACCTCTACCCGGGAGCAGTATCTCTTCCAATTGAGCTACCTAGACCTTATTGAATCCTATAATTTTTATTGATCTCATACTTTCTCCGAGAATCATCAATCTAAATTTCAATTATTTCTGATGTGCTGCTTTCCATCTTTGTTCATTAAAGTTTTGCCCGGACATGAACATTCTTAATTGTTCACTCCATTATTGCGACATGCTGTTTTGTTTTAGGTCACATTTGTTTATGCCACCATAATAAGACACAACATGTAAGGTTCAAATAAGGTGTGACCTATATAAAGATTATTAAAAAAAAACTTTTTTGTATAAAATAATTATTTTATAAGATTTTTTTTAGAATTGTGACACATTTTACTGACGGTTTATACAAGTAAACAATATTTTAAACAATTTTGTCGTTTTTTACTTAGCAAAAAAATATTTTTACTTTTCATTCATTCTTCTAGTAAGCGCTGTCAAATGTATTATTTCTAAAAACTAACAATAAAGTTTTTTTTTTTGGTTTTAGTCATTTCACCCTGAAAAGAGTGCTTTGTGAACAATAAAGTTAATAGTATTACCAATTATATGAAAACTTAATTCTTGAAACCCGGCGTTAACATTTTCCATTCATAAAAAGAGTTTTATTTAACATTTTTTTGTTGCCTTTTAGATTTTAGGACTATGTTATAATTGTGTATAACAGATGGACGTGTGATTTTGAAACGGTACTCACTCACGTGTGACCGCACATTCGAAATAATTCTCATATTAAATTAATCCAACGTAGGAATGGTGCAGTAACGTAGAAATGTTAAATGGTTTGATTAAAACAGTTTGGCAAAATTATGTGTGGCGTAGATTTTGTATTGTTGTATGTGTTGAGGTTAGCTTGTACATTACGCGGTGTATTAAGTGTTGCCCCAATAAGATTTAGTGTGGACCATACATAAAGTTAGTACATTGCGGCCTTTGATAGAGAATTCAATGGGTGAGCCTTTTGGCAGCAAGCTTACCAAGGTAGAAATTTTTTGTTGTGTCATACCCCCATGGGGAGGGATTGTCATGATGCTCAATGAAAATAGTGAAAACAGTGGTAGGATGTGGAAAGGAAGGTTTGACAAATAACTAACTGGTAAAATATTGTAAAGGATAATAAATAATAGTAAACTTCAATAATATGTAATTGATTTTCTTTTGTGATCGTTTGGAATCAACCTTCAAAATGTAACAAAGTATCACATACATGTTTCTGATGATTGATTTTTAATGATGTGAGGGATGATGATTTGTTGATTTCATTTAAACTCTCCACATTGATCTATGTATTATTTTTCAGAGAGTCTAGTTTGTTGTAAATGATATGGGGTTCAATTTATAAATCTTATAGTAGTTAATTAGTGACCTTCCACAAGTTTAAACAAAAGTTCTTTTTTATTGAAGAAGAAGATAATACTAAATATTCTAAACGAAACATGAAACAAAACAAAACACAGAAAATAAAATAAAATAAATTGGTCCCAATGGTAAAGTCGGTTAAGGCGCCTATCTTGGTAAGACGAGAGATCCTGGATTCGATTCCAAGTTGTGACCGTTATTTTTTTTATTTAACTGTGTCTTGTACTGTTTCATGTTCGTTTAGATATATTAGTAGTATCTTTTTCTTCAAAGATATATTACATTGATGGTTATAACCTATGACAGACAGATGAAAGAAATGGGTCAAATGCAGCGTTTTCTCTTTTTTTTCTATTGAAAGCTCCATAGCTAATGATGAAAGATTTTAGAATTTTCGAGCTGATAAAAAAGATAGATGAAAGAAATGGGTCAATTGCAGCATTTTCTCTTTTTTTTTACTATTGAAAGCTCCATGGCTAATGATGAAAGATTTTCGAATTTTTGAGCTGATAAAAAAGATAAATGAAAGAAATGGGTCAATTGCAGCGTTTTCTCTTATTTTTTTTACTATTGAAAGCTCCATAGCTAATGATGAAAGATTTTAGAATTTTCGAGATGATAAAAAAGATAAATGAAAGAAATGGGTTAAATGTAGTGTTTTCTCTTATTTTTTTTCTATTGAAAGCTCCATAGCTAATCATGAAAGATTTTAGAATTTTCAAGTTGATAAAAAAGATAGATGAAAGAAATTGGTCGATTGCAGCGTTTTCTCTTATTTTTTTACGATTGAAAGCTCCATAGCTAATGATAAAAGATTTTAGAATTTTTGAGCTGATAAAAAAGATAAATAAAAGAAATGGGTCAAATGCAGCGTTTTCTCTTATTTTTTTTCTATTGAAATCTTCATAGCTAATGATGAAAGATTTCAGAATTTTTGAGACGGTAAAAACGTTATTCTTTACTTGAGTTTCTTGGTAAAAAATAGCTAGTCCATGAAACTAAAGTTCACCGTTCAAGAGTTTTCTCTGCTTTAGGAAACTGATTTCAGTTTTATTGCAATCGCAAATATCAATCTTGTGTAATTTTGACCAACGGTTTTAACCCAGGGTCTTTGCCTAGATTTTTCATATTCAGTGAGACAGAATATAAAGCCTTACTTTACAAAGATGGTAAATATTGAATAAGCTTACTAATTTTGTAACAAGTTCATTTTGTTCGGAAGGGTAGGAAAATATTTTTTTTCACTGATATCATAATTCCCTTTGAAGGGCAACCCTTCCATGAAATTAATTCATGGCCTGTTTTGTTTCTGCCATTTTTATCATTTTATTCGCTTAAGACTGCGGAGTCAACTTAATTTCAGTATTTCCTTTCATCAGATATTTATAAAAAGTGGTGAATAAATATTTCCCTTTTACAGAATCTTCTGGGGAAATTGTTAAATTTGTTTAATGGAAATAGTATTTTTTGTAACTTATTTAGAGAATAAATCAATATTGTCGATTGTCTCAAAAATATTGTTGTTTTATAGATAGATTACCTATGTTGAATGACAATACGATAGAATAAACATTAATAAAAAGTGTAAAAATTTTCATAACTATGGAAGTTATAAAAACAGGCGTTATTGGTACGATGTTGAGGCATAAGTGTATTTTCATAAATTATGGACTATGTATACCGGATAGACTCACCGATGCGCGATGTTAGTCTGTGCAACGCTCATCGCCGTATAGACGAACAAAAACGAATATGTCATTTTTGTCGAAAATCAAAATGGCAAATTTTAAACGCTATAGACAATTTATTCGTTAACCCTTCAGGCTTATCTGTTCGCTTTTGGGAACAACTTATATGGTATTATAGAAATCGTTGTATCTCCCTTACTGTCATGATGAGAATTTTGATTTAAACGGTGTTAGAAAGAAGAAAAATAAAGCTTTATATTAAAATCTAGAAGTTAACCGCAGAATAATTAGATGGTACAAACTTTATCAAACCAAAAAATCCGAACGCATTTTGGAAAAAAAAAATTAAATATCCGTAATTTTTTATTAATTTTTTTTAAATTTTTTATTTTTTTAATTTTTTTTATGTGACACCTCACAAGAGTGTCCCTGCCTGTGCAATGAACAGACAGGGGAACTATGTCACCACCCAGTTGGGCGGCGTTGTGAGGCGGAATAAGGAAGGGGCTGTAGGAAGGGATCTGTTAATGCGGGCCTTGAAGAGGCTCGGATTATAGGAAGGAGGAAAAACAGATGCCGGTAGCTCGTTCCACATACGAGCCGACTTACACAAAAACGAGTCGTAAAAACGGCCCGTTCTCATGAAGCCAATGTCAACCGTGAACGGGTGTTCAGCTCGTGTCCGTCGAGTTTCGCGCACGTGCACCGGTGCATCAGGAATCAATGCTGCTAGCTCCTTGGAGCAGGCTCCATTGAAATACCTGTAGAACAGACACAGCATGCCTACATTGCGTCTATGCATTAGAGAAGGCAATCGGTCTGTTAACAACGGATTGTCAATCAGACGGATCGCTCTCCTTTGCACAGATTCAAGCAGGTTTATTAAGTATTTTGGGGCACCAGCCCAAAGGTGTAGCCCTAATTATTTTATAGGAAACGAAAAAAAGGGGTGACAGTAACCTTTGTCTAATAACATGGGTTTACTTTCATATATTTTTTCGCTATTAGTAATTTTAGCTACAAAAACGCATTGTGAAAAATTAAAAAAAATATATATGTTCGCATTCAAAATTTTAATATTTAAGAATTAAATTTTTTAATTTAATGAATACATTTTGAAAGCGTATTTTATCACTTTCAAAAGCAGTTTTTTTAATTTTAGGAGATATTCCGTTTATTTGAATTTTATTGCAATGCGGAAATACCCCGACCTTATGTAAAAAAATGGCAGAGGCCTGAGGATTTAACATAAAAAAATACAAATCATTCTCACCAGTTCATCTTACTAATTATATGTCGTTCATTTACCAGACTCGGAAACACGGACACTCGATATTTTCATATAGTCTCCGTGTACCGGAGAAAAGTCTGATTTTACCAATTAACCTATTGGGCGATTTTGGGAGATATTCTACACACAATAATAAACAACAGTAGAGTCTTTTTATGATTTAAAAAGTGTTAGAATAGAAGTGACGATAACTTTTATAATACCTTTGTCTAATTAAATATCTTTTTTAGTTTGGTGTAAGAAAGTTATTACAGTTTAAAAGATAAAAACACCGTGAGCGACTTTCAAACTTTATTTAAAATTATAATATTTATAATTGCATATAATTCACAAATATAAAAAGATAATTATGAAACTAGCTTTTTATACTAAAAAAATAACCAAAAATGAGCCGAAACCCAATATCTTATCTCATCACTAAGTCTCAGATGTACGTCACTAATTTTATTATAAATCTTAGTTGTACACCGGTTCATTAATAAATTATAAATAATCCTTAGCCGTAAGTCTGTAGATATAAGTCTTAGATGCAAGTAAGGGTGCATGATAATATCAGTATCGCCCTGGTGTAAGACCACCATTCAGAAATGAAGCTTTGCTTGAAATGGCGTTAGCCGTGTTTGGTGACTAGATCTGAATAGACAGGTACTCTCCCACCTTCCTCTCCCCATCTCCTTCCTTTCCTCAAAATCTTCAGCCTCACAACATATCTCAATTGGTGATGCCATAGTCTCACTGGCTCCAAAAGATTGAAATCAGTCGAATATTATAATATTATCAAAACCGTCTATTAATTGGGAGTGATAGTACATTATCCATAAGCAATATACACCAGGTTGGTCTTACTTGCAATTTGGATGACCTGGCTGATTTGTGCAGCAAGTACTGTGTGGCTGTGTTCCCTTTGGTTGACCAGAGCACGTTCCTAGTTCACCAGTGTGCGGGGTGCCGGGTGCAGTGTTCGGGTTGCAGTGTGCATCGCTGGGTGCAGTCGATGAACAATAATTACAAAGTGCAATATAAGCGAAGTCCAGAGACAAACTGCCTCACCCACTTGCGAAATACAGCTTCTCCGAAACTCTCTCTCGATTTCTGTCTATTATTATTGAATTGAACATTCTAAGAATATCTATTTAATACCTAGTAGCATTGAGATATTTTGAATTTATTTAAATAACCATTGTCTCACTAATATGGAAACGGACAAACAGGTATTATTGCATTTTTTTTTAAATTTGCAAACCTTGGCTAAACGTTTTTCTATTCAGGAGAAAATAAATCAATTTTACTGTCAATATGTGAAATTGGAAAATATTTTTTACGATACCTACTCTTTTACGAAGTTCGTTATGGATTTTTTTTATTGTGATTTAATTTGCGTTCACATGTGTAAAAACAAGATCTACTAATTCAAAGAACTTATGAATTAGAAAAGTTTTGCAAATTTATTAAAAAATAATAATATTATTCATGATCAGCAAAATCAAACGTATTGAAACACACGCGAGATAAAGGTTATTGCACGACGTAGATTTTAACAATCCCACAGCCAAGTGGGGGAGTAGGTAGTACCCAAAATTACTATCCTCCTTATATTAGCTTAAATACTTGTATACCATTTTAGTATTTCACGTATTCAGTTACCATCAATAATTGACTGAATAATTGGGATTTCTATAGTATAAAAGCCCATAAGACAGAAAAATGCATGGGGTCGTCGGAAGACCTACTTGGTTATAGACATTTTGTTTGGCATCTTGGCCTGTCAAGAGTTAACGCGGTGATTTTCAGCTAACTCGGTGACAGCTCTAAGCAGTCAGAGCGTGTGTTCTTTAAATACGTGCGAATAGAAAATACAGGGTTTTCCAATAAGAGGTGTTATTTTAAATAGCCCGCTGTTTCAGTAGATGTTACTTTTGAAGCTGTTATTTTTTAAAATTTGACAAGTAGAAACTACGCCATCAATAAAAATGGAACGATCCACGCTTCAACAATGCATTGAAATTATTAAAATTCACTTGAGTGAATCTAATGCAAATCATTTTGAGTAATGAGGCCAATTTCCACCTCAGTGGCTTCGTCAACAAGCAAAATTGTTGCATCTGGGGCTCGGAAAACCCAAGAGTTATTGTTAAAAAGCCTCTATATCCTTAACGTGTGACTGTTTGGTGCGGTTTATGGTACTTTTTAGAAAATGAGGCTGGAGCAACAGTTACGGTGAATGGATCGCTATCGAGAGATGATCAATGATTTTTTATGGCCGGAATTGGATTGTATTGATCTGGACAACGTTTACTTTCAACAAGACGGCGCTACGTGTCACACAAGCAACGAAACCATTGATCTTTTACGATTAAATATCAAAATAGCACCTCTTATTGGAAAACCCTGTATCTTAAAATCATTTCTTATTCCAGTTGATGCAAAAACTTGATTTATATTTATTATTTATTTATAATTTTTTTTTATGTAGTTCTAATAAATATTCGTATCATTTTATGTATATTCGTGCGGCTTCCGTGGCCGAGGAATAAGGCTCTCGACTACGAATTTGGAGGTCGCAGGTTCAAATTCCAGCGTGCGAAAATAAAATTAATTAAATTTAATTCGAACAAACGAACTTTCACAATTAGTTAACCAAAAATATTTAAAAGTTTATTTGCGGAACGTGTCAGAGTGGAATATATTCTCCATATCTGGTGAAAGGCCACATTGAGGAAACTAACCGATAAAAATATTGCTAATGTGTTAAGAAACTCTTCAAATTATTCGTTAATAGGTTAAAAACGGGACTGTATGTAGGCCCTTAACAAATGACTTGACAGGTTTCAACATTTGGTAAAAGAGGAATGTATTATCGCGATGTCGGAACACATTGTCACGCATATTAATTTGACGTATAATAATGTCACTCACCTTTTCGCGTGTGATAAATCTAACGAGAACATGTAGAAAATTAAACTCTGGATTCGTGGAACAAGTCGATACTGTTATCATTCAGAAGGGCGAGAATTTCATCTCATTTATTAAAGAACGTATAAAAAAATAAGAACAAAATGCTTCTAACAACTATAAATATATTTGGCATATAAAACCCGGGAGAGAGAAAGGAAAGGAGTTTTACAAACGCATGTTCTTCTTTTATCGAAGGAAGCAAACACTTTGTGATGTGACATTATATATTAAATGAAAAAAATACACTGTGTAAAACACCATTTTTATTATGAATTAATATTAACAGCCAACCAGGTTTCGCTTTGCTCAAGCTTTGTCAGGGCTTATTATATCAACTAAAGTTATTTTCATACAGACACATATATATATAGAAGTAAATAAAACAATGAGTGAAGGAGATAGAAATAAAATAACAGACACGAGTGAAAGAGATAAAAATAAAAGAGCCGACACCTTATTAGTGCTAGAACGAGAAAGGATGTAGACTGATTACAGGATGGGTAGGTAGGGAGGGGGAAGGAAGGAAACAGTTTTATCAGAGGTTAACGTAATAAATTAAATATTGGACTATCAGTACTATTTTTTTATTTATTATTGACGGCTTTTTTAATTTCGAGGGCATGTTCTTCTGGTTGAAGGTAGCACTCACTTCTAAGCGTGCTCTTACAAGACCTGTTCTGGAATAATAGCAACGAGGTCCACCCCTGTCGAAGAATCAAGCGGTAATCCGTCTCCGATCCTCTCTCAGCCAACTGCGTATATATGAGGGGGACGATGACAACGTGGCTCTCGGCAAAATTTCCAGGGCTTGTTTTCAACACCGGTCGTGCACCAAACAAAATAGACGCCCACACCAACCATGGCAGTAATTTTTTCATCATTTTGGTAGACAAAGAGCGCAAGAGATCACGGGAATGGGCAATGGGAGAAGCGACGAACTCGTTTGAAAACTCCTTTAAATACCATCACTTGGTAAAAATAAAACACTCCTTTTAAAACTAAGTCGATATTCCGGGCAAAATCCGGCATCAGCCTCGCCAAAAGCCAGCGCCAGCCCAACCAACAAATCCACGTCACTCTCCCTGTTGATTCCCCTTCCCGCTTCCTTGTCTCCACTTAAACGCAACTTGCCACTGCACAAAATCATTCACATTTCTTGAAGTAACGACGTTTCAATATGTTTGTAGCGTCGAGAAAAATCTAAATTAAATAATTAATAATAAACCGCTCGACCTACTTACTTAGTATCTACTCCCGAATTATGTACCTGCAGTCCAAACCGCAACGTAAACAACCTACGTACTACAAGACCTACTTGCCTACTCGCGACAATACTATCGCGCACTCAGTCTGAGATACTACGAGAACTCGCCAGAAGGTTCGAGTCTTCCGCCTATGCATAATCGCCACGCTATCGAAGGTTCCCGAAACACACAGTCTGTGCGAGTGCCTAGGATTTAGTTGCCATCCACCTACCTACTGCCGCCGTCGGCCGTGTAGTATAAATATGCCCGACGCAGCGAGTCAGTCAGTCAGTCTGTTATCTATCAGCCGTCAGTCTACAAGGCTCAACGAGTGACCGCCCGCGCTCTTCTTACTAGCGCGAAGGACAACGTACCCGGCTTCGCCCGTACCACTATGGACTCTATCGGGACATCATCTTAGCGCCTTGTCCAGATCGCCGTTCCTGGCAAGCGCTGCTCGGATTACAAGCGCCCTGGTTCCAGTGTCTCTGACCAGCGCTTCTTCCACGCTACCATGACCACCACGAGGACACGCTGCATCCTCACTGGTCACGCCGTTCCCGTTCAACCGCCTACAAGGTCCGCCGCACCTTCGGCCGTCTCGTCAGCACTGGAGTGCCTGAAGACCTACGTTCTTCGCCAGTGCCTGACCTCCATCGAGTCCCGGTCACTAGCGCCCGGAGTCGACTCACTGACCCGCGCTTGACCTGCCATCACAGCCAGCATCCGGTGTATTCTTCTGTCTAGCGTCAACTCTCGTCACGGCTACCTGACTCACCAATAAACACATGTGACCTTCACAACTTTCTTTCATTTCGTGCCTCTCTACTGATCCCCAAATGTTCATAAAAATCATAATATTTTCGCATTTTGTCAGTATACATTTTTTTTTTATTTAGTTACTATTTTAAATAATTAGGTACATTTTTGTATGGCACATGAAAAAAAAATATATATACAAAATTAAAACAGATCATTGAAGTCCTCCTCACTAGGAGATCCTGTGCTGAGGGGGACTATATAATATATGTTAGTATACGTTTTCAGCGACTAAGATGATGTTTTTAATATATTAGCTAGTTCTTCTTCCGATATTTCCTTAAGCCAAGATTTGATGTCCTTAATGTAGTTATTTTTCGTTTTCCTTTGTTTGATGTTGAGAGGGAGTTTATTATATAATTTTATTGCTAAAAATTCAGAGTTTCTTTGTCCAAAGGTAGAATTACATTTAGGAATATTTAGCATGTCTGTTTGCTTGGCTCTGGTTTTATGATCGTGAGAGGGGTTTGCCTCTGGTTTATTTTTTAAGTGATGAACTAGAATATTTTTAGCATAGATTTTTTGTAAACTCGGAACATCAAACAGATTAAAAATATCAGTAGTTGGCGTCCTTATGGGGAGCTTTAATATGGTCTTTATGATCCAATTTTGAGTTTTCTTTAGTTGCTTAATATGGTTTGATGATGCTGAACCCCATCTTATTATTCCATATTCGTATAGAGGGTGGCATAGAGCATAATATACTCTCTTTAGATCTGTAGTTGAAAAAGATATTTCGTAATTTTTTGACGAAATAGATGAGTTTTGTTAACTTTTTTGAGGTTCCTTCGATGTGTGCATCCCAATGAAGTTTGTCGTCAATTACGATCCCAAGATATTTAATTGTTTTAGTTTGGACTATATGCGGGCAAGAACATTGCGGATATTTGTTTAGACATTCATGTAATTTGAGTGTATGCTCATTCGTTGGTTGACCTCTTTTGGTTTTAGAGAATGTTAGATATTTAGTTTTACTCACATTTAATGTAAGGGAGTTTGCTTTTAACCATTATCAATGAACTTGTGTTCCGATATATTAGGCATTTACTAAAAGTTTAACAGAAAACGTCTTCAAATCCTGTTTTTAATCCGATTATGAATAATTATAAAAAATATCCTTAGGAAATCACACGACTTCTCTACTTTGGAAATATTTCGGGATTTTAATGTACTGCTTGTCACAAAATTGTATAAAATAAACGCCTTTTCTTTAAAAAAATTTCAATTTTTTTAAAGAATAAATACACCACTTATGTAGCGAATGGCTTAATAGCCATCCCAATGCTAAGAACGACTATGACTCAGTACCACTGCTTGTACTCGTATTTCAGTGTGAGATGGTACAATATATAAGTAAAGTAACAGGAACTTTGAAATATAATAGTTAAAAAAGCAAATTAACTCCCTGAAATTGGATAATGATATTATATATATATTTTTATTTTATTTTTTATTATTTATTCAGTGAATTTTATGAATTACAATTTTAGTGTACTTAATGACTCCCACACTAGGCTTATGCCCGTGTTGTGGTAGTCATAATTCTATAAATTACAATAAAACCATAAAACCATATTATACCTTTAGGACGGGTTGTTTCATAAAATTTTAAAAATTCATTTAATGTAAGATTAATTAATATAAATTATCTACTATTGATAACAAAATTAATTTTCTAAATCAATTTCTCTTATATGGTGTATTTTGAATTACGTTTGTAGTTAATTTGAATCTTGAATTACGTTTGCAGTTATTTAATAAGTGTTAATAAGAATATTGTTAACACATCACCTTTTAAGCAATTAAATTTTTTTTTTTTACGTAAAGACTCCTCCAATAAACACAAGCTACTGGAACTCATTTTTTAGAGAAGTAGAATAATTAGGAAAAAAAAGTTGTACAAAAAAAATTTGAAGAAATTTTTAGTAAATCAGCAATATTCTGTTTTTTCCGTCCACCATTCAGAATTGAAACTTTGTTTAAAACGACTTGAGTCGTGACTAGATCCGAAAAGCCAGGTATTTCACCACCTTCCTGTTCCCAATTTCCTTCCCCGGCCCACTACCTTCAGCCCAATACCTACATTCTTGCCAGAGCCTCACTTGCTCTAGATGGTTTGGAGCTGTTGGCACTCTTGGGCGATATTCACATAATAAAGTTAATATATATTTTTCAAATCATTCCAGCCAGAAGCTAGAGAACTTTTTTTATAAATAACAGGTAATGTTAATTACCTATTGACTAATTACATATGTTCCTGCATTCCCTCACTTCATTCCCTTACCTACTTACCTATCCTGATCTGACAACAACAATCGAAAACCTCAGCAACAATTTATGATTAACTTGCCACTCTACTAGTACCGTACGGTATCCACCTGTAAGTGATCCTCGGAGTGTATTAATATCAAGTCTGCTAAAAGATCCTGGAAAGTTTACGGATTCTTGCTGCAGAGTCTCCATTTTCTATCTTCGTCGAACGTCACGGCGGTGCTGACAAGGTCTGGTATCTATGTGAG
The DNA here is from genome assembly GCF_061612785.1 of Hesperophylax consimilis. NCBI lineage: Eukaryota > Metazoa > Arthropoda > Insecta > Trichoptera > Limnephilidae > Hesperophylax > Hesperophylax consimilis. Next base: position 26,551,151 of record NC_142840.1, read on the forward strand.
GATATTGTGTCAGCTCTTTATTAGCAGCAGACATATACCTGGACGGATGACGAACCTCTTGCTGGCACTGTTGGTGGACGCGGTAGATTCTCGCTGCAGCAGCTGGTCCAGTTTCTTCACCACCTAGGATTCTTGCTGCAGGGTTTCACCTATTCCTGTTCTTCATTTTACTTTACTTAACTTCACTTTATTTTTGTAATATAAATATTTTTTGTAATACCTGAATCAACTGTAAAGCGCCCCTGAGGTGATATCTCACAAAAGCGGCGCTATACAAATTGTCCAATATTATTATTATTATTATATGTGCTGTGACAAGACGTGTTTCAAAGGACCAGGGGTAAGTAAGTTCCCAATTGTAACTAAATGTTAATCCAAAGGATAACAAATTATTATAAGCAATATAAAATTAGTCATTTTTTGTTTTTAATGAGTTTTTATTATTCACAATGTACATTTGTTACGTAAATTTCTTTTTATAAAATTAGCGACCGGTTTCGACACGTCCGTGTCATTAACTAGCTATTTTAAAACTAAATTTTTAAGTGCAGAAATATGGGGTTTATGGTTAAAAAATGGGGGTTGCTAATTTTATAAAAAAAAATTTACGTAACAAATGTACATTGTGAATAATAAAAACTCATTAAAAACGAAAAATGTCTAGAAATTGTTACATAGTGAATGCCAAAGAAATACAAAAAAAAAAAAATAATAATAAAATAAAATTAGTCGCCTGAAATATGAATAAAAATACAAATTGAAAATATCTAACGATTAAAATGTTTATGAGACAAGGTTTTTAATGCTTAGCACAAAGGATAACAAATTATTATTTCACCAAAAAATGTAGATATAATATGTCACGACGCTATCTAGTGGAAAATTCAACGAAACAAAGCCTTTCCTACAAAAATAAAAGTGGTTGTTTACAGGTGGAATTTTTATTTATTTTATACATACAGGGTTTTCCAAAAAGAAATGTTATTTTAAATAGTCCGCTATTTCGGTAGATGTTACTTTTGAAGCTGTCATTTTTTGACATTTGACAAGTAGAAACGAACGATACACGCTTCAACAACGCATTGAAATTATTAAAATTCACTTGAGTGAATCAAATGCAAATCATCTTGAGTGATGAGCCCATTTACACCTCGGTGGCTTCGTCAACAAGCAAAATTGTCGCATTAGGGGCTCGGAAAACCAAATAGTTATTGTTGAAAAGTCTCTCTATCTTCAACGTGTGACTGTTTGGTGTGGTTTATGGTCCGGCAGAGTCATTGGATCTTACTTTTTTGAAAATGAGGCTGGAGCAACAGTTACGGTGAATGGATCGCTATCGAGAGATGATCAATGATTTTTTTTTTGGCCGGATTTGGATGGTATTGATCTGGACAACTTTTACTTTCAACAAAACGGCGCTACGTGCCACACAAGCAACGAAACCATTGATTTTTTACGATTGAATATCAAAATAACACCTCTTATTGGAAAACCCTGTATATACGTATAATAAGCACTAATTTTTGATTGAAGTACTGGTACATATTGAATTATTTGGCGTGTTGGAAATAAGCCGACGTAGCTCAGTGGCCCAGAGCACCTGACCGGACATCAGAAGGTGCGGGTTCAATTCCCGTCGGCGGCATTTATTTTTACTTGGGAGATATTTTCAATTTGGATTGATATTTCAGGCGACTAAGTATTGCTTATAATAATTTGTTATCATTTGTGCTATGCATAAAAAACCTTGTCTTCTAACGTTGGTTTATCATTAAAATAAAAATGTTAACCCGCTTCCCAAATAGTTGTGTCAAATTGAAAGGTTATCAAAATATATTGATTACAGTCCACAAAATTGATTCGCATGTGATGTGCGACTACAAGTAATATGTAACCATAGCAAAAAATATATCCATTTCAAGAGAATTTATTGTTGAACCGCACCTAATCAAGAACTAAAGTAATTGAAAGCACTGCAATCACACCGCTGAAAAATAAAACAAGCGGGCGTTTAATATTCCTAGGGGTGTGCCATATTAATGGATCAGCCCCCGACACAGGGGCGGCGCAGGGCGGGCCGGGGTAGGTACGTGTTCCACCCCTCTGACAAAACCCCAGATTTAATACCTCGGTTTATATCTCCTGGTGGAGGCGAGTTTTACGAGTATTCATTGAGCTTGTTGCGCTTCTGGTAAATGCAGTAGCGCGATACTCGGTCGGCAAAAGCGCATTTGTTTAAGCTTAAGTTGATGCATTAAACGACTTGCAGTATAATACGCTAATTCTCTGGAATTTTTTAGGAATATTAAAAAAAAAAGAATTCATCAAAATTTACATGGCTCTCTGTCAATCACTATTAGAATACGGTATTATCGGATGGGGCAGTGCAAATAAAAATATACTACATCCAATAATTAAAACTCAAAAAGCCAAAATGAAAATTATACTGAAAGTTCCTGTAAGAACTAGCACTCTCGAAATCTTCACCAATCTTAACATCATGTCAATTGAACAACTATATTTTAAAACTATACTCATTTAAATTCATAAGTACAAAACCCAGGAAAAAACAACAAACACGTACACTAGAAACACTAGATCTCATGGTCAAAAACTTATCCAACAAATAACTACTAATACAACTTTTGAGCAAAAAAGCTTCTTATGTCATAGTATTAAACTCTACAATAAAAAACCACTCTCACTCAAAAACCTCAACATTATAACATTTAAATCTCAAATAAAAAGCTGGATACTTAATATAGATACTTAATATAGGGATATCTGAAATAGAAAATATACTGATATCAAACACAGACTAAAACCGAATCTACTAAACTGAACTATACAAAAAACACTATCTTACTTATTTTAAAATTATTTAAAAAAACAAACAAATTATACTACATGATATATGTTTATAATTTAATTCATATGTTATTTTGTTGTAATATTAATTTCTTATAATTAAATTATAATATGTAAATGAAATCCTCAGCTCGGGAGATCCCAGTGAGGATATCATTATCTCTATATGTTACTAAGAAAAGAAGACAATAAATCATTATTATTTTAGTTTTTTGGGTGCCATTTAACCAAGCAGCTAGAATTGTATTAATTGCGATATAAATTTTTCGTAAAAATAGGCTTTAGTACATACACCATGTGGAATGGTAGTTTGATATACCTGAACGCTGTCAGCATAAATGTATTGATCATTGGGTAACCCGCAGTTGATGCAAGTTAAGCTTTTAATTTGAAATATCTATTATTTTAGAGCACAAATAATATTGAATACTTATAATAAAAATATTTTAGAAATACTGATTTGCAAAATCTTAGCGTTGAGTACAAAATGTAAATTGCATAGCTTATAATGATAGATTTTCTAAGCAACCGCACTTGTAAATATGTAAATTATACCTTGGAAATTCAATCATTATATTTTGATCCGTGAAAATCAATTGAAATGTCAAAAATGACAGCAAGATAGTATATTACAAGTTTCGTATTGTTCTGTAAGGAAAAAAGTGTGGACATGAAAATATTAACCGATATTATTTGTTCTTGTATTTGCATTTATTTTATATTATTTGTTCTTGTATTTGCATTTATTTTACAGAGATATATAAAGGGTTTATTTTCTATCATTTTATATAAATACGAGAGTTTGTGGTGGCTTGACTATCTCATCCCCTTTTCCCACCTGTTCTAGCAGAATTTTAGTGCTTCTTGATGAAATTTCGAGGAATATGAAAATCTACATCTGATTTTAAAAAAAACTCGGTGTAAAACCCGTGCAACGAAGGGGATTTAAGCTTGCACTATGTGAAGAAGAATGTCTATATGGGAGGAGGGCAGCGTGGTTTTGTGGTTTATACAAATCCACATTTTGATTCTGAGATTGATGAAATTTTGAAAAACCTGGACAACGCCTGGGAATTCATGTTGTTACAAATAATAATAAAAAACAACAAATGAAAGTTTCGTCAGTCGATTTTTTTTACTATATATCTAGGTTCAGAAGAAATTTCGGAAATGATATATATTAATGTGGTGGATTGAGTATCGTGGACGTCTTTGCTGACTTCGGTGAACACTGCAAACGGTACACGTCTTGCTTGCAGCGCGCAGCTAGGCGACGCGAAGCGCGACTCTCGGTCCCATTCCGGAGACCTCATCTCAATTCCTGACCCATGTTCGCCGTTTAAGCTATTTCCATTTTAAACGTACACTGCTTCCTGCAATTCTGCGGAGTGACTTTCCGGGGAACACGTGACTCCTGGCGGATAGAATAGAAGCTGTTTAACAAAATTTTCCAGTTAAATTCCGGTGTTTAATAAAAATAACAAAGTAAATTATTTCTAGGGGACATAACGTTGTCAACGCAAAAATTCCTACCAAGTATCAAAAACATAATTGTTGAGGAGAAGCTAAAACTCATTTTGAAGAGTCAAATATTGTTTTTTAAAACATCAACAATACACTTTGTAGTTTAAGATGTAACTGATGAGATAAATACTAGGATAAATTTTAGGTACCTACCTGTAAAATCCAGCTAATTTTCAAAAATTGTTTATGAAAGCTAACATTTGTTTTGTATAAATCGTTTTATAAACTTCGTTTGTATTATTTATTTTGACGTCTTGTAACAATAAAAAAATAATGTAGCAAGTTAATAGTTATTTTTATTTTTATTTTCGAGGAATGCCGATAATAGTGCTTATAATTGATTTGTCTGTTTTCATTAAAAGTTCACATTATAAACGACGATAAAACGATCATTATGGAAATATCATTTGTTTTGTTAATCGAGAAAGGGGTTCACGTCGAAAAAAAACGACGGATTTATAAGTAAAACTGTTGAACTTCGCATCAAAAGATTATTGATATTTTGAGAATTCTGAACTGAACTTGAAAACATTAACATTCATCTCTAATATTTTCATATGATGCAGGGAATAGGTACCCATAGTTGAAAAAAAATCTTACCTATGTTTAAATTGTGAGAGAAAAAAAACCTTTTAATTTAAATACCAAAGCAATTAAGTATTGTTTGCTTTCATTTTCTGCATGTGATTGATGCACTGACTGCACTGATGTAAAAAAGCTTCCATTCCTTCGATAATTTGGGTGGCGGATTTGGGTACCGCTGCCCCGGTAACCATTTATTGGATAACCAACACCTCTGACATAGGTCACCCCAAGTGCTTCGCTACGTTTGGTGACTTAGCAGGGGTGCCCGGGATCATCGGGTGAGGTGTGTTCAGCATGCGCCTGACCACCAGCTGTGTGGTGTGCCAGATCGGGAGAGGCTGGTTTATGGAGACCCTTTGACCTCTCCAACTAGTCTCACGACCCATCGCCTTACGCTGCAGTGGGAGGTATATATTCATATTTCAGTCACTCCTGGATACCCAACCCTCATACCTTTTACCTTTCTAGAACTTTCTATTCTTTCTTTAAAAAAGACCCCTTTCACAGAATCCCAACATATGTAATAAAACTTGAGGGAAATTGTTTTTTTTGGGGCCTCTTGTGTGGGGTTGGTGTAAAAACAAAAAAAACATGATTTCGAAACACTAAAGATTCGAATCAAATCGCAATAGTTGCATCACTAATTATCATTAAAAAATCTTCCATTTTTTTCGCAGTAATTATTTCCTCAATAGAATTCCATTTTCCAGTAATTATCATTCCGATTTAACGTTAAATAAAGCTGTTAAAAAAACCGTATCATCATTAAGCATTAATAATTAGTTTTTTTAGCTTGATAGCTACGAGTAGCATATTTAGTCAGATCGTTCTTTTTGAATGTCCAGCAAGTATAATCCTTAACGGGCAGTTAGACATCATTAGGAACAATTTGAACAGCGCTAAATCGCGCCCTCTAGTCAACTAAAAAGACCTGGATCGAACAAAACAACTTCCACACAAAGTACATTACCACTTTATAAAAAAGTCGTAAAAAAATATTCGTGAATGAAAAAAGTTCATTAGTCGATGTTTCTTTTTTTGTTCTTGTTTCGTTTTCCCCGGCGTATTGCGTATTGGACTTTAGCTCTTAGATCAGGCTTAATGCTCCACACACGCCGTAAGTTGAGAGCAAACAAATTAACCTCCATTTAGTTTTCCAGTTGGAAAAGAGCTGGAAAAACAAACTTAATTATCCTGCATACTTAAAGGCGAGCTCATAAATGTTAATATTTAAGGGGTTGCTTTAATCAAAACCGTGCCTAATGTTTACAAATCGGTGCGGAAATTTCTTTTGGAATGAATTATTATATTCATGTTTTACGACACAATTATGTGGTAGTATTTTACTTTTGACGATTTGATGAAACTTTTTTTATATTTTTTCTAACAATCTTATACAATAATCATTACTCTAATACTCCCACTTAAGCGGATAAAGATCAATTAAGCGGATTAAAATTACACTAATGTTTCCTTATATAACATTTGGCGCAACAATATGTTTAACAAATACCGGTTTTTCAGAATTTGCCGAACACCTAATTAATACTAATCATACATTTAATAGAACGACAGGAGTTCAAATACTACATAAAAATAAAATAGGAATACCTACGTTTCAATAATTTAGAATCATTGGAAATATCAAAAGTAAATAAAAATAAAAATAATTTCCCAATTTGAAACAAACAGATAGAACTAACTAAAAGCCCTATTTTAAAGATGTTTCCTTTCTCCCTAGGTAATTCCCACCCCTCCCCGACCCCACTACCTACTCCGCTGCCCCGATGCTCACTCCCTCACATTTATATACTTTCTCTTTCTTTATTGTTTACTTAATAATCTTCCTCCGTATTATATTTTAGTTTATATTTGTACTGTCCTGATGAAGGTTGAGTTCAACCGAAACCGGTCGACGTAGGTATATAAATTTAATAAAGTGGTTTAAAACAAACATATTCTTTCATTTGTGCAAATAATGTCAAGCCACAAAGTGTTTGGTTCCTTCGATAATTTAATAAATAATTGTTCGAAACGCTCGAACAGTGGGAGATAACTTTTTATGACAAATCACAAAATACTTTGTTTTATTATAATTAAAATACCATGGAATCCACGTATACAGGGTGTCCTGTTCGGGTATGAATAAACGCATTATCAAGCGGCCCCAAAATGATGAATGCAAACAGTCCTTTTCAGTGGGGTAATTTGTTATTTTTTAAGGACATCATTTTCTAAATATTTTAGGGAGTTGATAAAGATTGATACTATTCTTCTGAAACAGATTTAGTGGATGATCTCTGTTTTTACAAATTTGTAATAATATTCGAGTGTAGGTAGTACACTTTTTAAACTTTCTTGCCGCACTACTGGTCCATGTTACTTTTAAGCTACTGGTAAAAATACCTGAAACAAAAGAAAACCTACCCATGTACAACTCATTGGCATAATCATGCTGTCTCTTTCAGACATGAATGTCAATTTCGTACATTCATTTTTTTAAATTTTTTTTTTTTATTTTGTACAATATTTTTTTACATTTCAAAGTTTTCCAGTAATGTTGGCCTCACTGGGTGGCTTGCCCGTGCTGAGGCCTTCATTTTATAATATGAAAATATAATCTAAATACAATCTACAATATAAGATAAAATAATACATTTAATATATAATCTTTTGTGTTTGTGAGTGATGTGTGGTTTTGTGCGTTTGGTTTTGTGCGATTGGTTTTGTGCGTTACGTGTAGGTTTTATTTTTATTTATGCTACGAAATTTTGGTAATATTGTCTTTTTTTTCTTTAATCCATTTTGTAATTTTGTGGGTGAATTTATTTTTATTTTCCTCAATTTTAATTTCAAGTTTTACACTGTTGAAAGCTTTTATAGCATGGTATTGGTAGTTTCTTTGTCCAAAGCTTGAATTTATTGTCGTAGTTTTCATGTTTTCTTTGTACGCTTGTCTAACTGGTCTGTTAGTGTTATTTTGTGTATGTTGAAATTTATTTTTTTGTCAAAAATGTAGTTTAGTAGTGTTTTAACGTATAATTGGTGTATATCTAGTACGTCACTAGTGTTGAATATTTGGTCTGTATCAGTCAGTCTATGTTTTTTTAGTATTACCTTTAAGATCGTTTTCTGTGAGGTTTCTATGTAATTGATAGCCGAGTTTGTTGTTCCTCCCCCAGCAATAATTCCATATTCTATTATTATTATTATTATTTCTATTATTCATTAGTGAACGCTTAGGAAAGAAATTTTATTTAATTGAGGAAAACTTAAATGCCAGAAATTTGTCATGGATGTTTTTTATTTTGGTGGTGTAGTCGCCGAGAGTTGAGTCTTGCTTCTTACTGGTTCATCTGTGGGAAGTCCGGGGTCTCAGCCGTTTTTTCTAGGAAGTTGAAGAAGATTCCTGTGGCTGGGACCTAGAATGATAGACATTTGTTAATTCGTCATCCAAAACGAAATCAGAGACGTTCAATTCATCTGCTAACAACTTTAGAGACTCAGATATACAGCGGAATATGAAAATCTTTATTTATTTTCGAAATGCCTTTTCCATGACAAATTTCTGGCATTCAAGTTTTCCTCAATTAAATAAAATTTCTTTCCTAAGCGTTCACTAATTATTCTTGGTATCCATTTATCATTATTTTGTTCTCTAAAATTCTTTGCCACTACTTTTTGATAAATGTGAAAAGCTATGATTTATATTGATTTTTTGTTAATTCTTCCACAATAAAAAATACAAATTTGGTTTTTAAATATCTACATTTTTCCTTATTTATCATATTTCCCTTCTCTCTCACCACATTTGGAATAAAACTATTTAAGTTTGTTCTCAACCTTATATCTAATATTCATATTTATAAACCCGTTGTACAGTGTCGTGTATTTGAGATTGAGGGTGTTTAAAATGGTAGAGTTAAATGGTTAATAGTATTCCTCTTCCAAAATTGATTAAATTCATTAATTTTTTCTGACATAAATGCGGATCCATTGTCTGATACAATAGTCGGTACACTTTCGAAATTACAAAATAATTTATTTAAAATTTTAATTGTATTATATAAGTTTGCTGAATTTACTTCAAAGCAATCTAACCAATTTGACGTTGAGTCGATGATGAAGAAAAAATACTTATTACTTATCGGATCGAATAAGTCCATGTGAATTCTACTCCAAACTTGGGTACTTGTATCAATGTCAAGATATGGCTTGTGTAATTAATTTGAAACCTTGTCTCTTAAACTTAAACCGAAATTACAAAACAATTTCACTAAATCCATTTTGAATCGGCTTTATCAATTCAACTGGGCCACCCTGTCTTAAGATTTTTTTAAATTCCATTATAAGTTGATAATAATAATAATATTTGGCTAATTTACATATCACCGTTTTCGTGAAAAATCACCTCAAGAACGCTGTACAAATATGTTTACTAAATAATAGATACTAAAACGAATGACTTAAAACTAGTGACTTACATCTAAAACTTATATCTTGTGACTTACATCATTACATTACACTTAGATCATTAACAAAATAACGAGTGACAAAAATCACTATTTGTCGCACTGCCAACATCAGATAGTAAAGTTATTTTATTCGGCAGATTAATGATAACAACTCATCCATAAAGAATTGCATCCACTGTACAATATCAACACTCAACTCTAGAAATTAACTTCTAGAGTTGAGTATTGATAGCAATGTGGAAATGATAGGAAAGTAATTGGATAAGGTACCGACTCGGAGCTGGAACTTAAGTTCACCTAATAGGCTAGTTAAAGGTTTGAGGAATTGCCGCTAGAGAGAGCTTTCGATATTTCCCGGTAATCCGACAAGACATGTCACCTCGCACGCATGAGGCGTCAAATATTTTTAATGACGTCGTTTACTTGCTCTTGCGTCAACATATAAAAACTCTGAGCGTACCACGGTGCTGAGATTCCATACCAGAACAGTGATAAAAAAAATTACAGTCGCACAAATAAATAAAAATTGCACAGGTTGTATGACTAAATTATTTTAAAATATCTATTTCTCAAAATAATTACTGATAACGGTGCACAAGGTCGATAGATATGATGGAAAAAGTAAAATTTTGGCACTTTGGACACAAAACTTAGAGTGTGAGCATTAATATCTAATATCTGATAATATTTAATATCTGATTTTTGTGTTTGTTCGATGTTTTATCCATAAATCGCATGGAATTGCACCTCTTAGTATGGGTTGTTTCACGTTCTGTAAAAGTTCTATTCAAGTTATGTTATTATATCATTATGGATCAGTTGTTTCACAAAACTGAATTAATAACAGAACTTAAAAATTACCTTCACAAAACATGGGTTTTAACTTGAAGTTTGATGAATTGTTCAAACAACCCATCCTTAGTGTATTAGAGAACGGATAAGAACTTCAACTTCTCGAATAGATTTTTATGCAGGAGCTTATTGATATTATTTAACTATAAAGTGTTATTTATTAGCATTCATGCTGGCAGAATATTCAAACCAGAATCAATCGTTAACCTGTCAAGTGATAAATTGTTCTCAGAGTTGTGATTTTTCAAAGTATTTTGGGAACTCCGAAAAAGGCTCGAAGTAAAGTCCTTGATTGGATTTCTATGCAGTGGCTCTAAGTTATTATTAATTTGCTGTTGCTCAATTTGCAGAGGTGGAGTATCAAAACGGTTCAGAATCAACAGACAACCTGTCAACTGATAAATTGTTTCTTGACTCCTGGTAAACTTTGGGAATTTAACGCAAAACGAAAATATTCAGTTCAAATTTACGCATAGTAGAATTTACAATATTAGGTCTAGCTCTTTCATGCAATTGTTTAGTAAATAATTTGAAAATACAGGCGTGAAATAAATTTGAAATAATATATTAATCAAAAGAAGTTAGCAATAATTCAATTTTACAATAAATTCCATCTCAAAGATATTTCTTTAACGATATGACAGGAAAGTCAAATAAGTGTTTATGTCAACTGTTTAATTATGAAACATTTTTATGGTTATCCCAACAATCCGGTTTCTACCTAAATTGCTCTCTTCCTTATTTTTATTCCACTTCCTAAAAGTCTTACCTTCGATAAAAGCAAGCAAGAAGATTTGAAAAATAGAAGCCAAAAGCAAGTGTAATTTATTTTTTCATTGTTATTTTCGTCGTTGTTGCACATAGTTGCGTATTTGTCGCCCCCTCGTAATATTTTATCGGAAAATAGTATAAATTGTAAGCCCCAATCACCATACATTAAATAAATATTGTTTATTATCGAGAGTTACCAAAATAGTTTTTATAAAAAACCGTTCATGTAGTGAAACAATAAATATTTATGAAAAAAAAACGTTCATATTGTAAAACAATAAATATTTGTGATAAAAAATAACTGTTCGTGTTGTGAAACTATACTAGACGTACATCTATAAATTATAGTGCCCACCAAATATTCAATACCAACTTCAGAAATTCCAAATGAAGCAATATCATTCATGAGGTAAAGGCCTCCTTTCCCACTCCTATTTTTCCTTGGGATAAACACCATTGTTTTATCTAATTTTCTTGTTTAAAATGACCGTTCGTTGAGTACCAATCGATTCGATACGCAACAATTACTAATAACATAATATAATTCGTTACTAACACTAACGCAAAGTCAACAAAAGTAATGTATGTATTTCTAGTGCTTTCATTCTAATTATGACAAAAAAAAATAAAGTGTGAACGCTTTATGTCTAAAGCAGCATTAAGTTTAATATTTTTCAGCATAAAAACTATTAATTTCGGAGGGGGTGAAAACCAGGACAGTGCCAAGTCTAATGAGTGACCTCAAGGAAATATAACTAAAAATCTTCAGAATATAAAAATGTAGTATTCTAAAGGATCTAGGGCATCCCTCCGGGATATATGGGGATGTTTATTTTATTTTTCACGCCCATATAATGCTAGATTACAATACTGGAAACACTATTACAGAGATTAGTCGATGGAAATGTTTTGCTGATTTGCCCACACTAATCAAAGTATGTTTGCTTTGCGACCTCCCTACATAAAATAATACTTCAAACCTTTAATGTAACGAAAATACGCATTTCAACTTTCAAAGATTTAACACTATATTATAATAATGACTAGCTTTCAAATAAGTAGTGAAAATATTTCATACTAAATAAAATAATTCCAACTAAAATATAGGTTAAGAGTTTTGTTCTCTTTCAAATACAAAAATATTTTATCTAGTTTTTCATCCCACATTTATCATTACGTTCTTGGCGTAGTCGTACGCATGCGCCAGATGACTTTGATTTTATGAATAGCGCAATCCTAGGGAAAACAAATATTTACATATCATTGAAGAAGAAGATAATAAATCTAAATGAAACATGAAACAAAACAAGACACAGAAAATAAAAATTATTAAAAACGGTAACAACTAGGAATCGATCCCAGGATTTCTCATCTTACCGGGACAGGACAAGATAAGAGATGCTGTTTCGATTCCTAGTTGTGACTGTTTTCTTTTTATTTTCTGTCTCTTGTTTTGTTTCATATTTCAATTAGTTTTATTAGTTTTATCTTCTTCTTAGATGATATATTACAATGATGGGTATAACCTTCAAAATGAGTTAAAAGAAAAAGTCGTTCCTAAATAATTATGCTTATGTTGTTTATTTTTAGGCCTGACTTGCTTAATTACCGATTTTAACTTTACTTGATTCAATTTAAATTTTATTTTACTTTAATTTTAAATCTATATTTTTAGTTTAAATTTATCTCAATCTTATGTTTTATTTGTGTTATTTTTTTTTCTTTACCAACATTATATATATATATATATATATATATATATATATATATATATATATATATATATATATATATTTTCTTTGAATTTATTATGTATATTTTTATTTGTATTATAAAATGGAGGCCAACATTACTGGATTGTGCTATGCAAAGTTTCCATTATTGAAAGCTTAAATTTACAGGATTCCAATTACGAAAGTGATTGTTTGAATTTACTTTGGTGGGAAAAGTTATTTCGAAACCGGTCGACAAAACCATGTAAGGGCATTAAAAACTTTAATTATTATAAATAAATATACATTATTATGTCTATTTGTACCACAACAAGTTAAATACTAGAGAGTTAACATTCAATGATAATATAATGAAATAGAACAGCGGAAATAAAAGACGACTTGTTTCAAACAAAACTTAAAATATAAGAAAGTTCTCCAAGAGTTAAACTGAAAACATGGAATCAGTTTTCAACTGAAAAAAAGTTCTAACGTTGTTTTCCGATCAGCGTTACATTTTACCACCGTAGTATTGATGCCGAGTAACTCTATTGATATCGAAATCAGTCAGATTTCGAACAACACTTATAAATATTTACTGTTTTTGAAAATCCTTCAATAGTTATATTGAAAAAAGTTCTAAGTTATCCGACCAGTGTTACATGTTACCTTTGTAGTATCGTCGCCGAGTAACAGTATTTATATATAAATTAGTCAGATTTCGAACAACACTTATAAATATTTATTGTTAATGAAAATCCTTCAATAGTTATATTGAAAAAACAGATTCATTTTTCAAACAAAAAACAAGAAGGTCGGTTTCCAAGCATAACAAACATGCAGTCATTTTAATATTGTCGTCGGGAAACTCTATTAATATCAGAATCGGGCAGATTTCAGTGACATGGTGTCTCATCCCCGGGTGCGGCCCGCGGGCTGCAGATGACAGGGGCGGGTTGAGTGCACACGGCCGGCGGTTGGGGGCGGCGCACTGGGACCACGGGCCACAGTTTGCCAGCCCTGCGGTTTGTACCCAGGCGGTGACATACCAACCCTTTGTTTGCCGCCAGTGCGTGAGAAAACCTTCACTTTGAATAATTATTATAAGCTATTTTGATGCAAAAACAAAACGCAACAATATTTTATAATATTGTATTAATACGAATGAGTAAATATCTAACCTCGCTGAAATTTTTCAATATTGTATTAATACGAGTAAGTAAATATCTAACTTCGCTGGAGTTTTTCAATATTGTATTACTACCACATAGTAAATATCTAACTTCGCTGGAATTTTCATCTATAATATTATTACGCTAGGTCTGGACGGTCTAGGCCCTCTGATTGGTCGAATTCAAATCGTATGATTCGGGTAAATTCCGCATAAGGGCTCTGCAGGCAAAAAAATACCACTCTGGCCCCTAATCTTAACCAACCGTAAGGTTCATTTCGGTTTGCAGGCGACCGGATCCAAAAAATAGGACTTTAAAATTAAGACCCGATTTCAAACTGAAATAGGATCGCCTCATTTAATAAGAGATTTCTTAAAAAACATCGTTTCTGCTCATATAATTAATTTTGGATAATATCGAAGAAAATATTTTTTAGAAAAATCATAAACCATTGGATTAATTACATTTTAATGAAAATTATCCACAATTACATGATTATGTTTGACGTTTTTAAAAAATCACGCGTTCCTTCAATATGGCCGATAGGCACGGCGGCTATAAATAGCCGACAGAGCGCACCTCTAGCGGTAATAAGAATATATTTCTTCATTTTGTTATAAGTGTAAAACGCCAGTTGAATAGTACAAGGAATGTTTTGATATATAATTTTAAAAATATCGTTATCCACAAATAGAATTCTACGCCATTGTTTATTTCTATCTTTAGAAATAGGGTAAATATACCGTTTGAAGAGAATATTTTTTAATTTTTTTATTTAGTATTTTAACTATCAATTTATTAGAATAACCATTAATAAATGCTATTTGTTTTATGAATATATTGTTTTATGGTTATATGCTATTTGTTTTTTCAGGTCTTAAAATACTTTACACAGGATATAAAGCATCGCAAATAAATAATTTTGAAATTTTAATTTACAAGATTTTTTTTTTATAAATTCTCTTTTAAATATTTTCCCACTTAACTGGTCTTTCCCGTCTAACGATATTGTAATTCCTAATTCTTATAAACCCAGCCTACTCTTACAACTCCCCACTCCTTCCACATCTTCTTTCCAATTGTAATCTATATTTAATTTTTGACTTCGGTGTATACTTACTCCTGATGAGGTGAACTTCATTCATTAAACATGTATTGGCTATATAATAAAGCGATGTTAACATAGTTATTTGGTTTTTAATAAAATAAAGTTTAATTGAATAACATTATTTTATCTATTTCCGTTGTAAATCAATGCATATGTACACAATAAAATGTAAACAATATATTTATTTATTTAATGAACAATTTGTATAGCGCCGCTTTTGTGAGATATCACCTCAGGGGCGCTACATTGTAATAATCTACCTTTATATATAGATTTTTATTATCCTGATGAAGGTGTATATATAATCTAACTTTAAACTTTATTAGATACAGTAACAGTTATAGGTAAAGAATTACCATCAATTGGAGTAAAATTAACGCCTTTTGATTAAACCGACTGCTAATCTCATCGCACAATTACCCTCCTTTTATTCATAAACACGGGTACAATTAATCAATATGTAATAATCTATTATTTCAGTCAACTTTGTTATAACAATCTTTAATTGTTGTGACAAACTATACGATATTGATTCAACTTATAGACATTGACAGTTGTAACACATATTTAAGCACTGCAAGTCTCCTATGAGCAAATTATATTAGATACGATAACAGTTAATATCAGTTGTAGACATGTAGTCAATAATAGTGTTTCATTTGAAATAATCCATCACAAATAAGTAAAATTTCATTTATTCAAAAAACTGTCATTCTTATTATGCCTAAATTGAGCATGTTATTATTCATTACTCTTTCCTGTTCCTTGTTTTAACAATATATACTCACCCTCTTTCTGTGAATGACCTAATATCTACCTATTAAATGTAACTGTTGTTAGTATCACTTAAACTGTGCGAAGCCTAACCAAGTGCCGCCCGCAGGGCCTAGCAGCAAAAAACCCGCGGAGCGGGTACCATATTAATACGAATATGTAAATATTTAAATTAGAATTTCTTATTATTGTATTAATTGAACTGGATTTTTTCATTATGGTACTAACGAATAACTAAATATCTTGTTTTCGAAATATCAAAATAATTTTGTTTTCGAAATGTTTTTAGTATCGAACAAATTGAAAAACACAACTTTAATCTTTTACAAAAATATATAAAGTAGGGTGAATTTTTAGTATATTTATTTCTTAGAATATTTCTAACTCCATAGAACATCGCTTTGTGAGCTTAAAATAGTTATGTTGATATGGACTATAGAGATTTCACGCAGAAAAAAAACATGTGCACATTTCCTCCGTCGCGCAATATCCAATAAAATGCTGGTAAAATAGACTCACTTTTTTCTCCCGCTGTGCTCCTGTTTTCTGCCGATTGCATTTCGTAGTTGATAATCTATTAGGGGTATCGCCCGTTATTTCACATCATTCAAGCTTTGGTATGTATTGGGTTTGTTATGTCAGAAATTATTTATACAGATAAACAGCCAGCATTAGGTACATATAAATTATCTCCATATCCTTTATTCTGCTAATTGAGTAAAGATAAAACATGATGAAATTATTTAGTATTAAGTGTTGGAAAAACTTGTTAAAGTTTTAGGATAACTGGATACGTTTAGTAAAAATATTTTTTTTAAAGAACACCTCAGTTCAACTCAATTACCACAAAAGACAACTTTTTGGATCGGAAAAGATGGAAAATATTGCATTTTAACAGTTACTTTGTTAAAAAACGGAAAATTTTACTATTTTGTTGAAATGTTTTGACGTTATAATAAGAAAATGGGTTAGTTTGGCCTATTCTTCTTTTTAAATTAAAACCAAACTACGAGCCTTAAAACCTCTTCAGGTTCTTAATTTGGGTTGAATAAGTGTTCTTAAAAAAATATATTAAGCATTTCCAGTTACCATATAACTTTACCAAAATGCTGTTTCAATTTGGGAGCGGGTATAGAAACCGCCGCCCCGGTAACCTTTTATTGGATAACCGACGTTCCTACCATAGGTCACTTCAAGTAATTCGCTACGTTTGGTGACTTAGCAGGGGTGCCCCCAGGGTGCCCGGGTTCATGGGCGGTGAGGTTTGTCTAAGTTTTGGCTACGGATGCGTTTACCCCCCTACTGCGTGGCGGGTCGGATCGAAAGAGACTGGTTGATGGAGGCCTTTGATCTCCCCAGCCGGACCCTCTCAACCCACTGGCTTGCACTGCAGTGAGAGGGACGGATTCATACGTCCGTCACTCTGGAAATATTTACCTCTATATTCCTACTCACCCCTCATACCCTTTTCATTCCCAGAACATCCTCTTCTTCCTTTCCCTAAAAAGGCCTTACACATCATCCCCAAAAATGACATAGGGTTTGAGAATTTTTTTTTGTCAGTGCCATGTGGTATTTTGAATAAGTCGTTGTGACATATGATCCATAATATTTCATTCAATAACACCATTCCTCTTGTCAGTGCCATATGGTATCTTGAATAAGTCATGGTGACGTATGATCCATACTATTTTATTCCATAATACCCTTCCTCTTGTCAGTGCCATGTGGTATCTGGAATAAGTCGTGGTGACATAAAATTCATACCATTTCGTTCAATAAGACCATTCCTCTTGTCAGTGCCATGTGGTATCTTGAATACGTCATGGTGACATATGATCCATACTATTTCATTCAATAACACCCTTCCTCTTGTCAGTGCTATGTGGTATCTGGAATAAGTCGTGGTGACATATAATTCATACCATTTCGTCCAATAAGACCATTCTTCTTGTCAGTGCCATGTGGTATCTTGAATAGGTACGTCATGGTGACATATGATCCATACTATTTAATTCAATAATACCCTTCCTCTTGTCAGTGCCATGTGGTATCTGGAATAAGTCGTGGTGACATATAATTCATACCATTTCGTCCAATAAGACCATTCCTCTTGTCAGTGCCATGTGGTATCTTGAATACGTCATGGTGACATATGATCCATACTATTTCATTCAATAACACCCTTCCTCTTGTCAGTGCCATGTGGTATCTGGAATAAGTCGTGGTGACATAATATAATTCATACCATTTCGTCCAATAAGACCATTCCTCTTGTCAGTGCCATGTGGTATCTTGAATACGTCATGGTGACATATGATCCATACTATTTCATTCAATAATACCCTTCCTCTTGTCAGTGCCATGTAGTTTCTGGAATAAGTCGTGGTGACATATAATTCATACCATTTCATTCAATAACACCATTCCTCTTATCATTACCCTATGGTATCTTGAATAAGTCAAGGTGACATATGATCCATACTATTTCATTCAATAACACCCTTCCTCTTGTAAGTGCCACGTGGTATCTTGAATACGTCATGGTGACATATGATCCATACTATTTCATTCAATAATACCCTTCCTCTTGTCAGTGCCATGTAGTTTCTGGAATAAGTCGTGGTGACATATAATTCATACCATTTCATTCAATAACACCATTCCTCTTATCATTACCCTATGGTATCTTGAATAAGTCAAGGTGACATATGATCCATACTATTTCATTCAATAACACCCTTCCTCTTGTAAGTGCCACGTGGTATCTGGAATAAGTCGTGGTGACATAAAATTCATACCATTTCATTCAATAACACCATTCCTCTTATCATTGCTCTATGGTATCTTGCATAAATCGCGGTGACATATGAGCCATACTATTTCATTCAAAAGCACCATTTCTCTTGTTAGTGCTATGTGGTATCTTGAACAAGTCATGATGACGTAAGAGCCATACTATTAAATAAATTAGATTAACACATATCATTAAGTTACCAGAATGCGTAGGATTTCTCTCAGGTAGTTTAGTGAGACCCGACCTACATTTTCTGTTATTGATTTAAATGAAAGTTGGTTGTAATTACAACATACGTACTAGGACTAATTACTGGATAGAATAACTAGAGTTAGTTTTGAGTTTTGTTACATTAGATTATTAGACGTGATATTTACAATTTGGTAGATATCTTAGCACCAGCTTAACAATAGAAGATATGTTATGTATTTTTAACACAAATTCACATATTTGTTCATACAAAAAATAATATTCAAATAAAATAACAGTGAACACACACTAGACAAAAGATCTAAATGGCATTTCTCAATGATGTTATATGAAAATACCGAAATTCCGTACTAACCTAATTTTTCATTTTATTATTAGGTATAATACTTTATACTTTTGCTATTGACGGGCTTCACTTGGGCTGAAAAATGATATCAGTAAATGAAAAGTTTTAATGTAAATTTGTAAATATATAAGTAAAGGTATTACAATTATATGAATTTATTTGGTTTTAAGGAACGAATCTTTTGATGTGAAAAATCTTTTGGCGTGCCTAGGGAGGTAAAACCGACTCATTCGTAGCAAGCGTGGTAATACGGAATGAAGCTTTTGCAAGCAAAGACGCTTTATTCGGCCAGTCTCATGACTCTTTTGCGTTTAATATGTTTAATTACTTTATTTTAACATTGCGTTGTTCCAAGTTCGTTTTTTTAAATTTATAGTGAACATAAATTAAATTTCGTGAAATATGCTGATAGTATGGTTAAAAATATTCTATGATTATCGACGGATAAAAACGGGTTGAATATTCTCCGAAATGGAGCAATAACAATAATACTAAGAGGAAATAGATTTTCAAAAGTATCTGGAACGTTAGAGGAGATAAATTGGCTAACATTGAAACAGATGCTGACCTTGAACGTGATGATATTTATTCATAAAATAATAAACAACCCATTACCGAAGCACTTAACAAATTATGCATAAAAACAACATTCACAGATATAACACAAGGACGTGCGATGAAATCAGATAAAAAAAGACCACCAAAAAAAGAAAAAGGCAAATACGAAAAACAGTTATTCTACAAAAGCAAGAAATATTTTAACGCGATGCCGGAAACCATTAAAATATCACAAAATAATAAATTCAAAATAGATTTTAAAACCATCATTAAGCAAAAAAAAATGTAATAGAAAATGTACACCATATGTTAGTAATAATAAGTAATTTGTAAACTTAAATGTAAAACTAACAAACATAAAATAAGTCAAATATAAAACATCACAGCTATTTTATTTATTTTAAGATTTTGCATAAGCTTTTGGGAGATTTGAGAAAAACGAAAATTTTGTTACTTTTACATAAAGAATTATTATTTTTTTTAATTTATCTTTTGTTTTATGAAATATCTTTACTAAACATGAAAGTTGTTAGTTTTTTAACATTTTCAACGGAAAATGTGATATTAATCAAATATCGTAACGACCCTTTTTATTATTTCTAATCCATATATTTCATTATACTTCTGATTATACAAGACATTGTGAACTTATTTGCCGATTTAAAAAAAAATAATACGATGAACCTCCGCCTGATTTGAAACAACAATTAATGTATCAAAATGTCAAATTTATCAAGGGATATTAAAAAAATAATTATTATGGCCCTCGACATTAAAATAAGTATTATAAAAAGGCTGCCAGATAAAATTCCCTAATTTTTTAAAAACAATGGACATTTCGAAATAAATGAAAACCGAATCAACATTAGAAATAATATTGTATTTTATACTCCCCAAACGAACACAAAACAAATGCAAACACACTGCAATTTCATTGGACCTCGTACTTTCAATTTTTTACCGTAAAATATTCAAGTGATTACTAAACTTCCTCAATACTTAAAATAGTTAAAATAATGGCTTTTCGATACAGCAGTTGAAACTTTTTTTTATTTAATTTGTATCAATTTATGTTTCTCATAAAATATTCACCATATATTACACTAAACACTTATAACTTCTCTATACACTATTGTAAACACATTTTATACAAACCGCTTAGACAAAATGTAATCTTTTTTTTTTGTTTTATATTCGCACAGTTTGTTTATTTCTAGGTACAATAATATAATAACTTAAATATATTACCCACGCACAGGCTGCGCCTTAGTGGGTTCCCATTACTCGTATTGATTTATATAATATTGTATGTAATTAATGTAAAAATAAGGAAAAATAAAGGAATTAAAAAAATGTATTAGCACATCTTGTTACCCTAAAAGTGGAAAGAAGCTTACGTTACTCATATTTAACAAAAAAAGGTTAACCGATAACTATCATCCAATATGCATCCAATCAGGTTTCCCCAAACTATTTCAATCTTGACATATTTCTTCTTGACAAAATATACCCTCAAACAGTATTATACAGAAACAACAACATGAATTTGTGAAAAGCAGATTGACAACCAAAAATCGGGGGCTTAAGATCACAGGAGCCTAACTACAAACACTGGTAAGTTGAGCTTGGTTTCGGTAATGCCATAACATCATATTTTTTAGTGACACGAAGCTATATCTCGTATATACAGCCATTTAAGAGATGCAGTTATGCGTATCAGTAGAGCATACAGGTGGGTTAACTCAAAAGTATCATTGAATCGCTGACAGCCCTGAATTGTTAATGCCAAGTGGCGATGCCCACTCAGCTATTCCAAGTACAATTAATTTTGTGGGTAACAATAAACTCACTACTGACTATTATCATAGACACCTCATACTTCGACTTATGACAGGTCTTATACAATAGTAGTATAAATTAGTTCAACTATTGTTACACTGGTATATATTTCTTTTGAATTATGTATTCTCTTACTGCACATATATCAATAACTGCATCACTTGCAATGGTGTTTTTCTGTACACATTGATTGTTCTTTAATTTATTGCTATTATTATCCTGTTTACCACTGTACGCTTGTAATTCGATTATCACTGTATTGTAAAAACCATTTTATGGCGTTTGAATAAATAAATAAACAAAATAACGGTTTTTGCACTTAGGCCCCTGTGATCCTAAGCAACCGAAATTTGATTCTGCGTCAAAATTACATTACCATTGCTTTTATGAAAAAATCAAAACGACAGTATATATATTTAGATACAGATTTCAAGAATGCATTTCATAAAGTATCACGTAAATTACTTCTTCACAAACTAAAGGCCTTAGTGAAAGAGAATGCCTTAGAGAATCATACCGTTGTTTAGTCACCTCAACATAAAATTCACATTAAAAATGTAGTAAATTCGGAGCTCAACTGTTGAGAACTGTTGAGTTTAGTTAATATAAAAGTATCTACTTGATTGACTAGGCATAAGGACCTATTAAATTTTCACTGTTCACAAACAAATGATGAAGCAAACTTGACAATTCGTTCCCATTAGGTATTCATTAGTTATTCATTAAACAACGAATATTAAAATTATTTCGACATTTTAAACATAAGAAATTCGATGTTTAAAATATACTATAGTAAATCTTTCATGTCAAACTATTACTCGTTTTTTTCTGAAAATGTATACATTATTGAAGTTTTTGTTATTGTTATCGAATTGTTAACTATATGAAACCATTGTTTATAATAAAAAGCTTTGTGTAAAAGAATGTATCTATATACCAAATGTAAAAGACCCATATGAGTATAAACGAGTAATAGTATTGATATAAATATAACACTTAAATAACAGTTTTTGACCGGCTGGTAGCTGATTTAACAAATTTGTCTGGTTACATAACTAGTTGTATCGAAACATTTAAATTTAAATATTTTCAACAATCTCCATTATAAATTGATGGTTTTCAAGTATTTTTATTTTGTTTATATTTGGTGGGTGGTATGCGTGCTAACGCCCCGGGAAAAAAATATTGGGGGGCGGTATGCGTGCTGCCGCCCCGGGAACAATTTATTGGTGAGCGATATGCGTGCTGCCGCTCCGGGAACAATTTATTGGTGGGCGGTATGCGTGCTGCCGCCCAGAGAACAATTTATTGGTGGGCAGTATGCGTGCTACCACCTCGGTAACAATTTATTGGTGGGCGGTATGCGTGCTGCCGCCCAGAGAACAATTTATTGGTGGGCAGTATGCGTGCTACCACCTCGGTAACAAATGGATAACACTTCTGTCGTAGGTTAACCCGAGTGGTTAGCTACATTTTCGGTGTCCGGGTGTCCGAGTTTATAGGGTGCGGTCTGTCCAGTTCTAACAAGGTTTCCGCTCTCCAGCCGGACTCTCTCGGACCATGGCAACGCCTAGATGAATGTATTCACAGATCTGTTACTCCTGGACACACCTAGCCACCCTCATACCCCTTTCCTTTCCAGAACTTCAGTTCGTTGCTTTCCTAAAAAAAACCTTCACACAGCATTCCTAAAGGTGACATAGGCCCTAAGGGAAATTATTTTCCCTAGTACCTCCTCTATGGAGTAAAATGAAATTTGCATTATTTTTAACCCTTCAGTCCTTTGGCATACTGGCCGTTATATTTCTTAAAGATGATGTAAGAAGAATTTGTGTGTATTTTCGCTTCTCAATAAAATTGAAGTAAATGAGATATTTATAAAAATATCTAAAAACAAATTGGTTTAGGAATTTGATTGAAATATGCCACAACAAATTTTAATAATAAAAAATAAAAATATTTATATTTATGCGAAAATAGTTTTTTTTTAATATAATTTCTAACTATGACGGCAAGGGTGACACAACGATTAATAGGAGTTTTAAATGTTTCGATTATGCTCGCTAGGCCAACACAACAAGCCCGATAAACAGTGGCGTCATTCGCAAAATAAATTCCCGGGTAAGGCGTCTGGATCCTTGCAATAGTTCTTCAGTCGCTGAGTACAATAAGTTTTACGCGTCATTTGCCTGATCCATACAACAAAAGGCGATTTCTTCTAATCTCCGGTGGGGGCGGGAAACAATGGAAGTCGGAGATGGGAAAACAGAGCGGGCTACACGGGAGCTTTCCAATCAAATATCGGGAGGTGTAAACGCTGCTTATAAACATGGCTGCCACTGTATATGGAATATATTATTTAAAACTAATTGGTTATTATCTAGTTGTTTAGTGAAAAGTGGACCCTGCGTCCAAAAAAATTGATTCTCTTTTTTTCTTATCTAATAAAACAGCACCAAACTTTCAAGTTCTTTATGTATTAAATATAATTTTATTAAATTTTACGAAAAGTTATGTAAAATGTACTGGAAATAGCACGAATGTGCGAAGCCGAAAATGGCCACCACTTGCGGAATAAAATTTTTCACACTTAAGTAAAAAATATTCCCCATTAATATGCTGTACATAGACATATGAATATTAGTAGACCTGCCCTAAGTGATTAAAAGCGTATTATCCCCACTCCCCATACCGGTTCCATTGGAGCCGACTGGGCTCGCGTATGGCCTCAAGTGAAATTTGAAAACGTGACGTCATCATTCTTGTGCGAACTATGGTCGAGGCATCATCGGTTCATTTTACGAAATAACACGGCAAAATGTTGACTTGTACTATGAAAACTTGTAAAAATAGATGTGAAAAAGAGAATAAACCCAATTGTCGTATTACATTCCATATATAAGCATTATTTTACTTTATTTCAAGCATATTCACATCGTATAATATAGATCAGTTTTAGAAACATATACTATCACATCGAGAAACGTCTGGACGCGAAACACAAAGCTGGTTGGTTGCTGGGAAGTAAATTATGAACATTTATAAAAGTGTCTTAACTAAATACTTAAACGAAATATTCGACTCTGAAAATAGAACCGATTTTTTTTTGCCGAATTTGGACTTCGCAAATTTGTTCATAACGTGGCGAGTAATTTGCGCTCCCATGTAAAAATGTCTATTAATTCAAAAGCAGATTTTACTTTTAAGAAGTAAATGGTGATATCATAATGCGAGATGCCTATTTACTGTCAGATTGATTTATTGACGAATCACAGTCAGCCTTACGCCCTTCGTTCTTCAACAGTTGATTTTACCCCTCGCCATTATCTTCTCGTCTATTAATTCCTATGTCTGTGATGCTGTATAACAAAAAAATAAATAATAATTAACAATTAAATATAAAAGTTATTACCCATTCAAACCATATCGGTAGTTTTGCGCCACCCTGTATAATTATTTTACTTTTTTTTATTTCAAAAAAAGAATTATAAACTTTGTCCAAATAAATATCACCATCTCTGTGACAATTATTTAATCATACTTTCTTCGGGTAGTTAGGTACCATAATATTGATTATTACGTCTCGTAGTTGGAGCCACAAAAAAATGAACCAATGCGAATTCTGGCGAGATAAAAGGGTAGTTCTTAACACAACCACCATCTTGAACCGGAACCGGAACGTTACAAACAAATTTACTGACATATGTAATATAGAACTGACATAATCAAGTTAAAACAGGTTTTCGCTACGCTAAGTCATGTGCATTTCCCTGAATAGACCTCTCTACTTTTATTGGACTATTTTACAGAAGACAGTATGTATGACCGTGTTAAAAATTTGAAGATTCGGAATGAAAGCAAGGCTGCTCTAAGATAAATTAATACGATTAAGAAAAAAACTATAAGACGTAAAAAAGTTTGAGTAAAGTAAAAAAAATGTATACAGCACAAAACTCCCAACTGCTCCATACTAATTTTATCCAGCGATACTATAGAATCCCCAATTGGGGTAAGTTGTGAAATAATTCATGTTAAGATTTAAAAATTTAACCATGTTAGATTAAGGACGGGTTGTTTCGGAGAATTTGAACAATTCATCAAATTTCAACGTTCATTTCTGGGTTCTGTGAAAGTGCTATTCAAGTTCTGTTATTATATCATTATAGGCTAGTTGCTTGACAAAACTGAAATTAAAACAGAACTTGAAAAAATCTTTCACAGAACTTGAAAATGAACGTTGAAATTTGATGAATTGTTCAGATTCTCCGAAACAACCCGTCCTAACAGAAAAGTATAACACATGAGTATGAATGTGATTGGAGCAAGGTGTGGGTACCGAGACAGAGTTGCATGGCAGTCCATCCTATCTGCCTACCACTGCGGAGAGACGGCATGACGTTGGTTAGTTGGAATTTTCAGAAAAAAAAGTGACACCACATGAAAAATTAAAACCAATTATCAAATTTATATGGGAAAATGAAGCCTAATTATTTAAACTTATTCTCCTTACGGGCAATTTTGGTTTAGCTTTGTACAAGCTGAACATAATGAAAGCTATACTGTTGCAAGAGAAAAATATATCGGAGCTTAGAAAACAACACGTAAATATTCAACCCATGGTTAAAGAATTTTCGTAGAACCGCGAGAGCCACGGAAAAACTAATATCAAATGAAAAAAGGCGAAGAAAATATGTTCGTAGATATAAGCGGTTATAACAGTATCAATTACTTGTGACGAAATGTAAATTTGAAATTTACATGCGTGTAGTTTTGATTCGTAGGTACAGAGTTATTAAACTCCTTCGCAAGTCAACGCAGTTTTGTTACAAATTTTACCTACATATTCGAAACTGGTTCATATGGAATAATGTTTGAGCTATGTTATGACACTCAAACAATCTCTGCGTTCAATAAAAGAAACAAACGTTATTAGTACGATTTTATTTTAAACACTAAATTCTAATTTTAATGAAGCTAATAAAAATCTCATATGAATACCACCATTATAATTATTTGTACAGGTGCAGCAAGACAGACAGCGTTGTTTTGACGGGCCGGTACATCCCGTGTGGTGGAATTGGAATCTGAAAATGGTCTCATTTTGTTGAGAAGGTCGTGCCGTTTTCAGTCGTTACCATGGTTTGATCCGTACAACACCGAGGCTTCGTCGTCCGCACGTTTTTAAAAATTTCTTCGCCTTCACTTTGTCACTTCCATCTCTCTGGAGCGGTGAAGAAACAAAATTTTCGGTACTGGGCTAAAAATAACCCAAGGCAACTCTCAAGAGATCCCTTCACTCCCCAAAAGTCACCGTATGGGGTGCGATTTACAAATTTGGGTTTATACGACCTTATTTTTTTGAGGAGAATGGACGAAATGTAAGTATCAACGCTCACCCTTATGTTTTCATTGAAACAATTTTTTTTGAACCTCAATTGGAAGAACTAACAGAGGAAACAGATCTAGGAGACATCAGGTTTCAACAGGACGGTGCTACGGCCCATACTGCTCGAGCTTCAATGACGAAACTGCAACATATATTCCCTGCGCGCATCATCTCTCTGAAGGGTGACGTGGGATGGCCCGCACGCTCACCTGATTTGAGCATTTGAGGGGTTTTTTCCTGTGAACCTATAGTATTTTGTTTTAAGCATCGGCCTCACAGATTGGAAGAACTTAAGGATCGAATTCAAGAGAAATTCGCCGCTATACTCTTCGATATGTGCCAAAAAGCGGCCGAATTCGCCTTCATCAATGTTTCGCTGCTGCCTATCATCTTTCTGATGAGCTTCAGGACTTTGCATATAACGGCATGATGAACCGTATGCAATTAAATAACCCCCATTTCTGTTAGGTGCGCTGTTTTTTAATGGCCCTTCAAAACTGCACTGTGTGTTTTGCTGCACCCTGTATATAAAAATAATAAAAAAAATTTGAAGGACGATATTTAGTATTATAATAATCACGAGATGCTTCCATGACACGTAGAAAATGAAAAAAAAAACAAATATTGCGAAAGATCCAAAAATTAATAACTAATCATAAATTAATAATCAAGTTTGAATGTATTTGTGCACACCGATAGTAGTTCAAATTGGATTGATATATAGCCTTTTCTGACCACGCAGTAGTCCTACAAACCAGTACACCACTACACAAATAAGAATCTCTTTAAATTGATTCCAACTTACATCACCTGAATACGACAAAGATATTATGAAATGTGCTTTAAATTCAAATTTACCATCACTTTTATTGAAATAACTTTAACCCTTTATTCCTCCAAGGTTACACCCGTACCTTCTGATTTTGAAATATGAAATCGTAAGTGACGTAAAAAATCAAGTCACAGTGAACGAATGGTTTTGTCTCGGTAATACAAAGATCCTGAGTGACCAGAGTTCGATTCCCAGTTACGATCGTTACATTTTTTATTTCTATGTCTTGTTCTTTTTCATGTTTAGTTAAGATTTATTATTATTATCTTCTTCTTCAATGAATAAATTAATCTGTAAACAGATTCACATCCACTTTGTCGCATTGGTTCTCGTTGAATAAAAATTCGAATTTGAGCACGAAAGTTCTGAAGTAAAAATAAAAATGACTCGCTTTTATTATTAAATAATATTTGGTTAATGAAAACTGTAAGCCTAATTTCAATAATAATTATCTATCTGTCACTAACTACAAAAACTTCGGTAGCCCTGTCTTCAGGTTGGATGAGAAAATTGAAATTCACAAAGCAAAATTCCCAACGATAACAAAGCGATTGCCCGAGGGGTTGGAGCCGGGTAGCCCTCCCCTCCCCATGCCCCCTCCCGACGAATGAGGATAACGACTCAGAAATGGATGCTCCCTTTCCATTGGCCGATGGAATTCAATCACCAAACCTGTGATCCTGCCCACGTGACCTGCACCTGTAATTAGGTGTGTGCCTACCACCCATATGATCCGATATGCACCGATTCATATCTATCGACTTATTTTATTGAGAATCCGATTGTGAGGCTTGAATGCTCGATGAAACATGTTCTGCTCGTTCTTGGCTTTACGGACTACACAGTTTCGTTCGTATTCAAGGATTTCTCAGTTTTCTGGGTTGACTTGTCCATTGAAGGTGGAAAGTCTTGTATCTTTAAATTATTGATCACGATAATTATAATAATATAATAATGATAATTATTGAAAATCACGATAATCATGGTAGTATATTTTATTTATTTATTTATTCATAAGTACATGTTAAATGGTTAATACATTTATTTAGAGAAGATGCATTAGAGCACCATACTAGGCAGCTCCCTGTTTCATGGTGTTTGATGATAATTATGATATTTAATGAAAATCATTATTATCATAAAATATGCTCCCATGAATGATTTAATGATTATTTTATTTTACCATTATGATTTTCATTAAATAGTATATTTTATGATAATAATGATATTTAATGAAAATGACGATAATTATGGCAGTATATTTTATGATATTCAATTAAAATCGTGATCATGATGATAAAATGTTTTTCGATATTTAATGAAAATCATGATAATGATGATTATAATATTTTACGATATTTAATTAAAATAATGACAATTATGATAGTATATTTTACAATATTTAATGAAAATCACGATAATGATGATAATATATTTTGTGATGTTTGATGAAAATTACGATACCTAAGGATGATAACATCTTTTATGAGAATCATGATAATTATGATAATGTATTTTATGATATTTAATAATACTTAAGTAGGTTTTTAAAACGAAAAGAAATTGTAATCTCTGCTTTTCGTGTAATGGCGCTTTATTTAAGATTTTACTGTGATATCAGAATAAAATTCGATAAATTGTAATTAACACGATATGTAATATGACTAGGATGACAAGCGATAAAACTGGAAAGACATTGGAAAACCTTGCAGGCTCACCTAAATTGTTATCTCCCTTTCATGCTGTCTCACTCACACAAAACGTCAGTCTCACGCTCATTACAATTAAACTTTTTTTTTATTCCCGTATTAAATTAAAATATAACAGAAGAAAATCGTGATTCATTAATAATATGCTCCCAATGAATTTATCTAAAAGCATTCCCGGAAGAAAAATACCTCGAATTCTTTTTAATTTCAAATGGAATGAGAATTAATGTATTGTATGGTAAATGAAAGTAAGTAAAATATGTTTAATATAAATAACGAAGAGAAAGTAAAGTGAAAGATAATTTGAAAATGGCATCATGTATTTACATACATACAAATATAATAAATTAAAGAGATGTATTTGCTTATTTGAATGTCATTCACTGCTGCTACTTATTTTAACCGGATAATTTGCATTTTTTCAGTTAAATATTTGTTTCGTTTCAACGTCTAGAAAAAATATTTTTGATGAAAAGTAATTATATTCATTAATTGAGATTATTCCTGTCAATTAATTAGCAGTTTGTAGCGGTAACGTCACCGCTCCTAGGGTCATCATATCATAACCAGACTGCACGAGTTAAAAAGCTGAGACAGCAATCAGTCTTGCGAAACTTCAATTAAAATATCGGTACCGCAATACGTAAAACTGCTGATAAGAGAATGTTTGCATACAGGGTGATGCAAATGCTTATACAATGAACCGAGTCAGCGGTTCTGCGGGTTCGACGTCCAGACGCTACTCCAACCCGTGGCGGACAAGAACACAGGAATCAGCAGCTATATAAGCGGCGGAGGACCCAGCAGCTATATAAGTACATCATCATTCCACATCGTTCCACTCAACAAGTTCGACGCGACATCATCCCACTCGAGAAGTCCGACTCGGCGTAGCGGAGGAATTGGCCATTACGGAAGGTTCCTCCCGCGTCACGCTTCGATCCTTCTTTACCTCAACGCCCTGGCCCAGGCTATCATTCCTGGCCAGCGCTAACCTCACGCTCCTAGATCCTGCGATAAGCTCATCACAGTCTGCGCTTCGGCTCCGCGACCATCGTCGCTAGCCTGTACCTCCCGCTCATCTACCGACCAGGACCATCGCACCTTCGGCTACCTCGTTCACGCTGAGGTACCCGGAAACCTCCTCGCCTTCATCAGTGCTGAATAAGTCCACGAGTCCGATCTCCATCAACGCAGAGTCGACCCACTGACCCGCATCTCGACCATTCTACCGCAGTCATCGCCGACTACGCCTGGTGTCATCATCATCATCGATCCAGAGCCATCTCCCAACTGCGCAACTCAACTGTTGTGTTATACTGACTCTCAATAAACGTTGTGACAATAACAACATCATATTTTATTTTCTCCCTACCAATTCCCATAAGTTAATATTTTTCATTCGCATTTCTGTGCTCTCAGGTGGAATTTGTATAAAATGTCGTATGGGTCTTTTTATGAAGTGTTTTTCTTTAAACGTGAGTCTGAACATAAATACCGTTTGTGCGATGAGTTAGACTATATCATAATTCTGTACAAATTAGCATTTCGATATCATATCTTATCACATCTTACAGAACAAATTATTTTTAGGTATATAAAATCAAGATGAAACTTGCGTGGAGGCGGGAAGAAGTTTATTGATGGCTGTGGACCTTGTATCATGATTCCAAGTGAAGAGAAGAGAAGGTATCGTTTTCAAATTTGTTGAAACAACATACACGGTGATAGACTCATCTTCCAAGCTAAAATAATAATATACTTCAGCCACAAAGTTAAATACGTCAGGGGGTAATCATTCATAATAATCTAAGATTCTAAAACTAAAGAAATTCTATTAAAAATATGCGAGGTTTGTTTTTAATGAAAAATGAAAGACAAACATATCCGAGTCACGAATAATCTGACGATATTTGATTTTCTCAACATTTTCTAAAATAAAAGTGGATAATTTTGCTTTTTTCAAATGATTATTATACGTTGACACTAAATATAATATGGTCCATGGAAATGTAATCTTTACCGATTTGAAAGAAGACTGATGTCTTCAATGTATATGTAGCGTTTTGACTCCCAGGCCTCAGCGAAAGAATTAATGTTTAAGAAAGAATATCAACATTGATAATTCACATAAAGTAAGGGAAAATAAAATTATTTCAAGTTCACCATACACGCCTACATATATTGGCTCATCTCTTCAGTGCCCCCTGAGGTTTTGTGGTAAGAGCGAACGGCAAACAAATATAGGCAACACATGAATAAGAAAGAAGACTTATTTAAAAGCATTAATACGTCAAATAGAATGTACCTTATATTTCAAAATAATATTTGTATTTCCAGCTTTCCCGTAAAACCATTTCGCATTCCGGCCGAAGCATATTCACGTCACGCAGCGAAAAGTTAAACATTAACGCGATTTTGCGTGTCGGTATTGAAACTTGCGTTAAACTAAATATTTCAGATCGCCCAGAGTTGCTAAACACAAAAGGCCGCAACAGAGAAAATGTGCGCGAAAACATTAGGCGTAATTAGTAAACTCGCCTACGGATACCGTAGCGCCTACAATAGGCTACAGTTTCGCGGTGTCCATCAGGCCAGAATAATTCAAGACCTTTCGGCCTGTTTTGTCCACGCAAAACAAGACTAAAAAAGTCAAGGACAACCTAACCAAAACGAAAGTTCTTTCGTATCTTATAAGGATGTAAACAACCCGATTGATTCACTCATTTCTTCTCTGGGGCGGTTTTTTGTCTTCCTTTCGGCCGGACTGGGTAATAGGTTAGGATGGGCGTGCGGTGCTGTGGCTGCATACACAGGGCCCTTTAGCGGGGGTAATAAATTAGTTAAGGAAAGCATTACCGCTGTTGGGAAATACGAGTGTATACCTCAAATAACTGTATCACAAACGGAGGCTCCGGAAATTTCGCACAAGGAACTAGATGTGCGTGGGGGTTCTTGGAATATGTTAGAGTTTAGAGAAATAGGTGTTTACTTTGTATCAAACAATCATAGTATAAACGTTTTTGCAATGGTCAATTGAGCCCTTGACCGCAATAATGTTGTACCCAAAAATACTATCAATGTTGAGTCATTTATGGAAAAATATTTATGTTTTTATGCATTGTATGTAGCAGTATTTTTAAGACATTTGTTTGTGGAAGAACGTTTTATGTGTCGTTTGTCTAAATCACGGAGCGTGCTTTAATTCATGGGATTAAAGGGAGAAATTGGACAACTTATGTTTTAAGCTGGAAAGAAATCAAAGCAAAGAAGCTGACGGATGCACAAAAGCAGTAATTATCAAGAAACATATTACTAAGCCTGCTTTTAACCCGTCGAAAAAAATTTGAGGTAAAATGTTGTAAGTTGATTTCATGAAAATATAACGAACGTAAATGCTTGCTTTTTACCCGTCGAAGCAAGTTTTTTGAAATAATGTTATAAGTGGATTTCGTGACAATATCTCGAACTTAAATGCCTGCTTTTTACCCGTCGAAGCAAGTTTGCGGTATAATGGCTTAAGTTGATTTCATGACAATATCTCGAAACTAAATAGTCTGATTTATTCATATTGTTATTTGATGCTAAGCTCAAATACCTCAATGACAAACATATCTGCGTGAATGTATGTCTTGTTGCTTCTTATTAGGCACTATTGAGTGAAGTAGAGTAAAAATACATTTTGTGGAATAATGATATGTGTTCAATTTTCATACACAACTTTATTTTTATTTATATTTTATTTTTGTAAAATACTGTATTACTTGTAAAGAGTTGTATGTTTATTTTATTTAACACATCAAATATTATTCTCTCATTTATCAAGTTGTTTTCTCAGAGCAAGAATGTAGTTGGATACAGTGTTATTCTGGCCAAGAGATCAATTATATTTTAAATAATTTTCAATCTATTTGACCAAAGTTTTATATAAATCAGGAACAACTTAAATAAAACGTATTTTGAAGATTATTCCCATTAATGTAATATATAATTGAATAAAAAGATAATACTAATAAATCTTAACGAGACATGAAACAGTACAGAGAAAAATAAAAAAAGATAACGGTCATAACTAGGAACCGAACCAAGAATCTCTTGTCTTACCGGGACAGGCGTCTTAACCAACTTGACCATTGAGACGTATTATCAAACGTCATATTTTTCGATCCCATATTTAATTTAGAATTAAAAATATCATCTTGTAACGAATTTTTCCATATTTTTTGCACCTACATTTTAATGGAAACAAAGTTTTTAATGAAATTGGTATGTAACCTAGAAAGTGTCTTGAATAAACACATCTTTTTATTTTTCTGTATCTATTTTATTTTTTGTTTAGATTTATAAATATTATCTTCTTCTTCATTGGTTCATAGAATTTGTTACATGATATCACAGCTAAGTTATTTCCAAACAAGATGAAACAGCATTGAATCTTAAAATATCAAAAATATTCTTTTACGTTAAAACGTGTTATTCATAAAATCTTGTCTTATTCCCTTTTGCACTGCCCTTAAAGTGTCCTACCCAATTAGGCAAGGCGTCAAGCAAGCCCAATGAGAGATGTTAAAAATGCACCCTAATTGCTCCACATGAATAAGAGAAATCAAATTATATCCTGTCAAGTTACGTGCGCCCTTCTCTCACTCGTTAAAGTATGAACATTTGAATTTAAATTTTCCGCTGTTTCCTTTTGTGATATTTCCTCTTCTGGTGAATCGTTAATGGGGCAGGCCGAGAGGGAGAGGGGATGAGGAAAAGAGGGTGAAGTGATTTTGACAACAGGAGCTTACACCGGTCTTATGTAAATGCGTTACTTTTTCCATTAACGCACTTTTTCTGTATATAATCTCATTTTAATGGATTCCTTTTCTCGTCTGTCGGAATCAAGGTGATGTGATAATTACGTTTTAGATCACTCCGCGTTGTATTATTAATGTGTACCATCGCTCCTTCCTGTTTTCCCACTCCCCGTTGGGGGCCGAGGGTTGAGGGTTGGGGGAAAAACAGGTTGAGGTGTGGGAACACTGAAATATTCATTATGCACTATTAGTATACAGTATCCAGTTGTCGGCGCGAATTGGAAACATTCTCAGAATTAATATTATCAGCGAGCTTCGTTTGTGGACGTTAATTTATAGATTGGGTGACGGAACTCTTCAAATCGCTTCAGGAGGGTAAATTGGTAAATCTTATTTTTTAATATATGTCTCTATTTTGTTATTGTATTATGCTTAATATAAGGTGCATTCTGTCATTGAACTATATACTTTGATCTTAGTATTTATAAGTTCTGCTATGCTTCGTGGGTCTAACAATTCAAATATTAACTCATATAATAATATTTCACTGTATTACGTTTCTTTCGACTTTATGTCCGGGTTAAATCTTCCTCAGAGGAAAAACTAAACACTTCTACACACTTTTCCACAAATGATCATCTAGTCAATCCACATTATGCAAGTGCATTATATAAGCACAATAACTACAAAACAATACACGAACAACACGTCAAATCACGAGATATCAAATGGGAAAATAATTCAATGACTCCAGATATTTTCACATCAGAGGGTTCGGCTCGGTAGAACTTCTAATTGGACCTATAAATCGTACTGATCCCTCAATATAAATATTTAAAAAATCTTTCGTAATCCTAAATGTATTTAAAATGACTGATTTTTGCATTTTTATGAATAAATTCTTTGACAGATCTAATACGCCTAAATTTTGAATGAGATAGCTAGGTATAATGCCAGTAGCCGAAATAATAAATGGTAATATTTTTATAGTCTGAGAATGCCAAATTCTTTTAATTTAATTTCCAAAATCTGTGTATTTTCTTTTTTTTTCAGAAATAGTTTTTTGAATATTACAGGAATTTGGATTAGCGACATCAATGATATAAGTTTTTTTTTTAATTTTGTCAAGTAAAACAATATCGGGTCTATTATGACTAATCGTTCGGTCTGTTAGTATAAATTTATCATAATATATTTTATAAGATTAATTTTCTAAAAATGAATTTGGTTCGTATTCATAATATGGTACTTACTATGGTCAAGTTATGTTTAGTTACCAAACTTTGGTGAATTATTTTTGCAACTTGATGATGCCTAAATGTATACTCGGAAATAATTATTAATTTTATGTAATTAATTAATTATATTATTAATTTTGTAACAATAATTATTGAACAATGTGATATATGCTTATTTTTTAACTGAGCAATCCATTCATGAAAATGTTATTGTGTTTAACAAGCAGCCGTTACTCAGCTTCAATACTCAGAAAATGGGCGTATTTTGTACAATTTCATGGATATTTAGGTTGCATAGTGAAAATTAGTTTCCAAGCTTAATAGAAATGCAGTGCCCTAGAAACTTTAGGCATCGACAACCTGTCTTAATTTTCAGACGTCAAGTTTAACGATTCGATTATTTTTAGTCGGGCAAAGACAATTTATTGGATGTCAAGCATGGACCTAAAAAGCCCTGGACAAAACATTCTCGCGATTTTGTATGAACGGCATTGAATCCAAATCTAGAATGAGGGGAAAATTCCTGGCAGCCATCTTGTATGACAAACTTTTGAATTGAATTTATGCAAAATTGTGCATAATTAATAGAGTTTTAACGGCTTCCGATTTATTGGGTATTTGATAAGACAAGCAATCGGATATGTCATTAAAAAATTTAATGTGTGTTTTGGCATTTTTCGGCTTCGAATTGTTCTCGAATAGCTATTTTAAGGTTCCTGCTTTCAATATGAGATGTCACAGAAATCACTTTTCTTCGCCCTTCTTCTGGTTTCAGTCAGTGTATTTTTTAACTACAAAATATAAAACAATTTTTTAACACAGCATTTCAATATCTAATCTAACTTCTCTCCAGAATATAATAAAACAACATTATAAAATGAAATCGGATTTAATCTACGAAAGCAAAATATCGGTTAAATTTCCTCGACAATTCCCGCCGTAAGATGCAAACGATCAGCCGAGAGGACAAACGTATCTGTTTCCTCGGGCCATTTATCACTTGAATTATTCCAAATTTACCCCTTACATTCTTAAAATTTGAATTTGGGACCGAATTCGAGGCTGCGCGTGCGCCGGAGCCTCTTTGCAGAGCCTTCCCCGAACATAAGCCAGTGCGCGGCTGATAGCCGAACGAAATACTTGCCAGAGCTTTTAGGCCGCCCGCATAAAGATCACGAAAACGTAGCTCGTAGCAAACAAACTCTTTTCGGCGCCAATACTTACTGCAAGTCACGCGACGTATTATTATTAGTTACTGAATTCGCAGAATCATATTTGGCAATGTGATTTGTCACAGGAGGATATGGATGTGGACAATGAGATTTCATCTTACTTTTAAGGTAAGATTTTTTATAACTAAGTACTTTTGAAATGAAATATTACCATTTGCACAGTTTATTTTAGACACAAAACTTTTTGCTGTTTTTCGATATGTTTAAAAAGTTCATCAAATATTTAATTTCATGCTTTGTCAATATTAATAAACTTAAATAAAGATAAATGCATTCACGTAGAACTTTGAGATATCACTTAACAAAACAAAAAGTTTTATTAATTTTTGTACTCTTTTTTGTAAATTTTTTTTTAGAAATTATTTTTTTTATTTTCTGAAATTAAACTTTTCACTTAGAGTTAATTAGTTAAATATGTAATCAACCAACTGTAACATAACACGTAAAAATAGCTTGTATAAATAGTTATCTGGACCATATTGCATTATTTTTCTTAGTATTGCGCGCGCATTATGTTTCCGGGTAAGTACTGTGAAAGCTATAATAATATGTTCTGTGGAAATCCTGTATGCACTATACAAGTACCCATGGAATGCACAATACACATAATATGCACAGAATTTAGCGTACAGAAGTGCAGTGTTTAGCACTACACAACTACCGACTCAACTATAAATACACAACTACCTACATAACTACACAACTGCATACGTACTTGTGGGTAATGTTGTTCATTATGCGCAATGTGTGGCATTACTATTATTCAAGCAGTTAAATTAAATGCATTAGTCGTCAATTTAATTGAATATTATCGGGCAATTTATTTTTATTGACGTTATTAACTTTAATGTTTAAAAATATTGCGAGATAACGGGCACCAAATTCAATAAGAATAATTATTCAGTGAATTAAATAGTTGCTAGGGTGAGTTTACATAATTAAAAAATACGAACACCAATTACTGATATATAATAATATTTTTTCTATTTACTATCCGGTTTCGAATGAATTTCAACACCCTCTTTTCGAATGATTTTATATTTTAATGAACAGTTTGAAAAGTGCCAAATAAACACAGTTAAATTATTGATGCTTAAAGAACAGTATAAAATTACGCTACGAACTGAAAATAGTTGCGTTAGTCTAGAAATTCCGGACAAAATTTGCTGATTTTTACGAAAAAGCTGTGCAAGTTTCATGATGCCATATCTTAGTAAGACATACACAGAATATTTTCTTCTTTAATCATAATATTTGTTAATAAAGGGGTAGGCTGTGGAATGTAAATCATCTATTAATCTACCAACTTCGCATTCCAATAACTACAAAAATTAAAATACTAAAAGTATTTATTAATTTATTTATTTACTTCTTTACATAAAACATGTTAAATTAATTACATTACATAGTGTAATAAAATTAACATAATAATAATAATAAAAAAACAATAATATTTTAATTACAAAATAAATTAACGTAATAACAACAATGTACTCATATTGAAACCACAATGTTAAGAGTAATTGATTTCTTTAAAAATACATGGTTACCTATACTGTAGTATTATTCAAGAATTAATTATTTTATGTAATCAGTGTTCTGCCAGAAAAAAAGAAGGGTTCCATTCAATTTGGTGTGGTACATTGAGAACAAAATCATTCGATGGAAATGAAAAAAAGATTACAAAAAATAGTGTTTTTAATCTCTAATAATTTTTTTTTTATCTTTCATTTCGAAACATAGAACTATAAAATTATCAATGTTTCGAATGCAGTTTATTCATTGTTGAACCATTTTTTTCGGTGAGAGTAATTTAACGGAAACAGATTATATCCGAAACAGTATTTACACAACCGTACAAACGGTAGAAGCAGAAGCACGTAGACGTTTATTAAAAATGCACTAGTTCCGTATCCTACCGTATATTGTTTAACAAATCAGGAGAGAACTAGGGATAATAATGAAAATGCTTTAAGGCGTTGAGAAAGAGTACGTCAATCGTATTGAATATGTACGTCATATTTACTTCTAAACCGTTTTAGCCGTTTTTGGTGACCATGTTTGACTAACCAGGCACTTACCCAATTGGGAGTGCCGTAGTCTGACTAGCTCCAGACGGTTGGGAGCATCTTTGAGACAAAACAAATCAAAAATGTTCAGAGGACCATTACTACTCAACTGATACAAAACAAATGAGGGTTGTAAAAACAAAACGGAAGTGATAAGGCCAAGTAGGTGACAAAATGGAACTCAATATGGCACATAACGGAACAGGCTGTTTTCTACTTCATGAGATTTCTTTTTCTACCAAATGTCAAAAGATGCCGTTTCCAATCGTCACTCTACAAACATATTAAGACACGTCAGTAATTAATTAGATTTATTACCCTTTTCTCAATAATTAATAACCTGCATATACCTATTTAAAGTTAACAAGATTCAAGCAACAAAATCATCATTGAAGAAGAAGATAAGACTTATAAAACACGAAACAGAACAAGACAGATAGAAATAAAAAAGGTAACGGTCTTAACTTGGAATCGAACCTAGGATCTTTGTCTTGCCGGGTCAACGCCCCCACCAACAATTGATTTTTGTCGATCTCATGTTGTTAATTCTGAATTTGAAAGATGAGATCGACAAAAATGACGTAAAATAATTAAGTACAACGTTCTTTAACTCGATTTACTTTAAATTTTCAAAAAACTAAATTAGCTTATTTTGGCATAGATACGGGTACCTACAGTATTCTGTGATTATTGAAGGCAGTTTGCTTAAAAATCACTTTTTTCAATTCCTAGTATAATAGTAAAAGGAAATTGTTTTAAAATCAGCACGAAAAATAGAGCCATTTGCCTCACCATTCCCAAATAATACTTTTAAAAATACTGTTTTATAATTGGACTGGGTTTTTTTGATGACGTTAAAGCCGGCTGTCACAAAAGTTTTTTGCTACACAGAGTCAAAGGTTTTTTACCAGTAAAGCTTGTTTTCCCAGTTGATAAAACTACCTTAAAAATAGCACGCTTTAAAAGCAGTTAACTACTGGTTACAGTAGTTTATCTTGCAAGTAGTTACTGAATGACCGGACCCGCGTGGGTCGTCAACCGTTACTGCCGCAAATTCGTCCAACTGACTGAGTTTGCCTTAGTGCAATCTATTTTCCCATATACTTGATACACACGAGACTTGTGTCTGCCATGTCATTGCGAGATCTTAACCCATAGTACACTTCAAAATAATATCTAGGTTTGTATAAAATCTAGTAATCTGCAATGCATGCACATACTTTCAATTTCATTTTTTTTTTGAGATCGGAAGGTACTACTTAAACACTTTAAGAAGAATTCTGATCCGTTCGTTTTATCAAACCGGTTTATATTATAAATAAGTTTCTATTACAGCTCCTGTAACAATAATACGGGATAGGTTTAACGATCGGGATCAATTATTAATGACCTTCTACAAGGTAAATAATAAAGCCACAATATTTATATATAAGAAGCAACTTTATGTATTAACTTAAAATATTTTGATTCTAACGATAAAAAAGCGCTTCTAGTGCGCTTAAGGACCGCATTAAGCCCACGCATGCCCAATTTATACCGATTTATGGCAAGTTTTTATGTTTTAAAAAAAATATTATTTTGAAGACAACATCTATCTGTTGTGCAGAAACTTTAATTATATGAAATTCCCTAAATGGAAAAAAAATGGCAATGTAAGCTCCGAGAATTATTTAAAACACGTTTTGTTCTGTTATTTAATATGTTATAGCCATGAAAAAATTCACAGAGTATCTTTAAATGCAACCAAAGCATTTGTAGAGAGATTTTTGCTCTATTTCAAATGAGACGTGTTTATTAAATATTTTCACCATTTTCGTTGAATTATTATCATTTTTTAATATAAGGGCGCTCCCTCTAATATTCGTATTAAAATATCTCGCCTTCAAACCTTCTTTGGACGTTTACTACGGGGTTTTAATAGTTTCTTTCAATTATAAAATATATGTTGAATGAATAATGAATCTCTTACCCTATTGAACCACTAGATCAGTGCAACTGGTTTCAATTGGAAACGTTATTTAAGTACTCATTGTGCTTTGGTATTTGAAAACATCAGTTAAATAATATCAATATTCAGATAAATTTCCATGTCGTTCATTTACTCATTACTCATTCACTCGATTACATTTACTAGAAATAAAAACAAAATCATCTATCCATACAACTTGAATAACAAACCTTTACAACCTATGTCTACGTGTAAAGATCTAGGTGTTTACTTAGATAGCAAATTAATTTTTGACAAGCACATTGAACACATTATTTCAAAATCCTACAGAATTCTAGGTTTCTTATTAAGAATATGCAAAGTTTTCAAAAGTGCTAAGACTCTGAAAATGTTGTTTTGTTCATTGGTCAGAAGTCCACTGGAGTATGCTTCCACAATATGGAATCCTCAATATAAGGTATACATAGATTTAGTAGAAAGTATACAGAATAAATTTTCGAAACATTTACTCAAGAAATACAACAATACTACAAATAATATGTTAACTTTACAAAAAAGACGCACATTGTCAGACCTGTTGTTTCTACATAATCTGCTAAATAATAAAATAGATAGTCCCGAATTGCTATCCGCCATTGGTTTAAATGTTCCAACCAGGCGTACCAGGCACACTACACTATTTTATATTGAAGCCAACAATACCAATGCAGCAAACAATTCAGTTATTACTCGCGCAATCAAAACATACACCCATTACGAAAAATTACTACATTTAGACATCTTTCATGATACTTTCTAACATACAAAAATAACTTATTAAATTTCTTAGCATGACATATTTCAAAAATATTTTCACATCATTTTTCAAAACTCCTATTTATTAACAGTCAATTACAATTCGTGAGCTTATTATAATTCTTGTTTTCAATTCATTTATTATTTATTATTTTTATTATTATCCACACACTTCCTTCCTTTTATAACAATCTCAGGCAAAATTACGTAATGAAATTTTATGGACATACGTAATAGGTACTACAACTATGTAATAACTAAAAATATCTAATTGTATCTAATATTACTGTGTATGTCTTAACAAATAAATAAATAAAAAAATAAATTAGAAAAAAAATCAATAAAATTGTTGAAAACCGATGGAGGCCGAGTATTTAAAAAGAAAATAGAATGTTAAATTTAATAATCTTACTCAGTACTAGTTGGATATTAAAAAAATGCATCCGTTGAGCGCTGGCGTATCCATGTGGTAATCTCAGAATAATAGATTTTTTTCGTGGTATTTTTACCCTCGGCACCCAACGGAGGTATTAGTTCGCAAAAACTCGGCGTTCCAAAAGTTAAGTGCAAGTCCCTATTTTACATATTTTTTACTGTATGTAAAAATGTTTGGTAATGGCTTTGAACGCGAAATAGTTGTCACTTCCAAAATAATTACAGAACTTAATAATAATTTTGTTTCAAATACCTGATTATAAATTTTACTAGTAAAATTTGGTTATTATATTAGTATGTTTACTTTGTACAATTAAAAAATGTTGTATACTGTATTTAAAAGTAGGTATTTGTACCATAAACAAAAAAAAATCCTAAAAAGAGCTTAATGAGTGAAAATTTTTATATTTCACGCCGCTAACATAACATTTACTTTAACTTTAAAAATTATTTCTTATATTTTATTGCATGAACGAGATAAAAATCAAGTGAAAGTTTTCTAACAAATTCCACAACACAAAAATGTGCTTTCGAAATATTCATTTCGGTTATTTTGTTCTACGTTTGGAGTAAAAAATGAAGTAAAAATGTGATAAGCGTTTTTGATAACATTTTTCATGTTTGATATTAACATTTTATTATTATTGTAATTTAATTTTGAAAACATACACCAGAAGGATAATTTTAACTAGTGTCTGAAAAGGACATGTTTTAACGAAAAATAAAAAAAGATACATTATAAAGCACATTTGAGATGCGTGGAAAAAATTGCAAAATAGGCAAAAATATTGAATAACTCAAAGGTTAAATAAAAATAAAATGGCGTTCCACAAATTACACAAAAACAACACTTTAATATGCCTGGTAGTATATGAAATAAAAAATAGAAATTAGTTTCAAAATTAATGTATTTTCTACTTCTAATTTTGTAAATCTTTGACTAGATTGACAACATGAATTAACCAGGAGTGACAAAACTTTTCAAACGTACGGTCCCGAATTGACTAGGAAGTGATTGGTTTGTATAGATGGCCTCCTTGGGACGGCAATACATCATTAACTGTGCGGTATTGATCTGTCACCCGTTAATAGGAGTAAACTGGTGCGGTGGCAAGTTTTGTAATTAACTCACCAAACACACACTTTGTCCAGACAAATGGGTCGAGCGGGGTGTCGATGAGTCCCCCAGGAGGGGTGGGGAAGGGCCCCGGGTAAAATGATCACCAACCCTTGCCCTGGGTGGAGGGACTCGGGGTTCATTTGCTTATTCTCCGTTAAATACCCTTTCAAAGCGATTTCTGTTCAGCTCAAATGAAAGGAAAATTAATGTTCCGTTTTTCTGATTCCACACTTTTGCGATAGGTTTTACTGGGAGGTATTCATGATTGACTAATTTGATTTAAAACTCTTTCTACGAATTTCTGGCTTTTTAAATAATATTGAACTTCAAATAAAGAAAACCTAATTTGCAAAAATGTACAGTAAATAAAATTACATTAGA
Organism: Hesperophylax consimilis; assembly: GCF_061612785.1. Taxonomy (NCBI): domain Eukaryota; kingdom Metazoa; phylum Arthropoda; class Insecta; order Trichoptera; family Limnephilidae; genus Hesperophylax; species Hesperophylax consimilis. Next base: position 26,594,689 of record NC_142840.1, read on the forward strand.
ATCATTTCAGTCGTAACCTGAAAATACCCTACACCTTCGAGCAGATACAGGTTAGATGTGCTATTAGAATGTGCAATCTCTTTGGAGCAAAGTGCTTTGATATCCTTCGTGGTCGAGGGGTAAGACTCTCGACCACGACTCCGAAGATCACAGGTTCAAATCCTGGAATGCGCTACTAAATTTTGATTTAACGAATTTGTTTCAGAGTTAATAAATTTAATGCAATATAATTAAGGAAGATACCTACTTTCAGTATCGCTTTCTTGAAAGACCACAATTCTGAATTGAAACTAAAAATGACTTTAGTCATGTTTGGTGACCAGATATGAATAGCCAGGTACTTCCCCACCTTCCTCTTTCCCACTTTCCTCTTCCCCACCTTCCTCTTCCCCACTTCCTACCCCTCCTCATTACCTTAAGTTTCACTGGCTCAAGATAGTTGTCAGCAGTTGGGACTCTTCTTCAAGAAATTTTACAAAACGCACGTGAGCCGTTCCTAATTACCAACTTGAACAATAATGAAAAGGCCCGAATATATTATTATAACCACAATTGATTTCATACACTTCATTTTGCCCGTTAGACCAGTGGCTGCTCATAATTTCAGTTTGGTCGCACGAATTTCCTGAAAATCGTCATACAAATAATCGAATTTTCGAAAATAATAAAACATAATTTTCAGCTACAACAACATCAATAATGTCATTTTTTGTAATATTTGCACTCTAGTACACCCAAAAGTCACGAGCCGCCACTGCTTTCGACTGCTTAGTTATATATTTGATAGCTGGGATCTGTACATCGAACAGTGCGTTGTGCGGAAAGTTTGGACCCAGCTAATCGCAATGTACAGTAAAAAAATTCCGTCAAAAAATGAAAACATTGAGTTGATTTTTTGAGTATTGATAAAATGAAACTTTTAATGTTTTTAAACGTTAGTTAGGAATTATTTTATGTTATATTCAAAATTAAATTTTAAGTTTTTGCAATATTATTCATAATGCGCATATTTTCCACATGCATTTTATTTCTTACATAGTTACCTAATCACGATAGCCTCGAAAGCTTCTCGTAAATCACATTTGTCTTCATTCAATATTGGAGTACTCAATATCCTAGTTTATGGCTTGGTATCCATCATGAACACATCAAGTATCGATCACTATTCCTGCGAGCGAGGAAACTCATACAGGACGTGGCGATAGTGGTTTTATTTTCAAATCAGGATAAAGATTATACTTCTAACCCCTTTTCCATTCTAATGTTCTTTGAACCTAAACGAATTATTGCGTTCATAGGTTTTTCTACCAAATAGCTTTAACCAAAATTTTTTTCCATCAGAAATTGTTATGATTTCAATGAATATACTTTATAAATGAATGCAATGAAAATACTTGGTTTTAAGTCACTTTATTGATAAATTTTACTGTCTACCGATTTTGGTACCTCCGTACCATCATCATGTAGTATTGGGGAACATACTAAGAATTGGACTTATAGTATGTTCGCCATTATTTCATTTATCCCTAGTTCCTCTCCCCCATCTCTCTACCACAACTGACGCTCTGTCCCACTCTTGTATACTGTCTCTTTCTTTTTTTGATAATATGTATATATATATGTGTACTTCTGTATTTAATAGCATAATTTTTATAACTGTCCTGATGATGGGACGGAGGTACCGAAACCGGTAGATAATAAAATTTATCAATAAAGTTACTTAAAACCAAATATTTTCATTTCATTTTGAAAAATTAATATATATATTTTATTAATTAAAATCGTCCACTGTACTGAATCAGTTTACCCTTCAAAATATCTTCCGTAATACAGGTTAACTCCTAATAATATACATAAATCTTCTTATAATATAAAAAAAAACAGGTTAAAGTATTCAAACGAAGGTTTGAAATAAAAAAATCAAAAACAAAAAATTCGGTCACATCTAGGAATTGAACCCAGGCCCTCAGCCTTGTCGGGGCCTTGCTTTACCATTGAGCTTATTCGACCCTATTCTTTTCAGTCATATTAAACTGTATCATCATTCGACTAAGAACTATCAATGTTTTCTTTATTATTTTCATAAAGCATGTTTTTATTGGCGACTGTCTTTATGTATGATTGCATGATTTTCCCAAACTAAATGCAATCTAGATAGTTTATTAGATAAATACATCTATTTTTATCTTATAATTATCTGAATTTTTTTTTTTTAAATGTAACAAGTCAACAGGAAGAGATTTCATAAAAAAACTGGAGAATAAAGAAAAACAACTATCCACTAGAAAAATAAAAAATACACATTCTCTTGGTCCAGATTTTATACCGATATTATTCTTTAAAAGTTGTGTCGAGTTTCTTAAACTGCCACTAAGCTTCTTAACATTTCCTTAGAAACTGGTATTTTTCCTGATTCTTGGAAAATATAATATGTCCGATTTATAAAAGCGGTACAAAGACATCTGTATACAATTTTAGTCCGGTAGTAATACTATCTACATTGGCTAAAGTTTTCATAAATAAAATAAAATGGTTGATCTATAAAAGCCATGATTCCAATTACGTTTCAAAATCATTAGATATCGGATATCAGAAAGGTTGTTCATACACCGAATTTTCAAAGTCCTTCGATGCTGTTAATCTTGGCGTCTTACTAAATAAACTGGCTATAATAGGATTCTCAATAAGACTACTAACCTTTTATGGGAGCTATCTCTAGGAAACAGTTCACGTCTCATGGACTATTTTAATTTATACAATTTTTTGAACGATCAAGAGTACCCAGAGGCTCTAAGTTAGGCTCACTTCTATTTTCCATATGTATCAACGATATTTCAAAAGTAATTCTGCACTCTAGGTGTGCGATAATCGCGTAGACTATCGACTCAGCAGGTATGTGCCTATGTAAATTAACGCTCGGTTCGCTGAACCAAAAAGATAGGTATTCGCAAAAGTGACTTACGGAAGTGTTGTGATGTTCGATGATTTGGTTCTTTTGGCAGCGCTCTATGGTGGAGGAATTCACAGGCATTCGTATAAGATTGAACTAATTATAACTCCGGCTAAAAATCGAATTGACACATCGGTTGTTTTTTCGGTACGGTGTTTTCGTCAACTCTTATTAGCTGATGTTTTTGCTACGGCGCGGGTGGCTCGATTCAACTCAAAGCAACACTGCGCAGATTCAAACCAGTAAAATTTGAATCCTAGCCTCCTTATTGGTTGGAGCGGAAAAAGCGTTCTGTTTGGTGATGATCTAAATGTTTTATTAAATATACTAACTTAAGAAGACTGCAATCACAGATTGATAGAATCATTGACTGGATTCAAATGAATCAATGTTTAAGTTTGTCATTTACTTGGCGAGTTATATAACAGATATTACCGGTATAAAATGGACGCCCAAAATTTAAAACGTGTCTCGAGCATGAAGGATCTTGGAATCATGTTTGATAATAGACTGACATTTCATACTCTTTTTGAAATTACGTGTAGCACTTCACTGAGAATGCTGGGTTTTGTTCTACGCACGACAAGGAATTTTAGAGAAACCCTTTCTTCGTTCTCATAGTTTTATTCATTTCCTTAGTGAGGAGTAAACTTAAAAGTAGTTCGGTAATTTAAAATCCACACCAGGTAAAATATTGTCTCATGTTGGAGAGAGTTCAGAAGAAGTTCCTGAGATTTCTCTACATGAAGGAGTATGGCTACTACCCGTGGCTCTATCCTACTGACTTTATTTTGAGTATGCTCGGAATGAAGCATCTACGTACGGGTCAAATGGGATAAAGATCCTACACATTTATTTAGACTGATTCGTGGATGGTTTGAATAGTCGGTTATCGCAAGAGCATTAATTTCTTTGCTGTCCGTCACAGACAACATAGTCTGTTCTATCTCCCAGCCTGCAGGACTGACTCGCCAATTAACATGCCGATGTAGAGAGCAGTCTTGCCATTGAATAAAATCAATTCACATATTTTTAGCTTCAATGAAGTTTCCTGTAAAAGGAAAGCTCTGTTACTACTAGTATAGTTGATACACCCATTGTCTATATTTACTATTTACAAGTAAACAAATTTAATGTACTATACACGAACCATATACACAATTCATTTATCAACGAGGTATAAAAATTTTTACAATTTATTTTTTAACGAGGCAAGAATAAATGCATGTTCGAACGTAAAATACTTGGAGCACATTATTAATCATGACCTATCGGACGATGGCGATATCGAACGACAAAGTAGAAGCCTAAGCATAGTGTCTAATATGATTGCCCGCAGATTTTGCAAATTCAGCAATACCGCTAAAAAAATACTGTTTAACGCATTCTGTACTTGCCTGTATACGTATGAGACATGGTGTCACTACCGAACTTGCTCGATGGAACGACTCCGAATTCAATATAATGACGCCTGTAGGATCATATTTGGATACCGAAGATACAGCAGCGCATCGACAATGTTCACGGAATTAGGAATAAATGGATTTGCCGGCCTGATGAGACACCGGGTCACTGGAGCCAGGATGCGGCTAATGGCCTCCGCCAACACGTTGCTGACCGTAGCCTACCAGCACCAAACGCCAATCCTGAGTGAGCCCTGGGCCCAAGCTCACGCAAAACCACGCCCTGCATAATTGTACTCTGTTGTTAATTTATTCTTCTTCACATATTTATGTGAATGTATGGGAGGTGTGGGATTGCACTAACCTTCCCACATCCTGGAATAAAAATTATTATTATTATTTCCCAAGCATCGCAGTAAAATTACTATAGCTTTAGAATGCGTGGAGATATTATAAACGATCAATATAATCAAATAATTCCTAGGACTTGTATGAAATACTCAGGATGAACCGGGAAGCAAATTCTCTTTTCTTTCAAGAGAATATTCCAAACTCCGTGAATTCAGGGTGAGGTTTCGAACCTAATTGGTGGTTTCACGGTACATCAGGGCGTCGGGAGAAAAGGCTCGTTATCGTTCCAGCCTTGGGCAAATATAGATGCTGAAAATACGTATCGTTTTACATTGAACATTCAAATACCGAGAAATTTCGTAAAATTTCTGGTCCGTAAAAATGACATTGTGAGATCGTTTTTGATAGAAATTAATTGTAATTTCTGGTATACTAAAATGTGCTTTTTAATTGTGTATATTTCGGGACCAAATTGACTACGTTACATTTATCAACGATCTACCTAGTACATAAGATAATTATGGTGCATTTTTTGCATGTGCGAATTTTAAATATAATATAACAATGAAATTATTTTAATATATGTGTAGATTCCTACATACCCACATTTTATGTACTTACGAAAAATGATGTCGAGAGGAATTACTAAGTGTTATTTTTTAATTTGAAATCTTTATCTAACATGACAACCTACGTGGTCGAGGAGTAGGTAAGACTGTCGGCTAGCAATACTGAAGTTGGATTGTTTTGGACAGATGGTTCAAATTAATTTTTATTTTTGAGCCAAATTTTTCAATCAAAGTGTATTTCATCATATTTTTTAGAATTATTCCATTTAATTCGCACCTTAAAGCTCAGTGTTAATTTTGTACAAGTAACAACTATATATCTCTGTGCTTTATCTTTCGTCATTTTTCTGTTATATGGGTACTTTGCGAATAAGAAGAGAGAGGGCGCCATACAGTTTTATGTTGTGTAGGTTCGTATGCTGATCTGAGACGATTTGTAGTTGTCTTTTTAGTTTTATTGATTGTTTTGACACAAATAAGGTAACTCAATTTCATAATTCTCCATTAATTGACAAAATTATTTTAAAACATATCAGCACAATTATTGTCAGTTTATTCAATAATATGTCAGAAATCGGATCGTTTGTCTGACTTACCATTTTTTACATAAAACTTCTTGGAAATGCGACAAATTACTTTGTAACGCTTGTAATTTTTACATATCGAACCGAAACGATGATAATTTGTATTATCTCCTGACAGGGACAAAGCACGGCTGATTACGGAGGCCATTGAAATCCATAAAAATCCCGTAAACATTAATAGAGACGATGGAGCTAAGCTCAATAGTTCTTGGTATCCGGTAATTGACGGCTAGACCAGAGCTAAACGAAGAAAACCACTTTAAATAAAAAATGATACGTTAATGTAAGCTCAGAGGGTTGGAGCTGGCAACACGGTATCACAACCTCATACATAAGCTCATATTTCACCACAACCTCAAATAACACATCTGCCCTGATGATGGACACTGCAATGCTGTCCGAAACGTTGGCTAAAGAAGGAGTTAGCGCAACACGGCATAACACCCCATAAACAAATAACAAAAATACATTTGGCCGTGAAAATCTTAAATCATATTTTATCTCCTGACATTTTAGAAGGTTTTATTAAATTAAAAGCAGTTAAATTGAAGCTAATAACACATAATGCAATTCAAATGAGAGCAAAATAAGCGCTACCTCGACCAAAATCACATGGATCCGTTGTACTGGAGCGATGTGTCAAGCTACGTAGCTATTTCGATAACACCCAGTTAGGTTTTACTTTGGCAGGAGAAACAGAGAAATTCTAACGTTAAAAAATAAAATTTTTAGTTTGAAATCTTCTCATTAATTTGGAAATAAATCATTTATTGGATAACCAACACGCCTGACATAGATCACCCTAAATATTTCGCTACGTTTGGTGACTTAGCAGGGGTGCCCGGGTTCTTTGGGTAAAGTTTGTAAAGGTCTTGGTCAGGTCTGATGTATGCAGGTCTTGGTCTGTATGCATTTGCTTACCTACTGCGTGGTGAGCCGGATCGGGAGAAACTGGTTGAGGGAAAATTTTTGACATTCGACCCGCATCCCGTATGAGGGATGAATCTATACGACCCTCACTCCTGTACACATTGACTCCAGATTACTTCCCACCCCTCATACCTTTTTCCTTCCCAGAACTTCCTCTTCTTCCTTTCTCCAAAAAGACCCCCCATTCAGCTTCTTCAAAGATGACATAGGTCCTGAGGGATTTTTTATCCACAAGGCCTCTTGTGTGGGGCTAGTGGAAAAAAAACCTTAATTTGGTCAGACGGTTAACATTGATAAAAAATGTACTGGGATTCCTTATCGGAGAATAAAAATACAAAACGCCCTACTAATCTAAATATAGTGAAGAGTATCGTTCAGGGTACAAATGACGCCACGCCCTCCCCCCTTCCTCTTGCAGCTCAGATTATGGACAGTTGCGGAAAAAAATCTAACTAAGAGAATTGATTTAACCATAAAAACTAACTTAACTAATGTGGTTAGTAATATATTTTTTTAAATGGTCTCAATTCCTTATTGGGATATGTTGTGAGGCTGCAGTAATTGGAAGAGAAAGGAGTTAAGAGAGAGAAAGGTGGGAAATATAAGTGGCTATTAGTATTAGTACTAAAGCGATTTTAAGCAATGTTCAATTCTGAGAGAGTCAAGAGTTCAAGAGTCCCAACTGCTCCCAATCGTCTGGAACCAGTGAGATTATATCATCCCCAATCGGGGTATTTTGTGAGGCTGAACGTAGTGGGGAGTGGAAGTAGGCTGGGGAGAGGAAGGTGAGAACGTACCTGGCTATTCAAATCTGGTCACCAAACACGTCCAAAACCAATGGTTGTTCTTCACCACGCCGATACTGAGAGTATACTCCACTCTGAAACGTGCCGCATGCAACATTAAGTATATATGATTTTAAATGAAATTATTGTGAAACAACGCAAATTAATTAAATAAATCTTACTTGCGCACGCCGGTATTTGAACCCGCGATCTCCGGTTTAATAGTCGAGAGACTTATTTCTCGATCACGACGGCCTTCAAATAAAGAACACATTTTACACACCCCACCGTTAGTGTTTTCCAAAACCTAAATTTAATTAAGGCACAACCTTTTGATTTCTTTTATAAGCAACTCGTGGATCTGATTTAATCTTCTTTTTTTCTGATTTATCGGAAATAATATAGATTTGACTTAACATTCTCTCAGACATCATTTTGCAGTTTCCCTTAATATAACTGATAAAACTCAATCAATCAGAAGCAAGGCTACCGATTGGTTTATAAAAACATTCGTTATACAACACACCGTATGAAACAGCTTATCACAAAGCCATTCCTGGCCTTTTACAAAATGATAGAATAATCACCGCACATATTTATGCATTAACCTTTTCCCAAGGCAAAGGACACGCCAATTTTACAAGGAAGGGCCGAACCAGAAGGGCCCATGTGATATTTGGAAGGAAGCGGGTAGGGCAGAAGGGGCCAAGCGCTATTTGGAAGGGAGCGAACCCAAAAGCGAAAGAGCCCACGCCATATTTCCAGTGTTAATTAAAACAACACATCCAGGGATAACAGAGTTACCAACGTTGGGCGGGAGTTGGTTGCTACGTGATCTGTTTCAAGGCTTTGTTGGTCTTCCTAGGTCCGCCGTATCGGCTTTTAGGCTTTCACGTCAGTCACCATATTGCAGAGCCTAATTTCGTCAATTTTATGATAATATATTCTCAATAAAAACATGATTTAAACACCGCTAAATTAAAAATAAAATCGGTCAAAATATATTTTTTATTATATTTAAATATTATTTTTATTAAAGATTTTTTACAAAAGTTTTCTTGTTCTTTTAGAAAACCTTAAGTCTTTTGCTTTTTTTTTACAAATTATAAGGCCCAATTATTTCGAAAAAAAATCAATTGTAACATTGTCATCAACTGGCCAGTTAGCGTCATTTTGTTTTCGATTTGGTTGCCGTTAAATGTCGATTTACTTAAGTTTATTTTAGTACGTTTCAGCTTTTGAACAAATCGTGGTCAGCAGAAGAGGACAACTATTATGTTGTTAAGCTTGTCAGCTTATTAAATTTTTAATTTTTAATTATTTTTTTATTGTTTAACTTATAACATTGTTACACTGTACATAAAAATAGGTAATAATAGGTAATAGTGAAAAACATATGTTATTGAATTTCTACTCCAATGAAGAGTAATATTTAATATATTTAAAATATTTGATAGAAAGCTAAAACGCACCAAGAATCGGCGTTATTATCATTCATTTTCATACTTAGATTAACAAGTTATCAAATATTACATTTATATAATTATATAAACCTATGTATATAAATTTCGACTACCATAATACGGGCGTGTGTCTAGTGTGGTAGTCGAAAAGCATGTAAAAACTGTACACATTAATATTTCATGAATAAAGAAAAAAAAAAAAAAAAAAAAAAAAAATCTGCTCACTTTTCAAGGAGAAATTATTAGGGTTGGTGGTATGAATATGTACAAGAATGGGTTTTTTGTTTTCGTTTAACTTTTAGCGAAATAGACCAAAGGGGAATTAGGTAACAACAACAATATATTATTTACTTACGAACTTTTATTTGCAACATCAGTTTACAAATAATATTTTTAAAAACACGTGCCAAAAACGTATAACTTCGCTAAAACTCTTGTTACAAATAACATTTGTAATTAGATTAATTAATTTGTACGAACTTCGTAGTCAGAACTTAAGATATTCTTAGGCTATTGAAGTATTGTTCAACCTTATTTAATACCAAAGAAAAATAATTTTCACTATAAACCTAACCTAGTGTAACCTATCGAACCTAGTTTTTTCCATCACTTTTCATGACTTTATATCACTTTTCAAAAGTATGTTGAGAAGTCCTGTGTTTGTAAAGTAATTCAAGACGTTTTGTTATGTTGTACACTTTAATATACGTTTACTCAATCTATAATAAAAAAAACTTGGGCTATTGTTATAATACTAATTCTCTAAAAAATTTTGTATATTGAATTTTATTTTATTTATTTATTTATTTATTTATTTAATACATGTTACATTATTATGAAATTTACATAGAGTAGATATAATGAATCACCATACTAGGCGGCTGCCTGTTTCATGGTGACCAATTGAGTGTAATTAATTTGTATGAAATATGAAATCTAGTGTAAACATATGAAATTAGTAACTATAGATGAAGCTAAAATTTTGGAAAAATTGTAATAAAAAGTAGAAGATAGAAATTAGAAAGGAGAAAGAAGTAAATTTGCATTAGATTGTAAAAATGTACATAATTATATATATAATTTTTAATATGTGTGCATGCAAGCACACATGTGTATATAGCAGCAGACATACCTATATACATATAACAGCACATGTATACATACACCCATATGACGCATCCTCACGCATATAAACAATATATACACCTCTATCTGAGTACTTGGAATAGGCTACTAACACTATAACAATCACACATCAAAAAATCCCGGAGCGCTTTCCTGAAACTGTCGTATTTGGCTATTGATTTTATTTCTAACGTTAAATTATTGAATATTTTTTATAGTATAGTATATATTATAGTATAGAATTATGTTTATAGTTCATTCGAATGTTGAGTTATGTTCATTTGTGTGTTGAATGACGTTTGAAGTAAGTTAATAAGACTGTTGGCTGCTATCTTTATATATGATCGCAAGATTCAACTCGAACTAAGGGCCGAAGCAAGCTAGACAGTGTCTTAGATAAATATATCTTATTTTAATTTTAATATGAGACATCTATTGACTTTTTCTGCAAGTCTAGGATGAATATTTTATTTTTGGAATAACTTAATGAGTAATAAAGTGTAATATTTAATTAATATCGATTCCCAAACGAAAATTTAAAACAAAAAAATCAGAAAAAGATACGGTCACATCTAAAAAAAAAAAATTTAAAAAAACTTTCAATATTGTTTACACATCGCCTTTTAAGCATTATTTTATTTTTGTATATATTTACTTCTCCCATAAACACGAGATTCGTAGATTCGAGAGTAGTAGAATAATTAGAAATAAAAAAATCTGCATCCTGTTATAATTTGAAATCTTTTTTTATTTTGTAATAAATAAAAAATATTAGGATCGCACGGTTGAAAATTAGTGACGTTATCACAGTTTCTATAATTAGCGACGTTATTGCAGTTTTTATAATTAGTGACGTTATCGCAGTTTCTATAATTAGCGACGTTATCGCAGTTTCTATAATTTGTGACGTTATCGCAGTTTCTATAATTAGCGACGTTATCGCAGTTTCTGTAATTTGTGACGTTATCGCAGTTTTTATAATTAGCGACGTTATCGCAGTTTCTATAATTTGTGACGTTATCGCAGTTTCTATAATTAGCGACGTTATTTCAGTTTTTATAATTAGTGACGTTATCGCAGTTTCTATAATTAGCGACGTTATCGCAGTTTCTATAATTTGTGACGTTATCGCAGTTTCTGTAATTAGCGACGTTATCGCAGTTTCTATAATTTGTGACGTTATCGCAGTTTCTATAATTAGTGACGCTATCGCAGTTTCTATAATTTGTGACGTTATCGCAGTTTCTATAATTAGCGACGTTATCGCAGTTTCTATAATTTGTGACGTTATTGCAGTTTTTATAATTAGTGACGTTATCGCAGTTTCTATAATTAGCGACGTTATCGCAGTTTCTACAATTTGTGACGTTATCGCAGTTTCTATAAATATGTATTACTTATACTTTCTACCATTTTTTTAAGCTGTGTCATTAGTAATATTAAGTTTTAAGATGTCTTCAATAAAACATTCCGATCAATTCACTGACTTTTATTTTACACGGAACAATAACATAATTATTTTAATATTTTCACTTAAGGCGAAGCTTAATGCCAAATCACTATTTTGATTAATCTTTATAACGAATTGGTGTACATTATGAAAACCAAAAAATATGCTTTAGTTAAATTGAGGGTTTTTCTATCGCTTCGCTTGAGTAGAATACAAATAAAAAAAATAATTACTTAGTAAAAAATATAAATGAAAACTACTACAAAAAATAATTTTAATACAAATGTATGAACGCGTGAAGGAAACAACTTTTAAAAAATACAGTTTTATAGCTAAGATTATCTGTGAAAGTTTCACTTAAAATTAAAATTATTTACAAAATAAGTAAAAACCAGTTTTTTGCTTGAAATCAAACGTTTATAGACTCCGTTTTTCAAGCAATTTTAATGCATATGACCTACAATATAAAGTATACCAATAATATACACATTTTTGGCTTGTAGCTTCCTCTTAACCTTTAACTCTGTGGTTGTATACAGAAGAAGACCGTTTTATTTTTAACCTAACCAATATTTTTATTATTAAATATACAAACACACTACAATAATTTACAAATATAGATATTTCGAAGCTTATTGCGAAAAAAATATATTTTTTAACGAAAGTGCCCAACTTAATTGAGAAATTATTTCTCGTGTTTGAATTGGGGAGTATATACACAGACTTAGTCAAGTTCACCCTTGCAATCAACAACTTGGGATATAAACCAATAACGAGCGGCTATTAATATTAAAAAGTACATTTTAAGTTAAACTAATGCCATGATACTAATATTTCCAGACTTCAAATTTAGCAGTAAGTCGACTGCCCTATCATGGTCAACCTTGATTTTAAAGGAAGCCAAACTAGGCAGATTAAAGTTGGTGGCATAACACATTTATACGTTACAGGATGAAAATAACACAGAGAGTTCCATACACTACAATCGCAAGCTGTAAGCTAACAAACAAGTAGAACAAAGAGAAAGCGTAAGTAGAACAACATGGCTGGCTGTCCATTCCGGCCGACCCGGCCAGTTCCATTAAGGCGCGAGCCAAACGCACGTGCAAGTTCCCGGTCTCTCAACACCTCTGAAGTTGGGCTTGTTCGCAAGCCACTAGAGCTGCTCATTACTTATTCATTAGATAAGCTCCCTAACATTTGTACGTACAGATTTCTGCCGGCAAGATCGCTTTGTCTCCCTGATGATAATTGAGCCCCATGAGGTGGTGTGGGGTTATTAGAAAATCTTGAAAAAGACGACGTGTAATACGAGATATGGAACGCGCCGAACATTTTTTCTGTGATGTTTTCAGATAAGGAAGTATCAGGTTTTAGTAATTTAGTACATAGCTGTATATTTATGAAATAGTTTTCGTTTGATGTTTGAACACTAAGGGGTTGTCATCATATATAAATATAATATAACATGTTGAGATTGTTAAAAAATCAATACTGTTGTAAACGCCTTAGGTTTTTTCTTTAAGTTAAAAAAATTTGAGCGTTGAAGACAATACAAGTATTAGCGATTCTAAAATGAAAATTTTAAACAGTAAATTAGAAAAAGATACGGTACGCGTCAGAATCGCTAATATTGTCTTCAATTATTAAATATTACACTTTGATATTTTACTAATTAAGTTATTCCAAACGTTAAAAATTGTTCACCTAGTTTTAAGTCCCAAGTCAACCTAAATGATAAGTATTTTTGCACGAACCTACCTGCTAATCGCAGGTTTATTTCGGTTTTAGTATTTTAATGAACAAATCACTGATCCTTACTCTCAAATATTTTTTTAAGGACACTAACCAAATAAATGTATTGCGATAAACTTTCAAATAAAACTGTATTTCGAACCGTAGGCTAATATCTTCCAGACAAAAGGAATTAATAAAACATAACCCCTCAGGTTAAAATCAACCGCACACATTATGCATTGTACGAAAGTGAGTCGTTGACTAAAACCCTATACTACATAAAAACAAACTTCAATCATATTTACCGGGCTTAGTCAAAATATTCGATCAAATACGGAGTCTGTCCCAGGAAAAAAAGGTTCCAAGCTGACTTATAGACGATATTCAATCCCTGCATTTTGGCTTATTTGCGAACGAACCAATCAGGGTTGATGGCCCGGGCATTGTTCCTGACGTTTGATTTAGCTCTCCCGCCCATCGCGCCATCGCCCGCCCCCGCCCCCGCCCTCCGCTACCGCCCCAGAGAAACTCACCTGCCTCAAGAATAATATCGTCCGCCCACCGCATTTTATCCTTCTCGAGTAAAGAGCTGGAGAGGTTAGCTTCAAGAAGTATCATCGTATTGTATTGTTTCTGGCTTTATCATGAACGTATTATTAACAAATGTTAATATTTTTTTTAATAATATTATCTATCTATTAAAGTCACCTATTTTTTTTAAATTTTAGTTCTAAATATTTCTTCATTTATCTAGTTTTATACATAATCACCATTTCGGTCGCTGCATTTTTGTAAGTTCTGTGGCAATTCTTGTATACCGATATCATATAAGCTCTCCGCCAAGTAATTGAGGAAGCGTTGAATATCACCTTTGCCGTTGGCGTTTCTGGTCTTCTGCGAACATTCGAAGGACCAATATTGCGGACACTGTCCGATATTGCAAATTTTCTGTCAAAATCGTATGAATGCTGCTACGGGAAACCTCAGGAACCAAAATGAAGTGATCATTCAGAGTGATCCGCCGATCTAGTTTTAGTCGTAGTTTGCTCCACGGAGCGTTCCAGTTGCTTGTTTGGGAGTGGAGGAAGCAAAAACACAACAGTCTTGCCAACAGCCGCATGCAAAGTTTTCTGCGTTTGTGGGAACTTTGGAGAATTTACTTTAACTCATCGATGTTATTGTTTTACTAGCGTGGACCAGTGAAAAATCACGGGATAGTCTGAATCTTCACACAGTCAGTTCCAATTTTGAAAATTAAACTTATTAAAAAGCAGAGCATTTTTAAGTTCATTGAAACCGGATTGCACGCAGGACTAACTCACAGTCAGTTTATCAAATCAATTTTAATTTTTTTGTTTATATTACTCGGGGCCTATCTCATCATTGGGTTTCCTGTGTGTAGGGTATTTTAAGGAAAAGAGGGAGATGAAGTTCAGGGAAGGAAAAGGGTATAAATAAGTATGAATTTGGGGGTCAGTGTGTTCAAGAGTGACGGACGCATGAATCCATCCCTCCCACTGTAGTGCAAGGCGATGGGTCGTGAGACGCCGGATGGAGAGGTCAAAGGGTTTCCCTCAACCGGTTGGCAGACGCATCCGTCACCAAGACGCTGAACTCGGCTACCAAGTCAGCAAACGCTGTGAACAATTTGGGATGACCTACGGTAGAGGTTATCCAATAAATGTATCCCGTGGAGGCGGTATATTTACCCGCCTCCCAAATTGAAATTATAATGACAACATTTATGTGGGAGAGTGACTGGAAGAAAGTCTCTAGTTTTGTAAAAATATTAATATAAATTTAAAATTACATAAACTCGTATAGTATTGTAAGTAAAAGGGAAGATTATATAAGATATTTTTATAGAAGGATACTTTAGATTTGTAGAATTTTAGTGATTTAAGGCGATGCACTACGTCGTGTAACATTTTAAATTAAGCCACTATCGATAACAACCCTTACGTAGATGGCGATAAGGTTTAAATTCCCGCTTAACACCATCCGCCTGTTTTGATTTATGCAAGAAAAAAACATGGCCAAAAAGTGCCTTTTATTTTATTTTGTGGATGTTCAGGTATAAATATTTAATATTTTTTCGATCATTTTATAAATAACTTTATTTACCACATTATACAATAAAATCATAACCGAAAATGGGTACGTAAGAAGGAGATTTTGAACTTTAAAGCATTTTTCATAAGCCTATACATAATTTTTTTCTGGGCTTATAAAAAGACTTTTATAAAAAATACTCGATTATTTCAAAGGTCAAGATGTATTTTACTTGCAGTATTTAATTAAAGCATCTGAAACATTTCTAGACAACCAAATTTTAAAACCAAAAACACATGATTTTGCACTACGTATGGCATCGCCTTAACACGATTTCTAAAGTTCTTTCAGTTCAGTTTACTCTGTGCGTTCTGCGACCTATTTTCGAATAGTCGGAAAACCCTCGGCTTTTTCATTTCTACATTGCACGTATTCGTTTTGATATTATCTATGTTTGAATATCTAAGCGATTTTTGTTTGTATAGGCTATTTTATAAGTGGACTAAAACAATAGCATATGGACTTAACCCTCTAAGGCAATCGACTGTATTAAATATATTATCTATGTATAATCGAAAAACATCGATCTTCTTTTGAATTGGAAGTATAATATTATACAATATTGAAAGTCTAAAACCACAGACATAGGAATTAATAGACGAGAAGATAATGGCGAGGGGTAAAATCAACTGTTGAAGAACGAAGGGGGTTAAGCTGACTGTGATTCGTCAATAAATCAATCTGACAGTAAATAGGCATCTCGCATTATAATATCACCATTTAGTTCTTAAAAGTAAAATCTGCTTTTGAATGAATAGACATTTTTACATGGGAGCGCAAATTACTCGCCACGTTATGAACTAATTTGCGAAGTCCAAATTCGGCAAAGTAAATTTCTTCTGTTTGCAGAGTCGTAGTTAGTTTCAGAGTATTTAGTTAAGACACTTTTACAAATGTTTCATAATTTACTTACCCCAGTAAACAACGATGAGCACACTTGAGAATCACTACTTTTTTTTTTTTTTTTTTTTTTTGTAATTATTTTTTATTTTTAATAATATGTTTACATGGTACATAATTCATTTTACATCTTGGTTCTTTTTACTACTCTTCCATTGAAAGCATTTGCTTGTGTATGGAAGGGGAGTGTACATAAATGTTGTTGTTAGTTAGTACTTAAATAATTCATTGTACATAAATGTATGTTTGCTGTAGTATTTTTTTTTTTATAGTAGTGAAGGATAATATATTAATATAATAAATTTTAAAAAAGAAAGAAAGTTATGGAAAACTAAGGATATTTGTGAGCTTAATTAAGTGACAGTAGTTTTTTTTTCAGAATATTTTTAAAGTGTCTCTTGACAGAGAGCAGTATTTGGGTTTTATCATTAATGCTTCTGATTTCTTCTGGTAGACGATTGAAAAAGGTTCTTCCCTGGTAAGTATAATGATGTTGTGCAAAAGACGTATTTAGTTTTGGGCATAGAAAAACATGTCTAAGTCGCGTTCTGTTTTCATTTAAAAATTGATATTTATCTTTTTCTTTTATAATTTGGATTAGTGAGTTTTTAATATATAGGTCTTTTTTTTAATAACAGGCGTTCTGTTGGGTAGTCAAAGGGTTTTTTTAATATAATTTTAATAATCGTTCTTTGTATAATTTCAATTGGAAGAAGGTTACATTTATACGCGGATCCCCAACTAATAATAGCGTATTGTAAAGTGGATTGAACTAAGGCATAGTAAATTATATATAGATTTTTTATCGACAGAAAGTTTCTAATTCTTAAAAATATATATATTAATTTTCTAATTTTGTTTACTACTTGACATATTTGTTCCTTCCATTTCAGATTTTTATCAATAATTACTCCTAGATATTTAATTTTATTTGTTGTTTTTAGTACTGTACAGTTTGATTTGCAATAGTTTTGGCTGTGAATTTTAGTATTATTATGTATGACAATGTTAAAATTTTTAGGAGTATCATTTGTATGGATTGCAAATGGAATTACAAATGTCTTTTCATTATTAAGTGACAGTAAATTAGTGTCGAAAAAATTCTTGAGCGTGTTGATGTCTTCTGTGGCCTTTAACTCTACTTTTTCCCAAGTCTTATCACTTATTATTAATACTGTATCATCAGCGTATGACGTAATTTGACCATGTAAAGGTTGAAAAAAAATATCGTTTACATATATAGTAAATAGAATTGGTCCAAGCACTGTACCTTGGGGGATTCCAAAGCTTGTAATCTCTTGATCACTATTAACATGATTGATTTTTACTACTTGAGGACGGTTTTTTAAGTAGTCGGTGATCCATTTAATCGCGTTGCCTTTTATGCCGATATTATTCAATTTTTTTAATAGCTTCTCATGGGATATGCTATCAAATGCCTTTCTAAGGTCAATAAATATACCCGCACATTTTTTACTTTTATCTAATGATTCAGAAATGTATGAAGTTACGTTAGCAATAGCATCTTGTGTGCTGAGAGATTTTATAAAGCCAAACTGATTTTTGTGTAATATTTTATTATTATCTAGAAAATTTACCAATTGTTTTTTTACTATTTTTTCAAAGATCTTTCCTATATTAGAAATTAGACATATTGGGCGATAATTCGTTGCTTGATGTGGATCTCCAGATTTGTAAATAGGTGAGATTATTGTGGTTTTGTAGTTCATTGGAAAAATTCCAGTTGTTAAACTTAAGTTTATTAAATGAGTGATAGGTTTTATTAAGTGAGGTTTCATAGTTTTTAACATGTGTGTTGTAATAGAATCAAAACCGGGAGACGAACCTCCTTTCATATTTTCTATTATTTTCGAAATTTCACATTCTGTTGTTGTTTCAAACATTGAAAGTATATTACGTTTCTGTATATTTTTATTTTTATGGTTTTCTTGGTTTGAAGGCTTATGAATATTTTTCGCAAGATTTTTCCCAACATTTGCAAAGAACGAATTAAATATGTCTGCACATTGTTTAGGCTGTATATTGGCATCTATAATTTTTTTATCATGTTCAATGTACTTAATGTTTTGTGTTTTTTTTTGTATTTTCTATGGCGAAATTAACAGTTTTCCACATTTGTTTATGGTTATTTTCTGAAGATAATATTTTATTTTTAAAATATTCTTCTTTACTTTTTTTAATATAAGATGTTAATTTATTTTTATATTTTTTATAGAAAATATATGCTTTTTCATCTTGGGGATTTTTTAAAGTTATTTTGTAAAGTTTTTCTTTATTTCTGATAGATATAATAAGTCCTTTGGTAATCCAAGGCTTTAAACATCTTAATTTTGATTTTATGTGTGTTGTTATCTCAGTTGTCGAATTTTTAATGTGTTGTGACATAATATTTTCGAAGTTAGTTGAACAAATTTCAGTATTATCACTGTTTAAAACATTATTCCAATCCTCCTTTTTTAATTTTTCAGAGAGAATAGTCATATCTATTGTTGATTTTTTGGTTATTAAATTATGTTTTTTATGTTTAGTATTATTATTATACAGAAGTAAGCATGAGTGATGATCAGTTATGTTAGTTTTCCAAACAATTGATTTTATTTTGTGAAGATCTTTAATGTTTACATTTGTCCAAATGTGGTCTAAACAAGATGGAATATGTTCTTTTATTTCCCTAGTATTTTTATTTATGCAAGATATAAAATTTTGTTCAGTCATGCAATTGATGTATTCATTTTTGTTATTATTTTCTATTTTTTCATTAATATTAACGTTAAAATCTCCTACGACGAAGCAAAGTTTATTTTTTAATTTTAATAATATGTATTTGAGGTCATTTATAAACGTTATAATACTCGAGCCATGCGTTCTATAGATAGCTATTAGATAGTATATTGATTTGCCGAGTTTGAAATGTACTTCGATGCAGTTTACTAAGTGTATTGGATGTTCTATTATGTTAACAATACTAAATTTATTGCTTGCAAATATTATTATTCCCGAATTTTTATTGATGTCTACTTTGGTAGAAATATAGTTGTACTCAGGTAAGTGATAAGACGGTGATTCAGCGTTCGTAAATGTTTCGGATAACACTATAAAGTCCGGTTTTTTAATTAAATTATTTATTTTTAGAATTAATTCATCTAAATTTTTTTGAGCGCTACGGATGTTTATGTGCATAATAATTATATCATTGATGTTTTTAGAAATAATTTTGTTACACGAATCGGTACATATACATTCGTATTCTTGAATTTTAATATTTAACTCTAATTCGTTACTTAAGAAATCATCCATTTAATGCATTTTCGGTTGTATTTTACAAAATTATTTATAAGATTTTTATTCAATGTCGTAGTTAATTCTTTCTTTGGCTAATTTAAGCATGTAAGATCGGAACTTACATGTTTCGCTGTTTGTTCGGTGGTCTACTTCATTCATTTTACTGTTCAAGGAGTTTATTTCTTTCTTCTTGTTAGCTGAGTTGCAGTTAGCGCATTTGGGTGGCAGTTCCAGGGATTTACACTCGGAGATGGGATGATCTTCTGAACAGTGCTTGCATGTTGGTTTATTCATTCTATTGTAGCATTTTTGTGCTGTGTGTCCAAATCTTTGACAGTGGAAACATTGGGTAAGAGGACTGCAGTCTTCTACATAGATTCTCATGAATCCTAGATGAATTTTTTTTTTATTAATAAGATGTAGTCTCATTTCAGGATTTGTTTGTAGTATTAAGTTTTTGCTGTTAGTTTTTTTGTTGGTAATGATGGCCTTAACTTGTAATATTTCTTTGTCTTGGTATTTTTCACATATCATTTTGATGTCGTTGTTTTGTTCAATGATGTCTTCTAAGAATTCTTTTTCGGTATAGTCTTTGTCAAGACCTTTGAATATTACGCATGGATCCGTTTTCAGAAGTACCTCCGCTATTATGGTTTTGTCTACTTCATTTATCTTATCTTTTAATTTTTTTGCGTCTTCTTTTTCTGGGCATGTTATTATAAGGTTTTTTTTTGTTTTTTTAATTTCGCATACTCGAATTCCCAACTGCGATATTTTAATCTTTTGTATTTTCTCTTTTATTTTTTCAGTGTCTTCTTCTTTTAAGCTTTTAATTATTATGGGAAATCGTTTTTCTTGCGTTTGTGATATTAAGTTTTTTACTGCAGAAGAGTATGATAATGGGTATTTTTGTGCTTGGTTTTTTTCTTGAATATCACACTTTTCTTGTAATTTAGCTAATTCTATTGCCATGTGCGATATCATTTCCATGATGTTATTTATTTCTTTCATCATTTTTGATTTGGTTTCTTTAGTAAGTTTATTTTCTTCTATGATTGTATGTAAGTCACTTATGTTTTGTTTCGCCTTTGTTATGAAGGCATGCGGATCAACCGCTTCCTCCATTTTTCCAGGTTAAAAAAAATATATTTTCCGTAAATTTATGTATTTATATAATTTGTCTTGGATTGAAGGTGTTATTTTATTTATTCACCGCTTACGGCGCTCACTCGCGTCCAACACCGTTGGAGGTTTGGGCGACACTGATACACTGTGATACACTATACATTGTGATGTGATAGTATATGTTTCTAAAACTGATCCATATAATACGGTGTGAATAAGCTTAAAATAAAGTAAAATAATGCTTACTTATGGAATGTAATACGACAATTGGGTTTATTCTCTTTTTCACGTCTATTTTTACAAGTTTTCATATCACAAGTCAACATTTTGCCGTGTTATTTCGTAAAATGAACCGATGATGCCTCGACCATAGTTCGCACAAGAATGATGACGTCACGTTTTCAAATTTCACTTGAAGCCATACGCGAGCACAGCCGGCTCCAATGGAACCGGTATGGGGAGTGGGGATAATACGCTTTTAATCACTTAGGGCAGGTCTACTAATATTCATATGTCTATGTCTAAAACTCAATTTTTTGACTAGGAAAGAAAATAATTTATTATTAACAAGCATTTTGTTGATCTGTTTGCAAATCTGAAAAAGTACAGATTTTTTTAATGTTTCTTTGATGCAATATAATAAAGAAAAGATACATTTCGCGTTAGAATTATTCTAAAAGTAGGCAAAGCCAGTTTTTTCATCAAATTTCGTTTGTTAAATTAAATTATTCTTATGCTGCGTATTCATTTGCGAGCCGAACCTCGAGGCTCGGCTCGCGATTCGGCTCGGAAATGTATTCGCGCCATTAGTTACTATGAATTAATAAACTACCTAAATCATTCTTAACAAAATAATGTTATTTTTAAGATAATCTCGATAGAAAAAAATCGCAAAGTATGCCATGAAAATTATTTAAAACACACCCGGTTCTCTTATTTAACATGTTATTGTTATGATAAAAATCATAACTATAACATCAAAAGTATCATCTCAAATAAATGATGCCCTATTAAATGTTTTCGCTTTTGCCTATTAATTATAATTGTTTTTTTTATGTTAGCGCGCTCTCTCTTTCATTCGTATTTACACATACCCCTTTCAAAGCATATTATATTTCTTTTTCAGGTACACGGACTTACTGATATAAACTATTGTTCATTTGTCACAAATCTAGTGAAATATTAGTTTTCCCGTTAAAAACGGGACTGGAGGCCTTTCAAATGATTCAAGCTTCAGTTAAGCACGAATGTTATGAGAAAGTCGGAACAAATGTTCTTCAAAATAATAATAATTTCACATCTCGTCCATAATATTTATTCGGATTTATGCGTGAACACGTGATCAGATATATTCTGAATGACTAATAGTTTAATTAGGAAACTGTCAAGCAGCCACATCTTTATCAGTATCTTGATAATAAAAATCGTACTCATTTTTATCAGTGTATTTAACACTGGAATTATCAAGGAATATTAAAAATGTTTCTCATGGAAATGAATTATTTCCAAAGTCATGTCCTTGTGTCTTACTTACCAAAGAAATCGTCAGGTCACAAAAAAATGATAGTTTAAATATCTACCTTTACCGAATTCTAATCAAACAAAAAAAAACTTACTTTTACCCTTTTGTAAAAAGTTAAAAAGATAAATATGTAATATTTTAATTTATTTTTCAAATATTTTGATATTTGACCGAATTCGAAATATGTGGTCCAATGTTTTATTCAATCATTTTTATTCCCTGAACTTTCCAGGTGTCCGCCACCCTCCTCATATTGGACACATAGAACTAATAAAACTTTTTTAACCCAATGAAAATGTCAACACAAGTTTATTGGCCATATACCATTGAATCAAACATACATTTGCCCCTTATGTTGAAGTTATATTTTTATATTAGGTCTTATATATTTGGGATGTTGATATATTGGGAAGGGTGACCGGATAAATCATCACAATGATAATTCATGACATCTTTAAAAAGTTAATATAAAGTCATGGAAAGTGATGAAACAAAAACTTTATTAACTGGCTTAAGTAGATTAGGTTAGGTTAGGTTAAAAAAATTGCATCTTTATTAATAACTTTATATCACTTTTTAAAAGTGTGTTGAATTGTCGCTGTGTTGAGTTATCATGGAACCATTGGGAAGATGTAGAAAATGGTGTTTATTAATACCTTTGTCGAATGTTCTTCTCAATATAAAATTACATTCAATAACTTAAATAAACATTGCAACAACAATTCCATCAGCATTAAAATGCAATATATATGTAGATCTCTCAAGTTTGTGATGAGAAATAATTAGATATTTTCAGTATTGGTTTCCTCCACATGAAACCCGCACAACGCGCCGAGCCGATGGGAAGGATGATGGAAGGAAGATGAACACACTTTTAATTTTGCTCGTTTGCTAGTTGGGTGCGGCTTAGTGAGTTGTGCGGGCTTTGTGAGAACGGAACATTGGCATCTTCAAATGTGATTGATATTTTTTTGGACACATTAAATAATAATGTAAGAAAGTTTTTAAGTAGGTAACCGTTTTGTTGTACGTTCAATAAAATCATACAGCCTTACTAATCAAAAACCCTTTTCAGCCGTTAAACGGTGTTTTAGTTGAACTTTGAATAAAGACTGTAAGATTTATATTTCGGACTCTTACTAATAAAACTGTTTTTGACTGGCTGCAAAAGAGCTGGCAACGTTGCATTTTGGCGGCGTGACACGAGGTTACAGTCCTTAAAAAGTTCGGTTATTTCAGACAAATTATTTTTAAGTGAAAACTCCTTGAAGTTAAATTTTTTTAAATAAAATAAATGCCCTATGCTCGTGTAGTTGTGTAGACAAATATAAACACAAGTGATAATCGTTTATATAGCGCTAACAATGAATAAAAAAAATGTTTTTTTGGTCCGGGAATTATTATTATATTATTTTATTTTATAAACGATATAAAAAAGTGTGGTGTCAGTTTTCGTGCATATTCGCTAAATACATACATTCGTTTTTCAAAACTTTGTATTCTGTACAATTTAAATGTCATGTATTTTTTCCACTTTTTTTCGTGTTTGTAATTAAAATATTCCAATTCATAAATATTAAAGTATAATTCAAATACAAAAATCTTAAAAATATTTTTATCTAGTTATAAAAAATGATATTTGTTTTCACGATGTTTTCAAAAAGATAAAATATATGGCACATTTAATATGCATTTAAAATAATCCGTAATTTCAAGTTATTACAACGAATAAACTACCCTTTTCCGGTGTATAATTAATGTGTTTAGACATTTTTTGCGCATTAGTAAGGTTTTCACATACATGGTGTTTTATCAGTTATATAAAATACAATTATACATCTTCTCAATGAGTTGATGTATAGGCTGTTCATATATACGTGTATATTTTTCTTCCTAGCTCCTAAAATGTTTAACCTCATCCCTGAAAACCTAACAACCGTGAGTCAACCCCATTCCTTTAAAAAACAAATTACGAAATGGATCCTTACACACGGAATACATTACAACTACAATACCCATTCATTCAACACTCTATCAATTTAATCACCTTTCAGACAAAACAAAATATATCCTTATTCCCTATCTTAGCGGTATAGTATGTACATAATTAATTAGTGCGATCTATTTACAAATATTTTCTAATAATTCTCTAACTTCTCCATCCTCTTCTTGCAACCCAAACTAGCTTTACATCATTTTTATTATTTTTATATTATAGTAATGTATAGATTCCATGTCCGCAAACTGTAAAATTCACCCGCCATAACACAGGGTCATCCCTAGCATGGAGGGAGAAATATCACAAAAAACCACATGTACTCTCTAAATCATGTATCAATAAAATAAATATTGATTAGCTCTGACCAACACAAGTTATCACTGGACCTATTTACACCATTGTTTGATAATTTGAAGCCATGGCACAGTTCGTATTTCATTTTAGGTATAAATAAATCACGATAATACCTTTGGCCGTGAAAAAATTATACCTTTATTTTATATGTATATTCAACTTACATAATGTGAAGGTTACAAAAGAACGAAAAATTACCCAATTTTAATTATTGAAATGGCGTTAAAGCAAAATCAAAATATTAGAAAAACATACAGGAAGGAAAAAAAAGAGGTTGTAAAGATTCGAATTCGTCTATATGGAAGGAAGAATCTTTTGGTTGTGCTGCTGAAACTATCATCATTATGCTTTGCTTACTTTGTAGTACTGTCATACATTTTAACTTAATTCTATTTTATTTCTATTTTAACCATGTCTAAATTATTAATCCTTCTTTTTTTTATAAATATATAAATTTAACACTACCTATTCAGTCAATAACCTTGCACAAACTTATTTGTATTGCACATTTCTATCACCTTCCCCAGAAAAAGTTGCACCTAGTGAGATAGGCAGTATAAAATTATCAATTAAATTATGAAGAAAATTAACTATGATACCTGGTAACTTATTTTCTTTAAACTAACACGAACTAAACTAACCGAAGTAGAACCGGTCATTTATGATTAGCTCTATTAATAAAGATTTGTTTTGTTTTGTGATGTAGGTGGCAGTAGGTAAGGAGTAGGTACGGCTATTGCTTGGATTAAGTTAGTACGGTAATTTTACAGTTGGGATATATCTTGGGTTTTGGTCGAGTAATTAACTTGAGTTCAATTTTGAATATTATAATTATTATATTTTGACATGTAATAGTTTGCGATTTTTCTTTTTCTAGGTATAGTGAGGTGTAAGTAGGTGTAAATGTACATATTACATAATATTTCAACCTAGCAAACCGCCACTGTTGATTATACCTCGTTTACGTAATGTCTGATTTTAATGTAACTTATCCTCTAGAACACATTCGGAGTGTTTCACAATATAAACGGTAATCACATTCACTCCAACAAAACTGAGTACGCAATCAAAATTCATAAACCAATTAACCCAGAGGACAAAATCAAACAAAATCTAATATCCCTAAAATGAGCATCCAAAATTGCCGTTAGATATTTTATATCTGGGTCACGGTGAATAATTGAGAGGCACGGTGTTATATTCGATTTTTGTAGTATAAATTAAGAGTTAACGTTAAGTTGAAGAGAAAAATATAAAACATGTACTATAATGCCAGTGGAGCCGGTAACTCAGTAAAAATTGCCAAAGTTGCCTCTAAAATCATGGATAAGTAGTAAATAAATAAAGTAGGACATATCCGTACTAAATATTTTCTACATTTTCGATTTGTTCTATTCTCAGTTTACTGAACAAGTTCTTTAATTAATTTGTGTTATTTCACAATTTATTTACATAATATAGTATATTTGCGGCACGTTCTGGGGTGGAAGATACTCTGAGTATTGGCTTGGTGTAAGACCACCATTCAGAATTCAAACGTTACGTCCCTACCTTCCTCTCCCCCATCTCCTTCCCCTCCACACTGCCTTCAGCATCAGAATAAAATCCAATTGGTGATGTCGTAGTCTCACTGTCTCCATTCGAATGGGATCAATTGGGACTCCTAATAAAAAAAATGTAAAGTTTTTTTTTCCTTTGAAGACATAAAATCTACAAATTAACGCATCACCGCATCATCTTCTCTTTACTTCATCATGGCAAAATACCGGCTGTTTTTTATCGGTAAAAATGAAAACGTGTTACGATGTTTTCACGCTTTACTTTCTTTTAAATACAATTATCACCTTTATCAGGTTGGAGAGGAAAACAAAACCACTTTAAAATCGCTTTACGTCAGTTTTGCAATTACCGAAGCATTTGCGATGGAAGCGGCCATGGCGCCGCCTAGCTGTAAACTTTTAAATTAAAAATTAAAAATGCAAAATGGTTGCAAAATAAATAAATATCCAACCACTCCTTCCGGCTTATCGTTGGGGCTTCCACATTTAAAAATAAATAGGTGGTAATAAACGAGGATTACGCATAGGATGTAGCTGGGGAAATATAAATAAAAAACAAGCGAAAATACAAAAGCAGTTGAGGTAAGTAAGCATATAAATGAAGGGGGCATTAGCCGCAAGAAATAAAATTATATCATTCTAAAGATGCTTGTCTGAGTCAAGTCCGTAGACAATATGAGTATGCAACGAAATAGCAAAATCAAACAATAGAGGATTTTATAATACGTTGTACGTAAGTATTTTATGTCTTTGTTGTTATTTTAATTTTATTTTTCCTTAAAATAAATCTTTGAAATATGATTCATCATTCAT
This sequence comes from Hesperophylax consimilis, assembly GCF_061612785.1. Lineage (NCBI taxonomy): Eukaryota > Metazoa > Arthropoda > Insecta > Trichoptera > Limnephilidae > Hesperophylax > Hesperophylax consimilis. Next base: position 26,621,723 of record NC_142840.1, read on the forward strand.
TAAATTATTTTAGTTTTATTTTTGGTTTTCTGTGCTGATGTAGGTTTAGTTATTTCTGCGTGAATTTTTCACGTTCGACTTGAAAATATGTCAGCATAAAAATTGAATTCATTTTTCGGAAGAATAATTCAAAGTAGGTGCAGAAATTATTTTGTTTATTTAATTAATTTTTGATTTTGTTTCTTCTTGTCCCCCTTGGAGATGTTCTTCTGGGCCTTGCCCGACTTCTTGGCTGCTTTTCCACTTGTCTTGGGTGGCATCTTGCTTGCTGCTCGTCAATTTTTCGACAATTCTCTATGAAACGACAATTAGCCATTATTGGCGTTAACAGATTTTGTATTTGAAATGTGTATTTTTTTATTAATTTTTTTAAAATTTATTCTTTTGTGTTTAATTCGTAGAACTCCATTTAATTTTTATTTTTTAACCCCCACATAATATGAAATCTATTGTCACAATTATTTTATAAGTAAATCGGTTTAACCGGTATGTAATTAATTATTTTTGGGGTAAAATAGAATCATATAAATAAGTCGTCTAAACATAATTAAAACCACAGTTTGAAAATGGCCTTGAATGACGAAACCAGCTTAACAATAGCAAAAACCAAAAAACATACTTGCAGAACCTTAATAATTATGTGTATTTTTTGTTTAAATGTTTAACGGATTTTGAGATTTGTCAGGTTTACTATATTTATACTTATACGGATATGAGGTGTTGAGCCACCCCACCACATCAATAAATTGTAATAATACATAACATTTGTATTAATACAAAACCTTTTGAAGCAATACAAAGAAAACGATTTGGAACAGAAAATATGTTTTATGAGGTAGCGGGACATTTAACGTTTTTTTTGGACATCTGCGGTGCATCTTGTATGAGGTACTCAACACTCACTCAAAAGGTAAATTTCTGTTTGTCTTCCTTAATATAAAATTTCAACATAAATATTATTATATTTTAAAAGAAATTGACAGTTCAGCTTCACAAATCTTACAATTATAATATCCCGTGATTTTAAAAATACTTTTTTTTAAAAATTTTTCATAACTGCGTCGTGGATTTTTTTGTAAATTACACCACTCTTCTGCTTTGTGTATTCTCGTTAGATTAGGTTAGGTTAGGTTACAGTATTATCAGCAGCCAACTCCTTGGTAATAAGGCCCGGTATAGAATTTCTGCGCTGCGACCAAACCACTTATGGAGGTTCCTCAGAATCCCCAGCCAAGAAATTTTCGCCTTGAGCAAGCACTTCATTCAACATTAGTTTTTCACCATATTATGTACATATTTAATTCTTAATGTTTCGCATTATTTGTTCAAATGATGGTACCTTGTTATAGTGCTGACTGCTGAAGACGCCTCGGTAATTGGAATTTATTTTCTTGGACTTCTATATTAGTTTGTTTGAGATATAATCAACTTGTTAAGATATAACCAGAACTTAAAGTTATTTTCTCTTGCTTTTGTAAAGAAAAATTGTACGATATCAAATAAATTATTATTTCAGAAAAAATATATTTAAACTTTTTTCATATATTTAATAAATTATGAATTTATTATTACTTAATTTTTTGAATGTAAAACGGCTCAAGAGTCTCAACTGCTCCTAACCGTCTGGAGCCAGTGAGACTATGGCATCCCCAATTGGGCTATGTTGTGAGGCTAAAGGTAGTGGAGAGGGGAAGGAGATGGGAAAAGTAAAGGTAGAAAAGTAGCTGTATATTCAGATTTGGTCAAAAACACGGCCAAAGCCAATTCAAGCAACGTTTCAATTCTGAATTGTAGTCTTACACTAGGGCAATACTGAGATATCTTTTACTCTGGAACGTATCGAAAATATACACGAGTAATTTGTGAAAGAACACAAATTAATAAAATAAAATTTACTTTCGACCTCCTGCTTGCTGGTCTTACTGTCTGGTCTTACCCCTTGATCACGGAGGCCTTCAATATATCCATGCTACCAAATTTTAATAATATGTTAATGAGCTACTCAGCACGGGAGATCCCAGTAAGGATATTAATATCTCGACTTGCCACAAAAAAAGGAAGATAATAACATGTATAAAATATATGCCACGTGGCACACTTTTCATCTGAATCTAAGCCATCTTGCAATTAGTATGAATTAACTGGCAGAAATTAGATAAATAAAGCAATTCAAACACTTGTGTGTAATTAAAATCATAAAACAAAGCACAAACCTAATTTAAAGCATCAACTTAAGAATGCTTCAAATGTTAAAATTTAGCTTCCACTTCATAATAATAAATTTGTTCTTAAATATTTCACATTGTCTTACTCTATCCACTCAATAAAATAGACTCGGATGGTAGGATAAATATATTTTTCCCACGAAAGATAAAATAATAAAGCAAATCCCACTTCGAATTGATAAGAAGTGTTTATTCGATATGAATAAAAATTACGAGACGTTCGGAACACCGAAGGCAAACTTCGGAAAATCAGAAATAAGTGCTTTCCGAAAAGGTGTCGGGCTTTTAAGCAGAAAAGAGTAAGGAATTGCAAAAAATACGCTACCATTTAATGAAAATCGCGATTTACTTTGAGGGCGACTCGAGTGGATTTAAATTGAGCTCAATAAGGAAATTTCATGCTTGTTTTATTGAATGCTGGTTTTCGCATTTCATTATTTATTACTTTTCTTATCAAACACTTTTATATTTTCTTACTCTTTTAGCTTTGTGTTTTGTATGACATTTTGGAGATAGTGTAAATGAAGTAGGTATTGATTAAGGTTCTTTATTACATAAATTCCGACACGGTACCAGCAAAAGGTCAGATGGACCCAGGTAATTTAGTTTAAATTTTAATCAATGGATTTGTAAATTCCTTTAAGGTAACTTCTTAGATTATTTATATTTCACCGGACATGAAAATTGTTTTAAAACATTGCATTTTGTAATTAAAGATCCATTGTAGAGATGTAGTAAAATTTGGGGATGTTCAATTTTGTTTATAGTTCTAAAGCTGACATTAAATCTACATTAAATATAGACTGCCAAATGATATTTCGTTTATTGTGCTGGCTGCCACAATCAAAACACACCCACTCGAGAGATTATATTAATTTATATATAAATTTACTAAATTATTTAGTTCATACCATTCCTCCAAATATTAATATGAATGAAAATACATGAATCTGATTACTGTGGTTTAAAGCTAATGAATCCACCTAAATTTCACTGTTTATCACAAATTTTTAAGTTTAATAAATTTGGCAAAAATCATTGGAGTGAATACTTAATGTAAAAAAAATAACAAGTCATTTAAGAGCCGTAAAACTTTTGTAAACATAATATTACCATTGTCACCTCTCTTCAGTGTGAAATGCTACGCGCTTTTATCTCGCGTATAAAATCAAATAACGTTGTTTAATCAAATTTGACGCCGCGTCTCGCGTACGTCGTCGGGTTATGAGTGTACGGCATTACGTAGCGTTGACGAGAAGACAAATCTTTTAATGTGAGTAAGAAATAATAGAATAATACAACTCATTATTTATTAGTGAGTGAGAAGTGAATTAGTGAATTCAGACAGAAAGGGGAATGTTGTGATTATGTTTTGATTTAGGAAGTTTTAGGGCATGCGTAGTGCGTAGTATTGAAATTGTTTTTAAATATAGCTCGTTAATTTTCAATATATAGAATTTCTACTAGTACCTATGGGGTTCAATTATAAATTGCTTATTTAACTTAAATATTATTCTATCGACCTTATGTAACATATACAGCTTAACTACCATAAAATATACAAAAAATTATATTCTTACGATAATTGCCAAAGATAATATTCAGTGGCGTAGACAGGGTTTTTAATTGGGGTAGGCAGTGTGAAAATATTTCAATATATGACATACATTAAACGAATAAGTGGTAAGCTGTTTTTTAACTTATTTATTTGTTAAGTGTATGGAAGAAAGTCAACTACTTCATGTACTAATTAATAGAGGTAGGTACCAACAGATGTCACTAAATTTGGTCTCACATGCACTGCCTAAACACAAACAAAAAAACTTTGCACAAATGCGTATTCATTTGAATTCATAGGCAGCTCACAGCACTTATGTACAATGTACATTCGATGCTGCGTAGTATGCAAACATTGAATAATCTTTTACGACGTTGGCGACCCTTGAGTACTCATAGTTAATGCTAATATCGCGTATTTACAAGACCGTCGGTGGGGCGCGCGCGTAGCTGCAATTCGCAGCGGAACTTCGCGCGTATTTTTAAAAGTGTTGATTGAATTTTTGCAATTATTGAATGAATTTTAATATTATTTATATTTTTATGCTACGCGAATACGGTAGGGAAGGCAGTGATAATATGCCTATATGGAATGCACATCATTGAACTGACATTTACAGATTCTCCTTCAGCAGGCGTCGGGTTAATTTTTAAATGAGATAATGAACTGGTCTACTAATTTTCTTCCTGTTCATTAAACGAAAACTGGTGTGGTTTTAGACCTTTAAATTGGCCTATATTCTTAAACTGTACCACCATCAAGACACACGAAATTTAATAAACGACTCGCTATAGATAATCTCACAAAGCACTTACATTTTTTTCGAACAGAATAAAAAACGTTATTGAGAATCGAAGAACAGATAATGCCTATTGACTGGTTTGTTTTGCTTTGATTCCATGAATACAATGTACTGACAACAACGGAAGGTAAAAGAATGTCTGAAAAAGAAGTCACGGTGGTATGGGCCACTACTGATTTAAAGCTCCCTTAGAGCCCCGGGGATGCAGGGAGCAAAGAGCAATGTGGGGCTAGACGTCGCGACGCCGCACCAATGGCTGACTGGATGGGCCCCTTCTCAGACACCCAAGTCACGGCCGAGCCCCGGCGCGTAAGGCGTCCCCGCGCTTAAATATAAATAAACCCCGGGCAATCTTTAAGGTCGTTGAAAAATAAAGGCAGGAAATATGCTACCGGGATAGAAATACGGCAATCGGAAAAATGTCTCTGTCAAATGTTCACGCTCCAAGCACCACCGGAGGTTGATTCGCGGAAAATCGAATAACGTAAACAAATTCCATTCTTTCGCGCTCATCTGTAGTAGTAATGTCAATATTTGAAGTAGATGAGGGCACCATGAGACTTTATTAGCCTGCGCCGCTATATGTTTTGAGACGGGATTATTTATCAATCTGTACGGAGAAAAATGATCCTGTTAAGATAGTAACAGCATTCGAACTTCCCGATAAAAAAATAGTCATTTGGAATATTTCGAGAACATATGTTCTTCTCCTAATACATATCACGATGGAATGGTAGAATATAAGTATGTCAGTATTTGTATGAACACGTGTTCCGTCGTCCTTGCAAAACATTTGCTTTTAACATTTGACATTTAACATTTTCACTCTTAACATTTGCTTTAAATTTAAAAAAAATAGTCATCTAGAATATACCGTTGGCGTATGAACCGGTGTACCCCCTAAATTTTACCGTTTGAGAATTAAATTTGTAGTCTCGTGCAAAACAAAAATATGAATGGCATACGTATTTAAAAAAAGTGATCAAAATATGAGTAGGCTTGATGAATTATTAAATGAAAAAATAAATTATATACAACATTAATTTCGTTTTTTCCTTCTTTCAATTAAAAAAGGTTAATTTAAGGCTATTTGCTGTAAATCTAAATGTTCATTCCTTGCAGATGGCTTTGTGTAAAGTAGCATTCACAATTTACTATTGATGTTATTTTATATTATATTTGAAATCATAGTTATTCAGGTGATTGAAATAATTCATATGGTTTAAAAAATGCATTTGATTTAAAATATCTCTTCGTTAACAAAACAGCTCATAAACGTAATCACAACCAAATTCTTTTTTAATATAATAAAACCTCTTTTAATACAATAAACCTTTTTTTTAATATAATAAAACCGATATTCCTAAGTTGAGCCCGATTACGAAAATAATATCTTTTCAATTGGCCGGAGATATTTTATCAAGTACAGCTTCGTAAAAAGTGTGCATATCCGATCTCTCCCCTGTCTATGAAATGATTTACACCCTATGAAATCCTTAAGACGGAATTCCCTTTTCTATCTAGGTTCCCCCAACACCTAACAACTGTTATACCCCCTCTTACCCTTTCTAGAAAGCTTCAAGGACATCTTATCTTACCTAGCATTTCCAGCGAGTTCCCTTTACAGAACCAATCAAATGTAAATTAATGTTTTGTTTCTAATAAAGATACTCAGATTTGTTTCGTTTAAAATGATTACAATTTTTAATTGCTCTTTCAATTTTTGTTCAGTTTTATTTATAATAATGTTCAATTTATTTTGTGCTGTAGGTAATAGATTTTTGCCTATGTACTATAAATCTGTCACACAGAGAGATATCAAATTTAGATGTCTTTGGCCACACAGGATTGGGTTTGTGCCGTAAAACGGGATAAAATAGTGTTATTAAAAAGTGAAAACAAAACGTTTTAATTGTAATGAATAGTATGCTTACTTAAATAAAATTATTTCTAATATTAAAATTACTACCCGATTTTCAACATAATTTTTTCGAATATTTTTTCACAGAACACTCAATATTTTTGTGAACACTTTTTTTTTGTTAATATTTTTTTATTGATACATTTACACCAAAACCATTTTTAATTAATCAATTACCATTTTTTAGAAAACATTATTTGGCAGAGTGAGCCTCACTGGGTGCAAAACCGTACTGAGGCCCCATTTTACGATTTTATAACACAATATGCATGTAAATAAAAAGGACTTAATTTAAACGTACTTAATGAAGTAATGAAAAAATAATAATCCAGGCAGTAATAAAACTGCAGTAATAATCGTTGATACGGTTGTGTATAATATGTGTACCACTTAGTATATTTTTGATTCTATATGGATCTCCCTTTTTGCTTTAATCAGTATTTTAATAAAGTTTGCCTCATTTTTTGTATCGAATGTAACATTGTTGAATGATTTCATTGCCTGGTATCTTTTGAGAAATATGAAATAAATCTTAATGCTTGATTTTTTTTTGAATGGTTTCATTGCTTCGTATTTGTTGAGAAATATGAAATAAACCTTAAGTCTAGTCTAGACGAGTTAATTGAATATTTTAAAACTTCATGCATCATATGAATCACACTGCAAGGTAAAAATAATAAACTGACATAAAAATGTCCATTGCCACTAGCGAGTTATTTTGAGAGGACCATCCATAGATTTTCTCTTTTGTATTTAAAATAGTAGGAATTTATAATTTCGTTGTAATACAGGGTTTTCAAATAAGAGGTGTTATTTTAATATTTCATCGTAAAAGATCAATGGTTTCGTTGCTTGTGTGGCACGTAGCGCCGTTTTGTTGAAATAAAACGTTGTCCAGATCAATACCATCCAATTCCGGCCATAAAAATAGCGCAATCCATTCACCGTAACTGTTGCTCCTGCCTCATTTTCAAAAAAGTCAGGTCCAATGGCTCCGCCGGACCATAAACCGCACCAAACAGTCAAACGTTGAGGATAGAAAGGCTTTTCAACAATAATTCTTGGGTTTTCCGAGCCCCATATGCGATAATTTTGCTTGTTGACGAAGCCACCGAGGTGGAAATGGGCCTCATCACTCAAGATGATTTGCATTTGATTCACTCAACTGAATTTTAATAATTTCAATGCGTTTTTGAAGCGTGTATCGTTCCATTATTAATTGCGTAGTTTCTACTTGGCAAATGTCAAAAAATGACAGCTTCAAAAGTAACATCTACCGAAATAGCGGCCTATTCAAAATAACACCTTTTATTGGAAAATCCTGTATATAATCATTGAAGACAATATCAACGGCTTTCAAACGAAAGATGTGAAAAGACAGAAAGAAAATTATTTAGTTGCAAGTAGTATATAATCGTTCTTATCTGTTCTGTTTCTCATTTTTCCTTTGGCAGGTGTTAATATTGTCATGAATGATTAAATATTACAATTTGGGGTTTTACAAATTATTTTATTCCACAATAAAAAAAGTTCTCTGTTACTATAAATTGAGAATGAATCTAATCTCTTCAATCTAACTTTGAAATAAAGACATTTTCTAACGATTATCTATTTACTGTCAGGTAAAATACGGGATATAAAGCATTCAAAAGCAAAATGTTAAATTAAACAAAATTGGTAAAATCCATTATGTCCCAATTAAACATTTATACAAAGCAGGTTTGTTCTCGCAGCACATGAATACGTTACGATATGTTTCCAACCAAAGGCTGTAAGTTCAAGAGTTATAGGCCAGAAAGTTGATAATGTTTCAGGCATTTCCAGGTTTTCTGTATTCATATTCCTTATAATCTTTGCCATAAATCATCAAAACGGGAAAACTTTCGGCTAGAAATTAACATCGGGAATCCGAAGATTTCCGCAAAAAAATATCTTCAAAGTTATTAAACGAGGAAAGTTAATAGCGATCTATGTAATAAATACCTTGTAGTGTAAGTATAATTATGTTCAGGAAAACACCAAATTTCTAAATTCATTTTCCATCGAGATCAAGCTTGCCGAATAGTTTTCAAGGAATTCTTTATAATACTATTTCATACTAACGAAGAATACGATATGATGTTAAAGTTATCTAACCCGTTGGATGCCGTAATATTCACGATAAATTAATTCAGAAAACCGTATTTTTAATTCTTACCTTACAGAATTTGAACACTCTTTCTACGAACTGTATTTTCAATTTGGGAGGCGGGTATGCGTACCACCGTCCCGGGAACCATTGATTGGATAAACAAAACCTCTTCCATAGGTCACCATAAGTGTTCTCTACATTTAGTACACATGTTCATGTTGTGAGGTTTGTTCAGATCTTGGCGGTGGATGCATCTACCCACCAGCTGCGGGGTGGGCCGGATTGGGAGAGGCCGGTTGAATTAGACCCTTTGTCCTCTCTAGCCGGACTCTCTCGATCCATCGCATTGCACAACAGTTCGAGGAAAGGATTTATACCTCCGTCTCAACTGGATACACAGAGCCCAAGTTTCCAACCCATTCCTCATACCCTTTTCTTTCCAAGAACTTCCTCTCCTTCCTTTCCTTAAAATCATTTTTAGGGATGCTGTGTAAAGCTTTTATAATTTAGTGTGTACAAACCTATTTATTAAATATTGGATTTCACATACCATCTGAACAAGTAATGATATATTTAATCAATCAATTAACATTATACACTTGGATACAGTTTTTTATGAATTACGTTATTATTTTGTACGTTACTTTTACAATTTAAAAACTGGCTGCCTTTTTTCTTTCGGAGTTATACCTATTTTACACGTATCGTTTTCTTTTTTAATGTTGTGTCACAAATTAAATCAAGTAAAATGTAAAAATTCATAACAATTAATAATTGAAAAAATAAAAATGAAAAAATATATTTTATTGAGGTTCTATTTCATCTTCATATAGTTATAGAATTTTTTTTTAATTTTATTTATTACTTGTAAATTATTTAACAATATAAATGATAACAATATGCAGACTTAAATATATAATTTTTTCGTTATTATTCTACTACTCCATAAGTTGAGCTCCAGGAGCTCTTGTTTATGGGAGGAGTATTTACCTTTAGTTCTAATGAATTTTTAAACAATAATCAAAAACTTTTGATATAAATACAAACATAATATTAACATAGGTACACAAATTAGAAAAGTGTGTTTTTAAAGATAATTAAAATAATATATCTTTTTACAGATTAAGTAAGCGTGAGGAAATTAAGGGTACAATATATCAGGTAAACAAATTAGAAAAAAAGTTTTTTAAAGACAATTAAATTAATTTATATATTTTTTACAGATTGAGTAAGAGTAAGAAAATTAGGGGCACAATTTTAGGGACTTAATTAACTTTTTGAATTGTTCATAATTCACAGTTTCGGTTACACCAATTTTATTTTTGGACAATAATATATTATACCATCTCACACTTAAATACGAATAGTGGTGCTGAGCCGTGGTCGTTCTAAGCATATGAATGGCTACTAAGCCATTAGTTTTGAATCTATTGCTTATGCTATCTGAGGGATGAATTTTATAAATAAAATATTCTTTATAAATTTGATATAAGGCGATTCTCTTATACAATTCTGTGATAGATGGTACATTAAATTCCCGAAATATCTCTAAAGTGGGGGAGTCATATGGTTTTAATTACTTTATCATAACACTATATTATTTCTTATTCAAAATTTATAAACTACCGAAAAACCATCATTGTGTTTTAACTTGTGATTACAAAGCGCCTTTCTATTTAATTTTCTAAGCTATTTTTTGCTAAAAATTCGCCAAACGAAAAAAACACGTCGTTTTTGTTTTTTTAGGAAAACCCGCGCTTATTTAGAGAGGAAATAAAGCAGAATTCATATACTGAATTAAATTAAAATCATTGAATATATTAATAAAAAGGTATTTCGCATCTCATTTCATTTAACAAATCAATCATTTTTATATGAATACCGCACAAGAATCTCAACTGCTCCCAACCGTCTAGAGCCAGTGAGACTATGGCATCCTGAATTGGGGTATGTTTTGAGGCTGAAGGTACTGAAAAAGGGAAAGAGATGGAAAAGAGGAAGGTGAGTGCTATGAGCTAAAGCTATATCAAGCAACTTTTCAATTCTGAATGGTGGTCTTACACCAGGGAATGTACCGCAAGTATATCATAAATGTATTAGTTTAATTAAATCAATTGTGAAATAACCCCAATTAATCATCAAAAAACATCACTTGCGCATGCCGGGATTTGAACCCGTGACCTTCGGCTTGCTATACGAGAGTCTTACCCCTCGACCACGGAGGCCATCATTACGCCTTCTGAAAGTTTTCCACTTAATTTTACCGAGTAACTAAGTAATTAATTTTTAGTTTAAATATCAATTACAAAGGTATTTGACTAAAGTCAGTCTTACTTACGTTGTCTGGGTACTAATAAAACGCCCCTTATCAACTAAAGGTACTATTCGATATTTAGTTTCTGGGTATAATACTTAATTGGATTCTGTAATCGATATTCCATGATAATATGACTAACAGTTTTAATATTACATTTGATTAAAACGACCCACCTAGTTATATAAACCACATAAAGGGGTTTGTTAATTCATCCATTAGGAACATATTCTTAGTTCAAGGTATCTCATTGACATCATTAATTTTATCGATATTCGAAATGTTAATTTAGTATCTTATTGATTGCTATTATGTACCAATAAAGTTTTCTTATTTCTTTAATAATACATTATCTTATACAGGGTGTCCGGGGGTGAAGAGTACTTACTTCAGGAGGTGTTTCTCCGCGATAGTACAAGTAAAAAAGATATAGATAGATTTAAGAATCACCTCCCGAAGTTAGTGCACTTTACCCTCGGTCATCTTGTAGTTTGAAAACTTTATAAGAATATTGTATAAACGATGTATTTGTATTTGTAAAAGCCTTTTTAATAGGCTTAAGTTAATAAATTTTGAAAATTTTGTGCTGTGTACGAGATATTGATTGGTATTTATTAGTGGACGCGTAGTTCTAAAAGCTATTTTGATTTCTAAGAACTTTACAATAATTTGATTACTTTTTTGATCTGTTTGTATATAATAATAAAACTTTTGTAATTTCAAAATTTTCACGTAGAAGGTCATTTTTGCATTTAAACAGCCAAAAATCCATGAAAAAACTTGTTGAAATTTTTATTCATTGGAATTATATTATTAAGTCTTGATGTATTTTATTATTATGTAGTATTTTATGATTATTTCCAGTCGGAACCCGATGACAGTAATTTGTATTTACACAGTGAAAAATCCAATCAATGCTATGTTGATAGTAAAATTATATGTTTTGTTACGTGTTTAAGTTGCACAAATATGATTAAAAATTTACCTTTAAAATGAAGACCATGATATGCAAAATTTAAAAAATTAACACATTTGTCAAAAATTTAAACAATAAATAGCTTGAATGAATCGTTCCCAAAATCAATTCTAATTTTGAAAATCAACGCTTTTCTCAAAGATTTCATTGAACCCGAGTTACACATTGACATATAGATAGATACACGACAAAAATAATTATTTTTAATGATTGTTTGTTTGTTTGTTTGAAGACGAAGCCGGTATGTGGCGGTTAGTGGTGGCGTCATGTCTGCTGGCTGCTGCAGCCAATGGGGAGAACAACTCCTCGTTGCAGACATGTCCGGAGCAGTGCATCTGTCTGTCACAAACTCAGGTAATTACACCTACTATCCTGTATTATAGGTATTTTGTTCTCTACATTACTGAACATTAGCCTCGTGGGCTACGTACCTCCGATGTAATCGGTGTAAGTATGTTTCCAGTGCACCCCCGCGCCGCCCCGCTCAGTACCATAGTGATCCGCGTGTTCCCATCGTGTACGCTTGATTCCACAAAATATTCGTTTTTCAGACTAATATTAATATGAGTTTATCAGACTAGTGATTAAGGATGTACTAAAAAAAAGTAACTACTCCATCATAGATGGCGCTGGTTCAAATTATTTAAGGAACAACGCATTTTGCAAGTTTTACTAAAAAATATTAAGATGTTTTATACGTTAGCGCCCGTACTAACGCAATAAGAATTGAACATGAATAAATAGTTTTACCCATAGTACCTACCCATAAATGTTTTCAGTATTTTAAAACTCAAATGAAAAAAAATAAAAAATGAGTAGCCCACTGGCAATGAAAATCTCAAAATTAAATACATCTTTTGACCAGCAAAACTATAATGCCCTTCCAAATGAAACTAAAAACACCATGGAGATAAAAAAAGTTTAAAAACGAATTCAAAGTATTACTAACTAAACATGAAGATGAGGAATTTATTAAAATTATGAAGTAACATCAACACAAATTGCAGTCAACAAACATGAACATTTTTTTTTTTTGATATTTATTGAATGTAAATATATTATGTTTACAGGGTAAGGTTTTATGCAAAGCACAAAGGATAACAAATTAATATTAGTAATAATTATTAGCCTAAAACACAAATATGAATTGAAAAAATAAACGCTGCCGACAGGAATATAACCTGCATCAATTCTGATTGCCAGTCAGGGGCACGAAATCACTCGATGTCACCTAGTGAGAAATTAAGTATTTAACAATACCTTTCCTTCAAACATAAAGTTGGTTATTTTCGGGTAAACAAAGCAACAATTGTTGAATACTAGAATTTATTTATTTATCTGGCTGTTAAAAATAAGCCAATAAAGATGCGGAAAACATGATGCGACACTCATACAACAACCTTCAATCCGCCTCGGAAATGAAATATCTAGTGAAGAGAAATATAAATAAATTACCTTACTCTTTATTTTTAAAGTAATCATTAATAAAAAATAAATAAATAAGGGCTTCTCAAGCACAGTCAAATAAACGAAAGATTTGCGCATTATGTCCATATTAAATTCACAAGATGATGAAGTATTTATGTCACTCCTGAAGCGACGCTATTTGTGGTGAACACACTGTTTCAGATAGAAATGAGTGCAAAGAATTATCTAATTTATAATAGGTTTCAGGTAATGTTAACTACACGTTGTCTAATGTAAGCCTTTTTTAAAAAATAATAAATAAGATAATTTAAAAAATATTGAAATTTCAGTTACTTTGTCTGTCATACTAATTTGATTGCTGCTATGCGACGGTTGATAGTGTGATCTTTACGGTTTGCTGATTCATAGGCAGCATAAAAAAATGCTAAAACATATATTATAATGTTTTGAATATTTATTTCAGGGTATGAAAATTATTAGAAAACTGACTGTTCAATTCAACTGGTTATCAATATGCATATTTTTTGTAACTCTGCTATCGGCGAAACTACGAGTATTTTCAGTTTTGGTATTAACTATGTAACAATTTATATACATTTTGAATACAAACTAAACATTTTAAAAAGCTAGTTATTGATAACAGTGCCCTTGCTGCGGTTTTTCACGAAAACGGCACTATATAAGTTAGCCAAATATTATTATGTATGTGTCGAAATCAGTAGTGGAGTATTGAAAAAATGTAATTAGTGGACATTTCAAAATATAACTGAAACGAAAATTAAGTGATATTATCCTTTCACTCCTACTTAACTATCATTTAAATCAAGATGTTAATTGTTTAATTAACAAGTCCAGTTTTGTCAGCCATACGAAACACTTACAGGATAAAAATTGTTTTTTAGGGTGTTAAAATAATTATTTAACATTTCAGGTTCTTTGCAACAATGGAGGCCTCGTGGACATCCCCATTAAGGCTCTCCCCGCGACTGTGGAACATCTGTCTCTCTCCAAGAACCACTTCCCCGTCATAAGGAGCGAAGCCTTCTCTGGTCTACGAGCCCTCCGCCGGCTATCCATGGATGGCAACAGTATCACAGCCCTCAGGCCATTTGCCTTCCGAGGGCTACCACGACTTAAGGAACTTAGCATTCAACACACCTCCCTTGACAATATAGCACAGTTCACATTCGCGGGACTACAAAACATAACTTCCATTCTTCTAGGATATAATAGAATAAAAAGGATTGAAGGTTACGCGTTCGCCGGTACCTCAAATATTAAACATCTTCTATTGAATAATAACCCCACTCACACTATCGAAACAAACGCCTTTTCGGGGCTAGCCAATGTCGAACACCTTGTTTTCCCTTCGGGTATTAAAAATATAGAAATAGATGCTTTTTCCGGTTTAACTTTTGTGAGTTCGATGAAGTTGGCTTTTATGGACCTCTCAACCGTGCGACGGTATACTTTCAGGGGACTTCTACACGTGAACGTGTTATCCATTCAGGAATCGGATTTAGGAATAATAGACTTCGGGGCATTCGAGGGGATGAGCTACATTGGATTACTAAACGTTATCAATAACAAGATCGATGGAATACGAGAGTTTAATATCACCTACAACAACAGCGTCAGAGCAATAAGGTTTCATGGGAATCATCTGCTGGAGAACCCCGACCCGGAGGCTGTGATTATAGAAGGGGTGGTTAAGGTGGCGGTCACGGCCAACCACTTCCCTTGCGATTGTAAGGCGAGAGGGATAGCCGACGGTCCTTTTGGAAACTCCACTACCGGTGATTTCCTTACGAGAAATTATTGCATTTCACCTTTGGAGGCTCGGGGGAGAAAGATGAAAGAAGTAGAGGCGCAATTCGCGGAAGGTTGTCACCGAAAGGTGACCAGCGGACAGGGTCCAGGAGAATTGGCGTCTCCGGCAAATGATTCCAAACCTTCAATCATATTGATATTATATTCATGTGTTGTGATGTGTTTCAATTTCATGATTCACAAAATAAGCTGATTTCATAAAATAGATTTTAAGTACCGGGAGGCGTGTGAACACGCGAAAAAATGCCAATAACCATATTTATATCAATATTATTACCAATATGTAAATATTTTAAAAGTGTCCCGATTTTTAAGTAATTTTACGTGGACAAATAAGCTTGTTTATATAAATGTATTATTAAAATAAATCATCAGTCATTTATATAAAAACGTTACGAACAATAAATATGAGGAAAAGGAGCTTGATTTGATTATTACGATGAAGAGTTTGTTATGAATAGGTAAGGGTTTATGTATTTATATTGAAAACTGTTTTCAAGACTGAATTCTTCAGACTGAAGATCCTCTGCAATCTTCAAATAATCTGCTAGTTTAAAGAAAATATTTAAACTTTTACTATTACTAAGAATTTATTAGACATTAGAGTTCGAATTCTTATTATTATTTTGTCTAGTAATACAGTAAGTAATACGAAATAAATTTCTCCTCAATTATTATAAGTTATTCATCCACGCAACGTATTGAATATATTTATTATTGTGTAGTCGGTAGATCGCCACGACCGTGAAAATGTAAAATAATATAATGCTTGGAATTTCACAAACTCAGACTAAGGAGAAATATTTATTGATGTTATAAAATAATATATTCATTAAGCTTATTTTGGTTGTAGGTATTTTAATACCATTTTAAATGAAACTTTCATTTATACTCAAAGCTTTGTGAAAAAAAAACATTATGTAAAAATTATTACTATAATAAAAACCAATTACAAGGAACATCAACATATTGCATATGTATTGTATCTCATTACTCCTTAACAGCTTAACATGATTAACTTAGGGTGAGTAATCGCTGTTCAAATTGAAAAATGCTGAGATATTTTTAACCCTTCAAATATCAGGAACCCAAATTCGTATGATGTTTGGGGACAAATTTGGTCTCCTAATAATTAAAGGGTTTTAATGCTTTAAAAATGGAGGACTCGCATTTCAAAACTGGTAAAATGGTTGCGCTCTTCAATGAATTATTTTACATTCATCATTAAAAATATTTTAATAATATTATATACCTTTTTTTTTTGTTTTTCTTTATTCATAAAAATATATTTGGATACAGGTTTTTTACATGGTTTTCGACTACCACACTAGACACATGTCCGTATTATGGTAGTCGATATATAAATGTAATACATGATTCATTCAGTTGTAAAATAGGTATAGGTTAAATAGGTTTAACTGAAAATAAGAAAGCGATGAAAATAAAGATGAATTAAATAATTATTTTAAAAAGAAATTTCAAACAGAATTGAAATGAAAAAAAAGAATAATAAAGCAAATGAACTTATTTAATGATGTCAGGTATTCTTTAAAATAGTTCTTTCCCTTCATAAATAACCAATACTGAATATATAATATTATGTACATGATCACATACAGGAAAGGAATTGGAGTAGGTGAATCTTGTAAACATAAAGATAAATAAAAATAAGGTAGGATACACATAAAAATAATAGATAATGCTAGGGATAATAGAAATAAAAATAAAAATAAAAATAATCACATCAGCGTAATATAAAGTTTTTGTTAAGATGAATTTAGAGATAAAATTTTTACTCGAAAAATAAGAACACTATTAAGTTGTAAAGCATTCTTTATAATATTTCTTTCCTTGAGCAAATAACCAGTTCTGTACACTAATGGCATAAAGATCATCAGTTTTCGATGTCTTAATATCAATACTCAGTAAGTTGAACATTTTAGGCGCTCTATAAGAGAACTGACGCTGGGCGAAGGCTGTTTTTGTTGGAGGAATTTTACATTTTTGGTGTGATGAGTAGCGGGTGCATATATTGTGTTGAGTTTTGAGTGTTAAATCATTTTTCCTTATGTGTATAAGAATTGTCTTAACGTATAATTGTCTAATGTCTAGGATTGCGAATTTTTTAAAAAGTGGGTCTGAAGGGTGAGAGATGGGTGACATTTTAATATAATCCTTAGTAGCAGTTTTTGAATTAAGATCATGGGATTAATAATTGAAGCTGCACAGCCTCCCCATCCTACGATACCGTCTGTAGCTATTGATTGGAAAAGTGCAAAATATATGCATCTCATTGTTTGAAGGTTCAGGATTGATCTGAGAGAGAGAAATATATAGCACAATTTTCGGAGTCTACTGTCTTTAGAAAGCCCCTGAGTCCTTAGTTTAAGGGATATTTTGTATTTTTATAACCTTCCACCTCATACTGAATCCCAGGGAGCAGCAGTGAAGGATGGATTACCCATCTTATGATATCAAGTATCATCAGTCATGTCATTTCTCACTATTGCATACTGTAAAACCAAAGAGATGAATAATTGCTCCTGTTTTCCCATATGATTATTATATTTTTTTGATTTATTATAGCTCGTACCCACATTTTCCCAATAGGAAATGATGAGAATAGTCTACCCTACTTTTAATAATGTTAACATTTTTATAAAATCGTTGCTGCGTTCGTAATCAATATTATGTTTTAAGTAACCTTAATAACCATTTTTCTAATTATGTGTTTAGTTGATTAAAAGCGTGAAAAGTAACCAATGTTGATTTATTACTAGTAAGATGTAACTAATATCATAATCAAGAATTGAACACTATGCAAATGTATGCAATTAAGCATTTGGTACGAACGTTGAAGTAATGGGAGAGTTAAATAAACAAACTGATTTTTTGTTGACAAATTGAAAATTTGATTACGACGCTTTTTTAATTCAATATTATTTGCCATCGGTACTTGACTTGATGAATATACAATACTTATAAAGAAAAAAATTAGGTATGAAATAAAAAAAAATAAGATTATTAAAATTTAAAATTAGGATATTGAACTGGACAGATACGCCAGTGACATTGACTGTAAAATTCCGGTTCCTTTTCGGGGGTACCTTGGGAAGGGGTTTTCAATGAAACACAACTTCACGAAAGTCGTCAGATAACTGAGTGTTAGGGCCAGTTGTTTGAGTATTTATTGGATTAAAATTCAACAGTTTTTACATGTGTTAATGAGCAGCAATTATTCTTATCTGTAAATAGGAATGCATGGAAAATGCGTCATAGCGCCGAAAATTAATTACTAAGGTGCCACGGTTTTGTCGTGCCAGTCATTCATCCTTGAAATGGCAATATACGGTGATTTAAAATCTTATCAACATGAGTCATGTTCGAGAACAGATAAACTATTATTTTTACTTTAGAAAATCCATCTTCTCTATTCTACTATTTTTCGACGTAGTATACGACGATTGATGCACTTGGAGAGCTGTGATCATGGCACTTGGTCCTTGATTCCTTTATACAACTACGCCGCTCGTATCTGAAAAAAATTCTCACATCTTACTTCGCGTCCTCGTCGGTCTCTATTATTTTCCGGCCAAATGTTGCTTCGGGTGAAAAAAGAGATGTTTTTTTTGGAAAAATTATATTTTCCTGTTTTTCCAAAATTAAATCTTATAATTTTCAGCGTACATAAAAAATGTAATTTGAACTAAATAACTTTTAAAGATTTATTTGATACGACAGGTATACATCTTAATTTTAAATATTTTCTAGAGGAAAATGAAAACGGTTTCGATGTGTTCTATTTTTATGTATGTAAGTAAAATTTTCAACACTATTCTTTACTGTTTGAAATCAGCCTTTCAGTCCTAAAGACTGCAGGTTTTTCCTTAAAAAGGATTTTATTTTTTCAAGGATATTAATATAATTCCACAGCATTTTTGTTTTACTCAAAGCCCTTTAGATACTATTACAAAATTCATACCTTCAAACTTTTGAGTGGAACAAATTAATCCAAGCACTTGATTTTGATTTGATCGTAAATATAAACAAGTTTGGATTTTTATCAAAACATATGGAAGATACTACATATGTCTAGGTGTTGTACTTCTGTTTTTTTAATGTGATGGACCTCATAAAAGTTACTTAGGTAAGCAACAATGAGAAATTATTAAATTAATAAATGAGCTCAAACTCTCCAACCAAGTTACAGAAAAATTTGAAATTACGCAATGATATAATTAAATGCTTTTATACTACAAGAAATAATCTAATTTGATGTCGCGTCTCAAGCAGAAAAGCAAAATGACCCTGTTACCAACACTGAACAAGGCAAATTTGAAAAAAAATGCTACTGAGGGTCTGTATTATCCTAATATCCAATCCACTATTTCACATAGACTAACCGATACCTAAAACCAACCCTGAGTAAAAAGGCAGCACAATAAAATTAGATTGCCATAGTTTGGATATTGACTGATCACACCCTTTGTACAAGGGACTAGTGATTTGACAACCTGTTTTTGTGGGGACCTCCTTAAAGTAACTTCATTTTCCCTTGTTCGCATTCTTCTTTATAAACAAGCACCGGAATAAAAGTCTGATTCGTTTAACCCTTTTGAAGTGGCAGTCTTGTAAGGAAATGAGATATTTCTTGTTGAGATAATTTGGGACTACTCGCGAAATGAGCGGGCCCTTTATTCAATCTATTCAACAACTGTATTTGCTCCTTGTTCATCAACACTTTAATCATTTAATTTCGCGTCCTCCTTGTTCTAAGAGTGATTTTGAGATAACAAGTCGGCGTTCTGTATAATGAATGGCTGTATAAAATACGATTATTAAATCACTTGTAGAACAAACAAGTCTTATTAGGTTTTATTCAGAGAAAACCAATGTTTAAAATGGTTTCTTCGTATTTTATTTGTAAGTTAAGTACCGGCTGAGTTGAGAGTGGTTCAAGGTTAAATTTTTAAATTATCGAAGAAAGCAATAATTGAAAAGGTAATTTGTTTTTTACCACGTTATTCAAATTCGTACAGTAAGGCTTGTTAAAGTCTGTAGGATAAAAGGGTAACATTTTTATCCTGAAGAAGGTTAGGCTGTAACCAAAATACGTTGATTTAATGTATAAGTTATTTTAAAGTGGTTAAAAACAAAATAACTTTTATTTTAGAAACATTTTTAAATTATTTATTATTTTGATTAACCTAAAAAGAGTAAGAAAACGTTCAAAATCTAACGTAACTTTGATGAAAGTAATGACAAATTTTATATTATCTACTGCCAAAAAGGGAAATTACATTTTTATAAATTCTAAAAACCTTATAAATAGTATAAGCTTAAGGTAAAAGTGCAACTGCGTTTTTAAAGAGAGCTTTAGTTTATTCGAGCGACGGAAAAGGTTGTCCTTGCTTATATAATAAAATCACAGCTAAATGATAAAAGCGGTTTATCACAGTAGTACCCCACTCTAAATAAATAGACATTCATTAGAATATTAAAAAAAAACAAAATAAGATTTGTCACATCTATCTGGCTTATCTTACCTGAAAATACTTCTTAAATGTCATTAAATATGCAATTTTATTTACTTGAAAAATGTGGGATGTAAAAATGTTAACTTCATTGATTTAGGTATAAGTGCATTTAACGATAAACCAAAACCAACGTGGAAAAGGTTAAGGTGCTTTACACACCTGCATACTAATAATAAAACCTTTATCGGGATCATCAGCGGGTCCGTATCCGTATAGCGCCGCGGGCTGCGGCGGCAATGGAGGAAAGCTTTCTTCTCAATGGTGTTTCGTGGAGTCATAAAGCTGCATCATCCACTGGAGAATAAATCGAATATATTTTCCAATACCGCTATTTTATTTGTATTCTCTGATGTGAATATCAACAAAGACACATAAAGTTAGTTTATTAACATTTACGGTATTGGAAATCGTTATATTATGTATGCACAATAACATTACATTAAATCTATGGGGTATTTTAGTGTTATTTTATCGAAAGCGCAATCCATTCTAAATAGCCTAACCTACAATAAAAAATATTCACATTAAATTTGAAAACCAATTCAGAGGTGATTTTTTTACTTGAAATTATTCCTGTCGTTGTTTTTGTTTATGTAGCAATAATATCATAACTTAAGCCAAGTTTTAATAAGTTCCCAGTTACATTTGTCAATTTCATAATAAAAAAAACGGATTTGGAAACAATCTCGGATAAATTTATTTTTTACTAGTTTCTATATAAGCAAAGTTAGTAGATGATTACAACTTCCAGTAAGTTATATGTATGGCGTACATTAAGAAATATGTAAGTATAAAGCAGTGAATATAAGAATATTGTCAAAGTGTTCAGAGTCCTCCTCACAAGGGTTTCCTATTTTGATGTGGTCTATTTTTTAAAATTTTTATATTTAGTTGTCAACATTTTTTTTAACTTTCGCAGTAATTGTTTTTTAATACACGATTAAAAAAGTTACAAGTTTTCATCGATCACAGTTTAATAACACTGTGTTAATGTTTAAAACAGATGTTTTAAACCCAATGGTCTCTTTATAATAAATTGGTATCATTACTTTCTACTAATTATTAGTTATAGCCTATTACCCAAAGCGAATTGGAAACAATTTTCAAAACACACTTGTACTAACATGGCTTTATGATATTATGTACTTACATATGGGTAATTGTTATTGCTCATTTAATAGTTTAAACTAGTAAATTAATGGATTAATTATTTTCACATCATTTCAATTCATTGTCAATAAAAAAACATGTGAAAGGGTTTATTTAATCGGCAGACAAATATAATATTTCAGTTTAATTACAATATCCATAAATTCAACAAACCATTGAATGTTGGTTGGTTTGAATAATTTTATAGTACATTTTATTAGAATGATTGTTTTTTAAACAGTTCAAAAAAAAAATATCGACCATGTTTTAGTAAAACCCCTCAGACATAAAATGTAAATATTAAAGGAGATGATAAAATTCTAAAAAATAATTAAAAATCTTGAAGTTTACTCGAAAGTGGTAAATTTTTGTATTTTAAATATTGCAATTCTATTTATAATTATGAATAATTTGAGGGTTGATTAATTTTATCTATGTTTTTCTATATAAAATGTGTGCATAAATTTATTTTGTGCATTAAAAATATCTTTGAAAAAATAACTTTTTGTTTGTAGTGGCTTGAAAGGTTTTACCAGTACATATGATATTTAAAAAAACTTAATTAGTTAAATACTTAATTATCATTATTTATTTTTCAAAAGCTGCGTAGAACCTCCATACATGAAGTTTAGTATTATTACAAGCCTCAATTCTTCGCCCAGACAATACAGGTGATGGTTGTATGAGGAAAGTAAAAAGCAAGATGAAACATCTCATTGTTAACGTCCATTTAAATAATGAAACGAAAATACGTTCCATTGTTTAACGTAACGTCAAACTTTTCCCAAAGAAAACTTATTTTCTACCTTGCCAAAGCTTTATGAGGAGGAAAAGCTAAGGAAAGCCTTTCTTTATTATACCAATACGGTATTTCTTTCAAAATGAAATTCTTAAGACTACTGGGCAATTTGGCTGTTAAATTATTAAAATCATACCCAATAGGCTGATTTCTCAAAGCACATATTCATTTACGGAAATAAACGGATAAATTATCTTTGTATAAATTCTAGAAAACCGGTTTTTAGAAACGTATATTTAATGAAATTTCAGGCGAGATTTCGTAAGGTGAAAATTCTTAAAAGGCTTTAAAATTATTTTGAAATCAATTCGGTTATTTTTGCAAATAGTTGCTCCAAATGGCTTTAGCCGTGTTTAGTGACTAGATCTGAATAGCCAGGTACTTCCCCACCTTCCTCTTTCCCTTCCCCACTTACCTTCAGCCTCACAACATCCCCCAATTGGGGATGCCATAGTCTCACTGGCTCCAGACGGGAGCAGTTGGGACTCTTGTGAGGCATTCACTGTAAAAAAAAAAGTTAAAAATTTGATTCAGCTGGGTTTACATACTAAAAAGTAACACAATAAACTAAATATCCGACCATTATTTTATCAAAAGGGTATAGAGGTATGGAAACGCCACAATCTCTGTTTTGGCACTCAGTTCTTGCTTCATTTTCACTCAAATTCATACATATTGTAGGTACCAACTCTTTTTCATATCTTCTTCGAGCGTCTTAGACTTATTTTATTCACTGCGAATGAAATTCCTTTATTTGTGCATCCGCTCAAATGTTCAAACCATCTAAGCTTAAAGCATACTTTTTCTTACTCTTTTTAACTACACGCACATCAATGTGATCATAAATCTAAGGTAAATACATAGGTAAGGTACAAACCAACCATTATCCATCTCATATTTTAGTTAATAAATTATTCATTATTCTCAATCGTAAACTTCACCCTTCTTCCAATCTTACAATTTTCTTCCAATCGGAGATACCATGGAGCAACTGACTCTGTACTGTTGGAATTATTATGCAGCACCTACTACTAAGTGCAGCTACATGCTACTAACAGTTTTATTACGCATACCGTACAACTCTTAGACCAGCAACATCATCAGCTATAAGCAGACTGATGGAACCTAAGCGCAAACCAAATACTAAATTTGGAGATAATATTTGACCTAAGGCTTAAAATAAACTCCATCCGGAACTTAGATGTATAGCAAGACCAACAGAACTTAAGTCCAATCTGAAAACTTACCTTTTTAGGCTCTCATTGCCCTGAATTAAATATACCTGCCTGAGAATAGCATTCTTGTTTTGCCTATTATACATCCTAATCAGAGATGTGCTTTATTTCAAATAAATCCATTTCAAATGGAAATGCAAAATGCAAAATAGGTATTTTCTATTTTGCATTTTAAATGCTTTTCTAAAAACCATTTTGCATTTTGCACTTTAAATGCTTTTCTCAATGAATTTTACATTTTAAATGCTTTTTGCAACATTCTTCCTACTTTCTCCACTCATCAGCCCCAAATATCAGTCGGTCCTCAACCTCGCTATGAGAGATAATTTACATTTGTCAAGTTGCTCCCTGGTAGGAGCCCTGGCAATTGAGTGATACCATTCCAAAAAATACTGAACATGGCCATGACGCTGTAGTATTAAATGTTAGATAGCAGTTTCTATGTTTTTACGTTGGCAACATTAGTCCCGTGCAAATTTTTTGTGGTTTCATAATCTGTAGTCGTGGTATTTTTGGATTTACCATCATGTAATATGTTCTACATTGATGTCCATTGTTAAATGACAAAATTGTTTAAAAATTCTATAATTATTTTAATTGTTTGACCTGAGAAACCATTTTGCATTTTCAATGCATTTTGAAAATAGGTATTTTGCATTTGAAATGCTTTTCTAAAAACCATTTTGCATTTTGCATTTTCAAATGGAAAATTTTTTACCCATATCCATTTTGCATTTCAAATGGTTTTGGGTACCCATTTTGCACATCTCTGATCCTAATCATACTTTTCTTGTTGGATTTATATTGTTCAAAGCCTTGCTCTTCAATCTGTCTCATACTGAGAGACGTAAAACATTTAGGAAGATAAATTCTTATCAAATCCTTTCACCGCCCAACATAAAATATGGTTTTTCCTCTCCTAAACACGCTCATTAAAGAACATCAATAAGTATTATTAAAATAAGTACCGGAATTAATAATGGTATTTCCAATTATATGTGTTCCAATTATGTCCTCTGCGGGAGAACTGTATCTAATTTAATATTGACATTTCCAATTACATGTGTTCCAATTATGTCCTCTGCGTGCGAACTGTATCTAAATTAATAATTGCATTTCCAATTACATGTGTTCCATTTATGTCCTCTGCGGGCGAACTGTATCTAAATTTTCTCTAATAAACAATAAACAGTAGGTATTAAACTCAAATGATCTCCCAGTACCTAAGTATGATCCTATATATGTTCTACTTGAAAAAATGACCTTCCAGTAAGTATTGTTCTATATACTCGTATAATCTGCCAGAATAAATGACCTCCCAGTAAGTATTATTCTAAATATAATCTGCCTGAACAGAATATAAATAAATAATAATATATTAACATAATAACGCACCATCATTCATTGATCAAATGAATTTAAAAAAAAATCTTTATTCATTGCATTATTTATTGCAGTTTTTGAGAATTTTTCCACCACCTTGATAGGCACATGCCCGTGCTGTGGTGGTCGATTATATATACAGTTATTAAAAAAATAAAAATAACTTTAAGGAATATGGCAAATATGAAATATAAAAAAAAAATTAAAATATACATTTTGAAGAAATATAAAAAAGTATACGATACAAAAGAAAATAAGGAGTACAGAGTTTAAATGAATATAATTTAGAAATTAAAATATTAATTGAAAGTTAGTGTTACTAAGTAAGAAAATAAGAAAAACTATACATATGATATTTTATGTGTGCGAGTTTCAGTGTTAAAATAATTTGAAAGAATATATAAAGTTTGACATATTAATAAAAGGAGTATAGAATTAAAAATAATGCAGGAAGTATTAAATAAAAAAGCACCTACTACTAGATAAACAAATAAGGAAAAAGAAATGTAAAAAAATATACAATACAAAAGAGAATAAGGAATATAGAATTCAATAGTATAGAATTAATAAGTAAGTGTTACTAAGTAAGGAAATGTCTAGTCTATAGTTGTTAGTAATAAGGCAGATCATTGTAGACATACATAATATTTTTGTACAACGCTTTTGTGGTGATTTTTCAAAAAAATCATCCAAATATAATTATTATTAATTTATTGTATTTCTTGGGCATTAACTATGTAACAATTTTTACATTTTTGTTTAATTGACTCCTCCTGTAGAACCCTCCCACCTTTCTCGCCCCCTTCCCCCACCCCCCCAAATCATCCCACCCACTACCTGATATAACTTATAAAATCTTATCTTTTTGTTGGGTCCATAGACATATGAATATTAGTAGACTGCCCTAAGTGATTAAAAGCGTATAATTCCCCACTCCTCATACCGGTTCCATTGGAGCCGGCTGGGCTCGCGTATAGCCTCCCTTGAATCTTGAGAATGTGACGTCATCATTCTTGTGCGAACTAGAGTCAAGCTATGTTCGAGTTCATTTTACGAAATAACACGGCAAAATGGTGGCTTGCGCTATGAAAACTTGTAAAAATAGAAGTGAAAAAGAGAATAAACCCAATTGTCGTATTACATTCCATAGGTAAGCATTATTTTACTTTGTTTTAACCTTATTCACATCGTATAATATGGATCAGTTTTAGAAACAAATACTATCACGCGATGGACGCGAAACACAATCCGTGCACAAGAATCAGGGATGTGCCTTCGCCTTTTGCGCTTTGATAAAATACATATAGTATCATTTGGAACTCCGTCGTATTAATAAAGGATAATAAACCAATAATTTTTAAATTTATTCCACTTTAATGGCGTTATTACTAAACGAGTTTTGAACTTTACATAACTCATAAACAACACCTTATATAGGATAAATGGTTGGTTATCAATTGTGAAAAATTGGTATGTTTGGAAGTAAAATGTAGATACAGTGAGCATGTTTGGAATGAAAAATGTATGTGTCATTTTGCTGTCCGATGACATTTTTTTATCTATTAAAATTAAAAATATTATATTTTTCTATCGCACGTCGCCACCGATCACATATTATCTTTCATACTATCACACATCGCAACGGACCACGTGTTAGGTACGCGCTTGTTTCGTATGTACGGTACTGCTGGAACGAGAAGGAGTGCATATCACGTAATGCGCTAGGTTATACCGAGTGGCGATGTGTGATAGAAAATCATGTTTTTTTGTTTTTAATTGAAAAAGTGTCATTGGAAGGCAAAATGATGTCCAAATTTTTACTCCAAATACTCTTAGGAATCGCTGGTAAAAGCTGTGTGTATATAATTTCATTTGTTTTTTTAGTTGTTTTACTTTTCTATTATCTTTTTAAAAGTGAAATGATATATATTTTCTTAAAAGTGAAATGTTATATATTTTCTTAAAGATTTTAATATTTTATTATTAATAGGTACAGAGCGGTTGTGACAACCCTCCAACATTGGTCGAATGTAGCGATTCTCAAGTGTGCGCATCGTTGTTACTGGGAAGTAAATTATGAACATTTATAAAAGTGTCTTAACTAAATACGTAAACTAAATATTCGACTCTGAAAATAGAAGAATTTTTTTTGCCGAATTTAGACTTCGCAAATTTGTTAATAACGTGGCGAGTAATTTGCGCTCCCATGTAAAAATGTCTATTCATTCAAAAGCAGATTTTACTTTTAAGAACTAAATGGTGATATTATAAGGCGAGATGCCTATATACTATCAGATTGATTTATTGACGAATCACAGTCAGCTTTACCCTCTTCGTTCTTCAACAGTTGATTTTACCCCTCACCCTTAATTTCTAGTCTATTCATATGTCTGTGGTTGGGTCTTATATTTCGTTTTAAGATTGCTAGATAATGACACGATTGTGTCGAAACCGGTGGCAAAGTAAACAAAATTTATGTAACGAATATACATTGAAAAATAAAACAAAAACTATTATTATCATCTCACTTCTAATAAAACTGATAAAAATCGTAACAAAAATTCAAATAAAACGTTCTACGGTTTGAATCTGGAATTTTCTCCCATTCTGCACGAAATTCCTGCTGAAACAATAGGTAGCTGTTCAGGTGGAAATATTTCTTTCCACAGACATTGCAAGTACCGAATTCGAAGGAACTGAGTACGGTTTGCGTTTTGTCCCCGCTCGTACTTCCCGGTTGCTGCAGCGACCACAACCAACGTTTATAACAAAAACCTCACACATATTTACATAACTATGCGCGGATGTTGCAAACTAATGGAACTGCGGTTAACACGGCGGATTAATAATAATTAATACTAACTCTTTTATTGTTCCCACCATAAATAAAAACGTTGAATTGTTTGCATATTTGATGACACAGATTTTTTTTTCATTGATGAACATTCCAGTTTTTAATTCAACACTATTTTATGATAGATACTATTTGGCTTCACCCGAGTTCAACCCTCAGTTTAAACAATAATTTATCGATTAACGGAACAAACA
Source organism: Hesperophylax consimilis (assembly GCF_061612785.1). Classification (NCBI taxonomy): domain Eukaryota; kingdom Metazoa; phylum Arthropoda; class Insecta; order Trichoptera; family Limnephilidae; genus Hesperophylax; species Hesperophylax consimilis. The sequence continues at coordinate 26,650,059 of NC_142840.1, forward strand.
GTAATTATTTCAGCTGTCGGGTGCTAATTTCAAAAACCTAGATAATTTTATTTTGTCCTGTATTTTCTGTCCCTTTTTCTATTCATTTGCCAACATTAGAAAGTCTGTGTTGAGTTAGACTTATTCAATTGATGTCTGTTTTAAAAAAAAACAAAATATAAACATGTTTGTGATTTTGATAATGTCAGAAAATTAATAAAATCAAAATTTAGTAAAGGTTGCAAATAGTGAGGAAGCCGCAAGTCAATAGGTATGTTTTAACATCACTTATGTGTAATACACAATAATAATAATAGTGAAATAAAATAATAATAATAACAATGTAATACACAATTAATACACCACCGCCGCGTCATATTTATTACTGAAAGCCGTGCTGTAAAAAATGACAGTTAAACAGACCTGTTTGCGGATTTTTCGACTGGGTTAGTACCTAAATATAGTAGTGCGGGTTAGTAGCAGGGATTGGTACCAAACACGTCTGTTAATTTAAAAGCATAATAAACAGTTACTTGTATTTAATTATTGAAGACAATATAAGCGATTCTTAAACGAAAATTTGAAACAGAAAAATCAAAAAGGTATAGTTAAGTTATTAAAAAAATAAATTATTATTATTACCATTGAAATAATTCCGAAATTTTCTCTATCCCCATTTTCAACAGGCATAGCTCCTAGGTAATTATTTTATGAATATTATCTCAAGAAATCACACCTTAACTCCGCTCAGCACGTAACGGGATAGACTGTTGGTAGGTAAATACTGGGCATTGCGTTTCAAAGATCCACACTTCATCTCCCGTTCAGCCGACACTCGAAAAGGGAGGATACTCGTAGTAGCGAGGGATCCTGTGGCATAGAAATGGCCAGTCAGAGGAATATTAGCAAATTGCTATTTTATTTTAGATTTTTATGTAAACGACAGCACCGCACAAAACATTCCTACTCCCGGAGAATTCCTCGAAGTCAGGGGACTATGGCTCGGTTTTATTCTAATTATGGTTCATGAACTATATATACCCCTTTTCTATTATCTTTTGTAAAGCTGAAGGAAGTGGGGAAGAAAAACGTGTGGAAGAGGATGGCTGGGTAGTACCTACCTAGCTATCAATATATTATTATGATCACCAAATACGGCGTAAGCTTTTTCAAGCAAAGTTTCGATTCTGAATGGTAGTCATTCTCTAGGGCGATACTGAGTGATCTATCACTCTGGAGCCTGTCGCAAAGGTACTGTAACAGTATGAAAATAAATTTTTTGAGCTTTTAATTAAGCCAGTTTTCAGATTGAGGTGCCGTCACAGACCACCCATGCTAGTCGGCATGGAGATAGGGTAGGTATGAAAAAGTATACGCCACAAAGAAATCTTACTGTTGATAATATCATTTTTCGGGAGAACACTGGAAGCCTAAGGCAAGCTTTCAAATTTTAAATGGAAAAATGGAAAGAGTGCGTGATTCCGTTGGACACACCTTTGAAAAAAAAGCTTTTTTTTATGCTTTTTGAATTATTTTATTTTATTTCAGCCATCTGTACAACGAAGTTTAAAAATACCCTATTTATTATAACTTACATACAGATGAAAACATACATTATAACATGTTATTTATTAAATTTGATAGGTATCTTTTATTATTTTCTTGTTTTTTATCAATATTTTCATCTGCTGACACGTATAGTTTTTTTTCCACGTGTGACGTTGCATAAGATCTTGCCATTAAAATTCACTATGTCATCAGACACGCAGTGCCATGTTTATGTTAAAAATATTTACTGAAAATCATTTTTATTATATTTATGATATGAATTTTTATGTATTTAAAGGAATAGATGTGCCTTCTTTTTACTGATAAAATAACGTATTTATTTTAACCTTTTTTATATGAATGATAATAACAACTCTCGGGATAATAACACCAAAATGATCTTAAAATCGTTCGTTTTTTCTATAAATTTGAGCGGAATGTTTTCAATTTTTTTTGTATGAATTAAAATATATAATTCAATGATTAACCATAATCACACTAATATTCTGTGAAAGTGCAAAATTTATTTTTGTTTTCATATAAATGATACAATCAATGGTCAATTTGATCCGCGTGCATTTAATCTTCTACCAAAACAAATACAAATGGATAATGAAATATCATACTATGTAAAAGAATCGAAATGATTGCTGAATGATTTAGATGTTGAAAAACTGTTTATTGTATTTTATTTTATTTAAAAAGTTTATTTTTGTTATATTGATATTTTTTATATTACCCACGTAAAGGCAGTGCCTTTGTGGGTTCCCTTAATTTAAATTTTAAATAATTAGTGTATATTACATAGCATAATAGTATATACATAGCATAGTAGGTACACGAAGAAAAATGACTAATATTAAATATTGCTAATTTATAAAGAAACTCTTCAAATAACTCGTAATCCAGTTAAAAACGGGATTACAGGCCAGTGACGAATGAATTGATAGGTTTCCTAAAAAACTTTTAGAAAAATACGAACGTATTATCACGAAATATTTATTAAAATTGTGGTAAAATTATTCGTTTTCCTGTTATTTCTCAATTATTCGTTTCGCATCTCGTCTATTATATTTAAGGCTACCAGCATGAACACGTGTTCGGATATATTCTGAATGACTAAAATTGTATCAGGAAATGGTCAGGTAGTCACAATTTTAGCCTATTTTGATTTAAAAATACGTACTCATTTTTCTCCGTGTAAGATAAAGAAAAGGTCGATTAGATGTTTTAGGCATGAATAACGGATGCATGTAAAAAGGAATGTAACGAGGATATTATAACGTAAATGTGAATGGTAAAAGAAGTCAGGTATGCTTGAGGAAGACATGGTACGACCAAGTGAGCCAAAAATTTAAGGTGGGCCGTTGGAGATTTTACCGTAAGAGATGATGTATGAATGTGAATAAAGCAAAGAGTGTGTGTTAAGACGCTAAGCGCTAAAAACTTACTGGTTACTTAGTTAGTATTGGCATTGAATGCTGTATTGTGTTTTTTTGTTTCATTCTTTTCATCACAACGTTTTATCTCCACAGGGGAAAGAAACGATGAATAATGAAGATGGAAGAGAAATCATCATATTATCAGTTCACTCAGCTGTTTATATCTTGTGCTGTGAATATAAAAACAGGTGAAATGTTTGGTTCATTCTCATTGAAGCGAGGTGCCGCGACGCGACGTGAGGTATGCTCCACATATTTAGCAACGAGGCAAAATATCTACTTAATAAACACACAGAAAGGAGAATAAAGACAATATTTGACGTGAATGTGGATAGTAGAAGATGTCGGGGACACCCGAGGAAGATATAGCACTAAGTATAGCAATTAAGTGAATCAGTAGTCTTGAGTGGGACATGTCAAGAGTCAAAAGAATAACAGAAGAGTACGTATGGGACGATGTAAGAACGTGTGAATCAAGAACGCACTCATAGTATTAATAAATTAATTGTTTGGAAAGTATACACGATTTGTGCTGTTTAATCAAGTATACTCCTACCCTCAACTATAACGCGCGTATTTTAATATATACAAGGCCAAAATGCGTGTACCAACGCTGTATGATTTCAGAAGTATTAAAAAAAATTCTTTAGGAAGAATACACACTGCATTTTTATACTGTTTACATAAATATATTCTCTACTTAATAAGTTCTTATGTTGGGTTTTGTGTCGTCACTCTGACTGTAAGAAATGAATCCTTGAGGCAATAAAGTTTATTTAGTAATAAAATTAGGCTAATTTATATGGCGTCGTTTTCGTGAGAAATCACCTCAAGGGCGCTAATAAACACCTAAATCTATCACCTACTCATTACATTAATTACTACATTAATTTTATTTATTTAAAAATGTTCCTGATAACTCACGCGTCGGAGAGTGTACACGATTAGCCCGTATTAGTACTGGTGCACGGAGAAATATGAGAATTGCTAATTTATTCAAATTATTAGTAATCCAGTTAGAAACGGGATTGCAGGCCGTTTTCTGATAAACTTTTATTGAATTCCTAATATTTCGGAACACATTGTTCACGGATCTGCATTTGCCTTGATTTATACAATGACGAAATGCGGAAATATTAGGATTTTTATGAAGACGTAATTCATTAGGAAACCTATTAATTCATTCTTTAAAGGCCTGCAATCCCGATTTTGACCGTAGTACTAACAATTTGAAGAGAATTTTAATAAATAAGCAATATTCAATATCACTTCTTTGCGTGGTCACGTGGAAGTAAATTTAAATGATAAGCCTTAGGCGGGTTTCAAGAAAAAAAAATATATACGATTTCTACTTAACAACATATGCAAGTTAGATTTGAATATATACCTACCTACGCAATTATAGATATATTATTATACTCGCCTTTAGTGAAGTAACACTAAAGGCGATGCACTACGTAGTAATGCAAAATCATGTGTTTTTGGTTTGAAAATTTGGTCGCCTAGAAATGTTTCAGATGCTTTAATTAAATACTGCGAGTAGAATACATCCTGGCCTTTGAAATAATAGAGCATTTTTTATAAAAATAATGTATAAGGCCTATGAAAACTGCTTTAAAGTTCAAAATCTCTTCTAACGAACCCATTTTTGGTTATGGTTTTATTGTATAATGTGGCGAATTAAGTTATTTATAAAATTATCGAAAAAAAATGTATTATTTGTTTCTGAACATCCGCAAAATAAAATAAAAGGTACTTTTTGGCCATGTTTTTTTCTTGCATAAATCAAAACAGGTGGATGGGCATTTAATATCTTATCGCCATCTACGTAAGGTGTGTTATTGATAGCGGCTCGATTCAAAATATTACACGACTTAGTGCATCGCCTTAACTGCCCTACACAGGTGTTAAGTTATTCTTATTATTATTTAACCGTCAAAACTCAAAAAATTATTATTATCATGCAAACTTGTTTTCAATAGAAAGTTATTCATCCGATGACCTTCTTTATCCGACTCCGTTCTATTAACGATTGGCGAAAAGAAAATTCGCCAAAAAATGTTTAAAATGGAATAAAAACATAAATAACCCCCGAGAATTCCCAAGGCGTTCGAGTTACGAGTTTGGAACCACCTTACCAAAAAAAACAAAGATGAGTTAATGGGTCAAAAGCTCCCTGCTCATAAGCTCTAGTTTATTCTTACCTACGCATTTCCATATATCTCAATCCAGGATGGTCCTAACCCTCGGCGCTCGCAAATCAACAGAATGCTGGGCTAGGCAGGCTCCGTCCCCCAAGGAACGTTCCATTACCTTCCCTTCTCCGTCTACGGCCCGGCGCCCGGTGGCGAGACAATACGGGGCCCAGGGGTTGGAACCAGCTGAATCAGCACATGTTCACGTTCTCTTACTTTATGCAGCAGTAGGTATATTCATTTTTTTCATGACTTAATTAATTTAATGGTGATTGAATAGACACGTATCAAAATAGTTTTAATATTGAAAATATTTTAGTAATGGGAACATTGTACAGTGTCAATTCTTTATCCCGTTTTGTCATTTTAGCTATTTTTGATTTCAGAATTGGTTATTTGTAAAGGGAACGAACCGTTTTAAATAATGCATCACATCGTTAAAATAAGTAAATTTTTTACTTTATTTTATATTGGTTTTAGGTTCCTACTTTTTATTTTAATTTTATTTATTTATTTCAGATATACGGCACAACATGTGCCATTCACATACTAATTTACAGAGAATAGTACAGCAACATAATGGTATAATCAGTAAATAGTAAGTAAGGTTAACAGGATGAAAAAACAAAGAGATATAAATATAATTTAAGTGGCAATCTGTAATATAGTAAAAAGTCAAAGTAAGAAATTATAAGAAATAATATACAATAAATTAGTATAAAGAAGAATGAAGTGCTTATAAAATGTCTAAAACGCATTAAGAGTTTGTAAAAAATAAAATAATAGATATTAGAAAGGTATATACTATTAGAAAATGAAAGGAATAAAATATATAGGTACTATTATTATATGAAAAGGAAACAAAAGTAATAAATTACGTAAATCTACCGGGAGAATCGCGTGTATAATAATAATGTGCGACACTGCTTGACAGTCCGATAAAGTTTTACATAGTACCTATGATGACTATAATATATAATGCACTGATATCAGCTTCTACCTATCGAGTACTAGTAGTTTTTAATCTGAAGTACATAGTCATTATGATGGTATGGTATTAATCGAAAAATTTTGTTTTATGCATCTTTTATATGATAATAGAGAATCAGCGTGATCGATGTTGGAATATTCATTGCCTAATCTGTGCCTGTGTAATTACCTAAGCGATGGATTATTGAATTTTGTTCTGCGTTAGTTCCAGTATTGTTGCAATAATAAGGTGACTTGAGTCTAGTTGGTCCACAGGGAACATGGTAATTTATCAATGAAGTTAATTCAGGGGAGTCAAACCAGTGATTGTTGATTGATTTTAAATAAAAAAAATGGATCATTAAGTATTCTTCTATGTTTTAACGAGATGCATTAATTGTAATAATGAATCGTAATCAATGTCGTCAGAGGGAATTCCTAATTTGAAGTTAATTGTTCTGAGAAATTTGTGTTGGATTCTTTCAATGGAGTTTGCATGATTTTTGTAGGAAGGGTTCCATATAGACGAATTATATTCTAATTGACTTCTGACTAGAGTTGTATAAAGTATTTTAATGTATGGATATTTTTGAAATCTTTAGATATTCTAGTAATGAAGCCCAACATTTTCATTGCTTTACTAGTAATGACATTAATGTGATTAGTAAATGATAATTTACTACCAAAGATTATACCAAGGTCCATCATTTTACCATAACATGCAAGATAATGATGGTATAAGACCTACCTATTGACATTCAAATTCATAGACGAGCCAATCAGGGAAAAGGTAACAAACCACTTTCGGAGATTTGTCAATAAATGGAACTGTCAGTATTGCAACTTGCATTGAAATATCAAAAATTAAATACAGTTATAAATTACCAGTCCTTTTTACAATGGCGCTCAAATTGCTGGCTGTGAAAAAAACTTAACTACATACCTCGAATCAGGAACAAAAGCTCGGGCTTGTTTTAAAAATGTAATACGTTGTTACCCTATTTAGTTGGACACTTTTAGAAATGAACTCATCTCACTCAATTTCTGCTTCGCTACGCCATGGCGCGCCAGAGAGAAATTGAGTGAGCCATTCGTTGCCAGAGAAGTCCCACAATGGACAGCGCTGCAAAAAGGTACAGGCTTCCGTTTCTCTCTCCTTTTATTCCTTGTCATAATAACACGACCGATTGATATTCTTTTTTCATTTAAATAAAGTCCCTTTTTACTACCAATCGGGCATCAAACAACCAGTCGGGCGTATGCCAGTCTGGTAGTCGAATATCACGTAAAAAGTTTTGTGCAAAAACATTTACATTAATACAAAATAGTGTAACGACTGAAGTCTGCAACAACAAAACAAGTCTGCAAAACAGATATACTGCCTGAAAGTGAGACAACTTTAGGTATATGTAGCGAAGCGTACTAGAATATTCGGGAATGTTCGCCCATGCAAAAGGCATTGTATCTAGAACCCTCTAGCGAAGCATCGTAGGTACGGCGCATCTACCTGCTGGCCGGAAGATTCTCGATAAACGGGCACCTATAAAAACGGGCAGCATCGAGAGGTACTTAGTTAGTCAAAAATTAGCAGATTATTACACGGTACATGCCACGGGATTACTACGCCCGGCTTTGCTCGGACCTTAAAAGAGAGGCTACGTATAACCATCCATCAACTACGCGGGATTATATGGCCTGCGCTCCCCACGCGCCTAGACCATGCGACATCTTCGCCGACCTGCATCTCCCGCGCATCGGCCGACCAGGTCAACCATACCATCAGCTATCCTGTTTTATACTGGAGTACCAGGAAGACTTAAGATCATCGCCAGTGCTGACCACATCCACAAGTCCGGTCTCCACCAACGCGGTGTCGAGCCACCAACTTTACTGCCTCGACCACTCTACCGCCATCATTGTCGCTTACACCTGGTTTCATTGTCATCGGTCCGGAGTCATCTCACAATTGCGCAACTGACTAAAATAAACGATGTGGCACCACAATCTACATCTTTCATTGTATCCTTACCACATCCCCCAAATAGGTTTATAAAGGATATCCAGCGCATCTTCATTATCACTTATCACATGTAATTTGAGGCAATAATTTTGTTAATTATAGTCTAATTACCTGTATTCAGCCATTCCAATATCAAAGTAATAATAAAATTATACAAATGTTAAAGACAATGCACTAAATGCTTAATGATAAACATTAAATTATGGGAAGAATGGGGCGATTTTGGCCATGTGGACGACTAATGACAAACTTCGTTAAAGATGTTCAACCAATTCATGGCACAAAAACTAATCGTGAATATGAAATGCTTATATGAAGAAAATATCTGAGGTGTACAAATGTTAGGCATCCGTTTGAGATGTCTACCGGCTCTGCATATTTAATAATAATAATAATAATAATAATATTTGGATGATTTGTATAGCGCCGTTTTTGTGCAAAATCACCTCAAGGGCGCTGTACAAATTTATAATACATCTCTACAATGATAGTAGAAACATAAAGCTTGAATCCTCCTTTAAACTATACCAAAGCAGCTATAACCTACGTGTCTTAGATAAATTTAAAAAATTTTCTAAAATATTTGCTTCCATTAATTCCGTAAGCCAACTGACTTTATTACTATTTGCAGCAGACACTAATAGACCCAAGTAACATACTACCATTAAAAATTAAAACGTTGCTTCATATGCAATGGCTGCGTCTAGTAAACAAATATGAAAAGCCAGGTATTTCCCAACATTCCTCTACCCTCACAATCTCCTTAGTCTCACATTTGGGACTTTTGTGCGGTGATCACATAAAAACATTGTTAAAAAAATAAAAGATAGGTAGCTTTAAGCCACGCTTAACCACAAAACTGTGCTAAAATCACGTAACAGTTATATGTTTGACTTACGTAGATTTATAACAATATTTTTGCTCAAATATTAGCTTCAATCTACTCCCTGCTAGCCCGAGTAAACCCAGTTACGGTGCTTATAAATAAACGGTATATTTCCACAATTAAATCAAACTAGGATGTTTCACCAAAAGCCTAATAGAGGGTCCATATTGACTTAAGAAAGGAAAAGAAAACATAGGTTTCATGGAAGGTGTGCTAACAATGTGCGAAGGATCTGGTGCCCGGTACCTCCGACACGGATATTGCCAGAGCAAATATTAGCCCTCTCCAATACATAAAAGGGGGTGGTTTTGTGAGACTCTTAACATCCATTTCATACATCGAGTGTTAGGGAAGAAGTGACACAAGATAGAGGCTCAAACGAAAGCACGTTTTAATGTGTACAAGGTAGTAAATACGTTTAAATGTGTATACCATACTAAGTACGTTCAAATGTATACACGATACTGAATACGTTTCAATGTGTACATATACCTACACATGTTCTGCGGATATTTAGAGATTATATTTAGTGAGTATGTTAAAATTTAAATATTACAATGTTGCTTTTACGAAATGTTTGCACCAAATACATTAACGTTTTCTCCTTATTCTCGAATCTCGAGTCCGTTTAATGGATGTATCTTGGAAAACTACAAGCATAACAAGGTTAACTATGCTCTTTTTATTCCTGCTGTGTATTATAGAACCTTTTTCACTTTCTTTATGTTATAACTTTCAGCATTTATTACTTTTCTTTCTATTTTCCCACCATGTCATTGTGAAGGTGTGTGATTCTTACGATGTTACATTGTTTTTTTTTTTAATCTTTATGTATCTTCTTTGAGGACGTTTTAGGGTTGTTTCAAAGAAGTTGAACTACCCATTGAATTAAATTAAATTTTCAAGATCTGTATAGGCGTACAACCTTCAATGAATATTACGGTTGTTTCATTATATCATTGTAGATTTGCCAACATAACTGAAATAAATAAGAAATTATATAAATGTTATAAGATTGTATATGAAAACAAGAGAAAAGAAAAAAATTATATGCATTAGTACGAAGTTAGTGAAAGAAACAAAAAAAACTTGTTATGCAGTGACCTCGGTAAAATTTGCACTGCTAAAATGTTTAATTAGTACAGCCTTATACTTCAAAAGAGGCAAATTAAAAACATGAGCTAACATAGCATAAGAGTTGCCAATGGTGTTTAATCTATTTATAACAGAATTGTAGCCTGAAACCATAGAATAATTGTCACTATAATATAACCTGTGGAATGTTGGAAACATGATCTAATGGTGGAAACATGAATTAAATCGTCATCAATAAATTAGGGCTATCCAACTGATTATTTATGATTATATTGTACCACACCAATCACAAGGTGTCGCCCTCATGAAAAAACAATTTTTTTATGATTAAAAGTACGTAGTGCTCTTCAATCGATCTATTTAATTTTTTTTTGTTCGGCAGCATTGTGAGAGCGGTTTAAGGCAGGCGCTATAGCCGCATGCTCATCAACTTCATGATCTCATCTTTCTATTTTCTACGTTCTTTTTCTAACTTCCCGCTGATCTTACTCCTGAGGTGCACTCGAATACGCGTGTATGTTTTTTTACCTATATTACATAGGTACCAACTGTGAAATGTAAAAGAGCCAAAAAGATTATGTTGTGTTCCCACAAACAGTTTTCCAACTCGTCGTGGAAGGAGATTATAAATAATTGTTTTTTGTGATAAATCAGGGATTTATTAATACTTTGCGTATTACAATGGTGACTCGATGGTCGATCTAACTAGAAGCTGGCTAATTGAGATCTGAAACAGTAAGTTTGTCTGGGAGTATTCTTACTGGCCCTGGCGACTACTGGCCACTGACTGCCATCTTGCGGACTTCCACGCAAGCTCTATGCACTGCCCTCTATGAGTGCATCTGTGAAGCTCTTACTTCCCAACAGGTTATTTTTTAAAACACCTACTGAGTGTTCGGAAGAGTCAGTCAGTGAAAGAAAAAAATCGTAATCTAGAATTTTAGGAGTTTTTAAATTTTTTGTGTTGTAAAACTCATTTTTCTTACTTGGAAAACCTATGACAACATCATATTAAAATAGTCTCAACGAACTGCCTAGCCCAATGTCTCTTCTACATGTGATCACATCTATTATCTAATAAGTTGCTCGACGGAGTAACGAAGCGAGCGACTCTGCCGAGTACTCGGCAGATGTAACTCGGCCATAAAAGCAACACGCGCTATTGTTTTCCTATCTGCACAGACCTACTGAGTCACAGCAACGCATGGCGGGGTACAGCTGGCTGGTAAACCGATTTCAAATTAGTTTCTAATATCTACTCCGACCAAGATACTTTACTCATTACACTTTCAAGGAGGCTGTTTAACATTAAAATCAATAGTAATTAGCCTAGAAGTCTAATTAGACGCTTAATGCATGATCATTCGGAATCATGAGATAGTTAATAGAACGAATATCAGAATGGAGCCTCTTTCTCTGTTTCATTATAGCGCTAACAGCGCCATTAGCCCTAGACTGTACAGTCTTAAAATCCAAACAGCGCTGCTGCCATTACCCACAAGTAACAAGAAAGGCTAATAAAATAACCTTATTGGAACATTAATATCCTTTTTAAAGTAAATGGCTTATTAAAGTCTTAATTGAATGTGCTTCATTAAAAACTCTTTCTAGACTACTTTATTTCTATGTTTCCAGCAAAGAACCTTCGATAAATCTATTTTCCTAGGTGTTCTATGACTGAACGTTAAGAATTTCAAGCAAGAATTAATTAAAACTAAATCACTTTCCACTGAATTAAAAGGATTTTTGAATTTTGTATTGAGGAAATAAATGGGAATTGATGCGACAATCGATACATATATATTCACCATTTTCGTGTGTAGCTATAAAAAAAAATCCACTAAATAAATTGCTTGATAAAAGCTTCCCCAATCGTCTCATGTTGTCCGGTTGAGATGGTGTATGTGACATCGTACTACAAATGTAGAAAAGCTTACTTAACTATACTTACTTAACTATAAAGCAGAAATCTGTTTTCATCAGTATAAAATATCGAAAATAAAAAGTATAAACTTTCACGATTATATTAGCTTGTGAAATTCGCAACACTTTCAGTCTGAAATAGGTTATGTTGAAATTTCTATTTAACTCTCCGGAAATAACCTTAGACGCCCAATCTTTTGTTCCGCACTATTCCATTGATCAACGTATTTAAATGGCAAAAATAGTGTTGGAACTCGCGCAAAGCCAAATATAACTACAACTTATGAATTTGGCTGGCTAAAATTATTGTTCATGCGCATGGTAGATTTCGTTTTTGAAACAGCAGGACGGCAGAGGTTTAGAATCATCCTTGACGGGAGTCTAGAAATCTATAGACAAGATATCTAGATCTAGTAAGCACTAAGTCTAGAGTAGAGGAAGCAGAGGAGCCCAGCAGCTGAAGCTAATGCCAGCGGAAATACATCGGTCAACCGCTACTGAGACGCAGACCCGGCCAACTGCCTTGGATATTCCTGCCTCCTTATCAACCGGGTTAGCTTAGTTAGTGAAGGCAGGGGCGGAGCGACACAAGGGCGCTACGGGTACCATGGTTCATCTCCAAATATGTGTTATTTTTTTAATCACTGTCTTACATTTATTTCTGATTCGATAAACACATAACCTCTTATCTTGTAAGAACTTACTTAGTTGCTAGATGAAACCAGAAAAAAGGTTTATTAAATAATACGAGTAGAAATAAATCCTCGCCACATAGTAGAGGAACCATAAACCCAACGCAAACCATGAACCCACCTGAAGTTACATGCGCCATCTAACTCGCTCGCGCGGTTACCAAAGTAAGGTACTGAAGCAGATACCAAATTTTACGTGAGTTAATCAGGGCAAACCCGGCCGTATGCCGGATGCCAAGTGCGTTGATAAATAAGAGAATACTTAAGTATTATAAGAAAACACATTAAATGCGTAAGCCATAATAAAAGTTTGCGATAAAATATATGCTTAAATGGAAAAAGTGGCCCTAAATACGTGGGGTTATTGGGTCACCCATCATGGCAACACAATTATTGTTTTGTATGAAAGTTAAACAGTTTAACCCCTAAAAGGATCGGTCATAAGGGATCAATGATTAAGATTTTTTCCTCCAATCGGTAAAAGAAGATTACTGAAAATGGTTTTAAAGGAAGATATATAAATAAGAATGATAGAGGGAGTGCGCTTATATTAAAAATGATTAGAATTAATACGACTTTAGTGAGAATATTTAATATAACACGACATATTTAAAATTGAGTAAAAATCTCTGGAGATCTAAGATAAGTAGCATTAAAAAATTGAGTTTTTTGTCCCTATAACATAGTGTAATTTTTTAATTGTGTTTTTATAAATTTTCGAGCATGCTTTGCGTTTTTTTATATCGAGAGAATTTCAATCAATTAATTTAAAACTCGGCATCTGAATAGAGATAACCTTAAAAAAATAACACGTTATTTTTAAGAGCTCAAAAACAAGTGTCTCAAGGGAAGTATGTAATATATCCGTAGAAATTCAGAAAGCTGGTTCGTCAACGCAGGCCAGGGTTTCGAATGTCTCCTAAATCCCTCTCTGTCCGTGGATCGGTCTGTCGGTTGGTTGAAGTAGTTATAGCTAGAAGGTAGGTAAGTAGATATGTTAGATACACCCTTGTTGTTATTCTACCGAAGTTTGTATTGCACGGGAAATAGCGGGAAGCCCGAGAGAGTTGCGGTCGTCGCTGCCAGATCTTCTACCCAATATATCTTCCCGCTCAAATTATAATACTATGATGGATACGAACTTTTCAACTATCTACCTACCGATCAGCTCTCAGTTTCCACTAAAACTGAATTCAGGTATGAATAATAATTCTAATACATTCGTTAGTAAATTATTAATAAATATGTATATGATAAGATTTGTTGTGACAGAGGCCTGAGAGCATCACGATGACATGGGGAATCGAATAGCCCAAAAGATTTTTTTGAAGTGAAACTTCTTTAGGCGCGTAATGGATTTTCGGGGACGGAGTAAAACCGAGTCAGGATCGACACGAAAATGCGGGTACCCCCACCACCGCTCACCGTTCACTGTCCCTCTCTCACCATATGCGCTTGTTGAGGTGGGGGAGCCGCTCACGAACGTTCTCTCTCTTCTCTTCTTTCCTCTCTCTCAGACACCAGCGAACTGCGCCACGCCAAGCATCAGCTGCTTGGTTAGTATACTGCGTCGTGAGTGTAATACGAGTGAAATACGTAATTGATTGTGGTTCATACGGTTTGGTACAGAATTTCAGTGTTAAAAATGAGTAGTGACGAGATAGAGGTGATGAACACATCAGTGGCACAAGAGGAAATATCCTATCAAATCCATGCTTCGTCGTTGAATTATTTAACCTCTAATTTTCAAACTAACCTAAGAGAGAAAATAGAGATGATGAAATGAAAATAGAGAGAGAGGAATACTAGAAGTTTCACTTCTGTCTTGCGTAGGCTTGACACACCCACTTTTTTTTTTTAAAGTGGCTTGTTTCAAACCTAAATTTATTTTTTCCTTACCAAATTAATAAATCCTATCGTAGTCAACAAATTAAATCAAGGAACTTGGTGTTAGGTACTTTCGACTAAAAGTTCAGATTCCAAAAATAAAATCACCACTAAGCAAGCCAAGGTACTTGAATCCGTTCTACAGAATGCACTTTTTGGAACAAACCTATTATCTGTAGCTAGTATGAAAATTTGTAGACCGGACGTCTCTAATCCCGTTCTCATGACAGATAAATAGAGGTGGTAAGTTTGTACCTACCTAGTATCCTAGTATCCAAATCAGACCATATTAGTATATCTATAAACTTTCCTGCCACCGGGAACCGGTTCCAAAATTATCCGTATTAAGAACTATTATTGTATTAAGTTTCTTATAATCCCCGTATCAGTCTTCGGTCACTGGAATCTGGAACCGCTGTAACAGTCTATTTAATTTCATAACTTCTCTATTTTTGTGTCGGTAAAAAGAGACTCGAGACCGGGAGGTCTCACAATTTATACTGTTTTTAGTCCACCCACTAGCAGAATCATACCGTCAAATGGTGAGTGGTAGGCAAGCGTCCGATGGCGGTGCATCGATCCAAGGGGGTATAACTCCGATCCAGAAAAAGCATAGTATTTGTTGACTAACCACATCCACCAATGAAAAACTCTGAATGTCTTTGTAAAAAAAAAAAAAAACTGTTGATAGCTGATTACTCGCTGAGTGGTACATCTATGGTGGTTTGATATGTTGATCTTGAACTATGCCGTTTCGTGTAGTTTTGACGTATTTTAATATATTTTTTATCATGATAATTAAATTACGCCTTGCCAACTCTTAATCTTGACATCTCAACCACAAAATAGAATCTCCTTTTGCTTGTTCCTAATTTTTTAATTTGCTAATTTGAAATGGTCTTAATTTGACTTCACCGCAGAAATAAAACTATTTTCTTTTTCAGACAGTATCCGTGTTCTTGTCAAGAATGTGCGTAGGTATTGTGAGGCCGTACTGGATCGTGATTATATAATGCAAGGTACAATTCATCATTTTAAATTATTCATTAATGATTTAACCCGTATCTATAATCTTTTGTGTTGCTGAAATAAAATTGCTCAACATGTAACTTTACATTTTCTGTCGTCAGGTAATATTTCACATTTCAAAAATTAATTAATTACTAGGTTATTAATTAATTGACCTAGGACTATTACGAAACACTACTACTCATGGCAGATTGGCAGAAGCCGAGTAAACTGGCGAGACAGTGTATAAACGTCATTCTATTCTGTCGATCGAGCATCCGCTCTCCGAGCTTCTCAGCTTATGCCAGCCTGTAAATATCCCCAGCGTCCAAGTCTATTATTCCATCATATGAAAGCCCTTATAATAGGAAATCGACTTTATGCTGATGGTCGAAAAATGCAATTTTTACGATAAACCGTACCAACTATCCATTTATACATCCGTGCTTGGAAACCCGTCAAACATATTTTTGTTTGAACAGTGTATCATAACAAAGTAGGCACGTACTCCTGTTCTATGTACCAAATATCCGATCGATTGTTTATCAGAACCTTCAACAATAATATCTTCAAATTCTGACATTTCCATATATTTTGATAGCAAAATGCTACACTACCACTCCTAGCGGAATGAGTTGAGCGCCTTGATTTTCTCTCATACATTTTATATTGGATTTAGCGTGAAATATATGTTTTTTTTTTACGTTAATAAATTATAGAAATCGAATTTTTTTTTTGTATTAGGTAATTCACCCTTAAAAGAGTGCTATGTGCCGTTAAAGTTAGGGGAGATGGTTATAATTTTATGGGAAATCTATACGGTAATAGGAAATCTCAAATATTGAAGTCATTCAAGTCTATGAACTTGTATAGAACTGAGAAAATGCGAGAATTGTTGAGAGAAAGTAAATAAGGAATACTAAGGGGAGATTGGTGGGTGATTTTTATAAGTAAACGATAAATGCCTTTGAAAGATGAATGATTTTTACAATTAAAGAAAACATGATCAAGAGTCTCATTTTCCATGCCGCACTGGCAGAGTGGACTATCTAGGACCCGGATTTTAAACAAATGGGATGCAATGGAGCAATGACCAATTCTCATTCTCGAGATACAGGATATAAATCTTTTGGATTTTTTCTTGCCGTGGAACCAAGGTTTACTTGGAATATGATTTTGTATTCCAGCATAAAAAGCACCAGTTCGGGTTTTCGTATTAGTCCAATTTTCTTCCCAGGAGCGAATCATGTTGGATTTAAGAATTGGGACGACGTCAGAGATAGGAATTCTAAAATCTAAAGGATTAGAGCCAGAAATTGTTCCAAGTTTAGCTAGAGAATCGGCTTTCTCGTTACCCTCAATTCCTAAATGGCCAGGGACCCAAACCAATATTGTCTCGAAATTTAATTCATTTAAAGATTTAAGGGCGTTTCTGATATTATAAATAATATAGTCTTCTGGTTTATGGATATTTGAGGAAATTTTCAACACTGCACTTAGTGAGTCAGTGCACAGTAAGGCTCGTCGAATATTGAAAAGCTGGATTTGACTCAAAGCTTGTTCAATTGCGAAGCATTCTGCAGTAAATATAGAAATTTCTTTAGGCAATTTATAAGACAAATCTAAATCGAATTCGGGAATGTGTACCGCAGCTCCACAATCTTTGTTATCAGATTTAGAACCATCTGTGTAAATGAGTGAAAATTCTGAAAACTTAGAAGATGTAATGTTTTTAAATTTTTCCTCAACATTTTGATTAGATGAGGTTAAAATATCAGTTCGGAAGTCTGAAATTATAACGTTGGGGATATAATTGATAGAATCAAATGGGATAGTGAAAATAGGAAGGATAGGATCTTTTTGTAGATTTTGGAGGGAAGAAGACAGAGATTTGAATGAAAGAAAACTTTTTAGAAGGAGAGGAAGTCGATTTTTATCTGTCGATCTTTTTTCGTTATTTAAGTTATTGAACAAATAATCAAGGCTTTGTTCTAAAGGGTGACGCGATACAGAAAAAGATTTAAAAATATATTTATCAGCCGGGAATTGTCTCCTCAAAATTAAGGGGGGATCAACACATTCTACCTGGAGAGAATTAATTGGAGAAGATTTCATCGCTCCAATAATTATTCTGAGCGCTTTGGACTGAATTCTTTCAAGTTTTTTGTCCAAATATTTAGGAAGAGGATCGAAAAGAAATGTTCCATAATCCAAATGGCTTCGCACTAGAGCACCATACATTACTTTAAGAGTAGTAGGATGAGATCCCCACCACACTCTGGAAACAGCTCGCATAATATTTAGCCCCTTTTCACACTTAGCCGAAATGTTCTGAATATGCGGGAGCCAGGAAAGTTTATGATCCAAAAGTAGTCCAAGAAATTTAATTTGCTTAACGATTTGAAGAGGGACATTATCAAAGCAGACAGAAAAGGGGGGTATTTTTCTTTTGCGCGTAAAAACCACTACTTTGGTTTTAGACGTAGCTACATTCATCCCATTAGTCAACAACCAAACTTTGATATTATGTAAAGCCAAATTCAATTCCTTCGCAGCGCGCTATAGATTTTTGTGTGATAAATATATAAGGAAATCATCAGCAAAATAAATTTGCTTGATATATGAAGGAATTACATTGTCTAAATCACTATACATAGTTTATGAGGCCTTTGAGTTAGAAAGCTAACGAAATAATTATTGGTAGTATTGTTAACAGATATACCTACTGCATTTGACTGGTTGTAGTGGCCTGCTAAATCGATTATGTTATGTTTTAGTTTTAATATTCGTGTTTTGTCCTATCCTACTGTTATTGTTATTCTAAGTTTTGTCATCACTTTGTTTAAACAGTGTATTTAGTGTTATAATATTAGATCTGTATTGAGTAAGGCACACTGTAGGAATAATTTTAAGAACTATTAACACTGAATTACCATTTTTTTAAAGTTTGTTATACGAGTAGTTAAGCGCACTTGAAGTGAAATGACACTAAACTGCGCTATATAAATTCCATGTTATTATTATTATATATATTAAATAATAATGGACTGATTACAGACCCCTGAGGTAACCCCTTCCATAGTTTGCGATTTATCGTTTTTGAGGAAAAGTGAATAATAATAGATCTGTCTGTTAGTAAATTAATAATAAATTGAACTAGTTTTAAGGGAATTTTTATTTTAATTAATTTTTCTTTCAAAATGTTAATTAATACATCGTCGTAAGCTGACGAAAGATCAAGAAATGTGGCCAGAGTGCAAGAATTAAGGGGCTGAGATATACGGATGTCTGTTGTTAACACACTTAAATTATCTATGGTTGATTTCTTTTTCCGGAAGCCATATTGATTAGGAGAGATAATTCTGTTATTTTCAACAAACCATTCCAATCTGTTCTTTATCAAGTGTTCTGTTACTTTCATTAAACATGACGAAAGAGCAATAGGACGATAGGATGAGATTTCAGATGGATTTTTGCCTGGTTTTAAAATCGGAAGGATTTTTTGAACTTTCCAGACTTCCGGTATAAATCCTGTTTCGAACATGTAATTAATTAGGGATAAAAAATATTTAACCGACATATCTGAGAATGCTTTAATGAAACTATATAAGATTCCATCAGGGCCAGGAGAAGAGTCTGGAAGGGAATTGATTACTCGATTTAATTCACTTACTGAGAAAAAAGAGTCCAGCCAGCTAGAGTGAGATGGATAAGAAATAAAGGAAGGCATTTCCTCACATCTGGCAACTGACGGAGGAGCTATCTTATCAGCAAAACCTATAATAATTTCTTCTGGAATATGTTTGGAACGCTGGAGAGTATATGACGAACCGAATTTTTTTTAATTAGACCATACGGATGACTGGGGAGATTCAGGAGACAAGCGTTCACAGAATTTTCGCCATCCAGACCGCTTTTTGTTTTTCAAAACGCGTTTCGCTTCTGCCTGGGCACGTTTCACAGAAAGGTAATTTTCGAAAGACATACATTTACGGAAAATGAAAATTGCTTCTCTTCTGGATTTAACGACACTAGTGCATTCTTCATCCCACCATGGGGTGGAATGTTTTATCTAAATGTTTACATTACGTTTTTTAAGTGTTTTTTCTGCAGCTTTTATAATAATGTTAGGAAATAATTCACATTGTAAACTAGTGTTGACAAGGGAAGACTTAGATGCTTGAACAATGGAGTCTAATTCTGAAGAAAAAATTCTCCGATTCGCGTCTTTCGTTTTAAATTTAAAATTATTGTTTATAGAAAAGGAATGCGTGGAAGATAGATGGTGGAAGGTAATTATTATAGGAAAATGGTCACTGGATAGTGGATCTTTAAGAATGTTCCAAGAACATGTGGGAATCACCGAAGATGAGCAAAGAGATAGATCGACTGCACTTTTCCGATGTTGAGGGGCAGTGAAACGAGTTGGAGATCCGTCATTTAAAATACATAAATTATAGGTATCCATAAATTCTAATAGATTATGGCCAGAACGGTTTGTTAAATCACTGCCCCAAGAAGGAGAATGAGCATTGAAGTCCCCAAGTATCATATACGGGGGACGAATCTTGGATATAAATGTTGACCATTCGTTTTCAACAAAAATTGTAGAGGGAGGGATATACATTGATAGTTATGTAATATCAGATATAACAGATGCTACTATCTGAAAATTATTGGGGAGAGTGTGGAAAATAATTTGTTTAAACGGGATAGAATTATGTATAATAAGAGCATTGCCACCTTTGCCATCCAGTCTATCATGTCTTAGACAATGATATCCAGGAATCTTAAATTGGTATGAGGGTTTTAACCACGTTTCGGAGATGGCAGCAACTGAAATATTATGTTCATCAAGTAACTGTACAAGATCAATTTTGCTGGCGAATAGACTTCTACTATTCCATTGAAGTATTTTGCTCAGTTGCGGATACATTGGGAAGGCTAGAGAGTAAAGATTTCATATAATCGGCAGCGTTGGACGGTACTTTATTGTTATTTGAAAGGATCGTAATTAATAGGGTAATTAAAGTTTGAATAAAAGAAGAATTTTCAATCATGACTTTAGGTAAGATATCGGAAGTGGAACAGTTTTTTAAGGCAGTCCCATTGGGAGCCTGGGATTTATTATTCCCATTCGGGTTAAGTAAAAGATCATTATGTAGTTTTTTATCGAAAGAAGGAATACATTTTGGATTAGATTTTATCGGTTTGAAAATTGTCTCTTTGTGGGAAGATGATAGAAGGGATTTAGGGGAAGAAAAATGAAAGAAAGAAGCGTTAGACGTTATCTCTGCAAAAGATTTTTTCGTAGGAGAGAATAATTTAGAAGCCTGAAAGTAGGAAATGTTGTCTGCAGCCATTGACTGTTTGATATTTCTCTGTCTAGATAACTCTGGACAGGCCACACTAACAGCAGTATGGTTGCCCTTACAATTAATACAAATAGGGTTATTCGTTGTATTTTGACACTGTTCAAAGGGATGATCCTCTCCGCAATGGAAACAACGAGGAGGGGAACGACAAATAGGTTTTGAATGGCCAAAACGGCAACAGTTGAAACATTGGATCGTCGGGAATCTGTATATTTCAACGGGAAGAGCGTTATAATAAATAAATACACGGGATGGTAATGTTTGACCTTCAAAAGTAATAATAACGGATTGGGTAGGTTTCCATATAGTGGTGCCGGTGGAAGTATCCTTGAAATTCAAACGACGTGCTTTTAAAACTTTTTGAGTTAATTGAGAGTCATTAAGAGCGTCTACTATTTCTGTTTCTGATAGATCGGTTGGGATACCTCTTACTCTGCCCATTCTGGTTAAATTGAAAGTAGGTATGAAAGATTTAAATTTATTATTTGAAAGAGAACCTATTTTTTGAACAAAATCATTAGCTAATGTGGCGGATTTAAATTCTATGGATAGTTTGTATCGACCTTCCGGTTTTATTGATCCATTTATAATACCGAGGTTATTGAGTTCTGAGCTAAAAATAAATTTACCAAAATCTAGGTGATGAATTATTTTCCCCTGTTCAGTCCTTTGGACATTAACAATGAATGGAGCTGAAGATTAAATAGAATACATAAGCTCAATGGCTTTTGCTTCTGTAGGAATGGTATCATTATAACTTCCATGTGAGATTGGGTATTCGTTTTTTTGTGAAAGAGATTTAATTTTAGGAGGTACATTAAGGCAAAGCGGAGGTCGTCGTTTTCGGGAAGGAATGGTTACAGAAGCTTGGGAATCATCAGAATCGTAGACGTCTGCAATATTAGAAATGGACTCAGGGTCAGGAGGTCGATTTTAATCCTCCTCCATTTCAACAAATTAAAAAAAAAATAAACAATAAACAATAAATATTATTTAAGAAATTATAAATGTTAGAAATAATACACGCAACTGCGTCGCAAACCAATAATAGAAACAAAAATAATGAATACGAAAAGGTAACAATAAATAAATCTTATCTGTACGCCGCGTCGCCGTCAGTAAGCCGTCAAACACAGAGCACTGGAAGTAAACACGACTGCACACTACCGAGCTCGAAAAAAATTGGTAACCTACATACCTTACTGGAACTTTTGCTCATACATAAACAAAAATATTATGGCTGTTATTCACTCTGTCTTTGATGGTTTAGAAAGGTAATTAAATATTTTATAAATAAAAATATCAATAATAAAATTTATTTCTATGTATGTAAGCTTCAATGAGTTAAATCACTTGAGAAAAATGGTCATTTCGGCCACTTGTTAAATTAAATAATATCACGTGTTAAAAAATCCACGGAATATAACGACGACTCACTTATAACTTATAAATCTCGCCTTCGTATGATTGGGGAGTTAATGGCGGCTAAATAGAGATGCTGAAATTTGTCAGATGTTGGATAGCATCCAACGTCGCTTTGTGCAGCAAGACATTAGACATGTCCCCGGGGAACTGATGGATATTCTTAGTATGCTTTGAGGTTTCAACTTGTCTACATTACACAATGTGATAAATAATATCATGGGCATACTGGCTAACTAACTACCCATCACGCCGTTTACCCGCCGAGCAGCAAGTAGACAGAGAGGACGGACCGCCAAATAACTTAATCTAAGTACACACTCCTCGCCTTATTCACATTCATACATCGTCTCATGAATACTCTTCTATTATTCTGACTCTTCAACGGTCTTTCTCAAGCATCTGATTCACTTGATCGTGCTATATCTTCCTCGGGCGTCCCCAACTTCTTCTACAATTTACATTTGCGTATACATTATCCTTACATTACTTTCTTCGTTTATTCGCTATACATTCCCAAACCATCTGAGCGTCCCTTTCTTAATGTTACTCATTACGCTTACATCAGTCTTGCATTCTTTGCGGATCTCATCATTTCTCATACGAACACACACGGTTTTCTCACACATACTCCTCTATAGAGAGACATCATTTCTGCAGCATTTAGTTTACTTTTATCTGTCCTCTACCTGCTCCATGCTTCATTGTCATACATTAAGGTAGGTACCAGCACACCATTGTGGACTGCAAGATTCACTTTTTTGGATAGTTTTTTGCTAGCGCCAACCGCTTATAGTCCTCTATTAATGGGTTTACTTTCATCCTTTTATCCTTCTTTTAATATCTCTGTCAGCCTTCCCATCTCTCGTAAATATGTTTCCCAAATATTGCAGTATTCTGAAAATATATACGTTCTATAGACTGGCAGAAAACACTTTTTAACAAGTCGTGTTAAATATAAATTAGCTGCAAATTAAAAAAAAAAACTTAGCATTAAGTCGGAAACGTAAAAGTGACGCAATCAATTTGAAACAAATACCTAACGGACAAAAAGCACTTAAGTTACTTAGTTCTTTTTAAAAATATACTAATTGCTTTTGGAAATAAGTTTAAAAACTGGCTATTCATAATTCAAAATCAAAGAGATACAAATGAAAAAGATATGTTTAAATGAACACAATTCACGATGTTTTATTTTTATATCAACACAAACTGTAATAATGTATAAATGTAAAAACGCCTGAAGTTGGTACAAAACTTAAATGATTGTTTTTATCAAAACAACTTTTTAGATTTAACGCTTTTTACCTGTTTACTCACGATATTATAATGCACAAATGAGTCTATATCCCGATTTGCGCAATGTTTTCGAATTCGGTTAAATGTTATCACGCGTTGTGAGAGAAACAAAATCCTGCCAAATCAATAGTTGAATCTTGGGAACTAAACATTATTTCAGGTATTCTAAGAGAAAAAGTCTTAAGCTTCTTAAATAAAGAATCACTTGCTGAGGAAAACCACACGATCATGTTGATATTGTTGTTTGTTTTTGGGGTGTTATGCCTTGTTGCGCTAACTCCTTCTTTAAATTTAAACTTTAAACTTACCTGATGTTGATATTGTGTTCATAAGCGCTTGTGTGTGTCAGGTGTATTATTATAGGATTTGAAAACTAGTTCAAGTGTTACAGCTTTGATTTTTTTAAATTAATTCCATATTAATAAATCCTATATAAACAAACAATCGCCCTGCGCGTTTACAACATTATAATGAAGCTAAGTTCTTTCAGATTAGTAGACTAATAGTGTGTTAAAATAATTAATGTCACAACATTGTTATTTTAATGTATTGTTTGGTGTTATTTTTTAATGAAATTTACCTCAACACATGCTAGTTTTAGTGAGGTTAAAAATTGAAATATAGACATTAACCCTAGATTCATAACCATTCGTCCCACAGACCGCACAAAACGTAAATTTGTTTCTAGTGTCTCGAATGAAAGAGATAGAATGATGACCTCTCAACCTTCCTAGATCGCTTGTTCATTAGTAACGCGGGTGTGCTTGCCTTTCAGTGAAGTCTTGTGGACAAGTTATAGGCATTTGAACGTCTGAGAGACGAATGTTTATGAATAGTGTAACTTTTGACGAGACTGCAAGTTATTTTGAAAACATTGTTTTTGATGAGTTCTGGTTATACAGAATAAAAGTAAGTATATGATATTATTCTATGAGTTATTATTTATAGTTACATCTTATTTTATCGTTCAAAATGTATTATTGTGTGTATTTTACATCAAATCTTTTTATTTTATTTTAGAATGGATGATCGGCAAATTGATGACTATTTGAATCGTTTATCTGATTCTGGTGATGATAATTTTACCAGTCAGCAAAGGACGTAGAAATCAGTGATGTCGAAGATCATGTGGAATTAGATGAAATGGTACCGACAGATTCCGATAGTAAAAACGACATGGTTACGTAAGAGACAAGAAATGCCAACTTTGAAGAGATGCCTAAAAAGGAAAATCGCCAAAGTTTTAAATGAAATGCCTACCATTGCCACACCTGGTCCAAGTGGTACTCAAAAAAAGGTTTGTGGTGATTGTGATTATAAAAAACGGCATATGACAAAGTTCCAATGCAAGCAATGCAAAAAGTAAATGTGCATGG
Source organism: Hesperophylax consimilis (assembly GCF_061612785.1). Classification (NCBI taxonomy): domain Eukaryota; kingdom Metazoa; phylum Arthropoda; class Insecta; order Trichoptera; family Limnephilidae; genus Hesperophylax; species Hesperophylax consimilis. The sequence continues at coordinate 26,675,175 of NC_142840.1, forward strand.
ACCATCGCGGCCTCATGTGTGTGGAATGTACCGATGAAAATTAATTTGAACTCGTTTATTTTTTTTTTACCTAATTAAACATATTAAAGAGTGCCATACTTAATTTATTTATTTTATTTACAAGTACCCCAAAACTCGTCACTTAAATTTAGTCGTCTGTGAGACGAATGTTTATGAATAGTATTCCTCTTAGATAAGGTTATGAATCTAGGGTTAATACCATGTGAAGATACAATACATAAAAAAGTTTATTTTGAAATTTGAAAATTCAATTTATAAGAATAAGATGTAACGTAACAAAATAAATGTGAATATCCGAGTTTTATTCATCGTAGATGAAATGCGTAATGTAAATTTACCATAAAACATTTATTTTCAAGATAATGATGTTGATGATGATCTTGATCATGTGAGCTAGACAATCATTATTTTAGTTAGTTTTTAATGTTTAAAATGATGTGATCATTACCATTACCCGTTATCTTCAAATTTAGCTCAAAGTCACCAAACAAGATACACTACAGATATTTCAACGAGGAATATTTAGTTCCCTGAAATTTCCACTTCACAGAAGCTGAGCGGTCATTCTAAAATTGTTCACTCCAGCTTATCTGTAGTACTCTCAAAACCAACGTCAATATAGTAAGTACTAATGTTAATTTAATGAAGAATTATGCTTTCCTCCCTTTCCGCTCGGTTTTACTCAAAAGCTCGCGGTAATCTACTTTTACAGGTCTAATTTAGTACCGTTTACTGCCTCGAGGTGAGGTAGTACTACCCTGTCCCAGTACTCAACACTCGGATTAACGAAGTTTCAGTGATATTGATGGACATCGTAATTTCACTTTCGTTTCTCGATCCTTACCCCATTCCTTAACTTCGGGTGTTAAACCCGAAGTCGTTGAAAGATTTTCATGGATTATTTATTTATAAAAAACATACATTAACATAGATCCAAAGTTATAAGTACAAAGTATAAAGTGTAAGAAAATATAAAAATACAAAAGGTTAGAAAAAAAAAACAATCGGCACAACATGTTCCATTAACATAGGTGTAAAGTTACAAGTACAAAGTATAGAGTGTAAGAAAATCTAAAAATTGAAAATATAAGAGAAAAAACATACGGCACAACATATGCCATCAACATAGATATAAAATTTACAAGTAGAAAGTATAAAGTGTAATAAAATATAAAAATACAAAAGGTAAGAGAAAAAACATACGACACAACATGTGCCATTAACATAGCTACAAAGTTACAAGTAAAAAGTATAAAGTGTAAGAAAATACAAAAATACATTAATGAAATATAATAAACTATTTTCCAATGATGCCGATTTGTACAAACCCATAGTTAAACGTTTTAATCAAATTACGTAAATTATCATATAACAGGGAATTAAGTAGCGTAGCTATTTATTTGTTGTCTGAATAGATAACCAGTTATTTTTTATTGTTCAAGAAAAGACAAAAAAAAACAAAAAAAATATAGTTTTAAGTAAACCTAAAATCTCTTTAAAGAGAATTTTAGTAAGAGACAGTATAAATGTAACACTATCAGATAATAAATAAATCCATTTTTTGCATATGCATGAATAAACAGTTTGCGTCGACTATGTGGTTTTGATTTATGCATTACATATTATAATATAACAACATGTAATATATTATATAAACAAAATGGAATCTAATCACGAAATACATTTTGTACACAGTGTACACTAACAGTTTGTAAATATTATTAAATAAAATCGTAAACAACTTTACTTTACTGAATGTTCTGAATGATTAAATGGAATTGAATTGAAAATGTGAATTATTTTTAATGAAAAACATTGTAAACGAAGTCGAATAAAAATGCTAAGATTGTGTTCAACATAATATGATAACATTTTCTCTGAAGTATATTTCTTCAATTACAATGAAAATAAATATAAACTCTCTGTTTAAAATGTAATCATATCCCAAATAGTATAATATCCCAAGTATATACGTTATAGAGTAACTCTTAGTGTAATTTTAAATGAAGTGTAGTAGCTGTACTGTATAATTTTTGAATACATGTGTTAATATAATAATGAAATCTATAATTAATTATAAACCGTTGTTTTTTAAAAAAAAGATTTTTTTAGATACTATATTATCTTCCTAACTATGCCGTTGTTTTTTTAGCTACGTAATCTATGTAGAAGCATTTATTCGATTCGGGGATATTGGGCCAATGCCAGGTAAAAGCTGCCGAATGGGGTTAACGTTGTTATAGGATAGAATTGGTTGCAATATTTTGTACCTAACTCTCGAATTGTTGTGGGTGATTTTGGCTCAGTGAATTCCATATCGAAGATCAAAAGTTTTTAAAAACACTTTACTTTAGATCTCCGATTTTTTTTTCAGTTGTGCAATTATTCCGTTAGATTACGTTCGTAATATTTTAAAATATTTATTGAGAAATGAATGCCTGATAACTATTAGGAATAACGTCTAAATCTGCCGGTGCTCTTAAATAATGATATATGTAGTATTGTGTATGCACATATGAATCAAATGTCAAAATAATATACCCAATCATTTAAAAGCATTAAAAATTTACACACGGTGTATTCGTCATACTTGTAACTGTTGATAAAAAATCCCAAACTCGTAATTCCACAAAAAAGTAGTGAGTATTTTTTTTGTCAAATTATTAAAAAGCAAACATTTCAATTTGAATTCACCATACAAAGCCATTAATTGAACAGGAAAAATACCCCACAAATATATTTGAAAGGGTTATAATATTTTCCATGGAAAAAAATACCCCAAAATCTTCCCAAGTGTAATAATACATATTGAGTTTTATAAGCTTTGATAAAACCATGTTATACTTGGCATCCATTTCCATAATGGAGGAATGAAATGACCGTTTCGCCCGCACGTTCAACTTAAAGGGTAAAAAATAAGGTCTTCCTCAAACCGTGAATCGGGGTGTTATTTGTGCCCCAATATTCGCGGGTGAAAGCGGATTATGCTATCGAGAAATTTTACACCCCAGTAAGTCAACAAGTGGTTATATCGTTCCATAACCAGCTTCCATGTGGACAGATGTTATCAAGTGTTTTCCGGAACGAAAAATTACTTTTTCCATCAAGTTTCATCGACTTATCTTTTATAGTCGAATCTTTTTAATATTAAGTTATTTACTCTTCAAACTTGAGATCTTCATGATAAAAAATAAAATAAACTTATCCTTATTCAATTATATCCGTGGGATGCTGGTTTGATTCCTGTATTAGTACATTTATGAGGAATTCACTTTTTTTGGTATTTTGGTCATTGTTTTTCAGCATATTGGCGATTATTTTTCAAAGCTGTAAGGAAGTAACCACGATTTTACGAGTATAAAGAACTGAGTCGAATCTAAATGGTTATTAATAATTTAAGTTAATGTCAAAAAAATAACTCAATTTTTACGTACGGTAAAACCGCGATTAATTATCTGAATGGTTCTCAATCTAGACGCTTAAAACTGTACGTAGCAATCGGTTTACCATGGCAAGCCATAATGTAATATATTTTCAAGAATAAAATAAAAAAATAAAAATAATTTTGTTTTGGCCGTTTTCGAAGCTTTAAAAAGGGATCCATTGTATTTTTTTTTTTTACAAAAAATGCGTCACGTTGAACAAAAAATTTAGTAACTCTGTCTTTTGGGATCTATTTCCAGAATAATGTTGTATGTATCGCTCGCAAGGATGAACTCCTTGGTATGAATGGAATATCAGTTTCCAACATGTGATCGGGGCTTAAATGGGATATTTGACTTGGCCATGTATCCGCTGATATTCCCTACAAAGAGATCGCGATCAAAGTGTCCTCGCCTCCGAACTGAAAAAATCCCTCGGATTAAACTGAATACCCCATTCCCTCCGATATTAAAATGTATGCATGACGTGCGCTTTATTTTTTGCGAGTTTCGTGGATGTTCATTTTTTGTTTTCGTTTTTTTCAGTTAAGTTCAAACAAGAATTTTGCTACCACGGTGTTTAAAGTTCTTTAGTTAAAAGAGCCAGTTTCTATTTAATATAATAATAATAATTACTTTAATATTATTGGTTACCTTTCTTTAAATAGTGTAATGTTTTTAAGGTCTCCCCTACGTTCTTACTAACGGATTAATATTTTGCTCGTTTGGTTTTCAACTTCTCGCGGTTTATCAACCCTTCAATCTTAACGAATTAATATGTTACGTTGTGTCAATTTTTTGTTTCGACAGGGATTAATTCATTGAAGGATCCTTTTAATTGGTTGTGGTAACTTTGGTTCTTTTTAGATGAGGCGTGTTACATTCTGTATGGTTTGAAAATAAGACAATGACCGACTACCCTGATTTTAACTACCTTTTCCTACCTTGTTTGCTCGCCCAAACGTTTCCGGTTGCTGCAGTCGGTAAAGTGCTATTATAATGAGACAATTAATTACAAGTACATGAGATTCGCTATACACAATTCAATTCAAGATGCACAAGATTCTAAGTTAATGATTTGACTATGGTTTGTTAGTTTTGTGAGTTATTTCTATGAGTAGGTATTTTCGGGAATAGCTAGAGACAAAACATGTGTTGCTTTCGATTGGTCTCCGTCCAAATCCCATCCATCAACGTGACCAGCTCGAGAGCAGCCAAGTTGATGGTCCAATCCCAACACCTCCAGAAATGAATTGAATATCGCTCAGCGACAGATGAAATAATGACATGTTTTGCCTCCTGCCGGAGGGTGATGAAGGTGGAATGTGGGTCCTTGGTGGTAACTGTTGATGTTGATGTTGATGATGAATGATGTAGATTCATCTTATACCGTTAGGTACAAGGGGCTGCTCCGGTCCGGTGGCATGATAGCCTGGTGTCAGGAACCATTTGGGCCACGTGGGTAGCGCGAGGTCTAGGTCGCGTCAACCTCCCCCAAATCGATGATGAGTTAAGCTTCGCCAGCATGCCGAAAATTAGGAGTCCACTCTACTAACCTCAAACATAAACATATACTGAAGTGGTTTGCATCAGCAACGTCAGGAGTTCGGGAGTCCCGTGAACACCCCTCTGGTTTACGCTCGTAAAAATAATGATGAATTCAGCTTCAGTTTGTTCGACTTCGCTTCTGCAGTCACGCCACTCCAAATAGCTCCTGGCTCCAGTCTATACAGCTTCTCGTTCCAGTAGAGGTAATGACACATATTTATCATATGTACAATACAGAACATACTTCAAGTCTTTCGTCCACACTCAAAATAGTCATGTCAATATTTAATTTGGATGAGGGCGTCCATCCGACATAACGAATGTTTCCTAGACGGGAGATTTTACCCCACTTCAAAGTCATGGTCATTCGCTCTATCGTTTGTTACCCTCCGTTCGCTTCAAATATCAAAGAATGGTAGAAATTGATATCCTCGACTTCCGGCGCTAAGGATCAGGGATACTGGAATCATCAGGTCGTGAATCTGAAATCATCCGATCTCCGTCAGCTCAAACGGTTTCAGTCGGAGTCAATTTCCAACCTAATTCTGGATGACTTCTCCTCCTATAGTGGGGTAAGTACTTATTGAATTTGACAGAAAGGACGTCAGAAAGCGCCGAAACAACTTCATATTCGTCACGATCCCTTCGTTCTGTCAGCGAGAAAATCCTCCCCACACGCCAGACAAGAATAGCATAGCCCTTATCCGCTTTGTTCCTTCGTCTACCAGCTAACTCAAGTAGGAAAGCCCATTAGCAATTTTCGTTCCCTTCGATTTGAACTCCGTGAAAGCGTCCTCTCACCAGCTGAAAATACTCGAAACAGGGGTCTATTCAGGGTGACTATCTAAGGCTGGTCCGCCAACACCTTCGACAGAAACCGGTGCTTTTTACGGGAATAACTCAACCACACCTGAGCAGGGTAAAAACCGGCGCTACTCTACTGAAAATAGACTTTATCTCGGTATCCAGGGTTATCGACTTTGCTAACACAAAAGTCCCTATTAGGCAAGCCAATTACAAATTTCGTTCCCTTCGCTTTTGTCGCTTTGATAAGATAGGACAGCCTACGGAAAATTCGTACACTCCGTCCCCGCCAAACTTATGAAAAATGAAAGTCTCACTTGATAGAATAGGAATGCCAGACAGATGCATTCTCTCGGCGGCTAGCCTCAATCCGCTGCGTTATTCCGATTCAAAAATGAATTAAAATTATGATGTTTGAATAAGTTATATGTAATTAAATATATTTTATGAATTCCGTATAGAATAAGTTGAATTCCCAAGGAGGATACGACAACTCATTGTCAAATAACAGGCATTGAAGCATTTAATTAACCGTTCTATCCGTTACTATTCCGCCCATAGGTATCTGATTGTTTCGACTAATAACCGTTCGCCGGACTATAAAAACACTGCATAAATACAATGGTTTGTGTTCTATAAATTTTGGCGCTAAATATAACTACTGGAGAATTATTAAATCATTTTAAATTGCATAAAATAGTCTAACTCATAAACAATGTCTATTATTGAATGATCCAAAGCGGCTTCAGGGTAACCGCTCTTAGTCCTTTTGTAATCGCCAAGACCCGGTTGCTTCAATGCAATAGGTGATTTATGGCCTCCCTTGCTAACAGGTCCGGACCATTGTCCCAAGTTCTTCCGTTCAAGACTTCAACATAATTACCTATAGTACTCAAGTTAAATACCCCTACTTCAAAATACAATTGAATTATTTGGTTTACATTAGGGAAATAAGTGTTAATAATTAGATTATAATAGACTTACCGATACATCTTAGTGTCAACAATCCAAATAATTATAAAGAACAAACACAGTCACATGCAGTAAAATACTCATGCTGTTAGAAAACCACACCTTCTACACTAAATGACTTTAGCTGCGTTCGCGTCCCGACGATTAATTCTTGTTGACGCGCTTCCTAGTTTTTACCGACTCGACTATCCTAAAACGCTGACCGATCCTGATTATTCCTGACCGTCTCCCAGACCTTGAAACTCTGACCCCCTTGACTTTATTTCCCGCCTCCCAACGTTTTCAAAACCTGACTCTCTTGAACCGCTTTTTTCACCCTCGACTATCGACTTTCTTCTTCCGTTCTTCAACGCTGATTGTCCCGACCGTCTCTCCGCGCTTTCAAATCCAGACTCCCCCTCCCCAAACCAACCCCCCAAATCGCCATATGCGATTTCTAATTTATGTTCTTTTGAATTCTGAATGCTTTTTGTATTCAAAAGACAGAAATGCACTAAAGGAACACATCAATTATCGGCCCTAGAACCCGTCACATTAATTTAAATCGTTTCAAAACCAATAAATTGTTACTTCTCAAGTAAAATGTCCAATTCTTTGTTCAAAGGGTGAAACACGACTCCCCTCAGTCCAGTGGCGTGTTGGCCCACCAGCATTTTAGCTCGGCTTACAATTACCAACACGGAGGTCTCTGGCGATACAGTGCATGTTCCTATTTTTTTCTCTAGTACCATAATAAATCTAAACACTTGTTTTAAAATCAGTTGTCCAACATCTGGTAATTTCCTATGTCGTGAGACCAACTGAAAATTTCTTTCCCACCATAATAAATCAACAATAAAAAAATTTATCCCAGGGCGAGTCCATCACAGCTCCCTTCTGGAAAAATAATAGTGGGAGTAGATACAGAGATAAGCTATTGTCAGCTATTATTGTTCCATCACCCTAGCAGCAGAACACGTTTGAACTCGCCAATAATACATTTTTTTTTTCAAACCTTCCTAGTTTTCACTTGCTCCCCACTGCTCTGCTCTTGTTGTTAAAATTGTTAAAACTCCTAATCCCTTTTTATTTTTTATATATATAAATTTTTTTTTCTACGAAAGATTTCCCAATCCGCCCCTGTCTCGCTCGACGTTCTTATCTTTTTTTTCCTTGGCCGAACGCTATCAGTTAAACCTCTGGTAGGTCCGTTATGGGGCCCTTTTTGTTAACTTTTGTGTGTTCCTGCCGTTGTTAATTGTTTTATGACTGAGCATACAGTAACCGAGATCTTGAGAGTTATTTCGCATTTTTAAGCGTTGGGTAATTTGTTTTGATGTTTTTAATTCATGTGAATAGGACTCCTTCTATATGAACAATCTATTAGTGTACCTATATGTTTTGCGGTAATTCAGTTCCGTCTAATTAGAGTGGATAATCTCTTTACCAATTTAATTGATAAATTATTTCTCGTAAAACCGTGTGTTTAATTTCCTATTGCTCCTTACAGGACGCCTAATAATAATAATTATTATTATTGAATAATTTATATAGCGCCGTTTTCGTGAAAAGCTAACTCAAGGAACCTAATATTGTAGTAGCTACTAATATTTTGATAAGAGTTTTGTTGAACAACTATGTCGTATTATAGGAAAAAGAAATGTGGAGGGGGAGGGGAAGGAAAAGGGGTAAACTATACAAATGAAATCTCTTTCAAACTACGCTGGCTTACATTAGCCAAACAATAACGGTGAATGGTGATCAGAACTTTAACGGGTTTATTCCTACGGAATATCGCGCGAACATCTCTTCCACATAACCTTGCAGGAACCTCGCAGGTTACCTTCAGCTAGACGCCTCCAACAGCGAATTACGCCCCTTTCATCCCAGAATCTCTAATGTCTTTTCACCCTGTCTATCATTCCTTTTTACATTTCATAAAACCGCGAAAGAGTGAAGCTTTCAGTATGCCGCGCTGAACTGGCCAGTTTATGTTGGTGCCCCCGTCCTCATGATAGCGCAGGAAAAAAACCCATTTCGGCTTGCTAATATTTGTGTGATATTATTACAGCTAAACTATCTAATTCTCTAATTATGAAGTTTAATCGTTGGTCGAAAATCGGGACAAAGGAAGGTTTAGTAATGTTATGACACTACCGAGGTAATTAGTTGATTTGGTGGGGAGTCTGAAAATTATCATTGAAACCATAGGTATAAATATGTTTATATGTATACATGTTTTTTTTCCACGAACTCTCTATTCAATACGCAACTTTTATTAGAATCTTAACACTCGTGTTTCTATTACGTTTCAGGAATCCTATTATTATTCAACCGTTTTGAATTGAAGTCCCCGATCGATTTTACATTTGAACTGTTCTTAAGATGAGTTAGATTATTATTTTTATTAAATTAAGTTGATCCCTACGTTTATTATTGTAGTACATATTTTTTTTGTTTAATTTGAAAGGAATTTAATTGTTTTATTTACAAAACTTAATCACTGATTCACGCCGTAATGTCCTCATCATCACTTTATTCAATTAGCAAGTTAGGTTATATCAAAATTGAATCAATTTATTGTAGCTATTCACTGCACAAGGGCACGGTCTTTTTTTCATGGAAGAATACCCGTTAGGTAACGAAATATAAATACTCTACCAGTGCGCACTTTTATTGTTCACTGAATTTTTTCTAACATTTCAAGATAATATAAACCTGTTCCGTCGACCCACTTATAAATGGTCAAGTTCATAGTAAGTGACGTAATAAGCTATTATTTGCTCTGCCCCCGGGAAGAGGCTCCGGTCTAGTAGTACAATACATCTTTGTTTAGATTTTACAACCGTCTTAACTTTCTCACCGTACGTATTATTGACTTTAAATGTTTGTTTACAATTGCAATTTCTCTTTCCGTCTCCCTTCAAAGTGGAACTTCAAAAAAACTGTTATCATAAGTGATTTTTTTGTTGTTTTTTCTCTCCCCAAAGTAAAACGGGCATGTGCCTAGCATGGCGGTCGAAAAAATCCTAAATGCATTTAATAAATAATTTCAATGAATAAGGAAACATAAAAAAAAAGTTTTATCTGTTAATTCAGTCCTTATCGGAGGTTGGACATCAGCCTCTAGAATGAACTGGGTTTGTGTCTACTACTTGAAGAAACTATTTTCTCCCTCCACAATGTAATACCTTTAATAAATATGTCTTATCGGAGGTTGGATGACAATACAAAATTTTTTCTTTGACAATTTTATTTAAAATTTAAATAATCTAATTTATTCCCTACTGATAAATTCACGGATATTTTTATTACGGATATTTAGTATTTGAAGCAAATAAACTAATGCGCTGGTGTTAGGTCTACTACTGAAGGAACTATTTTCTCCCTCCACAATGTAATACCTTTACTCACTATGTCCTATCGGAGGTTGGATAGCATCATAAAATTTCGTTCGTATATTTTTATTTGGAATTTAAATAAATTAATTTTTACCCTAGTGATAAATTCACGTATAGCTCAACTATTATTGTAGAAATTCACAACCTTCCGCAGTTTTGTATTTAAAACACTGAACTGTTAGCCCTGGATTTTTATATATTTTTTTTCATTGTCTTGAACCAAACAGAATGTAAAACATTTTAAAACCCCACCTCCTGGTCCAACGGCATCACTGTAATGTTTTTAAGGTCTCCCCTACGTTCTTACTAACGGATTAATATTTTGCTCGTTTGGTTTTCAACTTCTCGCGGTTTATCAACCCTTCAATCTTAACGAATTAATATGTCACGTTGTGTCAATTTTTTGTTTCGACAGGGATTAATTCATTGAAGGATCCTTTTAATTGGTTGTGGTAACTTTGGTTCTTTTTAGATGAGGCGTGTTACATTCTGTATGGTTTGAAAATAAGACAATGACCGACTACCCTGATTTTAACTACCTTTTCCTACCTTGTTTGCTCGCCCAAACGTTTCCGGTTGCTGCAGTCGGTAAAGTGCTATTATAATGAGACAATTAATTACAAGTACATGAGATTCGCTATACACAATTCAATTCAAGATGCACAAGATTCTAAGTTAATGATTTGACTATGGTTTGTTAGTTTTGTGAGTTATTTCTATGAGTAGGTATTTTCGGGAATAGCTAGAGACAAAACATGTGTTGCTTTCGATTGGTCTCCGTCCAAATCCCATCCATCAACGTGACCAGCTCGAGAGCAGCCAAGTTGATGGTCCAATCCCAACACCTCCAGAAATGAATTGAATATCGCTCAGCGACAGATGAAATAATGACATGTTTTGCCTCCTGCCGGAGGGTGATGAAGGTGGAATGTGGGTCCTTGGTGGTAACTGTTGATGTTGATGTTGATGATGAATGATGTAGATTCATCTTATACCGTTAGGTACAAGGGGCTGCTCCGGTCCGGTGGCATGATAGCCTGGTGTCAGGAACCATTTGGGCCACGTGGGTAGCGCGAGGTCTAGGTCGCGTCAACCTCCCCCAAATCGATGATGAGTTAAGCTTCGCCAGCATGCCGAAAATTAGGAGTCCACTCTACTAACCTCAAACATAAACATATACTGAAGTGGTTTGCATCAGCAACGTCAGGAGTTCGGGAGTCCCGTGAACACCCCTCTGGTTTACGCTCGTAAAAATAATGATGAATTCAGCTTCAGTTTGTTCGACTTCGCTTCTGCAGTCACGCCACTCCAAATAGCTCCTGGCTCCAGTCTATACAGCTTCTCGTTCCAGTAGAGGTAATGACACATATTTATCATATGTACAATACAGAACATACTTCAAGTCTTTCGTCCACACTCAAAATAGTCATGTCAATATTTAATTTGGATGAGGGCGTCCATCCGACATAACGAATGTTTCCTAGACGGGAGATTTTACCCCACTTCAAAGTCATGGTCATTCGCTCTATCGTTTGTTACCCTCCGTTCGCTTCAAATATCAAAGAATGGTAGAAATTGATATCCTCGACTTCCGGCGCTAAGGATCAGGGATACTGGAATCATCAGGTCGTGAATCTGAAATCATCCGATCTCCGTCAGCTCAAACGGTTTCAGTCGGAGTCAATTTCCAACCTAATTCTGATGACTTCTCCTCCTATAGTGGGGTAAGTACTTATTGAATTTGACAGAAAGGACGTCAGAAAGCGCCGAAACAACTTCATATTCGTCACGATCCCTTCGTTCTGTCAGCGAGAAAATCCTCCCCACACGCCAGACAAGAATAGCATAGCCCTTATCCGCTTTGTTCCTTCGTCTACCAGCTAACTCAAGTAGGAAAGCCCATTAGCAATTTTCGTTCCCTTCGATTTGAACTCCGTGAAAGCGTCCTCTCACCAGCTGAAAATACTCGAAACAGGGGTCTATTCAGGGTGACTATCTAAGGCTGGTCCGCCAACACCTTCGACAGAAACCGGTGCTTTTTACGGGAATAACTCAACCACACCTGAGCAGGGTAAAAACCGGCGCTACTCTACTGAAAATAGACTTTATCTCGGTATCCAGGGTTATCGACTTTGCTAACACAATAGTCCCTATTAGGCAAGCCAATTACAAATTTCGTTCCCTTCGCTTTTATCGCTTTGATAAGATAGGACAGCCTACGGAAAATTCGTACACTCCGTCCCCGCCAAACTTATGAAAAATGAAAGTCTCACTTGATAGAATAGGAATGCCAGACAGATGCATTCTCTCGGCGGCTAGCCTCAATCCGCTGCGTTATTCCGATTCAAAAATGAATTAAAATTATGATGTTTGAATAAGTTATATGTAATTAAATATATTTTATGAATTCCGTATAGAATAAGTTGAATTCCCAAGGAGGATACGACAACTCATTGTCAAATAACAGGCATTGAAGCATTTAATTAACCGTTCTATCCGTTACTATTCCGCCCATAGGTATCTGATTGTTTCGACTAATAACCGTTCGCCGGACTATAAAAACACTGCATAAATACAATGGTTTGTGTTCTATAAATTTTGGCGCTAAATATAACTACTGGAGAATTATTAAATCATTTTAAATTGCATAAAATAGTCTAACTCATAAACAATGTCTATTATTGAATGATCCAAAGCGGCTTCAGGGTAACCGCTCTTAGTCCTTTTGTAATCGCCAAGACCCGGTTGCTTCAATGCAATAGGTGATTTATGGCCTCCCTTGCTAACAGGTCCGGACCATTGTCCCAAGTTCTTCCGTTCAAGACTTCAACATAATTACCTATAGTACTCAAGTTAAATACCCCTACTTCAAAATACAATTGAATTATTTGGTTTACATTAGGGAAATAAGTGTTAATAATAAGATTAAAATAGACTTACCGATAAGTAAAGTTAAAACTGAAAAGTTGTTACGTGGCAGTACTACTTCTATTGGTAAAATTCTAGTGAAATAATCTAAGTGTTAAATTCTGAACAAGTCCCTGGACTTAGAAAGTTTTGTAAAAAGTCTTAAATTCAGTTTCTAAATTCCTTTGAAAACCCCACCAGTGAAGTTTTGTTAAATCAGTTTAATTTGGTTAAACAGTGAAAATAAATATAATTTAAACTCAGTGCTTAAAAGTGTTAAGTGAAGTGCAGAAAGTGATTACGGAATTAAGAATTTAATTAAAATTAAAAAATAATTATTTCATTCAAAGTGAAAACATTCAAATTAAATTTAAGAGTTTGTTATCGTTAAATTAAAGTGGATGTGCTCGTGAATTGATATTTAAAAATAGATTATAATTTAACGTCAATTTGGTTAAAAAAATAATAATAATAGTAATAAATACTTCATCTTAGGTTAAAAGAAACACAAAAACAAAAAAAAAGGATTCGATAATAATAAACGTTTAAATCTTTGTTCTAAAATTAACAGTTAGAAAAAAATTTAATTTATTAATTCAGAATCGAAATATTTAAAAGTTTGCGCAATTCGGAATAAATTTTCTTATAAATTTATATAAATAAAAAAAAAATAAAAAAATTAAGAAGAGTGAAAACAACAAAAATAGTTCGACCTAAATAATTTATAATTTTCCGGCGCATCTATATCACGAATTTTAAATATCAGCTAATTTATATGAATCGAGCAAGAATAAAATATTAAATAGGAATAAATAGTCGAAAAGATTAATTTTGAAATTATTTGAAAAATACAGTTAATTAGGTAGGATTTCTTTGGCAAGATTTGTTGTGTGGCACCCAACTGGAAAAATCTTGGTGGGGGGTAAGTTTTCCTTTTATAAATAATTTTCAGGACCTAGGAGTGAGGAGATACAGCTGATTATGGTATATCAATTAAATTATTAAAAAAACAACAAAACAAAGCATTACACATTAATATATGTATATTATGTATTTATTTATATAAAATAAAGTAATATATTGTATATAAAGAATAAATATATATGTAATGTATTTATATATATGTATTTTATTTATTAATCAAAACATCGGAATGGTAACGATTTAAAATACCTACTCATGGACATATCTATATTATTGAAAAATAAAATATGTATTTATTAATATTCAAGACCATGTAGAATCATATACCTTATATTTATTTATTAATATATGTAATCTTATTTAACGTATTTTGACAATCGAGATATGTGTACATATATATATATTTATATTATTTTCACCTAACTTCTAGTAAATTTACTAAATTCGGGAAATGAAATAAATAGTTTAACTTCAATAAAGGATTTAAAAATATTTTAATTAATAGTGCACATTAAAAGTAAAGAGGCACAAATGACTTCTAAGGAATTTTAAAATAAAAAAATCTCACATTTAGGTTAGTGGGTCCGATGAGGTGTTTACATTGTTCAATTTGTTGATAAAACAAAGCATACACTGGAGAATTGGGTCAACCGCATAGTTTGGAAACGACCTTGGCCATAATTAGTTAGTCATATAGGATTTTATTAATTACCCAAAACAGCTGGAAGATGCGTGCTCTCAAATACCTATCAATCACAATCGACAATTGAAAAATCACGGGTTAGCAAGATTTATATCGAAAAATTACATGAAACATTTAAATATCATTGATTAGATAATCGCATAGATTTTTATTAGTTACCTGAAACAGCTGGAAGCTGCGTGCTTACAAATACTTATCATTCACAATCAACAATTGGAAAATCACGGGTAAGTAGGAAGATTTATATCGAATAATTATACAAAACATTTGAATTTTATTGATTGGGTGCTCATACAAAACCCCATCAGTTGCCTGAGACAATTGAGAGTCGAGTACTCTCTAATGTGGCAATCAACTACTTGAAACAAATGGAAAATCACGGGATAGGATGAACAAAATTAATGTTGAAACCTGGAGGTAAAATTTAAATCAAATACAGTTCATCAAACAGGAGGCAGTGGTGGCTCCTACAACAAGACCATTGACCAAACCAAATAGAGATGACGATTCTCTTAAATAAAAACGTCAAAACCAAACAAAAAGCCTGGAGTTCGATAGCTCTCCAAAACAAACTATCAAATAATATCTTATTCTACTAGTATTTATTAGTATAACCTTATTCTTACGTATATATTCGGTTACCAATCCTAGAGTTTCGCAGAACTCTTCGTGCGAGATCCGAGCTCGGAATGCGAGGTAGATAGCCTCGTATTGCGAGTTATAAACCTTTCCCAAACTGTATGTATACATATATTTATTCGGATGTACTGTTTACTGGAGAATGCGGACCTGCATACAGCTTGCATTTTAGGTCTTATAGACCACTCTCGCATTTTCTTTTAAACGTGGAATGAGGATTCACGACCCGTAAGTCCACACCAACCGTGAGTATATGATTGTATATAGGACGAAACCGGTTCGCCCTAAGTAAATTGTAGTCCAAGGAGGAGTCGGAATTTGGGGATTTCGAGACCCGAGGGGAAACTTGAAGGCAGTACATGATGACGTGGAAGGCTTTTTGGGACGCGATAACTTAGGTATCAATCAAAGAGCCGTGTCAAAGGATTGTGCAATTTCTTGTTGACTCACGATCATCTCGTTTACTTGCAGGAGGATTTGGAGCCAAATTATGCCAGCAAATGGGCTATTCCGAGTTCGTCAAATATGCAATTAACTAATTACATTAACCTACTAAATCAATCTTTACATGTACCTTATAGCAGCAGAATCATAAAGGAGTGGCGCCAAACTGACACAAGAGTTTACCAAAATCAAATTTACTAACAATTAACCATTTGAGTTATATTTAATTACTTGTCCAAATAAACATGTATAATATCTTTTATCAGCGTTTAACTACGACTTTGTTAGGGTGCAGGGAATCAGAATAATTACAATAGGAAAGTTAGCTCATCCAGAGAATTCATTTAAGTCTAGGTTTGCAATGGAAAGACCAATTAAATTGTGAAACTCAACACCTCGATCAGAACCAAGGGGGTTACCACAAAAATGAAGGTAATTAAAATCCTATATCATAAATCAAAAAATTACACAACGTTTGATGGAATTTAATTACAATATAAATACGGAAATATTTGCGTTCAAGTTCGTAAATAACGTATTAATTAGTTGAGTACATATGTCTATGAAGATATATAGTACAAGAGAGCTTTAAGTAGCTTTCTGTAGATATCAAAGAAAAGGGTCCAATTTTCATGGAGGCTTATGTGTTGTAGGGGAGGAATTTTCCATCCCTGCGAACACATATGCAAAGCCTTAGAGAAAAAATTAAATATCGGTCATAGCCAAGAGAGAAGAAAATTTTATATTGTTTTAAACAAATAAAAATAAAAGAAAATGGTGAAAAGGCAAAAATATTACAAACAGTGACAGTTTTCTTGCAGATTCTCTCAATAAAAGGAATGCATTTTGCAAATTACGTATTGTGTTAAATTATTCGACGTTTGGAGTAAAAATATATGCGGTTCTTATAAAACCTTTTCGTGTTTGAAATTAAAATATTCCTATTTATATAATTTTATTAATATTTCAAATACAAAATTCTAAAAGGTCTAAAAATCTAGAATCTCAAAAGTTATCTAGTTTCTAATTTTTTTTGTTTTTACGACGACGTCTTCAAATATAATAAATATATAGCCCATTTAATATACCTAACTTGAAAATAAACTCTTCCGCTGTATAAACAAATTTTTATTTGTTACTCTATGAAATTTGCACGGCGTTTATTAGAAAGTTGTTTTGTGATGATTCATGGTGGAATTATTATATTCGTATGAATTATGTATGTACATGATTTAGAAAGGGGGCTTGGATGATTTTGACGTGTAGAGCGCATGGATGAAGTTGGAAAAGTCGGAGAATATATGAAGCAAATGCGAATGGTAGAAGTTGGGGACGGTCGAGGAATACATGGCACGATTAAGTGAATCTGATACTGTTTGCAAAAGCTCTCATTCGTCACACATACTTAATTTTATTTTCACTATCTAATGAATAAATGTGATGTTATGTTTATAATAAATAAATGTAAAATGAAATGCTTATAATTTTCAAAAATATTTAACATGGTTTCTATTATTATATGCTTAGTTGGATAAATAGATATCTCCATTGTGCCACCGGTTTATGCAGTCATCTGAAAAATAAATGTTTTGATACTCTTAAAACACGTTTTAATTAACAACCATTATTTCAAAGTCGTCGAACTGACCCAAGGTTGTAAATCCTGAACGTGTGTATGATTTGCATAAACCGAAAATGGTTTACGCAGATGTGTGTAGAAACTCAGTAGATGAAACACTTGGTTGATTACATTTGATATATTTCCTTGAGTTAATATATTAAATTAATGCTCTAACGAGCTTTAAATCTCTGTTAAGTTAATGACGGCATGTTAAAACTGATAATTTTCTGAGCAGAATAAGGTAGAGTCACTGCTTTGGCGTTATTTATATACGGATAAAACTAACTGATATGAAATACTATTTTAAATGTATTAAAAATCTGGTCAAAACATTGGGTTTCCTGTTAAAAACTTCAGGCCACGAATGAATTAAAAGAGTTCCTAACAAAGAATTAGTTAAAAGCGAATGTTTTACGAGGACGGCGGAACACGTGTTCATACAAATACTGATATTATCGCATTCCGTCAAGATATTTATTATAAATAGAACATGGGCTCTCGATATATTCTGTGTGCCTAATCTCTTATCAGGAAGTTTGCACTGTTACATTTTTAACAGAATCATTTTCACCGTATAAAGTTTAACATTTGAAAACCATTGCAAAGTGCAAAACATGACTTGCATTTAAGATGAATTGTCTTAACCCCTAGAGCCTCTGCTATTTTGCAGTGTATATTTCTCTTAGGAAAACTGTCAAAAGCACTGCAAATATTTTCGCAGTACATTCTATACGATTCCAAATAAATACTTTATATTTTAACATATTTCAAAATAAAATACTATTTTTGAAACAAATGTAAGTTTTTTTCAAATGTTATTATTACTAATCGAAATATGCAATAAAAATAATAAAATTTGAAAAAATGAACGCAAACACAAATAACACTTTAAAAGTCACTTACCGATTGTTTTTATCTTGTAAACTTTAATTGCGACTTCACACGAAACTAAAAAAAAAACACATTTAATTTGACCGGTCTGTAGCTGCGTTGCCATCGCGTTTGGGTCCCACCCAGGCGTATTGTGTTCAATGTTGTTCGCTGATTACTTCTCAACGTCTTTAGAAATGAATTTCCAACACCCAATGTTAATAATAAGGAAGATCTTCAGAACAACACTCAATTAAAATAAATGAAGAAATCACCTTGAAATACCTTTCAAGCATAGATATTAAAAAAAGGACCAGGAATTGATAGACTACCCGGAGTTTTTATAAGCAACTGTAGTTAGTATATCTGTCTTCCGGTTTGCGCCATCTATAAAAAATCACTGACAGAAGGAACGTTTCCCCTCAAGTGGAAATCAGCCGTTATCACACCCATCTATAAAACCGGTGATCAGCATGACGAAAAAAACTACCGTCCAATTTCCCAACTTCCTATTTTAAGCAAAGTTTTATAAAAATTGTCTATGATCTGATTATTCTCGGCTATTTCCATTATCATTACACCGAGTCAGCACGGATTCATGTGAGGTTGGTCTACGACATCCAACCTGGCCCTTTTCATTAACTTCTTGCATAGCAAGATGGATGACAAAGAGCAGGTTGATACTATGTATACAGACTTCTCTAAGGCTTTCGATCGCGTAATACACTCAATTCTTTTGGAAAAGCTCTTCCTACTTGGTATACACGGTGACCTGTTTAGATGGATTAAATTTTACATTAGTAACCGTAATCAAGTAATCTTAATCAACGGTGTCTTCTCAAAATCTATCAAGGTAAAATCTGGTGTCCCCCAAAGGTCCCACCTAGGTCCGCTAATGTTCAAAATTTATATAAATGACATGACATCGGAGCATGCTTGACGGCCGGCATAGTCCAGTGGTAACGCTTTGGACTGCCATTCCGAAGGTCGCGGGTTCGAACCCGGCGTGCGCAAATAAATTTTATTTGATTAATTTGTGTTATTTCACAATTAATTAATTAAAATAATATATAGTATATTTGCGGCACGTTCCAGAGTGGAAGATACTACCAGTATCGCCCTGGTGTAAGACCACCATTCAGAATTGAAACGTTGCTCCAAATGGCTTTAGCCGTGTTTAGTGACTAGATCTGAATAGCCAGGTACTTCCCCACCTTCCTCTTTCCCTTCCCCACTTACCTTCAGCCTCACAACATCCCCCAATTGGGGATGCCATAGTCTCACTGGCTCCAGACGGGAGCAGTTGGGACTCTTGTGAGGTATTCACTATAAAAAAAAAAAAAAAAAAAATGCTTTCAAAATTCAAAATATGAACTTTATGCCGATGAGATGAAAATATTCAAAGTTATTCGTTCTCTTTCTGACTGCGAAGCGTTACAGAGTGACCTAGATCGGCTTGCAAGTATTGCAAAGTTAACTGTCTAGATATATTTTTTTCTAAATGTCACACTATGACATTCACCAGAAATAAACACGTAATTAAGTACTCATATTCACTCAACAATTAACCTGTAATCTATAAAACTGAATGTAAAGACCTCGGCGTTTACCTTGAGAGCAAACTTATATTTAATAAGCACATTGACTCAATCGTTAATAGGTCGTATAAAATGATTGGTTTCGTGCTACGCCTAAGTAAAATATTCATTAATCCGCGTACAATTGTAATGTTATATTTCGCATTAGTCAGAAGTATACTGGAATATGCATCACTTATTTGGAATCCACAATATAAACTTTACATAGACAGTATAGAACGTATCTAAAACAAATTTATAAAATATATTACATACAAATCAAACACAAACTTTGATTGTACATTTGAAACTTTGCAGCGAAGACGAGCAGTAGCTGACTCAATATTTATACACAGAATTTTAAACAATGACATTGACTGTACTGAACTTCTGTTCCTTATTAACTTTAACATACCTTTGAGACGTTCACGACATACAGTGCTATTCCACACGATTAATTATAAAACAAATGCAGGATCTAATTCGACAATTAACCGAGCTCTTCATACTCTAAATAATATTTGTCTTAACTCTAAGATTGAAATTTTTTCGGATCACTGCCCAAATTCATAAGTGGCATCATGTCAATAATTTAAACTTTTCAATGCGCATACATACAGACACACACAAAAAAACACTCACACATACATTACACATGTCACACACACACCTATAAACTACACACGTCATACCTGGTAATTAAGGAATAAACATACCACTTAGCAGACATTACAAGGAAACATATCATTGGTACCCAACATAAAATATCTTATTCCTGTATATTGTTTCATCTCTGTAAATCATGTACCGTTTGTTTCTATAATATAAAATTGAAAAATTAAAAAAATAAAATTCCTCGGCTGGCTAAGTACTCGATCACAAAACAAGCAACATTTTCCGCTTACTCTGGTGGTAGTAGGAGGTTTTCAAGTATTGTCAAGTTTGTCTTTATTTAAATTCAAATTTAAAAAAAGATAAATGTTTTTTTATAAAAGTTATTTAGCTTAACAAATATATTTTTTAATATATATTAGAATTTGAGAACAACAAATAATTCTGTTTCATATAATTATTTCAAAAATTTTGGGATGGACTATCGTGAACTTTTGTATGCAAACTGAAAGCGTGATATTTTTTTAAGTCATATATTTATCTCACCCTGATATAAATAAGATGACATCAATTTTTTCAATCCGTTTCAGACTGGTAGAAATATTCCCCAAAAAGACGACGAGTGTTTGACATTTGGCAGAACCATCTCCCAACTTTGCTCTAGGGGTTAATAGTTGTGACTGCGTTTGCACTGAGTTAATTCCACTACAAGGGTGCAGTCAGATGCTAAATAAAATTAAATGGTTAAAACAAGGAATGACACAATAATTAAAAACAATGATAACATAAATGAAATGATTTTGCAATGGTAAAAGTAATAATCACAAAATCAAATACAATATCTACTCGCACGACTAAATTTCGAATTAACTCATTACAATTAATACATTGCATATACACAATATAAGCATTACCATTTTCACTGTATAATGTTGTCTTTCCGAAATGAGTTCTATTAAAGTAAATATGTATTTTATTATTTTCCGATTTTATGTCCGGGTTAAATCTTCACGATAGGAAAAACTAAACCCTTCCACACACTTTTCCACAAATGATCATCTAGTCAATCAATATTATGCAAGTGCATTATATAAGCAAAATAAATACAAAATAATACAAGAACAACCCGTCAACTCACCACAGATCAAATGGGAAAATAATTCACGGACTCCAGATATTTTCATATCAGAGGGTTGTGCTCGGTAGAACTTCTAACAGAGCCTATAAATCCTACTGATCCCTCAGCATAAATATTTAACAAATCTTTCGTTATCCTACATGTATTTAAAATGACTGATTTTTGCATTTTTATACATAAATTTTTTAATAGATCTAATACGCCTAAATTTTTAATGAGAGAGCTAGGTATAATGCCAGTAGCCAAAATAACGGATGGTAATATTTTTATAGTCTGAGAATGCCAAATTCTTTTTATCTCATTTTCTAAATCTGTGTATTTTCTTATTTTTTCATTAACAGATTTTTTAATATTACAGGAATTCGGAATAGCGACATCAATGATATAAGTTTTTTTTTTTAAATTTTGACATGTAAATATATCGGGTATATAACTATATCGGGTCTATTATGACTAATTATTCGGTCTGTTAGTATAGTTTTATCATAATAATTGTATGTATTTATATTATTATTTTGTGTTATATTATCACTTAATTAACAATTAAAATAATTATTTATTTATTATACGCCAATAAGAGCTTTTACAAACATTTGATAATATGAACATAACAATTCAGTGAAACAGTAATTAATATTAAAATGTGCATTTCAAATTATACAAAACCCATACAAAAGAATGGTATTATGTTAAACATAATTGTTATTATTACTGAGGTATGTTATTATAACCTTTTTGTAACTATATTCCGTGCAGTTGAACATATCTACAATTTCAGAGAAAACATTGCCAACTGCATGCTATCTAGGTACAAGCGAGTATCTAAATGACTCAGTACTGATATTTTTATTGCAATTAAAATGAATTTTGGATCGACTAGTTCTTATAGGTATATGGAAGAAAATTAGACTTAATAAATGAAGGATAATAAATAATGATAATTACCGGATTAAATATGACAATCTCCGATTTAATCGATTTGAAAAATGCTCAGTTGCAGTTTTTCTACAAATATTTGATTTCAGCGAGTTCATGATTATTATTTTCAATAAATGCGTAGTTCAAATCAAATTATATTCGTATTATAGGGAACGTGACTTGAATGAACAACGCATCCACCACAAATAATAAAATTTTTACGATTATAATAAACTATTGCAAATCAATCATAGCCGCGCGAGCGAATGCCACACGCAGAAAACTTACTGATATGAAATTTATTAAAAATCTGGTCAAATTATTTGTTTTCCTCTTAACAGTACTGCAGGCCTTCATCGAATGAATTGACAGAGTTCGTATCAGTCAAAAGCGAATGTTTTATTAGGACAGCGGAACACGTTTTCATACAAATATTGACATACGGGTATTGTCACATTCCGTCATGATATTTATTAGGAAAAGGACACGTGTTCCTTATATATATATTATTAATGATTTATTAATATTTTATTAAGAAAGTAGCATGCTATCAATTTTTTAACAGGATCTATTTTCTCCTTGCCGAGATAACTTTAACTCAACAATTAACTCAAATAGAAATCAAAATAACTTGATTAGTTTTTAGGATTATTTCAATAAGGCACGTTTGATATCCATTATTATGAGCTTTTAATTTAATTCTACTTAATTCATTTGCATAATTTATGTTTGATGCAGGAGTAGTGACTAAGTGGAGGATCATAGAATGGAATGCTGAATGTTTATGGGAGATTTGATGGTTGGACGTATTATGGATTACAGTTTCTGTGAAGGTAGGTTTTCTAAAATATTAAAATGGATTTTACTATCAAAAATCGATAAGATGAGATCTAGAAAATTACGTGTTGAATTTATACCTATTTCTAGTGTGAATTGGATCTGATAAAGGAGTTGAGGAGTTTTAGGAAGGAATTTAGCTGGCCCTCTGTGTATATACAAATTCAAATATACAAATAATATCATCTACATAGCGTTTCAATAGTTATATATTTTTTAACAATGGTGATTTAAGATCAAAAAAATTGTTTTCAAATATTTTCACAAATAAAAATAATGTTGATAGAATCCTAGCAAAAAAATAAGATTGATTTCCAATAAATACATTTGCAATATTTCACCAAATATCAACAAAATAACCTTAACCACCATTGGTGGAAAATTTTATATATTAATAACCTTTTTCTTTTCATGAACAATTAAATTCCCATCATAAATGAAACCAGCCTTTTATACTAATAACAACATAGGAATTTTTTTAATAAACATCACGTAATATAGAAACTAGAACAAAAGAACACTTAAGATGCTTAACTAGTTTATTAGTTTAGGTTTTTCAGAGTTATTTTATTTTGTTTTTGTTTATTTAGGAAAACCAACAGATTTTTTACATCCTTAAATTATCAACTTATAAAAAATACAAATAATATCTAATGATAGGTTTTCACTTAAAAAATTAATTATAATAACAAACTTAGGGTCCAGTACCCGTGGGCAAAAAATATTTACAGAAAATACAAAATACTAAATAAAGTAAACATAACATCGGATATAAGAACACAAGTAAATTACAAAATATCAATTTATCCTCACACAACACCAATAATCACCAATATATGTATATACCTACAACTAAACTGAACAGATGTTTATAAAATGAGTCACCTGTAACTGGACAGGGTTCATATCAACAACATGATTACTTGCAGTATGTTATTAATTATTATTTAATAATAGCTAAGGTATCTTTTTTAAATGTTCCTAAACTACACGAAAATATGTCAATATAATTAAAATTCTTATTGTATAGGGTACAAGCTCTGAATATAAAAGCGTTTTGTCTGAGATTAGTAGAGCATTTTTGAAGATGAAAAAGTGACTTATCTCTAGTTCTAAAGCTTGGGACTCTAAAATTAATCTCAGACAAAAGGGGCGAACAATCAATAAGGCCAATGATAATTTTATAGAGATATATTATATCTGCGGAGTCTCTTCTAGTTTTTAATGGCATTAGTCCATAATATTCCATCGAGCTGTTAATCCCGTGGTTACCAATATTCATCTTAAAATTTAAATGATTGACAAATTTTTTTTGGATGGCTTCAATGCGCTTTACATAAATATTATATTGAGGATTCCATATCTGAGAAGCAAATTCAAGATGACTACGAACATAAGAAAAATATAATATTTTAAGTGTTTGAATATTATTGAATTCTTTTCCAATACGGAATAAGAATCCTAACATTCTAAGGGCTTTCTTCACAATCATATCAACATGCGCTTCGAATGTAAGTTTACTGTCAAGCAGAACACCTAGGTCACGAATTAGTTCGCGGAGTATTTAATTAATAAAAAACAATAATTTTAACCTTGATACGGGAATTAAAGTCCTAATTAAAAATGGCATAGGTTTAAGAATAAACAATACAAAAAATGCGGAAATAAAAAAACAATAAATTTAAAGGTTGAAATTATTAAAAACCAATTAAATTTAACTGTCAGCCCAATTATAAGTATGTTCCCCATTACTTCACTTATACCACGTTCCCCTCCCCATCTCTCTCCCACAACTGACGCACTGTCCCACTCTAGTTTACTGTCTCTTTCTTATTATAACTTTTTTACATTTTTTATAGCACCGTATAGTAAATAAAGTAAGTTTAACGTAACTAAAATTATATTTGTAATACTTTGATAATTGTATAGGTTTGCTTAATCACTTATATATTGTGTGTTTAATTTGTCACGCTGACATCTAAATTGCGACAGTAAAAAGTCACCATTATTGAATTATTATTGATTTTACTAAAGCAATCACTAATGATGTGTTTCAGCATCGTTTACTTATGTATTGTATTACGTATAAATTTACTTTTGCCTAAACAGTGTTACAAATATCGCTTTTCAGGCAAAATCCGAAAAAACAATGAAGCATCCAAAAACATGTCTTGCAGCTGCAATGCACATAGGACAAAAACAGAAATCAGATGGGTAGAGCAATCTTTATACTTATTTCCTAAATTCCGCTTTGGTCCTCTTTCTGCCTTCCGATTCTGGTGATGTCACTGATCTCAAAGATGGCTGACGTAATATGCCCAGAAATAATATACAAATTTTAATATAACAGATTTTTCAGCTTTTCAGCTGATTAAATCCGCACTGAATTCGAATTTAATTAATTTGAATTTATTGTCACATTGAAAAGCACAATCGATCCGTTAAGCGCGGCTCATGAAGTTCTGTATTTTTAGCTAAGTGCTCGCCAAATCACAGCCGGACAGCTGAACCCCGTCCACTTGAATGATTGCCCTGGATTTGATTCTGCCTTCCTGTGCCAACTAATAGCTAATGTCTCCTGGTTGCCATCGATTACATAACTTTACACGGATCTGTAAAGCTGGTGGAAAATTTACATGACCAATACATAGCTATTTGAGTTTGGATTGAAATATTGACATTATAAATGAGGAAAAACGATATTAATATTTCAATAACTACCCTTTGAATTATAATATGATTTCTGCGTGTTGAACGTATACAAGATATTTATATGTACACATATTCGGTATCTCTAGAGGCTCATCAACTGCTTCAATCCATTGATGTATAATATTTACACGAGACATGAAGCGAAATAATAGGTTCCTCTTCTTCCCCACCAAATTTTTCAATGCTCTAATTAAAACTATCGAATCCGGTTGTACAAGTTTTGACAAGATATGAGTAAGTAGTAACGCCTCTTATTGTAGCTCAATGCCTCAATCCTTTAAAAAATCACAATTAACAAAAAGAAAAAGTATGAATTAAAGTAAGTAAGAATTTCAGTGTTATCCGGTAAAAAAAGATATATTGAAAATATTGTGACATTATAAATAAAAACTGTTACATAAAAAATAACCTGTTTATTACTCCTTACTTTTAAAGTAATTCGACTTTGTTTTAAAGCAAACTATGTAAAATACGTTAGCGTAGTTAAATTATTGCCTGCATCAGTTTGTTCATTCTCCGGCTGGAACGTAAAACCAAATTATTGCTTGCAATCGGTTTGTTCAATTGCCGGCTGGAACGTAAAATAAAATCATTGCCTGCAATCGGTTAGTTCTATAGCCGGCTGAACGTAATGGAAAAGCATTGCCTGCAATCGGTCAGTTCGTTTGCCGGCTGGAAAGTAAAATAAAATAGTTGCTTGCAATCGGTTTGTTCAATTGCCGGCTGGAACGTAAAAAAAATCATTGCCAGCAATCGGTTTGTTCGTTTTCCGGCTGGAACGTAAAATAAAATTATTGCCTGCAATCGGTTAGTTCTGTTGCCGGCTGGAAGGACACCAAAAAGATTGCCTGCAATCGGTTAATTCATTTGCCGACTGGAACGTAAAACAAAATTAATTTATCAAAGTATTGAAGTATCAGAGATGAATAAAAAAATGGTTTTATTTTACTAATTAGCGTTAGTTCAGATATCTCAAACCTTTTCAATGTCGGATCGGTTAAAAAAGGCATAGCCTTTGCGGCTTTAATGCGACTGAGGGCAGCTCGAGTAATACAAAGCTAACATAAGACAGAGAAGAGGCTTGTTCAGGCTATCAACCAGTGGTATAACTCGTCCCTCCACCAACAGACAACGAAAAAGTATTTTTTTGAAACTATTCTGATAATTACTTGGTCATTGAGAATGAAATTAATTATTGTTCACACCTTTTTAAGAGGAAAGTTGTTGTTAAAATTATTAAGCAATATTGAAAATAAATTGATTTGCTTTGTCGATAGATTAAAATACATCTTTCATAATGCATCTATGGTCATGTTGCTTGGCAAAATTATATTTTTCTAAGGTTTCATCTTTTAAATTTTTTTTTTTTATATTTAAACCCAAGCATAACTTAACTACTCTAAAACTCTAAACGATGTAATATTATGTGTAAATGAGAGAACAAATTGAAAATGGCTACTTGATATTATGGATCAAAATGAATTCGGATAAACCTCTATTACAGGCATCAACCTAAATTATAGGCCTCAATTGTAGATATCACGTTATAATTACGCTATAAAAATAAGTAAAAATCTTCCCGCATTTATATAAACAAAAAAATCGCCTCGACAACAAAATGTATGGTTTTATATTACTTAAATTGTTGTTTACATCCAATAAATAAATTACCAATAATAAGGTATTGTTGTTTACTATTACGTTGTTTGCTTATTATTTTCCTCATCCTGGAAAACGTGTCAACATCGGGCACAGTAATAGCCCATCTTACGCACTCCACGTCAATGAGCGTGATTGATTTATGAGTTGGGCCCGTCCCTGGAGATTACAGTGCGGCCAATCACAGATAGTGTCGGCAGATAGATCCGCAAATTCATTTCAATTAATTGTTACACCTCCCAACGGGGATAATGAAAGTTTTCTTGCAAAACGCTGCTCGTTCCAAGCTTTGAATGGATTTCGCATTATCATTTATCTTCCCCAATCTTGTGGCGAGGAGCGTTACGTTATGTCCATGTCTGCAACTCTATATTTAGGCTTTCACAGTACAAAATAAGCGATTTTCTACATTTAGATTAATCCTTCCACGATAGTAATAATAGCAATAAAGTAAACTTTTCAAATTTAAAAGCCCCTAAAAAGGGCCTTTAATAAGTATAAATTTTTGGGTACATTAATATTATTATAATTAATAAATAATATTTCAGTAGAAACAATACAAATTAGAATGCAAAGTGGGAAAACTTGCAATAAGAATTTAGGTTGCATTATAAATGTGGATTACATAGTAAGTTTAGTATACCAACACAACAAAAAAAACAATATTTAAATTACGTGAAGAAAGAATACACACAAAGTTAAAACATTATGTTTAAGTTATAATTAATGATAGGTACTCAAATATATCAAATGATTACATATGTACTATATCAACTAATTACAAATTATCTATTTTAACTAATTACAAATATACTATTTCAACTAATTACATATTTACCATATCAACTAATTACAAATAAACTATTTTAACTAATTACAAATAAACCATTTCAACTAATTACAAATATACTATTTCAACTAATTACATATTTATCATATCAACTAATTACAAATAAACTATTTTAAGTAATTAAAAATAAACTATTTCAACTAATAACAAATATACAATTTCGAGTAATTAAACATATACTATATCAACAAATTACAAACATACTATTTCAACTAATTACAAATATACTATTTCAACTAATTACAAATATATAATTTTTATTTTTTTCTCTTTTTCTTTCTTTTCTGTTTTTAAAAATAATAGTTTGTTACATTTTTCTTGCAATTAAATATCAATGTATATTATGGTCACCCTACATGTTTACAACATTATACTGTAATGAATAGGCTGATAGTTACCATGTAGGTATCGTAGAAATCGTAGAAACGTCAATGAAACAATATTTTTATCTTAATACATAATCTTTGTGCTATTTTTTTATTATTTTGTAAAATTATTAACCTCAACACAGGCTCAACGTCAGGTTAAAAATTCTAACTTAAAAAAAGATACAATGTAAAGAAAGGTTAAATAAATAAATAAAAATAAATATTTACTTGGCCTTAAATTAGATTTATTTTGGAGATTGAATGATCATGTCGAAATGTTGGTAAATAATATTAGGAGACTTATCTATATTTTTAAAGATCTTAGACATGTACTAGATAAGAATAAATTAAAAACAGTTTATTTTGCTATAATTCAGTGTAATAGTGTGCTGGGGTTCCTGCATGAAGTTTATTTTAGAACCACTTAATATTGCTCAAAAAGTAATTCTTAAAGTGATTCTCAATGTAAAAGAAAAATTTCAGATATCCTACATAGTTAATTTATAAGGAATATAATACCATGAATTTAAAAAAACTATTTATCACACAAATGCTATGCAGATTTTTTTACAATATTAGTTTTACGAAAAGAACGCAGCAAAATCGTACTTGTTTCAGGATCCACTTCTATTTAATAGCCTTCCAGAACACATTAAGTCGTCGAACTCCTTATTTACTTTTAAAAAGAATGGTAAATTATTTGTGCTAACCGAGGATTGCCAACACCATTTTCATCCTTTTCCTCTTAAACTGTAACTTTTTTTCTTTCCTTTTTAAAATAATAGTTTATTCTAATTTTTTTATCTACTTATAAATAGATAAAAGCCATCGCCAATGGAGCGATTACTTTGCGGAACCACCTCACGTCCGCCCCGCGCCGCCAGATCGGAATAACAGATGCAGCCAACCCTACCTCCTGCCGCTGCCCCTGATGCAATCCTGGCAAGGTTCGCCTGGCAGCCCTTGCCGGTAGCTTGTAATGCAATACAGCCCAAAGAGAAGCCTCCACATGACTGCTTCTGATGCCGTGGTTTGGTCGTGACGTGTTTTTTTCTTAGAATTGTTATTTTTGTGTTTTTTCACCTAATTCGTACAAGTGATTGTAAGATGTTATGTAATTAATGGTACAAAGTAAATTAAAACAGACACAGTAGCCTAACTACCAGAATACGCCAAAGATTTGACAGAAAACCGAGTAATAAACAACATGACTTATTTTCTTATATTTTCTTTGAGTTACATAATTAATAATTAACAACACACCAGAAATTATGTTGCAAGCTTAAAATAGTTGCATTAACGTAGAAGTTACGTGATATAATATGTTTTCGATGATAGTTAATTGTGATTTTTAAAAAGTGTATTAACGAAATAATATGTAAGAGATTCATGTATGTAACAAATAGTCAGATATGAATAATAAAATTTAAAAAAAACACGATTCCCAATCCTTTAGATCTTTTGACGAGTATATGCATAGAGCATTTTTAATCAAATCTAAAATGTACCTTCTAACAAAGTAACACAGAGATAATTCAACACATCTTTACAAGTGATATAAATTCATTAAAAGCGATGAAAAAAAATAAAGTCTAAACATAACCTATTTAAAACCTAGTTTTTTGTTTCATCACTTTTTGTGACTTTATATCACTTTTTAAATGTGTGTTGAATTGTCATTTTGTTATGCGGTCACCGTTTTTAGACGCAGTTCTAGAACTATTTGAATGCGAAGTATGAGTATTAATTCAATTACATTTAAAAAAATGCCCTAGTAGAGAGCAAAGTGCATGAAAGCACTATTTAAAAGACCTCTAATACTATTTATTTAAATAAAACACATCGCGTCGATTAGTGTGATGTATGGTAATAAGTTGAATACTTAAGCGATAGATGGCGCTAGTCATAAAGCTTAAAGATGTCGCTAGAGTGTAACAATTACTTGTGAAATGAGATTGACAGGGAACAAGCTTCTTGAACCAGAGAATTACCAACCCTCGGGTAATGAACAGTGTAGCTAAATTCAGACCTATTATTTGTATCGTAAATAAACACAATTATAAGTAGAACCTTTTACTTTTTAACAAAGAGTTCCCAACCCTTAAATCTGCAAAATAAGAACAGATATAACAATTAGAAACACTAAAAAAGTTTATCAGCCAGCAAAAATAATTATTAAAAGGTGTTCTTATTATGTTCATGGTCAAATATAAACTATCAAACGATTCTCATATCTTCCACGGCAATTGTAAAATTATCATGCATATAAATCTCAACTATTTTATTTCAACTACATTATTATCTTACTGATGTGAAGACAGAGAATATACCTATGACTTTATGCAACGTTTGTTATTTTTCCTACATTCCGCTAAGCGCATACTATTGTTTTCGAATAAGCCGTGCTTATAACAAAATGCATGTCTGTCAGAAGAGCGCCACGAACGTCCGTTATTCATAAATCGGAGAATCGGGGAAAAGATTTTAAAGAATTAATGACAGGACTGAAAAAAGGACCTTACATAAAGGAAATAAACAGATTGGTATCAAAATAAAATAATTGTAATAATATTATAAATATCTTAAAAGGACGCGATTTAAAAACGCTACAGAAATTTATAACGTTTTATTAAATCTTGTTTTCAAAATATTTATAATACAAATTAGAAATAGTTAAATCAGGTTAGTCAATTAGTTTGCAAACAGCAGGGAAGAAATATATCACCCAGTGGCAAACGATTTTGCTTTAGTTACACAGTATATAATCTTAAATTACAAGCTGACAAAAACAATAATGTTCACGCTGTTAAAAACACCATACCTATTGGAGTACCATATCAGGTCTGATGAATGAAGTGAAAGCTATTTGGACTTAATGCACGGATAGTAGAATATCTCCAGTTCAAATTTGGAAAAGTCTGAAATATACCCTTTTAAATGTTTATATGATTTCAAGATTTTTAACAATGTTTCAACATTTAACATCAATAAAATAAATCGTTATTTAGTTTTCCCCTTGTTATATTCCAATTAATATTATTATTTCTACAATTCTACATATATGTGTTATTTTTCAACATTTAACATCAATAAAATAAATCATAATTTGGTTTTCCCGTGTTATATTTTATTGTTTAATTTTATACTAAAAATGCATTAATTCAAATCATAAAAGAAAAAGACAAGTATTAATTTCTAACTGAAAACCGTACTCGACTTAAATATATTATTCCATGCCCAAAATTAAACACTTCCTTTGCACAAAATTATTACACTTACCGGGCAAGAATTTTTTTCAATCGACTACCTGAAGCAATTAGAAACATTAATGATAACATCCAAATAATAAACACTGTGAAAAAATATTTTAAAGACAAACTTACAAAAAATAAAAATGTTTCCAATTGAATTAATCTTAAGAATAACTCATCTCAATTAGTTTCCTTAAGTAACATTCCATTCTTCGAATAAGTTTAAAATCATTTTATTTTTAATTACCTACATACTGTAATAAAACAATGTACACTCCATTTCCAGCCATAAGCTAATGCTTCTATGGAAGAGGGGTCTTGAAATATTTGATCATATATTGTAACAAATAAACAAAAGTGTACTTATATAATAAAAAAAAAAAATAATAAAAAAAAAAAATATATATATTATTTCCATTAATATTATTATTTCCACAATTCTACATATATGTCTGATGTACGTACTATAAAAGTCCACGTATATGGAAAATATGCTTACAGAAAGGATTGTTATGGTTCAGTGGCGTAGTAAAATTTATTCATAATATGTCCGGATAAAGCGGTTCTCTACGCGATGTGAAAACAATATCTTCTTTCTGCTCTGTCAGCTAAAGGTGCTACGGCTAGTGTAACAGCCACGAGCGATATAGGCTAGAGGCGTGCTGCGCTGTTGGGGGTAGAGGGACGCTATATTGCTTTATTTATACCGCACTACAGAACTGTGCAAACTGGATTATTTTTTTATTAGAAGCTCGGTGGGTAATTGGATTGTTGTAGGTTTCTTTCTATGTTTGTGATTGTTTTTATGTTATTAAATTAAACCAGAAAACTTTTCTTTCAACATACTATATGTCAATAATTTAATTTAATAGAGATAGAAGAACGTTAACTTATCTATTATTTGTGTTAAGAAATATTAAATCTTTAATTGACAGCCCTGAATTGTTAGAACTAATTTGTCTTAATATAACTACCAGACAAACTCAATTAATACTTTTTAAATGTAGTAACAACCTCGCTGGTAATTATTCAATTTATTTTAATTTTAATCAAAAAAGTGTTTAATCAAAAAAGATTGACATATTTAAAAATATATGATTTCTTAGTCAGAATAAACGTATATCTTTACTTTATTTATTCACCAATTCGTAGAGTTCATCGCCTTGCAAATAAACACTGCTAACATAAATTTTTTATTGAATATACCTATTTCGCAATAAATGTACAAATTATTTTATGAAAAAAAAATAACAACTTTTCCTCGATATAAAGGAAATACAAGGCTCTTTTAATCTCAGAATATAACATTAACAACTCTCAAACGAAAAATGTGAAAAAGAAAAAAATAGAAAAAGATGCGGTAGCATCTCTGAACTAAACCCAGGACCTCAGCCTTGCGGAAGCTTTATTCTTTTATTTGGAGGTTTATTTGAAGTTGACAATTTCGTGAGCTTAAAAGGCAATTTTTCTTATTTGCTAATATATTTTTTAATCTTTTATAGTATTATATACCGTAAGAAAAATGATTTTCTTAAATTGTGTTAAATAATTGTACGTATAATCTATTTTCTATTTTAAACTTTCCTTTATTTACTATTTCAGTTCTTATTGGTAAAGGTGGAGAAATACCTGGCTATTCAGATCTTGTCACCCAAAACGGCCAAAACCACTTCAAATCTGAATGGTTGTCTTACACCAGGGCGATACTGAAAGTTTTTTCCACTATGAAACGTTTCGCAAATGTACTATTTTTTATTGAGTAAATTATGAAATAATACAAAACATCACATAAAATTTTCTTTCACACGTCAGGATTTGAACCCGCGACCTCTATCTTGCTAGTCGAGAGCCTTACCCCTCGATCACAGAGGCCGTATTGTACTATTTGGATAAATTTAAATTGTAGGAAAATATGTGCTGCTAAGCTAATTATATAACTACCATATTTACGTAGGTAACTACGTGCTGTTAAGCTAAGTATATAACTACCATATTATTGTATATAGATTAAGAAAATAATTTGTTCGTATTTTAATTAGGTTCGCTAATTTCCATTGCAATTTTCTTTTGTTTTATAGAGTTATATTTGATGACATCTGTCTATTTGATGACATTCGCGACAGTCATTTCTTTTGCTCCAGGCACAGAAGTTTTGGGTTTTTTCACAAAAAAAAATTTCAAAAACAAATACAATATTTTTTTAATTTTATTTTATTTTTTTAGGAAATCCAGTAGTTGTAGTATTTTTGAATGAATTAAGCAGTATTTACCAACTGCTCTTAGGTGACCCAAATCTGAATAGCCCGGTTATTTATTCACAATCTTTCTCTAGCTCATCTTCTTTTCCTCTCTATTTTCGAAAATAGACCCACAACATTTTCCAAATTGGAAATGCCCCTGGGATGTTAATTGATTTACAATTTATTTTTAAATATTTATAAGTTAGTGTACCTAGATGAATAAATTTAAATTGGGTATCCAAACGATGATTACCACCCATGGTTGATACGGTTAAAAATACAATATCGTTGAAAAAACCGATCTGCAGTTGAGAAAAGTAAAAAAAATCTCATAAAAATGATACCCACTGGTTCTAAAATCTTCGCGCAAGTAAAGAACGAACCGATCTAAATATTGGTGTTTCGCTTCTAAAAAAGGTTATTGATACTAGGAAAACACACAGATTACTTATCCGCTCTCCTGAAAAAGCTAACAGAATCGCTTTATCAATATTTCCTAAAATCTCAACCGGCGTTTCCGAGATATCGGCAGGTAGGGGATGAAATGGTTTCCTATGGCGAGCCGACTCAAATACGACCATTTATACCTAGAATTGTGTTCAATTTTTGCGTGGGGTGGAGGCAGGTTTCAGAGGAACAGGCTGAATTGCCATTTATGCTGAAGTAGGCTTTAAATGTGGAATTTGACTCTTTTTTCTTAGAGACTGAGTTTTAATGGGGATATGTTTTGATTGTTTTATTAATTCGAACTCAATTATTATTATTTTTTTATGTAATAATTGATTATGACGACCTACTGCCTGTACAGTGGGAATATTAACGTCAGTTTTATATTCATTAAGGACACTTCAATTAGTACCACAATATGTATCAGGAAGCACTTTTTATAAATAATATTCTCATATTCATAATTATTGGAAGAATATAACCAATTTTTAAAGAAACAAAAAAACGATTAGGTTGGGTCAGCTACAATATATCCGGTTATTTTTGCTATGTAATTTTAAAAAAATTCAACCGTGCCGCAGAAAACATGTTGTGTTTTAAGTCAGCAAAAACTCTCGAATAGAGCAAAACTCTGGCATCCTGAAATTTGCTCATTTTATTGGTATGGAACTACATTGTGGAATGCTTCGCTTCTTTGGACATTTTTTTTATTAGCGTCAACCGCGTTCAATCCTCCATTGACGGACTTTCCTGCATTACCGTTCTTTCAATATTCTCTATCGGCCTTTCCACATCTCGTGTTTTACCTATATTTTAATACAAATCTTGAACAGAGTGAAGTATTAAAGCTAGTTGTATTTTATATGTAGTATATATATTTCTTTAACAATTGTTGTAAAGTGTTTTGAGAAAAAATAGTCCCGACGCAGTAATTATTTAACACCGTAAATAAAGAGATTATTGGGTCAGTTTATATATTTCCCAATAGTCCTAGCCTAAGGCTTCATGTATTATAATCAATCACAAACAATTTGATTGAAACATAACTCCAATAAAACGAAGTGAAATACATTCACTAATCTAGTCTGCTATTATAATAATTGAATACAATTCAAAATACCTCGACATAGTTCTGTGAAGTCACTGAACAGATAATTTCAAGAGGTATTATGTACACCGATTTGAAAAAAAAAACGTATGTCACCAGTATAAGACCTTTCAACCCCAGACAGGTCAATGAAATTGATTTTAAAATGCTTAAAGAAGTCTGTCAAAATTCGATAATATTTTGTTGTTTTTAATTATTTTCATTTAAAGTAAAAAAAAATTGACATTACTTCGAACACATGGACATTTTGACAATATACCAGAAGTGTGATACATACCAAACTGAAGTAAAACTAGAATATATAAAGGCATTTTGACTACCATGTCCCAGACAGGGACCAGGGACATTTGTTTTATCAAATTCACCAGCAAGAAAAAAATTAAGCTATTTTCGGGCACACCGACATGCCAACAACGCACTTCTGTTGATTTATCTTTTCAGTGTTTTGTGGAGTGCAATCATCATTAATGCCCGATACAAAACATTACAATCGAAGTTATATTGTTTGTCACCGGCGACCACTTGCATTAACCAAACTAATAATAAATCATCGACTGAGCCTTCCCTCCCCCTCCTGACACCCCCCTCCCCCCATAGCCATTTAAGCCTTGTCGTATCATTAGTTTTTCTCGGAAATCATCAATTCATTTCACAGATAAATTAAATGCTAAATTTTTACCGTAACAAAGCCACTGTTGAAATATTTTGATGAAGTGAATTTCTGAATATTTTCGCTTTGTAACATGGCCAGTGGAACGGAATTATTTTAGTGTGGTTTTCTTTGAAACACGGTGATTGCTTGCAAACAAAATTGGTATGTACTCGTATTTGGGAAAATAATAATAACAACATTATCTCTTATAACAAATATAATCTTACAATCATTATTTTATAACATAACTAACTTGTTTTTCTTTAATAATTTCTTAATTTTTTTACAGTGGAATAATGATAAGTAAAATCTCAAATTGTAATATTCAATCATTGAAGACAAAACGACTTTCAAACGAAAGATATGAAATAGAAAAGACAGAAAAAGATTAAGTCGCACTTAGGAATTGAACCCATGACCTCTTTCTTCCCGTGAAAGTGCCATGTTACAACTTACGTCATTTTTAAATGTATCATTCGTAGAGTTACCAAGATTGTATTCATTTGCTAAACGAATATTTTTTACTGCTATTTTATATATGATTAAGATTCTACCCAAACCAAATGAAATCTGGATAGTGTCTTGAAAAATATATCCATTTTAATTTTTAGATTAATTAATTAATGATTAAATGTTACAATTTGAGCTTTTAGGTAAGTTATTTAAAAATGTATATCTATATATTCATCCTAGACTTGTAGAAAAATCAATAGATGTTGCACATAAAATAAAAATGGATATATTTATCTAAGACACCATCTAGATAGCATTTGCATTGCAAGTTCGTGTAAAATGACGATAATGTTGGTAGCTCTCAGTGATGACGTAAGTTGATATTATGGTCCATTTAGCTAAGTGGTCATTAGACTTCCCCGGCATGGAAGAGGTCATGGGTTCAATTCCTAGGTGCGACTGAATCTTCAAAAAATGCTTTATAAAAGAATCAACCCTATGATATGAATAAAGTGATTAAATTATTATTTTAAATGCTTCCCACAAAAATTTCGATAATTATACAGATCTATGGCTAATTTTTTTTCATGAAAACAAAAATAATGCTTAGCAGAATTTGAACGATTCATCAAATTTCAATGTGAAAATGTTAGCTCTGTGAAAATTCTGTTCATTATTGTTTTATCATGGGCCGGTGTTTGAACTCCCATGGCATTTGACGTCGTCACAATCTTTCTTTGATTCGATTGATGATTTTTTAATGCTGAAAAGTCAATATGGCGTCAATCGCCGATTTGAAGACGTCAAATGTGACGGCAATTGAAACAACTAGGTCTAAGGACGAGTTATTTCACAGAAATTGAACAATTCGTCAAATTTCAGAGTTGAAATTCAAGTTCTGTGAAAGTAATATTCAAGTCCTGTTATTATTTCAGTTCTGTGAATCAACTGAGTAATAATGATATAATAACAGAACTTGAATGGAACTTTCACAGATCTTGAAAATTAACGGTGACATTTGATGAATTATTCAAATTCTGTGAAACAACAGAAGTCCTAGGTTGTCTTCAACAAAACGACGGTATTTTATTCAATATTATAATAATTATATTATTATTGAAGTAATAAAAGTTACTCATCAACCTGAACCAGTGAACCTCAATTATAAAAAAATCAGTAAAAACTACATTATACCTCTCTTTAATTTGTTCGGTGTCCGCTGAATGGATGTACCAGATTTGCTTCGAGAACACTTTCGTATACCTATGCACTTAGAAATGCTGGAAGTTGGCGTGGTTCTGCTTAGTGGTTACAAGACAGATAGATGACCTAATCCTACCCATACTAAATCTACGTGTTGTTACAACGAACAACAGATACAATGTACGGTAGGTACAATGTACAGTAGGTAAACTACACACAACAAATTACTAAATTCGTGCATAGTACGGAGTAGAGGAACACTAACAAAGCTTTCACAAAATATTATATTGTTGTTTCAAAGTGATCACATATATTACTAATTATTGATTATTAGCATTATCATAAAACTTGTGTTGTTGTATTAACATTAACATTATCATAAATTGTGAAAAAACATAGGACAGTATGAATACTTAAAAAATCTTTAAATATTGAAGACAATATTAGTTATTTCTAAACGAAAATCTGAAACAGAAAAATCAGAAAAGGATATGGTCACATCTAGGACTCGAATCTAGGACCCTTGTCTTTCCAGGACACTGCTCTACCAACTGAGCTAATAGGACCCTATCCTCCTCGGTCACTTTTAACTGTATCATACTTCGAATAAGAACTACCAACATTGTATTCATTTTTTCACCGCACATTTTTACTGGCAACTATCTTTATGTATGGTCGCAAGATTCAACCCGAACTAAATGCAATCTAGACAGCGTCTTTTTTTTTAGATAAACCTATCTTATTTTATTTATTTTTTATTTTTAATGTGCGACTTCTATTGACTATAGGGTCCCATTAGCTCAGTTGGTAGAGCGGTGTCCCGGAAAGACAAGGGTCCTGGGTTCGAGTCCTAGATGTGACCGTATCCTTTTCTGATTTTTCTGTTTCAGATTTTCGTTTAGAAATCACTAATATTGTCTTCAATATTTAAATATTACACTCTGAGGTTTTACTAAATAAAGTTATTCCGAAAAATAAACTAAAAAAATTGGTTAAAATTTTAAAAATGATATTATCTGTTTAATATTATTTAAAAGGTAATTATCGCTTGTCTGAATTCTTGGCACAATCAATCCCTATTTTTAAAAATGACATTTAGATTCAAGGCGAAGCTTAATGCTAAATCTATATTTTGATTAATCTTTATAACGAATTGGTGTACATTATGAATACCAAAAAATATGCTTTAGATAAATTTCAGGTTTTCCTATCGTTTCGCTTGAGTATAATACAAATAAAAAAATTAAATTACTCACTAAAAAATATAAACGTAAACTATTTTTTTCTATACAAATGTATGAACGTGTAAAGGAAACAACTTTAAAAAAATAAAGTATTATAGCTAAGATTATCTGTGACAGTTTCACTTGATTAACTTTTTTGCTTTCTTATAAAATGATTTTACAAAATAAATAAAAACCAGTTTTGTGCTTGATATCGAATGTTTCTAGACTCCGTTTGTCAAGCGATTTTAATGCCTATTACCTACAATATAAGGTATACTAAGAATATACACATTTTTGGCTTGTAGCTTCCTCTTAAAGAAAATTTAAGCTTACTGTACCAGAGTTACGCATGATGATCCATGAACTTATTGGTAACTATAGGATATACTAATTACAGAAATAACAATTAAGGATATACTTAATTGTTATTTCTGCAGTCAGGGGCATAGGATGGTAGTTTGTTCATTATTTTGTTTGTGCCGCTTGCAGAATTAAGTTTATAGCAATATGTGTGTATTTTCCATGCTTTAAAATAAAATTCATTATTTAAGAAAAAATATTAAAATTAAAAAATATGTCATAAAAGCAATCAAAAGACAACTCACAATATAATCTTCATCTTAAAATATGTATGTTTTCATGGGAATACAATCGTTTTCCATCATTATGCGCAACTTTACTCCTAGACAGCAATGATTTAAAATACGTAAAATATTCAGTACCAAATTTTTTAGAGAAAAACCGCTAAACAACTTAATTTAATATTTCACAATAACATTGAAATCCCAAAAATTATTACCAAGTACATTCAAAATACCCATCTCTTGGTAGAAATAACTAATTTTCACAATCTTCCAGTAAATCTCAAAATTTACGAATTTTTTGCTTAATTTGATAAATTACCTTACACAAGAGTCAATATCGGTTATTATTTAATAATCTGTTTATGTTATTGGTAAATTTTGCGATTTTCTTATGTATTTTTTTGTTATTTATTTACAAATATTTTATCATTACTTATTGACATGACTAGCATTTCCTCTCCGAACTCTAGAGCCTTGTCTGTTTATAGTGAGAAAAGTATTTTTTTTATTTTTCTTTATAACTGTACATAATAAATAAAAATATGAAATAAATTATTTTGTCAGAACTGGAGATATAACTAGTAAACATACAACCCACTAACCCATACGATTTTGCTCTAAAATATGACAATTTTATTTGTACTCTACTTATTAAGATTATAACTACAGTTATTTACTAGCTTCACCATGTCATATTATTTTATTATTCATAAAACAACCCCCTTTGACTGCAATTTTAACAGTATTCATCACAATAAATGATGCCTGCAAAGTTTTCATACAAAAAGCTGTTTTGAAATGAAATAAAAGTTAATGCAAAAACTTTAGTTTTGTAGCAGTATTCTTCAAGTGGGGCGATGTGGGTTTTGTATGTATGCAAATTGTTCTATATCCACACATATTCTTGCATTCCAACACATATAATTTGTACAAATACATTGTTAAGATATATTAACAACATAATAAAGTAAGAACCCTTAAACATTTTCAGTTTGCACACCATGTTTTTAGTCGCATAGAAGAAGGATTTTATTGCAACTCCAATGTTGCGGTGTTTGTGTACGGCGACATAATTAAAGGAAATGTAAATGTGAAATGTTTTTGTTGGAACTTACTTTCTAGCTGTTTTTAAATTGTGTTGCTCCACAATATCAAATAACATTTCCACAATGAATAAATAGTGTATTAGGTAAATTGTGTAAGTTTTCTAAGGTTGAGAAAATGTTAAGATCCTGTCGAAGAAAGGTTGTTAACTGCTGCATGCAGTTATGCTAAAAATTTTTGAAGTCCACTGGTGTGTTTTTTTTTAACGGTTATCATGAAAAAGCTCTTAGTGTTCGGATCTAGTGGGTTTACGGAATCATGATTTTTGGAAAAATTTCGTGAGGGCGGAATTAATGAGCAGGGGAAGAAGACAAGGGTTTGGAAGTGCTTATTTTTATTTTTAATAAACTAATATATACATGTTTTAAAATTTTAATTGACGTATTGCGTATTTCTAAAATTAATTACATCTTTTTTCAAATATGTTCAATTTAGGTACTTTTTTATTTCACTGTGAACTAAACTATACATTTTTGTTTCACTGGAAACTAAGCTTTACATTTTTATTACACTGGGACTATGCTATACATTTGAATTTTCTTAATACTAAGTAATAATACACACGGTAAACAATTTTGTATTTTTGATTCGCTTTTTTTAGTCTAAATTTTTTTGATACGCCTGGAAAACTTAACTGTATTGCAGTTTGTCTCTAAATAAAGTTAATAATACTTGGATGACTTGTATAGCGCCGTTTTTGTGCAAAAACATCTCAAGGGCGGTAGGAAATAGAAGATAAAAATTAAAGGGTAGGGTTTCATTAACTATGTTGGTAGAAAGGCAATCGCTAATATTGTCTTCAATAATAAAAAATCACAACGTTATACAAAAATCTTTGTTCAACAGTTAAGTTTCAGCATTAGCCTATTTAGAACTGGTTACTTAACCTAGTCTTAAACATTGCAAACAACGTTTCGTTTCTGATAAAGCGATATTTAGTTTATTTTATTCTATTTTTTACTATTTTGGTTTATTAAAATATAACTGTTAAATACTCTATGGACATTGAAATCCATGACCCTCTGGACCCAGAGCTAAGAAGCTTACCACTAAGCCTTGGATAGCAGTTCAGTATCATTTTCGAAGGAAACAAATACTTTGGGGTGTGACATATTGAATGAAAAAAACATACACTTAGTAAGACATCACTTTATTTTTGAATCAATAACGATAGACAACCGGGTTTCGCTTGTCCCAAGCTTCATCAGGGCTAAATATCAACTAAGGCTAATTAGATACAGGCCCATATATATAGGTAAATGAAAACAATGAGTTTATTTACCTATATATAAGTTGATATTTAGCCCTGATGAAGCTTAAGACAAGCGAAACCCGGTTGGCTATCGTTATTGATTCAAAAATAAAGTGGTGTCTTACCAAGTTAAGTTTCAGTTCCTTTAAAAAATCTGAATAAATTAAGGAAAAATTTAAAATGAGTACATTTATTTTATTGAAATTTGCAGAATCTCTACACTTTATGACATAAAAACGATATTAATAATATATTCCCCGCATAATATAATGATTTCAACAGCTTGGAAGAACTGCCTGCCGCCAAAATTATAGTTTACAACGTGACAGTCACACTATGCGATGTTTTAATACACATTGCCAAGGATCATTTCCTGCATAATAGAACAAAGTCGTTAGAAACGATGAAAAAAAAATTAAACCTAACCTAACCTAACCTACTTAACCCAGTTAATAAAGTTTTTAACGAATGGACTGTAAATTTAAACAAGAAAAATAAGATTGAAAAATCGTGTTTATAACAAGGAGAAATAGGAATGTAAATGAGTTTTTTCCTTGAGAACATTGTGGCTTCAATTGGAAGTTCTGATGTTGGTCTTGATCTGGGCACAATAGTCTATATATTTACATCTAGTAAATTCACAAAAAAACAGGCTTTTTTCGTCACCACTGAATCAGCTCGTCGGCTTTTCGAGAACTCCCGATAATTCAACATCAATCCACTGTACGACGATTGGATCCGATTAATCACCCTTACCACAAGGGGACCAAATATTTGCAAACATATGCATCGACGACAGTGAGAATAATAATGTCATTTGCTTTTTACGAGGGCAAGACCTTAAGAATATGGAATAGACACGGGAAAGGGCAATTTAGGTAGGAACCGGATTGGAATAACCATAAAAGTGTTTCAATACTAAACAATTCAGACACACCACTCTAAATCAATAATATTTCATAGAGAGTGCAAGTATCACGTCATCTGAACGAATTTTTTTCTTTTATTTCAACTTTCAAGTCAATTTTTTGAGTGATGCTGCGTTTCCACGCACCTATTAATTTTATAACAAGAATTCATTAGAATTTTTACCTAGAAAACAAGTAACATAAAATAATTCATTTTCAATTTTTGTTGCAAATATTTTAATAAATAGTCACAAAGAACCACACAATTGCATAGTAAACCATCAAATAGTACAGGTCATAAGTTGTGAAAAAATATCAATTAAGTTGGGATTTATTTTCATTCCGCTGAAACATAAACATTTTTTAGTAACTTCAGTATCTTCGACAGATCATTAGTATTATTTTTTGTTTTGTTTTAGAAAAACTTTAAACTTGCGTATATTATATTCAACTTTTTTCCCCATTGGTTTCATAACAAGACGATTTGCTGGCTCAAAAACCAAATAATATCACACTATCACAATTTTTGAGATTTTTGGGTTCGATTTCCACGTATCGCAAAGTTTTTTGAACCTGATTGTCCCAATAATCATTCCGTGCGTGCCTTGTCTCCTAAGTTGCCTTGATGATTGGCAACCACCGCTCCTATAAACACGCACTGGAAGAATAAAAATAGTTCTTTCATGGTTCACCTGCTTTCCCTTACTGTCTATTCACGCATTTTCTAAACAAAGTTTCAAGTAAGTATCGAGATATATTCAGGTAATAACATAAGACGATCCAAATACCACTTTATGTAAATGTTTCTATTACCTGCCAAAAACTTTCAAAGTTCTTTCTTAAAGCCATTTATTTGGGTGTACCTGCACACCTAAGTAATGATATATATAGAAAAGACGAAAAGGTTTTTAAAGAGACCATTTTTCTTTATCCATAATTTTGTCGTATTTTATATGTACTTAGGTACTTCTTGCTTCTCTCCAACATAATCAGGGTGATACATCATCCAGCATTAGTGATGGATTCCAGCATAGCAGGCTCCACACAATGCACATTGTACATTGACTACATTGTCTTGGAAGGGAAGCTATTGCAAGCTAGTGATGTACATGCCGGGCAGTGGGTGCTGAATAATTATCACAGGCTATGAACCGTTGTTCCGCTGTACCGTTTATTCCATATCACTACACTAAATCATTGTCTCCCCGTCTATGGTCTTAGCGGTTAAGATTTGTAATATGTGAATTATGCAATGTGTATGGACATTGAAGGTTATAAGATGGGTTAGGGTGGTGGTCATATTTGGAACTTTGTTTGAAGTGGAGATTAAATCTCGTTACCCATCCCGTGTGCACGTTGGCAAGCTTTATCGTAAATTAAGAACAATGTTAATTATATTGAAATATATCAACCATAATTATGGCTTCAGTGGTCGAGGGGTAAGGATCTCGACAAGCAAGCCGAATGTCACGGGTTCAAATATAAAAATATGGTGATTATCTGAATAACACAATTAATATTATTAATTTTGAGAAGTAGGCCAGGTTTTGATTGT
This sequence comes from Hesperophylax consimilis, assembly GCF_061612785.1. Lineage (NCBI taxonomy): Eukaryota > Metazoa > Arthropoda > Insecta > Trichoptera > Limnephilidae > Hesperophylax > Hesperophylax consimilis. The sequence goes on from NC_142840.1 coordinate 26,720,084, forward strand.
GCCTATTTCATTGGGCTATTTAATACGTAAAGGGCTAATTACAGAGTAATTATCGTGGACTCGAAACCTGGCGAGGAAGACAGGTAATTTTAAGAAAAGTATGATTTAAAAAAAGTTTGCTGTTGTAAAAATACCCGACACAAATGGGGATATCTTAGTCCCGGGCACTTTACGAAAATATACCAAATCATGGCTACTAATTCATTGAACTAGTTTTTTTTTCTTGTTAGTCTTAACAGTCATCATCTAATATATTATTTACACTAGACAGAATTTTACTTTTTTCTCTTTATTTAAATTTGACATCGCTTATACATTTGATGTATTTTTTCCTAAAAAACTAAGACTTGGATTAGTACTTAAAATGTAATGTACCATACTAGTTGTACACCGTCACGCGTTTCTGTGGCTCAGTTTGTCTCTACAAATAGAGGAACAATAGCGCGTACTGCTTTCACGTCCAACAGATAGCGATGTTTTTCAAAAAAATCACGGCGACGTAACTGCAGAATAATAAAATATGTAGCCTTTTTAGGGAAATACACTACATATACTCAGTCCTGTGGTAGATAGTTTTTGAAAAGGTCTTTTACTTCGCCTACCCTCATTACAGTATTTTAGGTAATAAAATTGTACCTGCCTGTTGCAAATAAATTTTTTCAACCGGTAAATCGGTCGAGCACTCAAGTCACTCTACTTGGGTTTCAAAAACAATTGTCATTTAACAGTCGGTAGACAATATCTATCCAACAACAGGTCTATCCTTTCTGAATACTTCACCAATGAGGACGTAGAGATGAAATAATCTTTAAGGGGTCAACTGGCCGACCTGGGGAATCAACTGTTTGGGGGATCAACTGTCAGCGGGCCAACTGTCGGGGGGCCATAAGTCGGGGATCAACTGTCATGGAATCATAAATTTAAACTCTTGGATCACAGAATTTTTTTTCTTAAATATGATAAAACCCACGCACAGACTTTTCCATTTTATTACACTTTTTTATGTATCCTTGTAATTTCATTTCATTATCTTGTGTTTTATAACTGTCCCAATTAATATACCAAAAAAAATTCAATAGAAAAAAATTTACAAAAGAACCTGTGGTGCCTAGTGCAATCATGCATTGAATGTATACATCCCAGTATGTAGCTATTTTCATAAGCTGATAGTAACTTTCTACTATCTATCAAAGCCTAGAACTTCCATTGGTTGATTTAGTAGTCCGGTGCAGGAAAAGAACGATCCAACAGCAACGTGCATATATATGTAGGTACGTCCGGCGCAATGGGAACACGAACCAAGCTGGGGCAACCAATCACGGTCCGAAGATGGATATCCTATCAGGTCTGGGATAGTTACCACTTACCACTGCGCAGATTTAAAAACACAATACAGAACAAAGCAGAATAAAAATAAGGCACTAGTTTAAATCGTGTTTAAAATAATTAGAGTTAACTTAAAGTGGAAAACAAAGCGATGTACAAGTATGTACGTATATAATATTTATTCCAATAATTGAGCTAAGAGACGTACCATTTTTACCGTTTTATATATCTTGATTTTTTAACACAGCAAACACCATCGAACTGTAAGTTATGGCGTTATGAAAGTTTAATAAAAATAAATTTTCAAAAATTTTGGGTCAGTGGAAATATTTTCTAGACGCAATGTAATTTTTATTATGAGATATCGAGGTATGAAATATAAAATCAAAACCAATCGGACCACGTAGTGCAATTATCTATCACCGAATGACACGTGCTCATAAAACTCCTTTTCTCTTGTGGTTATATAAATATATACAGAAAGAGAGAACACCAAGCGCTTAAAAGTTTGCCCTAGACTCTCCCGTATAATTCGAAATAATTCTATAGAGATAGAAAACCTCCAAAGAGATCACCCGGTCAAGATATGCCAAATTTAATAATAATAATTTTATTATACAGGATTTTCCAATAAGAGGTGTTATTTTTATATTCAATCGTAAAAGATCAGTAGTTTCGTTGCTTGTGTAGCACGTAGTGCCGTCTTGTTGAAAGTAAACATTTTCCAAGTCAATACCATCCAATTCCGGCCATAAAAAATCATTAATCATCTCTAGATAGCGCAATCCATTCACCGTAACTGTTGCTCCAGCCTCATTTTCAAAAAAAAGTAAGGTCCAATGACTCCGCTGGACCATAAACCGCACCAAACATTCACACTTTAAGGGTAGAGAGGCTTTTCAACAATAATTCTTGGGTCTTCCGAGCCCCAGATGCGACAATTTTGCTTGTTGACAAAGCCACGGAGGTGGAAATTGGCCTCATCACTCAAGATGATTTGCATTTGATTCACTCAAGTGAATTTTAATAATTTCAATGCGTTGTTGAAGCGTGTGTCGTTCCATTTTTTATCAATGGCGTAGTTTTTACTTGTCAAATGTCAAAAAATGACAGCTTCAAAAGTGACATCTACCGAAATAGCGGGCTATTCAAAATAACAACTCTTATTGGAAAATCCTGTATATTAAACGAAAGAAGCAAGCGACAATAAATAACCTTTATAATACGTTTATTTAATTGACGATGTTTTTTAGTTTGGTATTAAGGTGGCAAATTAAGTTATTTATAAAATGAACGAAAAAAAATTAAATATTTATGCCTGAACATCCACAAAATAAAATAAAAGGCACTTTTTGGCCATGTTTTTTTCTTGAATAAATCAAAACAGGAGGATGGTGTTAAGCGGGAATTCAAACCTTATCGCCATCTACGTAAGGGGTGTTATTGATAGCGGCTCAATTTAAAATATTATACGACGTAGTGCATCGCCTTAAAGAGGAGATATTATCAGACAAATTATTCTCCAAAAGTAGTTGACAAAAGAAAACCGTACAACAGTCGGATGTACATTGTTGCGAGAGTAACTAGGAAAGTCTGAACACGTGTAGGGGAAGGTACGAACGTAGAAGAAGTTTTTTGACAAAGGTATTCTACCAAGAATAAGATAAAAAAAATGAATTGAGAGCTTCACCGTTATTTACATTGGCCTCGCAGAACTTGAATTGTTCGCATTTCCCTTGGAAAATATCTCTATTCTAAGTGAATATTATAATGTATGTGAGGGTGACATCGTGAATAAATGGTTTGGCTACCATTTTCTTGAGGAAATAGTTTCGAGTTGCGAGGTTAATTCCTTCAAGGAGCAGTAGAAATAATAATATATTACATGTTTTTTAGGTATCTACGCAGAAAGTATGATATTAAACAAAACGAATAGGTAAGTCGACATTGAAAAATTTAATTTATATTTTTTTGGATACGTATCCACGACGTCGTCTGTTTGGTTATTATAAAAAATAACAGTTTTAGCAAATATATCAAATTTAAGCATGTTAATTATCGTAGGTACCTATCTTGAAGAGTACATGTTTAATGTTTATGGTCTTATGATCACATGGTCACATCTTAATTTATTGATAAAAATAAGAAGAAATATGGAATGATAAAGTTCGAAATTTATTTATTTTTGAAAACGAAAAACAATAAAAAAATATTTTTTTGTAATAAGTTTTTAGTTTAATGCAAAATTAAAAAAATGCATTATCTATTTTTTTTATTGAATGTACAAACACATCACAATAATTTATAAATGTAGATATTTCGTGGCTGATTGCGAAAAAAAAATTTTTTCTAACGAAACTGCCCAACTCAATTGAGAAATTATTTCTCGTGTTTGAATTGGGGAGTGTTGGGAGTCATTATGGTTTATAGGTTGTAAAATTTCATTAATTGATGTAGATAAAAATTAACAAATAGTTATTAAAACTAGATGATAAAATTGATAACACAATATAATTAAAAAATAAAAAATTTAATTACAAACTTAAATAATATAATAGTTATTAAACTTAGAAAAAATAAGATATAAAAATAAAAATGTACTTATTAGGTAAGAAATAATAGAAGGTAGGTACAGAATTTGTAAATGTTAATTTATCGATATTGCAATGTTCTGGTTCATACTGTTTTTGCAAATAAACAATAAATAAATAAGTAAATAAATAGAACTTGTTGTAAATTGTTCAAAGACCGAGCTGGCAATCTTGTATGAAATGGGAACTTAATAAAATGCAACAACAATAAACGCATTTTAGGAAGCGCATAATATAACTTTAGAGGATATGTAAAAATAAATAGCTTTTTTTTTAAATTATATTTTTCTAGTTAATCATTAATCAATTTTCCTAAATTCATAACGTGAATTTAGGAAAATTTAATCAATAAACATTACAAATAGGTTGTTATGAATAAGAATTTGACACAATGTTACGATACTTACTTAGCCCATAGATGCGTTAATAGGCTGTTATTGTGTGTGGTTTTTCTAAGTACATTATTGACTGTTAATATGAATGAATAGTGGGTGGCCAAGTTTGACTTTGTTGGTCTTTGAAGGCCAACGCGCCAGAGTCCCTTCCAGTGGTTGAACTGGAAAAGAGCTCGCCAAACCGACCTACCGACGGTAGAGCATAATTCTCCATTCAGGGCGGGGAAAAATATATCCCATCTACATGATGTTTGAAAGGAAGTTGCAAGGTTGTAGAATGAAAGTAATCTGGATAAACTTTGGACTGGCCGTAACAAATTATATTTGATAAATTTCACAGAGAAATACAAAAAAGGTGAAAACTTACCCCCATCGACCAGAACGTAGAATCTATCTACCCTGTCTAAAATAATAAGAACGTATTTAGTTATGAGGAACGAACACTGAGTGCCGCGAATGGCGGAGTAGATGAATCAGCCATGTAGCTAGAGGACGGCAGCATCAGGATGTGGCTGGCCGACGGCCCAGTGTGGTCCAGCCAGTAGGAGTAGACGGCATCAGAATGTGGCTGGCCTACGGCCCAGTGTGGTCCAGCCCTGAGTAGACGGTTAATCCGTAAGTTGCCCTTCCACGAAGGCAAGGTGGAACTTAATAATGCTCTGAATCAAAATGCACACGGCGAAAACAGATTATCGGCAGAAATAATCACCGATCGCTTGAATAAACTCGGATTACCACCATGGCCACGCATGGTAAAAACGTTTTCATTATTCACGCCACCCGGGGCGAATTCCACTCGCGGGAAATATGACTAGACTTCTAATCTCGAAGCACAAACTGAACATTTCGGTATTAATCGCAAATCCATGAAATAACTTTCGATTAGAGCCTCAGACCTCCAGAAATAATAAATTGACCCCCCGACCGGACAGCCTGTCTCTCCTGTGACCGGCCGGGAAGTGCCACCATCTTGAATTTCTTCTCACTTCCTGTTAAAGTTCTAAGTTGCCAGAGCATAAACAATAGACAAGATAAATCACAGATTTGACAGGTTCTTACTTAGAGTGAAAATCGTATGTTATTTTCATAACAAGGTTCACATAATCAATTATTTGAAAAATGTATCCAATGAAATTAAAACTTGTGATTACCGTTGTAATATAATGTATTGATATATTGTAACAAACAGCCTTAGAAATTCTTAAAAATACGGGGGAAAACCATGAATCATAATATTATATGAAATGACTTCCCACATCCTCATCAAAATACATTTATATTCTAATGTAAGTTAATAATTTGCCCATCTCACCTAACCATGCCATGCTAACAATAAATTATTTAAACAGCACGTTTCATCATAGTCAGTCAGAATCATAACGCTTACATATTTTTGGGGCATGTTTGGTGAAAATCATGAGGGACAAAGTCAAAGGGAACCTTCATCACAACTGCGTTCAGTTTGTTTTCATGAAATTACTCATGTGAGAGCATGGTTTAATGAACGCACAGTACAGGAGCTGATCAATGGGTGTGGGTATATATGCGAGAACTGAGGAGCGAGCATCCTTCAAATGATGGAGCACTCGTGCTCCAGGGACGTGTAATTGCCAGCGAAAAAGCAAAGCATAAAAATGCACTTTTTTACCAATTTTTGAAGGAGATTTTTGCGGTAAATTTGCATTTAAGTGAATCGATACGATATTGCTATCTGCCAGAATTTTTGTGAAATATATGAGGATTCATTGTGTTATTTGCCCTAACATGCTACAACACTATTGTGAGTTCAAAGAGTTGATCAAGAGTTGTAGGAAAATCCATTAAAAATATAGTTTTATCCCTGCGATAAATAAAAACATTAAGTGTTGCTTGTTTATATTTCCGTAAATAAAATACCGAAGCCTATTCACAGAACACGAAGAGTTATTCTTAGATATGGCTCTTAGGTATGGAAGTAAAATATTAAAATTATTTTTAGGCTCTGAACCCAGTCCTGGGTAAAAATTCTAGCCTGGGAGAAAATAAAAAAAAATATTTCATAGTGTAAAAAAAAAACAATGTCGAAAAAGCCAGCTCGACAAAGTTATACACAATATCAACAAATCGATCATTGGAACACGGGATAGTTGAATAGATTTTTTTTTAGTTTGTATATAATTTTAGAATATTTTCAGAATTTTAGTTTTACATAAGTTGAGGTAGTAAAAAATTTCCGCCTACTTTTTAATTCGAATTTATTGGTTCAATCGACAACCTGTATTATTTCTTTCAGGTAGTGTTATGAATTAATTTTTTTATGAATATTATTACAATGGGTACCTATTTTTTACCGACAATTTTGTTACTTAAATTTATTGTAAGCAATAATTACTCTCCTGAAATATCAATACCAATTGAAAATATCTCCCGAGTAAAATAAATGCCGCCTTTAAAATTCCAAGTAAAAATATAATAAGCAGTAATTGTTGGTTGAGGTACTAGTTCATATTGAATCATTTGGCGGATTGGAAATAAGCCGACATAGCTCAATGGTTTCAGAGCACCTGACCGAACATCAGAAGACACGGTTTCAATTTCCGTTGGCGGCATTTATTTTTACTCGGGAGATATTTTCAATTAGTATTGATATTTCAGGCGACTAATTATTGCTTATAATTATTTGTCATCATTTATGCTATGCTTGTCTTATTAAAATTATTTTATCCTTGTCTTATAAACATTAGTTTATCATTAAAAAAATATATACATTGAGTAAATTGACAAAATCAATTTTATAAAAGAAAAGGTAATTTATCACGATAATTATAAAAATGAATACAACAGATATTTACTATATTTAACCCAGTAGATCCCAACTGATTTTTGTTTTCAAATGAAAAAATAACTTATTGTTAACTGTAATTCATATACCGCGACTTGCACCCGAATGCACCCGGTACAATTTTTTTTCATTTTTCGAAGACAAGTTTTGTAAAAGTTATTTAATTATTTTAAGTTCTTAGAATAATGTGCAAATTTAAAATAAGGAATTCCATTATTTGTAGTTTTATTTTGAAATACAATTTATGTGTAAGTGTAATAATAATAACTGAATATTGAATATATCACTTGGATATCGTTACACACGAAATTAAGAAGTGCGTATGCATGTTACGTTATATGTACTTTTATTAATTTAATAAAGTTTAGCGACAGCTTTCATATTTGTGATATAAATAAAAATAAAATGAAACGCTTAACATTTTTTTTAATAACAATCTCTGCTAGCCTAATTGTTTTTTAATGATGACACATCATAAATGACAATATAATGCAAAAAAAATTATAAAATAATTTTGGTGGTTTGTTCTAGATGGTCCATCGCCCAGGAACTTCTTGTTAAACGAAATGTTCATTACGTAGATTTGAATATATATCTTCCAATCTACTTCCCTCGCAATAATTTCCAATTGGAATATAGTCTCAGTCGATGTACAACAATTTTTAAAACATCGCCTCAGTAATCAAACTGTTGTTTTTAATTAGATTAGGAAACCAGATTAATAAATGTATGTAAACAGTATCATCTTTCTATCGAATAGAAACATATTCTTGGGAAGACATGTGTAATTTTATTAGATTACACGATATTTACAAAAATAATGGCTCATTGCGTATTTTACCCATGTTCAAACATCCTAACGTTTTGTAGATTAAACACATTTTTGTATGCTATTGGAAAGCACCGTTCAAAAGTACGCCCGTTACAATAAAGGGTAGATTGTACTTTTTTTTCATTTTTCCGAAATTTTAATTGTTACAACGCAGTTCACAGTAGGTAAAATAATGATGGTTTGGAATCATGTTGAAAATTTTTGATACGCGACAGACAGCGATGATACTAACGAAATCAATTAATATATTTTTAAGAGCACATGCGATTGTAAAATTGAACCACTTAATTTGACAACGAAGGGTTGGAACTGGAAATACGTTCATCAAAATTATTTTGATTTTAGGCGAGTTTCATGATAAATCAACATTCAACAGTTTCGCTTATTTCTGTTTTGGTAAATATAATTTATTTTCAAACAATATAAAATTATTTAAGCTGTTCGCGTAAAATTTATATTTTTTTGAAAAGTAGAAAAAAAACCATGAGGTCTATTTAAAATTTTGCTCCCATTTTTTGTACTCCACTAAAAAAAATATTAATTAAAAAAACTAACATGAATAATATTTATTATGAAAATTAGTTCGTAACAACCAAAATGTTGAATTTTGTTACGTTAGTTTGGAAATATTAGCCGGAAGCCACTATATGTACCACGCATTTAAAATGGCGTTGTTATTTAAGAAACAAAACAAAAAAATATATTTTTTCAAAATTTAATAATCATTGGCAAAAAATACAATTTAAATAAGAAAAAAAATTTCATCGTCTTTTTTGTATAGGGTACACCGGTGTCCCATCCAGTGTTGACATGTTAATGAAAGGTGACAATGTGTACCTAAAGAAGTTTTAAAATGATTAATGTATTTCTTTTAAACGTGATTCACATTCTAATTTAGTAATTATGTCTTTAATATCTTTTTGACACCCAATGTCATAAAATTCGACAAAAACACACATTGGTTACCTACTAGGGTGTATCGATTTTTAACTTTTTTTTTGTTTTCAATTTCCAAGTTGAGAAAAAGTTGCTACTAGGTACCACAACTTACCACAAAAAGTTTTGGATTTTTAAAAAAATGTTTAAATCTCCCGCACAAGGCTTAAAGTTTTAATTTTTTTCAAAAAATATTTAAAAAAATTTAAATTTAAAAAAATAAAATCGTAACTTTTGTGTTCTGAACTCATTTTATGCCTTCTGTAAGAAAATTAAAATTAATTCCGGTGGTTTAAAGTTTAAAAAAAACATGGTTCATATATGTACACAAAATTACAAAATTTCATCAAAATTAACAAACTTTAGGGCTTGTGCGGGAGACCTAAAATCCATTTTTTATAAATAAAATCGTTTCTTACTTATTTTTATGCCTTAATATTACTTTTTTTTTATTTTTTTATTTTTATTTTTTTTTTTTTTTTTTTTTTTTTTTTTTTTTTTTTTATATATACAATAATATTATTATTGGGTTTATAAAAACAGTTTATTTTTAAACAAGTTCTGCTGTGTAATTATTATTACGCGTGACAGCTGTTTCGCCCTCTGAAGGCATTATCAAACTGTCAGTTTGATAATGCCTTCAGAGGGCGAAACAGCTGTCACGCGTAATAATAATTACACAGCAGAACTTGTTTAAAAATAAACTGTTTTTATAAACCCAATAATAATATTATTGTATATATAAAAAATAAAAAAATAAAATGGAGTTCTACAAATTAAACTTAATAACAATAAATAAATACTTAATATTACTGTTGTTTAACTTGGAATAAACACAAAAGTTACGATTTTATTTTTTTAAATTTTAAAAAAATTGGATATTTTTTGAAAAAATTTAAAACTTTAGGCCTTGTGCGGGAGACTTAAACATTTTTTTAAAAATCCAAAACTTTTTGTGGTAAGTTGTGGTACCTAGTAGCAACTTTTTCTAAACTTGGAATTTGAAAACAAAATAAAAGTTAAGAATCGATACACCCTATTACCTACTCTAACATCATGAATAACTACAAAAGCAGTTTTATCTGCAGATTGTGTTTGCCAATCAAAATTATCACGTTTTATTGTGCGTGAACATATCCATCAATATTCGTCGCTAGTGAAGCTACTCGTAGATAACGCTGTGAATGGTGCTTTTATCAGGAAAACGTAAATACGTTTCATCCCCAGTTGATAAATGTACACATTTTTGTATACACAGGAGCATTGACATGAAATTAACTAATTGACCCTCTGATTTGGTAACGGTTCTTATGACTAATATTATAATTTTGTTTGTATTGCGATACTTTTGTCTTCGTCTATATTTAGGGAAATTTCTAACGTTTTGTTGTCGACAATAGTCCAACAGATTTAAATTACAAATTACCATAAAATGGACAGAATTAGTCCGACGGATCATGATATATCCATAATTTGTGTAGCTGTCCACTTTCCTAGATTGCCGTGAAAGATTTGAAAGAATATATGTCTAAGCATTTAATTTTTTTATGAAAAAGTTTTTTATATTATATTATGTACACGGTGTAAGAAAATTAGTATTAAAAACGTTAAATTGGTTACATAGAGAATTAAAACAAAGGTTTTTGAAATATTCATACCTAAATGCAATTTTGATCTTGTTTTTTTTAAAACAAACTATTTTTTTACTTCACTTGTTATCACTGGTCGTGTAGCACTTGTAGCCACTCGACCCCCCAGACTGACCCTAACCGTCCAATACCTAATTTTTTTTGGAAATGTTTTTTGCTGAAAAAAAACGTAAGATATAACCGGTGACAAAAATACGTAATTCTCAGTTTTTCTGCAAATAAATTCAGGGATCGCTGTTTAAAGTAAGTTTTAAGGTAGGTCCTTTAACGCCATGTATAAATAAATATGGTATATTCAAAATGAAAAAAAAACATAATTTTCTATGATTTGAACTAAACGATTTGTAACAATAGTCTTGAGAGAAGTTTTTCGTTATATTAAAAAAAAACACCACAATTTGAAAGAAAATATATTAACATTAACCTTAATATCACTTTTTGGTTAAAACTTTGGGAAGGGAAAAATCCACAATCCGTTTACAACTCATTATCCACTGGTCACCGTAGTCGGGCTACAAAAATCCACAACCCGTTTATGACTCACTATCCACTGTCCACTGTAGTCCAGCTACGGAAATTCACAGCCCGTTTATGACTCATTATCCACTGTCCACTGTAGTTCAGCTACGGAAATTCACAGCCCGTTTATGACTCATTATCCACTGTAGTCCAGCTACAAAAATCCATAACCCATTTATGACTCATTATCCACTATCCACTGTAGTCCGGCTACAAAAATTACTACGTATTTTATATTTTTGTGCTTTAATAGAGGAAATCTTGTATTTTAATATCAATGGAACAATAATAATAACTTTAAAGTCAGTTCGTGTCAGTTCCGTAAATATAATGTCATTTCCCGGTAAAATATGAGTTATTCATATTCCTTTTTTATTTAAATTGCTACCCTGCCTGTGACGAGACATGAATCGGTTCGCCCACTTTAAAACATTTATTTAATGTCTATTCAGGATATTGCATGTGAGAAATCGTTGAATTAACTGAACATATCACTTTTTCGAAAATGAATAATATGATCTCAACTGTCAAAAATATATAATTCCTGCATTTTTATTGATATACCTACACCTAACGAAGCGTAGAGTTTTCTTGGAAATATTTTAGGGACAGGGATTTTTTAGATTCTATCAAGATCAATATGTTTTGGCTTATATTCCTTAATGATAATCTATCACTTTCTAGAGCACAGAAGGCGTCCAGTTCAGTATCATTGAATTTATGAGTATCATTCACAATGGCATTCTTTTGACTAGTAGGTCATTTTCTCCATTTACACAAATTTTACACGAAGTTCGTCACTAAAGTTAACGTAAGTCATATTTTTTTTAAACAGAAATATTTCAATTTAATCAAGTATAATAGTAACGAAAATCTTCAAATATTATTGAAGTGCAAATTAATAAACTCGGTGGTTTCATAAAAGTGAAAATGGGGATACACTCAATCTCCTTCCCGACAACCAGTAAAAAAATATTTATGAAGAAAAACTGTTTTCTCTAAAATTAGTGAGCAAAGTTAAAAAATACTTGTCTTTGATTTATATTTTACTTACGTGTTAACAATAATATTAATATACTTTAAAAAAAAGTAAGATGTTTATTTATTTTTACTTTTTTTTTCAACATTTACTTCCATTTTCAATTTGCTTCCCGATCTTTACTTCTCCTTCATATCTACCAGTACCTTCATAATATTCCAAAAATGCGAATACACACTTTTGACTCTTGAATTAGTTTTACTTTACTAGTGAATTCTTGTTTGGTATAACGTAATAAACAAAAAAATTAAACACAAAAACGTCGACTCAAAAAAAAAACCATTAAAATAATTCTAGTAGGCTTTTTAAAAATTGATAAAATTGAGAGTTCGTATTTTCATTGCAAAGCCTTTTATTAAATAAATATTCCGTCATTTCAGTCGGATCCTGGCTGTGTAGTATCTTTAGTTAGGGTAGTTATGCTTGACATATCGGATATCCTGGCCGCGGAGGCAAATTGTGGCGTAAGTTGAGCCAGACTGAGTGGGCCGGGTAAATGCACGCGGTGTACAGTCACTCGTAACTCGTATTTAAAATAAAAATAAAAATAAAAATGAAAATAGGGTGTCTCTCCATTTTTAACAAATAGAACTTAGACAAAATCTTATTATTGAACGAAGGACAAAGATGAAAAAATATGATGATAATTCTATGTCAACACAAATATCGTGACAATATTTTAAAACATAAGTGAAGCCTGATAAAAATAGTTTATTTGACCTAAATATATGTATTTGTTGTGTTTGTTCTGCAAATGTATATTGATTAAAAATCTACCAAGTATTTAGGTGATATATAATTTATACAGCTGTTTCATACTGATAACATTGCATTCATTATAAATAAATAAATTCTTCATTAACTCCAAACAGAAAGCCCTGAGGAAAAAACAATTCCCTCCAGGCTTATGTCATCTATGGGGTGCTGTGTAGAGGGTCTTTTCGAGGAGAAGAAGGGGTGAACGTGGATATTGAAGAGAAACACAGAGTTGGATGGGTTAACGGATTTTTTTGTACGTTGCAATAATATATAGAATTTAGAATATAGGGCCGGTGACCAAGTTATAGCACACTTTCGATCACGTTGCAGTGTCAGGGCAATAACACAGTAGGCCCCCGTGTAAGGTGCCAGTGCAATTATACTGAGAAGGCTATCAAACGTTGGATGCCAGTGCAATATAGTAGTAATTCATCGTTGGGCCCCAATGTAAGGGCACCAGTGCAATGATACAGGCCCACGTGTTCGTGCAATACACGATGGGTAGTAGTGCAATAATACAGTCTAATATATACAGGAGATTCAGTAAAGAAAAAAGAGTCAGGTTTCAACATAAAAAAGGATCATCACATGGAATACATTTTATACAAAGTGAGGCATGGGAAACATTACGGGTACAAAATATAAACCTAATCAAGTGCAATCTCTCTCTCTCTGAATTTAAGTTACGAAAGAATAGAAGAGTTCCTTGATTTGATGTGAGGACGCTGATGGCGAGCATTTCAGGACTGAAAGGTGCTGTTATCAAGTGTGTGGCGGCTTGGATTGTTATTATTATTGCTTATGATTTAAACCGCTACGTAACAACATGTATGTATTTAAGAATCAGTTTTTGAACAATTGTACCGGACGTCATTAAGGGAAATTAACTATTTTTCAAAATTTTGATTAAATATTTCCACTCCATCCTCCAATTCTCACTCCATGCAACTGGGCAATTTCAAGCAGATTCTTCTCAGAATCCTTAAAAAATTCTCACCTCGAAAAGCATGGTTACCGCGCCGCCGCGCCAGCATACTGCAGCCGGATTTTTCAGTTCATAATTATTCCTATGATTATTTCTCCATAAACATAAAAAAATCAACCAAATCAATTTAATCTCTTTTAGATCTTGTACATCTCCCCAGCGACAGTAAAATTAAAAAAAAAACTATTTGTTTTACACTCCAATAGTGAGGTGCGAAACTGTTTAAATCGACTTAAATACCTGTTTTGTAACCATTTTTTGTGTCATCAAAACTTACACTTTTGCCTGTACAAAAATCCAAGAACTTAAAGCGTAAAAGGAGGTTCACTCTACGGTGAACCTCGGAAAAATAACACTTGTAAGAATTTTACAAATTTGATCACTGGAGGAGAGCAACACGGCATAACACCCCAATAACAAAAAAATACCTGAATCTTCTTCATGTCTCTATTGATGGTATTCAGTGTTTTTTTTTCATTCGGCGGGGTTAAAACACGAGCAAACTCAGTCCAATTATAGCTTATGTTGGATTTGTTCTACTTCGGCCAGTCGAATTTCTAGATAATCTTGTCGGATTTCTTTAATTTTACTTTCTTCTTCTAAATATTGTACTTTCTTGTATATTGTGTACTTTGTTTGAAATATCGTCGTATTTCCGGCTTAAAAAATCAACACTTTTTTTTAATTTCTATAATTTTAAGTTCTAATTTTTCTTTATATTTACTGTCATTCTATATTTCCAAAAATTTGTTGGGTTTTTTTCGTTTTCAAAATTTATCGAAATAATGGCTAGCAAACAGAGAGTCAATCACCTCGCTTGCAATAAGTAATGATGTGTGGATAGCGGATAGTGAATATAATCACCTCTCTTTCAATAAGAAATTATTTGTGGCTAGCGGACAGTGAATCAAATCACCTCATTTGCAATATGTGGTTAGCGGACAGTGATTCAATCATCTTGCTTGGAATAAGAAATAATGTGTGGCTATCGGATAGTGAATCAAATCAGTTAAGTTATGACGTGTGGCTATATATCTATTGGTGAACCATGACGGGTACTTACTAAATCTCCCGAAATAGCTATAGATCCTCGAGAATTTGCAAAAACGATTTTAATTTCAGTTGTTAATTAGTGTATTTAAAAAAAATGATACTACTCCTTATCATTCAATATGACAATTATGCTTTAATAATAATGGATTATGTAGCACAACTTTTGAATTAAATATTTGACTAAATATTCACTTCCACTAGTCATTTGTACATTATTTAGGTTAATTCACGTTTCTGCGTATTTGTGTGAGTCGGCATCAATTCTATTTATTAATCACCCCGGCGTAAAATAGACAGATGGATCCATACAAATGATTGAAGGCTGAGCATTGAACTAAATAATTAATGTAAGTGTGTGTACATATAAAGGGATAATATGCCAAAGTTCTGTCTCTGAATGGCTTTACCTGCTTACGTTATTGATTTGGGATGAAACTAGGTTTTTTTAATTATTTTTTTCCACAAATTTCCTGTTCAATTGTTTTCTCAAGATGGTTTCTCCAGGATATTATTATATCGTCTTACTTATATACTGAAAATAATAATATCAATAAAATTATGACTAAATACCATTTACGCTTAACCACAGACTAAAGATTACTGATGAGACAAAACCCCTTTTAGGTTTTTTCTGTTCATGAATATTGAACATTAATATCCAACGCTGATTTAAAGGGATTTTTTTATTCATCTAATTTAATTAAATGAGATTCCATGTCGGTGCTAGAAATTCGAACATTGATTCGTACTTTAACTAGGAATTATATGTTTTAATGGCAATATAATAATCAAGTTTTCTAAACATGTATAGTGAATATTGTCTACGTATAATATTTATTCTGGTACATTATGTTAACTTGAATTTATCATTGACTGACCGCAGCTCCTGTTTGGATTCGACCATTTTGCATTTCGTCTTTCTGTAAATTTGTTTGTGTGTTCCGTGTCCGGTCAATCGTGTCAAGATGGTAGCCGTGTTTGATAGTACATTTTTTACTCCACCAAAGCTATCTCTAATCTCTATCAAAGAACTCAACAGGTTAAAGTAAACAACGAATTAAGTGAAATAGAAAATATAGATTTTGGAATTCCACAAGGAACTGTTTTGGGACCTTTACTATTTATATTATATCAAAATGAACTTTTTCAACTCCCAATCATTGGAAACATCATATCTTACGCAGATGATACAGTGATAACTATTGAAGGAAATTCTTGGAATGAGGTCGTAGTATCAGCTAATAATGCAATAAATATCGTTAAACTATGGTTTGACGAAAACTTATTGACACTGAATGTCGAAAAAACCCATTTTATACCTTATAGCCTAACAGGGAATAACTCAAATGTAAATCTAATTATAAAAATTCACTAAAGAAATTGCCTCCTTAGATTCGCACCCTGTAATTCAAACTGTATACACATTAGTAGTAAAAAAGAAATAAAATATCTTGGAATAATTATTGATAATAACATCAAATGGAAAAGTCAAATAAATTCCACAGTAGACAGAATGAGAAAACTAATCTATATATTTTTTAGACTAAGAAATATTGTATCATTAAAAATACTAAAAGATATTTATTATGCACTGGCGCACTCTGTCCTACAATATGGAATCGTGGCTTGGGGGGGTGCATATAAATCATCCCTACTCCCACTGGAAACTATTCAAAAAATACTAATAAAAATCATCTTAAAAAACCCATATTACTACCCAACTATAAATGTTTTTCGAGATTTCCCGGTTCCCCCACTTACAAAAATTTATGACAAAATTGCACTTTTACAAATACATAAAGATTTCTTTAGTAAAAATAATTTACCACAATTGAATATTAGCAAAAGAATAATATCTGTTGGAGGACTAACCGTGCCACTAGCACGAACCACAACAGCACAAAATCATTATTTATTCAAGGGTGTAAAATTATTTAATAAATTACCCCTTGATATACGATCGGAAGAAAACTACGAAAAATATAAAAAAAAAATTAAATTAAAATACTCTTGTACCACCTCATAACATTACTTATTGTTAAGAAATATGTTTTGCCTTTTCAATTCTTTGAATCATTTATTAACTAACCTATATTTTTTTTTTTATAAACTTCCGATTTAGTTGTCCGGGTTAAGTCTTCCCCAAAGGAAAAACTTAACCCTTCCACTCACTTTTCCACAAATGATCAGCTAGTCAATCAACACTATGTAAGTGCATTATATAAGTAAAATAAATACAAAACAATACAAGAACAACAACACGTCAAATCACCAGATATCAAATGGGAAAAAAAATTCACCGTCTCCAGATATTTTCATATCAGAGGGTTCGGCTCGGTAGAACTTCTAACAGGGCCTATAAATCCTACTGATCCCTCAACATAAATATTTAAAAAATCTTTTGTTATCCTACATGTATTCAAAATGACCGACTTTTGCATCTTTATATATAAATTTTTTGATAGATCTAATTATTATTTTTATTACTTTTATTATTATTTTTTGTTTTATTTCTAATATTTTTTGTTTAATTTAAACAATTTATGTTTATGTTTATGTTTATGTTTATGTTTATGTTTATGTTTATGTTTATGTTTATGTTTATGTTTATGTTTATGTTTATGTTTATGTTTATGTTTATGTTTATGTTTATGTTTATGTTTATGTTTGTGTTTATGTTTGTGTTTATGTTTGTGTTTATGTTTATGTTTATGTTTATGTTTATGTTTATGTTTGTGTTTATGTTTATATATTTTTTTTTACTTTATGTTTCAATAAAAAAAAAAAAAAAAAAAAAAAAAAAAAAGCGCATGTGCGTTGCGAACGTTGCGAGCTGTACAGTCGGAGTAATCAACAGTACGCGAAGTCTACTATTAATACTAGTTATTTTTATAACGATGATATTCGTCAATGTGCCTCATCATTTTCAATCACTGATATCCATACATCCTTAAGGGTCTAACGCCATTCAAATGTCTGTCCAGATGCTTTTCAAATGAGAAATATTAATGCGAGTGCTACTCCATTGAAAGTTTGCCCAAATTCCATTATCTATGTTTGGCAGATTGCTCGGTGCAAAGCTTTGGCAGGCAAAGCTTTTTCCTAGCTGTGAAAAGTTGATTAATACTTATATTCAATTCGCTTTACGTTGCAATGTTTATTTTTCGAATAAATAAGTGATCGAGGTGAAAGGCTCTCGACTAGCTATCCGGAGTTTGTGGGTTCAAATCCCAGCCTGCGCAAATATATTTTATTTGATTGATTTGGTATATTTTCGAAACTTAATCATTTAAAATAATATGAGATTTATGTGTGATACGTTTAAATTGAAGATGAAATTTTCAGTATCGCAACCACCACCAATTGAGACGTTGTTTGAAATGGCTTAAGACGTGTTTGATGACCAGATCTGAATAGCCAGGTACTTCCCCACCTTTCTCTTTACCACCCCCCCACTACGACAAGCCTCATAACATACTTTTATTTTGGTGCCACAGTCTCACTCTCCAGACGGTTGCGATTCTTGTGAGTTATTCATATTAAAAAAAGGTTTCGTTTTATTTTTTAATGTTTATAATAGTCTCGTTAGAATTAAAAATACACGCATTTTGCACTGCAAGGATTTTATAAAAAAAACCTGGAAATACACATTCAATATAAATGCTATTTACATGTTATCAAAAGTGTTTTTTAAGATGTATACATTTCTAGTTTTTCCTTAGAACAAAAGAGGTAAAATAATATACATTACATGTTAAAAAAATATTTATAAAATTGCCACGGCCGAAAATAACCCGACCAACTGCTCGGAAGGCAACTTTGCTTACCACTACACTCCCGATTATCATAAAAACGGTGGTATAAATTCATTGCATGTAGGTATAAAAAATAATCAGATTTATATATTTTTTTTTAATTTTTGATATTACCCACACACAACTGACATTGTATTGTTTATTGATTTCATCTTCAAAGAATTCGTATTTTACAAAAAAAAATTCTTAGTAAAATTTTTACAACTTATTTTGTTTATTTTTATTTATATAAAAAAACATGAGTAAATAACAAAGAAAATTGAGATCCTGTTTAAGTAATAATGGAGAGGAAAGAAATGATGCGTAAAAAAGAAATATATGTTACCTTATCTATCTCAAGTAACTGACTTAAGATAGATGAAGTACATAGTAAATGCTTATGTGTAGGTAGGTATATAGTAAATAAAGTATATTTCAAGTTGAAAAGTTCTAAATTAGAATTATGTATATAATAAACATCTTATGAGCGTGTAAACCATCAACTTCGAATACAACATTGAAGTTGAACATAATAAATATAAATAAAAAGCTAACAGTGAGATCCTGTTATATATATTTGAAACATATAATCATGTAATATAAATTGCTAACCGACTTAACATAAGTATGAGGTACGTTTATTTATATATACGTACCTCCTATATATATAAATTACTAATCTGATTTATTTTATCTACCCTCTTGTATAACAATCATTCGAAAAAATTCCACAATTCGTCGTATATGTGCACAATATAATACAAAATTTTACAGCATTGACATTTTCGGTAATAACCTAAAGAAATATCGATATGAAGTAATGCATACGATCGATTATTAATATGAGGGTATGGAATGTATCGAGAGCATCTCCTATCCTCTTCCTATTTACCTCTTCCTCCCCCCTTCCTTTAACACCAAATTAATTTTAAGATATTAAAACTTCATTTCCAATGAACTTTAGCATAAGAAACTTATGTGGCTTGACTTCAGTTAACTTGTATATTTATTGTTTTATATTATGTAGAAGCTGTTTGTTTCTTACAAAAATAAATAATAAATTTGTTCAGAGTTGAAATAAAAATTTATGATATTGCGGGTTGTAAGAGTTTATATTTTTTCTTTAATCATATAATTAATAACTAAAATACATAAGACAGTCGGTAGAGCCGTAGATAAATGGTTCGTATATATTATAGTACATATCTACATTGTGACAACGATTTATTCCATACATCTGTTATATGTCCATTCATATTACACAAGTTCTGGATTCTATGTAGCTGACTGTTGAATATTGCGAGAGTTGCAGTATTGTTTCAGTAATAAGGTAGTGATATTATTGTATTTCTGGCCAGCATATTGAAGTTAATTAGCTGTAGTAAATCAGGGCTGTCAATTTTTTTACGGACGAATTTAAATAAAAACACTATATCGGAAACAATTCTTTTGTCATTCATTGTATTGTTTTTAATTAATATTCTAAGTATGTTCTTTATCTGGTAAGTAAAGGATTTATTTCATTTAAAAGAAGGATTTCAAAAGATTGGCATTCCTTAAATAATGGAAATCCATGTTGTTATATTCCTTCAATGCCTCCAATAGACCCTGAAAATCCCGGGTCCACAAGTGAATACTTTTAAGAAAAGGTTTGTTTTGCCATTGACCGCAAGGATCATAGTTAAACCCGATCCTGCCTAACGGAAGGTTGTCAGATTAACCCGAGGATGTGGTTAGTTTGGCGGGAAAGGGTTTTTCGGGACCTTTCGGAACTTTCGTAGGTAATAATAACCCATCAGGTATAGGACAACGTATGGCTGTCCGGAATTATTCCGGTGGACACGGTTAAGTGTTTCGGCTGGATTTAAGTGAATTTAGAGAGAAAGCCTTTCGATTTAATTCAAGGGTACTTTTAGTTCCTGTTTTGATCCTGTTTAAGTCTACAAAACTACCGACAGCAAGGAAGGACCAGCCTTTCAGTGACGCTCATAAAGTCGCTCGGTGAAAATTGTCTCTCATTAAAGATTGGCTAGAACTCCAAAAGGATACTGGTAGAACGATCATCACAATGAATCTTCCAGAAAACACAACGGTTTCTAAAGTACGACCTACGAGTTTTCTTTAGAAACGATGTTTTTTTTTATCAATTAAATAATTATATTACTGAAGAATTCAGGACAGTCCACTGAGCCATTTCAGGGTGAAGATTTCATTGCTATGATAGCCAACCTCTGACATTATAACGCAGAAAGATAAGTAATTTATTGTTTTAATTATAGGTTTAATTTGTTGAACTCCTTATCAATTTAAATTTTTCTTTCATACATTCTGCACTCTAATCACCTAATTTCCCTTCACACATCTCTCCCATTCCTTATTAAAGGATCTTAATTAAATTATCTTAGTAAATATATCTGAATTCTAAGTGTAGGTACAAAAAAATCAATGACTATATTTCAACTAATTTTGGTGTAAAAAACAATATTGCAGCACAAACATTAAATGTGGAAATGAAATGTTGATGTAAGGATTATCTCAATTTGTAGAAATGTTAATGTAACAATTATTAATATTTAATCTTTGTGTTATTTTTATTATTTTGTAAAATTATTAACCTCAACACAGGCTTGTCATAGTGAGGTTAAAAATTCTGACTTAAAAAATATGCAATGTAAAGAAACAATAAACCCACAAACAATACGCAATAAACAATAAAAAATAAACAATAAACAATAAAAAATAAACAAAAAACAATGAATTTTTAAGATTACTGCGGAGATCAGGTGTATATTGTTTACAGTTCAGAATATTACCCGTGAAAAATTATTGTAGAATTTGTGAAGTTGAAAGTACCTATAAAAATAATAATTGCCTCAGGATCATTAACTTTCCAAATAATAAATTTACCCTTCGAATGTTCATAAACTTGAAAAATTACAACACCTTTCCAATCACATTGTAAAAACACAAGTCACATATATTCATACTAATCGAACCAAAAATGCAGTACCGCTTATAAAAGACAGAGTCATTCAATGGATACGTAATTTAACGGTCCGCTAAAGTTTGTCCAATGGACATAGTTTAGTAAAACCACGCGCGTTATCTAAGCAACGTTTCTTCACTGTTGACTTATCTAAACAACTGTCAAACATTACTATCAAAACAATTTCAAATAAATAATTATTAATAAATGAAACAAGAACCAATGTATGTATTTTTTTAAAAAAACGCCGACTGGTTTCGGAATAACCGTTTCTTCCTCAGGGCAGTTCTTTTTTTTTAATATATTATACTTATTAAATTAAAAATATTATTAAAAATACAACATATGTTATACCAAGCTACAACTAAAACAACTTTTGGACAAAGAAATATGCAGTAGGTATTATTCTATAAAATTATTTAATGTCCTCCCTTTTGAAATAAAAAAAAAACATTAAAAAAATAACTGACTTCAAAAGAAACATCAAGAAATGGATTATGGATAAGGGAAGGAAGAATTTAGATATAATTTTGCACCCCAACAAAGACTAAAGCTTGTATTATGTTTTATTTTTCTCTAAATATTGTTTTTTAATTTTCTATGTAGTATTTTAACATATGTACTTATACTATTTCAAACACATAACCATGTACATTGTGACCTTAGAACGGGGTACCCCAGTAAGGACACATTATCTTATATAAAAAAATTGTTAAATAAAAAAAATTAAAAAAAAATTAAAAAAAAATAAAAATATTTTTTACTTTACTTTAAACAAATATTGTCTTGAGGAAAGAGCTGTTGTTCCGAAACCGGTCGGCATTTATTAAAAAATAAATATATCGTGGTTCAAACAAAGTTAATTTGTTTCGTTTTATATAGTGAATAACCACAAAGTTTTACCTACTTTCAAAAGTAAATAATTATTAATTCATAAAATAATGGTGGTACATACATTATTGCTGATATATGATAAGTAGTTTTAATAAGTAACCCTCTCTAAACAAATATCCTCTCTTCTATCAAGCCTTATCTAAAATTGCCTCCCCTTCATTCAACATCTCATCTCTTCTAAGTCTGAACTCGACTCCAATTTTCATTATAATTTTGAAATTTGCCTATTTAAATAAAATTAATATTTAAATTCACCTTTCATTTCTCAATAATTTTAAATGATGGCCAAGAACACCCTTGAAGGGTGAAAGCCAGAAATAATGGAAAAAAAACTATAATAAGTAACAACTAAACTAGCGCAATACCAAAAAGAATTAAAGTTGTGGCTGTCCAATGCAAATGTTGAAGCATTATTCATTTAATTTTTACTTTTTTCTATTTTGTTTCTGTATAGTTATTATTATTTTATTTTGTGTTCTTTTAATTCATATATATTATCTTACAATCTTTATTTTTAATATGCACCTCTTGCCTAATCTTTTAGACTAACTTTAATTATAATCCTACCGTTTTTCTTTATTATGCTTACTGTTTTTATTTTATTTTTACTGTTATATATTTTTAGGTACAAAAATCTAATGTATTAACTTATATTATCCACGCACAGACTGCGCCTTAGTGGGGTCCCTCTCCTATTATTATAAAACTTGTAATGTGAAATATATAAATTGGGAAAAAATAAAGGAATTAAAAAAATAATAATAATTAAAAGTTCATTGAACTTGAATAATGTAACGCATTACGCAGGAATGTTTCACATTTCTTTCAAATTACCCGCGCACTAGCAACCGAAATTAATATTTGATCATGTATGCACTACTTAAATATATTATAGTTAATGCGTACCGAATCGATTGGTACTCAACGAATGGACTGTAATTTTTAACGAGAAAATAAGAATAAACAATCGTGTTTACCACAAGGAAAAAAATAGGAGTGGGAAGGAGGCCCTTACCTTGTGAATGTTGTCACTTTAATTGGAAGTTCTGATGTTGGTATTGAATGTTCTATGGGCACTATAATTTATAAATGCACATCTAGTATTGTTTCACAACATGGACCATTTTTTATCACTCTCGATAATCTACAATATTTATTTAATGTAGGTATGATGATTGGGGCTGACAGTTATACTGTTTTCCGATAATTATTACGATGTGGCGACAAATATGGAACGATAAGTAACAACTGAGAAAATTAACATTTTATTTTTCAAATCTTCTTGCTTATTTTTTGGAAGGTATGACATTTAGGAAATGGAATAAAAACAAGGGATGGGGCAATTTGGGTAGGAACCGGATTGTTGGAATAACCATAAAAGTATTTCAATATTAAACAAAAGTTTGTTTTACTTAAATACATCTTTGAGCATTAAATAAATGTTGGGCTCTGGAAAAAGTTTGGTGAATTTCAATAATGATTTTAATATTGACACACTTTCAAAAAGCACCTATTTATTTTTTTAAAGGATCCTTGTCATGATGATTATCACAATGAATATCCTTAAAAGTTCATTTTGAATTCGTTTCCGACATTTTAATTAAATAACATTAACAATAACAACAAGTTCATTAAGGACAACACCTGCCATTGGAAATTAGGTACTATCAGAGAGAGAGAGAGAGAGAGGCCATTAGCTAGTCAAGTCGTGGCCTTTGCAGTAAGTTAGAAATAGGAAATTGGACTTGTTAAATAAATGTCCTCATTAGCAAGTAGGTGGCATGGCTTTATTAAAATAATACTGGCGCAAAATTTTAATATCATTCACCTGCGCCGGTGGAATACACTTTTACACGACAAAGACAAAGCATTTGTTCTGCCACAAAGTAATTTCAGCATGATTCAAACAGTGCTTCTCCCTGTATTTTAATACAGAAGGTAACTTTATTAAGCATTGTTTTTCTTTTTCGCAATGAGGAATTCTAGTGAAAACAGTAAAACTTACAAATAAAACATCAAAAGTCCAAAATAAGTTTTTTGAATGTTTATGTCATGAAAGCAAGTACACACATATGAACGGTAAGGCTTGGCTCGGGCGTCATTTGATTCCAATCGATACCCTTCACAGATAAATCTACCACTATGATGACGTCATTTGATGTAAAATCGATTTTATGCAATTTTCAGGATTTACAAAAAAAATTAACCCTCTAACAATATTATATTACTACGAAAACGTATTTTAAAACATATTGGCAATTAAATTAGCTGGTAAATATTGTTAAAAAAATTACTTCTCTAATACATCTACCGAAAAAATAAAATAAAATGAATTGTTTTGATTGACGATTGAACCGTCCTACCTAGGATCTTTATTTCGTATATTAACTGTTGTAATGTTTTCCGATTTCTAAGAAATGTATATTATTATTTCACGTTTGTGTATGTGATAACCACCAAAATGATTGCAATTAGAATGCATTTTCATCGACAACGAGTCTATCTGGCGAGTTTCAGTTCGATCAATTGTCGGGAAGAGGTTAATTTTCGCTTTCAAGATTTGTATTTATTCATTACCAATAATAAAAATGAAATTCAAATAGACATATTTAAAAATGTTGAAACATTACTAGAATACACGATAAAGGTAAAGATAATCTTGTGAATAATAGTTTTTGGTAGAATTGATCATAATCTGCATATTATCATAATTCAAAACATTTGTGGAATTGAAACAAATATCCTTAATAACCTGTGGGTATACAGCAATTAAAACATCTTAAATAAACTACATATCTCCAACACAAAAGTATAATTGGCGCCGTCTAGGTAACTTTACTTATTTAACCACTAATGTAATTTTAACACTAACTTATCATAATATTAACGCTAATTGGGATGAAGCGCTTTTCCTGGTGTAATCCAGTATTAGTGCGCGCCAAAGGGTTAAACATTAATTGTTTTAAATCCATATTAACCCATTGCGTCCTCCGCTTTTAGTCCATAGACATACTGAGAAAATCCACCATCAGGATTCGGTGGAGGCTAATTCCATCTACAAAGATGGCGACCGATTTACTGATTGTAGGCAATAAAATACAATTCTGATTAAGTCAAGTAAGGGGATGATTAATGGAATTAGTATCGTATGTAAGATCAATTTCAAGAATATATTGACGTTTACTATTTGGGTACAACTATACAGTGCAAATTTATACATTGCGGAGCACATATTAATTTATACATTGAAAATACCTCATCTGAATACCGAACAAGATTCCCAACTGCCTGGAACCAGTGATACTATAGCATCTCCAATTGGTTTCTGTTGTGAGGCTAAAGGTAGTGGGGAAGGAAAGAATATGAGAAAGAAGACGGTGGAGAAATTCCAGGCTTTTCAGCTCTGGTCATAAAACAAGGCTGAAGTCATTTTAAGCAACTTTCCGCTGAATTATCTTACACCAGGGCGATACCGAGAGTATCTTCCACTCTGAAACGTGCAGTAAATATACTATGTATTATTTTTATTGAATAAATTGTGAAATAACACAACTTAATCAAGTATATTTCTGAATACATAATAGATAACCAAGGGTGCAATCTTGCAGTTCAGTAGATGTTGCATATTATAGATTTCTCAGTACATATAAAAACATTTTATGAATACTATAAATTACTACTAATACGAAAAAACCCGGTCTTAGTCAAAATTTATGGTAAGTGCATACAAAAATGTATTGAATTATTTAATTCATTTGCAATCCCTGGTTGGTTTTTTTTCTAGTTCATTTATTTCGTAATACTAGGCATTGGCCCAGCGTTCTGTGTCATTCTGTTTCAAATCTTGTAACATAAATTTTCATGACCGATTTTTTGCAATATTTATTTCCATCTATAGCTTTTTTTTAGGTACATGCTTACACCCTCAAAAAATATATGTACTACTCATCAAAATCATATTGAAAACATGGGTTTACTTTCACAAATGTCAGAATAGTATTGCAAAATTTTTTGTTTATTTTTCTTCTTTTAAACGAATTTATGATGGCTGCGCCATGTTTATTTCGAGCCAAGTTATTAAAGTTTTAAATTACCCATAAAATATTGCTCATTTGGGCGCGATTGCCTCCCCACACCCGGCATCAATTTTAAAGACGTTCTCTCTTAAAAACTCGATAACATCAATTTAAATCACTCTGAGGACGTGTGCATTGTGCATGGTTAAACATAAAATACAATTAATTTTAAATAAAGCTTTTCACAAACGGGACGGTTCTCTGTTTGAATTTGTGGAAATAAAAATATTCAGCAGTGATTAAAATTTAAAAATATTTACCAAAGTTGTACAAATGAATTGCACAAATTTAGGAAAAAGTCTTACGTTATTACTGGTCTGCCTTGTTACTGTTATTATCTCCATGGCCAGACGTAAAATGCTGCAAGAAATAACGGGGGTAGGTTTTGCCTAATTTGTTCAATGGGAAGGAGACAAATGTCACCCTTGTTTGTGTAGAGTGTAGTAGCTTAGTTTGTTCAAAAATAAAGCGAAAAAAACTTGTGCAACTGTACCCGGTTGTTTTTTTGTTCATCTCGGGTTAACTCGACCGGGGAGAATAGAAGAAGGTAAATTTTAGAGCTATTTCTCAAAACTTTCTTCGTGCATTCTTTAAGTTGACATGGCTACGATAAAAAACTCTTACTTTAAGAAAATATATATTTTATAATCATACGACAAATCAACTTTGCATTATAGAAACGAACCAAAAAAAATTACTTCGATTATTAATTAGCGGATAACTTTAATATTATAAAAATGTTAACGTGTAAATTTTTTTCGTATCTATTAAAATTGGTACATCCTTTTGTTTTATCCACCAGAATTTCAATTGGCTTTTCATCCATGTGGCGATTTTGCATCCTGGCGCCGAAATTTAGGTATTTCTTTTGAATAAGAAAACAATACTAGATAAAAACATAGATTAATTTCACCATAAATTTTTAAAATACAGTAGTTTAGCTGACTGTAGTCAACCCAATAAATGTCTTGAATACTAAATTGATTAATAAGTAATGCAAACCGTCATTAAAATTTGGTAAAATGTTTATTTACGAAGGTGATAATAATGATTATTAGGTTCAGAATATGAAAATCTGAAAATGTTTGTGGAAGGGAAAAAACGGGGATAAAACACGAAAAATGTTGCATTTTTAGATAAATTGTTAATACAAAATCTAATCACATATAAATAGTTAATTGACAGAATATTAATTTATACAAAATAGAGCAATCAGAATAATACTTAGGCAAAATAGATTTTCAAAAATAACTTTCATTTTAAAGGAAATAAATTAGCTAACAATGATAACGATACTGACCTTGAACACAATAATGAAATAAAAAACAACGTATTACTAAAATAATTTTTAAAAATTAGGCTGCCAAAAAGGACAAATACGATAAACAAAATAATGCAATATTATAACACGCTGCCGGAAACCATGAAATCGGCACCAATATTCTAAAAATAAATATGTTAGGTGGATTATAGGAGCCATATTAATCAAAATAAAATGTAGTAAAAATAAAAATGTATTAATATTTTTCAGTAAGTTACAATAAATTAAAAATTTGTAAAATTGGATTTACAAATAGCTGAAATAAATAGACATCATCGTAAACACCACATTGAATAGCGGAGTATCCTTTAACACATCCGTTCATCTCAACCAGAAATATTATTAAAATAATAATTTGAATAACCTTTACTTGTTATGGATCCCTACGGAACAAAGTGTTATTTCACGGTTGATGGTAATTACTTAAATAAAATTTTCCTTTACATTGAAAAGAAATAATCTATCTAAAACATTGAGATTTTCTACATCCGAACAACTGCTAATTTATTTTATTTTATTTGTTTTTGGGATGTTATGCCGTGTTGCGTTAATTCCTTCTTTAGCCACATCTGCCCTGATGATGGACACTGAAACGTTGTCCGAAACGTTGGCTAAAGAAGGAGTGCAACACGGCATACTACCCCAAAAACAAATAACAAAAATACTTTTGGCCGTAAAAATTTTAAATCATATTTAACTGCTAATTTGTTCAGATTAATAGCGGTGAAGTAAAAATTCATAACGGTCAAAAGATGCGCTTTTGAATCACGCCATACTAAATACTGACAGAATGGCGCTGAAAACTCGTAAGTTTTATAAGGTGCAATTATTATCATGCAATCTGGTTTATTGTCCTCCGTAGAAGAATTGCTGGAACTAGAAGAACAAGGGAACGTGGAACGAGGAACGTGGAATGAACGTAGAGTGAGGGTCGGCAAATAACTCTCGAGAAGTTTCAGTCCGTCTCTGAGCAGACGCTGAAAACTCTTGAAAAACTCAAAACGTATACAGAGAATTTTACGAGAAAAGTTTCCAACTATTGTGGTTCACTTTAGTTTTCAAGGACCCGCGTTATTATATTACGGCTGCGAGGTAACTATTCAGTTCTGGAAAAGTTCGGCTTGAATTTTTAAATGGCGGAGTGTAATTTCGTGTCACACTCGAAAAACAGGTTGTTTTGGAATCGTGAAAACAAAACTTTTAATGGCGGAGACAACCATGCCTCGTTGGTTATATTTCTCGCCTAGCTAACAGATAACGGATAAAAGCTGTGGAAAGCTTTACTTAATGGGTTTTATACAGGGTGTTATGTGACGTACTTAACTTACTTTAACTAGTGATTCCTGACATTATTTGTAGTAAAAAAATTAAATGAAATTTAGGTCTCCGGTATTGATGTATTATATTTAGATAAGACATGAAGCGAAAAAAAATGTTCCGCTTTTTAACTTCGAACTGACCTTCAACTCTCCCAATGCTCTAACTAAAACTATCAATTCCGCTCTACGCACACACATTCTAACAGTGGAACAAGTCGAAATATTAGTACCCCTTAGCACCTCTTATTACAGCTCCATGTTCTCCGGTTACTTATTCAATTTTATTTTAAAAACAAACATAGCATTATTTCTTCCACGTGTCGTTGTTGGTCATTCTGCCGAGTAACTGATCCAGTACCCCAACTATCTAATACCTACTGATTTTTAAAACGTTTTTAGTTGAAAAAACATTAAAAAAATCACCGGATACATCATTCTCATTTTTTACTCTTAGCACTGTCAAGAATCACTGGTTAAAAAGTGACTCAAGTACGTCCCTTAACACCCTGTATATTATATGGGGGGTTGTTGGAAATAACTTTTTTTGGTCATTTTAGATAAATTTTGATAATGTGATGTAACAAAACGCAGACATTCTATTTGTCTCATCAAAAACACTAACTGTTAACTTTAGCGTAATAAAAATATAATTTTTGCATAACTATTTAAGTGTGGAATTACTAGGTGCAAAATAATGCAGTTTTGAGAAAAACAACTTTGAAGATTTTTTCTGAAATGAGAAACTTCAAGAATGCTTTTAGTCAATATGTAAAACATATAACATATTGCTTGGTATAATACTTTCATAAAGAATTGATTATTGTTTTGTTATTAACTAGGGTTTCGAATTGCTTAAAAATGAAAAATCGTTAACGGTTAATCATTATTTATTACTTACTACACAGAAATATTAATTAAAGTTTATTCATTTCAAATCCTGACACGTATTTCTGACACGATTTTCGAGTAGGTACTTGGTCAGTTTGTTGTTTGCCCAGGCTTGGGTGCTAGTTAGCTCCGTAACGCAAAAATCTCGTACGTAATTTCAACAAAGAACGAGTGTGCGTTACACACGAGCCTAGTTAACTAACAATCTCTTCGGGGTTGCACATTTCCAAACGAATAATTATTATTATATGCACGCCAGTCACCGCCTCTTTCACAAAGAGACCGGCACGCGGCGTCATTAGCTGTCGGTGTGCGAACTGAAACAGAGAACTATTGGGCACATTGTCACCTTTGTGAATCAAGTCTGGTAGCGGTGCATGGTGGCAAGAACTAGAACTAGTGTTAGATAGGGTAGAAATAGTATTCATAGCTCCGTG
The DNA here is from genome assembly GCF_061612785.1 of Hesperophylax consimilis. NCBI lineage: Eukaryota > Metazoa > Arthropoda > Insecta > Trichoptera > Limnephilidae > Hesperophylax > Hesperophylax consimilis. Next base: position 26,750,704 of record NC_142840.1, read on the forward strand.
GGTGGAATGTAGAACCTGGAACACAGTACGGTGGAGGAGGCCACATTGTTAGGGATAGTTGGCAGACACTCTTCATAGAGAATCAAAATCTCTTTGTAAGGCACTTTTGCCGACGGATTTTTGTTTCTTGTAAATCCGATTAAAACGTGTACTATCGGGTTATCAGAAGGGCGGTTGAATGATATTTAGAAAAAAAAACTATTTTGCTTATAAATGCTGATTAAATTTTATAAAAACCAAGAAAACACTTAAGCCTTTAGAGTTGAGTAGGTTCTCCGTTTTGCCGGAGGCCTCCGAGCAGTTCATCCTTTTAAAAGAACTCGAGTTCTAGGTGGAGTTTTTTTTTTTTTTTTTTTTTTTTTTTTTATAGTGAATACCTCACAAGAGTCCCAACTGCTCCCGTCTGGAGCCAGTGACACTATGGCATCCCCAATTGGGAGATGTTGTGAGGCTGAAGGTAAGTGGGGAAGGGAAAGAGGAAGGTGAGGAAGTACCTGGCTATTCAGATCTAGTCACTAAACACGGCTAAAGCCATTTGGAGCAACGTTTCAATTCTGAATGGTGGTCTTACACCAGGGCGATACTGGTAGTATCTTCCACTCTGGAGTAGGTCCGGGCTCCGAGTTCTCGGGTACGAACTAAGTACTGGGTGCTGTGGCGGGTGGTTATCTCATGGAGGGGTAGAGCAGTGACGTAGAAAGAATACCATTTTCCCCTGGAAGATTTGAATTTACTGCAATACGATTGACGTCAAGCGCTTACGAATGCATTTGCAAATGATTTATTTATAATTAATTATCAAAACTGGTGTTCTGAATAAAAGGGAATTATTTGCCGTGTTGCTTACACATTGATGATTTAGAATCGAGGTTATTAGCGCGTTTTATATTGCTTTTGTAGACGTTCAAATTTTCAAATTGAACTATCATGGCAAGAATATGACAAGGAAAGTGTTGAGAGTAACTTTATTCATACAAAGAGTCACACCGAGAGGCAGATACTCTCAGTATCGCCTTGGTAAAAGACAACCATTAGGAATCGAAACGTTGTTTGAAATTGATTTTTCCGTATTTGATAATCAATGTGAATTACCAGATTCCTATTCGTTCCCACACTCTTTAGCCTCACAATATACAGGTACGTGGCATGAAGTAAGTATTTTTTTACTCTTTTATACGCCCATCTTTTAAAGCCCATAAGGCTTTAACATTGGTTAGATAAATGATTATTTTTTTGTACAGTGGCTACGTTCTATTATATTGCTGTTTCAGTCGATATTTTTTATAAATTCATCTGTAAACCAATTATAATTCTTTAAAACTACATAATTATGCAGAAATAATTAAATATTGATAAGGATAAAGCTACCATGATGTAGTGTAAGTATAAAGGTATAAGTATCCAGAAGTACAAAGAAATTGTACTCATACCTAATACTTCTGTCTGTATGTACACACGGAAGGACGAAGAAAATTATTAAACAGTGTAGATATTCCAATAATAATATATTTAGATGTCAATTTGTAATTTGGCAATTTCCAAATAATTTTAACATAGATAAATATACATACATATTGCGAAAAAATTACAATGTATACTTAAGGCGATTTCATAACAAAACGGCTCTGTATAAAGTTGACCATTTATGTATTTTATTTTTATTTTTATATTAACTCCACACAGGAGGCCCTGAAGAAAATAATTTCCCTCAGGGCCTATGTCATCTTTGGGGATGCTGTGTGGAGGGTCTTTTTGTGGAGAGGAAGGAGTGAACATGGGTCTTGAAGAGTCCCATGTTGTAGGAGGGAGGAAACACAGAGGCCGGCAGTTCGTTCCACAGCCGAGCTGTTGAACTTAAGAACGAATCGTAGAAGCGACCCGTTCTCATGTGACAAGTGTCAACTGTGTACAAATGTTGGGCGCGCGTTTGGCGTGTATCCCGACTACGCACCGGTGCCGAAGGGATCAATGACGCTAGTTCCTCAGATGCAGAAGAGTTAAAAACAATACAGAGGTGAGTAATAACAGGAAGGACAAAAAGAGAGGTTAAAGGAAAACATATTGTTTGTTATCTTACCGAAAAATTATCTTGGCAATAAGATGAAAAATATATTAACGTTGGAGCAAAGAAGATGATAGATAATTTTCGGTTAAATTACTCACTATTTTTAATATCTATATTTAACGTCAATTTCTGTCCTTCATTATATTATAATAACTCCCTGCTCGTAGTCCTCGCTAGTGAAATGAGTGGAATTGATTCGAGATGTTGTTGCATTCCATTTTCCGTCCCGGTGAGTACGGATTACCTACAGCTTGGTTTGCTGTTACATGATGTGTTGGGTTGCTCGATCCTTTACAGTCGCCATCTTAGCATTTCTGCACACGGTATCTACAAACAGAAACAAAAAAAAAATCTTAAGTTTGTCGCTAATTAAGACATTGTACTATTGATAAGTTCTTAACGATACATTTTTTTATTTTTTTTTATATGGTACAATATTTTTTTACATTTCAAAGTTTTCCAGTAATGTTGGCCTCACTGGGTGGCTTGCCCGTGCTGAGGCCTTCATTTTATAATGTGAAAATATAATCTAAATACAATCTACAATTTAAGATAAAATAATACATTTAATATATAATCTTATGTGTTTGTGAGTGATGTGTGTTTATATTGGTTTTGTGTGTTACGTGTAGGTTTTATTTTTATTTTATGCTATGACATTTTGGTAATATTGTCTTTTTTGTTCTTTAATCCTATTTGTAATTTTGTGTGTCAATTTATTTTTATTTCCCTCAATTTTAATTTGAATTTTTACACTGTTGAAAGCTTTTATAGCATGGTATTGGTAGTGTCTTTGTCCAAAGCTTGAATTTATTGTCGGAGTTTTTATGTTTTCTTTGTACGCTTGTCTAACTGGTCTGTTAGTATTATTTTGTGTATGTTGAAATTTATTTTTTTTGTCAAAAATGTAGTTTAGTAGTGTTTTAACGTAAAATTGGCGTATATCTAGTACGTCACAGCTGTTGAATATTTGGTCTGTATCAGTCAGTCTATGTTTTTTTAGTATTATCTTTAAGATAGTTTTCTGTGCGGTTTCTATGTAATTGATAGCCGAGTTTGTTGCTCCTCCCCAAGCTATAATTCCATATTCTATTATTGATTGATAATAATATTATTATTATAATAAGGGGTTATTATAATAATAATATATTTATTATTATTCATTATTATTATTCGTCATTATTCTTCATAAGGGGTTAGAATTATTCTTAACGATACATTATTCTTCATAAGGGGTTAAAATTATTCTTAACGATACATTATTCTTCATAAGGGGTTAGAATTATTCTTAACGATACATTATTCTTCATAAGGGGTTAGAATTATTCCTACAACCGATTAAGAGGAAACTACAAACCAAAAATGTATATATTCTTGGTATACCTTATATCGCAGGTAACATGCATTAAAATCGTTGGACAAAGGGAATCTAGAAACGTTCGATTTCAATCACCAAACTGTTTTTTTTATTTATTTTGTAAATAATTTTATAAGAAATAAAAAAAGTTAATCAAGTGAAACTGTAACATTAAATCTTAGCTGTAATACTGTATATGTAAAAAGTTGTTTCTTTTATCCTTCATAGATTTCTATTGAAAAAAAATGTTTTTTTTAGTACTTAACAATAATATTTTTTATTAAGTAATTTATTTTTTATTTGTATTCTACTAAGCGAAACGATAGGAAAACCTTCAATTTACCTAAAGCATATTCTTTGGTATTCATAATGTTCACCAATTCATTATAAAGATTAATCAAAATAGTGATTAGACATTAAACTCTGCCTTAACTGAAAGGGAAGTGAACAGAGAAATCAAAATCAGACTACACTTTGATAGATTTTTGAAGATTTTTGTTGTCATATGCCTATTTACGTTTGTCTACTCAAAATGCAATACACTTCCTTAGTAGTTGTTTTATTTATTCACTGTAATTTCTTGATATGTAAAATGTGCTTCATAGTGTCACAACACTGAAACGGCATATTCATGGAGGAAATAATCAACAACGAGTAGAGCATTAGCGTGGTAGACAATGTAATTTACTTTTACCTTTTAGTACTTTTTGAAGTAATAATTAGGACCTAAATAAATGTTTTAATTGTACAACGAATAGTAGTTCAGGTTTTGTTTAAGTTAGAATTTTATAAGTTTTTTTTTAAATGTATTAAAAATTTGGAACCAATAATGAACGGTTCACTTCTTCTTCTCCTCAAAAATACTCTAAACACAGCATCCTCAGAGACGACATAAGCCCTGAGGGAAATTCCTGTGTGGAATTAATATAATAAAAAAAAATCGTTGCGATCTAAAAATAGTTGCAATGAAAATCTCGACCAAATTATTTTAATTATCTGTAACTACTCCAGAGATACCTAGACAGTTTGGCTCCATCAGAAAATAAATATTTATGTTATTAGTTAGATATGTTATTAAAATATATATTATATATATAGTACTTATATTCTCAAATGCAGTATAACGCAATTTATTATGCGTGAGTGTAAAGTACTCAGAAATTTATTAAAATAACATAGTATACCAGTTAACCTGATTCTTTTGAATCTAGCGCTATAAATCTTCACGAAAACCCACACTGAGATATATTTTATCTCGCAGCATTTTGCTTTGAATGAATCCTTAGTGCCTGAAAGTGTGATAAGTTCAAACGTGTTTATTTTTAAAATGTGTCTCTTACAGCAATTGTTTTTCGGGATCACCTCCTTTGTTCCTCCTTTCCGGGAATATAATTTACATCCCCGTGATATATTGACCCTGGAAAAGAATATGTTAGAATAAAAGACCCCAAAGGAACATAAATTATTTGGGGCCAACGTAATGGGTACCTTTGCAGAATCCAAGCAATTTCACATGATCTATATTTGATTCTACAAAAAACGGAGAATGTTGGGGTTATTTTAATGAAATATTAATGTATAAGATGTCCTTCCATGCCGTTAAAGTGACAGATACTTAAACCGTGCATTACTCACAAAACTCTTTATTTAATATTTTTGTAGTTTTAATTCGGTCCTCACCCAACATCCCTAAAAACCTGTTCTAACTTTAACAGTAGCATACAAGTGAAATGAATAAATAATTATTACAATAGTGTACCTCTACATGATTACAAATAAACAAAAATTGGTTTAGGCTAACATGTAAAGAATTAAATACCTACTATTTTTAATAAGGAAAGAAAAGCATTCTAGGATGTGAATCACAATCCGTTGAAATTCCGGCGTGCGCAAGTAAATTTTATTTGATTAAATTGTTTTATTTAACAGTTTATTAATTTAAAATTATGTATAGTGTATTTGTGGCTTTTTTCAGAGTGGAATATCTCAGTATCATCCTGGTGTAGGACCACCATTCAGAATTGAAACGTCGCTAAAAATGACTGAGCCATGTTTGGCGACCGGATCTGAATAGGCAGGCACTTTCTCACCTTCCTCAACCCCATCTCCTTCCCCTCCCTATTATTTTTAATCTCACAAAATACCTCAATTATGCCATAGTCTCACTGGCTCCAGTTGGTTGGGAGCAGTAGAGACTTGTGCGGTATTCACATAAAAAAAACATTAGAACTTTCCTAACTTACTTCAATCATTGATATCTGTGGTTTACAGTAACTTGTAATACGATAAGATACAGGGTTTTCCAATAAGAGGTGTTATTTTGATATTCAAAGAAAAATGCCATTTTTTAATAAAACTGATCCAATGTTTATTTCATTATAAAGAAAAAGGTATGCAGTTAATGGTGAAAAATAACATCAGTCAAATGACCACCACGACCACGCCTACAGGACCATATCCTTTTCATGAAATTTTCCATAACCAAATCGCAAAGTGGCTGCCTTATGTCCTCGATAGCCTCACGAATTCCATCTTTGAGATCTTGAATCGACGCTGGGCTGTTGGCGTAGACCTTCGCTTTCACGTTCAAAGGAAGAAGTCGCAAAATGTTAAATTACAAGATCTCGGTGGCCAATTGTGATCACCTTTTCGAGAGATAACACGGTCCGAAAACTTTTCCCGTAAAAGATCAATGGTTTCGTTGCTTGTGTGGCACGTAGCGCCGTCTCGTTGAAAGTAAACATTGTCCAGATCAATACCATCCAATTCCAGCCATAAAAAATCATTAATCATCTCTCGATAGCTCTTTAAATATCAAAATAACACCTCTTATTGGAAAACCCTGTATATACGATTATCTCCAAAGAATTCCAATAATTAGGAGAAGGTGTTCGTTTTATTTTCTGGACTCTCTTCAGCTAGGGCCATATCAACCCACCCATCTATATTATTACAGTTTTAATGCAATTTGATTAAATCTATTTTAAAAACCCATATTCTTATTTTATATATTTTACAAGGAAAAATATTGTTCTACAAGACTTAGAGATGAGAGACAAACCTTTGGTTCTATTCAGTTTGTTCGTCTAAACATTTTTTATAAAAATGTAATTAGGTATATCTTAAACTTTGAAAATATAATGAAAGTTGCAAAATATTATTAAACTCTAAATCTAAAATCTTATTCGTGTGTAGGTTAGTAATTCTAAAGCAAAGAGAGAGTACGAAAACAGTGTGCAATATAGTTAAGAATGATCAATACTTGTAGCAGGTCAATGAGTTTGTATATTTAGGAAGTACATATGTTTACGAGAGATCGAAAGGCTGATGAAGATATTGATAGAAAGGTAAATACAGGTAACTCCATTAATGGAGGACTGGACGTGGTTGGCGCTAACAAAAAATGACAATAGAAGCGAAGCTACCAATCAACAATAGAGTGCTGATACCTAACCTGGTATGGCAATGACGTAAAGAATTGGCAGGATTAAAAAATAAACTGAATGCTGAGGAAATGAGATCCCTGAGGTGTGTTTGCCGTAAAACCACGAATTATCGTGAGAGAAATGAGTAAGATTAAGATAAAAGAAAAGAAGGGACGCTTAGATGGTTTGGGCATGTAGAGCGACTGATTTAAGAAAGGAGTGTAAGGAGAATATTGTATGCGAATCTGAATAATAGAGGAAGTCGAAGACGCCTGGGGAAGACACGGCACAATTAAGTGAACCAAATACGTGAATCATGTCATAAGAGAATGTATAAGATGATGAATGAGGCAAGGATTGTGTGTCTATACCGACTTGGTTGGCGGTCTGTCATTTTTGCCTACCCCTGTGGAATGACGGGGTGATAGTTTGTAAAATCTAAAAAAATAAGTCATGCCGGAAAGTCACTCCGCTAAAAGGGTGCAATAATTTATTACTCATACCTTAACTTTGTACCTACATTATAGTATATTAAATGAGAATTTAATATAAAATAATATTAAAATATAGCGGAAATATCAAATCCATTCAAAATTATTAAAAGGAATCATCGTTTTGCAAAATATTCTAAGCTTAAACTTTCCCTGGAAAGAAGCACATGTTTATTTAATTGTGTGACCGGATGAATCATCAAAATGATAATTCATCACATCTTTAAAAAGTTATATAAAGTGATAAAACAAAAACTTTATTAGCTGTGTTAAGTAGGTTAGGTTAGGTTAGGTTAGGTTAGGTTAAAAAAAAAATTTTTTTCATCGTTTTTATGACTTTATGTCTCTTTTTAAAGGTGTGCTGAATAGTCAATGTGTTGAGTTAGCATGGAACCATTTAAAAATATTTTTATTTCTATTTATTTTTAAACCAATTATTATAATTACGTAAAACAGCTGTTTCGCCTTCGGAAGGCATTATCAAACTGCTGTTAAGCCACTTATTGATGATATATTTGTATTATTTTTTACCATACAGATACTACAGATTGCTTTCCAATTTTATAATATTATTATTGATTTCCGTGTAAAATATCCTAAATCATTTATGTTCACTAACCACCTTTCAAAGTTATCCCCAAGTATTCTGTTGTTTAAATTTGACTAAAGGTCTTTACAGAAAGGTGTTTCCAAAATAAGCAATTCGGAAGATTCAGGGATAACTTTTTCCCTGCCTATTATACTATTAACTATTATACAAACTTGTAGCAAAATTATTATAAGGCGTGACAGCTGTCTTAATAATATTTATTTAATAATAATATTATTGAATACATAATTGGATCAAAAATAATAAAATGGAGTTTTGCAAATTAAACTTGATAACATTAAATAGCCACGTTCGTCTTTCGAGCAAATTTTTGAAAGGATCTTTCGCATTTGTTAAAATTCCTGAACAAGAAAACTTGCCCTGTTTAAAAGATGAAAGGGGGAGATGAGTGATTATATTGTTAATCCTTTCTAAGCTTTCAGTCGGTATCAAGTATCAATCCAGCTCCAGCCGAGTCCAACTTCCAAAGCTGATTATCCGGAGGTTAGGTTGTAAGTAGCTATTTAGCTGGCCGTTATCTCCCGCTAATTGAGTTTTTTATTTGCCCCTTACCACGCGGGGTGGAAGTCTATAAACCCCAACCCCTGGCGCCACGTAAGGGTTTCGAATAACGAGCTCGAGTTTAAGGGCGTTCGCGAACAGATAAATTTAATTTCAGCTGGCTAATAAAACGCTGGGTAGTTTGTCAAAAATATATTAAAGGCTTTTCGTGGATTCGACAGTGTATTTATCAGTTAAAATTCGTACTTTATCAGATCTGACTTTTGAATACCGCAATCAGTTATTTGGCATCTATTATTTTTTTAAAGAGTGATCAGCATTATTCTTTGATGATATTTCTTTGACATCAGCCAAAAGAGAAACCAGAACATGAACTATTTTTAAATCCATAATTTTTTGGTTTTCATTATATTACTAGGCAAAGAGTATGTAATAACAAAGTAGCTACACCCCTGCTTACCAGACTGGAACTTTTGTGCGTCTATGTATATATTGTATTTAACCCTTAGGATACGACCAGCTACAATAGCAGTTCAGTGAAGTCATGACTACCTTCAGGTGCAGTGCAACACATTTCTATATTGTCCATGAAAATTCCCAAGTAAAACGTTGACATCGTAGATGCCTGTCAATTGTTTCAAATATAATTTCCAATATAATATTTGGATTTGAGATATTTACAAAATATTAGCCGTCTTCTAAGAGTTAAATAAACTGCGTAATTTAAAAGCATTTTCCACAAACATTGAAAAGTTTAAGCAATAAGGACGGCACGCATAAACGTTCCAGTCTGAAAATATATATAAACACACAAGTATATATATATATGAGAGACAGCTAGAAGATCCAGGAAAAGATTGATGGAAGACGATGCGTTTTATAGCTTAGAAAAATATATGACTGGTGATGGTATAGTTTCAAGCTGCAGCCTGCAAAATGAAAATAAGCATGATGATAGCCAATTGACGATTCCCGCAGGGGCTCTAAAAAGACTAAACAATGTAATAATTGATTACCTCGAAAATTTCACATAAAAAAGTGCTTAAAATAAAATTCTTTAATATTGAAACTCGCTAAGAAGTTCTTGAAGTTGCTTGAAGATGGTCAGACATTTGCCGAGCTGAAAAAGTAATTATGTAAAACCTAAGAAATTTAAAAAAAAATGTATCTGTTATTTAACATGGTACTGGTATGAAAATTACAGTGCTTCTCTAAATGCTACTAAAGACATTTGTCGAAAGATTTTTGCTTTCTTTCATGTAAGTTATGCTTTATTATATAAATATATATATATATATATATATATATATATATATATATATATATATATATATATATTATATATATATATATATATATAATTATATAATATTCATATATATATATATATATATATATATATATATATATATATATATATAATATACTGCTAATATGCTCCTTCTTACATTCGTAATTTAATGCCTCCCTTTCAAAAGATATTTTTCTTATTTTTGAACGCTTGCTACGGAGCCTGTCGACATGTTCCTTCCAACTATGAAAGATTGAAAAAAATGTTGAAAGGTTCCAGTTAATTATTCCCACTTTACAAAGATTCTGTTGTTCATCACACGAGTATAAATGTAAGTTTTAAAGAAGGTTCAGCCGCAAGAGGCTCTGGCTAAAGCACTCCTTTACGATAAGAGTTCTTCCTTAATTACCCGCCCGTTAAATGTGAAACCAATTATCTTATTTACAACGTTGTTTTGTTTTCTCCGCTGTTTATGATAATGATTTAAATTATACCATGCGAATGGATTTATAATGATGGACAGCAATAAAATCCGAGTAATTAAGGCCAAATTTCTTATTTTCAACACTTCTTACAGAAAACAAATCTTGAACCGACTTTAATCATGTTTAGCGACCTGATTAGCCATGTGCCTCCCTCCTACACCTTTCTCATCTTCTTACAACATTACATATGAGCCAGAGTCTCATCGACAAACTCTGATCGATATACAGGCAGACTACCATAAAACAATACAATAAAAAAATAATAACTCAGGTTGGGTGTTTCCGTATAAGTGCTATATTTTTGTTTTTCATACGAAATTAATTGGGTAATTTGAAAAAATATTAATATTGAATACCATAGATTAATTTTAATCTAAGAATTTGATTTGATTTCTTGTAAAAACAATTTTTTAGTAAAAGCTCAAAAATCAGAAAACTTTTCTTTTATGCAAAAGCTTTCAAATGGGTAAATTAAGTTTATATTAAATTAAGTATTTAATTCAGTTCGTCATGTCAGTGAAGCAATACTTTACAGAACATTTTTCATGTTTTCTGAAAAACAATTAATTGTGTTAATGTTTCGAAAAATTGGTCATTCTAGGGACGCACCAAGGGATCATAAACGTCTGTTTCATGTGGGGTGTAATTTCACGAAGACCACTTTTATAGCCAGACTCTTAAACAAGCCTTAATTATGTTTTTTTTGTTTGTGACCCGGGGATAATGGAGATGTACTGGTGGAAGAAAAATTATCAGAAATTCAAATTTACTGAAATTATGCGGAAATCATAAAACACACAATATGTAAAATTTAACTTTTTGATGTATTTTGTTTCATTAATAATGACATTTTCACTGTGAACATTGTTAAATTTAAAAATATATTAATACATAAAATATTGCTGAAAAAAATCTATGTAGTTTGGATAATGTGTTCAACTTTAAACTAGAAAAAAAAACAATATCACTGAAACCATTCAAAGAAAAATTAAAAATACAAAGGCTTTGAAAACGTTTATATATTTGCTGACATCATCTTACTTACGAAATAGTTAAATAATAACCTTAATGAAATAAATTAAAACACTTTGTTTTTACCAGGATAATCTTTATTTTTAAAAAAATCAACACGTTTCGAGAACGATTTTATCTTCATCAGGACATAAATTGTACTAAAAAAAAACTTTTTTTGGTGCCACAAGGTGAATTTGCAAAATTTGAAGAAATAATAACCTTTTTGGGAAAATAATCACGATTTAGGAAATTGCATAATGATGCTGTGGTTTGGATAGTTTCTGCGTAACATTATTCAATTTAAGAAATGCTATTATATCTGCTTCCCAATTTGTGGTTTGGATAGTTTCTGCATAAAATTATCCAATCAATTACCTTCATGTATTTAAATTTTAAATAATTATATAATGATTAATTAAAATAATTAGTTAATGAATCATCCTTTAGTTAGAAAACAATAACAAAATCACTAAATTCAAATGTGACCCTAAACAACAAATCTTATAGGTAGGATGACGATGCGTTAAATTTGGTGTCTTACATAAAATTATTGGTATAATTTTAAAAGTGTTTTTCTCCTCTTTTGAATGTTTAGATGTTTATTTATATTTTTCTTAAAATATCATTCAGTTTAATTTTAATTTCTATTATGGTTAATTATTTGTACTTTTTTCCTTAAATAAGTTTTATAATTTTTTTCCGCAAAAAAATATTTTCCTAGTTCTTACATTATAATTGAAACCATGTACGACCACCATAATACGAGCCTGGTGCTCGTAGGGAAATGTTGTGCAAAATGACACAGTGTTCTGTTTAATGACAAAATGAATACCTAATTGTTTTATATATTATGAAGAAAAAAAAAATTGTGACTTTATTTATATAGATTTTTTACATAATTGTAATAAAAAATATTCAAAACTAATGGTAGACATTACAAACAAATAACCAAGAATCATCTTACACCACCGGATGCACAAAATTAATAACGATTAGTGTTTACTAAAAAAACAAATATTTAAAAAAAAAAATATCGAAAAATATTTTAAATAATTTTACATTTTAAATTCGACCTATTACAATGAAAGTAAAATTAATAGACAATTTTTAAAATATTCCGCATCAGCTCACTTTCCTCATCTCATGCATCTCCCAGAAACCCATAAACCATTTTTTATGATGAGGTATATGTTTTCAAAATCATTTTTGTTTGTCTCTTATATTTTTTAATATACTGCTTAAACAAAAAAAAAATATATATATACATACTCGTACATACAAATTATTGGGTATCATGACATTCTGTGTTATAATCTACAAGCATGTAAGTTGCTTTGCCCCACTGGGTGTCTTTGAAGAAAAATATGTATAAAAAATGTACTGCTTAATAAATATGCTAAAATTTATAAGAAATATAAAGAGTATTACTAATAACCCAAACCCTTTCAATATACATGTAAAATAACACTAGAAAAATATTTAAATACCTTGACATGGCGAGAGATGAAAATATTGTTTGTTCTAAAAGAACTGTCATAATATGTAATATTTCATTCTGACAAATGAACCGTTAGTTTTTAAAATTATGTGAAAGTGATTTTCAAAATCTAGGTGTTTGAAAGAGAGTACGAAAACAGTGTGCAATATAATTGTGAATGAGGAATAATTGGAGCAGGTGGATGAGTTTATGTATTTAAGAAGTATGTTAACGAGAGATGGGAAGGCTGACAGAGATATTGAAAGAAGGGTAAATGCAGGTAACTCCATTAATGGAGGACTTAACGCAGTTGGCGCTAACATAAAATTGTCCAAAGAAGCGAAGTTAGCAGTCCACAATGCAGTGCTGGTATCTACCCTGATGCTGTTGCTGAACGCTGTTGAAATGAGATCCCTTAGGGGTATGTGTGGTAAAACCATGTATGATCGTGTGAGAAATGAGGAGATCTGCAGAGAGTGCAAGGCTGATGTAAGCATAATGAGTAAGATTAAGAAAGGAACGCTTAGATGGTTTGGGCATGATGAGCAAATGAGCGAAGAAAGGAGTGTAAGGAGAATATATGATGCGAATGCGAATGGTAGCAGAAGTCGGGGACGCCCGAATAAGACATGGCACGATAAAGTGAATCAAATACTCGAGTCGGACCATGTGAGTCAGAATAATAGAAGAGTATGTAAGAGACGAGGTATGAATGTGAACGAGGCAAGTCCTCTCTGCCCATCCCTGCGGAAAACAGCGTGATGGTTATTTAGTTAATTAGATTTAATTTTACGGTTTGGGAAACACAAGAGAGATTTTTAAAAATTATTTATACAAGTACGGTAAGGGGAAGTATTGCGCTGCCTTTTTCACATGAAACTTAAATTTGGATTTGAGGTCAAAATACTTCACCAAACTGAATTATTATTTCTTAATCCAAGGGTGTAGAACAGATATTTGCTTCCATATATATTTATGTTTAAATTTAAAAAATATATGTCGTTGATAAAATCGTTTTTTCACGATTTTAGAGGAAATTATTTGTGAGATGATATTTATTTAAAAAAATAATTTTATTTAATGAATATAAATAATAAATATAAACAGTAAAAAACAATTTTGATGGGCTGAAATTTAAATTACAAACGACCAATATACTTAAGAATAAATTTCTCATTTATAAATTTAAGCAGTACATTTTTTATACGTTATAACAATGAGCTCTATACTCTGTTTAAGGAGCTAAAGGTCACAAAGTTCATAAAACTGGGAAGACTTCGGTGGCTAGGTCATGTGGAGAGAATGACCGAGCATCAAGAACCAAAGTCCCTGCTGAGCTCAAGACCGATAGGGAGAAGGAGCCTGAGAAGGCCAAGGTTAAGATGGAGCGACAACGTCCTCAAAGATTTGTCTGCCTTGGAGCTTCGAAACTGGAGAGAGCTGGCGCGGGACCGAGATGAGTGGAGGAAGACTCTTGAGGAGGCCAAGACCCACCAGGGGTTGTAGAGCCAAAAGTGATGATGATGATGATGATATAAATTTAAAAATTTTGATTACAAAAAAAAATAGAAATCGCTTATTTTACAATGTTTTATTTTTTAAATTTATATTCAATTATATTTGCGTACTAGGTTGGGCTAAATTCTTTTTTAATAATTACAATTAACTGAAAAAAAGTTTTCGAATGTGCCTCTAAAATTGTGAAAAATTATTTACTTAACTAGCAGTTAAAAACCCGCTCCGCGGGTTTTTCTCTGCTAGGCCCTGCGGGCGGCACTTCGTTGGGCTGCGCCCAGTTTAAGTGATACTAACAACAGTTACATTTAATAGATAGATATTAGGTCATTCACAGAGAAAGGGTGAGTATATATTGTTAAAACACGGAACAGGAAGGAGTTAATGAATAATAACATGCTCAATTTAGGCATAATAAGAATGACAGTTGTTTGAATAAATGAAATTTTACGTATTTGTGATGGATTATTTCAAATGAAACACTATTATTGACTACATGTCTACAACTGATATTCTCATAGGAGACTTGCAGTGCTTTAATATGTGTTACAACCGTCAATGTCTATAAGTTGAATCAATATCGTATAGTTTGTCACAACAATTAAAGATAGTTATAACAAAGTTGACTGAAATAATAGATTATTACATATTGATTAATTGTACCCGTGTTTATGGATAAAAGGAGGGTAATTGTGCGATGAGATTAGCACTCGGTTTAATTAAAAGGTGTGAATTTAACTCCAACTGGTGGTAATTCTTGACCTAAAACTGTTACTGTATCTAATAAAGTTTAAAGTTAGATTATATAAAAGAAATCCTTCTATCTAAAAAAAGAGAAATGGACCTTAATTTACTAAAGGATTTGACAAACGAAAAAGTGTACATAGGTGAAGTAATAAGTCCCTACAAAAAAGAGTTGCTTTGGAAAGCAAAGCAACTAGCCGAAGAAAAAAATTATGAATTTGTTTGGATCAAAAATGGGAAAATAATGGTTCGTAAAGGTCATGATCAAAAAATTTTGTACGTAAATCATCTGGACGACCTCGATAAATTAATATAACAAATCACTTACTTGAACACACCAAACTGAAATACCTACTGAGAACATGGATAAGGAAACAATAACTACAAACAAACCAGATGAACTGCTAACTCTTAAAAACAATTTTAATATATTAAATAAAAATATACGAAGTATCAACAAAAATTTCGATGAACTTCAAATACTAATTAAGAATCTAAAAATTAATCTTGATATAATTATCCTCACTGAGTGCTGGATAAAGGATAAATATTCACCCTTACATGTTAATAATTACACCTCATATGCAACCAATTTGAATTACACAAAAAATGATGGTGTGATAGTGTACATTAAAGATGACACTAAAACTGAAGTCAATGAAATAAAATTCCCAAATGCAAACTGTTTGAAAATGAAAGTGGGTGATGAAACCACTATATTAGCTCTGTATCGATCACCAGCTATAACTAATATTAATCAGTTTCTTGAAACGCTTTCTAATGAACTCAATCTTCTAAAAAACAAAAAAAATGTCTTCCTCATCGGAGATATAAATATTGACATACTAGAAAACGGTCATCCAAATAGAACTAATTATCTGCAAACACTGGCCGCCCACGGACTTGAAAGTTTGATAAATAAACCTACGCGTGTTACAAATGACAGCAAATCTTGCATCGACCACATTTTCAGTAAGACTGTTAAACCAACCAACTCTATCATATTCACCTCTACTATAACCGACCACTATACAACAATTTTATCTATTACAAAAAAGAAAATACAAAGATCGCAGCCCTACCCAATTATCGTACAGAAGACAGAAACCATATGGAATGAAGTAAAACAACAATTACTAAATACAAACTGGATAAACCTACTGGAGAACCTTGATACAAATAGTGCCTGGAGTAAATTCATTGAATATATAACTCATACCATCATGTCAAATACCAAATCAATAGAAAAAAAGATTTCACATAAAATTCAACATCTTAAACCATGGATAACCCAAAGCGTTATAAATTGCATTAGAAAAAGAGATGAACTACACAGGAAAGTTAGTTTAAATCCTTGTGATATTTTTATACAACGATATTATAAAAGATACAGAAATATTTGCAAAAATGTTGTACGCAATGTCAAAGAAAATTATTATAAGAAAAAAATAGACGAATGTAACAATGACCCACGCAAATTATGGAAGATCATTAATGAAATTACAAGTGCAAAATCATCCCATAACAAAAGCATAGATGAACTAACAATTGAAAATACCCAAATCTCTTTCGAAAAGCATCCGGACAAA
This sequence comes from Hesperophylax consimilis, assembly GCF_061612785.1. NCBI lineage: Eukaryota > Metazoa > Arthropoda > Insecta > Trichoptera > Limnephilidae > Hesperophylax > Hesperophylax consimilis. The sequence continues at coordinate 26,767,268 of NC_142840.1, forward strand.
ATTCTCGAATACGTAAACGAATTTTTTACAAATATAGGGTCAAAATTGGCAAAGCAAATCAGACATCCAAAAACTAGCATTTTACCAGAAGAAAAGGAAAGTATGAACCAGATAGATAAATTAAAGTTAACTAATGTAACCAATACTGAAATCAGAAACGCAATTCTATCCCTCAATGTTAATAAATCATCGGGAAATGCTATAATCTCAAATAAAACAATAAAACAACTCCAAAATGAACTGACCTTCCCTTTGACATACTTGGTCAATCTGTCTATATCTACAAATGTATTCCCCTCATGCCTTAAAAAAGCAACAGTTATACCTATACATAAAAGTGGTAACAAAAAGGATATATATAATTACCGACCCATAAGTCTCTTAAGCTCCTTTTCAAAAATCTTGGAAACTGTAATGAAGAAGCAAATTGTTCATTTTCTTGAACAAAACAAATTATTATCACCATCCCAATATGGCTTTAGGGAAAATCTAAGCACCAATGATGCCATAGAAAATCTAACAAGCATATCCATAAAAAACATAGATGAAGGGAAAAAGTGTTTGGCTTTATTCATAGATCTTCAAAAAGCTTTTGACACAATAGACCATAAAATATTACTAACTAAGCTAAAAAAAATAGGAATGGCCGAAACAACAATGAACTTATTAGAGTCATATATAACAGGGCGAGAACAACAAGTACAAATTGGCAAACAAAAGAGCAAACTACTATCTTTAAACTATAGCGTCCCTCAAGGAAGTGTACTGGGACCGATCCTATTCATTATCTATATCAACGATTTAACTAACCTTACCATTAAAGGAAACATAATCAGTTTTGATGATGATACTGTTTTATTATTTCAAGAAGAAAATTGGACGGATACATTTAATGAGGCTGAAAAGGGGCTTAGTGCACTTCAAATTTGGCTTAAAATCAACTCGCTTACCCTTAATATAAGCAAAACAAAATATATAACATTTTCAATAAACGCAAGGAGCCAACCAATAAAATCACTAGAACTAAAACTACACGAATGCCATGGAAATAATATACAATGTTACTGCCCCGTCATCGAAAAAACACAAAACATAAAATATCTCGGAGTAATAATCGACGAAAATCTTAGATGGGACCTACACATCAAAGGTATTACGGAAAAACTCACAAGCCTTATATATTTCTTTAAAAATCTAAGAAACGTATTAAATAAAAAGGATATGAAAAAGGTCTACTACGCATTATGTCATTCTCGAATTGAATATGGAATCATAGGATGGGGATCTGCTACACATACGTACCTACACAACCTGAATACGATTCAAAAAGGAATCATAAAGACCATATTGAAAGTACCAATTAGAACGCCTTCAATTGAAATATTCAATTCCTTTGACGTACCAAATGTACAGCAAATATATGCCAAAAATATATTATTGAAGCTCTTCAAAAATAACAAATCCTCTACTAGACTGTGTATGCATAACACTAGATCGAACAAAAATGATATAAAAAATATTCCAAGTTATAAAACCACATTCGGACAAAGAAACTTTACATACTTTGCAACAAAACTCCATAACATCCTTCCCCAAGACATAAAACTAATAAAAAATTCTAATGAATACAAATCATTAATAAAAATATGGCTGAAAGAGGTCAATGAAAAAACCCTAATGAAAACACTAAAAACGATATAGAAGACACTAAAAACGACATAGAAGACACTAAAAACGACATAGAAGACAAATAAACCATATTTAAATAACTTTAGTCCGCCTCGGCACAGGACCCCCTAGTGAGGAGGACTAAGAAATACAATATTATATACTTAATTTCACCATTATATTTTGTATGTAACAATTATTTTATATAGTCGCTAAAATAAAAAATAAATAAATAAAAAAATACACACCTTCATCAGGAGAGTAAAAATCTATAAATAAAGGTAGATTATTAAAATATAGCGCCCCTGAGGTGATATCTCACAAAAGCGGCGCTATGCAAATTGTCCAATTAATAAATAAATATAATGTTTACATTTTATTATGTACGTATGCATTGATATACAATGGAAATAGATAAAATAATGTTATCAGATTAAACTTTATTTTATTAAAAAACAAATAACTTTTTTAACTTCACTTTATTATTTACAACCAATACATGTTTCATGAACGAAGTATACACCGAAGTAAATCGAAATAAATAAATGGTTTCAAAATTACTTCAAAGATAGAACTCAGCGCACAGTTTGCAAGGATAGTAATGGGACTCTAAAATATTCATCTGACATTATAATAACAAGAGGGGTACCCCAGGGATCGATACTAGGGCCATTGCTTTTTGCTATATATACCGCTGACATGATGCAATCTATTGAACACTGTGGTTCGCACATGTATGCTGATGACACACAACTATATTTATCGTTTGACGTAAGTAAAACTCATGTGGCAGTGGATATGGTAAATGGTGACCTACGTAGAGTTTGCAGTTGGGCAAAGGAGCACGCGTTACTTCTCAATCCTCAAAAAACTGTTGCTTTATTAATGGGAACTAAGCACAAAATATCATGCGTAAAAAATGGAGGACATGTTGTAAAAATACATGAAACCACCGTTCCCTTTGTTGATGCTGCGCGCAACCTTGGAATAATGGTGGACGGTAGATTGAGGTATGATGAACATGTTAAAAACAGGTCACAGTGGTGCTACTCGAGGCTTCGTCTATTGTACAATATAAGAGATAACATATCAGTGAACGAGTCCAAAATGCATGTGTCCGATATTGCTATAATGTCCCGAGACGCGAGCATATCTCGCCTTACCTCTATCGGCATCGAATACTGAATATGTCGAACAGAAGGAAGTTACATCAAATGTGTCAACTGTTCAACTTGATGAATTCAAAGGTTCCTTCCTATCTGTTTGACAGACTGCAGTGGTCCCGTGACTCACATGCACATAGTACACGCCAAAGAGACCATTTACTTGTTCTCCCCAAACATAAAACTGCTGTTTTTGAGGGTAGTTTTAGCTACTCATCGTCAAAACTTTGGAATAAAATACCACTGCCTATTCGAACAACAACATCGTTGCAGTGCTTTAAGAAGCTCTGCAGCGAATGGTTGCTGACAGCACAGTCAACCGCACAACATCATAATTGATCGAATTTAAAATGAAAGGGACACTTACTTGTGATTATTATTTTTTTTTATTTTTATCTATGTATTTTATGTAAATTTAATCCTGAATTTATATTTTATTTTATTTTAAAGAAATTTGTATTTATCGATTTATAACACATTATATTAAAGGCACTGCTGAAAACCAGCTACATTCCCGGAGAAATCCGGAATGTACAGCTGAGCAGTTGCCCTTTTGACAATATAATCATCTAAATGTATGTGTACAAACTATATGCAAACATGTAAAAAATTATTGTCAAATAAACGTTTTTATTATTATTATTATTATTATTAAGTCAAAAATTAAATATAGATTACAATTGGAAAAAAGAAGTGGAAGGAGGGGGGAGGGGTAAGAGTAGGCTGGGTTTATAAGAATTAGGAATTACAATATGAAAGACCAGTTAAGTGGGAAAATATTAAAAAGAGAGTTTAGAAAAAAAATTCTTGTTAATTACATCTAGTTTTATAAACATGTTCTCTTATTTCTAAAATTTCGAAATTATTTATTTGTGATGCTTTATATCCTGTTTGAAGTATTTTAAGACCTGAAATTTTTTTTTGCATATAACCATAAAACAATATATTCATAAGACAAATAACATTTAATAACGGTTATTCTAATAAATTGATAGTTGAAATACTAAATAAAATAATTAAACATATTATCTTCAAACGGTATTTTACCCTATTTCTTAAGATATAAATAAACAATGGCGTAGAATTCTGTTTGTGGATAACGACACTTCTAAAATTATATATATAAACATTCCTGGTACTATTCAACCGGCGTTTTACACTAATAACAGAATGAATAAATATATTCTTAATAATGTGGGACTACTTTAACTCATCCTACATATGATAACACTAAAATAATTACTCCGCCGCCTGAAGCCCCGGAGGAGCTAGGCGCGGACGGGAAGACGGATCCTCCTGCAGCAGACAAGTACACTCATCTCAAATCAGCACTCATCGAGAGATTACAAGATTCTGAAGAAAAGCGACTCACTCGTCTTCTAACCGGACTACAGCTCGAGGACAGGAAGCCTTCTGGACTGCTTCGACTCATCCATGAACTCGCTGGTCCCGGGCTATCGGAGAGCCCAATCGTACGTGTACTTTGGCTGCAAAGACTCCCGCAACACATTCAGGCTATACTTACCGCACTACCCGACGACAATCTGTTGCAACTAGCATCTGCAGCAGATAAAATCTCGGAAGTTTATCAAAAAACTGAATGTGAAACTATGGACAATAAACATTATAATGGCATCCCGAACTCGAATCCAAACATCAGTGCTATATTACAAAATTTACAAGAACAAATTTCGGCACTCACTCTAGAAGTCAGTCGACTTAAAACAACTCGGAGAGATGATCATGGACAGGCAAACATTAATTTCGAAAACCGAAATCCCAGCACCCACCGCGAATGGCGTCATCCATCGACATCGTACCCAAATTCCGCGCACCGACCTCGTTCCAGGTCACGCGGTAGCCAGTTAAACACCAATAACACGGCACACGGCTACTGCAGTTACCACGCGAAATTCGGTAACAAATCACATAATTGCATCAAACCATGTAATTTTATTAATAACAAGTGCCAGTGGGAAACATATAAAAACATACGGTACAAAAACCATAAACCATAAAGGAGCAGACTTCTTACACTTCTTCAACTTAAGCGTCAACAATTTGAGAGAAACGCAAATAATAACCCGCGCAGCTTCATCGCGCGAAGGACGATATTCATGGACTCATCGGGACATCACTGTAGCGCCCTGGCCCCGGCCGTCGTACCAGGCCAGCGCTACATCGGATCTGAACGCCCTGGCTCCTGCAATCGGACCAGCGCTTCATCCAAGCACCACGACCACCACGAGGATACGCGACATCCTCACTGGTCTAAACACCTCCCGCTCAACCGCCTACAAGGTCCACCGTACCTTCGGCCTCCTGTCAGCACCGGAGTGAAGAACCACGTTCTTCCCCAGCGCCTGACCATCATCGAGTCCGGTCAACAGCGTCCGACGTCGACCCACCGACTCGCGCACGACCAGCAAACCACCGCCCGCATCCGGGGAATTCAATATCCGTCACACATCATCTCTCATCACGACTACCGCATATCACCCTTAAGCTAATAGACAAGTTGAAACTTGCATTCTTTCAAAGCACAGAAGAAATTCCATCAAGAGGAACCGTCACACAGCCTCCAATAACAAAAATGACAACTCGATCCGGAAGACATGTTCATTTCCCGGACAGATATCAAGCGCAGTAATACCTTATATTGACGTATCCATAAATTTCATAAATTAATTGTAACTATCATATCGCAAATGTCAGCCAATCTAATAAATTACTGTTACTAAAACAAACAAAAAAAATATAAAATTTACAATCAATAATACGCATATATAAGCATCCTACAATAAAATCTTTATTATGTAAATATTCACAATACTACGTACTCTGTCAAAAGTGCATTAATAAAAACAACAATAGAACTGTCATAACAAGCCATTTTAAATAATTGTAAACAATCATAGTATACACAGGTAGCTCACTACTACGCTAAGTACATTGCGACTAGCGCTCGCCGTTCATCAATAATTATGTTTACCTGTATATCATTTATGTTACCTACTTACTGCGGCGAATAAAAATTCGTACGGCCACTCATAGGTACATAGTTACTTTGCAGCGGCGGCATTGAGCCACTATTATTATTACTTACCATTGTATTATTACTTTCCTGTCGCTAACCGAGCGCAATATTATCACAACATTATGTACCTTACATTATAAATGGACTTGTGTTTTTGTAAATTATTATTGACATTGTAAAATATTCATTGTTGTAATTATGTACTATATGTCTTTGTATCGCGTAGAGACGTTGGTGGGGAGGCATGTGGGACTACTTTAACTCATCCCACATATGATTAACACTAAAATAATTACTCCGCCGCCTGAAGCCCCGGAGGAGCTAGGCGCGGACGGGAAGACGGCTCTCCGTCATTCTAGTTTCAACTTTCGACCAGACCACCACTCTCCACTACCACCGTCTCTGCGTTCGCATAACTTGTAAATTCATTTTCGCAAATAAATTCAACAAAGATCGCAGACCTTTATCTTTCAATCATCCGAATTCAGTATGAAATCGTGTCTTAATTTTTAATGTCTTATTTAAACACAATTTGAATTTGACCAATCACAGGGCCTACATCGTCCAGACGCAAACGTATTAATACTATCAGATATTTAATAACCCATATTTTATTATATAAACATTAATTAATTAAGCCATACATAACATAACCGTACTAGATAATTGCCAGACATTTTGATTAAATAAATAATTATTCAGTTTGACAAAGTATTTTGGCCTCAAATCCAAATTTAAATTTTGCATGAAAAAGGCCGCGCAACCGTTTTCTTTTACATGGTATAACAGATGTTAATGATTGTTGGGTGGCGAGAGGAGTGTGAAAAATGTGTGTTTATTTAAAAAAAATAAGAATACTATAAACAAAAATCTTAAACAATACCCTTTTTTTTATAAGCAATAATTGTTCGCCTGAAACACTCATCCACATTGAAAAATCTCCTGATAAAAAATACATGACGCCAACGGGACTCGAACCCATGTCCCTTCGATTTCCGGTCGAAAGCTCTGACCACTGAGCTATGGAGGCTTATCTCTTACCCGCGAAATTATTCAATATATGCTAGTGTTTCATTCAACAATTACTGTTTGTTACATTTTTTTCACCTGAGAACAACCAACTTTATTTTATATGAGAAAGGCATTGTAAATTATAAATTATAAATCACAATTCAGGCGAACAATTATTGCTTATAAAAATAATTGTTATCCTTTGTGCTATGCATAAATAAAATCTTGTCACATTAATTTATCAAAAAAATAATAATTAATACCCTTTTTATTTGTCTAATTAATGTTCTGGAGTTGAATGATTTTATTAATACAAAAAGTCACCAACGAAAGCAAAGTTATCACTTCAAACTCAGGTTGGTAAATTTAAAATTATTTATATCATTTTTGCGGTAAACAAAAAACAGGAAGACTTTGTCGGGAAAACTCTCTTTGTCGGGAGTGTCCTAAATAAATTCATTTATTAATATTATTAATTAAGGAAACCAGAAAAGGTGCGCAATCTTTTGAAAATCTCATTACTTACTTGTCACTCAAGTCATTCATATTGTTATATGTACTTTATGGTGATGTTATTTAGAAGGACGCAACAATGCGATGAAATTTTTTTTTTTTATATGTGAATCGCATTACTCGTCAAATGCTGATATTTTGATATGAACTTAGAAATGATTACATAAATAATGACACTGACTAATCAATTGTCACATGAGAACGGGTCGCTTCTACGATTCGTTCTTAAGTTCAACAGCTCGGCTGTGGAACGAACTGCCGGCCTCTGTGTTTCCTCCCTCCTACAACATGGGACTCTTCAAGACCCATGTTCACTCCTTCCTCTCCACAAAAAGACCCTCCACACAGCATCCCCAAAGATGACATAGGCCCTGAGGGAAATTATTTTCTTCAGGGCCTCCTGTGTGGAGTAAATATATAAAATAAAAAAAAAAATTTATGTATTTAGTCTTTATAGACTTGGTAATAAGTTAAGTTGATATTTTAATTTTTTCCATCAGAAATTTCAATCTTTTTTTTTATTATTTTTTTTATTTATTTATTTAACGTCCAGAGGGCTTTTACATGGTTGGTACTATAATTTTAATTTGACAAATACTTTCAAACCTAAAAAATAAGAATAAAATTACATTTGATAAAAGCTATGCAACAAGTCATACAAACACAAGAAACAAAAACAGAAAATTACAGCTATTTGTTGGTTTACATGATGTGTTTAGGAGTATTGTTGAAATAAGTGTTTTAAGTGATCCACAAAACTTGCCAAGTTGGTAATGAATATGTCAACATCACCGAAGTAATGATTTCACATTGCTGACCATCTAAGGCTGGCCACTTCCTGTTGGCTACCGACTACTGGCTTCCGACTGCTAGCCATCGACGCTGACCACCTAAGGCTGGCCAATTGCTGCTGGCTACTGACTGCTGGCCACCGCTGCTGGCCATCTAAGGCCGGTCAATTTCTGCTGGCTACTGACTGCTGGCCACCTACTACTGGCAATATGAAGATGGTCAATTCCTGGCTGCCGACTGCTGTCCACCGCTTCTGAACACCTAAGGCTGGCCAATTACTACTGACTACTGACTGCTGGCCACAGCTGCTGGCCACCTAAAGCTGGCCAGTTACTGCTGACTACCGATCGCTGCTGACCACCTACTATTGGTCGTCTGCTGTAGCCGTTCCTACGCCATCTGCTGTATCGTATGGCGCGCCGATCCAATCAACAGATGCACGATGGGCTCCTGTTTGTAATCATCATTTAAAGCATTCCTTTTAGACAGGTGTCACTACGCCTTGGACAAATTCTGTAAGAGTATTGAAATATACCTTCCACTTCTACTCCACTTCTTGTAAATTGAGTTGGTTGTAAGAAATAAGAAGTACCTATATTCTTCAATCCTTTGTACTTTCTGTATACCAGCACAATAAATATAATTAAATTGTGAATTTAGATTTGAATTGTCTTGAATTTTATGAAATTTGGTAAGAACACCTCAGAGTATTATACTTAAAGCATTGCACAGGTCGAGGGCTGGTGTGTGCCACTGCTTATTACTTGCAGATAATTTTTTTCTTGTACTGGCAAACACGTCCCGTACAACACTAATAAAGAAAACGATAAATATATAAGACCGAATATTGTATCTAATAAGGAATACAATTATTTAACCAATTTCTTTGGATATTTATCGATATAGAGTTAATCGTCTAAATTAGATATCGACGGTATAGGGAAAGAGATTTTTTTTTTATTTAATATTAGAAAAAATATTTTTTTACATACATAAATACAGGATATTAACAAGATATAAAACAATAGAAATTATAGCCTTTCCTCACCATAAAGAGACAATGCTCTCGTGTTAGATGAAGTTAATAACTAGTTGCTGTGGCTTTCACCTAACTTACCTAAGAGCGTTAGTAAAGCAAGCACAATGCATTTATTGTATGATTTCAAATATTTAAGCATTAAATGTCAATTTGTTACATCAATTTCATAATTCTAAAGATGGGTCCTTTCATAGAATTTAAACAATTCATCATTTTCATTTTCGGGTTCTATGAAAGTCCTATTCGAGTTCCGTTATTATTAATTATAAGATAGTTGCTTGACATAACTGAAATAATAACAAAACTTGAAAAAATCTTTCACAAAAATTTGAAATTCGAAGAATTATTCAATTTCTCTGGAACAACCCGTCCTAACATTTTAGGCCAACATATTAGTTTTATTAACGTATGTAAATGCTTATTCCCTAAAATCACACAGTAAAACTTATTATGGAACAATTATTCATGAATGTCAGAATCGTGCTGAAAGCATGAACATTGATTGATTAATGAATGTTCCAAAGTTTTGAGAATAAGGGTCGATGTTTGTTCCTCGTATTGGATTCATATCAGAGGATCGTTGAAAAAATAAATATGTATCCTTGCTTTCTCTGGCGGCCTTCGTGGAAGAGCGGTAAAATCCTCAACTCTACATTCCGGTTCATAATTTGATATATCTGAAATATAAAAATATTAATCAATCTAAAACTATCTAACATAATTATTATCTTTGCGGTATCAACTATTCAGATTAAATGTTGCGTTGCTTTAAATGCTTTCAGTGTTCCCAAGCTTCGACACACATTATAAAAATATAGTGTGTGGCAAGCCTACGCACGACGAAAGTGAAACTTTTAGTATTCTTCTCTCTCTCTTTTCATTTCATTCTCTGCGCGCTGTCCCAGTCGACGCTTGTTTACACACGCTTCGGTTGTAGGCACGACATCCCTACAATATATTTCACTGTTAGTATAATCTCGCCAATATGTTAAACAATCCTATCATGCTATTACAATAACAATACTATTTTGTGAGATATTTATCCACTTTTCTTGGTTATGTTTACCTTACGTTAATGTCATCACTGTGTGAATCAGACTCTCTTCTTCTTTGGTGATTTTCAGGGGATATTTCCTCTTGTGCCACGAATGTTTTTCTCATTTCTATCTCGTCACTACTCATTTTTGACACTAAAACTCTGTTCCAAATCGAATAAACCACAATCAATTACGTATTTTACTCGCATTACACTCACCCCGCAGTACACAAAGCAAGCAGCTGATGCCTGGCGTGGCGTCGTTGGCTAGAGAGAGAGGAAAAGAGAGAAGAGAGAGAGAGAACGTTCGTCAGTGGCTCCCTCACCTCAGTAAGCAACTACGGTGAGAGAGCGACAGTGAACGGTGAGCGGTGGTGGGGGTCCCGTACCCCCACCACCAAATGATCACGGTTTTTCGTGACGGTCATGAGTCGGTTTTACGTCGGTCCTCGAAAATGCATGACGCGCGTAAAGAAGTTTCACTTCAAAAATTATTTTGAGGTTAGATATTTTCGTGATTTTTACATTATTTTAATTTTTCTTACATTAAGTCTACACAAGAGGCACTGATGAAAATAATTTCCCAAGGGGCCTTTGTCATCTTCGGGGATGTTTAGTAGTATGATGCCGTAGTCTCACCGTCTCTCCAGGCGGTTGGGAGCAGTTTGGACTCTTATGCGGTTTCACATTTAAAAAAATACTGTTTGTGGAATCATGTGACTAGAATCTTAGTTAAAATATCAGTCATAGTAAAATATAGTCAAAATCAGGAAATGATATGACCACTTTTAATACCAAACTACAATGCCTTTTATAGTTATTTTCCAAAATTTTTAGGTTTTTCATAAAAATAAATATTTTGGAAAAAGTGGATTATATTATTTTTAAAAGTTTTTTTTTCTATTCATATTTGGTTATAAATGTATAATCTGTAAAATAAATTGTAAAACACAAATACAATTTGTATTTTATTTCGCATTCGTGTCCACAAAAAATTCACTTCATTCTAGACACCATCTGGATTGTATTTAGAAATTAGCGAAGACATTATCTAGACTGTAATTGCCCAATGTTGGCTTTCAGTCGAAGTACGCAATAGTTAAAAATTACGTATGTTGATGTGATTGAATTATCTCAGTGGTCAGAGTACTTTACCGGGAAGTAAAAGGTCCTGGATTTAGTTCCTAGATGCGACTGAATCCTTTTGTCTTTTCTGTTTAACATTTTTCATTTGATAGTCGTCAATAGTGTATTCAATGATTAAATATTACTATTTGAGGTTTTACTCATTAATTTATTCCTCTATGAAAATATTTGTTACTACTGATACCGGTAGTAAGACAGCTTATATCATTTTAACATTTACGTATTACGGTATCATGTGAAGTGTTTTTTTCTAGTTGAATGAATTTACTTTCTGTTATATTCGGTTCTAGAGTTATTCTGGAAAATCAGGAAAGGCACTGTTGACCACCAGTACAGAATTTCCTCAGAGAATAAAATAAGTTTGATTGATGTAGATTGAAGAGTAATGTTATTCTGTTTTATGATACAAATGTATTTGTGCACACTGATAGTGGTTCGAACGAAATATTTTGGAATACCCGCCAGAAGTCCTTTCTTAAACCACAGGAGTCTAACGATACAGTAAGTACACAACTACGCAAGCAATAATCTCTTTAAAATCATTCTATTGTACCTAGTAGGCTTATTTTATAGTGCCTATCTATTTTATCTGAAAATTTTCCATCATATTGGCTAAAATTAAAGTTCCAGCTAGATTTCATCTCTTGAAAACTCAGCTCGTTTGTCTTTAAATAAGTTAAAAATACTGTTTTTATTCAAACATTTTATTTATCAGTTATTATCGGCGATTGTTAGGATTAATCTGTTTTTAAATTTGTGAACAAAATAAATATCAGCTGATCCTAAATGAATATGTGGTTCGAATGGATGGAAAATCGTTCCACATTGTCGCCCCTAACGCGTTCGGTTCTCCGCCCCATTAGAAGGCGCGTTATTTCAATTGACCTCTACACTTGAGTTTTCCGCTACATTGTCCCTCACGAGTGAGGTTATGGTGGTCAATGCTAAAGGGATATATAATATCTGGTATAGGCTATAGACTCTGAGGAGATAAACTTATAGAAGTGTGTTGTGTGCATATCCGTGTGGACGAAGTAAGCTCAATTTTAATTCTGGTGAAATCGATCAAAGATTAGCAATATTTAATTAAATTGTTTCTCGAACTGAAAATCAATTTCAATTATAGTCAATTTCAATGAAAGTCGGTTTCCATGAAATTCAATTTCAATGAAAGACAATTTCAATGAAAGTCAATTTCAATGAAAATCAATTTCAATTATAGTCAATTTCAGTGAAAGTCGGTTTCAATGAAAGTCAATTTCAATTATAGTCAATTTCAATGAAAGTCAATTTCAATGAAAGACAATTTCGATGAAAGTCAATTTCAATAAAGTCAATTTCAATGAAAGTCAATTTCAATTAAAGACAATTTCGATGAAAGTCAATTTCAATGAAAGTCAATTTCAATGAAAGTCAATTTGAACGGTATAAATCTCTTTTTTTGTTATTTCTTTTTGGGATGTTATGCCATGTTGCGCTAACTCCTTCTTTAGCCAACGTTTTGGACAGCATTGCAGTGTCCATCATCAGGGCAGATGTGTTATTGACAATATTATTGACAATGTTATTGAAAATAACACATCTGCCCTGATTATGGACACTGCAATGCTGTCCGAAACGTTGGCTAAAGAAGGAGTTAGCGCAACACGGCATAACACCCCAAAAACAAATAACAAAAATACTTTTGGCCGTGAAAATTCAAAATCATATTTGGTATAAATCTCACTTCTGGGGAATAGTTGATCAGTGGCTACAGGCTACACGGTCGGATGGTATCGAAACTCTGGTGTACTCTTGTCTGATGTACATCGTACATAATAAAATGTATAATTGTTTTGTAGGTTTCTATTTTGCTATTCTCAGCTTACAAACTGATAGTGGAAACGCAGTATAAATCAAGTATACGAGTATACTTGATTGATACTGTTTCCTTGGATAAGTTGTATAATTTTTATAATATTATTTTTAAATGCAAATGAACATCCCGCCACAACTCCAAAATAAAAGAAATCACCAATGAGTATCAGGCCCAGCGTGGATTCCAGAACGCACAAGAAAACTAAAATACACCAATGGTATATTTCATACAACGTAAAGTCTGTTTCGAGCGGTGCTAGAAGGTAGTAGTAGGTAGGCCAAAAATGTTATTCGTGTGAGCCGCGATGGCGTTATTAACACTACCGAATGCATTAGGTTAACATAATATCTGCTCTGCGTCTGCGGGCTACGAACCTAGGCACTTACGCAGATTTATCCTCCTTTATAATAATATTACGCTCATTGAAATATTAGCCTTGTTGTTATCAAGTAAATTATTACACGTTTTATTTACTTGTTTCTCTATGTCTACAATTATTTGGTGTTTGACATCACTTACTTTATCTTCTAGAATGCACCGATTCTACGTAAACTGTTATTTTGGTGTTTAAAATTACTGTATTTTATGCCACTCGTTATACATATTCCCCATCTACAAATGTATTAGTCAATTTCAATATTTCGTAGTAGACACAGATTTTACTATTGTTTTTAAAATTCATACACAAAAATATTTGCTAATTCTTTACAAAAAGGTCTTCTAGATCTGCAATATTTTAATCTGACTTGGTTCCCTATATTCGATGAAGAAGAAAAGCAAAAAAAAAACATTTCTTTTAAATCCCTTTAGTCTTGAACTCCCAATGATTTAGTCCATACACTCCACTGGATATATTTGAAGTGTACCAAATAATATACTGTAGAAACGATCATCCGCTGACTGTTCAATGGCTGGTAATTGCTTTTGTCATCTGCGCCACGACAATGACATTTTGATAAACTACTTGATGTCATCCATCCACTTCCCTAATACAGTCCGTAAAACAAGGGAAGATATATTTTAGTCGACTGACAAAACAATGTCCTTAATTTTACCAATCTTTTTTAAACTCTGTTTATTTTCCTTATTTTTCGACGGTCACGATAAATAGACGCCTAGAGGTTTAAATCTCTTAAAATCACAGTGTACTTTCTTTTAAAAGCTACAAAACATCGTGACACACTGACGTTACTGATATTGGAAGTTAATTAGATTATAATGATAACATCATTTGTAATGATAGTATTACGTAGAAATCTTTTTTATATAAACTTACAGCGTTATAATAAAATGACACCCTAGACTATGAACACCTCGAAAACCAGTAATATGTAATATTCTTCAAAAAATCCGACATCCCACCGTTAGAAGGCATATAATGACAGTAATATTTAACTACGATGAACGTTTGTCACATTATTATGTAACACACGATCAAACCAACGATCACTATGAAACACACGATCAAACCGAAAATCACAACGCAACACATGATCAAACCAACAATCACTATGAAACACACGATCAAACCGACGATCACTACGAAACACATGATCATTGCGAAACACAGGATCAACTAAAAGATCACTACAAAACACACGATCATTACCAAACCCATGATCAAACTAACGATCACTACGAAACACACGATCATTACGAAACACACGATCAAACCAACGATCACTACGAAACACACTATCATTACGAAACATATCATCAATTTGGGAGACGTGCTTGGTTACCGCCGCCCCGGGAACCATTTATTGGTTAACCAACACCTCTGCCATAGGTCACCCTAAAAGGTTCACTACGTTTGGTGATTTAGCAGGGGTACCCGGGTTCATCGGGTGAGGTGTGCTCACAAAGCGCCTTCCCACCAGCTGCATGTACAACACAATTACGTATTTTCATATGATGATATTTTTCGTTTGTCTTCAGGTTAATTTACTAAATGTCTATTAGAAAAATTAAATCAAAATGCTTTTTAAACACGCTCTACCCCTGCTGTACGTAGGATCTTTGAGTATTTTGTCCTTTTTTCTTCCTTTTTATTGTTCATCTTTGATCATTTAGTTGACATTATTTAATAGGGTGTATCGATTTTTAACTTTTTTTGTTTTCAAATTCCAAGTTGAAAAAAAGTTGCTACTAGGTACCACAACTTACCACAAAAAAATTTGGATTTTTAAAAAAATGTTTAGGTCTCCCGCACAAGGCCTAAAGTTTTAATTTTTTTCAAAAAATATCAATTTTTTTTAAATTTAAAAAAATTAAATCTAACTTTTGTGTTTATTCCAAGTTAAAAAACAGTAAAATTAGGGCATTAAAATAAGTAAGAAACGATTTTTATTTATAAAAAATGGATTTTAGGTCTCCCGCACAAGCCCTAAAGTTTGTTAATTTTGATGAACTTTTGTAATTTTGTGTACATAATATATGAACCATGTTTTTTTTAAAGTTTAAACCACCGGAATTAATTGTAATTTTCTTACAGAAGGCATAAAATGAGACAATATATAATAATACATAATTCATATATACATATAGTAAAAATATATACCACATATATACTATATATATAATATGTTTTATACCTGAAAAAAGATAGTTGGACGGTGTAAATTGTATGAGAAAGGTGTTGAAAGTAACTAATGTTATTTGCTATAACTATTGTTTATTACAAAAGTATAAAAGGTTGTAACATGTCATAAAACCAAGTATAATAACTAAGTACAAAATGTTTCTGATTACTTTCCATACGACATGAGTGGCAGTTTTCTTGTTCTACTGCAAATTTACTGACTTGTTTAAGTATTCGTCCTTTCATCTTGGCTTCAAAACCTCAAATCAAAGTTATGTATAGTATTTTAATAAGCCTAGTGAAAATTTTATAAATGTTATTACAGTTCCCAAATGAAATTTCAATTTAATATGGAAGACAGTATGATAAAGACATTATTTGAAAACAAAAAAAAGTTAAAAATCGATACACCCTATTATTTAATGATGTAGGTATTATTTTTATATACTCGTAGTTTAATTTTATGCTATCTACCTACGTACTTTTAGTCTGTTTTTTTACGAATTTCTTTTTCTGTCAATTCGAATTTTTGTTTTTTCTTATATCGTTTATATTTTTTGTACAAATTTGTATGTTACGTGGAAACATCACTGTTCTATGTAACCGAGTAACTACGTATTTTTTTTGTAAAAAATGTATAACTCTTTGATAACCTAATAAACTAAATAAATAATATCACATAAAACCACAACATCCATGAGAACCAGGTAAAATATTACACTCTCAGTATCTCAAAAGAAAATTACGACAAGGATACATATTGTCTCTAATGCCTATGGTGTCCTATAGAATCCAGCCCTCTGAACAGGTATGTACGAGTGTAGGAGCCTCACACAGCTAATTCCCGCCGCGGTTGAGCGCCTTACGAAGTCTACTCAATTTTTTCCAAGCTTCGCGCCGTTTTGAGCGCACTTTCAAGCGGAACTGCAATGAAATTACTAGCGAGAAACTATTTTCCCTGTGGAAAATTTGTCATTTTATTACGAATTCACACATATTATATCATTATTTTAAAGTAAATTTTCAGATTTCACAATATACACTAATAATAAAACTTTTTTTTAAATTTAAATATCGCACGAGAGTCCCAACTGCTCCTAACCGCTTAGAGTCAGTAAAGCTATAGCAACCCCAATTGGGGAAGGGAAAGAGATGCGGAAGAGGAAGATGGGAAGTACCTAGCTATTCAGATAAAGTGACCAAACACGGCTAAAGTCATTTCAGGCAACGTTTCATTTCCAAATGGTGGTCTTACACCAAGGCGATTCTGAGAGTAAAATCGAAAATCTGGAGCGTGGCGCAAATAAACTATACTAGTATAAGATTACGTATATTAAGTACTTTAAATGAATAAGTTGTGAAATTAAACAAATAATATTTTGAACCCGCGACTTTCGGATTGTTGGTCGAGAGCCTTTCCCCTCGACAATAAGGCTAAAATATTTACGCAAATAAATATTTATAAACGTTAAAGGCTTTTACATAGATATTCGTCAATTATACATTAAGAATATTCTTATATACGTATGGAAAATATATGAAAAAACACAACAAAACATTCACATCCGTTACTCGTCACACCTAAAATGTGTAATTCCTACAGCAAACACAGCATTCGCCCAGCGACAATTCTCTTATATTGTTCCCAAGATATTCAATTCACCAGTATAGATACCAAAAAATCGGAAACTGATCATCTTTACATAAAAAAATATTCAGAACAGGCTATTGGTAAAGAGAAGGAAATATTTGAAAAAATGTCACGTGTCATTTAATTAAACTAACTGCTTTTTTATTCCATTCTATTAATATGTATTATTTTTTTTTTCATCTCTTTCTTTTTCTCTCTCTTTTATTTCTGTACATATTAACACTGTAATCTAAATAATTATGACTACCATAATACGGGCATGAGCCTAGTATGGTGGTTGTAGACAACAAAATAATTGTTATCATTTAAATTTTTATGAATAAAGAAACACAAAAATATATATGCATTTACATAATTTATATACTAATATACTCGTCACCATGCAGAACACAGACATAGGAATTAATAGATGAGAAGATAATGGCGAGGGGTAAAATCAACTGTTGAAGAACGAAGGGCGTAAGGCTGACTGTGATTCGTCAATAAATCAATCTGACAGTAAATAGGCATCTCGCATTATAATATCACCATTTACTTCTTAAAAGTAAAATCTGCTTTTGAATGAATAGACATTTTTACATGGGAGCGCAAATTACTCGCCACGTTATGAACAAATTTGAGAAGTCCAAATTCGGCAAAAAAATTCGGTTCTATTTTCAGAGTCGAATATTTCGTTTAAGTATTTAGTTAAGACACTTTTATAAATGTTCATAATTTACTTCCCAGCAACCAACCAGCTTTGTGTTTCGCGTCCAGACGTTTCTCGATGTGATAGTATATGTTTCTAAAACTGATCTATATTATACGATGTGAATATGCTTAAAATAAAGTAAAATAATGCTTATATATGGAATATAATACGACAATTGGGTTTATTCTCTTTTTCACATCTATTTTTACAAGTTTTCATAGTACAAGTCAACATTTTGCCGTGTTATTTCGTAAAATGAACCGATGATGCCTCGACCATAGTTCGCACAAGAATGATGACGTCGCGTTTTCAAATTTCAATTGAGGCCATACGCGAGCACAGCCGGCTCCAATGGAACCGGTATGGGGAGTGGGGATAATACGCTTTTAATCACTTAGGGCAGGTCTACTAATATTCATATGTCTATGGTGCAGAAGATAAATATTATTGATGTCAAAATATTTATAATTATTGTACAAAAAAAATAATGAAATTGTTACATAACAAAAGTAAAATAAAAATATCAATATAACATTTTGATATTTTAATTTTTCGAAATAGTGTTTTTTTAAACGTCTTGTATTATTTCTCGACTTTAGCTAGCCAAATAATACAAATTTGGCAGGTATCGATTTAAACATACTTAGTTGATCTATGAATTTTAATGGAACACCGAAACAAATAATGTAGCAAAAAATATGTGCATTTTAAAATGATTACCTACATCTAAAAGTATTTAAAGTTTGACTCTCTAGAGAATCGTTCACCTTCATGTCGCTGGTTAAAGAATTATTGCGACTTTCTATTTCGGCAAGTTTATTCAACGCGGTCCTTAAAAGGGTGCTAGTTTTTTTTCCACACTCGAGAAAAGACGAGACTCGTACCATCCACAGGAATTCCACAGATTTGCAATGATTAAAAAGTATCACGTACGATTCCCTTCTATTCTCACCACAGATACGCTTTGCGTGGTGTTCAATATTCAAACGCGTCCACAGAAGCGAATAAAGAGATTTCTTACGCGATCCGAAAACAATATCGCGCTTTTGTGCTCCGTCAGGTGTAGGTGTTGCCAGGCGTGGGATAAAACTCGGCTGTCACCTCGAGCAATATATTTTTGTTTCATTGCCTATGGGAATTTTTTCGCTTTCCTTGCGACTGCGAGCAACACCGGGCAGCTGACAAATGACATTTTTAAGTAGGTACTGCTTGCCACCATCCGCGCTGATTTATTTCCGAGAGCATAAAACAAATAATAATGTTTTCGTTCGAGGAAAGAATATTTCACTTACCGCGGGAATAAATGAAGCTCAGACAGATTATTTTAGTGTCTACAGCCGGATATTGAAACTCCCACCGGTGTCTAATGTATCATTTTCATGATTTATTTTACAAATAAAGAAGTAAGGTAAGGTTATAAATTTTATGCCATCGCGGAAATTTTATAAAATATACGTACATTTAGAACAAAATATAAATAAAGACCTGCTTATTTAGAGCACACACGGCCTAAATCTAACGTGGTTGTAAAAAAATAAACGAAACCAATTTCGGGTTTCCACATATTTCAACCAAAAATGTTTGCCGTGTAAATAAATTTATTTTCGGTCTAATACGTTTTATTTCCAACTTGAAAGCATACATTAGCATTTATCTTAAAATATGTACGGTTAGTGTTATTCCACATTACAGCGAGATATTTTTTTTATGCGGAAACCCCAAGGTACAATTTATGGCACCAATATAACTCATAAAGCACGTAAAGCATACTTTCCGCTTCGTTTTCCATTCAATGGGAGGATTTCATTCCGCGTGCCAGGAGACCAGAGACTAGAGACGCACATCGAACTCTGGAACTTCCATTGCATTAAAAGTACTCATATAAGAACTATTGATATTGAAGCTGCTCATATTTCATACTAGAATATTTCAGTGGCAACTTTGTAAGGGATTTGGTACTCAATAAACGGCGAAATAAACACCCACTCCACCGTCTGCTCCCCGGCGCTTGTATCTCAAAGTGCTCTACATTAAGATTTATGATCGTTAACACCCCCCTCCCACAATACCAACCATATCACTCGATAAAGGCATAAGTTTTTCTTCTGGAAATAAAGAGTGTGAGTATAGCTTTTGTGTGTAAAAATTATATTTAACAGTAAATTTTAAGAACAGCACATAAATTATGGTAACTCAAAAATAACGATTTGTATTCTGTAAGTTTAGAGACTTTTCCAATGTCTTTCCCAATATTTAGATTCAAATAATGTTTAACTAGATATGATTTGAGAAGCCCAATACGGCTATCCAAAAATTAGTCACGATAATTTTATATTTGAATTCACCTTTCGTTTTGCTGACGAATGAATGCAAATCTTGGAAATTAACCGACATCCTATCGAGTTGAAACTCGGCAGATAGACTAATAGTCGATGACAATACATTCTATTTGGTGGCAATCGCGTACACAAACGTAGACGTATACCATAGACATATGAATATTAGTAGACCTGCCCTAAGTGATTAAAAGCGTATTATTCCCCACTCCCCATACCGGTTCCATTGGAGCCGGCTGGGCTCGCGTATGGCTTCCCGTGAATCTTGAGAATGTGACGTCATTATTCTTGTTCGAACTAGCGTCGGGCTATGGTCGAGGCATTTTATGAAATAACACGGCAAAATAGTGGCTTGTGATATGAAAATTTGTAAAAATATATGTGAAAAAGAGAATAAACCCAATTGTCGTATTACATTCCATATGTAAGCATCATTTTAAGCTTATTCACGTCGTATAATATGAATCAGTTGTAGAAACATATACTATCACATCGAGCCAACATTGGTCGAATGTAGCGATTCTCAAGTGTGCGCATCGTTGTTACTGGGAAGTAAATTATGAACACTTATAAAAGTGTCTTAACTAAATACGTAAACAAAATATTCGACTCTGAAAATACAAGAAATTTTTTTTTGCCGAATTTGGACTTCGCAAATTTGTTCATAACGTGGCGAGTAATTTGCGCTCCCACGTAAAAATGTCTATTCATTCAAAAGCAGATTTTACTTTTAGAACTAAATGGTGATATTATAATGCGAGATGCCTATATACTGTCAGATTGATTTATTGACGAATCACAGTCAGCTTTACCCCCTTCGTTCTTCAACAGTTGATTTTACCCCTCACCTTTAATTTCTAGTCTATATATTCATATGTCTGTGACGTATACGCATTTCTCTGAAATCGAAAGACATCAAATTTCTTGAGTGTTGGTCCTACCCGATCGGCATTTGGCGAGGTTGATAAAGTTGTAGAATCTATTTCCTATGAAAGAAGGTTCAATCCTCTATCAAAACATTTTTTGTTTGTTTGTTATAAAATACATTTTTAAATAAAAGTAGATACTATAGTAAAAAATATTGTTTTTACGAGTTGGCTTTTAAAGTTTTTCTTTAGTGTATTCAATAATATTTTAATTAAATGTATAACAAAAAAAAACAGTTTATTAACAAACAATGTCTTTAAAAAAATATGTATGTAAATTTTTTTAAATATATATAACATATAATATATTTGGTTTGACTGAGGATTGAATCTTTCTCCCCAGGACTTCAGTCAACCGTGCAACAACGGAGCCGAATCTCAATTGGGTAGGAACATCATATATTTAGTATATTAACTGCTGTAATATCATGCAATTTCAGAGAAATGCGTGATTGTGACTAAAATACAACGAGTCCATATGCCGAGTTGTTTCGATCGGATGTTGGGAAATAGGTTCATTTCCACTTCCAAGATTTCACTTCGTTAATACGTTTATTCAAGAAAACAAATAGGAATTTATTTAAAAATGAATAAAGAAGAATGAAACGAAGACAATCAATAATAACAGCCAGTTACATTCCGCGCTTCACCAATCAAAGAGAGGAGTTATTACGTTATTAGCACCCCTACCAAGAAGAGCTTTTAATGAACCTTCCCCCGCTCTTGCTTGCTTGCTCTCCGCTATCTGCCGGCAGACACGCTCGAGTGCCTTTCTCCTTGTCTTATTCACTTACAGTGGTAATTTAGTACGCCTGCAGCCGGGACTTTTATCTCCACGCCGAGTGTCCACCGTAACCCGTACCAGTTACCCTCCGCCGCTTTACAACTTACAACTTAGTCGCTGACGACTTTGAAGGTAACTATTACTGTGGCGAGCTATCCCCGAGACCACGGCCAATCCGAACTCCACGAAACGAGCTGCTGTACTAGCAATTTGTACAGTTAGGAGTCGTGTGTTTTTCTCATTTACAAAATTGTGCGTAAATCACTTTACATTCCTTGTGGCGTTAGAAAGTTATGAATATGACTTCATCAGTGTAGAGCAAGATAGAAATACTGTATAGTATATGAGCAAGTGTATTAGTTTTTTCCCCCTCTCTCAAATCCCGTTCTGAGCTTTGTATGCGTTTATTATTAAACTAAAACCCTCTTAAATACCTAGTATTACTATATGAAGCATCCACCATTACATTAATATAACATTCCTAAAGCTTGATAACAAATATAAATTAGCACACTTTGCTCATCGTTTCATGGAAGGTATATTAAAATACTCCATGTGATGTTTACTTCTTCGTATGGTAGAAGAGAGTTGGTGAAAGTCAAAGCGGAATGCTGAGGTTATCTAATTAGTCAATGGCATCGGGTATCACTTGGTTAAGCACAGATGTGCCATAGGGAAACTGATGAAGGGAATATTCTCCTTTGTCCACGTTTACACAATTCTGAATGCTTGAGGCCCGAGTCAGAATCCTTAATAGTTTTTTTTTCGTCTTCTGTTTTTTTTTTATTTAAAAAGAGTCAAACGTTCCTAGTTTCGAAACAGTAAATAATTTCTTCAACTTCCATAATCAGAAGCTAAATTTTTTCCTGTGTAATTTTCGTTTTTAATGATTTATCTTGCGTATTCATAAGCAAACTTATTAAGCAATTTGAACAGCAATGAACTCCACACTGGAGGACCTGAGGAAAATACTTCCCCTCAGAGCCTATGTCTTCTTTGGGATTCTGTTTGATGGGTTTTGTTAATGAAACGAAGGAGAGGAAATCTGAGGGTCAGTGTCTCTAGAAGTGACAGATGCATAAATTCATCCTTACAACTGCGGTGCAAGACAATGGTTCGAGATTGGAGAGGTCAACAGGTCTCCCTCAACTGTTTTATCCGTCAAAAAAGTAGTATTATTTAAATAAAAATAATGTCTGTGATTTCTATGTAAATAGGCAATAATTAAAGTATTTCAAAATGAATTTTCAAGTTTGTGTTTTTATTATAACCAATTGTTTTCTTTGCACGATACTTTTCAATTAGTAATCCATGAAAAAAACCGCTTTCTATGAACGGCACGTTCCTGCCAAGTCGGCAGTTTGCCTTTCCTTTGAAGAGAAAGGAAAAAAAAGTGAGACTTTCTCAAAAGAAATTATCTGAACAGCATAACGATCCCAATTTTAATATTATTTGTTGTGAACTTTACATAACCATTGTATGTCAGCTTAATGCTTTGTTATTCTGGTAATTTAATATTAGTTTATATTTTAACATATATATTACGATAAAATTCAATGAATATATTTCTTAAGTTTTTCTGTTCCATGTGAAAAGCTAGGAATTTAAGTACATTGCAAATTGAGTACATGATAGATGACAGTCAACTTTCGAGAGGAGAGGGTACCAAAGAAAAAGAAAGTTCAAAAATTTCATTTGATTATTCCTTAATTTTTTCTTTTTATTTTTAATTTTATTTCGAGAAATCACGCTTATGACATTGAAAAACGTAAATATTTATTGCCGGTGAAGTACCTGCGTCATTTCGTTTGATTTTTAAACTAGGTACACGTTTGCTATATGCGAGATGATGTACATTTTTCTCCACGCTACGTTCAGTGAAGGACCATTTTTCAAGAGGTTTAATTTAAATTTAACCCCTTGCCTTTAATGAATAGGTTAGGTAAGAATGAACCATCGCTTTGATTTGAATGAACCAAGCACTTAGAATGCCTTCCAAAATCTAAATGAGTTCAGAGTTCATGGTGCCTCCACCACTGACTATGTGCCTTGAGTGTGTGGTTATAATTTGTGTGGAAATTTGGAAGTTGTAGGCTTTGAGCCATGTTTTTGGTCGGACGGTATTGCCGGCATTCCGCTCGTGTTGGCACGGGGAACTGACTAAAGTGAGCATCCCGCATCATAATGATTTATCTTCTAATTTCAACTTTACATTAATTTGAAATCCACTAAATGAACTCAAGTAATTAAACGAATACAATTATTATTGTTATTCGGGGTTATTACGTGCGGCGTCAATACTGTCAGATGCCGTTCTAGTCTTTGAGTGTGCAATAACAACCAATACTTGCAAAATTTGAATGGCGCTATTTTTCTAAAATATCTCCAGAAAAAAGAGGTACTGTTCAATTGAATCGTGTCAGAGCTAGCTAAATTGTACGGCTCGTTTATGAAAAACTCATTGCTTCTTTGGAGGAGTCATAGACAAATCGTTGTTCTTTCTGTAGATCTGATATTTGATAAACAAATACGTAATTAATAACTATTGTCAGTTCTCGATATAATACTTGAAAACTCCTGTATTCAGTAACTGCATTCAACAAACAATCTTTATTCTATGACTTAAACCAATTCATGTAATCTGATAGTATTAATGTCCTAACGTCTGGACGATGTAGGCCCTCTGATTGGTCAAATTAAAATTGTCTGTTTCGGGTAAATTCAGCTAACTTGAAAATTAAGACACGATTTCATACCAAAATAGGATCGCCTCATAATAACACGAGATTTCTTCAAAAGCATCGTTTCTGCTCATATAATTTTTGGATAATATCGAAGAAAATATGTTTTAGAAAGTTCATAATCTATTGGATTAATTACATTACAATGAAAATTATCCACAGTTACGTGATTATGTTTGACGTTTATAAAAAAATCACACGTTCCTTCAATGGCCGATACGCACAGCTATAGATGGCCGACAGGGCGCACCTCTAGCGCTTTAAAAACGAACCAAATGAATGGCGCGAATATTTAAAAATGCAGCTCACAATATTTGACTACTTACGATTAACAAGCGTTTAATAATAAGATTTCTTCTGGAAACTTATCACTTTGTAATGGCATTTTTCATTATTATTTATATTTTTTGTTTATTAATTATATCTGATTTTATATTGACATGTTTTCTAATTTCTAAAATTTCAAAATTATTTATTTGCGATGCTTTATATCCTGAGTGAAGTATTTTAAGACCTGATTTTTTTTATCGAAAGTGTGATCATTATTCAAAAGATGATTTAGAGCCCTGCGATATTCTTTAGTTCTGACTTCAAAGTTTCTAGCGGTTCTACCTTTGTAAAATAAATTACAATCATCCCAATTGAGTTTTTAAACTCCTTATTTTATTGTTTGAATTTTGATATCTTTATTATTAAGAATATATTTCTTCATTGTTATTAGTGTAAAACGCCAGTTGAATAGTACCAGAATTGTTTTTATATATAATTTTAGAAGTATCGCTATCCACAAGCAGAATTCTACGCCATTGTTTATTTCTATCTTTAGAAAGACCGTTTGAAGAGAATATATTTAATTTTTTTATTTAGTATTTAAACTATCAATTTATTAGAATAACCGTTATTAAATGCTATTTGTCTTATGAATATATTGTTTTATGGTTATATTCTATTTGTTTTGTTCAGGTCTTAAAATACTTCACTATTAATAATTTAGAAATTTCGAAATTAGGATACATGTTAATATAAAAGCAGATATAATTAACAAGATTTTTTTTATAAACTCTCATTTAAATATTTTCCCACTCAACTGGTCTTTCCCGTCTAACGATATTGTAATTCCTAATTATTATAAACCCAGCCTACTCTTACCCCTCCCCCCTCCTTCCACTTCTTCTTTCCCAATTGCTATCTTTATTTAATTTTTGACTTCGGTGTATACACAATAAAATGCAAACATTAAATTTATTTATTTATTGGACAATTTGCATAGCGCCGCTTTTGTGAGATATCACCTCAGGGGCGCTATATTGTAATAATCTTCCTTTATATATAGATTTTTACTCTCCTGATGATGTTGTATATATAATCTAACTTTTAACTTTATTAGATACAGTAACAGTTGTAGGTAAAGAATTACCACCAGTTGGAGTAAAATTAACACCTTTTAATTAAACCGACTGCTAATCTCATCGCACAATTACCCTCCTTTTATTCATAAACACGGGTACAATTAATAAATATGTAATAATGTATTATTTAATCAACTTTGTTAAAACTATCTTTAATTGTGACAAACTAAACGATATTGATTCAACTTATAGACATTGACGGTTGTAAGACATATTTAAGCACTGCAAGTCTCCTATGAGCAAATTATATTAGGTACGATAACAGTTAATATCAGTTGTAGACATGTAGTCAATAATAGTGTTTCATTTGAAATAATCCATCACAAATACGTAAAATTTCATTTATTCAAACAACTGTCATTCTTACTATGCGTAAATTTAGAATGTTATTATTAATTAACTCCTTCCTGTTCCGTGTTTTAACAATATGTATATACTCACCCTCTCTCTGTGAATGTCCTAATATCTATCTATTAAATGTAACTGTTGTTAATATCACTTAAAATGGGTGAAGTCCAACTAAGAGCCGCACGCAGGGCCTAGCAGAAAAAAACCCGCGGAGCGGGTTTTTAAATGCTAGTAATAATTAATCTCTTTCAACGGAAACAATCTTCCCAATAAGCATTGCATTTGGTGGCTTTTTATAATTTATTTATCATTTTGAATTTTTCCAAACATATCAAAATGTTTATTTTGGCATTGGTTAATAAAAGTGTAAAATCAACTATAACTACTTTTATTGCTTTATTTGACATCCCCATGGTCAGAAACCTTTTTGTAATCCCTTAACTTTTTCAATAAAAATCAAATAACACGGTGAACCTTTCCAGGGGTACGTAGCAAAATAATACAGGGGTGCCCACTGGCGCAGAAAAATCCTAGAGAAAATAACAAAACTTCGTTTTCTTTGAAGACAAAACGCAACTGATGGGCATCGGTAACTTTCAATGGTCAAAAGGAATAAAGCAAGAATTATTAAAATAATTCAACTCTGACCTTCGAGCTTTAGCCCAATACCTACTCCATACTCATAAGTACATGGGAAGGGAAACATCATTCAATCGTTGTGTCATTCAAGTTTTGTTTTAAACATCAGTATCGAATATGATTTGAGATTTTCATGGCCAAAATTACAAAAGTGATTTATTTTTGGGGTATTTTGCCGTGTTGCGCTACCTATTTCTTTGGCCAATATCAGAATACTTTCAAGCACGTAAACTCGACCACCCCGACAAATTAGCAATTGCTGAGCATCTAATTGAAACCAGAAAATGTTTCTGAAATGCGATTGAAATTCATAAAAACCGATTAATTGTAATAAAACGACGTTGCTAAGCTCATTAGTTCTTGGTACCCGATAATTGACGGCTACGCTAAAACTTAACGCAAAAAACCACATGGTATCACATCTACATATATAATCACCACAATCTTCACAAATTTGCTTCTACAGACGCTTTAATTTTTTGCATCAAAATTACAGACAACACGAGACTCAGAACCAACTTAAAGAAACTACACGACCGAGAACAAATACTGACTTTGTACGAATTCACACACAGACTGACTGAACGTTTTTACAAATCTCTCAGACTTAGTAGAAATAAACTTATACAAGGAATTGGACAATACAACTCTCCGAGCGGCTTTACCTTTAGATATACTACACACATTGACTATCCAAACATATCATGATGGACCACGACCATATCTGGTCTGACCCAGATTCAGACGTGGACGAATAAGCAACGAGCAGTAGGTTTTTCTTAATCTCCCGACATCCTTCCCAAAAATATAACGTTTTTATATATTTAAATAATATTTTATAATTTTTATGTATATTCATTCTTTATCTACCCATAAGTATATATAGACATAATAACAGATATTCACACTCACACACTTCACAATGCAGGACATAATATACTGATGTTACTGAAGGCCATTTCTGTTTCAAGCTGACATAAGGTATTCTGCGATTTCCCTTATTCCACAGGCAAATGTGGAGGAATTCCCAAAAATAATGCGCAGCTGAATTTCTCCCCCCGATCCCAACATAACACTAACAGACACGTATGTAGTATAAATAAAAATGTCAATATAATCAATTTATTAAATAAACAATTAGATTTAACAAAAAGTCCCATTTTAAATATGTTTCCCTCGTTTGCACCTCTGTTTACCCCCTCTCTCTTACGTAAGTCTTCCACCCCCACCAAAGTTGATGTTCTCTCTCCCTCTTCCAGCTTAACTATAAGTACCCATACACCTCTGTAATTAATTTAATATATTTTTATTAACCCTGATGAAGGTTCGGGTTGAACTGAAACCGGTTGGTTATAAATATATACAATAAATTGCTATTGAAACGAAGTAATTTTATTTTAATTATTAAAAATAAATTAAATAGCACACATCTGCACTCGATATTTTCTGTACCTTTTGATTTAAAAAAATACCGTTTAGCTAAGTATTTTGGGCTCAAATCCAAATTTATGTTTAATACGAAAGGGACGCGCGACCGTTCCTCTTATCGTTGTTTTATTATGATATCTCTTAGATTATCATTGTATAATTATGTTGGTACTGTTTTTAAGTACTTGCATTAATTATCATTCACTTTTTTTCGTTATATTCTATTTTATTATTAACTGCATCATTAAGTTAAATTGTTACTACATTATGTCTTCATTATATCATGACTTACTTTAACTGCTACTAACCTAATATGTGTACAATACTACCGCTATGGGTGGAACAACAGAGTCATTCTTGAGAATCTTAAAGAAATGCTGTGTTTTAACTTATGACGGCATTATAACACTTTACCTAAAACACCTTAGCACAGGTTCTCCCAGTACTATAATATATTAATTTATTTTGCAAAACAGGTACTTATTGCGTAAGCTGTGCGTGAGAGTATAAAAATTAATAAATAAATAAATATGATAAAACTTATCACATAATCCGATTTCAATCAAGAACCAATGCAACGACTGCTTTAAGAATCAATTTTCTGTTGGCGTACTTCGCCAATCACTTCATATGACGGGTCCATCTGCAGTGTCCCAATTATAAAGTACGTGATTAAAATTTCCAAGAGGTTCACAAAACAAACCGAGCAGCTTTTATCGTATCATCTCGCAATGAGAACCTATATTTTTCCAAACGGAGAAGCAAAACTTCATTTTCTGTGAGTCGGCGCGTGTAATGGATAGAAGACCTTAGATTATTTACATGTAGTGGATGAATCACAAACCCAAGACCACTCATTTACCATCTGCGAAGGTTAATTAATAAGGCTCATCAAACTAGTATTCAATGTCACAATATACTTCTAAAATAGTTACAACAAATATTTTGAACACTCTCTGGAATCGAACCCACAAACACTAGAATCTAAGTCAAGAAAAAAAAACAATACACCTTATGACACATATTCTGGTATGTCCCATTACTTGCTTTTGTTTAAAATGTATATAGTACTAGCTTGGTGTATTCGGCGCTGCTGAGGGTTATCCTTAGAAGATAGACATATCCGTCCGCGGACTTTTCTGTAGGTCTTTTTAAGATATGCAATTCCTCAGAACATTATTTTGATGTATCTCATAAGGTTTAGCCAGCGTTAGCAATGAAAGCGCCCGAAAATATTTTTTTAAGTACGTCTTGATCACAAACATCGACTTTTCTCTATTTTTGTTGTTTGTTTTTGGGGTGTTATGCCGTGTTGCGCTAACTCCTTCTTTAGCCGACGTTTCGGACAGCGTTGCAGTGTCCATCATCAGGGCAGATCCGGTAGATCTTATTTACACATCTTCGGATCTACCGGATCTGCCCTGATGATGGACACTGCAACGCTGTCCGAAACGTCGGCTAAAGAAGGAGTTAGCGCAACACGGCATAACACCCCAAAAACAAACAACAAAAATGCTTTTGGCCGTGAGAATCTAAAAACTTACCTGACTTTTCTCTACTTTATATAAGTACATTATGCATGTATTATACAGGGTTTTCCAATAAGGGTTGTTATTTTGAATAGCCCGCTATTTCGGTAGATGTCACTTTTGAAGCTGTCATTTTTTGACATTTGACAAGTAGAAACTACGTTATAAATAAAAATGGAACGATACATGCTTCAACAACGCATTGAAATTATTAAAATTCACTTGAGTGAATCAAATGCAAATCATCTTGAGTGATGAGGCCCATTTGCACCTCGGTGGCTTCGTCAACAAGCAAAATTGTCACATCTGGGGTTAGGAAAACCCAAGATTTATTGTTGAAAAGCCTCTTTATCCTCAACGTGTGACTGTTTAGTGCGGTTTATGGTCCGGTGGAATCATTGGACCTTACTTTTTCGAAAATGAGGCTGGAGCAACAGTTACGGTAAATGGATTGCGCTATCGAGAGATGATTAATGATTTTTTATGGCCGGAATTAGATGGTATTGATCTCGACAACGTTTGCTTTCAACAAAACGGCGCTACGTGCTACACAAGCAACGAAACCATTGATCTTTTACGATTGAATATCAAAATAACTCCTCTTATTGGAAAACCCTGTACATTTAAACCTTCTAGGAGAAATATTCTAAATGATAGTATAAATCCTATCATAATCCGTTGCGTAGTTTTGAATAACTAAATGCACAAACAGACAGACTCGGGTAGCGACTTTATTTTATACTTGAAGGAGATTAAATTTTACCTTTGCAATATAATGAAAATGAAATAAAGAGCTTTAAAAAGGTAAGACAAGAAATTACTGATGCTCTCATGTTATAAGTCAAAGTAATAATGAGAAATTTTTTTAATATGGAAATAAAAATGCAAGAAGAACTTTTGTAGGATATTTTTCTCTTCATTCCTACCATTCGCGTTTAACATTATATTAAAATCCTAAAGGTATTTTTTTTTTGTAATGCATTTTATTTTGTTGATGGGGCACCCCAACCCGACCACCTTGCCTCTTCGGCCTCGTATAGCACTGCCCTACCGCCCCCTTCCCACCGCCCCCGTCCACCGCCCCCGCTCCTTTCTCCGGGGTAGTCCGCGTCAGTGCATCCTGCATTATGCCGTCAGTGGCAGGGAGAAAACTTTGCTCCTGTCAGAATCTATCACTGTCCGCACGAACGTAAAGCCCTAACCCCAAAATGCACCAGCCAAACTTGTTGAGATAATTGTACATTTTTACTAAGGTTTTTGACACGTTTCGGGGGAAGCATTATTACAACATTTATTACTTCTGTAGTGATAACTTTATGGGTCTTTGTTTTAATTTATTTATAAAGTTTTTACCAATCAAAACGAATGGATTATATTTACGAAGGTTAACCATAAATGATTACTACCCAGCTTTGACAGGGTTTCAAGGGTTTTGAATAACTCGACTATTAAGTTCTTGGTACCAAGCATGGCTAAAGTGATATCAAGAGCTTTTCTGTTTCCCTGCATTTCCTAAGGTTTGTTTCTATCAACATTTGAAAAACATGAACCGATAATTTGGTTAATGGTCCTATTTCTTGACAAGATCTGTCACAAAAATCGAAGTGCCTTCCGAATGAATTTTAATGGAAACAAATAATGTGGCCATTTAATTAGTACTCTTTGGTTCTAGACAGCTTACCACTCCCTCTGTCTCGCTTCATCCCATTTGAATTTCTTAATCATGGTGAAACACAGTTTTGTATCGGAAATTTATGGCCCAATCGGCCAAATATTTGGATCACGAATCACGTCCATTCGACATTTCTTGTGTTCTTGTGTATTTCATAATCTACTAATAAATTGTACAAAAAATTAGAAGATTTAATTAATTTTATTTATTTATTTCGATTGCGGTGTGAGTAATCCAGAATATCAAGGTCATTTCCGAATATGTGTACATGGCCATAGTGTTGCGGGTTTTATAGAAGTAGGTTTGTTAGTTGTACTAACCGTAGTTGCTCCTCGTGTAGATGATGAGCACTCATGGGGCTGTAGCGTGAACACCACCGGGTTGCCAGTGGCTACTCTGGGGAATCATGCACACCCCTTTTTAAACTACTAAAACTTCTCACAAACGGTTCCATGACAACTCAATACAGTGACAATTCAACACACTTTTAAAAAGTGATATAAAGTCATTAGAAACGATGAAAAAATAATTAACCTTACCTAACCTAACCTACTTAACCCAGTAAATAAAGTTTTTGTTTCATCACTTTCCATGACTTTATATAACTTTTTAAACATACTATGAATTATCATTGTGATGATTTATACGGTCACTGTATTTCCAACGTTTCTCTTACCACTTTTTGTCATTACTATATTAGTTTACAATTTATTATATCTTGTATAGTGTTCGCGTACTTGCGATGTTTTTATAACAATTGTGTTTGTGTATATAAATCCGTTTGTATTTTGTATATTAAAAGACTTACGTACAACTTTCTAATTTTCAATAAGTTCATTTGTTGGTATAATTTTTTTGTGGGGATATCTGGGTTATAAATTTGGATTTTTATAACTTTATTCTGTATTATTTGTAAATTTTTAAGTCTAATGTGTGTATTTCCCCATATTTCTATTAAATAATTTAGTTGCGACTGGATTAACTAAGTTGAATCGGGTAATGAAAATATATTTGTTTTTCATTTTAGCTCTTAATTTTAAAACTGTAAAAAAATATTTTAGTGAAAAATATCTACATAAATGATCATGACTGTAAAAAACTTTTTTTTTCATTTCGTATTATGTAATAAAACAATAAGACATTATTTAATATCCTGAAATTTGAAAGTACAACCAGGTGAAAAGTCACACAACCGAACTACCAACAGGCTATTGTATCCTTAAAACGTAATAGTTCTAACAGTTTCGATCATTTGTGTTTATCTAATTATTTATAAAAATCAGTTGAAAAGCTTTTACGTACTTTATTAATGAAAGAGTAGCAGTATGAAGTGAAACTAAAGAGATCAGAAAGTACTGAGCTGGAAGAAAATCTCTACAGGGATAGACGCTGTTCGGTGCAGACCCGGTCATGCATTATAGGGTTAATGCAGGCGAATTTGTCTAAGAAACCAATCTAGATGCCCGGAGAAAAAAGGCTATACAATAGTAATGAATTGATTAATTGTGTATTGTAATTTATTGGCCCCTTGTTGCTCGTGGGGGTTGGATATCGAAGGGTGGATGGCTGAGTCTAGTCCAGGGCACGAAGGCTTTATTCGAAGTTAAGTTTCCCAAGGATCGAGAAGTTGTCAGCAGCGTAGTAGTCAGCCGCGAACACGGCGAGACGGGCGGCAATCCTGGGCGGGATTACCCAACTATTCCGTGATTATCTCCAGTCTGCCAAACTCAAACAGAACTTGTCAATTTGAGATGCCTTACTAGATTGTGTAACTGGGGTGTTCAACTGACAGATTAACGTCAAATTTAACGCAGTTCTCTCGCTTTATGATACCCTCGAATAATTAAGAGGCGTTCTATGAATATTTTCACTTCACGGAATACTGAATTGTATTTATGTTCAAAATTTTTAACACAATGGTTCTTAATAATATTTTGCGTGAGCATTAATTAATTTTTGAAAGCAAGTATTTTTTTTAATGAAGAGAAAAACGGCTTTCGTAGATCCTTGGCTAGGAATCCGGAGGTCGCCGGTCCAAATCCCAGTGTGCGCAATTAAATTTTATTTGATTATTTGTGTTAATTTATAATTTATTCATTCAAAATAATATTTAAAAGACCACAATTCTAAATCAAACAATTACTTAAAATTACTTTAACTGTGTTAGGCGACCAGAACTGAATAGCCAAGTACTCCACCTTCTTCCTTCCATCAACTTCCCTTCCCCACTACCTTCAGCTTCACAATATAACCCAATTGGGGATACCATAGTCTCACTGGCTCCAGGCGGTTGGGAGCAGTTGGGCAGTACTCGCATTAAAAAAAACTAGCTTAAACACTCTTTAGCTTGAAAAAAAAATCTTAAATCGATACATAAGATTAACTTTATTAATTTAATTACATTTTTCAAATAAATTCTATTTAAGAATACCTAATAGAAATGTCAATTTAATTAGACGAGAGTCTTCGACGATTCTCAACGAAGTCATTCCACTCGAACAACGAGTGGTTCGACCAACTCAGTGTTCGAGTGGAATGACTTGACGTTTGGCGTATGTAAGTGTGTACCTTGGACGAATAAAAATGTCGACCAATGTATGTAGTTTTGACGGCAATTGCGAGCGGCCTGGATTGGTGTGTTGGGTTGATATTAATACCTATGGTTACTGATTGTTATATAGAAACATTTTTTAAATATATCTTTTGGGTCGGAAATAAAAATAAAAGGGAGGAAAATACAGATTCCAACGAAAACTTTATATTGATCAATACTGGAAAAAATATCATGGCCACTTTTGTTTGAAACTTTTTTTAAATGTTGTAGGTAGGTACATTCAAACAGGCACGTACATAGTTCATTATTAGTTGAATTAACCGAATGACGGCATTTTGGAAAAAAAAAATATTAGAAGTAGGGATTTTTTTCAATGCATACATTTTGAGACTAAATATGATAACTAATACCATAATATCCTATCGATTGTCCAAAATACTAATAGAAGGAAAGTGTGGTTATCTCGTATCATATGTATCACTTAATAAATATGCTATATCTCGTATCATATGTATCACTTAATAAATATGCTATATTACGTTTCACTTAATACGAGTAAGTAAAAAAAAATTAAAAATCTTCGGTAGTAATATAAAAATCTGTAATGTAATGTAAAAATCTCTAAATAGGGCATTAATAAATAATAATAATACCAGATTTGAATCTTGATTTTTTTCAATGTTTGTTTCAACTTGTGAAAAAACTGTTTATTTAAAAATATTTTTTACGTAAGCTATTGAAGACAATCTTAAAATAATCATCCATACATAAAATTTAAAGCTAAATCAGACATTGTTTGACTGAATATAGAAATGAGACGTTGTTAAAATACATCCTTTTGATGAAAATTATTAATTTAAATAATACAGGGTGTTAAGGGTTGTACTTGGATTCTTTTAACCAGTGATTTCTGACATTATTTGGAGCAAAAGGCATGAATTAAATTTTGGAATCCGGTGACATTTTGGTTTTTTTTTTTTAAATTAAAAACATTAAAAATCAGTAGGTATTGGGTCGGGTTTTGTAGGTTACTAGACTGAGTGACTAGTGATGACATGTAGAAGAAAATTTGTTTTGCTTTGGTTTGTAAAAAAAATATTGAAAGAAACGAATACCAAAAAAATTCATCCATCATTTCAAAATTTATCTTCATTTTTTACTTCAAATAATATCAGGAATCACTGGTTAAAGTAAGTCAAGTACGTCCCTTTACACCCTGTAAACTGGTTCAACAGTTGTATTCAACTGACTGAATAAAGCAAATTAATACATTTTCAAGTGAAAAATATATCACTTTCCAACATTTTATAATTTGCAATGTCTTTGTGTTGCTTATATTTGTATCATGTTGTCTCCCTCTATATTTTGTTATATATATACATACATTATGTACTTCTTGTTTAGTATTAATTTGTACCCTGATGATGCAAGTAAAGCGAAACCGGTCGGTTCTTAAATTAATAAATATCGTGGTTTTAAAACAAAAAAGTATTTTATTTCATTTTATAATTTATTCGTAACTGTGAAAAAACCAATCAAAATCAAGTGGTATGACAAAAACGAAATGTAGACACGTTGGCGAAAATGCTCGTGTAGGGTTAACCCTAGAACCGTACCCATCATAGATCATACACTAACAGTACCCAGGGGTACTGGAGTACCCCGTTAAATAAAACATCTTTTTTAGGTGAGAAAAAACATTTATTCAAAATAAACTTACATAGACTGTTATGGCACTTATTTCAGTCTTACATCATACAATAAGGCTTAATTAAAAGTAACTTTTCTTAACAATTTTGGCAAATCTTTGTTTGGTGCTCTAAACATATGAAACGTTTACATTTCTGACATTGAGCGCGTGACTTACGATCTTTTGACCTGGGACAAAATGAACATCTTCCAGATTTTGATTTTGAAGGGGTTGTAGCATCATAAGACCGCTTTTTTCCTAATATTCCGCTAATACTTTCTTGGAGATGCATCGACAATGTCTTGTATAAAAATCGATCTTCCAAGTGAGGTTTTATAAGGTCAAAAGCTAAAGTCTTCAGATAAGTTCGTCTATTCTTGAAAACTTGTTTTCCGGTAGCGTTAGATGAATGCAGTAATATCATAGAATTGATTCCGACGATATTCAAAATTCCATAGAAGACACAAAGGCTCCAGCGACGAGTTTTACGAGACACACTGTATGTATGACAAAGTTGATCAAACGTATCCACACCCCCCTTGGTTTGGTTGTAAAAACTTATTATTTCTAGTAAATCAACAGATTTTTCTTGGTGTAGTGGAAAGCATAAGCACGTTTTTCTTTTTTCTTTTGTTTAACTTTGGAGGCACATATGATAGTAAAGTAAGTTCGTTATGAAAAGCAAACATTGATGTATTCAAAAAGTCAGCAATAATTTCATCAGGTTCATCTTCCAATTCATCCCCAAGAATCACATCTTCTTCATCATCAGCATACAGAAGAAGGCGATAAATTTCATCTCGCGATAGATTTTGACGTAAAGCCATCTAAAAAAAAGAATTATTCAAGTTACACGCAACTAAATGCAAAATACCTAAATATAATAAATAATTACACATTTTTTCCAAAACCAAGTTATGTGTAAGGTTATTATGCAAATAAAAATAACATTCAAATAAAGAAACACGTATCAAATAGCACAATAACATGCTTTATTTTGCAAAACATTAAAATCATAGTAATGAAAATAATTACCTTAACCGTACCCTGGGGCCTGGGGTACTGGAGCGCCCCACGCACGTTTTGCCACGACCACACACTAGCAGGACTCCCGCTCGACTGATGCTTCGAAGCGACTCCCCCCCACTTGCAAATACGCGGCGGCAAGAAAAGGTCCGTTGTGAAACGAAAAAGTTATCGCAAATTTTCAATTTTTTTTAAATTTGTACCCCAGGGTACGGTTCTAGGGTTAAGAAGGTTTTCTTTCTTCTTTTAAAATTTCTCACTCAATCACTTGATGAATCTGAATAGAATGTAAAGCTAAAGAAAATTATCCTATCATCTAAATAAAGTGCAGCATCTTAGCAAAGTAGAAACTTCGAAAATTTGGCATTGCATTATTCCTTCATATTTGGAATTTTTAGATAACGCAATTTTTATCATCTCGCCACGTGAGCTGTGAAGCTTTGAAATAGCTATTACGCTGTTCAAAATTAAGACAAGATGCCGTATTGCAAGTCCATAATTTTTTTTTTAAAGTCTATATAAACATCGAACTTGAAACATTGACGAAGCCGGTTGTCACAACTGGTACATACTCTGAACGTTATAAATTGTGTATTTTTGTACTTATATAAAAAATAATTTTAATCAATTCAAATAAAAAATTGAAAGCCGCACAGATAGTTGAATTGTTGACTTTTGACAAATTTTTAACTTGAAAAAAGAAAAAAAAGATTAAAATGAATACTTACTAGATCTACGCACTTTTTTTAATCTTTTGATATTTTAGTACCTATTCAAAAAACCTTCACTAGCGATAATGCAAACTTAAATATTTCGATCTGTAACTACTAGGTTAGGTTATTTCATTTTTTTTAATAGGTTTTACGCCCGGCCGGGCTCTTACATACATTATAAGAACAGAATATATCTAGTAAGCTATCGAAAATTATATATAAATAAATTAAAGCTAATAAATATAAAATAATATTAGTAAAACATATAACTGTTACATAAAATATTATAGAGACAAGAACAATACTACATATAAATCAAATCATTAAAACTACATTACCAACGCTACTCTAATTTTAAGGATTCAACAAAGTGCTGGTATAGATTACGCCTAATTCTAAAAATGGAGTCAATAAATATATCAATATTACCTACTCCCAATATCTGTAACTATTAGAATAACTAATCAGGTTTGCTCTTTACTGAGATGCATTTATAATACAGGTAATTGATTATTGTCAATCATTTTAGTCCCTTCATTTTCAGTGTATAAAATTATTTACTGGTACAAACCAGGTTCTCAAAATAACCATTGTATAACACCACCAATTTGCGATATTCTCGAAGCATTATTAATAATTCTACTCGCACAGAGCAGTGGGCAGTCGGCAGGCAGATCGATGCGGTAATCCGGAGATTTCACATTTATACGTCTACGGCATACCGTAGACAAACGTGTCAGAGTAAATTAAAGTGACCTCGGTCGACCATCACGTATAAAATAACAATGATAATATCGTCGCCTTCAAATCCGCATTGTGACTGGAAGCCGTGCTATCTGCCCCGGCTTCGTGTCGTGTCTGACCGCCACTCCGCTAGATGGCGGCAGTATCTGAAATTATTGTTAAATTATAAATTATAGGCAAGTTAAAATTGTGATGCAACATTATTAAAATACCGAAATGTAAAATTCTGTTATTATGCGGTTATCGCAATCAGAGATAGGTACATTGCACTATGTAACTGTTTCAAACTTATTTTCAACTTTGTAAAAGAAAATTCTGGTGGTCACGATTTTTTTTCAAAATTCTGTTTAATTAATAAATAATAAAAAAAATGTAAAATCTTTTCTCCATTATTTTGTTTTGCACTTTTACACATGTTTTTTTCTTAAAAAAAAAACAGTACCAAGACAAATGCTGTTTGAAAGATAAGTGAATGTATGATTCAAATTTTAATTATACTAATAATTAGTGATAATGCAACAAGGTTTTCATAGTTTGCTTTTAGTCAAAGGTAGATTAAATCTTCCGGGACTTCGCAATTAAAAATCCTTCGTGCTTTAGAACAGTGATTCTCAACGGGGGCGGTACTGCCCCCCTCTGGGACGTTGGCAAAATCCTGAGGGAGCGGTGGTGACCTCGAGAGCTAATTGCGAGCTGTGTCCAAGGGGGCGGTGGGACTGAAATAGGGGTGAAAGAATTAAAAAAATATATTTTCCGTAGCCAACTACAACTACAACGCTACTAACGGGTTGGTTGTGATATGTAACTTTAATTATTTTTCGATTTTCGACTGCGCCGCTTTATTCGTATATGATGTCATACTTTTTTTAATTACGTGAGGGCGCTGAAGAAAAATATTGTGGAAAACCGCCCAGTGAG
The DNA here is from genome assembly GCF_061612785.1 of Hesperophylax consimilis. NCBI lineage: Eukaryota > Metazoa > Arthropoda > Insecta > Trichoptera > Limnephilidae > Hesperophylax > Hesperophylax consimilis. The sequence continues at coordinate 26,806,911 of NC_142840.1, forward strand.
TCAGATAAGGTTGCCGACCTCTGCTATAGAATAATAAGGAATCATATCTTGGAGGAATTCTCTTGAGTGAAATTTATTTCGTCGCAACGATACTCGTAGATTTAAAATTAATTATCGACGAACCTTCTCAAATAGAAAAAAGGGTGAATGGTGAATTTTCTGGCAGATATTCTTGGAAGTGTCTTTATTGCGAATAAAATATTATTTATCTTTATAAACTATATTGTCATACTTCATGGGGTTATACATTCATCAAAATGTGAGCAAATATTTTGATGTAGGTATGTTTTTCATTCTACCTACATGATGTTCTACTGACGTTTTGTCATACGTTCGCGCAAATTTACAAAAAAAAAACTCGCAAAATTCAAAATTGAACGCATATACCGGAGTGCTGACGTGACCGAACACAATTTTTATTTATTTTGTGCTGTGTAAATCTTATATTTTTTATGTTATTTTGTGAAAAGTGATATTTTAGTTTTTGTGATTTGAGATGGCGATGAGGCTCAAGTCGTCGGCCTGAACAAAAGTACTTTCTTACAACGATTCAATTGCGCTCATTGGCTGGTTTGATTATGACCTCACTTTTCAAGGTGCCCCTTGGTTGCAAAAGTGTTTTAAGTGAATATTTTGTGTTAACAATCAAAACATGAATTTTTATATCGATTTTTAAGAACTAAAGTGATTATCAATAATTAACCAAATAACAATAATGGGTAAAAAAAAAACTCTTCAAAAGGCCCCAATATTGCATCCTCCTATACTTCCCACTCATCGGGATCTGATTCCGATGCCGATGAGATTGAGGCTGAAATAAAGTCTAGCCCTAATAATATTGTATCATGTCATCAGATTCTTGCCTGGACGCAAATTGCATTGAAAGCATTGCAAGACACGTTAGCTGAAAAGCAGTGGAAAGTTTCCAAAGAACAGCATCTCAAAGTCTAGAAATGTTACTACTGTTCTTGGCTCCGTTACCCAACTGCTGCTAGAGAAGGAAAAACTCAGAGGAAACTTGAATTCTGCCCTTTCTGACATCAATGGCGAATAATTACACCAAGCAGCTGTTGGAAAAAATTCAACAGCTCGAGTCGTATCTGGGTCCGGTAATGCAACGAGTGGTTGATGCGACAGAGGCTAGCCTCTCTTTCGCCGAAGTCACGAAGAAAAAACTTCCAATACCACCACCGCTCACTCGTACCAGAATCCATATTGGGAAACCAAGACCATCTATTTGTTTTTTCCCTAAACAGCTGAAGGTTGAAGACAGCAATGGCACAAAGAAAATAATCAAGAATATTGTTAAGCCGTCAGAGTTAGGAGTTTGAATAACGGGAGTAAAAAATATAAAAAAAACAATGGAGTCATCATCTATACTTCCAGCAGTCAAGAGCAGGAGCTGCTTCTAAATGCCTCTATTTTGACCAGCTCCGGAATGTTGAGTGCTCGACTTTCACCTTAGAGACTCCCTAGGATAACTTCCTAAAGAAGACCCTCTCCGGAATCTCTGTAAGTGTAGTCTTTAATGAGTGTGCATCCCAGTGCAAATTAAGTCATATGGCTGGAGCTCGAACCGGACCGTCTTGCCACAGAGTGTACTCGGTGCCCGCTAACATTCGTCATGCGCTGGTGCAACAAGGTCGTGTATTCGTGGACTGGACCGTTTGCGGTGTGCGTGACTTTGTGGGACTTACCGTGTGTCTGAATTGCAAAATGGTTGGACACTCGCACAAGTTCTGCAAAAATACAAAGAGATGTTCCCACTGTGGTGTAGAAGGACATGCACGCGAGGCCTGCTCCACTGTTGCAGCAACACCCAGTTGTCCCACGTGCGCCCGTTTCGGAAAGCCCGCAGCTTCCCGTGTCCACCCCACCGGAGATAAGAATTGCCCGGCCTACAAGGCTGCGCTATTAAAGGACTTCTCACAGGTTACACTTCATTTAAAAAGAATGTCCTTTCTCTTTCTTACTATAAAAGCCAGAAAGCACATAGTCTTGTCAACCTTTTATCAATTTGTAATTTGTATCAATTCAAATATGTACTCAATAGAAATGAAAATTTATTAGACCTTATTTTGTCTGATAAAGTTAACATAGATATACATTTAGCACCAGGCTTGACCAAATTAGATCAGTATCACCCTTCATTTGAAATTAAGGTAAAACAAAATAAAAATTATTTCTTGGAAAATAATAAAAATGATTCAAAGTATAACTTCAGGAAAGGAAACTATAATACATGTCAACAATATCTATTGTCGGTTATTTGGATAACACTTTTTAAAAATACAAATGTGAATAACATGGTTCTCTTGTTTTATGAAAAATTGTGGGAAATAATTCATGAAAATTTCATGGGAAATGTTATTAAATCAAAAAATCAATATGCTGTCTAGTTTAATCAGCAATTGATTGCTCTTCTTTAGAAAAATACAAGGCTAGGTTTAAGGTAAAAAAAACATAATAATGCATCAGATTATCAAGAATTCTCTAATTTAAGAAAAATGGCAAAAATATGCAAAGTGAATGTTATAAATCATACATTAACTCTGTTGAAAGTGGTCTGCATGATAACATAAAGGTATTCTGGTCATACTCAAAATCATTACGAAAAACCAATTGCATTCCTAAAATAATGCACTTTGACGATATTTCCGGAAATGATGTAGAACACACAACAAACAAATTCTCTAAATATTTTTCATCTGTTTACACCAAGTCAAAATCATCTACTGATTCAATGCCAAACATTACTGAGCATAACCAAAGCAACCTAGGTATAATACATATTAGTTCAGATGAAATAAAGTGTTTTTTGAGTAAAATAGACTCCAGTAAAGGTCCTGGACCTGATAAAATTCCTCCATTCTTTGTCAGTTGCTGTGCAGATTCCTTTACCGCTGTTCATTATCTTTAATGCATCTTTAACTACGGGAACTTTTCCTGACTTGTGGAAAAAAGCACATGTGGTACCAGTTTTCAAATCAGGTGACCAATCTTTGATAAAAAAACTACAGATGAATTAGTATGCTGTCATGTTTTGCCAAGGTTTTTGAATCGTTGATATACAAAAATATTTTTTCACATTTTAAGCCTATTTATTCTCTGCACTAGGCAACATGGGTTTGTTTCTCATAGATCTATCAACTCAAATCTTTTAGAATTTTGTAATTATGTGTGTAATTTTTTTAATGAAAGATTACAAGTAGACGCAATTTTTACTGATTTCCAAATATATTTTTGATAAAGTTTACCATTACATCTTACTAAAGAAACAAGAACAAATAGGAATACCTACATGGAGACTTATTGCGCTGGATAAAATTATTTATATAATAGAACACAATTACATAGTGTTTATTAACGGATGCAAATCATCCCCTATAGTTGTAACTTCTGGAGTACCACAGGGATCAATTTTTTGCCCCCTGCTTTTTCTTATATTCATAAATGAGCTTGGCTCTAAATTAAACTGTGATTATACTTTTTTCGCTGATGATCTTAAAATTGTTCGTAAAATTAAGTCTGTTACCGATCATCTAGTGCTTCAAAAGGATCTCGATACATTAAATAACTGGTCTACTGCATATGTATATGCACTTAAATGTTGAAAAATGTTACATTTTAAACTTGACTCGAAATAAGGTTATAAAGAATTTTTCCTATTTCATTAATAAGATTATTCTTAAGAAAGTGTCTTCTATAAGAGATCTAGGAATTATTTTTGATTCTAAATTCATATTTGATCTTAAAATGATGGGATTTATTCATAGAAAAACTAAACCTTTCAAAGATTCACAATCAATTCTAACCCTTTACTTTGCCTTAATTAGAAGTAAACTTGAATATGGAAGCATTATTTGGAATCTACATTATTGCAAGTATGAAAACATTATAGAATCGGTTAAAAAAATGCTTAGAAATGTTTCTTTCAAATGTTGACTACATGACCATCTTAGATTATACGACGCACGTCGTGAATACTTTAAGATGAATACACTTAAAATAAGAAAAGAGTATCCTACTATGTATGACCTATATCTTTGCATAAAATTATCCACGGCCATCTTGATACCTCATTATGTCTTAGCAATGTTGAAATAAATGTCCCCAATTCCCATTGTTTAAGACACTATAGCATTTTTATCTTTTTTTTTAATCAAAAATAATATCGCCTATTTTAGCCCTCTGACCCAAATGTGTCGACCGTATAATAAGATTGATTGAGCTGAAGAAGATATTTTTGTCGATAATTTGTATGGATTCAGAAAAAAAATTCTGCTATTGTTAAATAATATGTTGCACTGACTATATAATGTATTACTTGCGTCTCTTACTTTTCTGTAATATTTGTATTGCATGTATATTTTTAATTTTAATTTTAATTTCTTTTATATTCTAATCTTTATTTAGGTATATGAAAATTAATGTGTCCTATGGCTGAGTAGATTTTGGTAATTGTTGTACCTAATTGTATTTTAACTGAGTTTTTATAAGAGGATTGTTCTCACGTAAGTGAGATCGTCTGTAAAAAACCAGTATAAATAAATAAATAAAGGTCTAAATAAAAATAAAAAGTAATTTTTTGCGGCTGGTTGAAAAAGAGTTCGTTACGTATATTTTTAACTTCATTATTTCTTCAATAGTTTTAAGGGTATATTATTTAACTTACTATGTAAAAAGTTAAGAGGAAAGGCTGCGCGGCTTTTTTCATACCAAACTTAAATTTGTATTTATTATATTCATCAAATATCTATGTGTTACTTTATTTATTTTTGTTTTAAATTATAAAATACAGGCCATTAAATAAAAAAAAAATTTCCATGATTTCAGAGGAAACTTATTATTATAATTCATCCTACATAACACATACTACGTTTGGTCAACGAAACTTTAAATACTTTGCGACAAGACTCTACAACATTCTTCCAGACAGCATAAAACAATGTGATTCTCAAAAAAATTTCAAAGATAATTTAAAAACTTGGATCATAAATAAGAATAGGGCCTTCACCGGTGCATTCACCCAAATTCGCAGTTATTGAAGTTACCACATTATTGAGCGAATACATCTTAATACACGAAAAATTCTGCCTCAACACAGGCTAGCGTAGTGAGGCGGTATTTGAGAAACCTCAACTAACTGCACTTTTATTTTCTTTTTACCTTCATCATATTATGTTTGTATTTTTCTGTTAATTTTATAACCTTTAAAAAAAATTTACAAATTAATGTACACCATAATATGTATTTATAGTTATAATGTGTAAACTTTCCTAAATAAAGATATTATTATTATTATTGAAATGCTTAAAGTACACATTAATTATGACGACGGGGTAATGTTCAAAAGTTCTTGTTATCCGATAATTGACGGCTGCACCAAATCTAAACTCAAAAAGTAAAGTCTTCAAATATAATGTATTACCAGCTTTTATAGGATTCGAGTTGCCAACACGATATCACATCTACATAAATAAACACACACTTTGCACATCTGCCCTGATGATGGTTACTGTAATGCTATCCGAAACGATGATTAAAGAAGGAGGTTGCGTGACACGGCATACTACCCCAAAAAAGAATCACCATAATTCTTTTGAAAATCTCAAATCATATCTAATTTGCCAACATTTGTGCTAGTGGGGAGACAAATCATGCCCTTCAGTAGAATCAATTCAGATACCGACATTACAGCAAAGGCGCCTAGTTGATTAAAATTGACCTTATCTGATCTTCATTATTATACCTTCATATTATTGAAGTGAAACTTCTTTACGCGCGTTATGCAATTTCGAGGACCGGAGTAAAACCAACTCATGACCGTCATGAAAAACCGTGATCATTTCGCTATATTATAATATTATATACCTACTTTAGGTCACTCTCTAAACTCAGCTTCGCGGTCTAGAGGCAGAGCGCCCGATTGTCGTCGTGAAGAACCGAAGTTCGATCCCCGCTTTAATTATTTTTTTTTCTTTTTGTGTTTTTTTTAATAATAATTTTTTTTAAATTGATAAAATGCTCTCGTGCTGCGACTTTTAGATATTTTGACTATATGATATTTTGGTCGAATACGTAATAACCGCGGTCTAGAGACAGAGCGTTCGGCACTCGTTATGCAGGACCCGGGTTCGAATCCCATATTCTTATAACTTTTAATTTTTTTTGTCATATGCTACTTATAAATATGTCAATAGACAGAAAAAAAGAGAGAATGAAACGAAAAGAGACAGAGAAGAATAATAAAAGTTTCACTTCCGTCGTGCGTAGGCTTGCCACACACTGTATTCTTTTTTACAGTCTATCTGTCACTATTATTTTTATTTTTTATTACCTTTCCTTTCCCACAAATATTTCGATAATCAGCGATTCCGTTAAAAATAAAATATTTCGTATTGAAATGCCTCCCACAGTAAGACGAATGATTTTTGAGAACTCACAGACCATTACTTTCGTCATCTCGCTTACACCAAATTATTAGCTGTTCATTATTTCCATTTCTTATGGCTAATGAAATAATAACAATGACTCATTTTGCATTTCTTGAATCTTAAAATTAAATTGTTGTATCTTTATTTTTACAATGATTATGCTTCAATCTAATGTTGCATGATAAAAATCTCTATTTCAATCATATTTTTTTTCCATACAGAAAAAAAAAAATTCTTAGGGCTTATTTCATATTATGGGATACTGTTTGCAGGTTTTCTTTGAGGAACTGAAGTAGAAGAATTTCTGGAAAAGAAAAGGTATGAGGGATAAGGAATATACAATAGGAGACATTGGATCCGGGAGGCGATGGGTCGAGAGAGTCCTTCTGGAGAGGTCAAATCGTATGAAGTGGGCAGTCGCATTGTATGTAATTGGAGAAACCTCACCCCCATGAACCCGTCACCCCTGCTAAGTCACCAAACGTAGCGAAACACTTGAAGTGACCTGTAGCAGAGTTGTTGTTTATCCAATAAATGGTTCCCATCGTCACGTTTATATACCCATATGCGCCTCCTAAAATATAATACTTTGTTATTGAAAAATGTCACTTAATAGATGTTATAATAATTGTAAATACATTATAATTAATTGTAAGTAAGGTAATTGTAAAGAAGTGTAAAAGTCGTTCATTTGAGATAAAAATATCACTTAACGTTATATATTATGGATTATCGTTGTTATCCTATCCTATCGCAAATGAGTTGAGAACAAATCACACACAGATTTTTTTTAAATGCCTATTATGAGTAAATGTTGTTGCCTTCGTTGATACATAACTTTGATGAAAATGTAAGCATGCCAAAGTATTAATGCGAACTCTTATTAACATAAAAATGCTAATTATTCCAAAGAGTTGGAACCTACCTGTCTAGAAACGCGAGTAACATTATTTTGCACCGTACCTACTAGTGACAGGCACGTTTTCGTGTGAACTTATTACTTAATATTCCCTGACGAAAAGCTCGTGATTTTAATTTACTTCGCAAATAATAAACTTCACACCACACTCGAAATTGTATATCAGTTTGAAGCCTTCACAAATTCAAATTTACTGTTGGACACCTTACAATTGAGCTTAGGGGGATCACTGTCAAGGGAAGTACAATGCTGGACAACTTAAAGTTTCATCACATAAATACACAATGTAATATATTATACAGGGTGTCCAGGATTAAAGTTCACAAACTTTGAGAGGCGATTCTACAAAGTACAAGTAAAAAAGATAAATACCTTTTTTAGAAATTCAGTTGATTTTTTTCCTTTGTAAAAATATGTTTCTATCGAATAATATTATTTTTTTATAACAAAAATAAAACTTTTGTACCTTCAAATATTTAGAATTTTTTTTCTTGTGCTATGTATAATCGCCTCGTGAAGCATTTTACCCCCGGACTTGCGGACCGGACCGTATGCGGATTTGACGGCCCGTTATCAAAGAGTTACAAATTATCACATTTGCATAATCATTAGCTTTGAAATTTAACATTTGATTAGTAGTTATCACCCGGAATCGTTCGAGTTTTAACATTATTAATTTTAAAAGAATTATTAAATATTAAAGAAATCGGGGAAAAGAAAAAAATATTTTTATTCAAAACAATATGTCTCTTGATAAAAATTGAGTTGAAAGCTAAATAATATTGCATTCATATAGAAAATCAAAAACGGTAAAGCAGAGCATTTTTCAAAACTCCAATCCGATTCCTTTAGCTGCTTGAGACACAGTAAACTTTTTACAATTTATTTAAGAGATAACCTGTTTTAAATTCTCACATACGAAAATTAAATTGAGCTTTAAAAGTGCATTTTAATGTCGAAAACAGAAAAGTATTACATTAACACAGACAATATAAACTGTAAGATCTGTGCAATTTTAATGTTGCACAATTTGGGATATTTTGTTGCTTATCTCACGAATATTTTTTTGTAAAAAAGTCATTATGTTAGCAAATGTATTTTTTTTTAATTTCTCACCTTTACTTACACGCCATTATTAAACAAAGGTAAATGAAGAAAAATGCTCAAAAGATATTTAGCATTTGACTAATAGCGAGAATATGTAATATTGCCGTAAAAGGTACCTTTTTTACGAGCGTTTCTCGGCTGCGCCAGACTATGCAAGAAAAGATTAAAATCAACAATTAGCATGAAGTAAAAATGCCGTAAAAGCATTTTTTTATGATACCCTCCGTAATGAAGCGAAAAATATTGCAGTTACTAAATACTGAGTGTCTAAAAAAATGGTATGTACACAACCTTGGGTCCTGGGTGAAAATATTACAAATGAAATAAACAAGTTATAATTTTATGCAATGATTAATAAATTCCTTTGTTTTACATTCCTGTAAACTTTATGCTACCGCCAATATGTATTAATTTTAACTAGACCACCCTATCGAACTCAGTGAATTTGATTTTTTGGATTTAAAAATATACCGAGTGTTTTCCAATACTATTGGGTACAACTTATATTATAATAATGTTGAACCATTTATATAGCGCCGTTTTAGTGAGGAAATACCTCAAGAGCGCTTTGCAACATAATTTATACGTCTAAAAAAATACCTACCCTATCACTTAGAATTAACTTGCATTTATTACGAGTGGCTTATAACTGACAAAGTTATTAGTTATAATAGGTAGGTTTATTTTTTTGTTATTTTTATCAAGATGTTTCGTATTCTTTAAATTGACTTTCCCATTATCTAGTAAGGTACATTTGTAACTCTCACCACGTATCTATTTAGGTACGTTTGTAATTATAATCATGTACCTATTAAGGTACATTTGTATCTCTCACCATGTATCTATTAGGGTACATTTGTAACTCTCATCATATACCTATTAAGGTACATTTGTATCTCTCACCATGTATCTATTAGGGTACATTTGTAACTCTCATCATGTACCTATTTAGGTACATTTTTCATAGTTAATTTAAATTGTCTGTGGTAATTCATTCCACGAATCAATTATACTGCTGACGGCTTGATGGCTGATGCCTGATGCCTGTGATAATGAAGTAATGATTAAGCTGTCCAACAGCAATGCTTTATAAATAATGTTGTTCTACTGAAAAAATCTATCACGCAAGGGAGGAAATCAACCTATCGCACGTTATGGGGGATTGCCAGTGCTTTTCATCCTTTACAGAAAATCCTAATATTTAAATTTTCGTATCAAAGTTTTTGATGATTTGTACTTACGCGATGGAACAATACTAAAAGTTGTTAATTCGTTAGCTATATAAATTATGTCATAAACATTTTATTGACAAATACTTCACAGATTGTTAATTTATTTAAATTGGGTTTTTATAGATGTTTTCACTCCGGTCATAAAAACTCAGTTATTATACAACCTACTTTACGAATCATTTTCCTCTTCACCTCCACAAAAAATAAAAACTGGATTATTTACATACAATATTAATAAACAATTACAAGTTATGATGAATAATTATGATTCCTCTTTTTAAAAACAATTGACATACAAAATAAAATAAAAGGAGAGAAAAATGATTTTTGGGTTTAGCTTATTTTTCTTTGTGTAATATGCTTACAATATGTTAAGCATATGTAGGCGGCTAAAATCAGTTTTTCAGTATTTTTTGGCAATAATCTTTACCTAATCCATCGCTAATTTGCGCCTAAAACGACAGCTTCACAGTAACTGATTTGAAAGTGTAAACACATTGGTTAGCAAAAGCTCTTTAGTGAGTAAACTAATGACAATTTCAAGTTTTCGATCATTGGTTTCGATACAATTAACAGTTCTAACTAAAACGACGGACCGTCAAACAACTCAGTCTTGACACACATCCCTTAATTCATTTACATTCATACATCGTACTTATACATATCATTTTGTTATTCTAACTCTTGACATGGCCCGATTCAAATATTTGTTCCACTCGATGGTTCCATTAGCTAAGTTATATCTGATTAAACAATTTAATTAAATATATATTTATTTGTAGAAAGCGATATCGTTCCATTACAGTTATTTTCTCGTTCTTACTTTATGAAGTATGAAAACACTATTCGCAAGGTCTGGTCCCGCAAACTTCCCCTGTGTTGGATCTGACTCGTGACTTCCTGTTTTGTTTCAACTTTTAATTACTTTGCCAGCCCTGGTTAGGAAATGGTCAGGGCGAAAGTGACGGGGTGGGAGCTTAACCGGAAATAAAAACAACCCTAGCAAATATACATGATAGTTGCTTCGGAAATGGTTCGAAAAGTTTACAAAAGAATAATATATACCACGGAATTAAGCGTTTTACTATTCAAATAGATAAACCATATATTTTCAACAGAGTATTTCAGCTTTTACAAATGTTTGCTGTTATCGCTCTTTTTTACGTAACACTGCTGAATAATCATTCATGCCAGTATTTCTATATCCCCCTCACGTTAAATCATGATATATCAACACCAAGATTAGTGTATTAAAGAAATTAGCAAAATTATTGCAAAGTTCTTTTTACTATACACTACCGACGACTCTCAGGTTAACGAAATTAAGTAATTTTGTTATATAATTTTATTTTTTCAGAATCAAATAAGAATTCAGAGAAGGATATAGAAACAAGTGAAAGGTTAAGAAATGCGGAGAAAATTTTAATTTTTTCTCTTTCACCCAAAAATGATTGAATCGGGATCTCGTATCATGGCTTCGATATTTTTTTTATTTTTTTATGTGATACCTCACAAGAGTGTCCCTGCCTGTGCAGTGTACAGACAGGGGAACTATGTCACCACCCGGTTGGGCGGCGTTGTGAGGCAGAATAAGGTAGGGGCTGTAGGAAGGGATTTGTTAATGCGGGCCTTGAAAAGGCTCGGATTATAGGAGGGAGGAAAAACAGATGCCGGTAGCTCGTTCCACATACGAGCCGACTTACACAAAAACGAGTCGTAAAAACGGCCCGTTCTCATGAAGCCAACGTCAACCGTGAACGGGTGTTCAGTTCGTGTCCGTCGAGTTTCGCGCACGTGATATTATTATAGTTTAAAAAAATGTGAGGCAAGTACACTGTTTATTGACAGTCGTAGAGTACCAACACAAACAATATTACCCCGTCTGTAACTGATTGAAAATAAAATGGATTCCGAGGAAACATCGGGCATTCTTATTTTTTTTTAATTCTGATGGTGATTAGATTAAAAGTAGTCGTAGGTACATAAATGAGTTAATTTGTGTACACATTACCAATTACTATTTTTTTTCGTCAACTTTTTAATTTCGTACTTTCATAAAATATTTAATCATAACATGGTTAATGCCAAATAATCAATATGTTCTATTACGTTTGTGTGATTCACGGTTATTGACCGTGCATTTAACCTTTTCAGCTACATTTTGTATGCATCATAACGATTATTATTCATCACTATTCACATTTATTTCTTTATCAAAGAGATAGCAAATTTTATTCAGCATTTCACCAGCGCGAGCTCAGCAGAAAAATTACTAAAAGTTTTAATAAACGAATCCGAATTGCAGTCGCCGAATAAAAGTTTAAAACAACACCTGCAAAACGAGAATGCACTTCGCTGAAGGCTTTCCATTCAGGAGACGTTAAAGTTTCCCATGCCGCGGGAAGAACACTTCATATTGAAATCTGAAAAGCTTTCGAAAGAAACCGGAAGGGAGAGGAAACGGCTCGTGTAATAACTGTCACATAATCTCGCATTTTCCCACATAAAGTGGATTCAAATGGGATTTCCCGCAGAAAAACGTCTCAGTCTAAACTAAACGAAGGGCGGGCTTGCCGGAACGGTGGGCGGATCACGTATTTTAAAAAACCTTCTTTCTTGGGACAATGCATTAAGACGAGTAATCATCTCGGGAAAATAACTGTCGCCATACATAATATGTTTAGAGCGATTTTCTGAGAGCGATATAAATTTTAAATATTTTTTGTGATCCATTTAAAAAGCATGTTATAGTTTGAAAAATTAACACACTAAAAACAACTTCTCATGCTAACTGTCATACCATTTACCACGTAGACAGACAGAGAGGGAAAATAAAAAAGTTCACATGATCTGGCTCCAGTAAACCGTTGATTTATTCTTCGCTATGCAGGTGTTATTTTTTTCTATCAAAACCAAATTAATAAAGGTGTTCATATTCATACCGGACATCTCCTTCTGCATTTTTAACCAGATTTAGAAAAAAAAAATTATATCTAAGTCGGCTTGATATAAATGTATTTTGTATTATGGTCTTAGTGTTATGTGTCACTCTTAAGGAATATCTGAAATGGCTCTCCGTTTCTTGTTTGTTGGAGACTATATTACATAGTGTCTACAAAGCATATGGCAATATTGTCACTTCAATGGAGACGAGAAAGATATCTTATGCCTTTGCCAGCATCTTTTCTTTTCCATCGCTCTTTCTTCCTTTTTCATATCCTTAATCTGCGTAATGGTCCTCCGGTCCATCTTGATGGAGACTTCCTGTGAATACGGCTTCTGTCAATAGAACTCGGTTTACTTACGAGAATACAAAGATAGCCATTTCTTCAAGAAATTCTAAATGTCTGAACAAAAGAGTGAAAATTAAAATAAATGTTTAGTTTACATAAAAAACGGTTTGTAACAAATTTTTAGTTAAAATTTTTATTTAAAACTAAAATTATTGATTTTCAATTGATTAAATATATAAACCTTACCATAATTTGGAAATATATATATAACCATTTAGGTACCCCAGTGATGTATTATTCGAAGATATACGAGTTCTTGATGTAAGGCAACTATACATAAAAAAAAATATATTACACACTCAAAAACAACGTCACCAATACCCTTCCATTGATCATTATCACGACACTAGACAATATTCAAGGAGGAATCCAGTTTTTTTTTTTGTTATTTGTTTTTGGGGTATTATGCCGTGTTGCGCTAACTCCTTCTTTAGCCAACGTTTCGGACAGCATTGCAGTGTCCATCATCAGGGCAGATGTCTTATTTGAGGTTGTGTTAAAATGTGAGCTTAAGTATGAGGTTGTGATAATAAGCTTAATAGTTCTTGGTATCCGGTAATTGACGGATACACCAGAGCTAAACGAATAAAACCACTTTAAATAAAAAAAATGATACGTTAATGTTAGCTCAGAGGGTTGGAGCTGGCAACACGGTATCACAACCTCATACTTAAGCTCACATTTTAACACAACCTCAAATAAGACATCTGCCCTGATGATGGACACTGCAATGCTGTCCGAAACGTTGGCTAAAGAAGGAGTTAGCGCAACACGGCATAATACCCCAAAAACAAATAACAAAAATACTTTTGGCCGTGAAAATCTTAAATCATAGGAATCCAGTTGTTCCACCTACTACTATGACATCCTTAGCCCAAAGACAATTCTATTACCTTGGTCCAAAATTATTCAACCTCTTACCCGATTTATGGAAATCGAAAAGCATTAGCATTCTGCGTAAATTAGTTTATTATTGGCTTCTAGACTTAGGAAGAGTCGAAAGCGAACTTATGATGACCAACAGATAAACAAAATGTTCTGTACTCACATTTATTCATTGTTATTGGCAGTTAAATAAAAAAATCCTACCATGCATCTGATTTATACAATGCGATTGATAATTTTTGTGATTGATAATGTTTATACAATATGTTTTCATGTACCTTGTTTATATTTTTCTTGATTATGTATATTATATTATATGTACCTTTATTATGTAAATTAATACACAGCACAGTAACAGCGATCAAATTAAGAAACCCACCTAATATTTTTCTTGTATTGTAACTATAAATTGAATTAATCCAATATGTTATCATGTACCCTGATACAGTGTTCCTTAATTGGATATTATTACATGTACCTTGATAAAATTTATTAGGTGTTTTCATAAAAAAAACTCATATTCGGGTGTACAAATATGTCTGAAAAAGTTTTTATTTTGATTACTTTGATAAATATATATGTATATAGACTATATTACTAGCGTAACTATTAATGTAAAGTATGGAAATATAATTCATAACAGCAGCGTGTACAAATGTTAACTAAACCAGGCAATTTGGCTGTCCTAAAACGGGAAAATTTCCTAGTTGGACAGCCAAAGCTTCCTTAATATGTGTGTTATTATTTATATCTAATAAATAAATAAATAAATAAATAAATATATATTATTAGCCAGAAGAGATTTCAGTGACTCAAAACAATAACAGAAAGACACTGTTAGTTTTGACAAACTTATTATTTGAGCGGTCTGGAGAACATCAAATTATAAAAATTCATTGTGTTGGTGTATTTTTTCTTTTCTATTGTAATATTTTATTAGTATTACTATAGTTTACAACTCTCCGCAAATGTACTTCAAGTAGCTTGTCTACAGGAGAAGGTATTCTGTCAATACATATTTTATCAGTTATTCAAATTAGGTAAAAAAAAGTAATACTTATAAATTTCTTTAATGTTACCTCAATTTAGAGTGTTTTAAAATCAATAACTACATCTAAAATAATTGAAGTATTACTCGAAAGCCTATATGAAAAGGGAATCTTTTTAAAAATATTTTTATTCCTTTCGTTTTTGCATGTTTGCATTTTATGTAAGTCTTACAAAACTGAAATTTTCATGTTACTATATATTTAAATATTAAGTAAACGTATTTTTGTAAAAATGTTGAGTGAGACCACATAAAAGTTTAAACCAAAATACTAAAAAACCATCCCAAAGGCGTACTTTCATACAAAACAATGTTATTATAATATTATTTCGTAGAATCTGCGGCGATAATGTAATGGTGTTAAGGCGAGAGAGAACTGACAGCGGACGAGAAAATACTGTTTTGTAATGTTTCATTGTATAAAATCTGACAAATTGCCACGGTGCGGTGCAAGCTACTCGTCGGTTCCAGTACACCAATGCTTTCTGCTCTAGTTATTTATTTGAATAAAATTATTATTTAATTAATTTCATAAAATTGTTTGTTACAATTGTTGATGATTGGTGTGGTGTATTCGCCTATATTCTATATTTTAAAATAATTAACCTATTATATTAATTTGATCTCGCGTATATCATCATATATCACTCCAAAGAAATATAAAAAATGTTATGTTTCAATAATCACACCAAAATATTCATGTCAATGTGTTTATAGCTTTTGTGATAGTTTTTGAATATATAATATAGAAATCATGGGTAGTTTTGAAAATTTCCTTTCTTGCCTAAAGTAAAAATTTCTGAAAAAGGCTGTTTTCGGTGACCTGGTTGAAAATTTTGCCTTGCATGAAAATACCACTGGAATTATAATTGAATGTACTGCAAAAGCAAAAAAACATCGTGATTCTATTTAACTTTTAATTGAAAACTACCACTTGTTTCCACATATCGCTTATGTAATAAAAACATTTTTGAAAATGAGCAAGTGTTATGGTTACACAAATAAATGAACTTTTAGTATCGCGTATTTTATATTAACCCTCCGATAGGCAATTTATTTTTACCCCTTTGGATGGGCAATGCAGCCTGGCCAGGCATATAAGAGGTGTGGACTATTAAATTGGGTGGTTAAAGATTTGCGCTATCGAGTTTTAGATAAAGGCAGGTCTGCTAATAGCGTGTATGAACGTGTCAATATGTTGTATATGTGTATATAACGGGACAAACACCCTGTTTGCATGTACGGTACCAACGATGGTAAGTACTTTTTTCATTATAATTCTGGCCCAGTCGAGTGACCAAAGAAAGTTATCGAAGTACACTGTTAGGCCTGTACAGCAATATTTGTCAACTAAATCCAACACCACTCATTCACCTTGATTCACTTCACGATCAGCATCTAAACGCAAACTCATCGTCGCACCGTTCGACGCAGCTCGCCGAGTTGTATATTATATTGATACCACTTACCAAAAATTCAAAGGAAAAAAAACATTGAAATCAAAATGGCCTGGGCAGGCCACATTGCCAATCGGAGGGTTAAATTCACACCTTATGCGGCATCTTTGGGGACGAATTACTTAGAGATTTTTTAAAAGGAAATGTATGTGTTATCCCGTGTTTTTACTAGACTTATGTTGTAGGAGGGAGGAAGCCCAAATTCCAGATCAAACTAAGTTTCCGCAGCTGAGTCGTTACAAACACAAGAGACAATTTATTTAAATATGTTTGGATGTTCGTAAGAATAACACTTACCGTCTTATTAATTAAATTTTTACGCGCCCGTTCAACGTTGGCACAGTAAAGCCGGCCATAAGTCTAGTTTTAGGCCATTTTATCCAAAGAAACGCCATGGGAATAAATCAAGTTCTTCACTATTATAACCTAACGTGAAGCGTTGTATTTACACTGCGTTTATAAGTGGGTTCATTTTTGGAGCACATTATTGAAATCCAAAAAATAAAAATATATATTTACATCCACCTGTATTATAAATACTGTAGACTCTCTTATAGAATATGATGTATCTAATCCATGTGCTATACTGTTTCGTCCTTTACATCAGAGAATTACGTGTTAATTAAACTAATCTCAATGATATACTGTAACTTTACTGTATTACAATACTGCTGTGAAACTAATTACAAAACCATCAAAATATTTGTACAAAACATAATCGTAATTAAAATTATTCAAAGATGTATTGGTATTATTTTTTTTAATGTAATTAAAAATATGTTTTAGTGTTTTTATTGAAGATATAAATCACAAAAATGGGTTAATTCTAACCCTTTCACGAGGTAGGCCTCCATAGGGGGGCAGCTACTTATTAATGTAATTGAAACTATCCTAGCTACTTGTATATAGTTTTAGTGAATATTCGAAAGTGTTAATATTTAAGGCGATGCACTACGTCATGTAATAATTTAAATTGAGCCGGTATTAATAACAACCCTTACGTAGATGGCGATAAGGTTTAAATTCCCGCTTAACATCATCCGCCTGTTTTGATTTATGCACGAAAAAAACATGGCCAAAAAGTGCCTTTTATTTTATTTTGTGGCTGTTCAGGCATAAGTATTTAATTTTTTTCGATAATTTTATAAGTAACTTAATTTGCCACATTATACAATAAAATCATAACCAAAAATGGGTTCGTAAGTAGGAGATTTTGAACTTCAAAGCAGTTTTCATAGGCCTTATACATTATTTATTTCTGGGCTTGTAAAAAGACTTATCTAAAAAATACTCGATTTTTTGAAAGGCCAAGATGTATTCTACTCGCAATATTTAATTAAAGCATCTGAAAAGTTTCTAGGCGACCAAATTTTCAAACCAAAAACACATAATTTTGCATTACTACGTATGGCATCGCCTTAAAAAAATATGTATTATCTTTCATCTAGTGACCACTAGAAGGGTAAGCAAACGCACTATTTACATAATTTTGTTATTGCTTACCTTGATTGATAGTAGGGCATTGGAGATTGTGGGGATTCTGTAATTTTTTTTTAAATATATCTTATTTTATTATTTTGTGCTCATTTATTAACACGTGGTTACTTCTAATAATGATAAAACTAGATACTTTTAGTAGCAAATGCTTTTTCGAAGAATTATATTATGTAACCAAATATTCTTTTTTACGTCTGGAATTAGGAAGAGTTTTGAGGAAAATAATATATTTTCTCAACAATGATAATAAAATAAAGAATTACCCTATTTAGAACATCACATGATTTTTTGTGTAATATGGTTCACATTTCACAAAACATCATTCTGTTTTTACGTCCTTCATAATTCATCGCTGAGAGGGCTAATAATAATTACTAGCAGTTAAAAACCCGCTCCGCGGGTTTTTGCTGCTAGGCCCTGCGGGCGGCACTTCGTTGGGCTTCGCCCAGTTTGAGTGATACTAACAGTTACATTTAATAGGTAGATATTAGATCAATGGGTAGATATATAATAGAAAGACATTCTGAACCATTAAACACCCCTCACCCCAAAATAAATCTCGTCAATGAGAAAAATGTTTCCTCTTCCATACCACCGAAATGATTTAATTTTTAAATCGAAACTTAAATTGCAAAATATTTATATGTAATTTGAAAATAAAAAAATATCAACATATTACAATATTACATATAACTTTGGTAAAATAATATACTCTTACCAAAAGACTGTCAAAGTAATTACATTTTTTTTTAAATATATGAAGAATTATTTTATTGGGATAAGTCCTAAAAATCTACATATTTGGGTGAAATAATATTACGCTCTTACCTAACGATTGTCAAAGTAAATACACCAAAACTCTCTTAATTCTTAGGCTGGAAAACCTTACAGGTGGGATAAATTGAGTCAAAAAACAAAACTTTTTAAGCAAGTACAATTTATTATACTTTTATTTTTTACAATCTACAACATAATATTATACACTTTCATTAGGAAAAAATCTCTTTATAAACAATATTATCCGTATACCAATCAGTCAGAATTTGTATAAATAACGATGACTGCGCTCAAACTGTCCATGAGAAAATACTGGTTCAGGAAGTAACAGTCCACCCCGTTCAAAAGTTTGTCCTTGAGATTTATTGATGGTCATTGCATAAGCTAATTTGACTAATTGTAACATCCGACAAAGTGTTTTAAAGTCTAGGAATGAAATGTACTGTACCTTTTCTGTTCCCCGTAATGATTTTGGCTTGAATTAAGTTACAGCTGAAATTTTTATAGCACCGCTTTTGTGAGATATCAGCTCAGGGGCGCTTTCCGTTGAAGTACATCCTCATTGATAGCATAAACATGACTATTTTTAGGGCACAATATGGTACGTTGACTCATCACTAAGGCATCAGGAGTTGTATGTGTCTCACTGTATATATAGTGAATAATATCTTGACAAATATTTACATTGGGAATAAGCACAGATGATTCTAATGTTCCTTCTACCGAAGGAAGTTTGCCATCTTCCAAGTCCAAAAGCCATTTAGAAAATATATTTTCACTTTCTAAAGCTCTGACATTTGTTTTTAATTGAAAAGTTTTCAAATGGTACCAAAGTATGCTGCTTTTTATGCAAGCGGCAATTAATTGTCCTCGTGAAGTACGTCGACACACTGGAAGGATCTGACGAAAGTCTCCGCCCAAAACAATAACTTTGTTACCAAAGACAGAATCACTTCCCATGATATCACGTATAGTACGCTCAATAACTTCTAAAGCTACACCTGGTGCTTCATCCCATATTATAATATCTGCTTCCGTTATAATTTTCCGATTCTTTGATGTGACCTTACATGTTGTATTGTCCTGTAAATTGATGGGTAAATTAAAAGCAGTATGATAAAACTCTTTTACCTTTTCGTCTTAGAGTGTGAATTAAAGTTTAGTAAAGGTATGTTTTCCATGTTTCGCCTGGGCCATCAATGAAGAAACATTCATTGTCATCATTTTCATGTGAAAAAACTTATTCAAAATAGAATTATATGCTTGAAGTTGTACGTCATTGAGTTTGGCAGCCATCAATTCACCTAAAGTGTTTTCAGAAATTACATTAAAATCAGATACTTGTCCAAAACTGCAACTTTCATCAGGTTCAGGTAAGCCCTGCATTCTGCAAGATGAATTCTCCTTCATAAGAATATCCTGTATGTTTAAAAGACAAAGATTAATTAATAGCTGTTTCTTCAGCAACACCACGATGAAAAAAATCTTCAGCCGAAGATCGAAGGGATACATTGTATTAAAATTAAAACAAATAGATGTCTAAGAATTTAAGGCATCAAATACAATGAAGCCTCCGTCATGCACTGCGTCCATTCTCGTATGTCATCAATGATGTTGTCGCCTCCCCGCTGTCGCCTCGTCCACTTTTTACCAGCTGAAAAGACATAGTTATTTGGTACATCTTGATACAGAATAGAGCGTCCCTCAATATCTTTAAGATTTAATTGGAACCACGCTGTTAAAGAGGTGTTCCTTGTAGATGCTTCCCTAAGAGCCTGTTCCTCCCGCCCCTCTACAAAATAAACAGATTGGCTGTCGGGTAAATGTAAAGCCAGAAGTAAAATTGAGTGAGATTGATCATGTATAGATAAGTGAGAAAATCTCTAAAAACCCAGTATAAATAAATAAATACTATCCAAAGAGGAACAAATTTCAACATTAATATGAGCATCATATTTTTTGCTAAGGAATGCATTATATGGAACAACAAATCGATTGTCGATACGTATATCCCGAACAACGTGATTTTCAGAAAAATTATCACGTATCCTGTACTCTGGGTAACCTGCGGAATTATTATCAGTAGCATCTTTAAATGATTTGGGGAATTTTTTAGAGCACTTACCGTATACCATGCAGACTGACCTTGGATTAAGTACGCCACATGGTCCATGAATGTTATTTTTTTAAATAATATGGTACAAAGCCGTTCTTCGGATGGGGTAGTTCTGCAGATACGGCATTATCAATATCAGAAGCTGTAATAAACTTATCTTGGCTGCAAAGTGTAAACACACCATGTAGATGAGGGAGTCCTCTTTTTTGCTGATCAATTACAGAAGTATACACCCAACAAATTACCTTTCCAAAAACATGTTTCTCAGTCATATCATGAACAAATTCCTTGACTTTTAGATGGAAAACCTTGGCTACTATATCAGGCCTGTCCGCGGCCGATTGATAATGTTCCAATTCGGTTGGTATTTCTGTCCATTTGGGATTGCATGTAAAAGTTATGACGACGACAGGACGACCAAATTTACGTACCATTGCCATTGAAACTTGATAAAGTTTATTCACATGGCGTGGTCCACCAGTAAATGAAGATGGAAGAATGACTGTATTACCTGCACATACTCCTCTATCAGTGGCTAAATTTCTTACATGGTTTTGCAAACCTTGATAGCATTCCACTCTGAGGTGTCGTTGGTTTTTCCTAATGTAATCTAGGCGACCAGATTGGTAAATAATGTAAGCATGAATTAAATACTGTTGAAAAAGTTTACCCGCATAATGGATTGGATTAAATATGTTTCTTCGCACTGCTAATTTACTTGCATAAAACTACATAGCAGTTACAGTATGACATTGAGCAGTACAGAAATCAGCATGATGCTGAAAGCCTGGAGTCCAACCACATTTACCTGATGGAAATAGTAGTGGGAAAACCATGGGATCTAAATGCTTTGATAAAGTTGCCATCCTTTGAGGTCCTTCAACATTTTTAGGTTAAACAGCGATATCTATACCCGATGACAAATTCCCGTCTGTCTGCTACGTAAACCATAGCGATATCGTGAGAACTGGTTGGAGCATTGTACCTCTGATGAACGTGTAAATAATAGACGTATATCTCTCACCTGCCCACCCTCAGCCGCAATGCGTATTTCTTCTTCCTCGACAGCTTCTTTTAGTTCAATCATCAATTATTTGCATTATATTTTTATAGCAATCGGCATAACATGGATGACTCATACGCACTCTAACAGCCTCATCAGGATCATATAGATAAAGCTGAGCATAGGAAGGTATTTTACCTGCAACTTGTATACTTCTGGAAGTCAGATGATAAACCTAACCAATTTTTTTAAAACAATATGGACCATTACCTGGGATATTAGCTATTTGCGCTCCAAATGAGGCAAATCTATTAACACTGTATACATCAAGTAGCATTTGTATTGACAAACAAAATTCCTAAAGTTTTTAGATTGACTACAATCTCCTGTCAATCATTCGTGCTGGAGGATAAGCTAAAATTTGTAGTATATGGCACTTCAATCGCTTGGTAAATTTCCCTCTCATTCGAACATTCCGAAATTTGACCAATTCTGGTAAAATATTGCCCACATACCTTTTAGCCATAGTAATTAAATTGAAATAATAATCTGAAAACAAACATTTCTTTTTAGCGATTCACAGCGATAGTTTTTAAAAGAAATATCTACGGTTATCACGTCAATAATAATTCTGTAATTATCACATATTAAACATGACAGCTGATGACAGCGAATGGGGTCGGTGTTGTAATATCAAAAAAATAATTAATTACGTATTTAAGTATCGAGTGGAACTGGTTATTTTTTATTTAATTTATGATGGTGGATTTATAATTATAAATTATATTTATTATTTATAATTATAATATATCTCACATTAAATAATCACACTGACATTGTACATTGCTTGACACTAACTGGCTATAAAAGTTTTTTACATTTTTTCCATATACGCTGGCAACACTGAACAATCTGTCTTTCGCGTGAATAATGATAAACGTCAAATTTTAATACGTAATTGTGGATAATTTTTACTGTAATGTAATGAATCCAATGGATTGTCAACTTTCTAAAACATATTTTCTTCGATATTATCCAAAAATTATATGAGCATCGTGTCATTTTCAAATCGTGCCTTAATTTTCAAGTTAGCGGAATTTAACTGAAACAGACAATTTAAATTTGACCAATGAGAGGGCCTACACCGTCCAGACGCTAGAGTATTAATAATATCAGATTAATCAACCAATAAAAGTCTCAAACAGAAAGCTTTTAAAAGTTTATAAAGCGGAGAAGGTTTACATGTATTTACTGTTTGAGAACTTAGGCCATAGGTCCATTTTTTTCTTCCTATTTTGCCTTATTCCTTTCACAGGAACCTGGTCCCTTTGATAAATTGACAACCAGGGTTGGCATTGATTTGAGGATGTGTCGTTTATATATGTTTCGTCCCAGGTCTCGTCTCCTCTTTGGTTATTTGAGTGGCCTACGATGAAAGAGTCCACTCCCCCTTGGTTCCTCGAAGGCTCCACGAGCGATGAGGGCCTCATCTCTCTTCTCCATCCCTCTTTGGTTACCTGTAGGTCCTGTGAGGGAAGAAAGCCTTATATCTCCTCTCCGCTCCTCCTTGCTTCCCCGATAATCCCACTAGGGAAGAGGGACTCATCTCTCCTCTCCACTCCTCATTGAAGGCTATACGACGGAATGATCCACTTCCCCTTGGTTCCGTGAAGGCCCCACAAGGGATGAGATCCTCTCTCCTCTCTCCTCTCTCCTCTCTCCTCTCTCCTCTTCACCCCTCCTTGGTTACCTGTAGGCCCTATGAGGGAAGAGAGCCTCATCTCTTCTCTCTCCTCCTCCTTGCTTCACCGATAATCGGCTCTCTCATCTCTTGGTTCCTCGAAGGCCCCACGAGGGAAGACGGTCTCATCTCCTGCTGAGATGAGAGAGCCGAAAGCCTAAAAAAACTTCAAATAAGCAAGTCAGTATGTAATGCAACCCTTTTATAAGGAGCCTCCCCTAGGCGGCCTAGACGTACACTCCTCGCAACAGCCCGCAGTGCCACAGCTACAGGGCCACGCAGCCTGCCCTGATTTATAGCCTCACCCGTACATTCATTTAATAATGACCTCATGAATAATATTTCTTCGACGAAAAATAACTGAAAATTCTGCGTGCGCGGAAAAGAGGAGGTAGACGCCTCCAAGTGGGCGTAAGTCACACCCCCTCGATGTTATTTTTAATTTAACTCCCTGCATTCTGTTACTTTGGGACTAATATCAACATTTTCGGATTTCCAAAAATATGCCGATGTTTATACGAGATTTTGTCACCGATAATATCATCGAGTGGTGTTTTATGATCATTAGTGAATAGATTCCTTGATAATGATTTCATTCATTAAATTATTATATTGAAAGAGTACGACAATAATTATTAGTTATTTATTTTTAGAGACACAAATAGAAACTTAATAAAATATGTTTGTGTTGCATAAATAGTTGATAGTATAAATGTTCCTACACTAATGGGGCTGTAGCATTAATGTAAAATTAAATACAAAAATAAATAATTTTTGTTATTTGTTTTTGGGGTGTTATGCCGTGTTGCGCTAACTCCTTATTTAGCCAACGTTTCGGACAGCATTGCAGTGTCCATCATCAGGGCAGGTTTTTTAAAAAACACATCTGCCCTGATGATGGACACTGCAATGCTGTCCGAAACGTTGGCTAAAGAAGGAGTTAGCGCAACACGGCATAACACCCCAACAACAAATAACAAAAATACTTTTGGCCGTGAAAATCTTAAATCATATTTAAAAAGAAATAAGTATAAAACATGAAAAACTAAGTCAAGGGTGCCAAACAATATAATTCAAATAATCACCAAAAAATCTTATTTAAGTTGTGTGTCTGTCCTGTGTAACTCTGGTTCAATGAACTCTGTAACTCAAATTTACTTTGAATTTGATGGTGTCGTTTTCAAAATATGTATCCGATTGTGTGAAGAATTCAGAGAAGAGAAAAAGTACCTACTTATAAATTACATCATTTTCGTTATATTTTCTCTTGGTTATTCTACTGCAAATTCCCATTTTCTGCAGTGTTCTTTCAGAAAAAGCTTTCAGCTTTACAAATTCTACAAGGTCATCTCACATACTTAAATTTCATGTTTTTTACAGTATTAAAATAACATCACACAATATATATAATATATTTATAACCACCATAAAGGAACTACAAGATTTTTTTAAAATTACGATTCAGTGAAATATGTTTAGAACGCAGCGAAAGCTGAAGGACTCCTACCTCAAAGAATGCACCAGATGACTTCAATGGCTGCAGACCTGCGAGTCATAATCAGGTGACAATAATTCGTGACATCAATGGAACTCGTGATGATCATGACCATCCTCCACGATGGTAATGTATTAACGTCTTCTATTCATTTTCTTGGTGAAGACTTCCTCAATTGCTTACGCTTGGTATTTAAAACCCATATGTTCAAAGCCAATGGGGAAGTATGGCATACCCGATTGATTTACGTTGTATGGCTGAAAAGAGAAGGAAATCAAAAGAGAAAGGTTAGGAAGTACCTGGCTTTTCAGATCTAGTCAGTGGTCACCATACACGGATAAAGCTATTTCAAGTTTTAAGTAATTTTTCGATTCTAAATCGATGTTAACCAAGGCTACACTGATGGATTCCATCGCTTGGGAGCGTGCCGCAAATGCACTCTACGAGTATATTAAAATGTTAAACAGCTCAAATTATTTTAATAAAATTTATTTGCATAGTTCTGGATTCAAACCTCCGACTTCTGGAATGGCTCTGCCATGGTTGCCGTCGATCAACGGTTGAAGGTCGTATTAGTCTACTCAATCAATCATAAGTGTACAACTTAATAAGGATTAGTAAAAATAACATGTCATGTATTTTTACTAATCCTTGTTTCCAACTGCAATTTTGGCTAAAATAAACTTTTTTGCGTTATTTTTTTACTCTTTCTAAAACTCTATCGAAAACATGTCCAAATTCATGTAAGCACGCAGAAAAATGTGTATGCCACAAAGTTCTATGTAAAACATGTTTTATTTGTTTAAAATTATTTATGAGTAACAGAGTATTTAAAAATCATTATTTTATTTCTTGGAACGGTTTCATTTGCAAATTTTCTGTGCAACTTAATTTTTTTTGCCACAGATAAAATATTTTTGGAGCAAAATGGTTTCGTTTGCGTTGAAATTTGCGCTCCTTCCCTTGGGACCACAAGGTTTTATCTGTCAATTGCGTGACAACGTGAAAATAAATATTTAAAAAAACATTTAAATGTAAAAGCGATATGCAGAAAGCATTTGAATTGAATTTAAGTTTAGAAACATAGTTTTGCCAAAAAACCATAGCGCACACTAAAAACAATTATTTTAAATAAATGGGTTCAAATAATTATCAAAGCAACAAAGGTTCTAACTGTTATTTAAATAGTTTTTTGTTATATGCCACTTTAAAATGCATTGAATGTTCTGAAAATAGATAGTTTTCACTTTGCACCCTAAATTCAAACTTTGACCCTCAATATCTCAGTTTCATGAATAAAAAATTAATACACCTTGTTGTCCCAAGGGAACGACATGGTTAGGAGATTTTATTGATAATTTAAATCGCAGACATCGAGAAAGCCTCGGAAATTTCACCAATTGAATAAAGCGCCGATATTTAAATAGCGATTCTTATTAGTAAGCAGATTTCAGCTCCAATATACGATTACGTAATAAAGTTAGTAGATTGGGATCTTTATGTTACATTTATAGCTTCATTAAAAGGGTTTGCTTCGGAATTGAACAAATGTATTTTTATTTAAGTAAATTGAAAGTTTTTACCTTTCATTTTGTCACATCAGGGATTTCGATGCACTCTCTTTTCTCGCTTACATTTCCCCGGGGGCATTTATTTCTTTTTCACATACTCCTCGATACAATCCTTTCCGTATCGGTGACATATCACGTCCATTGGAATTGAAAAACTTACTATTAGCGTAATTTAGAACTGTAATGTATGGTCCAGGTACCCATTAGAGTAAATAAGTCTAAGTTATGCAAATATATTCTTTCAAGATTAATCTATAACGTTGTTACGTTACGTTAACGGTCGTATTGGTCTACTCAAATGATTATAAGTTGGAAGGTTGTTCTTCGATTCCTACGCAACTTATCAAGGATTAGAAAAATAAAGTGTTTGGTATGTCTTATCTAAGTGCTCTATAGCTCTCACGAAAAAAATATAAATAAACTTTTTTTAATTTTGTGTATTTACTTCCAAAACAATACAAAAAAAGCTTTAAACTTTGGAATGACTGCTTTCAAACTGGCATTTTGGCTAAAATAAACTTTTATGCAAACAATTTTTTTTCCCTCAAAACATATCCAAATTCTATGTAAGCTCGCAAAAAATGTGTCTGCCAGAAAGTTCTACGTAAAACACGTTTTATCGGTATAAAATTATGTATAGTGTTCTAAGGACGGGTTGTTTCATATAATTTATATAATTCTTATTATTTCAAAGATAATTTTCAAGTTCGGTAAAAGTTATGTTATGATTTCAGTTCTGTCAAGCAACTGGGCATTAGTGATATAATAACAGAACTTGAATAGGATTTTCGCAGAACCCGAAAATTAACGTTGTGATTTGATAAACTTTTCTAAGGAACTTGAAAAAATCTTTCACAGAACTTGAAAATGAACGTTGAAATTTGATGAATTGTTCAGATTCTCCGAAACAACCCGTCCTAAGTAATTCTATTTCGAGGCTTGAGTTTCTTTGAATAATCTTAACCAATTCGAATTACAAAAGTAGAGAAACTTGATACATTCTTTAGTAGATGTTTTAACAACCTTGCACCTGAAAGGTTAAACAAAAGTATCATTTAAGCAAATATAGACAATACTTTCTCTAAATTTGAAAAGATAATTGTTCATTTTTTAATATGTAGGTGTGTAAAATTTTGAAAAGCGTTATAAAATGGCAACAGGTTATTTTTTTGTGAAACTCAGTTTCAAAAGCTTTACGACTGTACTAAAACAACAAAGTTTGAAGAAATTTGTATGTGGATATTGTTATAAAAAGCAGCGTTTAGTACAGCGTGCTTTCAAAAACAAATTAAAATACGCCAACGCCGTTCAGTAAAAGTTACATTGTGAACGTCTCTCGCTTTATTTTGCTGACGGAAACAAAGGGGCACGGAACCAAAAGCCTTCAGATGCCGAACAATCGTGCTTAAATGTATTCGTGGAAACTTAATACGCCACTTGAATTTGTTGTTTCGTACTTTGCAAAGTTGGCAAAATGTGCTCCTAATATGCTTGAGAATATAGAAGAATGATTTTACCTTTAAAGTTAATTTTTTCAAACTATTCTTATGTTAAAGTCAGCTGTTAGATTATTTTTATTATTTACTCTTATTTCTCTACAAGGTATGAGAAAACATCAGAACTGAAATGAATCATGAGTCGAAACTATCTGCAATAAGCACAAACCATGTTTCCATAAACGCAACGGACCTGAAACATGAAAATACTTCCAGATGATAGGACACCGGAAAATATCAAGCTGCGAATTAATGAATGAACAAATGCATTAAATGAATGAAACAGGAAGCGACCCAGAGGAAGACCTTGGGAGAGGTGGACTGACTGCGGGGAAGAGAATTGGAAGGGAGAATTGTTATGGACCAGACACGTCGAAGACATTTTTAGTAGGTATTTGTTTTGCCTCCCACTCTCGGATGTAATTGGCGTCATGATTATGGAGATAAAATAGACCGACCATGTATTAGCATATACTAATACTTATAAAGTAACCAATGGTAAGGCTAATTAATTTTTCCGTATTTATAAAAATCATTAACTTTGTGGCTCGTCAAAATTTACAATAAAAAAACATAAATTTGTTTTTGACCACTTTAATTTTATTTACACTCTACCGGTTTAGTAAAATTAAAGTGGTCAAAAACAAATTTATGTGTTTTTATTGTAATTTATTTTTCTTTGTTTTACCATAAGATGGCTTTTTCGTACATATACGTAGCGTAACGTTAACATGAAACATATTTACAATTAAAAGAAAACTATATCCATAAAATAAAAACAAATATGATAAACAAACATTAAAAAATTACAGTGACCAGATAGATTTACAAAGAAACAACCTAAGGTTTCAGAATAGGGTCAGTGGCTGAGTTGGCATCGCGTTTGGATCCCACCCAGGCGTCGTGCGTTTAATTCCTCCACGACGACACCATCAACATTTTTCGATTACCGTGAAGGTAGTAGAAGATTATCAAATATTGTCAGATTATTCGTAACCCGGGAATGGTTGTATTTCTTTAAAAAAAATTATGTGATCCACAAAATTTACCAAGTTAGCATCAAACATATCTAATATCAGAAATAAATATTGATGTGATTTTTCAGAAAACGGCGATCCAAACATGTTTATTATTTTCAGAATTATACTGATTTACTTTTGGGGTATTATACCGTGTTGCGCTACCTCCTTTAGCAAACGTTTTTGAAGAAAGAGATGACACAACAGGGCATAATACCACAAAAATAAATCACTATAACACTTGGCCGTGAAAATCTCAAAGCATGTTCTGAATTTTGACGAATTTCAGATTAACTCAGTTGAAACCGCATTGAATTCAAGGAAATTGTCACGTGCTACTTACTCATTATTGAAAACGTACCGTAGAAACAAATTCCACAGAAGAGAACGCTCGCAGAAATTTCATAACGATTATAGGTCAAACAAAGTTGAAAGCTATAAAGTTCAGAAAGAACAACATAAGAAATACATTTTGTGTTTTGTATCAAAAGACGTTATTAACTTTTAGAGGATCTGAATTCTTCGATCAGTAAAATATTATAAACTGTTTTGTTTTATTATATAATTAAATACCTACTATAAGAATTACAGATTAACTTATTTATATTTAATTTTCACCCTCCATTGAGAAGAACAAAGAGATTACTAAATGCAGAATTCAGAAAAAATGCATATGAAGCAATCATTATACCACACTTTAATAACTGTTGCAGTATTCTTTTATTAGCCAATGATGGATTTGAAACATATGTCAATATCACAAGAGAGAGCTATGAGAATTATACTGAAGAAAAGTAGATGTACGAAAATCAAGGAAATGTTGAAGTAGTTAAATATCGCCACATTTCTATATTATTGACATAATACTTTATTTTATGATAAAAAAAAATTGAATTAAATTTATAAGAAAAATTGAAAACCTACAGCACAAACACAGGTTGATAAGAGGAAAAGGAATTAAATGAGACTTCCCTTCAGAAAAAACACATAATCAAAAGTCGTTGATCTACGTAGAAATGGAAATATTTGGCGAATTGCCAGAAGACATGAAATTAAAATTTAAGAGAAACCATAAAGAAAATTAAATTTCGAAAATATGTTATAGATTTGTTCTTAAAAGTTTTGTTTCATAACACATATATAAGGATTGTATTTGGACATATATAACTATGTACCTATTTAAATTTCTACAAATAAATATGGAATTTCAGATTAACGAGGTTCTTAACATGAACACATTATGTATTTCACATAATACTCTCATTTGAAATTTTGAATACGTACCTAAACATAATTTTCTTTTTCTTATGTACCTACGTATTCGTGAAATTTTGTGTAATTTTGATAGATGTTTATAAAATATAATATCTTTCGGGTGGAAAATGGGTTAGTTACTTCTATTTACATAATTAATCAAGCAAAGATTCTCCACATATAACCTTTCGTCTGAACTATTTCCTGTATAATAAACATTTTTACTCTGCACGTGCTGTCTGTTAGTGTATGTGTTTTTATAAATGTTTACAGATTCATCCACAATGGATTTCTGCTGAAGGGAAAGTACTAATAATTAATTGATATTGCTTTGCGAAAGGGTTTGAATTTTTTTCTCAAAATCAACGATATCATCATAGCATGAATTAACTTTTTGAACAAATATTATTATTAAGTATTAGTATTTGAATACAAGCTGAGTATTTACTTAATATAGGTACAAATCAACTCTTCTTATCCTTTTATTATCATTCCTAATGACCCATTCTGTGAAATGATAAGGGGTTGGTAATAATTATCTCCTGTCATCCAACACTTCAAGTTCCGAGGATTCGCCACTGCCGACAAAAGTACTTTGCACAATTTGTGACTCTAACCCTTTATTTAACTAACTGAACTGATGTGTCTGAGAAAAGACAAATATTTTGTGAGTTGACTCAAATTGAGTGATTGTTTCGTGAAGGTTTTTTGGTTTACAACAAACATTTACGAATTAAAATTATGCGTAAGTGATGTTTAAAATCTTGGTGTTTGAAAGAGAGAGTACGAAAACAGTGTGCAGTATAGTTGTAAATGGGGAATACTTGGATCAGGTGGATGAGTTTGTCTATTTAGGAAGTATGTTTACGAGAGATGGTAAAGCTGACAGAGATATCGAAAGAAGAGTAAATGCAGGTAACTCCATTAAAGGAGGACTGAACGCAATTGGCGCTAGTAAAAAATTGTCCAAAGAAGCGAAATTAGCAGTCCACAATGAAGTGCTGGTACATACCCTGATGTATGGAACTGGTAGAGAAAGGATGAAAGTATACTGAATGCTGGTGAAATGAGATCCCTGAGGTGAATGTGTGTTAAAACCATGTATGATGGTATGAACAATTTGGAGAGTGCAAGGCTGATGTAAGCGTAATGAGTAAAATTAAAAAAGAGACGCTTAGACGGTTTGTAGAGTGAATGAGCTAAGAAAGGAGTGTAAGAAGAATATATTATGTGAATGCGAATGATATCAGAAGTCGGGGACGCCCGAGGAAGACATGGCACGATCAAGTGAATCAGAAACTCGAGTCGGGCCATGTCAAAAGTCAGAATAACAGAAGAGTATGTAGGTCCGTCTTCTCTGCCTACCCATGCGGAGAAACGGCGTGAAAAAGTGAACACATTATTTTTACAACAAAACTTTTTTCCAGCACACTTCCCATTTTTATCAACAAGCTACATTTAAATCAAATTGATTAATTAGTGTCTTTTCCATATGTTTTCTACCAACTTCACTAACCTACCTTGAGAAAACAACTTATAACGAAATAATAAAAACCAATCCTTTTCATTCTGACCTAAAAAATATTAGCTATTTGAAATTTAAATTTCGAGATAATTTCATAACTGATTACAATGACGATTTTTATCCAGAAATAAGTACTGATACTTTCAATTGGGTAACTATTTATTGAGAGATGTGAAAATTCAGTACTCTTCTTCATACACCTACAATAAAAAAATAATAAAATCGTGAGGCGACACACTACGAAGTAATACAAGATCTTGTATTTTTGGTTTTTAAAATTTTATCGCCTGGAATTATTTTAGATGCTTTCATTAAATACTGCAAGTGTAAGACATCTTGGCCCTTGAGATAATCGGTTTTAATTTTTTAAATTTTGATACTTTATTTTTTATTAAGTCCTGAAATAAATAATGCATCATGCCTGTAAAAAATGCTATAAAGTCCAAAATCTCCTACTTTCGAACATTTTTCGGTTAAGGTTTTATTGTATAATATGGTAAATTAAGATTTTTTTTTTATTATTTATTAACGAGGCTTCTGACTAACATAATGTTGTCATTTTTTGCCTCATCTATTTTTAAAATTACAATATTAAAATATATTTATATACAATGATTTGAATAAGATAAGATAAAGATTTGAATATTTGTGCTTGAACTTCACAAAATAAAATTCAGGCGGCTGGTTTTAAGCGGGAATTTAAACCTTATCGACATCTACATAAGGAGTTTTATTATTAGCGTCCCGATTCCAAATGTTACACGACTTAGTAAATCGTTTAAAATGTAATATTTCCAGAAAAATGGGGATCGAACTAAACGTATATTCAAATGCACATTCCACTACGCAATAAAAACACATAAGTAAGTTTGCAACATATTCACAAACTCCAGAAGGCCTTTGATGTTGGTTTGTATAAGGAAAAGAGAAAGAAGCCGATATTGTTTCTCTCAAGATATCAAAAGAGTTTTCTTAGCATAACTTGTAAGGAAGTATTTCCTGTAATGAATGGGGCTCCAGTCTCAGCATCAAAGTTTCCGGTTCTCTGCGACACGGACCGAGCCATTTGTTCCGAGCAACAAGTTATTTAAGGCTCTGTGTTAAGGTTGTATTTTTCTTCCCCGCTCATTCTTCTATTGTTCGAAAGCGTGTTCCATTTGCTTCCGAAGATCTCGGCAGTCACTTCGAAGAAGCTCATTTAATGTACCGCGAGACTTTCAACTCAATACTTAATGGTCTAAAGAATTAGAGCTTTTATTGAACTTGTAATTTGCCTTCTATAAGTTTTACCAAGAAAAAGTTTTAAGTAGTTCTGTAGGTGTCAATAGCAAATATCTGCATTAAAAGCTTACTTGACGTGGATTAAAAAATATATTGTACACTTTCTGTTATGAAAATTAGTTAGTTAGTTAAGTAAGCACAAATTTTTAAAACAATAACGGTTTTATAAATAAAAAATCAATTTGAGGTTTTACTCATTAAATTATTCCCAAAAATAAATTTAAAAAATCCCTTCACAATCTTTAAACGGTGTTTTTGTTACATATTGAACAAAGCCTGTACAGCGTTTATTTAGAATTATTACTAATAAAAATGAATCGAAACATTGCACTTTTCAGACTTTTCGGACTAACTTTCGACATAACTTGATACGCGCATCCGCTACTTTTACGCATGCGCACTATGCACGCCAATTTCCCGGCGAATTTTGGTTTGTCATGTGTGATTATATTCATGTTTTAATAATATTTTCTTCTAAGGGCCTATATCGAACTTGGAAGCATGATATTATTCAATCAATAAAATGCATAATATAAAATGCTACGAAATATAAAACCTTGCTGATAATCAATGGTCACCGGCCTACTGTAAACACTTGCGAGTTCGATGGCCCCTTTCTCTAAAACAGTCAATTACTGCCGGCCATCGCTGCTGGCCACCTAAGACTCTCCAATTACTTCTGGGTACTGATTGCTGGCCACTGCTGATGGCCACCTAAGGCTGGTCAATTACTGCTGGACATCTAAGACTGGTCAACTCCTTCATAAGGCTGGCCAATTACTGCTGGCTACCGACTGTTGGCCATCGCTTCTGTCCACCTACTACTAGCCATCTGTTGTATTGTATGACGCGCTGATCCAATCAACAGATGCACGATGTGCTCCAATTTGAAACATCACTGAAAGCATTCCTTTTGGGCAGGTGTCACTACGCCTTGGACAGATACTATTCACAAACCGATTTACTTTGTTTCTATTAGTTTATTAAAACACGGTAGCAAATAAATACATACTCTACTTCTTGTGAATCGGGTTGGCTGTAAGAAATAGTATCTATGAGTTATACCCCTTAGTATTTTTTGTATACTAGTACAATTTTAATTTTATAATGATTTGGATAGAATACCTCAGGCTGTTTTACTTAAATCATTACACCAGTCGAGGGCTGATGTGTGCCGGTTCTCATTGTTAACAGTTTTTTCTTGTATAGCCCTATAAGTCTCGTACATGATCAATTCACTATTATGTTATTATAATTCAATACATTTACTATTGTTTGTGTTATTTTTATCAGTGTTGATCCATTAATAATGTAATTGTCATTTTTATCTACTATTTATTAGTTTTTAATTGACTTTTACCCCGTGAATTTAATAAAACTTATTAAAACTTATTTTATACGTCTCGGCGGGGCCAACCTGACAATTTGCAGCGAAATCAAATATTTGGGGCATGTCATCACCGATGACCTAAATGATAAAAAAGACATAGAACGTCAAAGAAGAGTACCTACTGAGTGTGCGAGCTAACATGCTTGCCAGGAGATTCAACAAATGCAGTCCTCCGGTGAAGAAGCAACTTTTCCAAACATATTGTATGAGCTTCTACACTAGCGAGCTATGGACGACATACACACAAGGCGTTATGAACACACTCCGAGTACAGTACAACCACGCATACAGAGCCCTATTTGGCCTCCCCTGGCGATGCAGCGCCTCACAGATGTTCACCGAAGGAAGGGTGCATGGGTTCGCTGCTTTGATGCGCCACAAAATAGCCGGGACGAGTCAGCGCTACCAGAGATCGGACAACACTCTTGTCCAGGCCGTTGCCCAGTGGCAGGGAGCGCCTCTACACCGGAGATGGAGAATTTCACTCAAGCCACCATAAAGTCCTAATGTGCACATCAATGTATTGATTTTTTATTTATTATTTTTATTTTCATTTATGTCTTTATTCATTTTATTTTTATGTATTATGTAAACTTTTATGGCAGGCAGAGCATTGCACACACCGCTCTGTCCAGCTGAAATAAACATTATTATTATTATTTTTATTATTATTATTATTATTAATAAAATAAATACCTAACAACACAATACACACGAGTGTTTGACTCCCTTATATGTAAATATGTTTATTTTTTATTTAAAATGTGTATATCTTGTATGTTACAAAATAAATAAAAAAAATTAAAAAAAACCTTTTTAACGACAAATTGGATCGAAAATGTCTGATTTTTTGGGTTTTTCACGGGGAATTCTTCTTCTTCTTTCGTATGGTGGGGGGTCAGAGGGGGACATCTAGATCTGCGAGCCATTTTAGGGCCTCAGGCGTCACCACGTGGACCTCATCAAACCCGCCGGGGAATGAATGGAGCGGGCATTCGTTGACCACATGTTCGGTAGTCTGCACCGCACCACATTCACACATCGCCGACTCTTTAAGGCCCCATCTGTGCATCATGTGGGCACAGCGGCTATGGGAGCACCTTAACCTATTGATGGCGGACCAGGTTTTGCGAGGCAGTGAGAACCCAGGCTGTCTCTCGGTGGGGTCCTGTATGAGATGGGCATTTCCCACGTTGGCCGTTTGCCACTCAAGTTTCCACCTATCTTCTGGGGTGAGAGGTAGTCGGAGGAGCCTCTCTCCTTCCGCCCAGAAGGGCTTTCGGGACTTCAAGCGGCATGCCGGGTGGGAGACGACATCTTCGTGTAGAGGTATTGCGCTTTTTTGCAGCGCCTTCTTGTATTCCCTCAGTGTTGCAATTTCTCGCCTGATGTTTGGCGGGGTTATGTTTGCAAGTACGGGGAGCCAAGGGAGAGGAGTAGATTTTAAAGTCCCGCTGATGGTTCGCATTGTGGCATTAAGCTGAACGTCTACCATGGAAGTGTGGGCGCTTCTAGCCCATACTGGAGCACAGTATTCAGCCGTTGAGAAAACCAGGGCAATGGATGCTGTTCTGAGCGTGTTGGCGTCACATCCCCAGCTAGTTCCAGCTAGCTTATTAACTAAGTTAAGCCTTGTCCTGGTTTTTTTACCCACTGTTTCCATGTGTTGCCGGTAGTTCAAGCTCCTGTCCAAAGCAACTCCGAGATAGCGGGGGTGGGGGTCATGGTAAATATTTTTTCCATCAAACTGAACACAGAGTTTGGCATCCGCTTGCGAATTGCTAAGATGAAAAGCTGTCGCAACTGTTTTCGACCCATTTGGCTTTAGTCGCCAATTGAGGAAATATTCTTCCAAAGCCTTTAGGTCAGAATTGAGGATATCTTCTGCTGCTTTAAGGGTTTTGGTTTGAGCTGTGACGGCGATGTCATCTGCGTAAGCAAATTTTCTGCCTTCAGTGTGAGGGAGGTCTCGAGTGTAGATGTTAAATAGCGATGGGGCCAGCACTGAGCCCTGGGCAAGGCCATTATTGAGGGGTATTTTTTTGCTTTTTCGCCCTCCTAGAAAAACCCTGAAGGTACGGCCAGTTAGCAGTTGCTCAATGAGTCGTACTGTGTTGCCATTCTCTATGGTGTCGTACAGTTTAACAAGGAGGCCTTTGTGCCACACCGTGTCGTAGGCCGCAGAGAGATCAATGAACGCTGCCGCAGTCTTCAGCCGTTTCTGGAAACCAGATTCAATGTGTGTTGTCAGTGCTAACACCTGATCGCAGCAGTTGCGGCCTGGTCTGAAGTCAGCTTGCTCTTGTGGGACCGCTTTCTCCAAAATTGGAGTAAGTCTGTTGAGCACAACTCGCTCTAGAAGTTTGTACATGGTACTTAAAAGTGAGATTGGCCGGTAGCTGTTCGGATCTTCTGCTGGCTTGTTGGGTTTGAGGATCGCAATAACTTTAGACTTTCTCCAGGTATTTGGTATTTCTCCAGTTTTGAAAATTTCAGTAAATAGTTTTGCGATCCATATTTTTGTCCGTGGTCCAGCATGTTTCAGAAAGTCTGGGAGAACTCCATCACATCCAGCTGCTTTCCCAGCTTTTGTTGAAGTGAGGGCGATATCTACATCGTCAGCTGTAACGGCGACCACAGTGTTGGGGTTCACCGGCCATTTTAGCCGCGCCGCCTTCAGAGATTTTTGGACCTGGTGGTTTATGTTAGACCTTGTTGTCGTTTTTAAACTACGGATTAGTTGGTGAGCAACAGCATTTGGTGACACTTTGGGCATTGTTTTAGTTGGCTGATCTGCAGCTCCAAGTCGCCTTAGTGTTTGCCATGCTTTTTTGCTCGAGTGCTCGAAATTCATTTCCTCCATTAATTCATTCCACCGTTTCATACGCCCGTCGTCCAGTGATTGGGCGTCAGCACAGGATCGCCAACTTATTTACGATGCTAAGCAAAAGGGAACATTTTTCTCTGCGCGATGGCGACGTGAATATACGCCAGACTTGTGTTTTGTCTCTACAGCGCCGGACGGAAAACCTATGAGGGCTTCGAGAACTATATTGAACAGTTTCTCACATAGCCAACACAGGCCAGTCATGCTAAGCATAGGCATACAGATTCCGTGTATTTCCAGCAATCCGTTGCCGCGATGGAATCTAAGAAAGGCAGAATGGCGAGACTTCTCGGAATATGTTGACAGGGTTGTGGATAACATACCACCAAAGCCGAATTCCTACGACCGTTTTTCAAACCTTTTATTTATAGCCGCAAAGAAATTTATACCTAGAGGCTACAGAAAAGTGTATATTCCAACATGGAGCTCAGAAAGTGAACAGCTTCTAGCCGAATTCGAGAGGGCGAATGACCCAGACACTGCCTCTGACCTTCTCCAGTTTCCACGGGGAATTATTAATATATTATCTAATCATTATTAATTGTATGAACGAGATAAAATTTAAATACAGTTATGTTGCAAAATCCTTAAATAAAAGGACAGGGTTCTTTAAAAATTTAATTCTCGAAGATTTTTTAATGTTTTATTTTTTAAAAAAACTGTGTTTCTTTTTTCATGTTTAAAATTAAAATATTTCAATTTTTAAACATTAAAGCATATTAATTAAGGTAAAGTATATTTCAAGTAAAGGTAATATTATCCAATTTCGAAGGTGGTATTTGTTTTTAGAACATTGTCAAACTGAAGAAATATATTGAACATTTGCAATACCTTGGAAAAATTCTGAAATTCGACAAGAAATTATTATTATTCCAATTTTTCACTACAGATAAACAACCCCCTTTGACTGGATAAGTAATGTTTATATCTTATTTATCTTTTTATGAGTATTTTATGTCAGCTTCTATTTAACGTTTCAATTAGTAAGATTTTTACACACACGGTTGTTAATTCATCAATTGAATTAAAAAATTCACCAAGTTTTTTTTAGTAAGACATTGTACAATACACATAGCGCTCTTGAGGTGACTTCGCACAAAAACGGCACTATACAGGTCATCCAAATATTATTATGATTTATATACGCACACGTGTTTTGATACTGTTTCATTTATATAATATTTTATTTTGTAAGAGATGTTTCATTAATGTAATGTAAACAAAAACATATAATCAGTGGGACGAGAAATCCAACGTTAATGGTTACCAGTAATATCGCGAACAGATTACATCTAAAAATGTTCTGGATCTTTAAAAGGAGAAAAAGAAATGAGTCGAGTGTGAATGATGATCCTGAAAGTTATCACAACTAATCCGAACAACGCACAAAGGTTCTAATAATCTACCTTTATTGTTCATTTAAAGAATAGTCCTTTTGTGTTGTTGAGGACATAATAGGCACAATCGTCTAAGGATATCTGAAGATATCCCGTCTTCCTTCGCAGGACTCCGCTGGCTTTAATTAGCAACCTCTTTCCTATAATTGAACCATCCGTTTATTATCCACCCTTATTTGCAAAGGTAAGCTTACAATACATCGGGGTTTGCCCGCCGGCCCTGTGCCTGGTTTAATTCGCGTAATTACGTGAAATTAATACCTTGGAGTAGTAATAATTATTCCGCTAGAAATCAACACATCGTTGGCGTACAAAAGGAGGATTACTTTAGCAACATATTATGATGGAAATAAAGCATTCAATTCAAAGAACTACTAATTTATTGAAACATTTGAATTCTGTCGTTTTTGCTAATAGGTAGGTATTTTCGCATTATCGGGGCAGTAAAATTTTAGCTGATTTACCAGTTGATGATAATATTACATTATATTGGATACTTTACTGTCCTTTTATTTCATTTCAATTTTAAAGTGTAACCATCAATACGGATTGCTTTTTATCAACGTGTTTAAAGGTAGTAGGTAAAATTCCGCCGTAAATATTTAATAAAACTTCAATTAATGGTTGTGCGTTGTAACCGTTATATTTCTATGATGAAAATCTCAAATTCATTAGCGGAAAATTTCTCTGTGCTACTAACTAATCCTAGTGAAATGGAATTATTGGACCTTTCCTAGTTTATTTATTGAATTGTAAAAGAACATCTGCGTTTGTAACCCATAGTTCTGCTTGCCTGGTGTTGTTAATTCCGCCAGCACAAATATAATAATTAAATTATACTTGGCAGAAAATTTATGAAAGTTCTTAGAAATAATACATAATCTTACAAGTTGCTTACATTTACCACATCAAAGCACAAAGAGCTTATTATAATCATCAAGGAGATTAGAATATTATGGAGCTCTAAAATCATTCCGAGATTATTAATTATGAATAAGCCATTTCATATGTACTGATTCAGGTAGTTCATATTATACAGTTACATGTCTCTTTTACCTTTTCTCTTTCTAATGTTACTGTGAACTGGATACATTATTATTTTGATGTGGTAAGGTAAATAAACGGAGATAATTAAACAACCAATTGTTATTAGATCTGTTAAAAACATTTATTTTATTTATACAATGTAAGATTATTGTGAAACGGTCACAAAACAAATTATTGTCTGAAATAAATTTTATTAATTTGTTTACTTTTTGATGAATTCGTTATTCGCTTTACGTTTTTTTTATATTTTTTTTCTTTACTTTAACGTTTAATTTGATTTTTTTTTAGCCATTTTGGATATTAAACAGAAATCTGTTTTACAAACCAACAAAAACTATTGAACTCTGGTGAACCCTGCACATCTTATTATCTGTTAAATATTCACTATTCTCAACATCATATGTTCTACAAAGCTTTTTATAATACATTTAACTGAAAATAAATATTCGAACTGTTCGTATTTTTTCAATCGTTCAATGGATAAAAAGCTTCCAATGAAACTCTACTGATTACGAGGAAATATCCGGGTTGTGAAAGTAGTCATTTATAAAATAGTTATTTAAGTAAGCACATTTATGAATACATATTGGTTTGTCCTTTCAAAACAAAGTGCACATATTCAGTCTACAATTCAATATTCAACTGATATGCAAGCTTCAATGCAAAAATTTTATTAAATAATTTTTAGTAAATAAAATAGATTCTTTCCTGTTTTGTTTTTGGAGCGGCCATTTACAAACGTATCATTAGTGAAAATGCCAATTTTGTCTACAGAAATTCAACTTCTCCATTTGAAAATATTACGGGAATATTTCGAAATTATTTCGCGGTTACATGTTCATTTCATATGGCCATGCAATTTTTAATCAACCCGGGTTGCTGTTTGCACATCAATTTTAAATTGAAGTGAAGTTTGTGATGATACAAAAATATACTTTTTAATTAAATTGATAATATTTAAATTAACAGAACTATTACCAAAAAAATCTTCAGAATTTTGTTACTATTTTATTATGCTTGAAACTGGCATTAATAAAAATTGAATCATTCTGAAAGGCAAGCAATATCAGGTGACAAGTATTATCGATTCCATATATACAAACAATAAAATACATATATATTTTGTTGTTAGTAACGTATTTTTGTTTGTGCCATAGAGACTCCAAAACTACTTGACCGATTACGCAAAAAAATTTAACTTTGTTAAAATTAAAAACGCCGGGAACACGTCAGCTATAAATAAATTATAAAGAGCTTTAGCGATATCATAGATTTAGGTTGTCGCCAAGTGACCAGTTGTGCAGGATTCATGTTTGTTCACCTTGGAACCTGACTAATTGAGGCTTGGTAATTATCGGTACGAAAAGGGCCAATCTGGTGTAGATATACTGTTGCAATTAGGTATGTTAATTATACTTTAGTTCATAAAATTAACTTTTTGAATCATGAACATTAATGAGAAATTAACTTGTTTCATTTCCTTCATTATAATTTATTCGGGGAACAGGTCATGCATTTTAAAACATCTTAGCTAAGGTAATATCGCGTTGAAAATTCTACGAAGTATGGAGAACAAAAACCTCAATGTGTTTATATTGTCAGAAATATTAATTAGGAGGTTTTGAGAATCTGTAACCCGTGCTTCTCAATCCAGTTTTGAAACTCTAGACTAAATAAAATAAAGGCGATGCAATGATGTATAGAATATTATGAAATATTTCTTGGGTAGAAAAAAAAAAGATTGGAAACAATTTATTTATTCTATGCTTTACAAAAACCCAAAAGTAAAACTGATTTTAGTTATTATTTCAAAAACAACAAAAACACACTACGTAGCGAGTCGATTTTACTGCAGCAAAGCGGGAATTTTCGTTAATTTAAAGTCAATTCTTGTCCGATGCTAGATTAATCGTTAGTACGTTGTATTAATTTCAATTTAAAGGAATTTTCTTACTCTTTGCTCCTGCTAGATATATATGAAGAGATTGTTGGAAGAGTCATCGGATTACGCCATACACAATAGACTGCATAAAGCTTGATCCCAGTTTGATGACTTTCTATCCACGTCACATGAAAACTCGCAAAAAGGTCTTAATCAAAGGGAGATGAAAATCAGTTGATTGATGGTATGAAATGTATTTTTTCATGAATGTGTTTGAATGTTCGAGTTATTTTGAATTATGGGGATGATTTAAGGCAGGGAAGTTCAGTACCCACTGCGCTATTTGTAGGTAAGGCTTGTTGACTGACCGCTTCGTATCACAAAAGGCACAATTACTCGTTGCGGGCTATTGTTTGTCCTCCTAGGAAAACGTCCTGGTGTAGCCCGGGAAAGGTACGGCAAGGGCAGGAGGATTGAATAAACAGAAACCTGCAGGAAAGCTTGTATGATATGTATTCTAAAGTCATTATTAAACATGTAAAAGTGTCGTTGAATGAAAATAGTGATCTCTAGACGTTAAAATTCCTTTAGCGCTTGTTGAGTTTGTATACTGCTTAGTGATTTAATAACTTATCAAAGAAATTATAATTTTATATTATTTTATTTATCAACTGATTGAAATTTTAAGAAACTTTAGTAATACAACAAAAAAAAACAGAACTCATTTTGCATAAGCTTTGAAGAGCGGTTAATTTGACTAACGAAATTCATTGATTATCTTTATCAATTTATTATCCTTATCAATTATCCTTATTTATCC
Organism: Hesperophylax consimilis; assembly: GCF_061612785.1. NCBI lineage: Eukaryota > Metazoa > Arthropoda > Insecta > Trichoptera > Limnephilidae > Hesperophylax > Hesperophylax consimilis. The sequence continues at coordinate 26,849,487 of NC_142840.1, forward strand.
TTTATAATTATTTATAATTATTCGTTCAAAAACGCCTATAGTTCAAAATTCGTCAATTGAAATCCATTTCATTTAATAAGAATTTTAATACAATTTATCAAATGCAGGATTTTTTCGAATTACATTTCCATAACTTTTTTTACTAAATAATACACAAATTCTTCAAAGCATTTTCTAACGAACCGTCAACTGGAAAAAAAATTAAAATGAACTCTTTACTTCGTTATAAGATTGATTTGTTAATAAAAACTTCAATTTATCAGTGTTTTCCATAAACGAAATGATAAATGGCTTTAAAACATATTTTTTTAATTCTAGATAACATTTCAAAGTTTATTAAACAAATGATTATATACTCTCAAACTACCCATCAATATCAAAAAACCAGAAGTAATAAATATATCATTTGTACACAAAAATAGGATAATGCAATATTTATTTTCGACATTAAAATGTCGAAATAGTCTAATTTAAAATTTACCCTTGAAACATTTCCCAAAGAACAAGACTTGATTGTATTCCATCCACATGACGTTCTCCCTACTTTCGAATACAAATATGGCGGGCGGATGTGGCTCGGCAGGTCACTGAGTCGCTACCTCCCTACTTCCGGTCACTGCTGTGCGGATATTTGAAAAAAGCTCAATATCAAATATGCACAGCATTTTTTTACATTTCCTGTAAACGATTGATGAGCGAGGTTTAAAAAGAACACAGAGAACTGCTGTTTTATTCATGCATTGTTAATGTATCGCCGATTACTGAATAAATACGTTTTTGGTCGCATTACAGAGCCGTTTATATAAAAAAATATATGTTGTTTAGTATGAAAAAAACGTGATGAAATTCATTCATGTTGGCACTCGGGAACAACGTAAGAACAATTAAGGTTAAATATTTGAATCTTCATAATCCAGAGAAGCCAAGCTTCGCAGATCCAGGAACGGATTTGACAATAATTACTTTTGAATCCAGTAATAATGACGATTAAGAAAAAAATATTCATATGTGCTGGAGCATAGTAATACGAAATTCGAAAAACGATATGCCAAAGATGTCAACCTTAATGCCTCGTATTGAAGGAACTATCTGCCTTGATGCATTAAATAGATACACTTTCAATTAAAAATATATGTATCTCATTCGTACAAGTAGGATTAAATCACACTTCAGTATCTTTGCAAGCATGCATAAATGAATTTATTTTTAATGCTAACGTTGCAGCATTATTTACCATTTTTTCTGTTCTAAAATAAAGCGTAATCACATTTCTTTGACCTACTGAAATTTGGACCGAAAATTTCCTGAAAGTTGTCTTAAATTCGGTCTGAAAGTTGCTCACTTATTAAAGCAGTTTCAGGAGGTACCACAATAAACACCGCATTTAATCGTTGCCTGTGACCTCGGCTGCCCCTAGCTCCCCCGGCAGCGTCCAGGGGCTAAAAGGCATAATTTGATGATAAAAGATGAAAATCTGTTTTCATTTGACTACACATATTCTACTGCATGGAGCCAATGGGATTATGGATCTGCGTAAAGTTCTAAAATCATAGGAAATCAGGTGGAGGAAAAAGGAGTACGATGAAGGTTTGTAGAAGCTGGCTAATCAGATATTGTAACTTAACACAGTAATATATAGTCAAGGATATTCATAATACAGTGCTATACAAATTATACAAAAATATTTATTATACCACTCTGTAAGGTGATTTAGACGCGAATCATTTATTGAGAATCAAAGGCACAAGCGCCATTTAAACACATTGAAAGCCATAGTACGAAAAGAAAAATTATAAGATTATATAAAGAAACCGGAAAAAAGACAAAAAAGAAAATACGTAAGTAGGAAGTTAATGAAAGAAATTAAGAAGAAACAAAAACAAAGAACCTGTTATGCAGTGGCCTCGTTAAAATATACACTGCTAAAAATGTTTACTAGTACAGCTGTATACTTCAGTAGAGGCATATTAAATATTATTTATACGTCACTACTTCTGGACACACTGAGCCTTAGAATCCTACTGACCCCTCATACCTTTTTCCTTACCAGAAAAATAACCGCCACACAGCATTTCCAAAGACGACATAGACCCTTAGGGAAAATATTTTCCTCAGAGCCTCCTATGTGGAGTTCATTTTTAAAAAAAAAACAACAACAAAAAAACATCAGCATAAGAGTTACCAATGGTATGTAAAGTATTTATAACTGAATTGTAGCCTGATTTCCTAGTACAAAGGTCACAATAATACAAACTATAAAACGTTGATCTAATGGTCGGAACATCAAAGAAACATTTTGAATCAACATCAATTTATCATCAATGGCTATCCAACTGGCTACAATTTTATATAAAAATATAAAATTAAAAGTTTTGTCTTTTGTCGCTTAACTTCAACAATTTCAATGAATGTAATAAAAAAATCAAAATCGATTGATTCTGAGGGAGTTCCAAGTCTAAAATTAATATACCTCAAAAGTTTGCGTTGGACTTTTTCAATTATGTGTAAGTGATCATTAACGACAAGTGACTAGAATGCTTCTAAATTAGATAGCCATATCGATTCATTTTCCGATTTTTTCATTGGTTATTTCTGTAATTCATTTTTTAATCACACGTAGGCATCGTGGATTTCATTTCTACTGCGTTCGGTCTATATTTGTCCTTCCTCTATTACTTATCGTATATGAAGACTACTTATTAATGAAAACTTAATTAAATTGTATTATCTTACCAAATGCCGACGCCTACGATATTATGTTATCGTTTGATGCAATCTGCACTTCTCTCTTGCTGCACAAAAAACCCGCCCCAACCTTCCCCTTGTCATCTCCCGAAAACCCTCTCCAGTGGTTTTTCCTCCATGTAACTTGGATATGATGAAACGGGCAATTCACTTAACGATTTTCCTAGTCCGCAGGGTTTTGCTTTATTAAACTAACTCCGATGATTCCAACTTTAATTAACTGGAGCATTTAAATATTCAGAGGCTTGGTGGTGAATCGCCTCTGAAATAGAACGTGCAGAAAAGCTCTAAGTCATTTGGACATTCTTTTTAAAATATCTTAAAATAATGTTCAAAGTTTACTGGTGTTATAAATACTGCACACTCGGATATTATCTCATCCGCCATGAAACGGGAGACAGCAACATTTAGTAAAGCTATTATGGTTATATTTCACTACTGTGGGACATTTAAATTATATCTTGTAATACGTTTTGGATTGATAGTGTAGGTATTCTTCTCTCAGAATACTTCTCTAAAATTTCGTGGTAAAACCAGCTTAAGGCTTTGATAGCAAAAAATATGCAAATCATTGTGAAATGAATCCTACTATTAAAATACAAAGGTTCTCTCTCACCTGGTGCAGCCACAGTACATGCACAACACCTGGTGGGAATTGAGGACTCAGACTGGATAAGTTCAAATCACGTAATATTTTGTGGAATAATTTCCGCACTACCTGTTCCCTAGAGGGCGCATCGGTGTTGCATTATGCGACGCGCTGTTCAGTGGCGGAAGTATGTGCGCTGGCACGACGTTGCATCCCGTATGATATGTATTTTCCCGAAATGATTAGTTTTTTTTACTGATGATTTTTTAATAACCACTGACATCATAAATGGTGCTAAAAATTAGACACGGAATCTAATTACTCTGTAATGCGTCGCCGAATAGAGATAAATGGGGCGCGCACTTACGGTGTCGTATTTATGTGTGTTTGAAGGTGTGCGGAATCAAGTTATTTATGTACTTACATAGCATTAAAGTATATATTTTTTAAATAATAAAAATATATGTTTAAAGGTACGTGCTTTATTATTAAATCATACGTGTTTTCTTTGTTTTATATTAATACTATTTTTTCAAAACGTTTTTCCAATTTTTTGTCTTTAATAGAGTGGGAATAAAATTGTTTATGAGACTGCACAACAATTTTAAAATGATTTTTATCATCTATTTTGAACATCGAAAACCATCATATTTACTCACGCAAAAACATATTAAGGCAATTTTTTTTTTTTTCAAAATCTTTTTTTCTAATATTCAACTAATAGAGCAGTTCAATACCTAATATCTAATACCTTAAGAATAAATTAATAATTCTTTATTAAAACGCTAAAAAATTATCAATACATATCGCATAAGTTATATTCTGTGTAAAACTATTGAAAAGCATTAACAACATCTCAATTAATAACAACACAGTAGCATTTCATATAAATACTTAGAAACAATAATGATCTACAAAATGGTTGAACGCCGAGAGCGGTGTCGTGCCAAATCATCAAAATCCGCCACTGTGCGCTATAAAATTTCTTCATCCCAGTACCCAGTTCTAAGATCGCATTGTACATAGTTTTGCGTATGAATTATAAATTAGGTTTTAGTTTTTTAAGTATGTTAATTATAAAGCACAATGCAGAAGAAAAGCCTAACACAAGCGGTAATTTTTCTTAGGTTGCAATGATGTATCTATATTATTCTTTCCCGTGTACATTTAATAACGTAACAGGTGATCCAGGTCAAGATTGATAAAATATGAGCCAGTAAAATATGCTTAACCTCGTATAAAGTACGTTTATATGATGGCCCTGAAGGTACGATTCTGATGTCAGAGGCTTTTTGCGGACCGCATCGGCAGACTGCAGATTCAATGCAAGACATGATAATGATAATAAGTATTATTATAACATTTATTAACACATGTCTTGTATTGAATCTGCAGTCCGCCGCTGCAGTAGATAATAATAATAAGTATTATTATAACTTTTATTAACACATGTCTTGTATTGAATCTGCAGTCTGCCGCTGAGGTCCGCAGTAAGCCGCTGACGATATTGTGTTATTTTTTTATGCAATCTGTACTTCTCTCTTGCTGCACAAAAAATCCGATCCAACCGTCCCCTTGCCATCTCCTTGCATGAGGTCCGCAGTAAGCCGCTGACCTCGAAATCGTACCTTAATGTTGTCCAATACGTGAAAAATAATTATCAAGAGTTTTTGGTTAATTTTATGTTGATTTCGTGACCGCAACGGCCAACCTAGTAGATTTCAAATCAAAGGTTATCGTGATTTCTTTGCTCAATAACGATCCTTGCATTTATTTAATAAATGTTTTGAACCGTCGAGTTTTAGAAGTATTAGATTTCTCCAAATTATTACAAGGCAAGCTTTTAATGAATTAATCATTTGTGTTTGATTGGTGTGATTGAATTCTGAAATTTTGTTACAAAGAATATTAAATGACATTACTTTTCAATGAATGTCAAAAGTTTTCGAAAGTGTAAACTTTTATTTAATTAGTGTATAAAGCAAGCAAAATGTTTTAATGTGAATTCTAACAAACTCGTAAAGATTTTTTTTTAAATACAGTGAAAAATCACGCGTTAGAATTTTATTAAATTAAATGATATTATTGTTCCCGTCCTATGGGTCTTTTGGTGGTTTCTGTGAAAATGCAGCTTCTAAATGACATTGTGATCAAGGATTTTACATGATTGGTGCAAGTTTGAATTAAAATAAAAAATAATACGACGCATTTGTGATGTTTTTGCACCAAAATCAATAAGGGGTATTGATGTACCAAATGCCGATAAAATTCGTCCATGGACTATATAAATGTCCTTTGGATCATCTGTGTCAATTTACCTGTCTCATAAGTTACAAATCATTAAACAAATGACGTTTTTGCAGACTCACAAAAAGCTCATAATATGATTGATTATCTAATACAACATAGGTACAAATAGAGTAAATCAGCCTTTTAACTTATATACAAATATAATTGTATACTACTGTAATAATTTCTAAAATCTTGTTAACTGTTTGCCTACGTGCTGTTTGTTTCTAAAATAATGAAAATTAAATTAAAATTTCCAAATCTTTTTTTTGTTAAAATAAACTTAAAATGTTTTAATAAATAAAATTTTATGTGGGAACTCATACAAGTTAAGTAGCTGAATTTTTTCTCGGCCTTGTGATCTAAGTGGTTTTGGTCGCGGTCACAGGCAAAGGCAGAAAGTATCCAGTTCGAAGAAGCGCCGCGCCGTACTATTTAGCATAACGAGGTTGGTGCTCGGGCCGGGGACGGGCGATGTTTGCCCGTACTCGAACAGTTTGTCGACTAATTTGGCCGGGAAACTTCCCCCAAACAGGGGCTAATGAGAACATATTGTGAGGCCCTAATGCCCGAAATGAATTCAGCATTTTGCCATTTTTCGGCAACATTAAGCCTGACTTACAGCGGCGGGTCGTCGCGATGCGGAATAGTGCGCACGGTGATTACCGCAGTACAGAATTTAGGTATGGAAGAATTGCTCATTTTCTATTTTTAAGGTGTGAATTAAAAATACATCGGTGTAAAATTAAGTAAGAAATATTTTGTTTTTCTGTTAATTTTTTTTTTAAATCCTTATACTGGACACAAATAAAGTTGGGTTGTTTCAAACTCCATCAACTCATTGATGACCATAAAATCATTTTTTAATCTTTGATGATCATATTGTCAAGTTTATCAGCTATCGAATGTCTGATATTGATGAAAACCTGAAAAGTACGAATCCGAGAATGGCGCCAGAGTGCAGACCGCAGACTTCAAACCTAAAAATAGGTAATTAATACTTTATATGTAATATTTACCTAACCGGTCGGTGGCCGAGTTGACATCGCGTTTGGGTCCCACCCAGGCGTAGTGTGTTCAATTCATCGGCTGGCTAAGTCCTCCATCACAGAACAAGCAAAATTTTCAACTTACTGTGGTGGTAGTAGATTTTCAAATATTTTCAAGTTATTCGTAACCCGGGAATGTTTGTCATTCTTTTTAAAAAATTAAAATTAAATTAAATTTATAACAATTCATAAATAAACGATATATGTAAAAATAATGATTTATTTCATGCAGTGTATAATTTTAAAAGCATATTTTTTTTAAATGCTGCAGTTTGCGGTCTGCCGCTTTGGTTAGCAATCTGCCGCCGACCTCGGAAATGTACTTAAAAAACTAAAATCGTCGACTTGATATGTCGATCAATATCGTGATAAAATGTCTTTAATATTATTTATTTTAAATCACTTCATTAAAATAGTATGGGATATGTTATGTGGAATTTAAAAAAAATATAGTCCTACCGTTTAAAACTCCGTTGTTACCTCTCTGCATTGTTAATAAGAAATATGGATAAGGTACAGAGGAAATATCAGCGGTACGCTTATAGAATACTCTGTATTGTGTCCGCCATCGCAAAACTTGTTTCAAAATATCCAGCACAACAAAATAATTTTATTAGAATATTAATTTTAAGTTTTAATAACACTTCCGGGATTTTCGTAAGATAATTTTATTTTTAAGATATTTCTATTTTTCTTTTCAACGTGAACAAATTAACACTCTTGCATTACCGCTATGTAATATTGGTAATTAAAAACACTTCCCATCAGTTATCATTATATCAACAATATTCACTTAGTTCTCCAAGATTCTTCCCTTATTATATTTGGGTACGTAGCCACTATCTACCCCTACAAATTTTGATGAATGATCCTCGTTTGTCTTGTAACATGAATTTTCCTACCTCTTTCACCCCATCCCTTGTTATGAAGCACAGATAAAATTGAAATGAAAATCATGTAACAAATTATCTCGGTGAGAGTTTTCCATCCACTTTTCGTACCTCCAGAGGGTATTTAATAAGGCTTCTTAAATATACCCCAGCTACGGGAAAATGTATAAAAACAAAGCTCAGGTTTATTTATGCACGCTAAATTCATTGACGTCATAGAAGGGGTGATGTAATTTTACTGTAAAATTTCAATTTTGTTCATGTAAAACATAGTTTGAATTTTTAAAGATATAGTTGTTTTTGCTGCAAGTCTTTAGTTGTAATTATGAATAACAAGTATCTTTGTTATGGACGCAGAAAGAAATCTATATCTAAAAGCATGTATATTCGATTTCCTTTTTTCTTGACTTATTTCGCTTCAGCTCTTAAGAGCTTACTTTTGGCCCGTTAATATATAGTTAAAGGGTGTAGACAATTCATGTTTCCAACAACAAAAAGATTATATCCGAAATCATATTCTCATAAAAAATAATGCTAATATATTGAAAAAAACTATATGACCATACCAGATCGAGAAATGATATACGTTCATATTATTCAAGCATAAAAATATTTTATCTGCTCTATTATATTCGTCCTGAAATAATCATAGCAACTACGAGGTATTCTGCAGTATACATAATTAAATTACACACCTTATCCAGAAGAGCGAAAGCATAATTTTAATATCGAAGTGGTACCAAATTTCAAGGGTTACTGGATAGTTTTTTTCCATTTTCTTTTATTTTTTTAAAATCCACGTACTTGATTCCCAATAAGATTGTACATTCCGTGTTCTATATGTCGGAAACTTAGATAACATATTTTTTGCCATCCCTCTCTAAGCAATTATCCTTTCTTCTTTCAAGCCTCACCTGAAATTTCCTCTCCTCCGTTTAACATCTCATCTATTCTTGTTCCACAAGGAAGCATACTAGGGCCCGTTCTTTTCATAATTTACATAAATGAACTTTGCAGCATGGAAATAGATGGAGAAATAATTAGTTACGCAGACGACACAGTTTTATTATTTAAATCTAAGGATTGGAATAAGGTTTATAACATAGCGAATCTAGGAATCACGCAAGTGAAAAAATGGTTGGACTCAAATACACTCACACTAAACATATCGAAAACAAAATTCACAACGTACAGCATAACTAACACAGGACAGCCAAAAAACAATACAAACACCATAAAAATACACGAATGCATAAACACCAACATCTGCGATTGCCCCCCTCTAGAAAAAACAGAACAAATAAAGTATCTAGGAATCCTAATTGACCATAATCTTAGATGGACACATCACATCAAACAAATCACAAATAGACTCCTCAGAACAATACACATTTTCCTAAACATAAGAAACATATATAAAATAAAACAATTGAAAACAATATATTATGCACTATGCCAATCAATAATAGAATATGGAATAATTGCTTGGGGAGGAGCAACAAACGCAGCTATCGCTCAAATAGAAATCGCACAGAAAACGATATTAAAGTTAATACTCAAAAAACATAAACTAACCGACACAGACCAAATATTTAAAAGCTGTGACGTACTTGATATACGCCAATTATATGTTAAAACACTACTAAACTACATTTTCGACCAAAAAAACAAACCCCAACAAACACAAAATATCACTAATAGACCGGTCAGACAAGCGTACAAAGAAAACATAAAAACTCCGACGGTAAACACTACCTTTGGACAAAGACACCATAAATACCACGCTATTAAAGCATTCAACAGTCTTCTACTTGAAACAAAAATTGAGGAAAATAAAAATAAATTCAAACACAAAATAAAAAAATGGATTAAAGAACAAAAAGACAATATTACCAAAATACTATAACATAAAAGAATAAAACATATACACGCAACACAAAAAAAATATATAAAACACGCAACACGCACAAACACATATATCATTATAAATGCCGATTTACATTCTCTTTTGATATTTTTCTTTTAGTGTTATAATTATATTTTAATTTTTAATCTTTATTTTTTATTTTAAATTTATCTTTATTTTAATGTTGTTTTTCTTTTATTTTTTTTTAAATGTATAAATTCTTAAATTATAAAATGGGGGCCTCAGCACGGGTAAACAACCCAGTGAGGCCAACATTACTAAATTGAAATATGAAATATTGTAAAAAAAATGTATTAACAATAAAAAATAATAAAAAATTCTAAGTCTGGACTCCAATCCTCCACGCAATTGATAAAATAGACAAGTATTAATTGTAACGGTCGAACTCTTCATAGTAAAACTTGATTAACCGCAATAAAACACTGTAATAACTAATTTCTTGTTAGCATCTCAATAACTATTGCCATTCAAAACCGTTGGTGTGTATAAACGGAACTGTGACATTTACCCACGACACTGGTGCATGTATGGATTTTTTGTACTGAGTGAACTGCATATTCGCTTGGATTAGTAGTTCCCGCTAAGTGCTGCAGGGTTGTCACAACTTATTTCTCTCCCGAAATTAAACAATATTTAATTTTTTTATTTTCCATAATGAATAATAAAGACAGTGCCATGTAATCTTTGAATAAAGCGAACGAAACCAATCATTGTCCTTCATAAAGCCATCACGATTTTGCACTTAAATTCACCAGAGTACAAAGGAAAAAAGTGGCACTACTATCCAACGTCTCTGGAAACATGACAGACAAAGGAGTGAAGGTAGGGATCCTCGTGGGTAAGATGGATAAACATGAAAGGATAATTGACAAGCAACAATATACCAAATGTCGTAAATGTGTATCAACTGGGTATACAAAGTGTTAAAAAATTAACAATAAAAGAAATTAGACCAATCAGATCGAATTTAAGGAATTTGTATAGGCGCGTGAGGTTTTGTTTAAAAGTGCATGACTGAAAAATGATATCAAGGCCAGTAACAATCAAACCAATTTGCAAAGGGCTTAACTTTAAGAGTTACGCAACGAACTAGACACGAGGAAGAAAAACGGTGAAACTAACATCACAATCAGATACGTAAACTCAGTATCAAAAATTATAGACTGTGTGCAAATTGTGAGATTTTTTGAGATAGCAATGACAACACCACTTTTTTGTGTTTTGGTACTTGTTTTAGAATTCCCATCTGTACGGTATATGTTGAAATTAGGGAAGCATAATTCGGCAGAATTAATTCCCAAGTCGAGCCATGTTTCAGTTAAAAATAAAATATCACTCCTGATGGTTGTCGCCGATACTACCAAAATGAAAAGTTTGTTGCAGATCCCTCTCACATTTTGGTAATAATAATTTTGGCACTTTATTATTTATTGTCCTAGTTTTTTTGCACACAGTCTATAATTTTTTATACTGAGTTTACGTATCTGATTGTAATGTTAGATTGAAAAATTGATTATATATATTGAAAAATTTAATTATATATAATTATCGATTATACTATCGATTATATTGTATATACAGTAACAATCAAATATATGTATATATATATATATACAGTAACATATACAGTAATATATATTAATATACATATATGTTGCTGTCGAAGACTTTCTCATAGAGTACCTAAATATCTTTTGGAAATATGTTAAATCCCAAAAATAGAAAATAGATTATACTATCGATTATATTGTATATACAGTAACAATCAAATATATGTATATATATATATATATACAGTAACATATACAGTAATATATATTAATACACATATATGTTGCTGTCGAAGACTTTCTCATAGAGGACCTAAATATCTTTTGGAAATATGTTAAATCCCAAAAATAGAAAATACTACTTAAAAACCTAGTATTATGTATTCGATTGAAAATTATGCCAAAATCTGCAGGAAACTGTATATTTTTCCTGATTTTTTGGCGTTGTTAATGTTAATGAAAGTGTACAGTATAGATGACGTTAAATTTAAGCTGAAGAGTCTAAATTCCCGCTAATCCGCAGGAGCTGATAAAGTTTTAAATTATAGATTCCTAGTTAATTGTATGCATGCAATTATAGGTCAATGTGCATTACTTGTACTTTACCTAAACTTTTTGAAACCCTAGTACTAGATAAGTTGATTTCTCAAATTAAAAGAACACTCCCACCCCTTAAACATGGATTTATTAAAAGAAATTCAACTCTTTCCAAATTGATATTGCCCGTTAATGACCTTAACGCATCACACCAAACTGACTACATAGACACTGATTTCAGTAAAGCGTTTGATAAAGTAAAAAACAGAAACTTAATACGTAAATTAAAATTGTTTGGAGTGAGAAGATTTTAGAAAAGTTTAGAAAATGATTTCCAACTAAATATTAGTAAATTTCAGATTATTAGTTTTTGCATAGGTAAAAATCATCGTTATTTTTCTTATATAATTAATTGTGTTAATCTTCTTCGAGTTTCAGATTCGTGATCTCGGTGTCTTATTCCACAAGAGCCTTAAGTTTAACTTACAAGCGATGCGATGATAATGCTCAGTTTTATTTTGAGAATGGGGGCAAATTTAAAAAATGTAGAAAAAACTTTAAAACATTTATTTTACTCCTTAATACCAAGCAAAAATTGAGTATAATTCAATAGTACGGTCACAGTACTATATATTCCGTCCTCAAGCTTTAGAAAAGGTACAAAAATAAATTCCTTTGGTACATAAATTTTAGAATGAATATTTCTATCGAATAAATAAATTGTTATAACTTACGAACCGAATCCAGACTTCTCAAACTATCAGATAGAAGAGTTTTGAATGATATATTATTTTTATTCAAAATTATTAAACCTCTAATTGACAGCCCTGATTTATTTGAATCAATTTATGTGAATTTACCTGCCAGACAAACTCAAAACAAGAAACACGTTTAAATGTGGCAATAAACTCAATACTAACTTCTCTATGTATTCATCTAATCCAAGAATTCACCATCTTGCAAACAAACACTGTGAACTTAGTGATACATTTGATGTTAATAATTTGGTGTGTTTAAAACTAATTTCAGACTTATTTGCACGATATTAATTTTTATTATTTCTCGTATTTTTTTAAATTTTGTCTCTCCTTTACCTACAAGTACATCACATACTTCTTTTTTTAATACATTTATTAATGACTATAAATTTACCTTCCTTCTCCATAATCGGAAATGATGGCTAAGAACATCCTTGAAAGCAAATATATGAAAAAATATTCTAGACATTTTGTTTTTGAAGAGTTTCTTTTTAAAATGTACGTACAATTGTTACTAAATTGTTTTACAATTCTTTAACTGTTTCAACACATCGTGTCCATATCGTTCACTGGCATTTTAAAAACCAACGTAATACAAAAATTATTAATAAAATTAAAAATAAAAACCTTTAAATTAAATTAGTAAAGCAAACAAAATAAAACACTCTGTCAATCACCTTTGCTAACCAAGTATCCTTATTTTGAGTTTTCCCACACACCCTATCAAATCTCCACCTAGCTAAATAATTATTTCTGTAATTGTAAAATTTTAAGTCAGTTTTATTAAACGCTAGTGAATGATATGGAAGTGTAAAAATTAGTAGTGAATTATCAAGATATGGAAAAATAAAATTCTGCAAAAACATAATATCACTTTTACTTAACTTTATTAATAATGTACTGTTTCATTTGAATTACGATAAGCTTTACCAAAGCAGTTGTTAAAACCTGAAGATGACGTGCCACACTATACAATTGAAACTTCGTTATATCCAGGTTACGTAAAGATACCGTAAAAATTGGCTATCATGAGACAACACAGTTTACTAGCAATCCAGAGGTCGCGCGATCAAATCCCGGCGTGCGCAAGGAAATGTTATTTGTTTGGTTTTGTGTTATTTCACAATTTATTAATTAAAAATAATAAATATTATATTTTCGACACGTTCCAGAGTGGAAGAGACTTTCAGTATCGCCTTGGTGTAAGAAAACCATTCAGAATTGGAACGTTGCGTGAAATGGCTTAAGCAGTGTTTTGTGAACAAATTCGAATAGCCAGGTACTTCCCTCCACCTACCTTATAGCTTCACAACATACCCCAATTGGGGTTGTCATAGTCTGACCATCTCCAGACTTTAATTATTGTAGAAATCTATTCGTATTTTAAGCAACACCTTAAAATGTACAAGTTTCGTAATAAAACATCCAGTGCTAATGTCTAGTTTGGTCGTCACGGTAAACAAAACCAGTTTAAGTAGCTTTCGGTGATATTATTATAAATAAGGGTTAGTCACACAGCCAAGCAAGATAAGTTTTCATCCCTTGGGATTAAAAATAAATTAATATCAAAGGGGTAAGTTTAAATGGCCAAAGTTGTTTATTACACACTTTTTGTTTGTATTTTATGTTAAGGTAATTGTTTTAGAACACTTTTATTTTGATACGTAATTTCTTCATTAGCCCGTATAAACTTTTTCATGTCTTTGGATTTAGAAGCAATTAAAACATACGATTGGTACAAGTGCCATTAATCTCGTTTAGAGTAGTGTTTTGTTGTTCTTTAACAAGGGTTGTAAAAAACTTTTTTGATAAGGTAATACCGTATAATATAAGTGAGCTAATTACACTTAACAACTTATGTTAAAAAAATAAATTACTTTTTAAACTTTTGTAAATTAGTTGCTTTGTCATGAAACATTATTAATGTAATAAAATAAATTTAAGTTACAAATTTTCATTAAAACACTAACTAGTGAAAGTTCATCATTCAGAGTAGAAAAGTTGCTTGGAATGGGTTGATTTGGTGACCATATCTGAATAGGCATGCACGTACTCTTCCTCATCTACTTTCCCTTCTTTATGTCTGTTAAAAATGTACGAACCATTAACAAAGTTCACCACCAGTTACTTTACTGGCTCCTGCCTACCTAGCGGTCAGAGGTAAAACTAGCGCTAACAGATAAAACAGATGCTTTGCCTTATCAATTGGCTTTCTTGGACAGTGTTTGTTTACAATTAGCTTGTCAATGTGTTTTACTTGGTTAGATTATAAAAGGCCTCGCCGACTGGATTCCTTCTTCTTCTCTCCTATAAAAGAGTAACAAGCAGTCATTATTTTCTACAGACCATTAGTAAAAGTGATTTGTCCGGGTCGGGAATAATTTAACTCTTTGTAACACTAAATAAAGTGAAATGCAGTTTTGTGCAGTAAAAACAAAAAAAAAACATGCGTCTGTTATTGAAGACTTCATCTAACCCAAACAAATCTTAACAATTTTTAAAAAGCAACACAATTGAACATGAAAAATTAAACTTTTTTTTATGAAATCGTCTTCATGATTTGAGGAGCATTTTCATAAAGAGAAGTATCTACAATTAACATTTTTTAAATTATTTTATCAATGTAGATGTCAAAGGGATGGCTGATTAAAATTTTCAAAAATCAATGTGTAATGGACCTGTGTAATGGAAAATGCAAAATTTTCACAATATGAAATATTTACAATCCTACATTTATCAACGGTGGGTATCACATTAAAAAAATATATTTGCAAAGTGTTAGTATATACTTAGCAAGGCTAAGCAAACTTATTTTGTTTTTATTAAAAAAACTGAATTTATTTTAGAGCTCAAATATAAGAATTAAAATTCGTAATTTTCGACAGCTTTTGGAATTAATACGGATTACGTTAATTAAATGGGCATTTAAAGATTGTCATATAAATATTGACCCCAAATAATTCATTATTCACGTTGTAGATATTTCTCTTTGTGATATTTAGATTAACTGAAGACACCCATCCCAAAAGTATAACACAACATATTTTAGAGGTTTTTTTGTGACCCACAACCAAAGATTCAGTGAAAAAAATACTGTTACAAATATCCATGTACATTCACAGAATTAGAAGAATTCATCGAATTTCAATGTTAATTTTCAGGTTCTGTGAAAGTTCTGTTATTATTTTAGATACGTGAAACAACTGGCCAGTAATCATATAATAACAGAACTTCAATAAAAAAAATCTAAACTTGAAACTAAAATGAACTATGCAATTTGACGAAATGTTAAAAATTTGTAAAACAACTCGTCCATATATGATGCAAATTTATTGTAAAATTTCACAGTGATTTAATCAGTGTTTTAAATTCCGGAAAGATTTAAATGCTATTATCTCAATATGACAATTTGTAGGTTAACTGATTTATGCATAACTACGTGCAATTTGCGTTCAAATTTTGCGTACAATATTCCCAATAAAGCTCTGAAAATTTAGAAGTTATTTCTCTAACAAGAAAGTTTGCAGAGCTTAATAGAAGTGAAGAGGCTTGGCGTTACAAGGGAAGATGCTTGAGGTGATGAGGTAGGAAAGGGGCACGCCTTGAGTCATAATACCCTCAAGCGGGGCATTCATCATCATTAGCGAGTCACCTGACTTCCGGTAGTTTGACTGGGGCACTTCCGCTTCCTATTTCTGATAAAATAGCGGGAAGTGCCTTTGAGCCCCCGTTCGAGATTGATTTTCCTCTAAGTGAACAGGGAAACTTTGTGTCGTATTTGAAATTCGTAAATAATGCATTATATGTAGATACCTAACACTTTTTTATGTAAAACCGCACAAGACTCCTGTCTGCTACCAACTGTCTGGAGCCAGTGAGACTATGGCATCCCCAATCGGGAAATGTTGTGAGGCTGAAGGTAGGGGGGGCGTAGATGTGGGAGAGGAAGGTGGGAAAGTACATTACTATTCAGATCTGGTTAACAAACACGTCAAAAGCTCTTTCAAAAAACGTTTCGTTACTGAATAGTGATCTTATACCAGGGCGATACTAAGAGTATCTGGAATATCTTCTACTACCTACCTACTTTTAAGGTTTATACATCGAGATTATTTTCAAAATCCTTACGGTTACCATAATATATTAAAATTAAGTATGAAAAATAATAAAATCATATTATGTCTTTAATTAAACCTTTACATTATGCTATACATAGTTAGAACTAACATTTATTTTAATATTTGCCTAAACGATAATACTATTATGGTGAACTCGTTTGACATATTGTTATTAATACGGTGACGTACTTTGTACATAGTTTTAGGTTAGGTTTTTGATAATTGGTTCGAGCACAACAAATGTTACGAAATTTGTTATTATGTCACTGATTTATTGTTAAATTATGACATATTATGTGTTACTCAAACATTTGTTCGAAAACATAAATATGTACGAGAAAATGGGTAACAGTTAGTCACCTTAATGTTTGTATTTTTGTCCATAAAAACTGTTATCTGCGAGAATATTTTTTATTTGTTTTAGTTTACGTTTCAAGCACTTCTCAAAATACAGGGTGTCTAAGGGTAAAGTGCACTAACTTCGGGAGGTGATTCTGCACGATGGTAGAAGTAAAAAAAGATAAATGTTTCGAATTTCCAACTTTCAGGTTAAAACGTAAAATTGGTCCGCCGTGTGGGGACTAAAATTATTATTTCGTTTTAAACTTGTTGGAATTTGGTTTAAAACATACGATATTGTAGCATATTGTAAACGTCAAACATTCGGTCTGTTATTATTTACAGGCGGTTTCAAAGGATACGGTCCAATTACAACATTTCCACACTCGTTCTCGGAAAACTAACAGCTAATTTAATTGGTAAGTTTGTACCTCACACTAAGGACATTTAGTAGGTTTGTCTTTTTTGTATGGAAAAAAGGTTTTTTGTTTTTACTTCTACCATTATGTAATATCACCTTCCAAAGTTAGTGCGTTTTACACTGTATATCATAGTTTAAAACTTTTTTAGAAGAAAAAACATTTTTTAAGACAACAGTATTTTTAATAAAGGCAAATTTTAAATAATAGTACAAAAAATATTTTTTCAAATTTTTTGTTATTCTTATATTTTTAAACTTTTTTAAAAGAGAAAAAATTTGTTGCTGTAAAATGTTGTTCAACGTTTAAATAATAAATAAAGATTTTCAACTTTTTGATTTGAAACTTTTATTTACTTTCAAAATACTACTTTAGAAAAACCAAAAACTATAAATATAATTATAATTTATTTCAGCTAGGAAATTATTTAAACTTTCTGCAATACTAAGTAAAAATATTTCTTGACCTTTTTCGATTAATCTGTTTCCAACGGAAATAAATGTTTTGCTAAAATTGTATTGTACAATAAACACCCAATATTTTCACCTTCCGAATTTAATATGTGCAAAAAGTCTTGTAGTTGAGAGTTGTCACTGACAAAATATTCATTCCAACCAATTAGGCACTCTGTATTTCTTCTCAGTTTTATCAAAGGACACTGAGCGTGAGGAATACCGGAGTTTTTTTTTTCAAATACACAAAACTGAGTGCTAAAAATGTCTAGGGAGAAACAAACAATTACCATTATTTCATATACAATGTTTACTCCTTTGAACATTTCAGTCTTCTCTGCTAATAGTATTTAAAAATAATAAAACAAAACTATTATATCTACTAAAACACCTACCTTAGTTCTCCCACAACTTTGCTAATGATACCAATTATCAGTAGCTGATTCCTTACTCTAATTAACCTTTCACGTGATATCTGATACAATATTATGTTTATAGGCAATTCCCAGCTGGTTCCCTGAACCTTCCGGTGTATCCAATTTCATAATAAACATAAACTTATTGTTATAATTCTACATCGAAGTTAAAATTAAATCTTTACTGCGGATAGACAGAAGTAACGGATATTAACTTATGGAATAACTTAATGAGAAAAACCTCAAATTGTAATATTTATTTACTAAACACAATATTAGCGATTCTTAAACGACAATAGTTAATAGTATTCAAGTACGATACAGGTAAATATGACTAAATAAATAAACCATGGCGCTCCGGCAAGGCGAGGGTTCTGTGTTCAAGTCCTAGATGCGACCGTATCTTTTTCTGTATACATTTTATGTTAATTTCACATTGATGAGAAAATAAATACGCTTAATAAATACGTACAAGCCGGTACAACAGCTGATTACTAACTGAACAAAATAAATACTAATTTAATAACAAATAATTATAAGCAATAATTAGTCATCCGAAACACTAATACAAATTGAAAACATCTCCCGAGTAAAAATAAATGCCGCCAACGGGAATTGAACTCGTGCCTTCTGATGTCCGGTCAGGTGCTCTGTATTCACTGAGCTATGTCGGCTTATTTCCAAACCGCCAAATGAATCAATATGTAGGTACTAGTACCTCAATCAATAATTACTGCTTATTATATTTTTTCACCTGTAAACAACCAACTTTATTTTTGTAGAAAAGGCTTTGTTAGTGCTAAATTTCATATAATATCTTCATTTATTGGTGAAATATTTTTTGACTTGTCAAATATTATTATTTTTTTGATGATAAACTTAACGTTTATAAGATATATTTTATATTTTTACATGTGTTTTGACATTTTTTTATATTTTTACTCGGGAGATGTTTTCAATTTGTATTAGTATTTCGGATGACTAATTATTGCTTATAATTATTTGTTATCTTTTATGCTATGCATAAAACCTTGTCTTATAAACGTTAAGTTTATCATTAAAAAAATAATACTAATTTAATGATTGGAAAGGCAAATCCCTTAAATTAACAAAATAACTTTTACACCACTTGCTAGATCGTCCATTTCAGAGATACTTGTGTACTAGAATAATGTAATGTTTTCTTTATTATTCCAAACGCACCACAAAATGTTTTTATTTCGATCAATCTCTCTCATTAGACAATAAAAGATTGAAAAAATTCGCGGGATATGAATTTTAAAACAGTTTTTGGAACTGACAATTCGGAGAAAGAAATCGGAATGGAGGACATTAAAAGCGTTTGTTATAATTAGGATACACAATGTATTCATTTAAAATGCAAAATTTTGATTAACGGTAATAACAAGGCCATATAATCTATCGATTCGACTATTACGATTACGCTCCGAAGGTCTTATCCCTTACCCTGCTGCCTAATTTGGAATTGCTTGATGAACGCCCGCCTGTCAAGTCGGGCCTGTGGGCGGATTTATCAGCAGAGATAGGGCCGCCCTTCCGCCTTTCCGCCCTTCCGCCCTTCGCCCCCACCCCCGCTCTCCGTGGTCAATACTTATCATAGTTTCCACGTCATTAGACGCAGTCATCAGCTGAGAGAGCAGACGGAAGATAAAGCCTCGGAATGGTGTCGTGTAGAGACCGGCCAGCCCTTTGGCCAAAATCATTATTGGAACCGGACGAGTGCGCATTATATATTTAAGGAATTTGATGGTGTCAATTATTTATTGATAGAGAGAGGGAACATCTGAAATTAACCTGAAAAATTTGCGGTGCAGAAAATGGTAGCGTTTTTGTATTATTTATTATTTGGGAAATATTTGAAAAGCTTTTGAATTATTCACATTTTTGGGGTGTTTCGGAGACATTGTTCACAACGAATCAATATTTTAACTGTTGCAAAATCTAACCTTTTTTTCAAATTCTGTAAATTGGTATAAATGTAGGGGTAAATATTAAAATCAACAAAGAATATGGTATGTAAAAGCGAAAAATGACCCCACACTCAACACATCTACGGAAAGACAATGAATACAGTGTAATAATAACGAGTTCTAATAGAAAATTGTTCAAGTTAATTTGTTAATTGAAGTTAAAAATAAGAACATTTCTGTGTTCCAAATTGGAATAGAAACACTCAGCTCGCTGATCATTAATCTATAGAAATCTGATCATATGTTTGATTTAAATATTGGGCTAGAAAACACTGCATAATTAGGTTTTAAGGCGTCACAAATCATAATTTAGAAATTTGAAAAATAAAAAAATGTTAGTGTATCTATAGATATAATCAATAAGCAAAAAAATATTATCATCCCTTTTGAAATATGTTCCCATGTAACCGATATTTCCCTTCTAACGACATTGTAATTCCAAATTCTAATAAACTTCCACCATTCTTAACTATCTCCTTTCCCTCTACTGCCCCTCTCCAGAGGTGATATATACTTATTTCTTTTACTTTAGTATAATTTACTCCTGTAGTAGTGAATATTGTTGGCGAAACATGTAGATCGTGTATATAAAAATAAAGTGATGTTAACTAGGTTAATAAATTTAAAATTTTAATAAATTTAATAATATCATCACAAAGTTATGAATAATACATCTTAAAATCGCATCGCATATTCACAATACAACCCATTACCTAGTAAACTTTTTATATGCATTTATGAAATATTTTTGAATTAACTGTCTAGACTGTTTTAAAATATATGAACACTTTTAATTGAACTCCCTTTTTAATTGTATTAGTATAAATTGTTTCCTTTCAAATATCTTTCCCGAATTGAGTTTTATTACGCCTATTGGAAATAATTATCACAAATATTATTGTTATTATTTTTGCAATATGTTAACAATTCAATAATAAAAATAATTAACTACAACCGGTTAAAAGAAGTTTTTATGAAAAATATATTTTTTAACTACGGGTGCGTAGAATCTTTCTGATTTTGTTTTATGGAAAATTTTAAGAAAGTAAAAAAAGACTACTATGGATTATTTCAAATCAACAACTTGCTGGCTCGACTCTGCTGTTGTGAGTGACAATATAGGAACCGGTCAGCGATGTGATATTGAATTGTTTTTCCAAAAACAAATTTCCCACAAAATCCCTGGATTATCCCAAACATCACCATACTATTTCATCGGTGAAATTGTGTAAGGTTGAATTTCATCCCTAGATATGGACAAAAAAATCTGCCACATTACGGGTAAGTTATTTAATTTTCTACGTGTTTCATCCCCCTTAACCCTCTCAGGGAAATGGCATGATTGGTAAGCCTCGATTACATGCATAACAAGTTCATTGCGAATATGTAATAATAAGTAAGGTTGGGTATATTTTGTTAAATAAAGAGTCTTTTCTTAAAATATGTTGTCATCTTTTGATCATAAATTATAGAGCAATGACGTTAAGCTTCTTTTCTGAACCTCTTTTAAAGTACGGTGTTGATGTAGAGTCCCTACTACAACTAGGGATATATTCACTTAGGTTTAATACAATATTTTAAGCTATTTAAGTACTGTTTTCTTATTGTTTACTCTTGAAATACTATGTTTTTGGTTTCTTTATTTATACAGAAAACACAAATTTTACAGCCATATTATAATGGTGGGTAGGTACGCGATTAATTTATATCCTAATACTTGCCATTTATAAGAAGAAGAAAAAATTCTGCAGGATATCCTTATTTTTTTCTGACAGCTTCTCTTTTCTTTCTCTTCAGTTTACTATACATATTTGAATTTTTTCAATAGCGGCATCTGTAAAAAATGTAAAATTTGTTTTGTTGGTATGGTTGGTAATTTATTGGATAACCAACATCTCTGCCATAGGTCACCCCAAGTGGTTCGCTATGTTTGGTGACTTCGAGACCCGAGTTAATTGAATGAGGTTTTTCCAGGCCTTGGCAGCGTCTGCCTACCAGCTACGTGGATGGCGGGATCGAGTTTGGCCGATTGGGGTAGATCTTTTAACCTCTCCTGCCGGACTCTCGCGACACATCGCCGCACTGGGAAGGATGGACACACTGACTCCCAGATTCCTAAATATTCCTCGTATCCTTGTCTTTCTCCCTTTCAATAAGAAATCCGTCCACACAGCATTCCCAAGAATGAGAGAATTTATTTTTCTCGGGACCTTCTAAGTGAAACGAATGTAAAAAAATACATATTTTTCAAAAGTTTACAAAGAAAAGCTTTTTTTTAATCTTAATTGATACCAATTACCTATTTACGACCAGTCAAACATATTTAATTTATTATGCGAAATAATATTTTACAATTTACAGGTCTTTTCCAAATTTTCAACATTACAATCTCGTAAATCTTCAATTCATGAAACGATTCCTAAAAAAATCCCATATCAAAGAGTTCATGTATTTATCCTCATGTCTTATGGCTTACACCAAACTGATAGCCTCACGGAGTACGCAGCCCGCAGCATCAAAAACAGCATCTTGCATTTATATGGCGAATATAATGCGCACATATGGATCGTTCGAAGACATTCAAAGGGCCGCCGTTTTGCGTTTTATTCACGTGAACTTTCCGGAGAGATAGACGCAGACGGTCCCGTGTTCCCGTCAGGCCGGTCCCAAGGAAAACACAATTATAGCCGCTCCCTTGCAGCCGCTCCGCGCTCCCAGTTCCCCGATGCATTGCAATGGAAAATGCACAAAATGCATAGAACGCTCTGCCATTTGAGATACAGGAATTTTTATCTAAACAGGATGACGGAGAACGAATTCGTGTTTTTCTTGGGGAATTCTTTAGAGAGTAGTTTAATCCAGAATGGGGATTGAAACGAGTGTTATTCCGCTGTCAAAAAAATTTTTTAGGGGAGTATTTATAAATAAAACGAAGAGAATATCTAAGAGAAAGACACTTTTTCGGCTTTCAAATAACCTCAGAATATTTTAAAAACTCGTAATACTATCATCATCATCCCCCAGGACAAATTTAGGCAGGCCGTATAAGATTTTACCTAATTTACACCACACCCTTCACACCTTGAGGTGGGACACCTCAACACCTCATTTCAGAATTTGAGCACCTCATGCAATCTCTATCAGAAATCGTTTACCGCCCAACACTACATTAAATACTTTCAATACAGGTGATTTTCTGAAAATATATTCGGAAAACTAAACAATTAAAAATCTTTTTTAAATATTTAGTCTTAAACTAAAGACAATATAATTATGTATGATGATTTGAAACCTGTTAATTTGACTGTCCTAAAACGGGAAACTTTCCTAGTTGGACAGTCAAAAGCTTCCTGTAATGTAATGTATCTTTTCAAAATATGTAATGTAATATATCTTAAACATAAAAAAATATCAAATTTCAACTATAAAATAAATTATAAATTAGGGTGATAAATATTTAAACATATTCATTAATATACTTCAAATGTAAAAATCAATATTTCTTTGTTTTTTGTTTGTTTATTTGTACCCTATAAACTACCTAACCGATTTTACCGAAAATTTCAAAGTTTGTTCTTATTAGTGTCAAGAGTGTTTAAAGAGTAGTTTGATTGGTAGAAGCAGTCGGGGTCACCCATTTTCTCTGCACAGGGATAAGATCCAGAGTCCATTTAAAGTCAATTTACTGTAGTTTTTTAGTAGTAACTGTGGTTTACAGTATTGAACGGTTGAAATGGTCGGAGACGTCCGAACAAGACTTAACTTATTTCTGCACTGGAATGAGATATGAAGTCCAATAAAAGTATATATAATGTAGTTTTTTATAAGTAACAATGTGGTATACAGTAATGAATGGAGGAAGTTGGGGACGCCTGAAGAAGACATGGCACGATTAAGTGAAAAAAAACTTTTCAATTCCTTAGAATAATATTATTTCCACCTTAAAAATACAACCAGTTTTCAGGTACGCTTAAATTCACAACCTCAAAACCTTAGTCCAAACCCATAGCAACGGCGGGTACACATCAGCTAGTAATTTAATAAGTTGTTCTTTTTTAATAATAATATAATAAATATAGATACTAATAAAATCACCAGCAGAAAAGCGTGAAGGATTTTTCCAGAACTTCTGCAAATATCTTCCACTTGGGAACGAGGTATAAATATACTTAAATTTAATGAAATTATAATATTAAATATATTTTGTGGAAAAAATCGAAAATTCACGCTGATATTGGGATATCATGTATTCTATTGTCTAATGTCTCACACTATATTGTTTGTATGAAAACACCTAAATGTTCATTTTTGAACCACTCCAACAAAATAATGTTTTAAAAAGCCTTTCGCTTCGTGAAAAAGCTGAAATCGCAAAACATGCATTTTATTCCTGAAATGCGTTCACCTTTTAACGAATTTTCTTTTATATTTTCGGCTTTTCCACGCAAAAAAAAAATCTTGTATACGACAGCACATATTTAAATCGCCTTTTGTTTTCGTATAATCAAATTACAGTGGGAAATAGTTCTACCATAAAAAAAATGTGTTTCTTATACGGCTAGTTCGATCAAAGGTTGGCTACTTGGTTAGGGGCTAAAAGTTTTTTCAATGAGTTGAGTCAGCAACCTGTGGATTATTCGGTGGATTTAACTTCTTGGGAGGCTTAAGTAAGACTTCCCAACAGCTGTGCAGAATGTTAAAGGTGATTAGTACTGTCAACTAAATGTAAGCTCCTGTCAGGCTTAATTTATTAATGCCCTAACAATGTTAAGACCTTATTCAGGGACTTTGAAATATCTCTTTATTTTTGCCCCACTTCTCTCATTATGCAAGGTAAACAAATTTTATTTTCTGAATGCCGTTTAAAATTCTGTTTAAATAACGTTGCTGTCTCGTTCAAGATAACCAGTCTTTAAAATGAATGCTGATTTTATATTTTATTTACGGGAATACGCACCAAAATTACGTGGAATTGAGAAACATTTCATTCTTTAGCTTTTGACCTTTATTCTGAAGCAAATTTGCACACGGAAGATGAATCTAACGATTTTGCAAAACGAGTTTAGCCTAAAAACTACATAAAAACTAACAAGGCTTAAATTGACCAGCGAATTTTACAGTTCAAGGCTCATATTTCAAGCAGTTGACAAGTTAAAAATATCATCTTGGGAAACAAAAAAATATTTCAACCACCATATCACTTGGACATCTATTTGAAAAACTGTCCAATACATACATAATGTAAGCATCAAGATGACACGTTGCTTTAAAAAAAACTTCTTTTGGTTTTGTACGGCTAACATCTTTTGCTCTAAAATACTCCCGATTACCATCATTTTGTTCCATTCTGAACTAGGCTTAAAAGCCGCCAGTTCGACAAATGAGTTAGGTGAATACACGTAGCATCTACGCACAAAGGACTGCGATAAATCAAGCCTTGGGAGACCTTTACTAGCAATGAATAGACGAGACCAAACCATAATGTGGTTTCACCTAAAATCATAAAAATTATACTTACTTAATATTAGAAAATTAAAATATATTTCCGAATCATTTTAATAATTACAATATTCAATGATAATTTTGTGTTATGAAAAACGAGCAACACAGCCTACACGGACCGTTAACGAACAACATGCCTTGCGTCTTGTTCGCTCGGCACACCGTACTATCTCGTACAGCCCTTGTATTATATTAGAGGGTAGCTACTCACTAGTAGTGAAGGTTGTTAGAACCACCCCTACAAAGCAGCTTCATCTTCTGGCATAAATCAAATGCCTGACACACGTTTGCCGGACCCTGCGGTGTGGTATTCTAGGCTATATTCTCGCGCTATGGGATATTTTGACTGTGGAAATGGAAAAGTGAACTGAATGTTTTCATGAAATGCGGCTTGTCTTGTTTTCAGTAGATAAATAGGCAAGTCATACATTCGACCATCAAATACATAATTTTTTTCGGCAAATCACAACTTTTATTTTATTTAAAATACACTGCAAAAATCTTTTTCTTAGAATGTGTGTTTTTAAAAGATTTAATTTGAACTTTTACATTTTTATCTCTGAAATAAAACATTTCCGTTAGATCTTGGTTTTCGTTTCGTTTCTGCGATATTTGAGATTATTGTTTCCGTCACTGTGCATAGATGTCTCTGATAATTAAGTAACTAGTCGGTAAAGTAGATTTCTCGTTATTCAGTTTATATTAGGCCTGTAAGGCTACATCAAGTTCAGAGTTCAGGACGATTTGTACATTACTAGAGAACGTGCATTAACCTCCTGGCTGTCCAAAACACTTGTCTTCATTATAAGGAGTATTTCAGTCTAATAAAAAGACGCTCTAAGTTTTGTGAAAAGGGAATTTCATTTCAAGCAGAATCATCACAATAAACTGGCGCAGCCGATTGCGCTAATCTACGAAACGGGTGACGTGTTTTTTTTACAACAGTTTTATTACCCAACGATTTTCCGCAGAATTTTTTTTTAAGTATAAACATTCCCAGGTTAGGAATAACCTGACAATATTTGGAAATCTCCTACAACCACCACAGTGAGCAAAAATGTTGTCCGAATTGAACACACCAGCCACTGACTGGTAATTAACCGGCTGTTAGAGGGTATATTATTTTTAACAGTACTTGCAGCAGCGTTGCTTGAGTTGTTATAGTTCAATTGGAAATCTGAAATAAATAAAGTTTCGTTGTGACACTTTTTCTACTTCTTTCTTATGGTGGGGGGTGTCGGAGAGGGAGATCTACGATTGATCGTCTATCTAAGGCCTCAAGAGCCGCCCTGTGAACCTCATCGATGGTTCCGGGCAATGAGTGGAGCAGGCATTCGTTGACCAGTGACCACATGCTCGGTGGTTTGTACTGCACCGCATTCAAACAAAGGTGCTCCCACAGCCCTTGTACCCATATGCACTAAACTTAGGTGGGCCTTTCAAAGTCGGTGATGTGTAAATATCGCGACTCTGTTTTCGTCTAATTCACTTTTAATTAGAAGTACTGTATTTTAACACGTTTTTCATTATAAAGAGTGGTAGATATTCTCAGTATCACCCTGGTAAAAAAACATATTTCCGAGCTTAGAATTTCATTAGTTGTGTTTGGTGACCAAAACTGAATAGCTAGGTACTCCACAATTTTCCACCTCCCATCTTTTTCTCTTATGCTTTACCTTCAGCCCCGCAACATAATATTCCCTAATTAGAAATTTTTTAGTCCAGTGTCCAGTCAATAGCTACATAGAAAGGCCAAATAGACGATGTTTCTTATTTGCTGATTTACTCGTAGGTATATTAGTTATTTATTAGTCTTGTTTTCAATCTATTTTTGATTTAATTTGCATTTATTAAATATGTGTTTGTATCTATATGCGCTGTGTTGCACCTTTATACCGCTAAAATTTACGGGGTGATTGATTATTCTTAAAAAATGTAGATAATTTACTTAATGCCTAAAAAAAATAGTGATGGTAAATTTATTATTTTTAATTAGTTTGCAAAGCGTTCGTATAAATACACCTTTATGATTATTATGTCTTCGCACTTGGTCAGCTGTTTTATTTAAGATTTGAAATGTGAGAATATCCATTTTGTTATACGAACAAATGCATTCTTTAGAGGAATTTCCTCCAAGCATGCATTAGAAAGAGAAACATGAGTATTTAATTCTTGGAAAGTATTCACTCAAGATGTAGTGACATTTGTTTAAGCGGATTGTTTATTTTTTTAGCTATTGCCGTTCTTACGGTGTTGGATACCTCATGGCGCTAATTCGATGAAACTATTGGCGTAGGGGGTGAAAGTGTAGAAGATGGTTTCAAATAACCCATGTCCTCTGGGCCAAAAAGCAAAGCATTTTCCTATCTGCCACGAAGCTTGTCTAAATATACGTAAGAAAAATTTACGGTCTTCAATGATTCCAAGGCTTTTAAATTCTGTCTAGATTATATGCGCTTTATTAAATAGACACAAAGCTTAAACTAAATAATAATAATCTCCGTTAAAATAACGTAGAAGAAAGGAGAAGCCTTATATATAAATCCTACATTATCGGATCAAGATATTACCAGAATAATTTAAATTCTTGGAACGAAGACATTTTATAAGAATTCCAATATAATTTCCACAAAAAAGATTATAGAATTTACATTCGTCAGGGGAACCGTCTCGCCAATAATGAATGAAGCCATTCCTTCTTTGTATTAAAGAAATCTAGAGGTTGAAATAATTATGGACACTCCCGAAAATCCAAGATGACTTTGTCAAAACGTGTCAATCGTCAAAAGTCTCCCCAATCCTTTTGCATCGTAGGACGATATCTTAATTATAAAACTTAAAAACTGATTTCTGAAATTTCGTTATGAACACATCTGTTTTCAGCTTGCAGCGTAAATCACAAAAATCTTGAGCTTTCATATTTTCAACATTTATTAATCTCCACACTATTTATCGTGATTAATTTTTGAGTTACTATGCTGTGTTCGCTTCTTCCATTTTAAAGAGTCAATTGTCAGGACAGATACATAAATTGGGTTTTTTATATATGTAGAAGTGATTTGTTAGTTTTGATTTGTGACGGTGTTTGTGCGCATTCGTCCTCGTATGGCCGGTATTTCGGTATAATAATTACATAGTGAAATTAATCTTATTTTCGGCGTTTATATTATTTGCTCCATATTCTCTGTTACACATTTTTCAATCCTGTTGGTTAAGAGCGGATGGTAAAATGAATTGTACATAATTTGTAATCATTATGAAATTTAGTCTTTAAAAGTTTGGGTGTTGCAAAAATCCGTATTTTTATTTCAACATTACTTTTGTATCTCTCCTTTTCTTCTTAGATATTTACAAAATTATTTCATATAATGGAAAATGTAATGCTGTACAAAATTCCAGCCAGAGAAGGAGATTCACAGTAGTTAGTTTGCATAAATTATATTCCGAATAAATTATAAAAATTAACCAACTCTCTATTGTTATTGCGCAAATTTGCTTGCCTTTATAGGTACATTCCGAGGTTTGAGGAAGACTACTTCAAGGGATTTAGTTCGAGCGAAGTCTGCATTTTCTCTGATTGTTAATGACGTTAGGCTTGTAAGGATTCCTGGGGGGTGCTAAGACGGGGTGGGCTAAGAGCTCCGTTTGAATATCTCCCTTTTTTTCATAAACGACGCATGTAACTGAAAGAGAGGGTACAAGGGAGCTTACAGTGGAAGGGACCGTTCTTTTGTTTCCGTGACGTAACGGAACTACTAAGAACAGAATTGATGTTAACTGTACGAAGCATGATAAGTTAATTCTAATTTGCACCTACTGATATTAATGTAACACTGGATTATTTCTTGTCCATTATATGGATTACTGTGTTTATTGGTAATTCATTTTAGTAGGTGCTTCGGATATGTTAATAAATCTCTCGGGTTTCGTTAATTCAATGCTATATTATTGGTTACTTACGTGTGTTCCGTTATCAGATATTTTTGTTTAAAATTATTGTTTTAAAATTATGTTTTATTTAATACACTCTTTGACATTTGTAAATGTAATTTTTTCTGGTAAATTTTAGTTCTTTCAGTATAAGACTCGAGAATGCTTCAAAACTTAGAAATATTTTTTTCATTAAATGCGTCCCTTACATTACATACGTGGTTGAATAATAACATTCTAATTTTTTTCTTTTACTGTTTTTCCGAAGTTATTCCAATGAAACTGAATATTCATTAAGAATAAGTTTCCCATATAAATCCAAATCAGATTTGTTTATCGGAGACACTATCCAGGTTACAAATAATTTTTTTAGAATTCTATAATCATTCAAAAAGATAGCAGCCAAAAATATGGGAAATTTTTTTTGAAGATAATATTGCTAATTTTGAAATTTAAATATTAGATCGACAATAATGATTTAAAATAATAAAGTCCCAATGGTCGAGTGGTTAGAGGAGCTATCCCGGTATGACAAATATCCTGGGTTGTTCCCAGTTGAGACCGTTACCTTTTTATTTTTTCTGTCTCATTCTGTTTTATGTTTCACTTAGTGGTATCTTCTTCTTCAATAAAATAATACAAAAATTAGTATGTAAGTAACTTTGGCTAAGGATAAAAGCGGGTGTATCTTTATATATATTTTTTTTTCTTTAGTGACACCTCTTTCTTGGGCATTTAAGTATCTACCTTACAGAACACAGAGCAAATAATACACGATAATTGGTAATGCTTCACCTGCATATGTGTCGATATACTAGGCAAAATATAACGCAACTATTATGTAACTTTCATCAAAAAAACATCTAAGGCGTAAAAAATATCACCTTCGTGCAATCGGATGCAATTTAGGGAGAGTGGTAGTGGGGGTAACCTTGGCGTCTTCTCTACACACCTGCCCCTGCCTCAGTTTGATCGTGCAGTCGTCGATCCCGACTTCGGAGTTACGGCCGATTTTTCTTCACACGCGGTGATCAAGGAAGCAATCTAGGGTGCTCACCACCACTGCCCCAATATTGCATTCGATTGCAGGAAGGTGTGTAAGGCCTTTTACAATAAACAGACAAAATAAGACATTCATCAACAAGATGAATCATTCATCAACAAGATGATTATTAAATGGGTGTTAATAAAACGAATCAGAAAGTCATGCTCAGTGATCTCAAATCGAAAACCAGATAACAACTCAAGGAAGACCATTTTCCACTTGATATGGTTTCTGTGGTTCGATTCATCACTGGGCGAAAAAAATCAAACTAAACTAAAAAAAGACAGACCGTTCCGTTTTCATATGTACTAAATACCTTCATATATATATATTAACACTATTTACTCGTATAAAGTGTTAATATGTGCAAGTATTAAGTTATTAGTAATTTCATAAAGTCAAAAATATTAACAATAATTTATTTATTCGAAATTTAAAAGCTGTGAGTTTATTTTTTCTAGCCGCAAACACAGAGCGTAAACAAAGAACTAATGAAACCGTCTCGTTCTCACATATCGCGGGTTCAGACGTTTCAATTTTTGTTCATAATTTTTTATTGACTAAAATCTTGATCAATTTTGTTAAAAGAAGGTTTACTCTCGTTAATATGCATTCAAGTTTCAAGTTGATAAACTAAAATTGAATCATCTGAACCCGCTAATACTCACAATACACAACACCCACACACGCAAACACATAACACTCCTAACACGCGACGCGAGCGAGTCGAAATGCATAGGTATACTATAATACATTATCAGTTCTTAAATATCATAAACACAAAGTAGTAGCAGTGTGGATTCTATCTTATTTCCGAATCCACGGTGTACGAAACTATTTGACTTTCGCACTTGCGTATTTAGTGTAGTGTTTATTTTAATGTCCTTTATTCAACTCTGCTATCTCATGCATTCCTGTGAGGAAATAAGGATGATCATACCTGTTAAAATAATTATTAAATGTACAACTTGGCCCAAAAGATGGAGAGGTGCCTGGTACAAGCAGTCATCAGACTGCACTCGGGAAAAGTAATACATTGTTTTATTGACTATCGTCCCATTAGCTCTACAAGCTACTAGCTGCCTTCACAGGCACTTTGGGATCGAAGTGCCAGTGTCCTGCTGAATTTACAGTATTTGTGTGGGATCCACTTGTCCCATACAGTTTAGTATTATTAAGTTTTAGAAGAATTGTGTACCTGTTTTTTTTTATTTCCGGGCTGAAAATTTGATGAAATTTTGGTTTTAAGTTATAAATTATGACAAAAAATAGTGTTATCTACTATCCATCAAAATAATTTGAATAAAGTCCTTTTTGAATAATGAAGTGTACGAGTAATAATATTTAAGCATTGTAGTTTTTTATGTGAATACCGCAGGATTGTCCCAACTGCTCCCAACCGACTGGAACACGTAAGAGAATATGGCATCTAGTCCAGTCAGTGGGGGATAAAAAAGGGCTCCACCTTGCAAAAGGTTAGGTAGTAGCGCTTTTCACATATGTTGTTAAGATTGGGACTCTAAAGAAAAGAAAAAAGTTTTCGACCTTGGGGGGGTCGAGCTCGACCCGCCATCTTGGATTGAAGGTGCCAAAATTTGGTTTTTTCAAAATAATTATGAAGTGGTTGATTTTACAACCAAATTGTTGAATACAAACTTAAAGACAACTAAATTACCTACATTTTTTAGCCAGAGTTTTTTTTTGTAAGTCTAATAGGTAACGAGTTACAGTGGTTGAAAGAAGAAAATTTTGACAAAAAATTGTAAAACTCCAGTTTTCTTGATAAATTTTGTACGAACATATTACACAATATCATTTTAACGATTAATTGTCATTTATCCAGAGAAATAGGTACCGAGAGGATATCGAACATGGTTACTACGTCTGAAAATTTTGAATCTATAAAATTTAAGGACAAAGTTATTCCATTAGTAGCTGTCAACAGCAGCATCAAGGTCGGTGAAACAACTATTTCCATCAACCCGCTAATGTTGTTCCAGAAAATGCGTATTGTGAAGAAATCCGACGAAAAATTGAAGGATTTCCTTAAATTCGAACTCGCCCTATTTCCTTTGTCGCTTTTCACTGAAGAAGGAATGCGCAAAGGTACGAAATCATCATTTTATGGTGTTTTCGAACAATTTCCAGAAGGCGTGCAACTTGAAGGTAGCAAAATTAATGTTGTGGATGGAGGATATCTTTTACATAAAGTTGTATGGAATCGGAATGATTATTTTGGGTCAATTTGCGAGAAGTACGTTCACTATGTAAGAAATCACTATGGATCACATGCAGTCATTGTTTTCGATGGATATCCGCTTGATGATGGTGAAAAAAATACGAAAACCGCAGAAAGACTTCGCCGATCGAAGAAGCACATGTCTGCAGATGTTCTTTTCGATGAAACAATGCCAGTTCAAGTTTCACAAGAACGATTTTTAGCCAATAAAAATAACAAAGTCCCTCTGATTTCGATATTTAAAAAACAATTTATACAGGATGATTTTACAGTTAAGCAGGCTGAAGAAGATGCTGATGAGTTGATTGTCAATACTGCGATTTCCTTGTGTTCATCATATGACGCTGTTTTCATTATTGGCGAAGACGTTGATCTCCTAATTCTGCTGACAGCATTAGCACCACCCAAAAGTAGTATATATCTTCGCAAACCCGGAAGAGGCAAAACTTTTGAAAGACTGTATTCCGCGAATAGTGCGAAATACAAAGAGGCGGCTGAGAATATTCTGTTTCTTCATGCCTTTAGCGGCTGCGATACAACATCGTCCTTCTTCAACCAAGGAAAAACCAAATTTTGTTCGCTTGTGCAAAACGACACAAGACTCAATGCCATGATAGGAATCTTCAAACAACATGATGCAACACCAGAAAACATAGCAGTTGCAGGAACACGCTTTCTTGTTGCTTTGTACGGGGGTGACATGGATAAGGAAACCTTGGAAGAAGTCCGCTACAAACGTTTCGCAAAGTCGACAGTCTTTGCCACCAACGAACGACGCTGCACGGTACCATGCATTTAGAACGTACCATCAAGTCCAAAAATGGTATGGAATCCAAAAAAATCCAGAAAACTGGGGCTGAAAACGTGACACCAACGGGCTTGTTCCAGTAAGAATGACAAAGAAACCAGCACCCGAGACTTTATTAAAATTTATTTCATGCAATTGTAAAAAAAGATTCGGCGTTGCATGTAGCTGCAGGAAAGCTGGATTGAAGTGTTCTATTGTATGTGGATGCTGTAATGGTTAAACATGCCGAAATTCGCCAAAGGTTCACATCGAGGTCGAGGACGAAGAAGAAGAAAATTTGTCAATGGAAGCCCAGAATCTCAATATCACAGGCAATGAGTTAGATGATGACATTGATGATGAAGACTGTTATTAAGTAACATAATTTATAGTAACATAATTCATAGTAATGTAACATAATTTCGAAATCTACCATCGCTGATATATCTGTGGAGTAGACCTACTGGGCATACCACAATAAAAAAAATGCGCCATGTTCTCTACCTCGTGGTGGTGTGGAAATGAGTTAACAAAATTATTATAATTATGTAATGAATAACCCGAAAAAATTACAAAGTTGGGGATTTCATCATTTTTTAGAAAAATATTCACACTTCCGCCACTGTAACTAGTTACCTATTAGACTTACAAAAAAAAACTTTGTACAAAAAATGTAGGTAATTTAGTTGTCTTTAAGTTTGTCTTCAACAATTTGGTTGTGAAAACGACCACTTCATAATTATTTTGAAAAAAACAAATTTTGGCACCTTCAATCTAAGATGGCGGGTCGAGCTCGACCCTCCCAAGGTCGAAAACTTTTTTTTTTCCTTAGAGTCCCAATCTTAACAACATATATCAAAATCGCAACTACCTAACCTTTTGCAAGGTAAAACTCCCCACTGACTGGACTAATCCCCAGAAGGTCTATGTTGTAAGACCCAAGGTGATTTTTCACAAAAACGGCGCTATACAAGTTACCCAATTATTATTATTATAGTGGAGAGGGGAAGAAGACCGGGAAGAGCAAGGAGTGAAAGTACTTGGCTATTCAGATCTGGTCACCAAACACCGCAGGACACCATGCACAAAGTCTATTGAAGCAGCTTTTCAATTCTGAATGACCATCTTTCACTAAAAGTATCTTCTACTCTGGAACGGGCCACAAATATAATATATATATAATTTTTTAAATTTACTTGCGCTGGGATTTGCCTTACCACGGAGGCTCTAAATCTGAACTTGAAGGTAGCAGTATTTCGGTCGGTATTATAACAAGAATTTTATTTATGGGATATATAAACGTATGCATATATAATAATGTACTTTAACGACCGTGCGACTGATGGTCAGAAAAAGACGGCATGAGAGACTGATGAGAAAGGATTATAAAAGAGTGTGGACGATTGTCCAATTTCTAAAGATATCATGTTAATAATACTAACTATTATTCCACCATCCTGAATTCAAACCGTAAATGAATGAATCTGAAAACGCATGATCATCGGAAAAGTCACTTCGTTAGAGCGGAATATAGTTATAATATTATTTTAGGTATTATTCCATTATTGAAATTTAAAATAAAACGATACTCTGTGCGAGAAGACGATCAAATAGATTCGATGCATTTGTCATCAGCATATAATTGAAAGCATCCAACCAAATAATGATATGCCTCAATTGATATTCAAGAGGGGTGCATTTCAAATTGTAACTAGGTAGTTGGAGTGTAACGCTCGTGGTAGAATTATACTGATGCACCTTGTATCATGCTCATCAAAATATCCAGTTCCTTCGTATTAATCTGTCTCATATGAACGTATAACGCAACGGAATGCTGTTCAGAACTGTAATAAAAACCTGTAATAATGAAATCTTTATATTTTGATTTTAAAAAGTTTTTTTTTTAAATTTCATCTTATTAACTTGTCTATAACGATTTAAAATGTGTCATTTTCAATTTGCGACCAAAACGACATGTTCGTTTTATTCGGAATTCGGCGGCGTTGACAACATGCCGGGCAACGTAGGCGACAGCCGTCTTACGAACCAGTGGCGTTTTCTATGACATAATAACGTTGTAAACAGTTAGAACCGTTGGGACGTGCGGTCTGGAAATTTTAGAAATTAGAAAGACGGTAAAGAAGAATTAAATTACTATCAATATACCGTGTTCTATTACACGGAATGGACTATAAACAAAATTAAAAAGGATGCGAAAATATAAAGCATATTCAATTGGGTTTGAAAATCACGGGAAATGTGGAATGATGGAAACAGCCTACCTTGAATTTCCATGAATCCCTTCAATATGATTCTCGACGAAATTGTACTGTACACAGGGTGAAAATCTCTTCCAAAACGAGATGATATTTTGCAAACAGAGCAAAAAAGAATGTGAATATACGACTCCAATTCACGACGACACAACAACTGCAACTTCTCTCCACGATGACACGAATGCGAATATACTGACTTGCGACAATTTACAATGCAATAAAAATCATCTTCTCTCTACATCTCTACTAAGGGCCACATACTATGCGATGATTCACTCCCATCTGAGTTATTTAGTTAGTATCTGGGGCACTATTACTAAAAAACAAATATCAGAAATACAAGTGATTCAAAATCGAGCAATAAGGAATATCTACCGTCTACCGTGGGATATACATATCAAAGATATATATTTAAAGACAAACATACTTCCTTTTACGGTTCTACCTAAATACAATATCACTTGTACAATATTACAAATCATACATAGATCCTCACACACTAACATCAAACCAGCATTTAATTCAGACATACACCAGCACAAAACACGGTCCCAAAATCTAATACACCTAGCATCGTCTACCCACACAACAAAATTTGGTATTAACTCATTACAATATATTGCATATAGACAATACAATGCATTACCTAATGAAATAAAGCAATCAGTAACTAACAAAAAAATATTAGTTAAAACGCTTAAACATTATTTCCTGAAAATGTTTTTAAACCAGTGAATTTTCGCTCGCTTTCATATGTTGGTTTACTATGTTTCATGTGTATAGATGTCTCTCAGTATTTCTAAAATCTCTATTCTTAACAATGTATTTTTCCTTTTTTGTTTATTTTTCTTTTCCTTTTCAATATGTTGTATTTTTTTAAAAGTGTAATATCCTTGTAAAATGTATTTTATGTGTCTGTACTTCCCGTAATGAGTTTTATCTCAACTCATTGGGAATAATGTGTTACTTACCATGTTTTTTGTAATACATTATAAATAAAAAAAAAATAAAAAATTCCAATGTGTGTAAGGCTGTTTTAAAGAAGGAAATGGATAGTAGGTATGATAGTATATGATGGTAGGTATTATCCCAAAATGTTTTAATACTAAACAATCAATAATTAGAAAATCTTTTTGAATGACCCTTGGTCAAATTTGTTGCCATTGTAAATTTACGTCTTATTACCCTGTTTCCCGGGGCGGCGGTACCAATACCTACCTCCCGAATTGTGGTTTATTTTCAACTGGAAATCCTTATTCTAAAGATCCTCCATTCATAATAAGTGTCACTTCACTACAAACTATTTTCTAATCTTTTTTAATGTTTTACTCACGGTAAAACCTGTGGAAATTCAGTGGTACGGATCAAAATCCTCCCTCTCTCTCCCTGTTTCATGACTATAAGGAAACAAACTTAATTTTCGATTCTCACTGTGAAAATTGAACTTTGCCCGTTTTCAAGACTTATATTAATCTCCTCCGTGTAGATCTCGCAATAAGAATTATAATCACCGTCATATTTTATATTCAGAATTTTATCGTATTTTTCTCCAAGCAGGTTCAACAGGGTAATATAGAATTTTCCCACTCGTATTTGAAAAGTTCCACAAGTGTGTTAACGATGTTTATTCGGACTTTCCAACATTTCCACCGACTTGTTTAGTAAAAGTTCAATTGTGTTTCGTTGATTACGGTAGCATATCTATTACCAAGTTGGTTTAACTTTCAAAGTTCTATTAAATATTTTTGTTCTAGTCAATAACAGATTTTCTTCATTGCAAAAAACCTTTTTGTTCTTTTTTTTAAATCTACGTGATATCCGCCTAAGGGGTCAGTAAAACTTTTCTATAAAGTCATGTTAAAAAAATATAATCAAAAAATTTAATGATACCAGTGCTCATACATTCAGTTCGATAAACGGTTGCTGCTACAGATGAACTTTGATGACCTGCGTGATATAGCGGTTAAGATCCTCGACTACGAATCCATAGGTCGCAAGTTCAAATCCTGATTGATAAGTACTCTCAATATCGCTAGGAGAAAGACAACCATTCAAGATTTAAATGTTGCTTAAAGTGGCCAGGTACATACTTCTCACCTACCTCTTACCCATCTCCTTCCCTACTCCACTCGCTAAGCTAAAGCTTCACAACATTAAGTGTAGATGTAATAGTCCCGCTAGCTCCGGACAGTTACGAGCAGTTGAGATTCTTTTTTTTGCACTAGACCAGCAGTCGGGGCTCTTTTTTTATATTAACCCCACACAGGAACCACTGAGGAAAATAATCTCCTTCGGGGCCTATGTCATTTTTGGGAATGCTGTGAGGAGGGTCTTTCGAAGGAAAGAAAAGAAAAGGAAGTTCTGGGAAGGAAAAAGGTATGAGGGGTAGGAAGTAGGAATCTAGGGGGTTAGTGTGTCCAGGAATGACGGACGTTTAAATCCGTCCCTCCCGCTTCAGTCTAAGGTGATGAGTCTAGAGAGACCAGCTGGAGAAGTCAAAGGGTCCTCCTAAACCGGCCCGCCGGGGCGGCGGTACTTTTACCCAAATCTCCCAAATTGAATTAAAATTGCTGATTATTGGTTCTGCAGTTGAGTTTGAAAGAGTCAAAAAAGTCCAGAACACAATCAGAGTACAAAAAGACGTACCCGACAACTTTAAACAGCGATTCTTTGCTTATTTGGAGTTTTAAAAAAAGTAATTTTGCTCTCCAGAGACATTTTTTTACAAATTAAAAACAAAAACCAAAAAGTTTTTCTAAATTGTATAAAGGGGTTTATTGTCATGCGGCAATTTCTTCCAACCAACCCGGCGTACGTATCAAAATCATGCTCGAAGGCTAAGTCAGAAGTCGCATCGCAAGAAATCACCGGGTATTTGTCGGGCACGAACTGCAGCTGAAGGCGTGCTTATGCAAATTGTCCCACACATTGACTAAAATAACTTAATGGTATTTATACCATGCGGTAGGGTAGACAATGATGGAAGAACTAGGAAGAATGTGTCTATTTCACAGGTTAAATTCGTGATAAAATTTGGAGAGTAATTTTTTTCAAGGAAACAGTTCTTGTAGTTAAGAGTAAAAACTATATATTTTAATGCCATTGTGATATTTATGTTTAATGGTAGATTGCAAAATAACTTAAAGCAATATACTTAATTGCATTATCAGCGCTATTATAGTTCAAACAAATATACTTATTTGCATTATCAGCGTTATTATCTCGCCCTTCCTAAAAAAGTTAACTTAAAATTCAACTTTCAAAAAAATTTACTGTTAAAAAAGTGTATGTTCTTACTGCGAGATGTGGAAAAGTAATATATTTCCACGATGTATCGATGTACGGTGACATGTTTTTAATAGGTGATATCTGCAACAAAATACCTGGATGTGTCCAGGATCAGAAATTAATAAAATTAAGAAATTACTTGCATTTGGTAAGTGATGCAATTTACGGATTGTGCATCGTCACAAGAACTTAGAAGTAAGTCTTATTAAAATATTCCAATAAGGTCGGAACTACTCTACTGGATGCCAGCCCTTTGAAGCCCAACGGAGTTCATCTATATCCTTAGTTTGGTCTGTGGTCACAAAAATATTCATACACGGGTTGCAATTAAGAAACTTTTTTATCAAGGAACTTGGCTTGTATCAGGAAAACATATTTATAAGCAATTACGTAACCTTGCTTTAGAAAGTATGTCCGCGAGTGCATGAAAGAGCTTCAGCAACACGTAAAAATCAAATTTCAAAGGGCTATACATACACGAACTGTTAAAAATCGCAACTTCAAAGGTTATCAAACCATTTAAAAAGAAAAAATGAGGTCGTCTGGTTGGTTTTTTCTTTACAAGGTTCTCGAGTTCACGTTAACGGTTTACGTTAACTTTTTCGGCTAAAAATATATTTGAAATAAATTTTTGAGTTTATTTCCAATTTCCAAATAAGATCAAAGAAAATAAACGCGTCGCGTCGCAGAGGACAAATCAAAACAATTTCTTCAATTTCACAAGATCGCAAAGATTTATTCTTAATTCGTGAAGTTAAATGTTCATTTAGTTGAAAAAAATAGAATAATTTAGGAGTTTGATAATGCAACTTTTTTCCACGAAGTGAGAATTCATAAAAAGGGAGGAAATAGGATGGATTGTTTTCA
This sequence comes from Hesperophylax consimilis, assembly GCF_061612785.1. Taxonomy (NCBI): domain Eukaryota; kingdom Metazoa; phylum Arthropoda; class Insecta; order Trichoptera; family Limnephilidae; genus Hesperophylax; species Hesperophylax consimilis. The sequence goes on from NC_142840.1 coordinate 26,889,490, forward strand.
TAAAACATTTGAAAACCTACGTCTTTGTGCTGCTTCTACCAATCTACAGTCTGAAGCGGGAACAAACTGCAGCTGGCAGAAGTCAAGAGGATTATGGAAAACACGAAGGCAGGGAGAAACCACAGTAACGTATTTGGACTGCATCAAACTTTCAAGTGATTATGTGAATCGCTGTGACTAGCTCCGTGAAAGGATTCACTCCAATTGATTTATGTTCACCGTGTATCAGACGGCAAGAACGCCAGTTAGTTGGTGATTTGCTCCCCACAGAACCTGGGCTTTGAGTAACTACTTAGTATTAGTTATTTGGTAAATTCCTCTGTGGATGTCGTTAAAGCGGATTTTGCGTTTTTCTGGTAAATTCTTAAGCCAACTGTAATGTTTAACCCTATCTGTAAATGTAAATCATTTTAACTCTGAAAAATCTGCTTAATGCATTTTACTGGTGAATTAGGATCCTACCTTTTATCTGGATCCCCTATTAAATATAAGAAAAAAACCTTTGAATGGATAGAACACGGATTAGTTTGGTAATAACTTCTAGTCTAGAGTCACCTAAATCAAAAACAAAAAAACACTCAACTTTGTTACAAAACGGGTATTCAATTAGATTAGTATGTGGTAATCCTGTGTCGGTGTGCCAGTTTGACCGGACTTTCTATGGAAGGTGCTCTAAAGGAACTAACATAACTGATCAATTAAGATGGCCTCCATGGCGCTGGAGGCTGGAGGGCGCAGGTTCAAATCCCGGCGTGCGCAAGTAAATTTAATTTGATTTATTTGTGTTATTTCACAAATTGTCATTTAAAATAAAATATAGTATATTTATGGCGCGTTGCAGAGTGGAAGATACTCCCAGTATCGCCCTGGTGTAAAACCACTATTCCGAATTGAAAAGTTACTTGAAATGGCTTTGGCCGCGTTTGGTTACCAAATCTGATTAGCCAGGTACTTTATTACCTTCCTCTCCCCATCTATTTTCCCACTACCTTCAGTCTCACAACATACCCCGATTGGGGATACTATAGTCTAACTGGTATTAGATGGTTGGGAGCAGTTCGGACTCTTGTGAAGTTTCATATTTTAAAAAATATTAAAATATTACCATCTCTTGGTGCAGTCGGGAAGCACATTCCATGAACAAATCCCGAGGAAAACATATTTTTGCTGTCTTTAATAAAAAAATTTAAATACTTTAATTCATGTTAGATTGTTGACAAATTTATTGAATGTCACTACAAAATATATTGGTAAATACATGCTGTAATAAAATAACTCACAGCCATTTCAAGAAAGACATTACATGAGCCTTTTTTATTGTATCGTGCATTGAGTTGAAAAAGAATTATGTTTTTCCAAGCCTACATAATATCCTTATGAAAGTTCGATTCACACAAATGATTTATGTATTAACTTTTTTTATGAGCGTATGTAGAATTTTCAATTGTCAACATTTTATAGCATTGGTAGCAATATAAACCCTCTCCCCGTTAGGCTCTAACAATAATGCTGGTGAATAATGTGACGTGAAAAAGTTATTGATTGTTACGTTTTTTACAAAGAAACATAAAATGATCGCTTTTTGCCATGGTACTTATTTATGATAAAGCTATTGGACATGATATACCATTCACACCTACGTATGTTCTGAAATAGATTTTGTGTTAAAAAATATTTGAATGGTGTACTCAATAAATTTTAATAATCAATATTAAATAATGTAGAGTTTCTCTCTGTAGAACTATGAATGTAGAATAGGAATTGTGATATGTTATGAAAAAACACACTTTTTAGAAGTTAGCAAAGAACTGCCCTTATATGTCATCTTAGTTGCTTAATTTTATTACTGTACACGAGTCCTAAACGTTCCCAACTATCCAGAACCAGTGGGACTTTCGAATCCGCAATAGGGTATATTGTGAGGCAGAAGGGAGAGGGGAGGGGAAGAAAATAAGGTAGAGAAATATTGGAAAGTTCTCCGCTATTCAGATCTGGTCACCAAACACAGCTAAAACCATTTCAGACTACGTTTCGATTCTGAATTGTGGCCATTCGCTGGGGCGATACTGAGAGAATTTACCACTTGCAACGTGACCCAAATACATATTTGCGTGATAAATTATATGCTTACGCAGTTGTATTCTTGAAAAATCAGTTCCAATTTTGAAAATGCCACTATAAAATAATTTTCGGTGAAAACACTATGTCATAAGTAGGTACCTACTGTATCGTTTTATTTCACACATCAGCTAAACTCAAAGCAAATTTGAGTTCATTGAACCAGATATAATACTTGATAATGTGAAATCGCTAAAAATGTCGTTATTAAATTGTTAAAATGCTTTTTATGCATTAGCTCCACTTATGTGGCCCTAAGGAAAATAATTCTTCTCAGGACCTATTTCATCTTTGGGGATGCTGGGTAGGAAGTCTTTTTCGGGAAAGGAAGGAGAGGAAGTTTTGAGAAGGAAAAGGGTATGATCTGAAGGTCAGTGTGTCCGGGAGTTACAGACACATGAATTCATCTCTCCCACTGTCTAATCTGTCTCTTCCGATCTGGCCCGCCACGCAGTCGATGGATATCAGCATCTGCCGCAAGATCCGGACAAATCTCACCACATGAACCCGGGCACCCCTGCCTAGCCACCAAACGAAGCGAACCACTTGGGATGACCTATGGCAGAAGTGTTGGTTATCCAATAAATGGTTCCCGGGGCGACGGTACGAATAATCGCCTTACAAATTTTAAATTAGCAAAAAATTTTAACCGTACAACACGAGGGTGTTACACCTGTTAAAAAATATCTTAGAACTGCTATAATATGCAATATTAGTACCTATTTATTATTGGTAAATTATATACAGCGTAACACAAAGGACATCGTTCCAACTCCAACAATCTTCTTAAATTGCAAGTTGGTTTTAAATTGGTACGATCTAATAAAATTCCTCTCTAGTAAAGCTCCTTCCGCTAGGTCATGTCAGCTTTTCCAGAGTGTTCCCCAACTCAATTATGCAGCTTTCCTTTACCACTTTATTATTTACTGCTTTAAATCCAGTATACGATTTACATGTACTGACTAACATTTACCTGATAGCTAAATGGTAATCATCAAAAAATACTAATTACTTTTTTGTGACTGTCTATAACTCAGATTTGCTTTGCATTTAAGTATCATTTTCTGATATTGATACTTTATTATATTTACTGATTGTAATATAATATAATACTTTTTTTCCAGATATACAGGGTGTCCGGAAACTCGTAGTACAAGCGGGAAACTGGTGAATCTACATCACATTTGGAGTCGATTTTGTAGTATATTTTTTTTTATTTGAGCTTTCGTTATCGAGTAAATCGAGTTTGAAGTTGATTTTTTTTTTTTTTTTTTTTTAATCAAATTCTTATAAATTATTACTGAAGATCAAAGTACCCAACTAATTAAAACTATTTGAAAGTAAAACAAATGAAGAAACTCGGATTTGAAGCATTATTTTGAAATCACCCTTCATTTAACCCGGTGTAATCATAAAATATTTCTGCTCTGCAGGGTTAAAACATCTGTTATTCAACCCTAAACACCAGAAAAAACTTTAACCCTAAAATAGCCGAAAAATATTTTTTTTTGGTTTTTTTTTTTTTTTGAAAATGCTCAAATCAAAAAACTTTATGTTTTTTTGGGTTCCCCATGTGGTGTAGATTCTCCAGTTTCCCGCTTGTACTACGAGTTTCCGGACACCGTGTATTTTGCATCAATTTCTTTAGGAAGTGTTTAGTACTTAAAGTACTTACCTACATATAATAAAATTACCAGCATTATTTTTAATATTAATAAAAATTCTAATTTCGAAATGGGTATTAACTTTTATATAGATTTCTTGAAAAGTAAAGTAAAGTAGGATTTCGTGATTTTTCAACATCCTGCACTTTTTAACTAGCATGCAATTATTTTAATTTATGTTTGTTATTTTTAAATAGGTACATAGCTATCTATGTTATTTAACATTTTTTTAAATGAATCAATTACATATTTTCGTAATTTAAAAAAATATATATTTTATTTCTTTTGAAAATTCGCAAAATATCTTCTTTGCTGTAAGGGGATCTTATTAAATTTATTTTCCTCTTCTCAGTTGTGAATTTTTTGTTCATCAATCTTACAAATTATAATACCCCGTGATTTTTCACGAGTCTGAGCTATTTTTGTTTAAGAAAATTATCTGCCTATTGTTAAGATGTATTTTCCAATTAATCAATAGCCAGTTTTTAAATAAAGCAAAATGATCTGCAAAGCGGTCACCAAACCATTGTCAGCGAGCCAACGAAAAGTTTTACACGTCATCATAAAGGAGTCCAATTGATTAAACCTCAACTCCTTATTTTAGAACTAAACAATGTCCGCACCGTGTGCAATTACTTCCTTAATTAAAAATAAATTCTTAAGATCTATTACTATTTAATAATATACTTACTATTCAATATTTTGACTCAATTTATTAAATATTGAAGGCAATATTAGCGATTCTTTAAAGAAATTTTGAAACAGAAAAATCAGAAAAAGGTACGGTCACATCTAGGACTACGACTTAATATAACAGAAGGAGATAGGGTCCCATCAGCTCAGTTGGTAGAGCGGCGTCCTGGCAAGACGAGGGTCCTGGTTTTCATTGGTTTTTAAACATATGAATTCTTATGATTTAGTATCGGTATGTCCATAGTTATTTATTTTATTTAAATTTATAATCGTGTCCATTATTAAACAAAACAAATACATTGCCAATATTATGGAAAATGTCTGTGTAAAAGAAATTCATTTGTTAATTTGGCTAGTTATTATCCCAGTGTTCTAATTACAATTGATTAGACGGAAATTGAAATATTACTTTTGTGTTTTTTAAAATCACGTGGGATGGAGAATAGGAGATGGAAAAGCGAAAAGAGTTAGATAGCAACGGTTGATATTGGAGGTTCGTGTACAAATGTGATTTATTTACGTCTGTTGCAAAAATGTTCATTTTTGATTGAACAAAAGAATTATTATTTTCATTTTCATTTCAGTGGTTCTTTAACTCGCTACCTCTTGGCTCAGAAACTGAGTTATTAATGCTCTGGATCTAGGACGGAAGGCTTAAATGTAATTTGTTTTTCATCCTTAGCAACACGTTAGCTGCACAAGTTCCGGTTTTATCCCAACAGGAGTGATATGTTTATCCTGGATTATTATTCTGGTTTTTATGAGCTTGCGCAGTTAGAGTTATGATCGCCGAGACGCCATTGTTGTGGCACTTATGCGGAATAAAAGTGGCGTATTACCTGCAACAATGTGGGAGGTGTGTGTTCCCTTATCGCTGTGAATTACCGTGATTTACAAAGTATGACGAAATGTAGATAAATTCTTGATTGCGTATTCCTATACCGAGTGGTAAAAAGGCTAGGTGGCGTGTAGAAAATTCTGTGGATCCATAACAGTGATTTCCAAAGTTGTTTTCTGAGGGGATCTGTGGCAAATTAAAATTAATATGGGAGTGCGTGGACAGCGTCAAGGGATCCGCAAAAGATGTAATATCAAGTAATCTTTCAAAATTGGAAAAAACAAAATCAAAATTTGCTTGCTAACTGTCGACACTAAACTTCAAGCTTCTTCATTCTGATCTCAGAACGAACAGCTTATCCACAAATGAGGAGCTGAAACCACTGTTTGAACAAAGATACCACATGTTCTCCTTACAAAAACAGATACCAATTTCATACCCTGAATACCAATTTCATTTTTTACACCCTACAGAAGCTGTTGTTATTGCTTTCCCAATTTAGTAAAAAGTGGATCTAGTAAAGTTACGAGCCTCTACACAAAAAAAAACAAACAAAAAGTATTTCCACTATGATAAGTCTATTTTTTTACTAACAGATATATTTAAAAAAAAAATAATTGTTTGTTTGACTGAGCTCTTAACAGATGTAAACTTTTGAAATATTTTATAAAATTTAAAAAAAAAAAAAGTGGGTGTGTCAAGCCTACGCAAGACAGAAGTGAAACTTCTAGTTTCAGCTGATGCTTGGCGTGGCGCAGTTCGCTGGTGTCTGAGAGAGAGGAAAGAAGAGAAGAGAGAGAACGTTCGTGAGCGGCTCCCCCACCTCAACAAGGTTTCACTTCTAAAATGCCACAGCCGAGAATCGAACCTCGCTTAACTGATTGAAAGCCAACCACGCTGAGCACCAACTGTAAGCAAAGCCGCATAAATTGATTATATTATGTAGGTTCTGAAAATATGAGAGCTTGTTATGTTTTATAATGTTACCTACATCACACCCAAAATATAATATATTTTTAAAAATAATGTACAATGTACAGAAATAGAATCCCACACAAGATCGCGTAGTGCGCTCTAGCGAACGGATATTTTATCAGAGGGAGATAGTTTTAATTTTTTTTTCTGTAAATTATTACATATTATCAAAATAAATAAATTAATTAAATAAATGTAATACAATTATCATAATATACGGATTAGATAATAATTTTAATCCAACACAATAACGCAAAGCGCGCTCTAGCGGAGTAATGTTTTATCACAGTGAGATAAGTGTTTTTATTATTTTGCAATATTATTTTCTTTTAAAAAATGTTCTGACCTACTAAAAAATAAGATATTGAATGAAAAAGGCGTTAAAAACAAAAAAATAATGTGCGATGGCCGAGAATCGAACTCGGATCAACTGCTTGGAAGGCAACTATGCTGACCATTACACCACCAACGCCAGTTGTCGGGATGAGCTAAGAAGCATTTATATGTTACTTCAAAACTTTGACTAGATCAAATGAACTTTAATCGGTGGTGGGGGTACCCGCATTTTCGTTTCGGTCATGAGTCGGTTTTACTCCGGTCCTCGAAATTGCATGACGCGCGTAAAGAAGTTTCACTTCAAAAAAATAATATATATATATATATATATATATATATATATATATATATATATTTATTATTATTATTTAAGCGACTGTATGAATTAAAGTGAATATGTGTATAGTAATTGTATAGATAAGTTTTCCTTACTAGGGTGTCATGTCCTGACTAAAGTTATTTAGTTCTATTTTAATTTTCTTTAATGTCATTTTTTTATTTACTTTTGGCTGAAGATTGAACTTTCTTCACCAGGAACTGGAGTTAACCACACCAACAGTTGCGCCAAATCCCGATTGGGTAGGACCAACATTTATTTTGTATATTAAGTGCTGTAATCAAATTTCATAGAAATGCGTACATGTCCGCTTGTGCATGCGTGATTGCCACCAAATTGATATAATGCATTGCTGTCAACAACGAGTCTATTTGCTGAGTTTAAACTAGATGAAATTTTGGGAAGTGGGTTAATTTTAACATCAAAAGTTTGCATTCATTCACGAAAACCAAAACGAAATTCAAATAGATTTTTTAACAAAGATACTGACTGTATTTGTATTAGTGCTCGTGGAGACTCAGAATGTTACTCAGAATCATTGAGCCGAAAATAAATGATTTTGTATGATCACAACACCCATTTCATTGAAAAATAATGTATTTTGTATTTTAAAACAAAAATTTTAAATTCAATCAATACTACTTCAAATGTCATTTTTTATATACAACTTATTACAATATTATATACAATATCACTATTCAAAAGATCAAGGTAAATTAATAATTTGGTATAAAGCAGTTGAGTTATTTCGCTTGAGGTTTCATTGTCAAGTTTTAGTAGTCCATGGGAATAATTCGTTTGGGAACCACTGACAGAATTGAATCTTCTACAATGTTAGCCTCTTCATAGCCCGTAAATTTTTGATCTTTGCCGCGTGTGTTATGATATTTTAGACCATTTCACCTGATACAGTACGTTGCACGAACAACGCGAAATGAATAAAGTATTATAAAACCTGAAAAGATACAACGAAAAACATTGACGCAAAACATACAATGAAGCCATTGAAGTGTAAATATGACGGTGGGTCTATTACGTAACTAAATTAGAAGTTAATTTTGGATTGGCAAGAAAAGCCGAAAAAGTATTTAGTTTTAAATTAAGAAAACTTTAACATCTTCGTCACACAACGACCGACAAAATAAAGGTCTAAGAATGCAGGGCTGATGTAAGCGTAATGAATGAATTGGGCAAAAGCAAGAAGGTGTAAGGAGAATATAAGGCACGAATGTGAATGGTAGAAAAAGTTGGGAACGTTCGAGGAAGACCCGGCACGATCAAGCGAATCAGATACTTGAGTCGGGCCATGTCAAGAGTCAAAATAGTAGAAGAGCATATATGTGACGATGTATGAAATTGAATGAGGAAATGAGCGTGTGCCAAGACTGAGTTGTTTTGGAGTCCGTCCTCTCTGCCTACCCCTGCGGGAAAAAAGACGTGATGGTTAATTAGTTAGTTAGTTATTACAAAAATGTGTTTCATCTACTTTAAATTATCATTACATGACTTTAAATATTATGAGTACACAGCACGAGTTTTTGCCTCTACCTTTTAGCGCAATATCCACCAAATGAGTCAACTAAGTTGGTACTAGCTTAGATTTGTTTGCGGTGGATATTGTGCTTTTAATTGAAACAAATTTCCTGTTGGCAAAATAGTCGAAAATGTATTTCAGTAAAATGAGTGTTCCTGTAATAAAGTTATTGTGATAGATGTCACTGATCGATGTTTCAAAATTTTTTTTTTTTTAATTTCACGACATGCACTGAACACACCCGGATAATGTTCCTAGAACAATAATTACTAGTGCGCGTGACTGCAGTTACGATTTACAAAACATGCTTTCGCTTAAAACACGCAACTATAATCACTGAGATAAGATCATCTGTAAAAAACTTTAATAAAAATTAAGATGTAATAAATAATTTTTATAATGATTTGGTAACCGGTTTTTAAAAGAAGTGCCATGAATCCTAGAATAGGATACCGAGTTAGAAGCTTTATTGTTTTGTAAAAAAATGGTGTCGATCTCTTGCTACTTCTCTCAAAAAACCTGACATGTTTTTGATGACAAAAAAAATAAAATTGGAAACAGACAAAGGCTACAAATTGAGGCAATCGAGTTCCGATAGTAATAATAATGTTCTCAATATATCTAAATTCATTCAGCCAGCCAGCAAAACTCGAAAAGTAGTCGACCGATATCGCTTAAAATTTGATAGTTTGTTTTCATTAGTGCCAGAAGTATTTAGAGAGTGATTTGATTTGTAAAAAAATTGGCAATGCTTAAGGCAATATTTCTGCACTGGAATGAGATACGGAGTCGAATTAAGGTCGATGTAATGTAGTTGTTTAACAGTGACATTGTGGTATATAGTAGTGAATGGTGGAAGAAGTTGGAGATGTTCGAGAAAGACATTAGCGATGCATTTTGGGGTCTACTGGTTAATTATAAGAATAAATGGGTCCCCCAGCCGAGTTGGGAATAGTATATTATTATTTTGTATAGCTTCATAATTTTGCTGTAAAAATACGACGGAAGCAAGTAGCAGTTTTACTTTGCATTTGTCCATAAAAATTGTGCTAATAGTTAGATCTTAAATTAATTATGTTTTTATTTCATTGTTTAGAGTAAAAAAATCTATACCCAACGAATTGTATTTCAGATCTTCTGAGAATAACTTGTTATAAAAATCAAGTACCCGCTGTGCGTATAGATCCTTATTGGCTAGACCGCTAGCCGAGCATCCTACGTATCGAGCAACCTGCATTTTAAAACATTTTTTTCTTTTATATCTCAATAAAGCATTTATTTTGAGTAAAATATTCAATCTCACTCACTCCTGTGTTTTTATTGGAGACTTTTATGTTTGGTATTCTACCCAGTGTCCGTTACAGTGGAGTGGCACTGTTATAAAATGGCCGATTCCGGGCAATATTCAAACGCTGATGATTCTGTCAAAATTTGCATCTTGCAAAAACCCATTAAATTTGTTCTATGGACATTTCCCGTTTGGCGTTACGCAAAGCTTTTTCCTTTAATGTACTACCAAAAATATGCACATTGGAAAATGCTTGCTTGTTTATAAATACAGTGATGCAAAAAATGACCGGATAAATCATCGAAATGATAATTTATCACATCTTTAAAAAGTTATATAAAGTCATGGAATGTGATGAAACAAAAATTTTATTAACTGGGTTAAGTAGATTAGGTTAAATTTTAAAAAAAAATTTCATCATTTTTAATAACTTTATATCACTGTTTAAAAGTGTGTTGAATAGTCACTGTGTTGAGTTAGCATGGAACCGGATACACCATCTTAAGCTTGTAGAATATTGACTAATGTGGTTCGTACACGTATTTTGAAAGTATGGGTTTAAATAGCTACAAGTTCCTTGCGAAATAAAGACTAACTCGTACTTCATAAACTTAAAGTAAAATAAATATAATAGTTATTTTATCGCATGACTAGAACTCGATGCAACCTTCCATGAAAACGCCTGAAGTGAAACACAGAACAAAACAAAATAAACAATTACCTTGTCTGCGAGTTATTTTGAAACTTTCAATAAATAAACGAACACGCAGTCATAAAGTTTTTCATAGAGATTTCAAAATACAAAATACAAAACATTTGAAAACTCGAATTATTGCATCGGAAAATCTCTCGCAAATATGTGCCAACGCGCACGAGAATTTTGCACTTTTCACTCGACAGTTGTACCTTTTGGTATACACTAGGTATTGTTATATTGGAAGTTATGTAACCGCGGAGATTGCCAGTTATTTAATAATTGAATTCCTGACAGGAAGAATGATCTATATTAAGAAACACATTTTATTTAGGATAAGTGAAAACTGGTTAACTAGTCTATTCTCATTAAAAGATACATATAATAATTATAACATTATTTAGATGGTTAATTTAAATATTTATATATGATAAATGCGTTTTTTCGACAATTTCATTAACTTCTAAAATCACGATGTGCTATAAATGCAAAATAACAGAATGGAAAAAAATATAGTTTTATGTCCAGTTTTATGTATTTTTTTAACTCGGCCACCGACCGGTCGGTGGCCGAGTTGACATCGCGTTTGGGTCCCACCCAGGCGTAGTGTGTTCAATTCCTCGGCTGGCTAAGTCCTCCATCGCAACACAAGCAACATTTTCCGCTTACTGTGGTGGTAGTAGGAGATTTTCAAATATTGTCAGGTTATTCGTAACCCGGGAATGTTTGTCTTTCTTTATAAAAAAAAAAAGAAATGTGTATGACACATTGCTTCAAAATTGTGGAACAAAAATATGTATTTCGTCGATGTAGCGCAAGAAGTCATTGCATGACATTTTTGGTAAAATCGAGTAAGAAAAGAAAGATTTTTTAATAAAAACTATGAGGAAATGAAGACATTTATACGATTTCGGCTTTAGAACAACTGCTTTGCGGCAAAGAAGTCATTAACGTTTCATTAAAATAGAAATCATCAGGTTACTTAACTAGTTTAAATTTTCTTTGAATGTTACTTAATGACTTTTTGCGCTGTAAAAATTTCCTCCATCAAAACAACTTTTGACTTAATCTACAATATACTTACTTATAAAATAAAGGTCTTTAAATGATATCGTATAGTAAAATAATACAGTAAGAAAGTTTGAAAAAAAATGTACAAAAACCATCAAAGCGACAAATATGAATCTTTTTTCTTTTCAAATGCTCTTAAATAATAAGAGGTTGTTTGTTGTTTGATGACTGGAAACATTAATTTTACCTTTAAACACAGCCATTTTTTTGTAGATCTTGCAAGGTACTCGATGAAATGTTTACGTCATTGGTCGCGCTAGCTTCGTTTTGCATCCGAGCCAATAACAGAACCAAGGATCATACCAACTTTATTCCACACTGTATTGTACGTACGCCGCCGGTGCCAAGTTTGCGATCAGAAATCTAACAACTTCAGCTTTCTCAACACATCAGAATAAGATGAATATGCATCGCTAGTAAAATGTTCATATTAGAAGTCAGCCAAAGATTTCAGCATTATCACAACTCTGTTATTCGATGTTTTGAGACCGCCGTTCAATATTACGTATTGAACAATAACTACTGTTAATCCGCTGGAAACGCTGTAGAAAACCAAATCGTTTCAATTGTTGATCACCGTGTTTGTGCAGTGATTAGTGATGAGCAACTTGTTGTTCATTTTTCTAAAAATTATTGAATTGCGGGCTCAAACATACATCCACATACATCAAGATACCCAAAGCTGGTAAGTGCAATCTTGTGCGTAATTCTGCGTTTAGTTTGAGACAGCACGATCCTATCAAAATCATAAGTTTCCTTAGGCAGATAGATAATGGAACTTATTATTTTGATTTCGTGCGTAGCACGTTCTATCGCGCACCGTACAGAAGAAGATTACTGAAGATTATTTGAAAGGGGGTATAAAAATTCGAATGGTAGATGGAGCGCGCTAAAATAATAAAAAATAAAGATAAAAACGATAATAATTAAGAAGCACAAACGACTGTGGGGAAATTATTTTTAAAAAATTTGGCTTATTTTAAAACAGAGCAAAAATACCTAAGTTAAGAAGCATCTAAAGAAACACCGTGAATTGTATATTAAAACACGGCCAAATATATTTTTTAAATTTTCGGAGCACACTTAACGACGTTTTTTATCGAGGGAATTTCATAAGATTACTTTTTCAACTGGACATGTTGTAATGATCTTCACTTTTCAAACTTTTCCTTCTCTTCCTTCTACGATAAATTTTCTTTAAGTCCCATAGGTAACTTCTTCATAAGGCTTTGATTATGTATATACCCAGGGTAGGAATATCCTCCCTGTCGTCTGTACAAGCCTTTGCTCCTCTCTTTATTACACATCCCTTCAAGTGTGCGTATCCTAGTTTGTCTACGTGTTTTACGACGTTGAACGTAATCTTTTCACGTGACGGTTCAGTATAAAAAGGCTTCACCGAACGTTGTGTTGGTTTTTTGTTTCTCGGTATAGAAACCTAGTTATCTATGTATGTGTGGTATCCCTCGGTTCTTTTGAGATAGAGTGAGTTGAATCTATTACCGCTGTGTTTTAAAGCCATTTCACAAACCTCATTCTCTGACTCGCCTGCTCACCGGCTAGCTACGTGATTCTACCTGTCGTAGGGTAATGTGAGTATAATAAGGTGTTAAGATTTTACATATGTGATATACATACGATAAATTTATGGTGTTAATTGTCGGCGCCATCCATGTATATATTTTGGGAGGGAAGGGAGAGGAACGGAAATGAATTTGTTCAAGCTAAGTTGGCTCGTCTTCTTTAGCAAACAAATCTGATGGATGATAATTTGAATAAGGCAATCGATATCTGCGTGTTAGGATATCTGAACCGGCCGGGTCTCCCCTTGTTGGCAACCGTCACGCCAGAATAAAGAAAACCAGGTTTCCTCACCAATTTCAGAAATGCCCCAACCTCATTGCACCTCCAGGAAAATCTACTTTACTGAGTGTAGAAGGGGAAAACCATGACATCCCTTGTCACAAATCTAGTCGCGAAAATGTGACACGTCAGGTCCTAAGTTACACGCCACCTCCAGAAAACGCTCTAAATTCCTCGTCGTCGGGAACTTACATCCCTTTCTAGGTCAATAACATAGATAACACACGAAGATCTTGTCGACATTTAATTTGCTTCTATCGATAGGTTGTGTGCCTATCCATTCAGCTAATTATCATGTGAGATATATGTAAGGTTTACTCGAAATGCCAAATTTAGGATGAGGACTGTCTGTATTTTAGTATTTGGTTCCAGTAATTATTTTATGAGGTTACTAGCATCCTCGTGTATTAGGTATGGGTAACTTCTATTGAATACCTATCCTCTCAGGTAGGTATAAACGGATAATTGGTTTGATTTTGGCATTTAATTTTATGAGGCTGCCTACCTCTCGAAAGGGACCTGTTGAGAAAAGTTGTTCGGTTGGTAGTTTAATTTCGGAGATTACCATCTCCCCCTTTGACTCTGGATTTGTTCTTGTGTATTCCAATTTGTAAATTAGAAAGTCAAACAATAGATGAAAAGTATCAAACTAGAAAGTCAAATAACAGAAGAAAAGTATTCATTTTTGTTCTGTCTGGTTGCATCCGATCGCTTTCTATTCGGGCGGTCATACGCTAGCAAAACTTCCCCTTCGACTGACTGTACACCGCGCCTCGGCCCACATATGAAAAGGTCACTGGCCCGTCTCCCTTTTTCAGCTGATAGATAATCTGATTGACACATTCCCTTTTGAAACATTATTTGGGCGGCAGGGGTTGTAAACTTGGCTGCTGTTCTTCGGTTGTATCCGTCTTTAAAAGGGTTTTCTGGAATTTAATAAATAATATTAAAAAAACTCACCCTGTTAGTCACCTCCAAATCCTAGTGTGAAACTTACCTGGTTACACACTACATAGCTAAATCAGTTTAATTTTCGGTCTCCTCCCTACACCTTTAAAAGAGTAATTAAATAATCCTGTAAAGAAAATTATACCTCCCTAATCTCTGTCAGGATTCGAACCCGAGTTTTATGATTTGTTTGATTCTCTGGTTTACGGTCTCCTTGGATAGAACGCCATCTCGCCAATTATTTTATTCCTCCCTAGCTCGATCAACCGATATGATAAACACTTCCTGCTGCTAAATACGTTCACTTTAGTTTTAAAACGCAATTATTATTATTATTATTATTGTTATTTCTATGTTTTTAAAACAAGTAATTTAGTTTGAACTATTTACGAAATCACGTTTAATTTAACACATTTTATATTATAATCGCGACCGCACTACTCTTAGCGCCCTTGTGGTGATTTTTCACAAAACGGCGCTCTACAAATTATCCAATTATTATTATCTCTATCCTCACTGAGTCCAACCACTTTCACTTCACACAAACACCGGTTAAATAATATTTCACTTTAATTCAATATTTAACAATACTTTTTAACACCATCTGAATTCACTAACTAACTGTAATTCCACACATCGTCACTGATTTTTAATCGATTTCTCCGAGCTGTCTCCATCTCCAACTTCAAATCCCGACTGCTTATCCCGCGATTTCATCTTTCTTCCTTCCCGTGGGAACGTGTTTACTTTTAAAAAAACCTGCCTGTCATGTACCCTATGTTGCTAGTCTAGACAAAAAAATTTTTGGAGCACGTTCGTTTCGTTTATTTATGTGAGTATTCAAATCATCACAATGTGAATGATCATTAACTTAAAAATCATTTTTTTTAAAGAGATTAAAAATTATTCAAGGTATGTAAGTATTAAAATATGTTATACGTCGGTAGAAATTAATAATGCTCTATACTAAGGTAATCAAATCCTTTCTAACATTCGTGTGATATATTTTGATATCTAAAAGCAGCCCGCCCGATACATGTGCCCGCACTGTATTAAGTAGGTACAGGGTGCACGAAATGTGATTCACGGCCCCGACCGCCCATTTGTTGTTGTGAGCTTTATGCAAGTAGAGCATCTCCGTACAAAATACAAAGGATTCTTCCGCGGTACAATGCTTTTGGCTGGCTAACGAGAATGTGAGGCGCTGGTGCGTACTCTCTCTTGGGACACCCTGTACAGACGCAGTGTTTTAATAATCTTTGAGGACGTGTTAAAATGATCCGTTAACATCATACGTAATTAAATATTTTACTTTATCGTCAATTCTCGTGAATTTATTTTACTGAATCATACTTACCAAATTATAAGCCCCTTTATTGCAAGTTCTCTTTTTTGGGGTAGGTATTGTAAGTATCTAGGTACATAGGGTTAGAGCATTGGTGATTTCCCTTCATCCACAGTTCATTCAAAATAAATTGTGGGTAACCAGTGCAAAATTAATTAAATATTGTGTTGACGAGTTCTTGAGTTTCTCACAAACGGACTCGCATAATTTTAGATTCACGGTTTAACCCCTTAAGCTAAGTTGTTCGGTTTTGCGAACAAACAGCTATTACTTGTTGAGTCAATTTGTTCGCTTTTCGGAACAGCTCATATTATTACCTCATAGTATCTCAATCGTTGTATCTCCCTTACTGTCATGCTTACAAATATAATCTAAACGGCGTTAATACCGTGTTTAATGTCATGCTTTATATTCAAATCTAGAAAAAACTTTGTGAAATTTTGATTAATTATTTTACTCTGAAAATAAAGTGATGTTTCAATAATGTTTATAATACATACGTCAAATTTTATTTTCTGTTTCCTTTACTTTTAGTGTAAACGAATTGGTTTCTCATATAGAATGCTTCTGTTCTTCCACAATTATTTATCTAACAGAAAACAATACGTTGTTTATGGGCAGTTTGCTTCAAAACCTTACTTCACAAACTCTGGGGTCCCTCAAGGGTCTAATTTAGGACCTCTGTTATTTTCTATGTTTATAAACGATATAGCTATGTTTTTACTATTTATAACGTCAAAAGTGCGGCAGATTTTCAATCCTGATGTTTTGAAAAAATTGTCACATTATGTCCCCGATAACTTCACAAGAGCGAGGCAACACAGGCTGTTTATTTTCCCTAGAGGCAGGACCAACCTACCAATGATCATTCCTCTGGGGAGAATGACCTCATTATTAAACCTTTCTTCCGAAATTGACATTTTTCAATCAAATCTCAATCATTTTAAGAGTGAAATAATGGTATTCTTTAGCACCTGTCATTATTAATGTACCTATTATATTATATAATTAATGTTATTATAATCAAGCTATTAACTACAAATTGTGGAATGTAATTGGTTATAATATGTAAACTGTTTTTCACAAAAAAAAACGCAGGTAAGCCATTTAATAAAAATGTTTTATTAACTTTTAACATTCGTTATTATTTTCATTTTTAAATAGTCTTACACCTAATACTGTAAATGGAATAAATTACATAGAAGATATTACGGCTGCCATTGTTACGTCAATGATATTAAAAATTCTGAACTAAATCATAATTAATCACTTAAAACTCAAAATATATATTGTTTTCTTTCATTATAGTGCTGTCTTCTTCAGATATATGCAGTCAAAGTATTGTGCAGACTGCTACAAAGTTTCAATTTAGTTGTTTTTTTTATCTATTTGTTTGAAATGGACGAATTGTTTGTGGCGACCAGATTGTTTTGCTGGAGTATTGAAACACGTCCGTTGAATTCATAATTTAATAAAAACGCAAAAAATGCAGAATGATACTGTTGCATAAATTAAAAATAACACAAATTATACTGTTTCTGGATTGTTGTTCAAACCCAATTATTGAGGATTGTTTTTAAAAAACTGACGAAACCAAATTTGCTAATATTAAATTACTTTTTTTTTTAAATATTGTATGTTAACTTTTTTTATCAGGAAGGAATCAATTTTCCTAAGTTCGTTGATTGGCTTGAGTTTACAAAAAAATGTATGCATTAAATGTTACGTCTTTGAAACTGAAAACTTTTTGATAAATAGTATTTCTTTTAGTAAAGCTAATTGTGTTTGGCACACAAAACACAATAAGTTGCATTCTTAACTACTGGTATACGTCGCAGAAAACTGTTTGTCTGAAACAGAAAAACTCTCCAAAAGTGAATTCGGGCTTCATGAATTTTCACAGCTTCTTCGCCTAGAATTCTTATTTCAACTACTCAATGATTTTTAACTCTCAGAGTTCCAAAACAAACAAAAAAAATTAGATTTGACAGAAAAACAGTTCGCTAAGTATTTATATTATTTTGTTAATTTTCAAAAGGAAAATAAATAATTAGCGTAGCTGGGTGGTAAAGCTGGTTATTTTTTTAAAGTTTCACATGAAATTCTCTATCACATAATCCCAGATAACTTAACGAGACACCTGCTAAGCATGTTTAACGTTAAAACATTCTCGTAGCGTAAAATTCGACGTTCGACGTATTTGAATTGCAGGGTTTTATTTTCCGCTTTTAATTTAGTGTCATTGTATTATCTAAAATACTTATTTCGGTTTTGTGTCTGTCTTTCACGGTTCATTAAACTCTAGAATTCGGATTAGCTTTGACTTTGTAACTTTTTTTAAAATTTGTTTTTTTTTTAAGGTGAAACCGCACAAGAGTCCCAACTGCTAGACTGTGGCATCCCCGATTGGGGTATTTTGTGAAGCTGAAGATAGTGGGGAGGGGAAGAAGATAGGAAAGGGGAAAATGGTGAAATACCTGGCAACTCAAATTTGGTCACCAAATAGGGCCAAAACCATTTTAAGCAACGTTTCAATTCTGAATTGTGATCTTACACCAGGGCGATACTAAGAGTATTTTCCATTCTGGAACGTTTCGCGAATATGCTAAATAATATTTTCAATTTGTAAATTGTGAATTAACATAAATTATATAAACAAAATTTACTTGTGCACGCCAGAATTTGAACCCGCGACCTCCGGCTTGCAAGTCGAGAATTTCACCCCTTGACCACGGAGGCCGTCAAACGGATTATAATAAAGCAATAAATTGATAAA
Source organism: Hesperophylax consimilis (assembly GCF_061612785.1). NCBI lineage: Eukaryota > Metazoa > Arthropoda > Insecta > Trichoptera > Limnephilidae > Hesperophylax > Hesperophylax consimilis. Next base: position 26,907,970 of record NC_142840.1, read on the forward strand.
GTTCTACCTACATTATAATTTTTTTTAAAGATTTAAATAACTAATTTCTTTAGAACTATTTTACTACTTACAGTAAAAAGACAATGTTATGAATAAAAAGCATTCATGATTTTTAAAGTTTTTTTTTTATGAAAATCGAATTGGATAATGTTATTAATTAATTTCTGCAAATATTTTAGTTAGGTCACGGCTCCATAAATTAAATGGAGTTCTAGGAATTAAACACAAACCAATTAATGATTCTTAAGGTTGCCGAGCCGAATAATTTTTGGTTTGCAAAATTTCCAAAGATAGATTGTTAGGGCTTTTCTTGACGGCAGCGGGCGACATTCCGTTTTTTCCAACGGACCGGTGCCGTATAAGGGATAAATGTTTGTTAATGCACCGGACAGCCACCCGTTGGCAGTATACGTACCGGCTGCTCACCCGTCGTAACAACATTGCACAATATATGCGAATATGTTAACAATGCCGTAGTGACAGACGTTTTCACTCCCAAACATTCTATTTTGTAGCGCAATTTGAAAAGAAATATGGATCAAAATATTAATCACCAATGGAAAATAGACAAGTTCTACGGGATAAAACAACGGAGAGTTTTAAAAATAAGCAGCTTTATTTACAGCAATCTGAATTTTCTTCCTGCTTCTTTTATCAAACTGATGAGATCGCAACATCGGGAGTGTCTCCGTTATAAAAACTAATCGTGAACATGGACGTTTGTATCGCACTGGTCCGTTATCCAGTAAAAAAACACTCATCGACAAGAGCCCCTAGGCGGTCATAAAAATGATGAAATGTTTCAAATCGATTGATCGACCCAAATAATCGTGAGCTTACTGTTTGATTATGCAGACAAGGTCGTCCGTCTTTTTGAGGTCCTCATTTCCGCAAATTGCGTTATTTAATAACGCTTTGTCATTGCGCCGCCGCCGCTCCGACGCTGTTAACGACATCCGCCAATCAGCACTGGACTCGTATTGCAAAACAAATAATATTCCGTTATTATTTTACAACGACACCACGAAAGAACGGCTAGTATTCAAATTGTGGCGCACTTCTAAGCGGCAAGACATATTTTTATAATAAAAACATCTAAACATCTATTTGAATTTAACTTTTGTTTTCAGGATAGGATATTCGATATAGCTGAAACTCGGCAAATAGATTCTTGTCAATAAAAGTGTATTCTTTCAACTTTTTGTGGCTATCACGCATACATAAGCAAACATATACACATTTCCCTGAAAATGGATGACATTACAGCAGTAAATATATGAAATAATTACCGGTCCTACCCAAATGGCATTTTGACGTAGGTAAAGAAGGTTCAATCCTCAGTAAATTAAAAAAAAAAAACGGATTGATTTTTTCAGCGACTTGAGCTAATGCGTATATTGATGGGGCTGACAGATTACAGTATACGCATTATGACAATTCCCATTGGGATTGTATGACAAGCGATAATATGCTGAAATAGGCCCAGCAACGAGAATATAGCGCACCTATAGCGTGGTCTGTCCCAGGCTTGAGGCACAACATTTATTTTGTTGGAGGAACACGGTGAATCCCACCCCTTACTCAGTCACCCGCTTTACAGAGGATCCAGGCTTTCAAATACCGATCGCCGTATACTTTCTATTCATTTTGAATTTTTGGGGTTTTAGGATGAGTTTAATATTAAAATTACAGTCATTTTTGTTCATCTAAAATATATTTGACGACAGTTATATGATAATCGTGTACATTTTGGTGAATTTTTTGCCCGCTATTTGTGGTATAGTGGACGACTGGTTTTCCTAGTCAAATGTGAAAACGTCTTCGAACGAGCTAATCAATAATTCTTGGTAATTGTAACGTTGCAATTTTTGTACTTTAGAATACAGCGGTACAATAATAATCTCTTTATTTAGGAAAGTCTTACACATTACAACTATAAATACATATTATGGTGTAAATTGATTTGTAATTTTATTTTTAAGGTTATAAAATCAACAGAAAAATACAAACATAATATTGTGAAGGTAAAAAGAAAATAAAAGTACAGTTAAGGTTTCTCAAATACCGCCTCACTAGGCTAGCCTGTGTTGAGGCAGAATTTTTCGTGTTAGTTCCTAATACATTTGAACATACCTATACTTGTAGATGTATTCGCTCAATAATGTGGTGACTTCAATAACTGCAAATTTGGGTGAATGCACCGGCCATATTCTTATTTTTGATCCAAGTTTTTACATTATCTTTGAAATTTTTTTGAGATTCACATTTTTTTATGCTGTCTTGAAGAATGTTGTAGAGTCTTGTCGCAAAGTATTTAAAGTTTCGTTGACCAAACGTAGTATGTGTTATCGGTATTTGTAGTAAGTTTTTGTTGTTGCTTCGAATACATCGTGTATTGGAACTTTTTTCGTGGTAATTATGTATATTTGAATATAGATGAGTTAGGATAGTTTTTGCATATAGCTGCAGAACATCAAACACATTCATAATATTAAAAATTAGATTCGAGTCTGTAATTATAGGTAGCCTTAGAATTGTTTTTAAAATTGTTTTCTGAGCCTTTATGATTGGGTCTAGAGCAGATGAAGTGCTGCCTCCCCATGCTATGATACCATACTCAATAATAGATTGGCAGACTGCAAAATAAAATATGTTTATTGTTTATGGTTTATGAAAGAGAATCGATCAGCGTTCATTAAGCCAGCTGAACTATTAGTTCAAAAGGGAGATGTTTATTTTTTAATTAAATCATAATCCACCGGTAAAAGATAAATCACAGCTTCCTCGAAAATCTTCATCGGATTATTTTTAAAGCAATTCATTGTAGTCATAAAGAATACACAAAGATAAATTATTTAATATTTTTTATCAAAGCTGATTTTTTCTTCTTTGTAATTTGATCTTGATTTGGTATACCACAGAACCAGACCTATTTATTCAACATCTTTAAAAGCATTTATTTTTTCAAAAAATTATTTGTTCTTCTTTTTTGACGTGATAAACGTAAATGAATATTGCGTTGCTGAAAGCAATTATTAGATGATGAAATTGGGAAAGCATAAAGTTTTAAAATGCTTGGCAATTCATATCTGGGAACAAAACATATATTTGATCTCTCTTCAGGGCCATGCTGAGACCATTTTCAACACTGGAAGCGTGATGCAATTTTACATTATTCCTAAAATTAAAAATTAAAGTGGCTTAGCCACGTCTTGTAGGCCGCCCCAGGCAAACTTGTAGAAAGCTAGTCCATAGGATGCATAGGTGCAGTTTCAATTGGACCAGTACGCTCCGGAAGCCAACTTGCTAAGAAGCCAAGGAACAATACCTACCATCTAACACAGCGCCCTTGAGGTTTTTATTACCGCCAGGAGACGTTTGGTTCAGGACGATTGCAATAGACGCAAGGAGTAGCGCTTGTCAGCTGTTTTTTTTAAGGTGTATAACAGACTTCGTTCATTTACTACAACATACATGAACAGTAACAAAAATAAAATAATGCGTTAATTTATCATTAAAATTAACATATAAAGTACGTTCTTAAGGCTTTTTTATAGGTTATCAAAAATAAATAAAAATTCTGAAGTTAGTTTATTCTATATAAAAATCACTGTGTTACACGCTTATCTCTGAAACCATCAAACCGATTTCAATTAAATTTTGTGAATGTGTATGGTTAGTTCTGGCTTTAAATATAGGAAAGTTTCGGACCCAATAGATGGTGCTGTTGTCGAGAAAAAAGTTTAATTTTTTGAACGAAAATTTTTATTTTTTTTCAGAATTCTGATCCAAAAATACATACAAAAACCATTTTTTAACTTCCCTACATAGAAGGCGCTCTATGACAAGGCAACGTCTTATATTACAAAATGCATTCTAAATGGTTGAATTAAATTCTAAATGGTTTCTATTCATCCTGCGTATGTTTATACCGATATCCCTGAAAATTTCCATGTTTGTTGTTATTAGTGCCAAGAGTGTTTAGAGATGTTTAAATGGTGGAAGAAGTCGGAGGCACCTGTGATAGAAGAAGCGCGCTCATATTTAAAAACAAACGATTAAAGTGAATAGGCGTAACCGTCTATTGTGAAAATATTAATTAAAACTCGACTTATTTACAAGAGAGCATACATCTTTTGACATCTCTGAAGTATCTTTTAAAGAAACACTGTAATTTCATATCAACAGCATGTGAATAACAGAAGCAGATATTTTTATAATTTTCGGAGAACTCTTTGCAATTTTTTTTTTCTATGGAGGAAGTTTCATATTATAATTATTTTTAACTCAGCATTCGAATAGAGATTATCTTAAAAATAATATTTTTTTTAGACCTTAACAACTTAAAATGTTCAATGAAAGTATGCTATTATGTCAGTAGAAATTCGGAATGCGGGTTCTTCATGAATTAAGAGAAGTTATTTGTAAGACTCTTGAAATCTTCAAGGTTTATCTTTAAGTTATCAAGAGACGTATTGTTTAAAAGCACCATACCCAGGTCGTGCTGAGATGAGAAATTACGTTTATTCTGCCGTGTGGTATACTTGGTAGATCGTGGTGGTACCCCTGGCAGTAGTTGTTTTCTGCAAATAGGGATGTTTGAAGGCGCTTTTATAGATGATAATGATGAGTCTCCGACCTAAATAAGGCCAGTAGAAGATGAGATGAGAAGAGAAACATACAAAAAAATTACGCAAATTAAAGAGCATTTTTGAAAAAAATTGTATAAGTTTATGTAATATTTACTCTTTGCATTCCGTTACTTTTATTTTTATTTTTAAGTTTCCATCAGATTCATACATATTACAGAAATTCCGGGACTAACTACTATAATACACACTCCTTATTTTCCAGAAATCTAATGTAGGGTAGTAATAATGTTTTTTTATTGGACATCTTCAATTTATAACAAAAAAATTATAAAATATTGTTGCTAGAGTACTTAAGTTAAGAATTACTTTTTATTATTCTTGAATAATAAATAATTTTAAAAAAAAACCGTTTAGTAGTAGAATAATTTTATATAATTTTATAAACTATTCCTCTATTTCTCATGTGGTCAACGAATGCCCGCTCCATTCATTCCCTGGCGGGATTGATGAGGTTCACATGGCGACGCCTGTGGTCCTAGAACTACAACACCAAACGAAAGAAGAAGAACTATTCCTCTAAAAGGGTCGTTAAAATAAATAAAAATGATGACGAAACGAAACTCACGGATTTTTTACCAGAAATTTTAACCTTAATTTACTTCAATATTGGTTCAAATTTATTTAAAAACCAAAAAAGGTAATCTAATATGTCTAAAATTAAGTACAAAATCAGACAATGTTTTATTAAATGTAGAAATGGGCCATGATAAAAACACACTGTCTTTTTATCTAAATAATTAACAAAAATGTATAATATACATTTTCGACAGTTGTATTTAACTGACTAAATAATCAAAATGAATGAATTTTTACTTTAAAAATATATAACTTTCAAAGAGTCCATGAATCATGAAAGTGTTAAAGAACCAATTAAAATCGACTGTCTTGAAAAAAACGCAACATACGAACTTAAGCGAAAATGTCCTTAAACACTTTAATTGGCCCTCATTATTTTATAAACCAGCCATCTTTGAATTCAGACCCAAGGAACAATCTTCTCAGGTACGGGTAAGTCGGCATCTCGATAACTTCTTTAGATAACTTAACAAGGTACACAGATGCAGTGGCGGTTTGTGACTTTTGGGTACACCAGAGTGATGATATTTAAAAATTGCATTATTGATGTTGTTGCAGCCGAATTAAATTTTTTCTTGAAAACCTTCATACAAAAAACCGAATTTTAAAATAATTTTATAATGTCGTTTTTTACAATCTTAGCACTCCATCACATTTAAAAATCACGAGTCCCTACTGCAAAGGTGCACATATTAAGGTCAAAGCCCCTCTCCCTGTCTTATTACACTTGCATTTTGCAATTAAACTACACCCAGGTACCATGCAAGAAAGTTGTAATTAATAAAGTAGATATAAATCAAACAGGAGCAAGGGAGAACCATTTTTTAATCATAAACGTTCTTTAACCAAACGACTCCGCAGTTAGCAGTAAATGCGCTGCCAAATTAGCCGCTCTCTGCATTAAAACTGCATGAGGAGGGAGGTGGGGGAAGTTGGAGGCTGGGGGCTTATCAACTATACCCACTGTACCCACTGCAGCCTGTATACCTGCTATACCAGCTTCCTCCCCACTTAATAGTGTGGGGTGTTCCCATAGTATGTACCAGTGGCGTGCCTTGACACGCTTTTTCTTTGCTATGTACTAACGACATCGAGTACCAATATTATTTTACTAATAAATCACTAAAATAATATACACTACTCTTCGAATCAAATGCAAAAGCTACTTTTTACGATAGTTCCACACCCTAAAAAAAGGGTTTGTCATCTTTGTGAAGTATCTTTTTTGGGAAATGAGGATAAGAAGGTCTGGAAAGGAAAAAGATATGAGGGGTGGTAAGGAACCTGTTGGTCAATGTGTCCAGGAGTGACGGAACTATAAATCCATTCCTCCCACTGCAAGGCGATCTGTTGAGAGTCCGACTGTAGAAGTCAAAAGGTCTCCCTCAACCAGTGTCCTCGATTTGGTCCTCCACGCAAAGACAAACCTCACCCCATGAACTCGGGCACCCTTGCTATTTATTCATTGCATCTCACTATACATAAAACCCTTTTTTTCACATAAAAATCAACCTCACTAGGACTAAGCCTGTATCTGGGTTAACAATTTACATTTGAGTGAAGCAAACATAAGAGTAATCACAAACATAAAGTAATTCTACTTACAAACACAGAATATTTCAAAATTAAAGAAAAAATAAGTATTAGATGTGTTACCAGATGGGTAATTTGACAGTTTACTCTAACAATATTTGAACCATAACTAATCATTAATCATTATTCAAAAGAAGAAGCAAAGTAGATAATAAAGACAGATAAGGTGACATTCAGTTTTTAGCAAATGGGACTTATATGAAATTTTATTATTTAAGAAAGTACAAGGATGAAAAAATATTAAGACAATCGTCTGTCAATACAAAAACCTTAATTAACTTTTTAAATTTAACCAAGGAATTGGTAGACTTAATATGATTTGGAAGAATACTAAACATAAGTGGTGCCTGGTATAAATAATTTTTTTGATCAAAAGAAGTTTTAGTATGTACCGTCACAAAGTTCAGTGTAGAGCTAATTCTAGTTGTACGCATTTGTTGTGTTCTTTCAGCAAGTTTAATATTGATAAAAAATCGAAAATATAAAACAAAAATATATAAAATATTGGTTTATGGATTAGTGTTTAAAACACATATACGCATTAATAATAAATACAATATTTAATGTGTCAAAATTTTATTTAATATTGAAAGTTTTTACTTTAGTGTCATTTCATTATCTATTAAAGTGGGCAGGACCACTCAAGATAATAAACGGGGAAGATGTTAGGAAAAAGGCGAATCGAACGTTACTGAACAAATCACTTGGCTGATTGGAGCCTGAGATTGATCGTTAGAAAAGTTTGAAACAACGGCCGTAAGAGTCACAGATGTTAAATGATTGGGCATTTTATGTTTTATTCTATTGAGATCTCGCTATGCGTAAAGATTGAAAACAACTGTTAAGCCTTTTGTTCCTTTTAAACCATCTCCTTGGAAATTCAAACAACTGCCAAGCGTTGAAGTGGCTTATCCCAATTAAAATTATTTTCTTTATCCTTCTTAGGAAATAACCCCTTTATTTACTGATCATATTTTAAATTGTCTGCACATAGAATACAGATATTATTCGTTTGAAGTCATTGATATGAAAACCTAAAGATTGGCCTTCAAGATACAAAAAAGAACCTCACGGATATTATTAATCATAGTGGTAGATACTATCAGTACCGCCCCGGTAAAACGTGGTTTAAATGGATACAGATCAGTTCTTATTTCACATGTATTGTTCGACCTTGATCTATCCCATTCCAACTGGCTTTGGGCACTGACGACTCTTGTGCAGATGTTCACATTAAAATGTATTGTCACCTTAATGTCTGGTATGTTTGATACCAGACAATATATTGTCCTCAAAAAATTTCAATTGTAACAAATAGTAGTTTCTTCCGAATGTACACTTTTTGAGATAATAAGAGTCTTATAGAACCGACAGCACAGGACATTAGACAAAGAGCACTAAAATAAAAATTATCAGGCCAGTAAAAATACTATGATCTGACCGAGTGCCAATTTTTATGTATTATAATCAGTAACTTACATATTTCACCAAAATAACTATGGTTTCTCATAGCGCGAATGTAGCATTACTCTTTCAAAGCATTACCTAAAATGATACTGCTTTGTGGTCATATTTTTAAACGTCTCTCTTTAGTTAAATTTAATACGGACTATCAAAAGCTACGAAATATATAGATACGTATTTAGGCCCTTACAAAACACAAGAACCTGATGGTCAATGTCTCCGGGAGTGACGAACGTATGAATCCATCCCTCCCACGGGCAAACGCATCCACCGACAAACCTCACCCCATGAACCCGGGCACCCTTGCTATGTCGCCAAACGTAGCAAACCGCTCGGGGTGACCTATGGCATTGGTTTTGGTTATCCAATAAGTAGTTCCCGGGCTCAAAAATGCCCTTACAAAACACAAGGACAGTACTTACATAAAGCGAAGATTTGTCTTACTTAAAGTTAATAATTCATTCCAAAAACATGACAAATAAACCAACAAAATTGTTTCAGAAAAGAGTCTCTTCGGAGGATTTTTAAAAATACGTACCGACTATAATTGAAGTTCTTTCCTTTTGAAACATCAAATAAAAGTATTGAAATTGTGAACGTCTCGGATAAACTGATATTGTTTTACTCGCATATTTTACCTAGACCTATTTCATCACTTCTCTGAATATCTTTGTCATAGTCTCCTTTGAACAATGTTTGGTATCGAATTGCTTACTCGCTATAGAATGTATGAGCTTCAATATGCTTTGTTTGTGATAAAGAGAGTGTGAAAACCTCAAAGAGATATCCACTTTTTAAGTGATATTAAAAAAATACAGTAAAAGCCATTTCAAGTATCTTTTTCGGTATATTATTAAGGTGAAGCAAAAATCAATTTTAAAAGTATCTTCGATTTGTTCTTCGCCCTTTGAAGCCATAAGCTCCAATGGATATCCTCATTCATCCTTCATCCTTAAGTATAAGTCAAGTATTACATAGCAACTAACTTTAAAAAAAACAGAAAAGAATGTCACAGTCACAGAAAATACAGTTGTACATATTTTAATTTAGTTTTAAATAGCAAATAATTTAAATTTTCTCGATTTTCAAATCATGAGTTCGAGTTCTGCCACGCCTTTCATCAAAAAATTGCCAAATGAAAAATATTTATTCTACCCATTCGAAATATAATATTTCACGAAAAAAAAATCCTCGAATGGGCTTAAAAATTTTCTTAACTAGACAAAAACAGTAATTTACATTTTTAAAACATACAAATTGGAACATAATTTTATTTTTACGAAAAGCAGATTTTCCCGGCCAGTTTTCGTCAAAAAAAGAAAAGAATAAATGTCAACCTCTTGTCAATTTATTGCGTCTATCGGTTATCAATAAAGATATTCGGCTGCTGTGTTCCGCTTGATTTTGCTCCAATTTAATTACACTTGATCACTCCCCGCGGAATTTGCTTACAATCTAGAATACAATTTTATTTCAGATTTATCTTCTAATTTTTGCTCCATAACTTTCTTTAACCGTTGAGTGGACGCCCTTCTAATTTACGGATCCAGGAGTTTGAACATTTATATGAATATTTTATCGAATTTAGTGTTATTTATTCGTGCTAAACTATTTATTTGTATACTCTACCATTGTTTAGTGACCACATCCAAATAACCATGTACATCCATTGGGGATACCATAGTTCTTCTAGCCCCAGGTAGCTGGGATTCTTATGCGTTAGGGACACTAAAAAAATCTTAAAATTACCGATTACTTTTTCAGTGAGAACGAAATACATATTTTTTTTTATATACATACATCATCGAATTACATATATCATCTTTTATATATCATGTTTTATTAATAAGATAGTCAAAGATAATACCATGCAAATAGCAGCATTAATGAAATATCAATTTTTGTTATTTCAATATTGATATTTTCTATTAATCGCAGCAAGATTTTTGGCGAATTTATTTCAGTATTTTGAGGGTTGATATCTGGTGGGAACGGGAATCAATAACATTGATTGGCCTTTGATTATCTGTTCCTGTCGGGAGCGGCAATCGGAAAAGTGCCACATTTTGGCAAGGGAAAACAAAACAAATTACTTTTGATAAAGGAGAAAACTGACGAAAAACAATGTGAGACGTAATAGAGTTTTCTTTTCAAAGAAAGCTAACTTTGTTCCATGGCCGTATTGTAGATGATATTATTATTTATGAATAAATAATAACAGACATTTTGCAGCTTTTCAATCAATCACTTTGAAACTTATGTTCGATACTTATTACCTACATATTACTATGTCAGAATCTTTTAACAAAATTAAATTAATGTTCAGTATTTTTTTTAATTTCAGCCAAGTAATCTACAAAATTGAAAAAGAACTAAATTTAGAAAAGGCAGAAGGGTATTTTCAAATATAATTGTCAAACCAATATTTTAAATATCGTTATATGATTAGCCGCCAAAAGTAAATGATTGTTTAAGGCGATATCTTTCTGTGACTTCACACTGACCAACGTTTGTAGGCGGCCCGAATCCTGATGACAGATGTAGCGGCACTTTCATTATTATATTTCAAAAGGGAACCTATCAAATTTATTTAAAAAAAATCTAAACATAAAGGAAAAGAAGATATGAAAAAAAAACATATCATTATATTAACCTTTATAGAATTAAAAATAAAACTTAATGATAAAAAATATTTTAAAGAAAATATAAATAGAAATATACATTCTAAAAAGTAAGATTAAAATACCTGCAAATTAATACCATCTATTTTATTCCAAAAATGTTTAAAGGATAATCATGGTAGGTACCTATAGGGAAGAAATCATGTAAATGGTCACACACGAGACAAAATTGGAAAAATATAGAATGGAAACTTATTCCAGGAAAAAAATGTGCTCCCGAACAGTTAAAAAAACGTTGTTGTGACAATGTCAACATGTCATGATTTTCAATGTTAAAATTCAATTTGCAACAAAAATACCAAAACAATGTATAATATTATCTAACCCGAAAACAGTTTTTGGTCAATAATTTCCGAAAAATATTTTGTGTGCTTGGGAGGTCTCGATTCTGACCGTTTAGGAAGTGAAAAATTGTAACATTTTGTTCAAACAGTATCCCGCATTTGAGAAAATACAAAGAGTTCAAATTAAAAAATTGTAACTTTTTGTTCAAACAGTCCCCCGCATTTGAGAAATTACAAAGAGTTCAAATTAAAAAAGAATACCTTTATTTATTGTTTATTGGTCAATCTAAAACCGAGAATGTAACGGATAGTAACATTTTTACAGAACGTTCTGGAGTAGATTTGATAATTAACTGAACTTTTTATGTGAATACCGCACAAGAGTCTCAACTGATCCCAACTGCCTGAAGAAATTTAATTGCGCACGCCGGTATTTGAATCCGCGACCTGCAGATTCGTTGTCAAGATCCTTACTCCTTGACCAGGGAGATCTTCAAAACTTACAATGGAACTATAGGAACTTTAAGCTCACAGTTTAATTTCATTCTGAATTATGATGCTTTAAAGATTCAATTGAAAAACTGAAAAAATAATTAATTTCCATTGTCAGAGATTTTTAAATTGAAAAACGTTTTTTCTGAATTTTTATGTTATAAGTTAGGTCAGGTTTTAACGATAACCAAGAAATTAACGATACGATATATTTTAATAATTTACCTACGTAGGCAGCACATAAATGTGATGTCTGTCATAATCATTATATTATTGAACTGGAATTGCTTAATAAAGTTATTTTGTACATATACCTGTATGTACCTGGGGTTACAATAAGTGACTAGGGTCTCGTTTAGAGAACTGAGTCCCCGTGAGCCTATCAAAAATGCCATATTACCAAGAATATACAATAATAATATCAATAGACACCTTCCTGACACCTGTAATAATTGGGTGAACACCATTAATGCAATTCTGTTTCGATAGCTCATGGAATATTTCCGGCTACGAGTTTCTTGTGTATGAAATATAGAAAGGGGGAACGGAATGGAACTCTGAGAGGATGCCACCAGAATATTAAAAGCTTCACCTTGTATTTTGTGTCCTCAGTGTTCCCTCCCTCTGCCAGCATAAAAACTCCACGGCATATTGCACGTAACCCGGAATCGAACTAACAACCTGTGATTGGTTGCGCGGTAGAAAAGGTACGGTCTTTGCACTTCCCGTCTCCTGGTGACAAAGATAATAGGACGAGTATCGGGGGTAGGTAAGGAGTAAACTACATCGTAAAGATAACAATCGGCTATATGCCCGAACAAAGGTTCTCTCTAAAAATACAGTAAGTTAATTTATAAAATCGAGTTAATTTTACCTGCTGGTAATAACCAAATAATTGGAAATTCAGCTGTGTAAAATCATGGTTCACTATCCCTGTGAACCCCTACCCCCTCCCCCAAATGCTGTGTATATAAACAATAGTTCAAGGTATAATTGTACCAGTCCAAAGATGGCTATAATAAGCTGAAACTGATAACGCTCAAAAAATTAAATGTATAGAAAAAAGTTTACAATTGTTTCAATATATAATTATGTTAGGTTTTATCTGGATGTCGGAATACATGCCTCAATAATGGTGATAGTCCCGATATACCGAAACAAATATTAATCTATTCTTTTATAATATTGTAACACAAGTTTATACAAATGTGCTCATACTTGCTTGAAAGAATTGTGCTTTTAGCGGAAAAACTGCGCGGCCTTTTTCATACAAAACTTAAATTTGGATTTGGGGTCAAAATACCCAACTAAACTGAAAAATTAGTTTTTTAATCAAAAGTTATAGCAAATATCTAGTACATTTGTGCTTTAAATAGAATTAATAGAATTCAATGACCGGTCGGTGGCTGAGTTGGTATCGCGTTTAGGCCCCACACAGGCGTAGTGTGTTCAGTTACTCGGTTGGCTACGTCCTCCATCACAACACAAGCAACATTTTCCGCTTAGTCTGGTGGTAGTAGCAGATTTTCAAATATTGTCATGTTATCCATAACCCGGGAATGTTCTCTTTCTTTAAAAAAAAAGTCTCCTGATTTTCGAAGCAATTTTGTCAATTTTTTGATGAGTTAATTATAATTATAAAATAAATTCATCCCCTACCTAATGTTTAAATATAATTAAAGATAGCACGTTATGAAAAGGGCATTTTATTGGGTGGAAATTATAATTCATATACGACAAATTTGTGTTCAAATGTAAATCGGTATTTTGGAATTTAAGTTTTCGCCCATAAAATGATTTTTTAGCCATATTATTTTTTTATATTTTATAATATTTGTATAGTAAATAACATTTTTATTTTTTTAAATAGTGATTAAATCAAAAATAATTGAAAAAGTTGCCTCTAAAATCAATAAAGATTTGAATTTCGAATGCCTTAATTTTATAATTTAAAACAAAAATAAATAAAATTGTACATAGCGCACTAAACATTAACTATACCTTTTGATTAATAAAATAATTTGTCAATTTGGATTTATATTTTCGCCTCAAATCCATATTTAAGTTTTGAATGAAAAGGGCTGCGTGACCGTTCCTCTTAAGCATACTCGTATTTGCGTTTATCTTGTTAAATACATGCCTAAGTTAGCCATCTCTTTTAATTATTTAGTTTTATTAGAAGCGATAAATACGCAATTGCCTTACTTACGATCCGGGAGAAGATTGATGATAGAAGTAGTAGACGAAGACGTCGCACTTAACGTTATCAAAATATTAATGCTTTGTACGAGTTCACAATACTACTGAGATATTCCGGGAAAACTTCTTCAGGGTACTACCCCTGATGACAGCTTTTCTCTGGAAGAAGAAGACACCAGAAGAATAAGAATGATAATATGATACTAACTTATTCGTATTAATGAAAAATTATAATGTAAAATATAATGAAGTATAATGGAAAATCTGTAACGTTTTTCGTGGTAAAAAAAACTGCATGTATAAACTTGATTTCCCTAAATAAATATATGAATGAATGCAAAACAGGAAGCATCGGGTAAAAAATCTACTTTTTGCTATTAGAAATATTCTATTATTAAATTGAGAATATATTTAACGTGCAATTTTCATTCGTAAATTACGGAATATGGGTGTGCTCCCTATGTTGTACATTGTACAATGTACATCCCTAATGGTCTCAGCTCGAATCAACTCCCATCTGTAAATACGGAAGCACGGTGATGGATTGACAGGGCAAGAATAATGAACTCCCGTCGGAGCATTTGGACACAGAAGTTCACGGTTCGTTACCCATTAACGTCTGATATTTGGGCCGGCTGCTACTGATCTGTTGTGCTATAGGGATGGTAAGCTAGTCGATTATCGAAGTTTTTGAAAAGATTTTTTTTTTTGGTTTTAGGCATTTCACCCTGAAAAGAGTGCTTTGTGATTTGAAAAGATTATTATGTATCGATTATTTGACGTATCGGTTGAAATATAATGTAATTCAACCCTTCAATACGTTTAAACATGTTCCAATCGATACATTGTATTTTATAAATATATAATGTTAAATCTAAGACTTGCAACATAATAACCGATAAAATATGGATTTTTTTCTGTCAATTTGAAATATTATGGTGCTTACCTTGTTAATTCTAATAGGTCACCTCTCTAATTCTTTAAGTCTCACAGATTCTAAAATTTCGGACTCCATAGTTCAAATTCATTACTTTAATAAATTCACTGCTAAAAAAAACACAAGTTAGAATTCGAGCTGGACTCTGTGAATAAAATTTCGAATTTGAATGCAATTACGATTTCACAAATAAATAACTATTTTAACGTAATTATACCAAAGTACCAAGTAGG
This sequence comes from Hesperophylax consimilis, assembly GCF_061612785.1. Lineage (NCBI taxonomy): Eukaryota > Metazoa > Arthropoda > Insecta > Trichoptera > Limnephilidae > Hesperophylax > Hesperophylax consimilis. The sequence continues at coordinate 26,923,081 of NC_142840.1, forward strand.
TATTTACATTCAAACAAAATTCACGTATTCTTGTTTTCATTCGAAACACATAATACCCATTCAATCTCAATAACATAACTGCACGCTATCCAGAGCCAGAAATAATATTCAACAAACAACTAGTAGGTAAATGGTGACGAGGCAAGAAATACACTGTAAAAATAAAATAAGGAAAGGAAAAACGATAGCAAAAAAATGTTTCATGTGAGAAAAGCGCCTAAATATAAATACATTATAATAGTGATTTCGATTGATACCTACAAAAAAAATTTTGAAAAATAAAATTACTTGGAAATTTTCAAATGTGTGATATCGTATTTGAACGCTGACCTTGAAAAAATACACCCACCGTGGGAAAATTGTATCAATAATCAACTCAAATTTAAAAAAAAACACAACAAAAACAATATTATGAAAACGTTGCCTGTTTAAACTCATCTTTAGAAACCTACGTGCCTTCGAATTCGAAGTTTGGAATATTATTTATCGATTTATTTACTTAAATTTTCTCAGCCCAACTCCAAAATCCTTGTATTCTTCATAGCGGTGGATAATTAAATGAATTTTATTTTACGTCTGAAGTCTGAAATTCGGGATTCTGTAAGACTGAACAAATTAGAGAGCGAAAAGACTTTTGTGCTTTGTTTCTCACATTTAGACTACCTAGCAAACATGTCACTTACATAACTTATGTGACATGGATAATGCAATTTTAAAATAGCTAAAAGATTTTGATTATAAATTCACAATATTATTAGTGTAAAACGATACACCATGTAATCTGAAGTATACTCAAATACTTTTATTTTTTGGAATAACTTAAGGTTTAAACTTCAAATTGTAATAATTAATTACTGAAGTTCAATGATGAAATAAATGTAATTCTGGTCTTTCGATTTAAAAATCCCTTTTCCATTTCAATTGAGTATTCGACACTACCGACTTACCATCACTACCTGCAATGCTCGCCAAGCTTATGTATTTGCAAAATCGATCCTTATATTTATTTTACCGACAAAAGTGCCACTGGTACATCCTTGTTAATAAACATGAACGGTCCCCCGACAGTTAATGTTTGGCCCTTCAATCTCTGCACTGAATTTTGAAACGTTTTGAAGAGACTAGGATTATCTCGTCGATTATTTATTTTAATGGTTAGTTTGTTATTTTCAATTTAGATTAAATTTTATCAAAACTGTTTTAAAAGATGTTCTTTGTGGAATTCAGAATGTTTAAAAGCGTCAGAAAAAATCATTCTTCAGTTTGAAAAACCACAACTACAAAATTTAGTTTTTTAAATCGAAATTAAACGTTTTCAATTTCAGCAATGAAGCCGCAATACATTCAGCAACAAATTAAATATAAAACCAGTGACCAAGAGTTAAATTGACAACAGGAATAGACAATAGGAAGACAGAAAAGGCGAAGGTTGTATAGACTCAAAAACTACTGTACTGATTTTGCTGAAAATTTTAAAGTTTGTTCTTATTAGTGTCAGGAGTGATTAAAGAGTGGTTTGAAGAGTAGAAGAAGTCAGAGACGCCCGAGGAAGACTTAAAGCGTTATCTCTATACTGGAATGAGATACGGAATCGAATAACAGATAATGTTGTTTGTTTTTTAATATTAGTGGTTACAGTAGTGAATGGTAAAAGGCGGGGACGCCCGAGAAAGACATGGCACGATCAAGTGAAAGTCGGTTCATCAAATTAAAAGTAACTTTTTCAATTATTCAGAATAAAATTATTTCCACCTTAAAAATTGGCCCAGTTTAACAGGTACACTAGAATTTACAACCTCAAAAACTTACTCCAAGCCATTCATAACCCCGAGAAACGCCGGGTACTACTCGGCTATTACTAAATATATTTCAAATATGCAGAGTTATGGATGCTTTTTATTCGAGTAACAAATTTTCATGGCTACGTCTGTTTAAAAAAAAACAACAGAAAAAGTTTGACGTATATATGGCCATTCACAAAAAAAGGTATTGAGGGAAACAATGAGTGTAATTAATTTCAATTTGTAGGAAAAACCCGCAGTTCCCAACGTGAAACGCAACGAACGAATATTATTATCTTAGTAATAAAGGTATTTGTCCATTATTTTTCTTTCTTATGGTTAACCAAAAAATATTTAATATAAAATGTATGTAAAATTAAATTAGAAAAAAATTCACAGATAAAAATAATATGGTTAAGAGATGAGATACTCGCATGTGTTTCTGATAATAGGACTTAGAAACAGTTGAACTCTTAATGGAACTAATTTGTTATTAGTTCTGATAACTTCACACTAATTAGAACATGGAAAAATTTTATGACTATCTTGAATGTAAACAGAAAAAGTGATCTCCGGAACAAAAAAAAATTTGAACAGTGATTTTGGAGTCCTTTATAGCTTTGTATGTCTAGAATTTCTATGTCAAATATTTTCAGGACGTCATTCCCTTCTGTCTAAATTTGTCAAGACACTGTATTTGTATGATTAAAATTTATTAAATGTCAAATTTACAAGAAATATTTGGAAAATGGTGTTTAAAATCAGGCGAAACCGGTTGGTAAAACATAATAGTTATATAATATAATTTGATATTTAGGAAAATGAATGTATCTAAAAATATTGGATATTTGATGAAATTTTAATGCAAAATGTCAGCATTTCGAAAGTTGCAATAACGTGTCTTATTTCATTGTCGTGTGCAGAATTCACAACGAGGCTGCACTTTTAGTATTGCGTCAGGCTTAACCCAACGTCATTCTGTGATGTATCATAGTATTTCGTTATTTCGAAAGGAGATTTAAATAATTCCACCCGATTTTGTTACTTTTCCAAAAAAATAATAAGGGAAAGATAGATTAAGTTACCTTTTTACCAATTTGGCTGATATGGGCATTACAATGCCAAGACCAAAATCCTTACAACTTAACAATAAATCTTAATATATATAGTTTTCCATATATATATATATGGAAAACTATTAAGCTTTGAGCTCTGATTCAAAACACATTGCACAGTTTTTATTGTGTTTCATTATTTTAAAGCTTAATGCAATTATTTTTAGCCAACTACTTTTTCCACCATGAGTTGGGTAGTTTATTCTGAAAACACAATTTATTCGTGTCCGTACATTATGGAGATGTGAAAAGAATGCAATACTGAAGAAAACTAAAATAATAATTTTAAATATTTAGCTTAAATATATGAAACGGATGAACTGAGAAAGGAGTGTCAAAAGAATACATATGATACGGAAAGCATCTGCTAAGTGAGTGGTAGAATGATATATAGCACGACCATGTTAATGAAATACTTGGGTCATGTTAAGAGTCAGAACAACAGAAGTGTATGCATGAGAAGATGAGATGCAATGAATCAATGTGCCCAGACAGAACAGCAGAAGATGTGTTAATGAGACGATGAGATGCAATTAAGCAATGTGCCAAGACAGAACAGCAGAAGTGTATGCATGAGACGATGGGATGTAATGATGCAATGTGCACAGACAGAACAGCAGAAGTCTACGCACGAGACGATGAGATGCAATGAAGCAATGTGCCAAGAAGAGCTTTTTAGCGGTCTATCTCTCTGCCTACTCCTCCGGAAAAACTAAGAATACATGAATTTTCAATACACAAATTACAATGAAATAAACAAATCTCTTAATCCAACAGCTGTTTTAACCCACAAAAATAATCCGCTGAAAAACGAGTGTCTCTAAATTGTGTAGGTTTTTTTCTGTGATTTAAGCAGTTCTCCGTGGTGTTCGGATTTCCGCGGTGAACTATATTCCTATGCAAGTCATGTTATGCCCACTCACGTTTGCCAATGACTGAATTTCAATTCCCCATACAATCCGCATCCTTATGCCCCCATATCACTATGGCGGCCCTACCCTTTAGCCCATGAAGCTTGCGCGCTCTAAATATACTGGTAAGTTTTTACACACCTTTTCAGTTGACTATTTTTTAAACTGTTTGTTGTTGGTAACTTTATGTCACTGATTTATTCATAAACATGCCGGTTTCACTTGCTACGGTAACGTCAGACATATAATAATAATAATGATTTTTATTCCAGGATGTGGGGAGGTTAGTGCAATCCCACACGTCCCATATATATTTTGTACGATAAGTGTGTGAAAAATGAAAAATATATGAAGAAGTATAAATTAACATTAGAGTACAACTATGCAGTCTTGAGTGCGTTTGGACCCAGCGCTCACTCAGGAGTGGCGTTTGGTGCTGGTAGGCTACAGTAACCAACGTGTTGGCGGAAGCCATTAGTCGCATCCTGGCTCCAGTGACCCGGTGTCTCATCAGGCCGGCAAATCCATTTAGTCCTAATTCCGTGAACATTTTCGATGCGCTGCTGTATCTTCGGTATCCAAATATGATTCTACAGGCGTCATTATATTGAATTCGGAGTCGTTCCATCGAACAAGTTCGGTAGTGACACCATGTCTCACACGTATAATATAATGAATTTTTAATTTATGCTCATTTGTAGCTCTGCAGTAAAAATTTGTAGGGAAGTCAGAATTTTGCGTTTAAAGACGCAATTTTTTCCCTTTCTTTTCATTAAAAAATTATGATGCGAAGAACAAATTCGAATTTAGTGTGTTACTTTTTTCAGAAACAAATTATGATTTATTAATAGATGGTATATTAAAAATTTTAAAGCTGCATAAAATACAATTCGTTTGGATTCTTTTTAACCTATTGCTCACCCTTTTTTTTCTGCATTACAACTTTTCCCAAATGAGAATGACATAGCTCCATTGGCACTGATTGACAGTTGAAACTCTTGTGCGGTATTACATAAAAAAATCCCTCAAAAATATCTATTATTGGCTTCAAGCAGTTAGTTCTACTGTACACTATCACATTTTAAATTCGAATTAACATCGATGTTATCGATTATAAAGCAAACCTTTTTCCGGAGAGTCAATGGACTGAGCATCCGCTCACCGTTCCGGAAAAACCATATATTTGAATGGAAAAAAGACGTCGAATAACGGAAAAGCGACCAACAAAAGGCGTCTCAGCACCAATTTTCCGATTCGCGTGTCTTATATAGGTATTCAGAAATTTTTCATCCTCTTTGCCCCGTAATGAGATTGAATAATTTTGGGTTTGGGAACTTAGTTACCCCCTCCCCTCTGTCTTTGTTTCATTGACAGATTTGACGAATTCAACTTTTCGACAAAACACCATATCTCGTCTCGTTTGTTTTACCATCGGATGGAATATCGATCTCATTATGGTAAAATCCACAAACTTGGAAGCATAGTTTTTTAATCAATTGAACTGCTGGTAGGTAGGTTGGACTCTCTTGTTCCAAAGTTTTGTGATTTTTTAATCTCCTAAATTCAATTGTAAGAACCATTATAACGCTTTCAAAACTTTTCAAACATTACACGTTTTCTTAGTTTTGTAGATTCTGATATAAAGTTTAAATATTAGCGCAAAAAAGGATTAAATTACTTTGAAATTATGTGACTATTACCCGTCTTTCGTCTTCGAAAAAATTCCAATCAAAATTATTGTAAAAAATAAGTTCCAACTGTCCGGATTTAGATGCTAAATAAAGTGGGGAGGGGATGGAGATTTAGAAGGAACAGTGGAAAAGTACCTTACAAATTTGGCTATAGCTGAAGGCTTAACATAGTTATAAATATTTATTTTTTGTGAATACACTACGAGATTCCCGACTACTCCTAACTATCTGTAGCCAGTGAGACTATGATATCCCCAATCGGGGTATGTTTTAAGGCTGAACATAGTGGTGAGGAGGAGGTGGTAAAGTACCTGGCTATTCAGATCTGGTCACCAAACACGGATAAAGCCATTTCAAGCAATGTTTCAATTCTGAATTGTGGTCTTACACCAGGGCGATACAGAGAGTATCTTTAACTTCATATTACTTAAAATCAATGAATTGTGAAATAACACAATTTCATTAAATAAAGGATTTGAACCCGCGACCTACGGATTGTTGGTCAAGAGCCTCACCCCTCGACCACTGATTTTTTTCTAAAATATATAAAAAAATAAGACTGTGTAGTGTATATAGTTCAGAGGAGTATATTGGTATTGCATTTAAAATATCGTGCATTGCCCTCGTTAGATAGGCAAGTTAGTGTTCGTTCCTCCTGCCACTTCCGCCACAATTACCCTGCACTCCCCTCAACGCCACTTTTCATCATAACATTTGTGATTTTTTTTTAAATAGCTGTATTTTTGCTTATGACGGCAGAATAACTTATAAACACGTGTTTTTACTAACCATTTGCCATTTAACCAAAGGCACGTAACTAAATGTGAGATTCATCATAATGTATTGGAGTTTCGTGGGTAGGCGGGAGGTACTCATACTTCGAGGCGAAGAAATACTATCGCGGAATCGAATTTTCATTTGCGAATTTCAGAATAAGACAATTCCCCGGTGAAGATGTAATTTTTTCCGAAATTGAACAACATCTGCCCTCTAGTTGTGGGAAAATTACAAAGAAGGAAAATATTAACGAAATAAAATAAAAGCAGGAAAATCATGTAATATTTGTAATTTTAAAGGGAGGGGTGAGGTTTGTTTTAAATCACACTGCAAAGGAGTTCCTGGTGTCGGTACTTTTCGGGTCTATAATCTATGTAATACACCTAATTGGAGAAAAGTTATTCAACAATTATATTATTTAGTGTTATATTCCCTAAACCAAATTTAAGTTTCGAGTGTAAAGGGCCGCGCAGTCGTTCCCATTCTAAGTATATTTCAACATTCTGTTTTATTTTCTGAAATTAAATAAACACTAAAAAAAATAAAAATTAACTTGTTAGAGCAAAGGGGTGGGAATTTAATATACCTGGATATTCAGTTCTAGTTATAGTTCTGGTGAGTATTTTCTGCTATGGAGCGTGCCTTTTTTTACACACAAGATTTTAACTAAGTTCATAAATCGATTTTGTCTCCATTCTAAATTCTGTACCCACCACCTCTAGATCAACAGTAAAAGAGCTTATCACTCAACACTCATAAAAAAATTAAAATTAAATAATTATACTATCATTATTATTTTTTATTATTACACATACGTACATGCTACACATTACACAGTCTAGATCCATCCCTTACCCCTCCCTTCCGCCATCCCATCCCTATAAGCTAATGTAACTTTTTTTCTTACATAAATATTATATATATTCACTAAATAATTAAAATACCTAAGTGAAAACCTATTATTGGTTAAATAATTAACACTTACTACACCATACCTTGTAATAATTATAACTGTTGGTTTTCCAAATAAAATAAAAATAAAATAAAACAAGGTCTACCAATTAATAGTTTCTAGACTTTAAAAAATCTATACATATTTATGTAAAATATAACATATTTATGGTCAATATGGACGGTATGATATATTTATGCTCAATTTAATTAAAATTCCAATAGTATCATGCAGTTTCAATCGTTTTCAAAAGTCTACATTACAAATGTGTTTTCTTTAAAAATCTAAGGACATATTGTTTCACAGAAATTCAAATGTAATATTGTCATCACATGGCCATTCAGCGTCAGTTATTTTGACAGCTGAAAGGTCAGAGTTAATTCAAATGTTGAACAAATTGTTATCAGCAGAAGTGGACAACTACTATCATGTTAATTATTATTTTTTTGGTAAACTAATGTTTAAGACAAGATTTGTTATGCATAGCAGAAAGGGTAACAATTATTTTATAATCAATAATTATTAGCCTGAAACACTCATCCATATTGAAAAATCTCCTGATAAAAGATACATGACGCCAACGGGCCAATGTAATAAGCAGTAATTGTTGAATGAAACACTAGTATATATTGAATTATTTCGCGGATAAGAGATAAGCCGCCATAGCTCAGTGGTCAGAGCTGTCGACCGGCAATCGAAAGGACACGGGTTCAAGTCCCGTTGGCGTCATGTATCTTTTATCAGGAGATTTTTCAATGTGGATGAGTGTTTCAGGCTAATAATTATTGATTATAAAATAATTACTATCATGTTGTTAAGCTTATCAGCTTATTACAATTTCATAGAAAGCTAAAACGAACCTAGAATCTAGGCTTTAAACGGGGGAAATTTGATGACACGTAAATTTCTGTGAAACAAGTGGACCTCCATACTACCACAATCCATCTCTAGGTTGCCAGGGGGAGATCTTTATATTTATTTTAATGTGTTTATATTCCCGGCTTAGTTTCATTCTATTTTAAAGAGTAGAGTAGCTTATCGCGCTACCAAGAAAGCCTGGTAGAAATAATGATTGAATCATGTTAAAGTCAAAGTGTGAAACGTGTTAGCAACCGGTTGCATGTTGTACACTTTGCACGTATCACGGAATTTACGCAAAAGTACTTAGTATGGAGAAGTGAATACTGCACAATGCACTAACAAGGGAATGTTCTAGTACATAATTAGAAACGTACTATCTGAACGAAATAATCTATGTACCGCGTCATTTAGTAAACAAGTAAATTACACCAGAAAACTGTTAACAAAAAAAAGTTTGGATTTGATTATATTTAAAATTTTCACATAACTTGTTCCGTAACAACTCAAAGAGCATGGATAGTAAATATATTTTTTTAAATGTTCACATTTTTTAACACGAATTATTTTTAAAATAACAACTATGAAAAATTGTGGCAATATGAAAATAGAGCTTTTTCAGTATGGGTATCTTCCAACGCATCTATTTTTAGCTGTTAACGTCATCTTCATCAGGTGATTTGAAATGACAATATATTACTTTTTTAGATAAAGCAGGATGACATGATGTTTTTTTTTTTCATGTCGATAATTATTTTTAAACAAAACAAAAGTGAACCCGAAAAAATATTAAAACTGGGGCAAAACCGGTTAGTTCCTAATTATTACTAAATTATAATACTAACTACCTTTTTCCAACTGATGCAAGAATTTTAATCGATTTTAGTTTGCATTTAGTCACCACAAAAGATGTAAATCAAATGCAATAAAATCAAATATCCTTCGAGTACCCATAAATAATACATGGAAAGGGATAGTTTGCCAACCAGATGGGATCAAAAGATGAAACGGCACTATAAATCAATCATATGGGAGTCAATACTGGGACATTCATATGTTAGATGTCTTCCCTTAAGCTACCCCCAAGCCTTATTTGATGTGGGGTTGTTTGTAGTAAGTTTGTAGCCATTTGGCAGAAGCCCTCTAACTGTAGCATGCGAGCTACAAATTGTTTATGATTATAAGACATAAATGATGCGATTAAATAAAATTTTACGTTAGGTATTTTAAAGTTGTACTGGATACAACCAAGCGGTTTTCAAACTCTGTTTTGTATTACGGTAAACTGTGCAATATTTTTACAACAATTTTTTTAAGAATTTGACATTTAACATGTATCATATTTTCAATATTGCAATTGAATAAGTTATTGCGGATGCTAAAAAATTTCAAGCATTAATACTTCGAATACCTAGTTAAAAGGACTTTTCGCAATCGTAGAGTCAAAATATCGTTTAGTGTTTTAGCACATAATGAATTTATTCAGAGCAAAATAAATGACCCAGGCGATTTGGTACGTTTTTAATTTCTAAAAACTGCCAAACATTTTCCGCCTTCTAATGAAATTTTTTGCACACCAAACATTCAAATTTAATGCATTTTTATTTGCATTGTGTGAAATAACAAAAATAAGGTCAAGATTGCAATATACAGTGTAAAACATTCAACGAAAACCTTGTCAGCTTATTAAAACTTTTACTTTGTTCTTGTACTAAAAATATCAAGTAACCCGTTCTACTTCTTCGAATGTCTTATTCCACAGATTTCTTTGCTCACGGATAAAAAGACTTTGAACAGTGAGATTCTTCAAGAAAACAAAAACTTTTTAATTTTGCCAAAAGTTCACAACCCATGAAATATTGGACAAGCCTTCGCCTTTAAGAATAGTCCGGGTCAATGGATTGTATAAAAGAGGACGATTTTTGTATCGTCATATTTCTTTATTTGAAAAACCGCATGGTGAAATTGTTTCAACCTGTCACCAAGTCCTGAATATTTTTAATAAACGTTTATGAAAATAAAATTGTTCATTCACATATAATTAACACATTGCATAACTCTCAAGTTAAAATTTATTATATTTTTACTCCACATTACGAGTAAAAAATGTGTTTAAATCTTCCCTTGGCAACTGATTACATATTTTTTTTAAAACATGTTGTTTCATTATTTCATTCCTGAGTTCAGTAACTCATAAGTTTGCTAGATAAAAGTATAAAATGTGAACCGTCTTAGGAAAAAGTGATGCGTGTAAGTGATAACATTGAAGAGATAATACACAATGAGAAACATATCATATTTATAGTAATGTTAATTCTGTTTACCAGAAAAATATATGTGGGGGATCGAGTCAATGTCAACGTTTAAAGGTATGAATTGCAGAGATCTGATCAATTTTCATGTTAAACGCCAAAATATATAGGAAACGAAATCTATTATTTTTATCTTTGTGAGAATTTTCATTTCCATTAAACGGAAAAATCTTTCACAGAAATTAAATCCGATATTTAATGGAAAACGAATTTTTAGAATTCCAATAATTTAATATCTATTAGCTAGTTTCTGAGAATATTGGCTTTGATTAAGAAATTGATTTAGCCTTAATACAGTGCATGGAGCTTTGAGAGCCGTCAGCGTCGTGATCATTTTTAAATACTCCACTCTTGGCTCCTAGTGAGTCAGTAAAACTTAGCTTACATATATATATACCTAATAAAAAGTAAATACCTAATTTAAAAATATATTTAATATCAAAATATTTTTAAAAATTATTTTTGATTATGACGTTAAAAATGATAATTTGTGTAGCTTGGTTTGCTACTTATCTGCCATTGAAAAGCATATAAACTGAATTTACTATGCCTAGTATTTTTTATAATTAAAGTGTTCTTAAAAATTCTCCAACAATACCTCATAAGGAACCAACCACAATCAGACACGTATCAATCAATCAATAAAAGTGTTAAATGATTTATGCTATTTTAATTCTGTCAGGTTTACAGACTTAGAATTTATTGCTCGCGAGAGTAGCTTATTATTTCAGGTTTCGGGAAAGACGCTCGCTATATTTCAACCCGAGTGCGACGATTTTTCAGTACAGTCACGAGAGGAGGAATTTGAAAAATTGCACTGTCTGCAATCTTTTGGTGAGGGGTAAGAAATAATACAAATTCTAAGAAGGCTTTCTTTCAAAGTGTACGAACAGCAGCAAGCGAATTAACCCAATAATGATTTAGTGAATATAGGAATTATATGTAGTAGTATTCTCACTGCCTCTCTTTAATTTGAACACTGTAATACTTTAAATGCCTCTTATTACACCATCTGCTATTCTAATATTCTGTTCAAAATTATTCAGAATAAAATTTTATCACACCAAAATCGGTTTGAAATGACTTTGTGGGCATACATCAACTGATTATAAAAAATGCGGTGAGTTGAGATCGTTTAATTATTTTTTTACCATACGTCGGGTTGATAAGAAAATATGTTTGGCATAATCATTTAAGTTAACTTCGTAATAAAATATATGTACTTTGTAATATATTTCTGCCAAAAAATGTCAATGCTGTTGTATTAAACTAACTAACTAACTAATCATGACGCCGTTTCCCCGCAGGGGTAGGCAGAGAGGACGTACCGCCAACAACTCGGTCTTATACATACTCTTCTATTATAATGACTCTTGACATGGCCCGACTCAAGAATCTGATTCACTTGGTCGTGCCATGTCTTCCTCGGGCGTCCCCGACTTCTTCTATCATTCACATCTACATCGTATATTCTCCTTAGACTCTTTTCTTCGCTCATTCTATCTACATGCCCAAACCATCTAAGGCCGATCCTTTCTTGATCTTACTCATTACGCTTACATCAGCATTGCACTCTTTGCGGATCTCCACATTTCTCACACGATCGTACATGGTTTTACCACACATACGCGTCAGGGATCTCATTTCTACAGCATTAAGACAAATTCAAAAAAATTGTTATATATCTTCAAATATAAGATTAATAAATAAATATAATACCATCAAAAACTACGGAAATTTAATATAATAATTTAACGAAGAAAACCACACAATACTATTTGTTTCATATTTATCAACTATTGGATTACGAAAAAAGTGATTTCTGGAGAATTCGGGTAGAAAAACAAGTCAATAATAAAACTACAAAAGATTCTAAGACAAGGATATCACTTCGATTTCGTAGGTAACATATAGAACTACGTATGTGTTACTTTTCAATCATAAATCCCAAGCACAGTAAATAAATAATTTTCAGGTACACGTGTTAGGGGGAGTGGCTGGGCCTGATATTTATTCGGTTATATTTGGAGCTGGAATGATGTATCACCTGTAACATGGTCAACAAGCTGTTTATTTATGGGCCTGTTACCGTTTTTCCGTAGAAGAAATAAATAATGTTGACCATTGATATAAGAAAGCAAGTTCTCGGTGTGGTCAAAACTAAATTGGAAACCGAAAATAATAAATTAATGTTATATTTAATTTTGTACAAACCAAAATCTCAGATCATTGAGGCGTGTTTGTGGTAAAAACAAGTACGTTTGTATAAAAAAATGTTTATTGAGATTTTTTTGTAGAGATCCTGAAGTAATTGAAGGCTAATGGTTAGGACACGAATAGTAGAGAGAATGAACAATGAAAAAAAATGTTTGGAGGATGTTATATTACGTGAAAGAAAATGGTAGAAGATGGCGGGGTGTCCGAGAAATACATGACACGATCAAGTGAATCAAATGCTTGACTGAGCTCATGGCGTGAGTCAGAATAATTCCAAGGAGAGCGATCCGTCTGATTGACAATGCGTTGTTAACAGACCGATTGCCTTCTCTAATGCATAGACGCAATGTAGGCATTCTGTGTCTGTTCTACGGGTATTTCAATGGAGCCTGCTCCAAGGAGCTAGCAGCATTGATTCCTGATGCACCGGTGCACGAGCGCGAAATTCAACGGACACGAACTGAACACCCGTTCACGGTTGACGTTAGCTTCATGAGAACGGGCCGTTTTTACGACTCGTTTTTGTGTAAGTCGGCTCGTATGTGGAACGAGCTACCGGCATCTGTTATTCCTCCCTCCTATAATCCAAGCCTCTTCAAGGCCCGCATTAACAAATCCCTTCCTACAGCCCCTACCTTATTCCGCCTCACAACGCCACCCAACTGGGTGGTGACATAGTTCCCCTATCTGTACACTGCACAGGCAGGGACACTCTTGTGAGGTGTCGAATAAAAATAAAAAATAAAAGTATGAGAATTTATGAATAAATTCAGAATGAAGCAAGTAATGCTTGCGAAGACAGATTTTTGTGGCGGTCTATCATCTCTGCCTACCCCCGCAGGAAAGGCGTGATACTTAGTCTCAGATGCGCGTGCATGGATATTTTTAATTAGAAGTTAAGAGTGCTGAGAAAAGAGACCCACATTCTATCGATTTTATTTGTCATAATATAATTAAAGAATTAGGTTATGCTTTTTATAATACACAAATGCTTAGAAAGGGGCAATTTACGGTGCTAGAGACTACCCATTAATAATGTGCAACGTTGGCATCAAACTTGAATACATTAAACAATTTGTTTTTTAAAAGACAGACTAAAATTTCCGGGTTATGAATAACCTGACAATATCTTAAAATGTCCTACTACCATCACAGTAAGCGGAAAATTTTGCTTGTGTTATGATGGAGGACTAAGCCAAGCCTTGCCAGCCAAGGAATTAAACGCACGACGCCCGGATGAGACCCAAGCGCGATGCCAACACAGCCACTGACCGGTCGAATTTAACACGTTGTTTATTATAATAATTGAATATCCAAAATATGTTATGTTTATGTAATTTTTAAGTTTGAATTAAACATTTGATTAAACATGTGGCGGAAAATGAACTAATTTCTGTTTTTTTATCTAAAGATATAAACTTTCAATATAATAATATTACAATACTTAATAAATTGTAACAATACTATTTTTGACTCGGAGAGTGTTTGTCTGAAGGGTAATTTTTTTTCGACACCAATGAATCTCGCTAATGATAATTTCAATCAACCATTTTTAAAGGATTTCCTCTGTGTTATTGTAGTTGAGTAGTTTTCATTTTGTCTCAAAATTTACCTGAAAAGAACTGTTTTTAACATATAATTGTATCTGCCTACTTTTATAATAATAATAAGTAATAATACTTCTAATAAACAAAAAGTCTATAGCAAAACAGGCAAACCGGTTTTGCTCTCAAGAAAATGAGCTCTGGCGTCACGGTTTTAAAGCAGATATCTTTTCATAGTATAAAATGTATTATATAATAATAATAAGTAATAATATTTCTAATAAACAAAAAGTCTATAGCAAAACAGGCAAACCGGTTTTGCTCTCAAGAAAATGAGCTCTGGCGTCACGGTTTTAAAGCAGATATCTTTTCATAGTATAAAATGTATTATACTATGAATACAATGTAATTATTGTTATGTTTCAAACGATTAATAAGAACAAACTACTTTTACCATAAATAATACATTTATTTTAAAACGTCCTTTAATACTATCAAAACATTATTTGTTTGACTGAAGATTGTATCTTCCTTCCCAGAGACTGGAATCAACCGCACAAACTACCTCGCCAAATGCCAAACGGGTAGAACTGACATTTATTGCGCATATTGAATTATATATAATGTCATTCGATTTCAAAGAAATACGTATATATCTGCGTGTTTGTATGTGATTGCCACCAAAATTTGACAGAATGCATTGACATCAATAACGAGTCTATCTGCCGAGTTTCAGCTTGATCGGGTATCGGTAATTTCCGCTACCAAGATTTGCATTAATTACTTCACAAAAACAAAAGTGAAATCCAAAGAGATTTATTTAAAAAGAGTGATATTTTTTATCAACATTTTATCAGATCTAAAGAGTCCAGATTAATTAACATTGGCATGTACAAAATACTAAACAGAAGTAAGTCATTATATAACACACGCAATAAAAAGCAGTTTTCAGGTTGGTACATTGCATAGAACCTTATCCGCGTGGGATTTTATAAATGTAATTTATTTTCAGTTATCGGAGTCATAAATATGTCCGCGGTTCAGCCCAGCACCCAAATGTATTCACTGTATTCAGTATTTATCAAGTAAATCAGAATAGTTTAAAATATCATGGGAGTGATACTACTCAATTATCATGCTATCAAATGTTAAATAAAAATAGTTTTACAACTAATACCGTACGAGATAAAGCCAAACAAGTGACAATTAAATCAATGCGTATGTTCATTTCAGAGGTTATTTTTGTAATATTACCATCTTTTTTCATCATGGGGAGAAACGGAGTGAACATCTCTCGATGACAACGAACGTCAGATAACTCTGCATTGTTTCATTCACATTCACACATTATTATACGTGTATTGTATTGTACATCCCAATAGAACAGTATCATCATCATCAATATAACATGCACATCAAATATAACAAACAAAACAAAATTCCATCGTATTTACCGCTAGAAAACTATGTAAAACCTTCCATAAAAAAACTTATGTTTATTCTGGATATTTATTATGGATTCCTTATCTTTCGAACCGTCCGTCGACAGAGACGGCTCATTTTGTCCGCTCTAACGAAAGTGCGAAAAGATCTGCTTTCATCAAATTTATAGAAATCAACCTTTGAAAGCATTCCCTATTGAAAATTGGCTAAAAATATTAGCGAACTAATTTTATACAAACATACTTTTATATTAATTATATAAATTGGCATAGAAACAAAATATTTATATACTCAGCAGGCGCGGTCCGTCCATACATGCTGTGGATGCTCCGCATTTTAGAGTTAAAAGATTTTGACTTAAACTGCAATTAAAATATTTAAATATTTCTACAGACCTTAACCTCGACCTTAATGTGATTTTTTTTATAAAAACGGCGCTGTAAAAAACATACAAATATTATTATTATAGTCCGGTTTCAGTGTACGCGCAACGAACGACACCAAACAAGAGCGCGGGCGAGTCTAAATACACATACATTCTCAAATACTGTGAAACGCGTAAAACACACGTATACAAGCAATACTGTGGTGTGGAAGCGATCTGTAAACCGCTTCCAAAATGCTAGAACATACGTTCTTTCCGCGCATGCGCACTGAGACCCGCAAGCCAATTTCTTCATCAACTTTATACGGTATTAATGACAGCATCCAACGTACAAAAAACGTATTCAATGCTAAAATGTAATGCACAGAATCGTATACTCTATTACTAATCCATTGGATTGTTCTTAGTGCGTGTGTATGCGCGCGCTGCTTTGACAGTTTGCTTTGAGCTTGAATACTGAAGTTGAATTCTTGTTGAATATTATTAACCTGCGGCTTACTTTTTAATCATGATTTGAATAATTAAAATGAATACCAAAATTAGATTAATAGTTCTCCAACGTTTTTTTACGCTGTAAATGATAATAGTGAATTGTGTGGTTGTATAATTGAAATATTAATGCGAAAAAGTTTTGTGTCTGACCATTTGCGGAAAAAAAACTTATTCTGGATACTGGAAAAACGACTCCCATTCTGAACATAACTTCAAGAAATAAATCGTTTTTAAGACATTTTCAAAAGTCAGTTTTTGGAAGTGCTAAATTCTAAAAATTATTTTTCTGACCGTTTGTTATATTTTGAAATGAAAACAATGCAAATGTGTGGAATAAGCAAGGATTTAACGACCGTGTCATCGACGACTTCATGAAGAAGGAGCGTCGAATCGACCCCAGCTTTAAGTGAATGAAGACTTTCGGTGTGTCGTGGTTTTTTTATCTTGTTTCTGTAATTATTGAGTTTTAATGGATTTTTGGAGATAATTTTAGATGGTACCTATTTGTATCTTATTCGTGGGCTAGCGTCTGGATGTACATATTTGATATCAAGTACGTAGTAAGTACGAATATAAACATTTGATGTCCAGCATCCCTTCTACAAAAAGTCACCGACTGCCACTGGTACTTAGCGGAATGCTAAAAATTTTAAGAGATTTGACGACTTATTATATGGTAAGTGATTTGTTATAACCAAATAAAAAAATATTGCAACAGCGTGGTTTTGGCAGAGCGACAACGGCAAATAATTACTGATATTATAAAATGTGACTTTTTTCTCAGATAAACTGAGTTCAAACTGAGTCAGGGGACTATGGCAGGCTGATATGTTTTGGGAGGCTAAAGGGTGGAGAAAGAGATGAAGAAGAGAAAGATTTGGAAATACCTGACTATTTCTTGAGTATTGCCTGACTTCTGTCGTTAGTTTACCTTCACGTATTCACGGGATATTCCTTTCTTCGTTCACTTGCTTTACACTTCCAAACCATCTAATATTCCTTTCTTCGTCCATCTGCTTTACACTTTCAAACCAATTTTTTTTTGTTTGAAACGATTTTTTTTCAAACGATTTTAACAATTATTAATTTCTAAAGCCTATTTATTATGCTCATATTGGTCTTGCATTATTTTCAACTTATTATATTTTTCTATAATATGGTCGTATATTGTTGTCAATTCTTTAATCTCAGGGAACTTAATTTTACTGCTTTCAGTTTAGTTTTATGTAGTCCTTCTTTTGTCATTTCCTTGCCCACTGCCAGAATTTAGAATTCCAATATAGATTGTTAGCATTGTTTCGTTTATTAATATTAGATTCAAACGATGCCATAGGCTTCATTATGCTTCCATTCAAAAGACTCCCTACTGTGATATTAAGGACGGGTTGTTTCGGAGAATTTGAACAATTCATCAAATTTCAACGTTCATTTCCGGGTTATGTGAAAGTCCTATTCAAGTTGTGTTATTATATCATTTTATCTCCTATGTATATATGACAGCGACATGGCTTTGGTACCAATTATTATACTAACTTTTATAACTTTGTAACTATTGTCATCTATGTAATTATGTACTGTTTGTTTCTGCAATAAACAAAAATAAAATAAAATAAAATAAAAATTATAGGCTAGTTGCTTGACAAAACTAAAATTGAAACAGAACTTGAAAAAATCTTTCACAGAACTGGAAAATGAACGTTGAATTTTGATTAATACATTTATATAGTTATTTAAAAACGGATGTATTAAATATTGTCGTACAAAGATTTTTTTCAACACATTACACACCGAAATCAGATTTTTGTTTGCTTTTCTTAACAAAGATTGAAAATTCTGAATCCCAAACGAACTTGAGAGGGTACTGAGACACGTACTGCATATTCCACATGTGAAAATTTATATGATAAGCTCCTTAAATTGAATTTGGTTTTCAAGCCTTTGGACCACAGCTATATTTTCGCAATAAACAAGTAGTACATAGTCAGCGGCGAGGGGTGAAAAAACGTAAAAGGCGAGCCTCTCGACAGTATAACATTAGTGGGGTGGAATCAAACCAAAAGGCTTCACTCGGGAGCCCTGGCCTGGAAATGTTTACATAACCAAAAGCCTTTTGGCAACATTGCTGTAGGTGTATTCCCCGTATTATATAACTGTAGAGAAAATATGTGAAATGGCTGTATGACGAAATTTCCATTTTGTCTTTCCGGAGACAAAATGGAAATAACTAACTATAGACCAATCACTCTGTTAAACTCGCTTTCAAAGATTTTCGAAAGAATATTAATAAAACAAATTATAAAATACCTAGAATAAAACAAATTAATCTCGAATAACCAATATGGATTTAGAGACAAAATAGACACAAAAGAAGCTTTGGCATGTACAATAGATTATATACATAGCAACTTAGATCAAGGGTACAAATGCATAACGATATATCTAGATTTAGCTAAAGCCTTTGACTCAATCTGCCACAATTCACTTTTTAAAAAATTAGAAAACATGGGTATCAAAGGCAAGGAACTTCAACCACTAAAAAGTTATATGAGTAACAAAACACAACAAGTCAAAATTAACAACCATACTAGTAAACCACTGCCGATTACATATGGAGTTCCACAAGGAAGCATACCAGGGCCCGTTCTTTTTACTATTTACATAAATGAACTTTGCAGCATGAAAATAGACGGTGAAATAGTTAGCTATGCTGATGACACAGTTTTAATTTTCAAATCTAAGGATTAATACGATGTCACTAATACGATGTCCCGAAGATTTTACAAATTCATCATTAATGTTAAAAAAACATTTACAATGCATTTTGTACTAACTTATATACATGTGAGATATGGTTTCACCGCCGAAATTGTTTGGTGTAACCACTCCAAATCTAAAACAACAACGCCTGTAGAATTATAATTGGATACAGAAGACACTGCAGCCAATCAACGATGTTTACTGAACGAGGACTTTGGAGATTGCCCACCACTTCCCCACGACGTTCTAATGAAACAACTGATTTTCTCATTCACCATACACGATAATACTCTTATTTTATTTATTAGGGAAACTACTTTTTATTAAAATAACTAAAGATCCCCAATTTTTAGGCATACAGAGTTAGTAGGCAGTATGCAAGGGCGTAAATATTGATAGTTATATGACTAGATTCCATCTCATCTCCGCCAATTGGTGTTGCTGAAAAAAAATTATTAACATAAAAGACAAACGTTACAAGAATTATAAAAGTAATATTAAGATTATATGAGATTGTGATTTGACCAAACAGCCAAGTTGCAGTCTTCGGGCAGTCACAATGAGAATGAGCGGAGCGATCGGACCAACCGCAAGCGAGACTATGCGCCCGAGCCCCTAAGCCAGCTTCTCAGTAAGATCTCGAAGAATGTATTGGGATTGAGGGGGGAAAAAACCCGAACACCTAAGGGACAAAAGTGAGCAACGGTTAATCAGAGGCAAGACTGAATGGATTCACCAGCTTAATGAGACACCAGGTCATTGGAGCTAGGATCCGGCTAATGGTCTCCAAAACAAGCGCCATTACCACGTCCGACGCAGTTAGTCATAATTTTTTTTTAGATTTACTGCTATCTCTTAAAATTAATCTTAGTAGCATTCACAATTACTGTTTATTTTTTGATTCACTTGTATTTAAAAAAAAATAGTGTGGGATTGCACTAAACTCCCCACATTCTGGAATAAAGATTATCATATTGAGAACTAATGTTCAATTGGTAAAATATATACCCAAGAATTCTATTTCGAATGTTTTATAAGCGTGCTTAGCACATAAAACAATCTTTAATTACGCTTACTTTAAAGGCTTTGCTTCCCCACAGAAATTGTTCGTCAACGTAACACATCCTCCATAGTTCGTTTATCATTGGTGTTTTTACAACCAGCTGGTGAACAAATAAGAGGATAACCCTTTAACACTCAGTTTTTGAAAAACACTTTGTATAAATTGATCGAACAGCGCTCCGAACAGAAAAAAATCGCAATCAATTCACAGGTCATTGTTTTTTGTTTAACAAACACATTTACGTTTGTTTCGGCATTGTAACGCTTCACGTGTGTGATTTTATTCGGTAATCTGTTAGAAAAATATCAATTTAATGGTATTTTTTCACATAAATTTTATCGGTCTATTGCATATGTTTTGTTAAATTATTATTCTATAATTTTTTTTAAAAGAGTATACAGAGTGTCCAGGGGTAAAGTGCGCTAACGTCGAGGGTGATTCTAGACGATAGTACAAGTAAATAAGAAAATCTACTTTTTATGGTGGTCTTTAGGTAAAAAAGGTTGAATGGTTTGTATGGGAAAATAAATATTCCTCTACGGAAAAATATGTTTGTATGGGAAAATAAACATTTAAATTTCAAAAAAAAGTTTTTTTTTACTTCTTTCTTAATTGCACCCAAAAACATAGGTTACAAAAATATATTTACTATGTTAAATCTTAATTTCTTATCAACTTAACTATTATATTGAATAATTTGGATAATAATATAAAGCTTTGATATTTGGTGAATAATATGTTATAATCAGTGCAAATATGATGCAAAGGGCGCAAATATGATATTACTCACTTTGACGGCCGGCATAGTCCAGTGGTAACGCATTGGACTGCCATTCCGAAGGTCGCGGGTTCGAACCCGGCGTGCGCAAATAAATTTTATTTGATTAATTTGTGTTATTTCACAATTAATTAATTAAAATAATATATAGTATATTTGCGGCACGTTCCAGAGTGGAAGATACTACCAGTATCGCCCTGGTGTAAGACCACCATTCAGAATTGAAACGTTGCTCCAAATGGCTTTAGCCGTGTTTAGTGACTAGATCTGAATAGCCAGGTACTTCCCCACCTTCCTCTCTCCCTTCCCCACTTACCTTCAGCCTCACAACATCCCCCAATTGGGGATGCCATAGTCTCACTGGCTCCAGACGGGAGCAGTTGGGACTCTTGTGAGGTATTCACTATAAAACTCAGAATTTTTTTATTAATTTTATCTGTAAAATTAATATGATTAAGTTTCATTGGTTTCTCGGTTTGACGGACCATAAAATACTTGTTAAAGAGGATGTAAAATATACGAAATAATTTTGACCAAAGACCAAAGAATTGTGTATATATATTATACTCGTGTATATATATATCGCCTTTTAAGCATTCTTCAAATTTTAAATTATTTAATTTTTAAAAGCAAACATACTCAGTAAAAGATAAGTAAATTATAAAACAAATACCGCTGTAAAAAGAACGCTTTTCCTTTCCTTCTGCGTAACGTTGTACACGTGCGAATTATGGGCGAGCTGTAAGAGTAGTATAGAAAGACCAATACAATAATACCTTCCACACAATGTTTTGTCTCCCCATTTACTGCAGCGCTTCCCGTATGTTCACGGAGGGCGAGTTCCTGGATATGCAGCCCTTATTAGATCCAGTGTGGCAGGAATGAGGGAAAGGATAAGCAGCTCTGGAAATATCCTCACCATGGAAGCCCTCCTCACTCCTTCCTCCAGCATTGACGCACACTGGTGAAAAATACTAGCTTATAATATAGTCACGGCTCCCTTAAGCCTTCAACTTTCTATTATTTTTATCATTTTATTCTGTTTTATGTACAATTCATCTGTTTTTTTATGTTATTTCTCTGTTTTTTGTTTTTGATCATATTTTTATACTGTATGTATCTCTATATAAAATGTGTGGTACTGCACTAACCTCCTCACATACCGAAATAAACACTTATTATTATTATTATTTTTGTATGTAAATACTCCCCCTATAAACACGAGCTACTGAAGATCACCTTATGGAATAGTAGAATAATTAGGAAAAAACATAATATAATTATAAATGTTATATTTTTTGTAAAAAATAAATACATGTAGTCAAATTAGACGGACATAGTCAATATAGTATTGTAGTACTCTTAAATGTTATAATATGAAATATGAGCACTTTTATAGCTGTGGGAGGCCTGTTCCTTCAGCATAATTTACAGGGTTTTCCAAAAAGAGGTGTTATTTTGAATAGCCCGCTATTTCGGTAGATGTTACTTTTGAAGCTATCATTTTTTGACATTTGACAAGTAAAAACTACCACACTAATAAAAATGGAACGATACACGCTTCAACAACGCATTGAAATTATTAAAATTCACTTGAGTGAATCAAATGCAAATCATCTTGAGTGATGAGGCCCATTTCCACCTCGGTGACTTCGTCAACAAGCAAAATTGTCGCATCTGGGGCTCGGAAAACCCAAGAGTTATTCTTGAAAAGCCTCTTTATCCTCATCGTGTGACTGTTTGGTGCGGTTTATGGTCCGGCGGAGTCATTGGACCTTACTTCTTGAATCGCTATCGAGAAATGGTTAATGATTTTTTATGGCCGGAATTGGATGGTATTGATCTGAACAACGTTTACTTTCAACAAGACGGCGCTACGTGCCACACAAGCAACGAAACCATTGATTTTTTACGATTGAATATGAAAATAACACCTCTTATTGGAAAACCCTGTACTTTAATACTCATACAAAATAATATATCCTAGTGGCTATTCCGCCAAGCCCGACTAGTTTATGAAAGCTGTTCCGAGGCCTAACCTCATGTCAGGCAAACTTCACCGTTGACCTGAATTGCGCGTTGTTTGCAGGTCATGTTTTACGATTGACTTCAGTTAAAGCCCTCTGACGGGTATTGATGGTTTTGAATATTGGAAATATTACTTGAAGCTGTACTTAAGCCCTTGTATTTTTAACATAATCATGATAAAAATTTTTTTAAAGAATGACAACCATCACAGTAAGTGGAAAATATTTCTTGTGTTGTGATGGAGGACTTAACACACTACGCTTGGGGGGACCCAAACCCGATATTAACTCAGCCACCGACCGGTCAATTACTTAGTTTCATTTAGTAGTAATTATTTATTTCTCTGAACAGATTTTTCTTCAAATACATTTTCAGTATTTTTAATCTGTATGGTTTTCACGATGTGTCGACTCCGCGTGCGTCAGAGGATTAAAAATGACAAATAGCTTGCAAAGCACTTGTAAGTCACTACAGGCAAAATGCTTATTGAAAATCCTGACGAAAATCTTACTTATACAACAAAACTCTCTACAAGTTAAATGTTGCAGACGGGACCAATTTTCTAAGCAAAAGAATGTAAAACATTTTTTTAAACTGCTGTCAAAATGAATCACTAAATTAAAAATACTGATTGCGGTTTTTGGTCTGCGATTGTAACTCTGATTCAATGACTTCAGACTTATTTTAATTTTAAGTGTCATTTTCGAAATTGGAACAGGTATTTTCAAGAATTCAGACAAGCGATAAAGTACCTTTCATGTTTATATCCATTTATTCTCTGTTGTTTGTTTTGTTCCTAGCATTGACTAAAAGCACACGCATTGTTACAAAATGTCTGACACAAGTTAGCGTAGCAGACGAGTTTACAAAATGTCGGCAACATGTGCCTGTGTACAAACCTACGCGCAGATGTATACGGTAGTTGCGAAGATACTTGAATCGTCGAGTATCAAATACTTTCATTGTTGTGGAAGAAGGGCCTTTCTTTTATTTTACGAATTCGGGAAACAACCTCATTGCAATATTTTTCATAAAAACTTTGTTGTATTTTATTTATTATATAAATATAGTTTGTATTTCGTGTTAAATATTGATTCCTTAAAACTCCTGCAAAATTAATATTTACTTGATTGTGATTGATTTACGTTAGGGTTTTGTTAATTTGTTTTAGAATGCGGAAGACTGAGTGAAGGATTTATGAAGCTCATTTATGCGTTCATATGTTCTTGTCAAAGTCAGAACGGGTGAAACTTTCAGGTGATACACGATATTACCATGAAGGATGTAGATTTATTGAGATGAAATTTGGGTGAATCTTTCTACAAAATGATTATTTAAAATAAATGAGCCTTTTAAGCATATTCTGAACTTCCTGTTGTATAAAATCTAGCTTACGGATAAAACTTTTCATGGAGTGATTATAACTGTGAGTAATGATTAGATCGGTTAACCAAACAGGTAACTGTCAACCTGCGTATGTCGTTGTCTTCCGACATATGTCAACATTAGGGTACGCTTTCACTAAGGGAAAGTTAGGCTGTAATCTAGGATCTAATAATGTTATAATACCTGTCCCCGTGGTGATGATCCTTAGTAAAATATAGTACCTGTTGATACGTTATCCCCTCAATTAGAATGAATAAAACCAGATGTATAATACATTATCAAACAGTAAGCAATGTACCTAGTTACGATGCTCATTTAAAAGGATTCGTCATATCTTTTGGTAGAAATTTATTTTCCAAACACTAGAGTTTCAACTGCCCAAAGCTAGTGGGACTACGGCATCCTCAATAATTAGAGTATGTAGTCAGGCTGATTTTTATGAGAGTTCATTTTTATTTCATCATTTTAAAATGCGCAATTTACATGAAGATGAAATTATGATTTTTTTAAGTGAACACTAGTCTATAACATCTTCAATTAGGACATGAAGGTTCCTCTGTCGAATATCCAAGGAAAGCGATTTTGAGAATGTTTTTTTTTTTTTTTTTTTTTTATTTAGTTACTATATTACATTTTTTTAAACATTTTTATAAGAATTATATATATTTATATGATTAATTGATATAGATTTTTATAGTCCTCCTCACTAGGAGATCCTGTGCTGAGGGGGACTAGGTTTTGAATAATTTTTCAGCGACTTCTATGGTTCGACTTCATGTTTTGGGTAAGGGTTTCCAGAAACTTCTACGACGATGTTTTAAATATGCTAGTAAGTTCTTTTTCCGGTAATTCCTTAAGCCAAGATTTAATGTTCTTAATGCAGTTGTTTTTTGTTTTGATTTGTTTGATACTAAGTGGGAGTTTGTTATATACCTTTACTGCTAAAAATTCAGAGCTTCTTTGTCCAAAGGTAGAGTTACACTTTGGTATAGTTAATATCTCTGTTTGTTTGGCTCTGGTATTATGAGTATGTGAGGTGTTTTCCTGAGAATTATTTTTGAGGTGTTGTACCAAAATGTTTTTGGCATAGATTTTCTGTATGCTTGGAACGTCAAATTGTTTAAAAATTTCTGTTGTTGATGTCCTTATGGGAACCTTTAGTATGGTCTTTATGATGCAATTCTGAGTTACCTTCAGCTGTTTTATATGTTTTGATACTGCTGAGCCCCATCCTATTATTCCATATTCCAATTTGGAGTGGCATAAAGCATAGTAAACTCTCTTTAAATCCCTAGCTGACAAAATGTTCCGTAATTTTTTGAAGAAGTAGATGAGTTTAGTTAACTTTTTTGAAGTTCGATCAATGTGTGAATCCCAGTGTAGTTTATCGTCAATTTCAATACCAAGATATTTTATGCTTTTGGTTTGAGTTATAATCGAGCAGGAACATTGAGGAAATTTTTTTTGACATTCATGTAGTTTGAGTATATGCTCATTCATTGGTTGTCCTCTTTTGTTTTTGGAGAAAATTAAATATTTGGTTTTATTCACATTTAATGTAAGGGAGTTTGCTTTAAGCCAGTTTTGAAGAACAGTTAGGCCATGTTAGCCTCCTTATATGTGCTTGTCCAATCTTGTTCATGGAATAAAATTACAGTGTCATCTGCAAAGCTCATTATGTTTCCTTTGATGGGAAGATTCATAAGGTCATTTATGTAAATTAGAAATAGTATAGGTCCTAATACGCTTCCCTGGGGGACACCGTACTTAATTGGTAGAGTTTTGCTCCTTCTTTTACCAATTTGTACAAATTGTTCTCTTCCCGTTAAGTAACTTCTAAGTAGGTTTAGGGTTGTTTCGGTTATTCCATTTTTTTTTAGTTTTAAATACAGTATTTCGTGGTCAATGGTATCGAAAGCTTTTTGAAGATCAATGAAAACTGCTAGGCATTTTTTGCCTTCATCCAATTTTCTAATAATTGTATTTGTTACATTAGCTATAGCGTCACCAGTACCCAGGTTTTCCCTAAAACCATACTGCGTAGATGATAATATTTTATTAGAATCCAAAAATGTAAGCATTTGTTTTTTTATAACTTTTTCTAATATTTTTGATAGTGTAGTTAAAATACTAATTGGTCGATAGTTTGATACATCATTTTTGGGACCGTTTTTATATATTGGAATGATCGTAGCAATTTTAAGACAAGCAGGAAAAATACCATTTGATATTGACAGATTTATAAGATACGTCAGTGGGTGGATTAACTCATTTTGTAGATATTTAATTGATTTGCTTGATATCAGTTCATTTCCCGATGAAGTATTTATATTTAGGGAGGCTATAATATTTCTTATTTCATCACTTGCTGTTTTCTTGATTTACATCGTCAATCCTCACTGTATTTTCGATAGTACTAATTGAATTTTGTTTAATTTTATTTGCTAAGTTTGAGCCTATATTGCAAAAATAGTTGTTTTTAAAGTCAAGAAGTTTGTCCGGGTGTTCTGTAAAAGATGTGGGAATCTCATCAATGTTTAATTCCTTAATGCTATTGTCATTATGTGAGGCTTTAGCATTAGTTATTTCATTTATGATCTGCCAGAGTTTACGTGAATCATTATTACATTCATCAATCTTGTTTTTATAGAATGTTTCTTTAGCATAACGTATTACATTTTTACATGTATTACGATATCTTTTGTAGAATCGAAGTGTTAGGATATCATAAGGGTTGTTTTTGACTTTTTTGTGCAGTTCATCTCTTTTTCTGATTGAGTTTATAATATTCTGACTAATCCAAGGTTTAATGTGTAAATTTTTATGAGATAACTTTTTTTCTATGGTTTTGGTGTTTGATAGGATAATGTTCTGTAAAACTTCTATAAAATAACTCCAAGCAGTATCAGTATCATCTTTTTCCAGAAGGCTTGTCCAGTCATTCACTGTTAACTCGCATTTGACGTTTTCCCAATTTGTTTCAGATTTCGTTAGGAGTGATTTCTTTTTTTGGTTTACATATGTATTTTTTTTTGTAATAGATAGAATTATTGTATAATGGTCTGTCAGTGTGGTAGTACAAATAATGGCTTGAGTTTTTCTATTAGTTTTACAAAAGATATGATCAATGCAAGTTTTGCTTTCATTATATACACGTGTTGGTTCATCAATTAGGCTTTTATATCCATGGTATGCTAGTGTTTGCATATAATCAAATTTTTTTGGATGGCCATTTTCAAGAATATCAATATTTATATCACCGATGATAAATACATCTTTAGTTCTTTTTAGTAGACTTAGTTGATTAGATAAGGAGTTGAGGAATGGTTCTAGATTTTGTGTAGAAGGAGATCTATAAATTGCGAGTATTGTTGTGTCATTACCGATTGATATACTTAGACAGTTTGCATTATTGATACAGATCTCTCTGACATCAGCTTCTATATCTTCTTTAATATATACGATGACACCATCATTTTTTGTGTTGTTCATTATTGTAGAGTAAGGGACATAATTCCCAATTTGTAGGGGGTAGTATTTATCAGTTAGCCAACATTCAGTAAGAATAATAATATCCCATTTTAAATTTAAGCTTTTCATCAATATTTGTAGTTCATCAAAGTTTTTATTGATACTTCTAATATTCTGGTGCATTATGTTAAAATTATTGTTTATGGATGATATGTTTGGTATGTTTGTTGTTAGTGCGTTATTCATTTTCTCAATTTAAATTATTAAGTGGATTAAGTAATGTTGTTCATATTATTCACTAAATTATTTTCACCATATCATCAAGGTGCTTAATGTAGATAATTTTATCATCTTGTTTTTTGCGTATCATAACTTTACCCTGTTTGTACCATACATATTGGTAATTTTTTTCTTTTGATAATTGTTTTGTTTTCCATAGGATTTCTTTATGATACGGGCTTAATTCTTCCCCGATGAAGATTCGAGATGTCGCCAGATCCTTGATTTCATTATAATTTATTTCCTTTTTCTTATCAAGGAGGGAATCTCTTTTTCTTTTATCGGAAAAGGTCACAAGAAGTTTAGGAGGGGCTTCATTTCGTCTGTCTGAGACTCTCGTGACGTCAGTTATATCAGTGTGTAAGAGGTGGATTCCTGCTGCGGCAGCAACTTTTTTAACAATTTCCACAGGTTGTTCGCGGTTTTGTTGTGGAATTCCTGCTATTTCCAAACTATTAGATTTTGATAACGTTTCCAAATCAGAAAGTCGGATTTCAAGTTTTTTAATAATCATATTTTTTTCCATTTGGTCTTTTTTTATATTTTCAAAATCTGTTTGAATCGCTCGATTTAAATTATTTGAGACCTCAATTTTTTTTAACATCTCATCGTATTGAGCACTGATAAAATCAATACTTTTTGTAGTTTCTGTAGTTTGTAAATCAATTTTTGTAAATATATCTTTTTTCAGGGTTTCAAATTTTTTATCAATGTATTCAATAATCTTATCCATGTTCAATTTATCTTCCGAAATTATTGGGGTTTTGCTACGTGTGCTAGACATCACTATTTTAGTAAGTTCACAAATGCCCCTCTTTAATTATGCTTGATGAAAAATTGATGGTGGCAATCACTATTTAATATTTGTTTTATTGCATAGACAAAGTCACTCAACTTGACATTTAATATTTTTTTACTTTAATTAGTTTTTGCGCAAAATTCACTCACACTTTGAAATCTTAACTAAAACTTTTGATCCCACAAAACGTAGAAGGTTTAAACTTTAATTTAAATCTATTTATTGTGGCTTTAAACAACTCCTATTAATTTTTCGGCTAGTTTATAAGGGACGCGGAAATTTCAGATCTTAGCACTACAGTTAACCATAGACGATTGTATTGTGCATTTTGAGTTGTGCATTGATTGTGCATTTTGAGTTGTGCATTGATTGATTGTGCATTTTGAGTTGTAAAAAACACGGCTGTTGAGAATTAAATGAAGTATATGTATTTTTCAAAGTATAAATATTATATTTCTTACTTTATTAATTAAAAAAATTATGTGAAAAGTTATATTATGTAACCAATAAAAATATGTCATGTAACTCCGAAAATTACAAAATGATCATTGTCCACATTGACGCATGTTCAAAAACGATGATTGTCCAATCTACTATTTAAGAATGATGATTATCACTTATTAATTTGTGACACTCAATATTCTAGCCGTATGTCGCTTTTAGAGAAGGTAATTTTGTTCGGTACTGCAAACTATCGAATGGCACTCATGACTACAAAAAATAATTTTGACATTAAAAGGTCTTACAGTAGATCCTTCGTACGTTAAAAGGTTGAATGGAGTAGGGAAGGGGAAGGAGTTGGGAAAGAGGAGGTTGAAAAGTACATAGTTATTCAGATATAGTCACTAAATACGGCTTAAGCCATTTCAAGCGAAGTTTCAATTCTGAAAGGTGGTTTTTCAGAGCGGCGATGCAACATGTTGTTTCTTTGTATAAAATACATGTAAGTACTCATGTAAATTGAATAAAATTTTATACGAATGCCGGATTTTTGTACCTCTGGATTCGAAGTCGAGCAACTTAATCACTCTGCCACGGAGGTCGTCAAAATATAAAAATGAACACAGAATACCTAGTTGGCCGTTTTATAACAATGTTTCTGCGAATCCTTTATTAAATTTGTGAGATTTCTCTACTTAATAGGGTATGGCTACTATCCGTTTCTCTATCCTACTGTACTTCTCTCGGTTATGCTTGGACTAAGCTATCACGAGTAAGAAGGAATGTGCACATTGCCACACATTTCTTTAAATTGATTCGTGAACGGTTCGAAAACTCCGCTATCATGTAGAGAGTTCATTTTTACGTTCCCGATGGTTATTTCCTTCACCAACATCATTGAAAGACTAAGTCATATCTCTCAACCTGCAGTATTAACTTTTGTCTTGTAGGTGGGGAGGACAATCTTGCTTTTGAACAAAATTAATTCGGATATCGACATATTTAGCATCATTAAGGCAGCATTTCTACGGCAAGCCTTGTTGCTGACATTACAGTAGGCAACATTAAAAACTTTCTTAGTTTTTTTTGTACTTTTTTTATTCTACTCAATTGTATAAGATTTATATACTTTTGCGTGACAATGTGTTATTTAAACAACTTAAAATAAACATTTTGTTATATTTTTTCAATATTAAAAATTGACTATTGAAGACAATATAAGCGATTTCTATACGAAAATCTGAAACAGAAAAATCAGAAAAGGATACGGTCACATCTAGGACTCGAACCCAGGACCCTTGTCTTTCCGGGACACAGCTCTACCAACTGAGCTAATGGGACCCTATCCCCCTCGGTCACTTTTAACTGTATCATACTTCGAATAAGAACTACCAACATTGTCTTCATTTTTTCACCGCCAATTTTTTATTGGCAACTATCTTTATATTGGCAACTTTTTATTGGCAACTATCTTTATTTATTAAAGACAAGGGTCCTGGGTTCGAGTCCCAGATGTGACCGTATCCTTTTCTGATTTTTCTTTTTCAGATTTTCGTTTAAAAATCGCTAATATTGTCTTCAACAATTAAATATTACAACTTGAGGTTTTACTCAATAAAGTTATTTGGAAAAATAAAAATTAAAAGTTGAATTGAACAATAAAAATCGACAGGGATCATGGTTTCATTTACGAGCATCAATTACTATGTCATGATTTTATTGAAAAGAAAATAAATATCATTTTTTACACAAATTAAATTAATTGTTCTGCAACAATATACGTTAAAAAAATTAACCCCTCCACCACCGCGCCAATTATTCGCCCCTTTAACAAATTCCGGTAACGTATTTCAATTTACAATTCGTCAATCAGTATTCCGCCCAACCATTGCGAAGTTGCATTTCGCAATCAGCCCGCACATACATTCCTACTTTATCTCCGGTAATAATATATTGCAAGTTGTAATGGTTTACAATGTTGTAAAGCACAGATGTTACAATAATTTGAAAGTGTTAAAACTAATATAAACCAATATGTGGTTGATAATAATGGTTTGTGATGATGTCAAACGATTTTTTTAAGGTGTACAAAAGTTAGTTGCGTTCTTCATTTTGTTGTAAAATGTTGAATGAAGTATTGAGTACCTAAAATGAGAAACACATGTTACAGTGTATTAAATTATCAGCAAATCATTACAAATAATCACAGTTTTTTAAATAAAATACAGGGTTAAATATTCTTCATAGAAATAATATAGGAAAACGTATTAGATAATTTAGAAGTTTAGAAATAAAGAAATCCCTTTAAAATATAACGTTATAGTACTATCTTACCAGTTCCCTTTGACCGTCTGTTTAATCGACTCCCCCACTCTGCACTAATCCCTAGTCAAGCCTCTACCCCCACTTCAACACATAATTACATTTATTGCTTTGTAATAACAAGTTAGTGTTGGTAGTAGTTTCTTTTATTTATAGTGAATAACCACAAAGTTATATCTACATTCCAAATATACGAAGAGAAGATACTGGCATATTATAACGTTTTCTCTAAACCCTATTTGCAGGTTACCTATTTTTTTCTGATATTCAATAGGTATAGTACGTATATATAGCGAGTTAAATTCAAAAATAGAATTTTTGGAAGATTTGTCAATATAATCAAACTCAGTGTGAAACTCCCCATAAAACTTAAGCCAAACGTACACCATCACATAAATTATATAAATTAGCTCTCGCAACTTGACGAATATGACTGTAGTGAGTTGTTTAAAATAAGACAAATGTTTATTTCGATCACAGTATGACGTATCATACGTGAAAAAATCAAGGACCTTTTTTTTCTAAAACTGAAAATTTCAAACACTTTAACCAAAGTACGTCTTGTTAATAGATAATATTTGCAGAGACAATTTCAACGTTAAATAAAATAAAGGAAAAACAAGTTTAAAGTGCGTTTATTTACACTGCGTAAAAATAGAACCCGTAACCTCAAAATCATCATGCTGTCATTTCAAAACATGATTAGGTACACTGAAAGTGGTATATATTGGCGTTTTAAAGGCGAATAATGGCAAACGAAGCTAGCAGCGTTTGAACAAATTTCAAACCGAGCGAATCGGTATTTGTTGTCAACGGGTGCGCGACATATTTTAGTTTGTTTTCCGCCATAATTTACAATATATACACAAAAAATTGCTATAGATCACTTTAATTTTAGTAAACACTAAACTTGTTTTGGAACGTCCCTTTATCAAGAGAATATTTAAACTGGTTTAAGTAGGTATTCTACTGATGAAGGAAGTGTTCTTCCGAAACCGGTAGATTTTTAATAAAATTCAACTGGTTTAATTTTAGATGTTTAATACAATTAATGTGATCTTAAACAAATTTATGTGTTTATACTTCGTGATTTAAGAGGGCACAGGATAGCCAGAATGACAAAAAATACATATGCGTAAACACGAAATTCCAAAGACAATGATAGCAAAAACGCACGATTTAATCCAAAACCAACGCCCAGTTCTGCTGCAAATATAGGCAACGTTCTGACAACTTAGACGGCATCTGACGAGCCAAGTATAGATGTGGATTTCGTTGCTGATGAGATGGAAAGTGCAATATTAACATTAATTAAAAGATATTCCAATAATTAAAAGCCATGTATCATACTCGTCTTATAATATGTATAGTATAATGTTTTCAATAAATGTAAGTTCAAATGAATTAAGCAATCTAAAAAAAAAAAACAATAAAATATACACATGGTTGACGTTTTCACGAAAAGAACTACGGTGGTGTCCGACACTGCCTACCTATATCTGTTTATATGCTAAACAACAGAAAACATATATTCAATAGTAGGTATTATTTATAACAGTACGCTGGACTTCGAAACGAAAAATTTCCTCAATGATTATTACAACTACATTTTTTTATTTTTTTATTTAACGCCCAGAGGGCTTTTACATGGTTGGTAGTATAATTTTAATTTGACAAACACTTTGAAACATAAAAAATAAGAATAAAATTACATTTGATAAACGCTATGCAACAAGTCATACAAACACAAGAAACAAAAACAGAAAATTACAGCTATTTGTAGGTTAATATAATTTGTTTAGGAGTATTGTTGAAATAAATGTTTTAAATGATCCACAAAACTTGCCAAGTTGGTATTGAATATGTCAACATCACCCAATTAATTATTTCCCATTTTTATGAAATCTTTATATCGGAGAGTGGGCAATGTAGTTACGCTTATGTGTGCTGCTGTAGAATGTTGTATTTTGTCGTGTTGTTACTGTGGGTGTATGTATGTTTATAAGTATTTTGAATAAGAACGTAAATTGTTTATTTTACGTCTATCTTCTAATATATGTATTTTTAGAGTATTTAATAAGAAATTGTATTTTAAGTCTTCGGCAGGGATATTTAATTTAAAATTTATAAAACGTAGAAATTTTTTTTGTATTCGCTCAATGTTGTTAATGTAAATTTTATAAGATGGAAACCAAACTACTGAGTTATATTCAATTAGACTTCTTACTAGAGATACGTATAATAGTTTAATGGCTTGTAAAGAATTAAAGTTTTTAGTTGTTCTTAATACGAAGTTGTTGTTGTTAATATTTATAAAAAGTTGTTCTTAATATTTTGTATATTTATGATTATAAAATGGTGTTGAAAGTGTAACAAGGAGAAAAAAATACTCTACCATCACTATAGATCTACTTCCAGAACCTTAAATCATAAATTCTTTGAAATTTTTCCCAATTTACATAACGATTTCAAAGGAACTCATCAGTTATTTATAGTGGTGAATATTTGTCAAATCGACTGTATTAGGTTTAAATAAACAAGATTATTACCATAAAATGTATTAGTTAGGTTGATTGATGTTTGGATAAACTCCAAAATTGCATCACTTCATTGATTCGCGCTTAGGCAATTATTTCGAAACGGCCGCAGTGTGAAGAATCATCATTGTGTGCGGGAATACAAAAGCAGGCTAAATTTCGAAATTAAATTGAATTTCGCAACCACGCGGCAGGTAACTACGTGACGGCCATTCTGCGCCAAAATTAACTCAAAATTATCTGTTTTCTATTTATTATTCAATGCTTGGTTATGTATAGTCATTATCTATTCATTTCAATTGACTAGAATTCATTTAGAGATTTTAATAACAGATTAGCACCAATAAAAATGCATTTATTATAACTCCATTGCGAGCACAGGATCTCCCTTCAATAAATTGAAGTGATACGTTTGATATTTCCACCTACCAATAATTCAACTTGGCATTGGAATGCATTCAGAACGTCTGTGAATTATTTATAATGCTAATAGTAACTGGAGTGTCCTAAAGCCTCACTAACGCCTTCAATGGAGAATTTAACCAACATGATATATCCGTCATATAATTTAACCAACGTGATATATCCGTCATATAATTTAACCAACGTGATATATCCGTCTTATTATTTAGCCAACGTGATATATCCGTCATTCAATTTAACCAAAGTGATATATCCGTGATATAATTTAACCATCATAAATAATTAAGTACTTAAGCCTTGTAAAACATTATGTTGCTAAAAGGTTTCTGCTGGTAGGCAGAAGAATAGCATTTTTATCAAGGTAAAAAGTATAAAAGTTTTATACTAAATTAAAATATATATTGAACTATAACATATTCAGACTAATACTCTAATTTTTTCTTAGAAATTTGTAAGTACAAGAATATTAATTAAAATTTAATGAACAGTGTTTTTATGAAAATAATTAAGATTGTGATATTAAAGAATCTTTTTATTAAAATTTTAAAACTGGCGGTTAAGATTTCTTAATGTCTTAACAAATTTTGATCTCTCCTTTATGAACAATTTAACTAACATTTGAAAACTGGTAACTTTAATTTTCACTCCGATTAATTATTTAATGTGAAAAACGATGAATCCAACAAAATTATGCAATCAACATATCATAATATTAATAACAATTATATAAATAAGATTAGTTGAGACGAAGCCTTGAGTTTAAAAAATGTATATTTATTGTAATCTTGAAGTCACTTAATTAATAATTGTATTGTTTATTGTTATCAACTTTAATTTGTTGAACTCCATTTTAATTTTTATGTTTTTTTTATATATTTTTTTAATATTATTATTAGATTTATAAAAACAGTTTATTTTTAAACAAGTTCTGCTGTGTAATTATTATTACAATGAAGGCATTATCAAACTGTCAACAGTTGATAATGCTTTCAGAGGGCAACAGGGAAACAGCGGTCACGCGTGATAATAATTACACAGCAGAACTTGTTTGAAAATAAACTGTTTTTATAAATCTAATAATATTTATATTGAATATATAAAAAATAAAAATTAATTGTATTTAATAATAATAATTGTAACTCTACCGTAATATTGATAAAGTAATCGTAAATGCACAATTATTAGACAATTAAACGTTATTTTTGATTTTTTACAGTTACCATAATTGTAAAATGATAGAACGAATTAAATGTCCATCTATAATAATTATGGATTGGTTATTGAAGGAAATGCAGAGTGGAATATTGAGAATTATCTATGTGGCTTCAGGTCTGATGCACATTGCTAAAGCCTTTTTAAGGAAAATTATTTCTACCAAGATTGTCTGTCATAGTTATAATCTTCAAGAAATTAATTTTTATTAACAAAAATAAATGTAAATAAAACACGAATGCATTGAAATATACGAATATAATCTTTTTAACACAGTCGATTTTTTAAAATATTCTCATCATGTTTTCGGTGTGCCTGTGTACCGAGCAGCTGGTGTGTCGGTGCGGCTTATAGTCCTGCTGCAATTAGAATCGAATTACTAAATTGTTTGAGTATCTCAGGTAACGTGAGCATTCCCAGTCGACAATTAGTCTAATACAATCGCCATCGCAATGCAATTACATAGCCCAGTGAGTATACTGAAAGCAGTCCGCCCGCAGCGGTTTTGGCGGACCCCAAAGTAAAATGTGCATAATAATGTTTGAGGTTTATGACAGTGTTATTTATTGGAAATAGACATTGTGAATATTAACATAGAATGTTGTTATATAAAATAGAACGTTATTATACATTGGTAAAATTTGGAGTTTATTGAGCATTGAATGCAATAGGTACCTTTATCGCCATAAAAACATGTATTTGAATTTCACTTTTGTTTCAGGAATGAATGAATAAATAATGCATATTTTTAAGACGAAATTAACCCACTGCCCGACATCCGATAGAGCTGAAACCTTACAGATAGACTCGTTGTCGATGACATTGCATTCTATCAACTATAAACTTTGTTGCAATCACCCATACACATGCGGACAAATACGTAATTCTCTGAAATTGGATGACATTATAACAGTTAATATACGAAATAAAAGTTAGCCCTACACAGTCGGAATTTGTCTCAGTTGTTTGCGCGGTTGACTTTAGTCCCTGGGGAGGAAGATTCAATCATCAGTCAAACAAAATAAAAATAAGATTTAGTTTTAAAAAAGTTTTTTTAAGTTAGAACCAGTACATGCGGAGGAAGGTTGAACCCGCAGTCAAACA
This sequence comes from Hesperophylax consimilis, assembly GCF_061612785.1. Classification (NCBI taxonomy): domain Eukaryota; kingdom Metazoa; phylum Arthropoda; class Insecta; order Trichoptera; family Limnephilidae; genus Hesperophylax; species Hesperophylax consimilis. The sequence continues at coordinate 26,960,159 of NC_142840.1, forward strand.
AAAAAACATTAATGTAAGTATTAATAAAAAAAGATGTATTATAGATCAAAAAAATTACGGGTTGAATTTTCATATTAATTAACAACCTTTAGACAGGAGATTTTTCATTTTAGTATGCCTTTTATGTATTTTATTTAACGGATCATAAAAAATAACGTATTTAGGTAGCGCATTGATGTATACAGCATCTCAGCTCACTCCACCTTGAAAATAATCTCAAAATATTCATTTGACCAAACACCTTGATGATAGTAACTACCTTATAATATTATATTAAATTATTTGTAGTAATCGATGAAATATGTACATGTCACATACAAAATCTTGCAAAAGTTCGTCTTACAAAAATTCATAATAATAAAAATTCAGACGTTCGGAGACAGACGTTCAATATATAATTTAATTTTCTTATTTAAATAATAAACTCTAAATTAGACCGTTCCAAACTCATAAAAACTTACACATACCCACAAGAACAACAAAACACAATTTTCTATTCCACCGCAGTATGCAGAAGTGCAACTTCATCGAAAATCCATACAGAGGTTTCACACTATGGAAAATCAATACTTAGGTGAAATTGATACGTTTAATATTGACTTGATGAATTTTGTGAATCATATTCGAAATCTATTCCAACCCGGTTTTCAAACCTTTGGTTGTCTATGTGTTAACCTATCTGATCACTGTATATGTATAACATTTTTGTTTCTTGTATTTTTATTTCATGTATGTCTTTTTTGTTTATTGTAATGTTATTTTTATTATTTATTCTAAATTATGCATCGTGTCAAAATTATACCACTTTTAATAACGAGTACATTGTTACAGCCCGGTAAGTAGGTACTTGATACTTGTTTACATTACTAGCCTACATAATATAATAGTTCAATACAAACCAACCCCTACGAGTAATTTTTTATGTATGATAGCTGTGTATTGGAAAAAATTCAAGGTCTTGTTTTTGTACCGACTTCTAAGACCATTGAGGTGATAATGATGAAAGTCGATCGGAAAGATGTTGATATTAAAATCACATGATTTTTTCATAGTACTTTTATAGATTATTTAAAAAAAATACACTTCAAAAATGCTCATGTTACCTTTCTTCCCAGTAATTACCTACTGTTCCTACAAACGGTTGATATTTGTCACATGAGAACGGGTCGCTTTTACGACTCATTCTTGTGTTCAACGGCTTGACTGTGGAATGATTTATCGGCATATGTGCTTCCTCCCTACTAGAGCATGGGTCTCATCAAGACCCGGGTTACTCCAAAGGATCCTCCGCAAATATAATATAACATATATGTCATCCGCAAATATAAGATCATATCTGTGTCGAATCAATTGTTAAAAAAATAATCTTTGAAATTTTCATGTGTTGTTCATTTTATTGTTTTATAGCATGACCTCGTCCCTCTATTAAAATCGCGATATATCGTTTTTACGCCGCCATGGTGGGTCATGAAATCGGAACAAAACCTCGCACATAATATGAATTTATTATCTTTTGGGGTATTATCATCGCAATCCGGAAGAAGAAAAACAACCTCGTGCCTCATGCCTCATGCCTCATGCCTCATTCCCCATGCTTCATGCCTGCCTTCATTGGCGAACATAAGCCTTAAAGCTCGTGAGCTTCCGCAGACAAGATAATAGTCCAATAGCTTGCCACCTCGATTCGTTGGCCAAAGCATGTGAAGTATTGCTTCACGTTACATGTCGGAAGAAATAAATTCATTTCCATCAGTATTTACCTAAAAACATTGCTTTTTTAATATTTACTATATTATATATTTTTAAAACATTTAGTAAAACATATATAAGCAATAATGTTAAAATATATATACGATTTACCCTCATAATTAGGTTGAACTAGAGGGAGTGTGTTATACTATTATTGTTATTTACATATATGTTATTTACATATGAGTTTTCTATAGTTTTTAAATAGTGCCGTTTGATTTACAACTAGCTGTACGCCACAATGCGTTGCTCAGTCTCTATTGTTAAAACATTAGCGCGTGTTGCTTTTGCGTCCAACAGATGGCGCTGTGTTTTTTTTTCAAAAAGCATGCTTTTCACAGGTGATATTTTTATAACATAAAAATACAAGCGCATTCGAATTCAACGTTATGTCAAAATTTCAAAGCAATCGGTGAATAACTTTTGGGGATTTTCGATCTTCAACCAAGGAACATTCATATTTATATAAATATTAGTATAACGATTTTTGTTTCCTTACATTAAATGATATAAACAGAAATTCTGATAAATATGTACGGATTAAGTAAAATTGTTTGTATTATTATTGTTTGTGCTACGTAAAGTAGTTGTTTGTGGTTTTTATAAGTTCTACCCCATACTACACTGCCTTATTGTATTATTGATCGGCAGAAAGCAACGTACGTATATAAATGTCATAAAAGAGTTAAAAATTATGTTGGGTTTGAAACATATCAGTTAACTGACTATCAATTATGTTGGGTTTGAAACATATCAGTTAACTGACTATCAATTATGTTGGGTTTGAAACATATCAGTTAACTGACTATCAATTATGTTGGGTTTGAAACATATCAGTTAACTGACTATCAACTATGTTGGGTTTGAAACATATCAGTTAACTGACTATCAATCTGAAGTGATTAAAATTATTACTTGAAATCTGTTTATTTTGTTCCTCGAATTTTTAACTGGCAATAACAAAAAGTTTTAAAGTTCAAATGTAAACTCGTTAATTATTTTGAAGTTAAACCGTGGAATATGTATTTTCTAATGCTAATGGTTTATTGGGTGATATTGAAAAAGTTTGTGAGCTTTGTAAATGAACTTATCTCTTACAATATTTAAGCCACATGGTTTTTTTTTATGTACAGGTACTCTAGAAAGGGGTTTTCTCTCTTGTACTAACGTCAACTCAGTTGAATTGTGAAAGTGGGCCTATGTGTGGAAAATTACAAATAAACGGGGTTAGTTATTTAATGTTTTTTTGTGAATAATGGCGCGAATAATAGGCATTAATTTGAAACAAGTGTCGTCATCAACCTGTAATAGTGACGTTAAATGTATATTTATACATATTGCAGATTCGTTTTTCCTCCTTGTTTTATTCCGTGTGTCTTCTAAACCCGCATTGATAAATCTCATCATACAACCCTCACCTTAACCTGCCTCATTACGCTGCCCAACCGGGTGGCGATATTATTTACCAGAGAGATGTGTGAGGTGTAAAATACAAATATTAATTATTTTTTTAGTTAGAAAAAATTACACCTAAACACTAGAATTAACATGTATGGCATATTGTCCTCTGAATTTTTTTCAATTGATAATATTATTTTAGGATTTTTAATTAAATAAATATGTGCCACTACCTCAATCGCCAAAAAAATTCCGTCCCAAGTTCATTATTTTTCCAAATCTTTCGATTGAAGAAAAGAAAAAACATATTACACTTTGTCATACTTTCTGTGCGATTAAAAATTTAAATATTGCAAAACTCTGTATTTCATAACAGAAAATACATTTTTAAGATAATAATACTAAAATATTCGGACAGAAAAAGCCAAAGGTCGCCGTTTGATGATACCTATTGCTGCTATATACATATACCTCTTTTCGCTAAACACTTTTGATAATGAGAAAAACGGTAAAACGAGATATTAAATAACTTTCCCTACAAATACGAACATTTCAAAAATAAATAGACACGACAATAAGTATATTTCCCTGGAATTTCAATCCCTCAATATAAAGGAGGCTATCAGCATTGTAGTTCAAAGTTATTTGAATTTGTTATCAATCAAGAAAAGTTTTCACATTTGTGCTTCATTCTGACAATAGCTTCTCCCAAAACCCAAGATATTAATAATAATAATAATAATTTTATAATTTATGTTTTGTGATAAATTACCCATGTTATGTTATGTATATTCACTACAAATTGTTAATTTTAACAACTATTAATATAAGTACATTTATTTTGCGACAAAACTCCACAACATCCTTTTCCCAGATACAAAGCAAAAAAAAAAGTTTAATGATTACAAATCAAGAATAAAAATCTAGCTGAAAGGAATCCATGAGAAAACTCTGATATAAACATTAAAAACAAATAAAATAGAATTGAATAAGTTTAGTCCGCCTGAGCGCAGGTCACCCCAGTGAGGAGGAATAAGAAATACAATTTACTATACATATATTTAGTATCATATATTGTATGTACAAAGTAATAAAAAATTATAAATGTGTTGTTAACTGTTACAAGCTAGGTGGTATGGGCAGTTTGTATTGTGGCCTTTAACCCTAGAAGACTTATCTTGTACGTAATCTAATAATTTGTCAATTTGACTAATACACTCTTAAAATGCGTTTTTATTCGAAGTTTTCAAAAGTATGGGTTATTTTATAAAACAAATTTATAAAAATGGTTGAAAACATAAACATTTTTGTAGTTTATAGTACTTAGTGACAAAAGATATAAACCTTAAGGCTATATTTTTTCGAGATCAGAATTAACTGTAAAATGTATCTAAGGAAAATTACGAAATCAATTTTTTTTCTCGTTCTCCATAACTATCTTCAAAAACTCGTATTTTCTTACTTAATATTTGGAACAATTGACACATATAATACATACTTTGTGTTCTACGCCGACTGAACTAATAATTAACAAGTAACAAGAGTGTCATATATGTACAGAAAATGGCGGCACTTATCCATAGTAGCATCACACCTGGCTAGCCCTCGTTGTTGACTGAGTTGACATGGAGAACTAGCAGGATCGGCATATTCTTTAAAGAGATACAGCATAAAATGCACGAAGTGAAACGTCTAATATTAGTCTTCTAGAATTAATTATTAATATCAGTGATGAAATACCTAGAAAACTAGAGTATGAGCCGGAACCACGTCCGGACCTGCAATCGGATCAACCGGTTCCGGGAATATTAATTATTGAAATGAAGCAGAACGAGGGTTTGATCGGCCTTGGAATAATAAATTCATACCATTTAAATTCCGGTGAACATGAAATATTTTTGTGAATGATTAATTTTGTGGAATTTTGGGAGATTTTTATAAAAACAGGTGCTTTCAATAGGTCAAAATCATATAGCGTATTTACTATAGGATGTGTAGGAAGAGTACTGTCAAGGTGATATTTTTTGTGAATGTCAACATACAATTAAAAATACATTGATTTTTTTATTACACATTGAAATTTTGTGTACACTGGAACGGTTATAAAATAGAGGATGATATGAAATTTTAAAAAAATTTAGAAATACAAATAAAAAATATTAATATCACAAGTATGTAATATTAACATATTCAACAATATTTATCTCCACCATTCACGAAGTCGAGCATTAGCCTGGGAAATTGAGCATCTGAACCAAGAAGATCAGTGATCTTCACCAACGGCTAACTAAAATATCAGAAGCCTCCGCCTGCATGGCGTCGAGCCCAGATCTACATCAAGTTGATGTGACCTATGTGATATGAATCCCATCGTAATACATACTCACATCTACCGAATCGTAATAAAGTCGTAGTGATACTACATAAATATTTTTCAAAATATAAAACCAACCGGTTTCGGTTCACCCTGAACCTTGATCAGGAAACCGGTTGGTTTTATGTATTGAAAATACATACAATAAAGTTTTGTTAAAAACAAAGTTATTTTATTCTAATTTTTATAATTATGTATACCCACAAAGTGTTTGCTACATCTGAAAAGTTAAGCATTTTTCATTTGTCTCTACCGTTACCCACAAACTTATAAAATGATTAATGTGCACTTTTTTATTTATTATTAATAATATCTTCAAATCGGTAATGTACAGTGTAAAATTACATATTTTTGCCGCCTTGTAGGAAATGTCAACAGTGAAAATTAAAATTAAATCGTTTTAGTTGCCGTCGGTAAGATAGCTGACTCCTTCCCACTCCCAACACAACACAAACATACATGTATGTAATATATAGCCGCGGTTGGCTACTGTTGCCTATGTTTGGGCTGATGATGCAAAAACATACAATTTTAGTAGAGTTTTTAGGAAACAATTTTTTCCCTATTGCGAAAATACAAGGACTCTTAGTCATAATAGCCAGGTATTAATTTTTTGTAATGTGTTACTTTATTTTAATAAAAACATTAAAAAAATTATAAATGGTTGAACACAGAAATTTTTTTCAAATCACGGCGTAGTATATCTTTGCTCATTTTATTCCTAAGTAATACAATTTGATAAGTTTTATTTCGCCAAAAAAGAAATTCAATATGTAAATACATACAATTTAATTTAGCCTTAATATTTTTATATAATATACGCCCGATTTCTCGTGTAAAGTTACGTTTTTTTATTTTTTTTTTATTTGTCCTAAATTTTTAATGTCGTTATTTTATTGGTGAATTATAAATTTATGTACACTCTAAAATATTAATGTTGTAACATTTATTGCCAATTGATGGGTGGTGAAAAGATTATTATAAATAATGAATGATGGATCCTAAGATTGTGACATTAATTTGATAATTCTATTACAATAATCAAGTCATCTCAACCACGCGCACTGACAATAAATGTATGTGGGTAGCAAATGTAATCTGTGAAGGAAGTTCTAAATAAAAGAAGGTTTTAATTATTACAAGAAGCTAATTTATTGAAATTACAATTGTTAAATATTTGATCCATAAAACGAACATGAGACTCTAATAAATTTTATCTCCGGGCGTGTCAAGAATGCACGTACAATAAACGCCATCTTGATAAAATATGACTAATGAGCCGATAAGATGATTATTTAAAAACTCTAAGTATCTTGTAAAGAAATGTCTGAGTGGGCGCCAGCATAATATTTATTAACTATGCAAGAAGTTAAAACAGTAATCCTTATCGGAATGTTAAATTAAATATTATAAAATAAAAGTCAAAAGAAAAAGACCTTTCGTGAATTGCAAGAAAGTCCCTCATGTTCAGCGTCGCACGAAACACACCGCAATCTCCCGAGTCCAGCCACCAACTAAACCAGTCGAAGTACACTTAGCACCGTGAACTCGAAAACAGGAGCGCCAACAGGAGAAAATTAACCAACTGATTATTTCCAATCGGGTAGGAACTCGCCGCCCAGGAGTAAGAACTGCTACAATGTTTATTACGCAAAAAAATAAATAAAATAATTTAAATATAAATTTAAAAATACAGTGAGTATTCTGAATACGTTTCGAAGAGATATATCATTCAAATTTTTTGTTATGTTAAGTTCAATCAAGTATTTTCACTAACTAAATGAATACCGTTAAAAATGTAGGCATGTATGATTATAATATTTTCATTCATAATTACTGATTTTAAAAACAATCTAAAACTGCCAATTCCGAAACGGTTCCAACTGGCCACAACGTCATTTAAACGCCAATGTCTTGTAAGACTGCTGTCACCAACGTCGCAGTGTGTCAAGTCAACGCTGCCGAATTCACGAATATCAAACGAACATGTCGTTTCGGCGGCAAATCTAAGATAGCATGTTTTATGTGTTAATGTACATGTTATTATGCAAAGTAATATCCGTACTCGAGGGTATTGATTCTAAAGATGTTGAAGCCACCATAGTTATTTTATAAATCTGTTCATTTCTCCATCGCAAAAATCTGAAAGAAACTTGGAGTGAGAGAGGGAATCCTTCATTCATTGACAAATAAAGAGGGGAAATGATTTATAAAATAATCCCCACCGTAGCTTTTCCAAGTGCTTCCAATAAAGTATAAAGGGTTACCGATGATGCAAGATTATGGAATTGAATTTGGACGTTTTCTTTATCTTTTAATGATTTTTTTCTTCGTGAGAGTGTTTCTGAGAAGACGTAGAGGCACTATGTTTAACACATTTGGGATGTTTTTAGCTTTGTTAGCAAAATATAACGTTATTATAGACCGGGGTATAAAATCAACGTTTATTTGCTAATTATAATTCATGCTGGTAGATATTCAAAGGACGTGTTATTTTACAGAATTTGAACAATTCGTCAAATCTCAAATTTGATATTCAAGTTTCGTGAAAGTCCTATTCAAGTTCTTTACTGTGAAACAACAGGTTTATGATGAAATAATAACGGAACTTTCTCAGAACTTGAATGTCAACTTTTAAATTTGATGAAAAATTCTGTGAAACAACATATTTTAACTATGGCCCACGTACCTTTAAACCTTCATCTACCTCATCTCCTTCCCCGAACAGGAAATGTCATAATCCCATTGGCTCTGGCAGTTTGGGCTCTTATGCGGCATTTACCTATATTATACGGCTTTCTAGAAATTGTGTATGGATAGCTGATTCTTCAATAGTGACCAGCTTCTAGCCCTGTACGCCCAGAAATTAAATTTGGCAGCCACCTCTGGACTGGAGCCCTACAATAATCGATAAACCTACTTTATAAGAATCGGTCGAAAGAGGGCGGTCCGTCTAATTGACAATCCGTTGTCAACAGCCCGATTGCCATATCTAATGTACAGACGCAGACGTAGGCACGATGAGTCTGTTTTACAGATATTTTAATGGAGCCTCCTCTACGAAGCAGCGTTGACCCCCGGCTCACCAGTGGACTTGCGTTAAACTCGACGCACACGAGCGGAACATTCACGGCTTCATGGGAACGGGTCGTTTCTTGTATAAATCGGCTCGTATGTGGAACGAGCTACCGGCATTTGGCACTCTTTTCCTCTTTCATATAATCCGGGCCTCTTCAACACAACTGCAGCCCCTAACTTAACCCACCTCACAATGCTACCCAACCAAGTAGTAACATAGTTTCCCTGTCCTTACACTATACAGACAGGGGTGCTCTTATGAGGAGACTCATAAAAAAATTATAAATATTTACATATATAAATATATTTATATACAATAGTAAATTCAATGTTAATTATTTATCTCCATTATGATACAATAAAGAAAGATGTATTTAACAGAATTGTGAGCATTTTTTTCAAATTTGATTGCTATCATCAAAGCACAGCCAGGGCAGTTAATGAAAAGCTCAACTTCAAAGAGACGAACGATGGGTGTTTTTATCTTTTACCATGGGGTTCTCGCTTGGCTTTCAGGAGCTCCGGCCAACAGGAAATCGTCCAAATATTAGCATATAAGATACCGCCTCTGGCTTTATTTAACCCTTAAATAATATATGCAACAAGCCCTTCAATGGATAAACGCTTCCCTTGCAATCCCGTGAGAGCTTGGGACCTTAATATTGAATGCCGTAAAATTTGTATTGAAAACTGTTCTTAAGTCTAATTAATTATATAATTAGCAATGGGTATTTTTCGACACGATATCGTGTAGATAAAAGATAACGTGTCATTTCTAAGTAAATTTTTAGAGAAATCATAAATCAAAAGGGTTCATTTTTGTTTTCTGATATTTTTTATTGTTATATGCCCTCTTAGATACTGTCCTTGTTCTATAAGTCTTCGCGTCACTAGCGTCATTAATGCGTTAGAAACCGGTGCATACCCTGAAAACGTACGTATTTTGTAAAGTGGGAGCTGGTCGTTTCTACGACTCGTTCATGAGTTTATGATTAATATATGAGTTTAAGCTTATATATTTAAATTTTTTTAAGTTTTCAGGGACTTTTTAAAAGGTTCAATCATCAGTCACACCAATAAAGTTTATTTTTAAATATTAGTATTGCAACATTCAGGTATAAATTTCATATATATTTACATATTGGTTTGAATGGGGATTGAACCTTTCATCCCAGGAACTGACTAAAATGAGTGAACAATAATGAGTATTTCGTAAAATTGTATAATGTAATCCGATTTCAGACAAATGCATGTGTGTGCGTGCGTGTGTGTGCGTGAGTGCCACCAAAAGTTTTTAGAGTGCATTGGCATCGTATCTGCCCGTATCTGAAAATAAAATCGAAGTTCAAATAGAACTAGGTATTTAAAAGTAAGAACAATCGCAGAGTTCGGAAAATCGTTAAAAAAATTATGACTCACTATCGCAAGCCTGTGAAAAATCACGGAATGGTAAAATTGTAGGATTTTATTAATATTTGCCTCAGAATCATTGCTTATCTACAATAAATATTGTCAATTATCTTGATAATATAATTATTTTCTCTGACGAATAATTTGAGATACGACAATAATTACCTTTCCAAATAACACCGTTAGTAAACTTTAAAAATCATTGGTGATTTGAACAAAAGAAATACGAGTAGGTACAGCTTTCAAATAAAGAATATTATAAATAAAGAAATATCTTTTGGTACCTACTTTATCGCTTTATCTGATATGATTTATACTTATTAGTTCCAATTATGAAAATTAAAAGTTCATAGAATTCAAATAATAATTTTAGTCATTACGCTGGAATATTTCTTATCACGTATGCGTGTATCAGCAACATAATAATAGATTATGCAATATGCTATTTATTATTTGGATACAAGTGCCTTAAAACTTCAGCAACGACTTGTTCAAGATACCACATGGCAGAACTGATATTCTAACAAAGCTTTAGCGACGAGAGAAATAGAGCTATTGAATGAAATTTCATAAACAGTGGATATATTTAATTTCTCTATAAACAACTTTTTATACAACTTTTTCTGACTTCCCAAATAGAATGTCAAAAATAAAAACTTGTATTATATCTGCATATATAACCCGACTACTGTAGGTAAATAAATAAATTAAATTAAAATATTTATTTTTTGGAATAACTTTATTGAGTAAAACCTCAAATTGAAATATTTAATTTTTGAAGACAATATTAGCGATTTCTAAACGAAAATCTAAAACAGAAATATCAGAAAAGGATACGGTCACATCTAGGACTCGAACCCAGGACCCTTGCCTTTCCGGGGCACCGCTCTACCACTGAGCTAATGGGACCCTATCCGCTTCGTTCACTTTTAATTGTATCATACTTCGAATAAGAACTACCAACAATTTCTTCATTTTTTCACCTCACATTACTTATTGGCAACTATCTTTATGTATGATCGCAAGATTCAACCCGAACTAAATGCAATCTAGACAGCGTCTTATTAGATAAACCCACAGACATAGGAATTAATAGACGAGAAGATAATGGCGAGGGGTAAAATCAACTGTTGAAGAACGAAGGGAGTAAGGCTGACTGTGATTCGTCAATAAATCAATCTGACAGTAAATAGGCATCTCGCATTATAATATCACCATTTACTTCTTAAAAGTAAAATCTGCTTTAGAATGAATAGACATTTTTACATGGGAGCGCAAATTACTTGCCACGTTATGAACAAATTTGCGAAGTCCAAATTCGGCAAAAAAATTCGGTTGCATTTTCAGAGTCGAATATTTCGTTTAAGTATTTAGTTAAGACACTTTTATAAATGTTCATAATTTACTTCCCAGCAACCAACCAGCTTTGTGTTTCGCGTCCAGACGTTTCTCGATGTGATAGTATATGTTTCTAAAACTGATCTATATTATACGATGTGAATATGCTTAAAATAAAGTAAAATAATGCTTATATATGGAATGTAATACGACAATTGGGTTTATTCTCTTTTTCAAATCTATTTTTACAAGTTTTCATAGTACAAGTCAACATTTTGCCGTGTTATTTCGTAAAATGAACCGATGATGCCTCGACCATAGTTCGCACAAGAATGATGACGTCACGTTTTCAAATTTCACTTGAGGCCATATGCGAGCCCAGCCGGCTCAATGGAACCGGTATGGGGAGTGGGGATAATACGCTTTTAATCACTTAGGGCAGGTCTACTAATATTCATATGTCTATGGATAAACCTATCTTATTTTTATTTTATTTTTAGTGTGCGACATCTATTGACTTTTCTGCAACTCTAGGATTTTGGTTTTCTGATTTTTCTGTTTCAGAATTTCGTTTAGAAGTCGCTAATATTGTCATCAATAATTAAATAAAAATGATTTAAAAAATTCGTTTCAGATTTTGGGGATTTGTTGACTTGGATTGAAATGGAAAAAGGAAATAGAAATGATATGGGACGTTTGGAAGAACCAGTTGGTTTCTCATTTCTAAGTGCTGGTTTAAACATAACTGTTTGAATATGTCTTAATTCAGGTTGGAACTATGATTAAAATTGATTTTAAAAGTTGCAGCTTTACGAAACACATAATGTTAAGATGTAATACGTGTTGGGTTAATGTCCTATTCCCTAGAGATTCTTATTACGAATTGTACCTCTAGGACTCCTTTAGTCCTTGAAGTCATATATTAATCATCATTAGGTTGGTAGATACCTATTACTTCTCAGTTGGCGGCACTAAACTTAGAATAAGCTATTTAGTGCTTTTGATGCAATACCGGAGTACCTTGAAAAGTTGAAATCTAAATCGTGTTACATGTGTAAAATAAAATATTTACAAAAGTAAATTTGTCTTCTGAAACCGAATATGTTACAAAGTTATAAGTTGATTTCAAATTAAAAATAATTATAGTATATTTGCGGAAAGTTTACGTAAGTTAATGTAAGACCAAACTTTTCATTCATATTTCGCCCATTTTGCAAGATGTAATCTGTTATGAGATAGATGATAGTAATGACAGAAAATTTTAATGGCAAATCTGTCATTTTTTATAATTTTTATTTTTCTTTAGTTAGGACCCCTCACGAAACTCAAGAGCCATGTTTCTTTATGGTGAGGAAAGGCGATTATTATTTAATTCCTTTATAACTCTGTGTAATGTGTAACAAGACATCTACTGTACAAAATACAAATATTAAATAATAAATTTAAAAACTTATAACGCATTTTACTACAGAGAAATCAAACCTTTAGCATGAATAACTTGTAAATAATAATAAGCCTAGTAAACTGTTTTATACAACAATTTAAGAGTGGCATCAAATTTTTCGTTTAAAAGGGACACCTGAAAAAGATAACACAAACAGCTTTTTATTACGGTTTATTATTCTTTCTTATTTGTTCAAGAAATTTGTACATTCGTTTATTTTAACCCTTTCAGCTTCACTAAGTCTGTTTACAGTGCTACCAAATTTATTTGATAAATACAATACTTTCCTGTTTACCATTTAGAAAACAAAAATAAGCTGGTTTATTTAAAAAGATACAAATTAAAACTTTTTACCGTATTTTTTACGACGCCATACAAAGAACAAGGGCAGTGAAGCATATTACAATAGACTGGCCCTTTGATACCTAAAGTGAATCAATAGTATTAGACTATTAAAATCTCTTGTCCAACGGGTCGGTAAAAAATCGATAAAAACCGAGTGCACTATACCGAGAGTCCACCGAGTTCATATATTTGTATCGGGGACTGCAAACATTGCAAACGGGTCGGGGGGCAAGAGGGAGCAATTCGATGTACTTCCAGTATACAGATAGCGGTACCAGGTATCAGTGGGCGCTCGATATATATAACGAACTTATAATTACCATTGATACCAGTAACGTTTACATGTTCACGCGTCAATCGACCTATCTCATCAAATTACAAATAATATTAGTATATTAAATTACCTGTTATTATTAAAGTAGTAACTTTATGATAGTATCTGGAAGTCAATTTGACGATGATATGATAATGACATTCAGCGAAAAGAGAAATATGCGATACTGAAAATTTTCTAAGTAACAAGTTAACATCTGCCGTATGCTGAAATCATGCAATAAATATCACGTAACATTTCTCTCGCGTCTTTACAGAACACGGTTTTAGTCGATTTCTTACCGACCGGTGGGACGACTGCCGTAATAAAAATAGTTTAATTTGTCTTTATCTTGGTATAAAAGCTTTACTAGATCTGTAGGCATAGTCTAACTTTTCAAAAATCTACGTAAATTCTGTAATCAAAATGGCTGTGATATATTTGAAACAAAGATTATCAGATTATCTTCAGATAACCCCTGTACAGAGCGGTAAGATTCTTGGCTTTTGGACCAGAGGCTTGGGATTCGATACCCGACAAAATGGAAAAGTAACTTATTCTTGAATACGGTTTCTGTGAGAACCAAATAAAACAATTTACTGACAATCTCAATAATAATTTTCTTTCAATTACTGTGTTTGGCAGGCGTATCAAAATAGTTTGATTTTTAATTTCTTTCCACCCCTAACACCCCAACAATTTTGATTGTAAATTTTTTATTTGGTTAACACATGTATTTTTTTATATATATACATTTTAATTAATCTGGGTGCACACATCTAGTGCATTATTTATCGAACAGCCGTGGTTTATAAAAGGCTGGTGTGTTTTGTTTAATTTAATCTTGACAACTGTCGTCTGAAAAAACGTAACAGCCTGACTAGGCCGCGGCTAATTCATCCTTATTAGTCGGGTTACTTTTTTAACGGCTCCGGCCCGAGCTGGCCCATATGAAAGGGGTCCCCTGCGACGGAGCCAGCCAGTTTGCGCAGAGCTACTGGAATGATAAGGCAATTAAATACTTTCATTTTGATTGTGCGTCTGTTGGCAAACGTTTTTTTTTAATTTTATTTAATGGTTAAAATAACACGCAATTCTGAATATTTTTGGAGGTTACTGAAAAGAGATCAAGTCACCCACAGATGATAGGCAGATGACCTTAAAAGATCTACCGGATACGAAACGGTGAGAGTTGCTAACAATCTGCTCACTGGATATTATATATTTTTGAAGTGTTCGGAGATGAAAATATTTTGGCCTTTCAACAAGCATATTAATTTGGTAGTAATTAAAAATAAAATTCGCATCGGTGTATCTACGTGTAAGTCGGGTTCAATCAACTCTAGAACTAGGCTGTTGATTTTCAATCTTGGATTTGATTGCCCGAACGATTCAGACAAGCGATAAAGTAGGTACCAAAATGAATTAGTTTTTTTTTTTTGAATAAATAGTTAATACATATCAACAAACAAGTCCTGCTAAGCCAATTGAATTGGCTTGCCAACATGTGCTTAAAGTTTAGTTACATATACATAAGTTATAATTTACATCTTATATCTACAGAATCAACATAACAGAATCAACATAGTTAATAATTCTATACTTGAAATATGTATTTCTTTCGAATATTTTTTTTTGTTCAAATATAAATTTAATTGTTCAAGTTTGAGGTAAATATATATTTTTTAAATACTTCACAAATCCTAAATATTTATCATAAAGTACTAGTATTATATTTATCATAAAGGATCTACGCTAGTGTTATATTTATCATAAAGGGTCTACGTTAGTGTTATATTCTATTGTTTATTGCTATCCTTTTAATTATATGTTGTCGGAATGGCAGATACAATATATTAACCGAAAATAAGTTTTTATACCTATCCCATGATTGATGATACATATCCCTAACTTTTCTTCCTTAAATGACCTGTATTTACGATATTTATTTGTTGGTAATAAAGGCTCAGTTTCAAACTAAATCACAAGATCGGAAGTTTATATGAACTTATTTTCCTGGGTTAAATACAAGATTAGAGTTTTGCTTTTTATCCTTAACGTAGTTCCAGCAGGAGAACATGGAGATTATTTCATACCCACGAGTTGAAATAATTATCATAAAGATTAATACATTTATTAAAAGCGTTTGGTCGTTATGTTAAAATAAGTGCAACATGTTTAAAAGTTGAAATAAAAGACGCGACTTCATTTGAGTGTTAGAGAAAATATTTAAAACTGACCTGCTTCAACATAAAAATTTTGGGGTTTTGCCTCATTTAAGAAATCATCTAAATTGTATACCTATATTGTATCGTCTAATTCGGGAGTTCACCCCAAGTTGTTCGCTACGTTTGGTGATTTAGTAGGGGTGCCCGGGTTCATCGGGTGAGGTGGGTTCAGGATGCGACTGCCCACCAGCTCAGCCAGCACGTGCATAGGTATTTTGAATGTTTGGGACTGCAAAGGATTTCACATGAAAATCTCTGAGACGAAAATTGTCATGGACTTTTTACATATTTATTAATTTTACATTTTATAATGGTGAAAACAAATTAGTTTTACTTCGATTTTAACGGGTAAGATTTAGGATATTTTTTTGTAAAATAAGCAAATTATATGGTATGTGTCGTGGCAATTCCGATTACACAAAATAAAGTGCATCAATAATTTAATCATTTATCCCTTAGTAGGGAATAAACTGCCAATGTTTACACTCAAAGTTTTCTCTCGAAAGTTTTAACTTTGCGAAATAGAACAAACTCGATATTCATTCAGAGAAAACTTCCATTTGCAACAAACATAGAAAGTGTTTTTAAATGCATTTCTAAAAAAATCGACAGGAACAATAAACTCGTAAATGCCTTTTTAGATGTTGAAACACCGGTTTTCAAAAGATTCAAATAAATCTTTTTTTGAAAATTGGGCAGTGGGCAGGCAAGATTCGTTTGTTAAAATAACGGCCCAAGCATTTGCTGCAAAAGCATGGAAAACCCAGGTTAGTAATTCGTATATCTTTTAGTGCTGGACCTTGTTATTGAACCTATTAGGGCAACAGTGGCCGGGATCCCTCCGGACGGGGTGGGCGAACTGCCCAGTCTTCCCACCCCGGGCGGTGTGTTCACGTTCGCCCCTCCCGGGGTACGTAGCGTCGGGGTACATGTTCACTCCTACTCGGAACCCTTGCAAAACAACGGACAGTATAATCCGGCGTGCTTAGCTAACTGGACAGCGGTACCCAGGACGGGCAGACGGGCAGACGGGCAGGAAGGCTTGCCCATCTGTATCACGTGATGAGGATATGGACGCAATGCGGATTGGACTGTATGTCTATCAGATAGCTGATTCGGTGAGGGAAAACTTGACGCAACGTGTCATTATTAAAGGGACGTAGCGATATCTTTTTTCATGTGTAATGAAACATTTAAACAACATTTTTTGCTGTTAGTACTTATAGTGGATATCTTTAACATGACGAACAAAATATTCAAATGTCGGTAGTTATAATCAAAGTAATACAATTGGCAAAATTTGAAAAATATGCTTGTACACAAAAAAAATACAATTTTTTTTTTTAATTTCCTCAATTTATTGGTAATCCGGTTAAGAACGGGATTGCACGCCCTTAACGAATGAATTGATAGGTTTCCTAATATTTTTTTTGTAATATACTAATGTAGTGTCACGATTTAGAAACACGTGTTCGTAAAAATCCTTTCGAATTTCGTCATTACATTTTTACTAATTTTCGGGACATCGACAGTTTACATTTATTTCAGTTTGCACATAAGTATTATATAGCCAAAATAAAACCATTTGTGGATTTCCTCCTTGTGAGTTTACCTCAACTGAGACAGCATTATAAGGAATAAGTAAATTAAATATAAATTCTAAATTTATTTACCTGCATTTATCAAGATAAACGCGGGTGCATGAACACGTGTTCCAATATTATTATAAATTTACTAAAATTTTATCAGAAAACGGCCTGCGATCCCGTTTTTAACCGGATTACCAATAATTTAAGGAGATTAATAAATTAACAATACTGATTTTTCTCCGTGTAGTATAAATAATAGATAATGCGCGACGCGGAATCAATCATTTGCTAGCTTAGCCTTTCATCATTGCTCAAGCAACATTTTGATTTTATTATTTTAGTTCAGTAGAAGGAAATCTAATATTATCATGTTTTTCGTAACCTCGCAATGTTCGTTTTCTTTTAAAAAAAATGTAGAATTCTTGAAAAGAGAATTCCAAACAATTTTTGAAAATTTTTATGTCCAATTAAATACCAATATTTTTTTACAAATTTCGATTTCATCGTTTCAAAGCCCGCCAAAACGATCGTAATGTGTACATGGACGTCATACATATCTCTGTTTTGTCAGATAATAAATAATCCCAACATTAATATTTAACAAGATTTACGAAAAACAATTTCTTTTGAAATGATTTGTGTACCACAATGGTAAACCATGTTACTACCTACTTATTAATCGAAATGTAATAATATTATTTTTATTTTATTTTTATTCTTAAATTAATATTCAATAATATAAGAATATATTTATTTACATTTACTATGTATCTAATTTAGTAACAGCCATTGTAGTCTATTTTCATTATCTATACTTTTGTTATCATGCTTTATACATTTTATTTATTTCTTACTTTGTAAATAAAAACTTTCTTTCTTTTCTTTACCCAATATAATATATTGTAATGGCACTACTCCCCAAATCAAACACGAGAAACGTTTTTCTCTATTGAATTGGGTAGTTACGTTAAAAAGAAAACATTTTTATTGTAATTAGTTTTTTTTAGTTTAACATATTTATGTTTTTATATAAAAGAAATTTATTTTTAAATAAAAAAAATAAAAAATAAAAAAATAAGCGAGTCTCAGTCTACGCGGCGCACCTTTGCACAAAATTATCCGCGTTCCCATGAGGTAAAGATGTAAGTGAGATCTGTCAGAACCCGCCGATCAATCGCAGGGCGCTAATATCTCTTTCGGTTTTAATCGTTTTTTAAATGACAATTTATTAATTCCTCGTATTATTATATATAATTAAACTTATACTCGTATATTCAGAATTAAAGTTTGTTGGTCTGTATTAAAATATGTTTTTAAAGCCATAATATTAATCACTCGAGTACCTTATCGAGCAACAAAAACCCAATTTTCTTAAGCTTTAATTAAAAGAAATGCGCGCTAATCAAAGTAATTACTTACTGTTTTCATAGAAAACTTGAGACAATGCTGGATATAATCATTGAAGTACAATATTTCCTACCGTCTTTGTTTTTTATTGTTAAGTGAAGTATAAATGATCCCCGTGTTTTCTTTTCAATCACGTTCTACTCACTGAACCCCATACCCAATCCCAGAGACCCGCAACTCCAGGGTCGTGACCCCAAATGGGGTCGCCAAAAAAGTCACCATGATTTTGTGCATATCGAACTCTATAAAAATAATTGTAATTTATTTTCACTGACGGATAGTTAGTGTAATAACATCTAATCTAAACATTGTAAAGTTAAACTAGAGAAAAAGGAGCAGCTGGTACACTTAATGTTTGATGAAAGCCTTCGATCAAAAAATACAGGTATTTTCAAGATCAGGATCGTGACTGAAAATAAACATCCACGGTCATTCAAAAAATTTCTGATGAAGTTACTATAGGGTTTTCCAATAAGAGGTGTTATTTTGATATTCAATCGTAAAAGATCAATGGTTTCGTTGCTTGTGTGGCACGTAACGCCGTCTTGTTGAAAGTAAACGTTGTCCAAATCAATACCATCCTATTCCGGCAATAAAGAATCATTAATCATCTCTCGATAGCGCAATGCATTTACCGTAGCTGTTGCTCCAGCCTCATTTTCTAAAAATTAAGGTCCAATCACTCCGCCGGGCCATAAACCGCACCAAACAGTCACACGTTGAAGATAAAGAGGCTTTTTAACAATAACTCTTGGATTTTCAGAGCCCCAGGTGCGACTATTTTACTTGTTGACGAAGCCACCGAGGTGGAAATGGGCCTCATCACTCAAGATGATTTACATTTTATTCACTCAAGTGAATTTTAATGCGTTGTTGAAGCGTGTATTGATCCATTTGTATTAATTTCATAGTTTCTACTTGTCAAATGTTATGCTTCAAAAATAACATCTACCGAAATAGCGGGCTATTCAAAATAACACCTCTTATTGGAAAACCCTGTACTATTTGCATATAAGGACATCTGTGAAATACAGCTTTTTTCCGCATTGACTGCTTTAGAAACTAAATATGGCTCCAGACAAAACATAATACCAGATTTGAGTGTGGCTATTTAAAATACATCACTAAGGACGGGTTGTTTCGGAGAATTTGAACAATTCATCAAATTTCAACGTTCATTTCCGGGTTCTGTTAAGAATCAATGTTTTGACTCAAGGTGCGTGGGCACAACGTTAAAACAAAATTTGCACCTAATTTTATTTATTGTATTTTAAATAGGTCCTATGACTCATACAATCCTCATACGAATATATTTTTTTTACATTTTTCAATGTAAATCAATTACATATTTTTGTATTTAAGTTTGAATTTGTATATATTTTCTTCCAATTTTATTTCTTCTGGTAATTGGTCAAATATCTTCATTGCTCCGTCGATCAATGACTTTTGACTATGTTTTTTTTCTAAAGAGGAGTCTTATTTCATTAATTCTCATCGTCTCATGTGTGTGTTTGTGCTGCAAAAATTCAATTTTTCTTTGAAATTCAATTTGTATAATATATGAGTATTAATTATTTAGTATTACTGCAAAAAAAATTTCTACATCAGATATACCAGAAACACCAAACCACATAAACATCACTTTAATTAAATTTACAAAAGGAATTGTATTACAAGAAATAAAGGCACATGACGTAAACACGAGCGCGGGATGTGATGATACTCCATCATACTTTATTTTAAATTGCACTGAAGCAATTGCTAATTATTATATACTCTATTAGTATACGTGCTAAATTGATTCGTTGAGTAACTTCAAATTTACTTAATAAATCACAAGCAGTAGCAATAAAAGGATTTAAAAATGAGTTCAAAGAAATCTCCTCAAGCATCCAACAAGGGTCTCATGTTGGTCCGTTATTATTTTTTTTGTATGGTAATGATTTAGTGAACGTCGTTAAACACTACCAAATATAATTATTTACCGACGATGCCAAATTGTACAAACCCATAAATAACCCAAATGATTTTATCAAGTTGCAACAGTTATTTTTAAATGGTTCAAAATGTCACCACGTCACATTGACAAGAAATGACAAAAAAATTGTATATCAACATTTTTTAAATGAAAATAGAATTGTAACCAGCTCCAATATGCGCGATATACTCGTAGGTGTTATTCTCGATAATAGAAGTTACAAAATAAATGTCATATTAATCTTATCTCATACAAAGCAGCTAAAACGCTTGGTTTCATAATTAAAAATAAGAAAGAAATCAACAATTTCATTATCAAACAACTATAGTTTGAGTACGTACGATGTCATCTAGAGTTTGTGTCAACTGTTTGGTCTCCATTATACTTTTAACTAAATTACATCGATAAAAAAAATCATAAAATGCTTACAAATAGCACAATCGATTTAATAATTTTCTGGAAGCAACTGTATTTTTCAAAATTGACTCATAGAGTGTACGTAGACAATATTCAGATGCGATTTTGCTAAATAAAATCGTAAGCAACAGTATGTACTGTCTCGATTTATTAAACAGAATTGATTTGAAAGTACCTACACGTCACACACGTTCGTACAATATTTATAATGAAAATATAATTTAATAGTGAACAACAACTAGCACCTTGAGTTGTTGTTACTGTTACCTTGTAGTAGCTGTTATCTTGTCGTCTACCTGAACCAACCTTCGTGTATCCTATAAATTGGGCGATTTTTTTCCTTCCGTGGTCGCTGAAAAAATCACCTTTGATTTTGTGGTTGCAGCTCTAAAAAAGTTGTAAACTGCTTACCTATTGTATTCCCATTTCACTTCCACACCAAACAGCTAAATAAAGATCTTAAAAGAGGTATAAACATTAGTAGGAAAAGGATGATAGCTAAAAAATAACTTTTTCAGATATCTAAGTCTTAAAATTTATTTTTTAATATTTTAGATCAATACAGCTATGATGATAATTCATCCATTTCTAGTTTCCTCTCCAATAGGAGGATGACTATTACGAGGATAATCTTCAGTTTGTAGGCTGAGGCCCAGTGCAACTAAGCAATATGATAAATCACGAATCAAACCATGCACACCATTTTTTTTCTACTACGTTTTTCATCATTCTTTCCCGAGATTTATTTATGCGGCTCACATGTTTTTTATACGGTGTTATTGTAAAAAGATTGTATTATACTGTTAAAGAATATTATAAAATTTTAGATGAAAAAAAAAACAGGTAATAATCACAATGTGAATGTTATTGTGCTTTGTCTGATATGGTGTTATTAAAATTCTGTACCCTTTGATTTTACCCAGACCGAAACATCATGCTTCATTATTCTATGTTATATTCTGTTTAGATTGTTTCAATTTTGTAGGCATGTGATAATAAAGTTTAATTGCGTAGTTGTTAAAATGTCTTTGTCTGTGGGTGGTATATATGAATGGGATATTGAGGGTTAAAGATTACCTGTTGGTTTCCTTTGAGATGCTACTTGTGATGTAGTCAAGATATTAGAGTTGAACGTAGGGAGATATTATACACGCTAATATATTTCAAGAAACTGAATAAAATTTGAATCATTCAGAAAATTGGCACGTGAAAGAAATGTGATCATTTTTGGTTATCTTATCTTGGTTATTATAACAAATTCCTAACGTTTTTTTAGTTTGATGTAGATACTTATGAATATGACACAATGCATTTTGAATCGTCTATATTTTTAAAGCAACAGTAAATCGGCATTACTCGGTGAGTTAAAATGAAAGGTGGTTATTGTCGATACCCAAAGGGAAGTTTGAAATTATTTTACATGACACTTTTCAGTGTTTTTTTCTCCTACCACGGAGCACTAAAATTTGTCATAATCCAATAACATCACTCGCAAAGCTGATATTGTAGGTAACCAAGGCAATTAATCGTTAAATCCCTCTGGATTGTTTTGATTGAAAATATTCATTCCGACAGACGTTTACACGGGTCCGTCCATCCCTAAGCCGAACATACCTCCCGGGCTTCTATTCCGTGCCACTTTTTACCCTTCCGCGTTATGATTTGGGTACGATTTCATTTAACCTTTTGATACAGTATGACGTATGCAAAAACAGAGAATCGGCTTAAGTTCCCCGTCTGGTGCCCGGAAACAAATACGACCTAATCCCGGAACTACTTGTACCTCTGGACTCCGGGGATATCTTTTTGCCTGACAACAATGAATCGATTTTTTTTTTCAAGAAAGACCTTTTCAGGACGTCTCCGGTCTTCGACATCATTTTATTGATTCATTTTAAACGTCTCAACTTAACTATCAACTGCATGGAGTCAGTGATACTATGGCATGCCCATTTTAGGTATGCTGCGAGGTAGAAGAGTAAGAGGTAAGTGGGGAGGGAAATGAGATAGAGAAGAGAAATAAGTACTTGAATTTTCGATAATTTGGTTGCCAAACACGGCTAGTCATTTCAAGCAACATTTCAATTCTGAATTCTGTCTTTCTTCACCAGGGAGAAAATTAGAGTTTCTATAAAAAAATGCTCCTTTACTGCAGATAAATGGTTTGGAGAATGTGAAATAAGCTTAAATACACGATTTTGTGCTTTTTAGGAAACAATATAATTTGAAGCAATTTATGTCGCATACGTGTAACCAGTACAAGTACATAAAATGTACACATAATTACATTAGTACAAAAAAATTCTTTCACATAACCATTTTTTTAACATACATTTCCTTCTATGAGTCAATTCACAGCTTTTTATTGAGTTTGGTAACATGTTGTAAATTATTGGAAAGAGGTATTCTAGAGTTTTTTGGCCGTATTTATTCAGGTATCTGGGAACTACAAGTCCATCGTTTGCAATTAGTCTTGTATTATGAATATGTGTCACTATTTTATTATTTAAACACAGTTTTTGGAATTTTTCAATTCA
Source organism: Hesperophylax consimilis (assembly GCF_061612785.1). NCBI lineage: Eukaryota > Metazoa > Arthropoda > Insecta > Trichoptera > Limnephilidae > Hesperophylax > Hesperophylax consimilis. The sequence continues at coordinate 26,983,764 of NC_142840.1, forward strand.
ATTATTATAAAAACAATAACGCGGATATGCAACTTACCTATTAAATAATAATTTATTTTTTTTAATTTTATTCATTACATTTTTTGTAATTTTTTTATCTTCTATACAAGACCCAAATCCGTATTATGACAGTCGTACATTTAAGATATAGGACAATAAATATTTTGTAGAAACAAATAATATAACACAAGGAAAAATATATATTTAAGTTAAAAAAAACCAAATACATTTATGAACCTTAGCAGAAATACAAATAAATATTAAACTGAATGATATAAACGATATTTTAAAGAAAGTTGAATTAAAAATTAAAGTACTATACAAAGTAAGATTAAAATACATCATGAAAATCTATTAAGAAAAAGAATTATCGCATGTTAATCATGTCGGCTACCTATCTGGAAGACTACGTGTTTATGGTTACATAGTTATTAAGTGATTTGAAAACAGTGTTAGGTACTCGTTTATTCTTTAAAAACAGCTCGTCCTTTTTCAAATATCCAATGTTGTACACGGATAGAAAAAAAAGATATTAGTATTATTTGACTTTATATCGGTGCTCAATGTATTATATATTTTTGTTGCATCATTGCAACAAAAATAAATCTGGTTCATACCAGATTTATTGTCGTTGAGCGAATGTGGTTCTAGTTTTATGGACCACGCATCTTAGGTTTGATAAAAAGCTGGTGTGTGCTTGATGTTGTGGAACCACCAGAAGATTATTTTTCCGTGTGAAGAATATGCTTGTCTTTGCAAATAACTGACAAATATCTAAAACTTAATTTTATCAAATAGTTCTTTTGAGGGGTGTATAAGTTGGTATTTAAAAATAATTCTCAAGCTTAATGATTGGATTGATAACGGATTCAGCACAACCACCCTATACCACAATACCATACTTAAGACTTAAGCAGGTATAAGGTATACTTAAGTAATTTCAATTATGATAAATTCATAACTAAATATTATTTGCACTATAACTATCTGCTGAATTGGTTATATTAAATAAAGTTGAGTAATTTCTCTGTTCCCAACAAAAATTCACTACCAACAAATCATTTAATTCATATTATTTAAAGATATTTCATGAGTGTTCCTACAAACCAAGGAAGATAACTAATTATATTAAACTGTTAATTCTCAATAACTTGCTTAAATAATTCTGTAATATAGCTTTTTAGCGAATTTTCGTCATGTGCCTACCTACGAAAATTTTGCAGAATTTATGTCCACCCTTCATAAAATAAATCTTTTTGTTAACAGTTTATGAAAATTGGTGAATATTTTATGAGTTTTCTTAACAAATCTATTCGTTTCGCAAATGAATTGTCTTCTAATTCAATTGAGAGACTCATTTTATTGAAGTGAATTGGCTATACTGTTTATGCTGAGACAACGCCGGCTAATCTAAATAAAATGTTCAAATCTCTTATTGAGTCATCAGGTATTATCTACCTGAAGGTGATTTATTCTTTAGAATAACAGAGCCGGAATTGGGAATAAAGAAAATAAACAAAAGCGTCAAATGAAATTGGTAAAATGTCTACATTTACCACAAGATTTATTTTGCCTAGATTTATAATATACTTTAGGATCAAAATTGTTCAGTGATTTATTTTAGGGAAATCAACAGTTTACAATGTGTTTGGTTTATGTATGTGCAATTTACTTAAATAAGAGAACAATTATGTTCTTATTATACTACTGATATTGTTTTTAATTTAAACTTACAGTCAATAAATGGTATTCTTATATAGTTGTCACGAGATTGTAGGGGATCGATAAGAAATATCTAAAAAATGGTTATTTTAAAATCCATTAGGAGAGATATTACAGCATCAATATCAAAGGAATGCTTTACACGGAAGAAATAAATATCCTGAACCCACCCTGCGTAATTTCGGCTTAAATTTGCCTAAAATCATAGCTGATACGACAATCATTTCAGGACATTCGTGAAAACAACGTGCCCGTGTTTGATAATGAATTATAAATATGAATTTATTATAATTTGGCTTTGAATATAAATGAATGAATATTATACATAATTCGTCAATTATTTTGTAGAGCTCGCTTCATTTATTTCCGTCTCTGTGATGCTCAGTGAATTATCATTTCACAATAATTTGATTACGAACGATGTTATAATTTTGCAACTAGAAATATTAATAATCTGATTTGTCACGTTATTAATGTGTTTACTACTGTATGTAAATGAGGACTATTGCTCTAGTTCTGTAACCTTTGCTTAATTATTTCCCGAATTGTTATTACAACATCTTAGAATTGGATCGCATTTAAGAATTTTTACTTCAGGGGCGTGCTGTGGCTTTTCAGGATAGTTAAAAAATTGTTTTTATTTATAACCAAGTTATTTTGCAAAACAAGACAGTTAATTAAATTTCTTATAATAATGTAAATTTTCAAGTCGTCGACGAATGGTAGGAAATGTACTCTTTCAAATACAAAAACTATGTAATTCATAAATGGTACAAAAAGAACGGACCTAAATGAGAACCATGAGGCAACCCACAAATTTATGAAATATTTTCCCAATCTAGGCTTATATTTCCGATACAAAAGCTGTATTTACAAAAATCAAATGGAATTGAGATATAAGTGTTCAGGCGAGTGTAAGTGAGACAGAGAGTTAGGCTATTGGGCTAAATGGAACATATGTTTCTATTAAAAAAATTATGGAAGTCTCTTCTAGTTTTCTTTTTTATTCTATATCTGTGGGGTTGTGGTTTGTGGTACTGTGATCTGAATATAAAAGCAATTTATTTTATCTGACCAATTAAAGGTAAAAAAAACTAAAAAAAGGAATGCCCATTTCTTTACACAAAGCAGCAAAACTCTGTGAACTTTAGAATCGTGCAATTAGCGTGACATTCTTTGTGTCGATTTTCTAAGTCAATGCATTTCTTTAAGTGTGCTGTTTAAATATGCAAGTGAAAACGAGGTGAGACTGCATTTTATGTTGTTTATTACTAATTATATTTCAGGAATAAAACAGTAATATTATTCCAAGAAATTAATCGAGCATTTGGAATGCATTAAACTATGTAGACACCCAAAGGATTATTATTCTACTGTAACAACCTTTCTCCAAGACACGTTTTCATCACCCCCATCCCCATTAATACAAATAAACACACCCCCCCTGGCATGGAAATAGGGGTGTCATGACGTCACTGCCGTCTTGAGTCTCGTCAGGTGACATCTTAATTGGAATATAATTAGTAAGATAACATCCAGGTCCATGGACCGCTAGCTCAGCAGTAGAATAAGAGTATCTTAACCCTTAGAAGGCGGCTAAAATTTTGAAAATATCTCAAAGCCAAATACAATATTGAAAATATATTTGAAATAATTGACAGGAATCTACGAAACTTCTAAAACCTAGCTCTATAAACTGCACATTGCAGTGCACCTGAAGGTAGTCATGAAGAACTGCTATTGTAGTTGGTTGTATCCTGAGGGTTAATAAGTAGCGAGATTTCAAAATATTACGTCTTTCAGGTTCAATGCTCTTCTCTGGGAAAACTATTTGAAATGCTATAAGATTTTCCGTTTTGAAAATTGTTCAAATATTTTGGTTTTAGTCCAATCTGCTAATTTTATGACTTTTCATCTTTATGGAACGTGTTTTTAAAATTGTGTTTTTATTTTATTCATTAAGTTAACTAACACCATAAATATTCATTCAAGTGATTAGAAATCGTTACTTCATATTATATTACTTTTAACAGTTCATTACATATCTTAAGCAAATACAGTAAGATTTTAACTACAGCCAATCAAAATGTCACTAAGTAAACATGAAGACGTGGAAATCAAGAAACCTGAAGATGACGTTCTCAAATACTAAGATGAGGAAATCAACAAACATGAAGAAAAGAAAATCAACAAACATGAGGATGAGGTTAACAAACATGAAGATGACCAAATCCGCAAACAAAGTAAAAAATATAAAGATGAGTTAGCCAACAAACGTGAAGATGAGGTCTAGAACCATGAATAAGAGGAAATCCACAAAGTCAACGAACTTGAAGATGAGTATATAAGATTAGAAAACGTAAAAAAAAATTACGTTAATTTAACATTAACAAACTGTCAACACCTGTCCACCTCGGAACAGGAATTCCTAGTGAGGGGGGACGTGAATATAATATTATAATTAAATAAATTATAATTCATTAAAATATGTATCTTAAATAGTCATTAATAAAAATAAATTAAAAGGCGAATATTATGTCGAATCATTGCTCCTTTGAGGAAACTTGCACACGACCTACATAATATGTATATCAGAGATGATTTATAAATGTGAATGAGGCAATGAGTGTGTGGCAAGACCGAGATTTTTTGGCGGTCCGTCCTCTCTGCCAACCCCTGCGGAAAAAACGGCTTGATGGTTAGTTAGTTAAGTATTTACTTTTGCACAGGAGTTACTTTGGTTTCGTCGACATTTGACTATTCAACTATTTCAAAATCCATACAATTTTTTTTTTAAAAGTCTCCAAGTATTGCGTTGCTTAAAAGACAAACTTAAGACCAGTGTTATTTCCACGGTTCCGAAGCATTGAATGAAATTAGCAGTAATTAAATGAAAATAAACAAATTTATACGAAAGCCTTTGACATACCAGAGTTATCTGTTCGAGTATTTCAAGTATTGAATGAAATTAGTAATAATTAGAGAAAAATAAACAAATTTATAAAAAAGACTTTGACATATCAGAGTTTTTAGGCCCATGTTTATTTTCACTACTTAGCTCCACACAGGAGGTTCTGAGTGTAGAAAAATCCTTCAGAAATGTCTGGGAAGGAAAAAGGTATGAGGGGTGGGTAGGAATCTGGAGGTCAGGAAGTGACGGACGTATGAATCCATCCCTCCCACTGCAGTGATGGGTAGAGAGAGAGTCCAGCTGGAGAAGTCGAAAGGTCTCCTTCAACCAGTCTCGCCCGATCCGACCCGCCAAACAGTAGGAGGGCGAACGGATCCGCCGCTTAGACCTATAAAAACCTCACCCCGTGAACCCTGCCACCCCTGCTTACCAAATGTAGCGAACCACTCATGGTGACCTATCGCAAGGGTGTTGGTTATCCAATAAATGGTTCTCGGGGCGGCGGTACCCATAACAGCCCCCCATATATAGGAGATAAATAGCTTATGTGCAATATAGCGTTACGCCATTATAGTCAATTGGTACCTGCGCGCGGTATACTGATGCTATTTACTGTGCACTTATGGAATATGGGAAGTCCTCCTGGAGCGCTGGTAAGTGATTAACATTATCATATAATTCTCGGTACCAACCGAATAACAAACAATAAATGTCTTACGTGGTCGAGTGATGCGGCAAATTGTAACATTTTTTTAAACCAAGTTGACAGAATGCATTGTTATCGACAACGAGTCTATCTGTCGAGTTTCAGCTCGTTCAGATGTCGGGAAGAGTGTTAATTTTCACTTCCAAAATTTGCATTCTATCGTTCACGAAAAATAAATGTTAAATTTAAAAAACAAAAATCAATGATCTTGTCCGCCAAACGATTATGAAATTTTCCAACAAGTCTTCGTATCGCCTCTAAATTTTACGATTACACCAATTAACATATTTTACTTTTTTAACTCTCCGGAGCCAGTGGGACTATGGCATCCCCAATCTGTATAAATTGTGAAGCTGAAGGGAGTGGGAAAGGACAAAGACGGGAGAGGTTAGGGAGTACCTGGTTCATCACATCTGGTCACCAAACACAGCCAAGTCATTTCAAGTAATGTTATGATTCTGAACGGTGGTCTTTCACCACGGCGATGCTGAGTGTATCTATCCCTGTTTTTTTTTCAAATGTTTCTGACGTTCACCTTTTCACCGTTCACTTTTAACTAAATGCAATCTAGACAGTGTCTTAGATAAATATATCTTTTTTATTATTTTAATGTGGGACATCTATCGTATATGCAAGTCTATGATGAATATTTTATTTTATTGGAACAACTTAATGAGTAAAATCTCAAATTGAAATATTTAATTATAAAGTCAATAGATGTCGCACATAAAAATAAAAATAATATATATTTATCTAAGACACTGTCTATATTGCATTTAGTTCGATTTGAATCTTGCGATCATAAATAAAGATTGCAGCTAATAAAAATGTACGGTGAGTAAAATGAAGGCAATTTCGGTAGTTATTAATCGAAGCATGATACAGTTAAATATGACCGAAGCAGATAGGGTTCTATTAGCTCAGTTGTTAGAGCGGTGCCCCAGCAAGGCAAGGGTCCTGGATTCGAGTCCTAAATGAGACCGTATCTTTATCAGATTTTTCTGTTTGAAATATTCGTTTCGGAATCACTAATATTGTCTTCGATAATTAAATATTACAATTTGAGGTTTTACTCATTAAGTTATTCCAAAACATTTATATTTATAAATACATATATATTTTAATATTAATATATTTATTCATTTTTCAATTTAAGAGATTTTTTTCCTTGACAGAGCGGTGACTTCCTTGGATCTGTAGTCAGTACCCCGCTGGGTTGACCGTTTTTAAATCGGACAAGAGAAAATTTAGTTAAGACCACATTTCGAAATGTCCCTTGAAGTGATGTTTAATGATAAGTTGCAAAAAGCCCGGTACTTTCCTTTCACCACTTTCTTTGGCTTCACTATTTTTCAAATTTGGGAAACTGAAGACCGCAGTAGATAGATTTTTTTTGGGATCCTACAAAAACTACAATGAGACTTTTTCAAGTTTAGACATGCAAAAAATATGATAAATCTCTGTATGTATGACGGTAATAAAATAAAGTTGATAATGCTAGTAGGTAGGTACTTTATTTATAAACATCACATCTGGGGGCCTCAGCACGGGTAAACAACCCAGTGAGGCCAACATTACTAAATTGAAATATGAAATATTGTAAAAAAAAATGTATCAACAATAAAAAATAAAAAAATTTAAAAAAAATCAGATTCCCTGGCATCCAGTGATGCAAATGTCAAACACGGGCATGAAATATCAATTTTGGTGATCTGCTGCCATGAGTATGCCTCCTTCTTTGGCCAACGTTTAGGATAACATTACCGTGTCCATAATCGGGGCAAATGTGACATTATTATTGATTACACGTCTGCCCTGATGATGTACACTGTAATGCTCAGCTGAAGAAAGAGGTAGCGCAATACGGCATAATACCCCAAAAATAAATCACTTTAAAATCTGAAATTCACTGAATAGATAATACATACTAGAAATACCATCCATATAGATTTGAATGGAAACCAACGTCGACTGACTTAATACCTATTGTTTCTAACCTACCTTACTCTTCCTTACTATCTGCTTATATGTATATCGATATCCTATTTGAATTTCATAATGGTGATGAAAGACGGTTTGTCTTGGAAATTTAAGGCCCGATTTAAACAAACTTTTAGATCACGAAACACGCCCACATCGTATTTCTTGTATTCTTCTTTCTTCTACGACAGAAATCTAAAAGGAAACGGCTGCCGTATTCCATTAGTCTACCTGAACTCTTCTCGAATTGAGAAAAATGACTATTTGCATGAAAGAAGGGAGGAGTCAGCGAAACCTTTGATAAATTTTGTCAAAACGTTTATCAATGGTCGCGGTCGTTGAAATGAATAATAAATTATTTGTCTCTGTATTCGGAACTCTTCCATTCAAACCAATTTGGGGAATTTGACTACTTTGAACATTATCAGAAAATTTGTTATCAAAGATGATGAGAGATTATTTAAAGAGCTTATTAAAAAAATTAAAAATTAAAATTCAATTCGGAAGAGGGTTGAAAAAGAGAAAAAATGCCATAAGGTAGGTATATGACACTTTGGTGTTCTATGGACGCAGGTACTTAATTATTAGCATTACCTACATGGAATATTTTCGTTCTAAAAGATGCTCGAGCGATGAGTATGTTGCACTTGCTTGTAGAATTTCATAGAACTCGTTACCTAGAGCGTTATAGAGGAGGCAACGCTATGAACGTGGCAGAACAAATGTTCCATTTAGCCCAATTACTTACACTCGCTTGACATCGTATATCTCTATCCCATTTGATATTTTGTGAACACAGTTTTGTATTGAAAATTCAAGCCTCGATTCGGCAAATATTTGAATCACGAAACACGCTCACAAGGCTCGTTGTGTGTTATTATTTATTCTATAAGACTGTTCGAAGGTACATTCGCAGGTGCGTGCAGGTCAGGTGTACATGTTCTTATAAAATAATGGAAATAAATTACTTCTCACTCGATTGATAGAAATTAAGAAGTAAAATATTTTTAACTAACCTCACACATTCGCTATACTCTCATAATATATATTATGTTACTTTATGAGAGTATAGCGTATGTACCAGACTATCAGTGTGCAAAGAAATTTAACATTCCTATCACTCAATATAGTCATCATTTCATACGTCAGTCTATCCGTTTATTATTTTAAAAATACGACCAAATTGTACATTTAACTGCGTTTTTTTAAATAAATAAAACAATTATACTAGTAGTAACAGAGCTTGCTTTTTAAATGCAGCTTCATTCAGAATATATCGATATCCGAATTGATTCTGTTAAACAGCAAGATTGCTCTCCCCACCGGTATGATCATTGGTAACTCAGTCATGCGATGAAATAGAATATATCATATATGTCTTCATTTTATGATAGAATTATTTAAGTTTCTTTAAAATTTTGAACGTGATATGTCGAATATATACCAAGATGTGACAAGTTCAACATATAAATTAGTCAAGTAACAAGAGCGCTTCAGCCGCACGGCAAAACTGTTTCTAACCCGTGAACATTGTGCCTAGTAACTGCATCAGTGGACGCTGCGCTGGGAAATCTGTAATCTGTACTAAGTGCCCTTTGATTTCAGGTAATCTGATTTTATCGGCCTTTACGTGGGAGTTAAGTAAAGCCTTTCCCATACATACATGATATCACAAATTAAGTTCAACTAAAAAAAAAAACAAATTCACAATATAAAAGCTAATTTTCAAGTTTTATTGAAGTTCTGTTTTGAAATCATTATGGGCCAGTCGTTTCACAAAATTGAAATATTTACAGAACTTAAATAGAAATTTCACAGAATTTTAAAATTAACTTTAAATTTTAAAGATTTGTTAAAATTCTGTGTAACAACCCGTTCCTATGTTCTGTCGTCATTTTATATTACAATCATTAGATCGTGTTTCATATTTATCATACTGTCCAATTTAATTCAAAAGTTGCATTATGTATTTCAGAAAGATAGCAAAGCGGACAAGGTCTTTGATGAGCGTCGGCGAAGCACTGCAATAGCGTGGGAGCACAAATTAAGTAATTATTTATTTCGATGGTTTGAAACAATATATGTAACTACTATAATAATAAATTTAAAAACTGTTTTAATGATACAAAAAAAACCTGGGATGAGATAAATAATATTTTAGGACGTAAACTCCAAAAACGATTGTGATGAAACAATAACACGATATTTGTTAAAAGATAGAACTGAGGATTCTGTGTCAAAATTTTGTGAATTACTTCTCGGATAGCATCAGCAACATGTTACATAAATGCAATCACAAAGCTAATAATATTGTACTGGAAGAACTGCCTCACAGTTTATTTATACCATGAGCTACTATAACTGATATTGAAAACATTGTTAAAAAAATGAAAAACTCTAAAAGCACAGGTATTGACAATATGAGAATGTTTGATTTAAAAAGAAATATAAAAACTTTTCGGCCAATAATTACTCATTTAATCAATACGATAATAAAGCAAGCAAAAATTCCACAAGAATTTAAATTTAGCATTACTAGACCAATATTTAAAGGTGGAAAACACATTGAACTGGGAAATTATAGGCCTATTAGTATACTACCTGCGTTAGAAAAAATTCTCGAAAAAATTTTATTAAATAAATTAAATAATTACATTGAAAAATTCGCTATCATAGATCCAAATCAATATGGCTTTCAAAGAAAAAAAAAATACTGAAAAATTACTGCAAGATTTTTACAATTACATAAATAATCAATTAAATAATAAATTACATGTTATTGTGTTATTTATGGATAACTCAAAAGCTTTTGACACAATTAACTCTAAAAAACTGCTAGAAACCATAGAAAAAATTGGAATAAGAGGAAATGTGTTAAATTTATTTAAAGATTATCTTAGAAATAGAAAAATATGTACCAAAATAAATAATACTTTTAGTAAAACAAAGAATATATCTGCAGGAGTTCCACAAGGTTCCATATTGGGACCTACACTATATATAATTTATGTAACTATGATGAAAAAACTTTTCTCTTTTGTTAAACATTTTGTATTTGCAGATGATACGGCATTGGTCATATCACATAAAGATCTAAAAATTGCAATTGAACTCATGCAAATTGACTTTAATCAACTTTTTAAATGGTCACATGATGCAGGACTATTAATAAATGCTAAAAAAACCAAAGTTATGCATATAAGATCACCTAATGCCAGATTTCAATTTAATCCTAATATTATTTCTCATAATTTTAATTGCATCCATAAAAATATCCCGACTAATTGTAAATGTGAAAGCTTAGAATTAGTTACAGAATATGTCTATCTTGGTGTTACAGTAGATTGCTTTTTCAAATGGGACAAACATATTAAAAAAACCTGTAAAAGACTCAGATCAATTGCTGGCAGAATGTACACATTAAATTTTTTCCTATCAATTGAAACACTTAAAATAATTTATATGTCAATGGCAGAATCTATTATAAGATATGGATTAACCATATGGGGAAATACTAGTATAACCAATCTGAAACAAGTCCAAGTTGTACAAAACGCAATTGTAAAATTACTAGTCGTCCCTTATATTTTTAAACACCCTGTACAAATCGCAAGTGCGCCCTACTGTCGAATTTGGCAGCCATCTCTGGTCTGGAACCCCAAAATACCTGAAAAAAACCCTTGACTCTGTGCAGAAACGGGCGGTCCGTTTGATAGATTCCTCAATCTTAACAAACGGACTGCAATCTTTAGAGCACAGGCGTCAGGTAGGTATGCTGTCCTTGTTCTATCGGTATTACAATGGAAGATGCTCTGAGGAACTAGCGTCATTGATCCCTTCGACACCGGTGCGTAGTCGGGATACACGCCAAACGCGCGCCCAACATTTGTACACAGTTGACACTTGTCACATGAGAACGGGTCGCTTCTACGATTCGTTCTTAAGTTCAACAGCTCGGCTGTGGAACGAACTGCCGGCCTCTGTGTTTCCTCCCTCCTACAACATGGGACTCTTCAAGACCCATGTTCACTCCTTCCTCTCCACAAAAAGACCCTCCACACAGCATCCCCAAAGATGACATAGGCCCTGAGGGAAATTATTTTCTTCAGGGCCTCCTGTGTGGAGTAAATATAAAAAAAAAAAAAAAAAACAGAGACATAATACACCGTTGCTGTTTCAGAGTGCCAAAATTTTACCTGTTAAGGCTATTCTATGGCAAAAAATCATAATTCAATATATATTTACCCCGCAGCATAAAGAAAAATTAGAACATAAATGCAGTGCTAGATTCACGCGCAATGACGGGTTAATAGTTCCGAAATTTAATAATAAATACGGACAGAGAACGTTTGAATACAACATACCGAAGATATTTAATTTATTACCTGACACTATAAATCAATGTAAATCTATGAATAAGGTTAAATATATGTTGAAAAATTGGCTATCGGAAAAAAAAATTTACTTTAATAAGTATGAAAAATTGTATGAAAAAATTGTTGATTCTGTAGATATAAGATGTAAATTATAACTTATAAAAATGTATATGAAACTAAACTTTAAGCACCTGTTGACAAGCCAATTCAATTGGCTTAGCAGGACTTGTTTGTTGATATGTATTTACTATTTATTCAATAAAAAAAAATTTAAAAAAATTAAAAATTAAAAAAAAACAGTTTCTCAAAGCTTTTGGTTAGGTACCCAGTATTTTTATAGTTGGTTCGATGTAAGACTTAAAAACTAACACCAATAACGGACCAAGAATTCGGGCCATTAGGTCTTTACGACAAAAAGTTTGCCCTCGCACGATCTGGCTAAGCGGTTGTTTGGTTAAACAAAACGTAAAACCAAGCTAAGCTTTTGCATTTAATGCTTGAATTTTATTTCTCACACTAGATAGTTTTTACCATGTTTACGTAAGTACTCGTAGTACCTAAAGTGTAGTAAACAGTAGACACTTATACGCTTCTTATATAAAATCGTGAAATACTATATATTTTTATCACTTCGACATAATGGATCTATTTCTTTGTATGATTTCTTCCAAAAGTCTGGTATTCACGTGCAGACGTATCCGGCCGAGTATGACATCACAGGAGCATTTCTGAACATGTAGGTGAATCTGTCCGGCAGACGTCCTTACAGACATATACTACAGCCTAGTATTGTCCCATGAGGTCACAGCCCCATGACGTCTCAGGCTGAGTGGCGAGCATTTCTACTCTGCTTTCGGAAATATGTAATACAAGCAAAAACCCGAAAAACCCTTTTTTACGATCTGAGCATTTCGATTTTTTTTCCTTTTTGTCATTTGTTTTCGGCAACTAAAGAATTCAAACTTACTACATCGCTACATTTTAAAAGGTATTATAAATCTGATTTAACCCCCTGGCGACCGATTGTTTTTCAAATTTGATCACAAAAACTTCGGACTTCAATAAATCAATAAAATTTGTACCGCAAAATCGACTCCGTATATGATGTAGGTTCACCAGATACACGCTTTCGCTACGAGGTTTAAGTTACTTTTATATGAAATTTCGTGCAGAAATGCTCGTTGCTTTTGCCCAGTTATTTTCGATCGTGAATACTAGGCTTATACCATCAAGCGGTGGCATTTATACAGCTTCGCTTTTTTAGATAAATATTCATTAATTCTTCTCTCGGACTCTATGTAGTCCAGTCAAGATGTACATCCGTGCTTGCAAAAGGTCCAGTCATTCTGAATTTTTTATATGTTGTTAGGACCTAAACCAGTATTAAAAAAAAAATTTTGCAACTTCGAAAGTGCTGTGCGAGCGGCGGTGGACCTAAAAAACCAGGAAATTTTCGGATTTTTTTCAGTTTTTGCTCAATATCTCAGTAAAGGAAGGGTCTGACTGGTATAGTGGGTATGCACACTTTTAAAGTAGACTAAATTTGCTATAATTTGAGACCAAAACAAGCTATATAAAGCCATTGGTTTTCAAGATACAGTTCTTCAAAAATAGGCCATTTTTTCCAAAAAGTGAAATTTTTTCGAAATGGTCACTTATTTTGTAAAATAATTTCTAAAATACGCATCTCACGTCAAATATTGTATGAAATAAAGTTGTTGTAAATTTAATAAGCTTTTATTTGAAACTAAATTGATATCTGTAGACTAAACGGTTCTCTCAAAAATGGCAGATAACCAAAAACAGTCATAAGTGGGTTTTCGGTGAAATGCAAATAAACTGTTCTCGCGTCTTTTTATGGTTTTATTGTGATGTGAAGTAAATCCATTAATCTTCGTGAGTTTATCCTAGGGTTATAATATAATTACGACTATTTCAAATTTCAAGTACCCATTAGTACCTATACCCATGGTTACCCATATGAATGGGCACGCATATTCACGAGCTGTTCGAGCCAACATTTTGGCAAACCTCACACTGGCCAGCATTGTTTTTATGAGGTTGACATAACTCCTGAGGAGCGAGACGAGACTGAAAAATTGCTGCGAGACACTGAAAGGTCTCTCACTATATCAGCAGAAGAAATTGATACCTACCAAATACTAAAGGCAAAATTTAAAAGTGCCTTGGAGAAAATTAAAGCGAATGGTCTAACATCACAGTTGTGGGTCCAATACTTTCGTATGACCACTTTGATAAAACTATTCATCCAGGCAGAGTGTGCTGGTGATTGGAACCTTCATTTGTACACTGTCCACAAGATGCTCCCTTTTTTCCACGCAGCTTGACATTTTTTGTATGCTAAGAGCGCGCACCTCTATCTTCAGGATATGATGGCTCTATAAGATCGGATGGATAAAAGTGAATACGACATGTTCACAAAATGATCCTTCACCATTTGCTGGTCTGACAAGTTTTGGCCTGGGTTGTGGTCAGACCTAACAATTGAGCAGTAGCTGATGCGATCCATGAAAACCTACGGTGGGTTGACCCAAGGAAGAGGAATCTCCGAAAGTGTTCTGGCAAGGTGGACAACAGGAATGGTGTTTATGTTGAACATTTGTGAAGAACTGGAAAGTTTTTGCAGCTTATCATGTCATACTGAAGAGCAGCATGTAGACATGAGACCTTCTCGAATCATCCGAGATAATAGTGATGTGGAAAAACTAAAAAACTGGTTTGCTCTCCACCCTCCATTTCCCAAAACTGACAGTTTAATTTCTATCATTAGTGGTTTACTGGCAGGTCCTGAAATTAATTGCCACACAGCCCAGAGAGTTGGATCGGAAGGAGTAATGAAAATTGTGGGGAAAATGTACGACAAGGTAGTAATATAACGGAAAAATAAAGTTACCACGCTGGCATCGATCACCTCAATCGTTAAACTGCCGGACAAAAACAGAAGAGTGGCTGTGGATCCGCTCACAATTTTTCAGCGAGTGTGTATTGCAAAGAAATCTGAACAGGATTTACAGGATGACTTCAAATATGAGTTGGCCCCGTTCCCGATGTCTCTGTTCAATGAACAAGGGATGCGCAAGGGCGCAAAATCTACACTGTACTCTGCCTTCACTCCTCTTTCCAGCCACACGCCGATAGATGCCAGCACTCACGTCACTTTGGATGTTGGCTACCTCTTGCACAAGGTCGTGTGGCAGCGGAAAAGCACGGTTCGAGCACTTTTGGCGCGTTATACCACCTACGTCCGAAACCACTTTGGGAAGAACGTCTCCATCGTTTTTCACGGCTACCCCGAAGATGCTACCAAAAAAAAACACCAAAACAGCGGAACGACTCCGGCGCTACGCAGCTCATTCCAGCTACGAATTGACTTTCGATGAATCCACAGTAATTCAAATTGCTCAAGAGCATGTTTTGGGCAATGAAAACAATAAGGGACGCCTTATAACTCTTCTCTGTGACGCCTTTCAGAAAGAGGGAGTAGAAGTGGCTGTTGCCGAAGAATACGCTGATCGAGAGATCGTCATGATGGCGTTATCAAAAAGAGCAGATGCCGATCGGGTCGTCATAGTGGGAGAAGATGTCGACCTGCTCGTTCTTCTCAATGGTTTAGGCGCTGAAGAGACAAACGTCTATCTTCAGAAGAGCACGAAGGGTGAAGCTGGTTGCTGTTACTACTCTACGACCTCCTACAACAACCAGGACTCCCGACAATTACCAGGAACGGTACTATTTACCCACGCGTTTGCCGGGTGCGATACCACCTCAGCACCGTTTGGCCAAGGAAAGACCAAAATCAGCACACTTCTGAGCAAGAGTGAACCACTTGCTGAGCAAGTGGAGGTCTTCCTTCGGCCAGACTCTACCCCACAAGCCGTGAGTGAAGCACGCATCAAGTGCTTCGTGGCTCTATATGGGGGTGACATCGCGAGGGATACTTTGGATTTTCTGAGGTATAAGACGTTCGTCACTTCAACAAACATAAACCTCGCCCGTTTGCCACCGACGGAAGATGCTGCAGGCCAGCATGCAGCAAGGTGCTACCTCCAAGTGCAGAAGTGGCGGGGAGTCAACTTGAATCCCACTGAATGGGGGTGGAAGCTGTCTTCTCAAGGACTCACCCCCATCCCCACCACGATGGATCCCGCACCTCCTGCCCTTTTGCGAAAAATTTCGTGTAAATGCAATAAAAGATGCTCTGGGAGCTGCTCGTGTAGAAAGGCTGGGCTCCACTGCTCAGTCCTCTGTCAGTCATGCGGTGGCAAATTTTGCATTAACGTCCCGGATGTGGAGCTGAAATGCTCGGACGATGAAGATGACCCGACTACAGACTGGGCGCCTCTCCCAAGTAAGATAAAAAGAAAGACATGATTTGGCAACCAAGACACAATACCTACATGATTTATATTAGTTTTATTTTTTGTGTACATGTAATTTGTCCTTATAGTAGGTACCATGATGTTTGTACAAGCATTTTGGTATGTAGGTATATAAAACAATGTTTGAAGATGACGTAATTCCCGATAGATGTAATATATTTTCTTTTTTTCATCAAAAATCTGTTAACTGTTTGATAAATAAAACCATAAAAAGACGTGAGAACAGTTTATTTGCATTTCACCCAAAATCCACTTATGACTGTTTTTGGTTATCTGCCATTTTTGAGAGAACCGTTAAGTCTACAGATATTAATCTAGTTTTAAATGAAAGCTAATTAAACTTACAACCACTTTATTTACCACAATATTTGACGTGGGATGCGTATTTTAGAAGTTATTTTACAAAATAAGTGACCATTTCGAAAAAATTTCACTTTTTTGAAAAAATTGCCTATTTTTGAAGAACTGTATCTTGAAAACCAATGGCTTTATATAGCTTGTTTTGGTCTCAAATTATAGCAAATTTAGTCTACTTTAAAAGTGTGCATACCGACTACACCGGTCAGACCCTTCCTTTACTGAGATATTGAGCAAAAACTGAAAAAAATCCGAAAATTTCCTGGTTTTTTAGGTCCACCGCCGCTCGCACAGCACTTTCGAAGTTGCAATTTTTTTTTTTTAATACTGGTTTAGGTCCTAACAACATATAAAAAATTCAGAATGACTGGACCTTTTGCAAGCACAACCCCCTTTTCATGTTTAACTTGACTGGACTAATGTGTGAACAAATTCAATTGTCATCTTTGCATTATTTTGTATTAACTATTTCAAGGTGAACTAATCCATGGTTTTACCGTATGAAAACCTATGAAATTTCTGTTTGCAGTCTACTTTTGTTCTTCTCCTACCAAAATGTTGGTGTGGCAGTATTAGTTACCCCATTCACACAATTCACCTTTCATTTACACATACATACCAAACCGCTGTACTTGGAGATAATATGTTGTAATTTCCTAAATTCAAAATACCTTGTCTCCTCTCACTACTTCTCTCCCAACTCACGCACTTGGCAGTGTCAGAACACTCGTCGCCTTTCGTAGAAATAAAACTATAGCCTAATGAAATTCGCTGAACGTTAAAACATCCGCTTTTTGTGAGTGCCGTGTGTGCCAATAAATATTCCGCTATTTTGCAAATGAAATCTGTAAAGATTAACTGGATCAGAAGAGAATTGTGCTTCAAAATACCTGGGTGAATCCTTTCCCTTGACTTTGTGACATATTATCTCCTTGATACATTATTCACTCATATACAAACTTTCACAATCTACGGTCCTTGGATCGCACGTAAATTACACTTCATATAATCATCAAGTATTTGGTCAATGTTGTGATCAGTGGTCGACAGCATAATGATTTGGTAGCGGTCAAATAATAAAAAACCATATATTTTGTACATTGTGGGATTCGAATGCTGAACGTCCCCAGGCACTGCAAAACTTTCGTTTCGCAATATATCAGAGATGGTACTCGTATTATAGGTAGACAAAACTAGAGCTATATTTTTCAAGTTTGGTTTCATGACATGTCTGTACTTTGCTCTTTCTCTAAGGTATTCATATTATTTTATTTGGTATTCTCATCTCGGCGTCTTCAAGATGAAAAGGCTTATCAGAAAGTACCAAAAAGGTTGGTATCTTAGAGGTAAACAAAGTCGAATTTGAATATTTATTGTGGAACATCTTTCAGTCATTCAAAATTTACGTACAAGTAATAATTTCAAACTCTTGAAACTTCTTCTCACAGAAAGTCCTAAATTATTTCAGTTCGACGGGTATTCGAAAAATACTTACTTACCCTCCATACCTGAGATTATTTAACTGTAAGGATGGGTTGTTGCACAGAATTTGAACAATTCATCAAATTTAAACGTTCATTTTTGGATTCTGTGAAAGTCCTTTTCAATTCTGATATTAAATCATTATAGGCTAGTAGTTTGACAGAACTGAAATAAATACAAAACTTTAAAAAATCTTTCACCACCCGTCCTTAAAGACACTCTTCAACGATCTCCAATAGAAAGTAATTAATAATACAAAACATAATATTCTGACTTTGATGGCTAGTAGCTGCGCTTGAAAAAAAACATTATGATATAAACTGTGTCATACAAATTATTTACTGGACACTGGAATAGAAAATACACAAATAGTTTAGAAAATCACATTTCCAGAAAAATGGACTACCACTCTTCGCCTGAACTTGATCACCGATATCATCAGTGGTGGATACGATCAGTGCTATGTATCAGAGAATCTACCATGGACGATCGATAAAGCCCAGTCAATACATTACGATCTTTTAGCGATATTTGCGAGTACGGTTAGAATGTGAATCCGAAAGTCGGTGTACAAAAGAAGCTGCTTTTAGCGCAGTCTTAAGGTTTGGGATAAACTGTTAATATGCACAACTTTTTTGATAATGTCGTTCGTTATGCAAAATGAATTGCTTTCTTACATTAACCCGGGCACCCCTGCGAAATCTTCTAAACGTAGCAAACCAATTGAGGTGACCAGTTTGAGATGAGGTTTTTTGGTTATCCAATAAATAGTTCCTTGGTGTTGTTTATCCAATAAATAGTATTTCATCTTTTGGAATGCTATGTGGATTCTTTTAAGGAAATGATGGATAGGAAGTTCTGGGACGGTAAAAGGTATGAGAGTTGGGTATGAATCTAACGATCAGTATGTCCAGGAGTGACGGACATATGAATATATCCCTCCCACGACGACGCAAGGCAATGGGTCGAGAGACCAGAGGAGAGGTCAAAAGGTCTCCCCAAATCAGCCTTTTCCGATCTGATACACTACGCAGTTGGTGGGCAGACGCATCCTGAACACACGTCATTCGATGAACCCGAGCACCCCTACTAAATCACCAAACGTAGCGAACCACTCGGGGTGACCTATGGCAGAGGTGTTGGTTATCCAATAAATGGTTCCTCCCAAATTGAAATATTAATTACGGAAGTGAACTAACTAAGGTTTTTTAATGAATGAAGGTGAACTAACTAAGCTCTTAGAACTTAAAGAAATCTTTTACGCCAGATCCATAGATTTAATTAATTGATCTAAGACGCGATCAATTGATTCCGTTCCAGCCTGGAGAAACAAAATTTGTTAGTTATCAGTTTCGACTAAAGACCTAGTGAATTAATTAACTCTCTCTTTAATATCAAAAAGTACATGCGGTCTGCCAATGTATTATATTATGAAAGTTATTATTTCATATCGTCATTGTCAATTTATTAGTATTTTTAACTTTTACGTAGCCGATTGACGTCAATGAATTTCAGTTCGTATAAAACACCTCCAGTGTTGGCAGCGAATGTCGATTTCTAATTGATTTCATTATCAATATCCGACTGTCTATCAACTGCGCGACCGTGCTAGGAAAATCAGTATAAAATCATCAGCAGTTAAGCCAACCGATTCGATATTGTATAGCTATCGATTTTACCGTGCTATTATAGCCGAATATACGCGAACAGTAATCATGTAATGTATATATATATATTTTTACCCCATATATATATATATATATTTTTTTTTTTTTCACTATAAAAGTATTTGAATTAAAATAAATAAGTACTATTTACCGTTCTCTGGCCGTTATAATAATATTTTGGATACAATCCTTATTTTCTTCGATGACGTCTAATTTATTAAATCATTCTCTGATGTCAAGAAGTAACGCTCTATATGATCTTTAATCGTTTCCCATTTCCCCATAAAGCAGGATCTTACCTTCCGTAACTTACTTAAAGTAGAAGGAAATAATAACATGTTTGCAATATTTGAACTTTCTTCGAATTTAACAAGCCGTATAGGTCTCATTAGTTTGGTTATATGATTCTTGCGAACTTCTTTAATGAGTTCTTTTCAACCGCGAAACTTTTTATCGAAGTATCAAAGTTATAATAATATTGGCAACGGTAAATAAATGATTTAGAGTTCCGCACGGGCATCGGGCAAATCTGCAAGAGCAAACCGATTCTTTCTGATCGGTTAAGAATGCGAATTTTGAATTTGGGGGTAGGACTTTGTTTGGGGGCGTTTTTTCAAACAATTTAAAAAAAATGATTTACGTTTTTTTCATACAAAACAGCTTCCATAAATGTAAGATAAATGATTCACGCATTTGACTTTGGACCCGAAGTTTGCGTGTCCGATGACAGAGTTGTTATTAATTGGGCAAGATTTCGCTGTAATTATTAATTGAGCGTAGCATGCTCGTGTTGTTTGTGTCATTAGCAAAAAATATTAAAAAGACACAACAAACCTCCAACGTTAGGACATTTTTTTTAAACTCCCTCCTCCCAACCATCTGAAGCCAGTGAGACTATAGCAACCCCAATTGTGTTTTTTTGTGAGGCTGAAGTTAGTGGGTAGGGTAAGGAGATGGTGAAGAGGGGGGGGGAGAATTACCTGGCTATTCAGATCTGGTCACCTAACACGGCCAAAGTCATTTCAAGCAACGTTTCAATTCTGAAAGGTGGTCTTACACCAGGGTGATACTGAGAGTATTTTCCACTCTAAAACCTGCCGTAAACAAATTATATGTTAATGCAAATGAGCAAGTTCTGAAATAACACAAGTTAACAATTAATTAATTAAATTTACTTGATCACGCCTGGATTCGAACCCGCGACCTCCAGCCCTCGACTACGGAGACCATGGGTAAACAAACCAATGATTATACCCTTAAAGAAAATATTTTTCCTCCTTCATTATGCATAAGTCAGCAAAAAATTACATTTTGCAAAGGAACAAAATATCACACGTTTAAAGCATAGCTAAAATAGTCTTCAAATATTTTCATAATAAGTTTCTAACTCTAATTAAAAATTAATCTAACTTATTTATTTTAAACATTTCGAATGCCTAATCTTGAATTCTATTTTGTATTACATTTTACAGACTTTTACTAGACAGGCTCTCGACTTCAAATTCGGAGGTCACTGGTTCAAATCCTGGCGTGCGCAAATAATTTTTATTTAATTAATTTGTGTTTTCGCACAATTAATTAATTGAAAATAATTTCAAGTATATTTGGGGTACGTTCCAGAGGGGAAGATTCTTTCAGTTTCTCCTTGGTGAAGGACCTTTTTGAAATGGCTTTAGCTGTACTGGGTGTCCAGATCTGAATAACTTCCTTATTTTTATCGGATTCCTCTCCCCACACCTCAGCCTCAAAACATACCCCAATTGGATATACCTGGCTCCGGACGGTTGGGAGACGTTACCTATCTGCGTCATATTATACGAGTATCAGCTACTGTGTTACCTTATCCATTTTCTAAGAATCTACATTATTGCAACTTATGTGGCTAAAAAAGATGCGCCGTATAATATTATCCATAAAACCAGGTTTAACACATGTATGTGTATGTAATCTAGTCAAAAATGAATATTGGGGTGCTTAAAACTCTTAAGAGGTGAGCTTTGACTTCATTGAGTTATCTCAAAAACGGATCTGTGTCCAGCTTCCACTTTTTTAATTCTCATTAATCGGGTTTTTAATTGCTTATTTAATAAGGGGCGGGATGCAACTTTTAATGACTCTTTTGAATCAGTGAAAATAAATATGTCTTCTTACTATATTATTAACATTATCGTTTTATTTGAGATGTCCAACGCTGTATGGAAATTGGTGTCTGTCTGTAACCCTGGTTCAATGAACTCTTAAATCCTATCTACCTACGAATAATATTTATTTTAACAGAAAATTATTTTTATTGCTATTTTCTAAATTTGAACTGATTTGTCATAAGGTCGTCTCCTGTATCGAAATTCCATCTTTTTTATGTATCATATCAATTAGAGTATGCTGAAGAAATAAATTTTAAAATTTTTGGAAAATACCCAATAGCACCGGAGATAAGCCAGCAAATGTTGATATTTGCGGCCGGCCAAAAAGCTTGCGTCGTCAGGGTACGTACACGGCGCGGCGGTACCACAGCACTGCCATTCGAATTATGAATTGTATTCAATCGTGTCTCGTGTGACGTTATTGCATACGTTATATCGTTTTACCCAAGTTCACTTTGCAAGCTCATAACTTCAGAGGTATCATTTTAGAGATATCGAATTCTACTATAGTTATTAATTAATATTTTAACAATTGTTAAAATATAATACATTTTCACCATCGTAAAAAAAAACTGGATGTCGACTTCATTCATTCCATTCCGTGAGTTTTTACGGGTCTGCGCTAGTTTTGAAATAAGCAATTTTGTGGTCTAGGAGTAAGGCTCTTGACTACTAAGCTGTAGATAGCGGGTTCAAATCCTTGCGTTCGTAAGTAACTTATTTTGGATTAATTTGGGTTGTTTCACAATTTAATTATTTAAAATAATGTATAGTACAATTGCGGCACGTTCCAGAGTGGATGATATTCTCATTATTGCCCTGGTGTAAGACCACGATTCAGAATTTAAACGTTGCTTCAAATGGCTTTGGCCGTGTTTGGTGACCAGAACTAAATAGCCAGGCACTTCCCCACCTTCCTTTTCCCAATCTTATTTTCTTCCCTAGTACCTTCAGAACATACCCCAATTGGTAATGCCATAGTCTATCTGGCTCCAAAGAGTTAGAAGCAGTTGTGACTCCGTGCGGCTTCACAAAAAGATAAAAAAAGTTGATTATGATTCAAATCGTCTTATTATATCGTTTCGTTGAACTGATTAGGGTCTCCTGGAGAACATTAATTATTGATCATGTATTTTTAATATTATTATTTATAAAACATACAGCAAACATAGAATGAACGCCGTGTGCTTTTGTTTGTTTAAAACACAATAAAGTAAACTATTCATTCGCAAATAAACATATTATCAAACTCATATACTAATGGTACTTGCTAATTGGTACTGCCAACAGCAAACGAGTGGAAATTAATGGCAGTGTTGTCAAATAATAATGGCAGAATCGTTAATATTTCATTTGATTTACAGAAGCGCTCACTAGCATCACAAATACAATAAATATATCATTTGTTTGAGTCAAACAATTCTGAAATAAGATTATCCGGACATTTGCTCTTACCACTGAGATATAGTGAACTTTCAGATGTGAATTATTTACACAATACACGTGCACAAAAATGAGATGAAATGAAAAACATCACGATTGATAAAAAATTTAGGAGTCTTATATGAGTCTAATAATACTGTTTAAAATATGTAGTAACAAACGGTTCGAATAAGTTTGAAAACTAAAGAAGAATTTAAAAATAAAGACTTCATAATTTTCATTGGCCACCATCTGTCCACTGCCGGAAAGGGGCCTCCCCAGGCAGCTATCACCTCTCTTCTCCAGGTAGTGTTATGCGTTGACAAATTTTACCGCCTAAACATTTTTATCTTGTCGATCCAGTTTTTATGGTGATCATTCGGGGCTTGATTGTTTACTTGAATAATTCATTTTAGATTAAAAAAATACAATAGCTATTACATGGTATTGAATATACAATACCATATATATGGTATAACATTGTATACCGTGTAAACGACCTTTTTTACATTATTTCTTTATTTATTATTACACGCCCTAATGGGCTTTTACACACTACAAAGTTTAATAGTAGAGTATCACAGTTATCATAAATTCTACAAAATTAAAACAATAAAGGAAACATAATACAACGAAAAAAGAAAAAATATTAAATGTTACAACAAAAGCATATAATAAAATAAGATACATTAGTAAAAATTATAAGAAGTCTCACATAAATAGATATTCAAAATAAAAATAAAAATATATATATTGCGGAATTTATAGATGTCTATTTGTGTCTCAATATATAAAAGAATTGAAATAAACAATATTTATATTGATTATTTTTAAGATGAAATATATCTCCCAGATCACAGTATTTATTTCCGAGACTGTGAAGTATTGGAATCGGGGAATTTTGATAAGACAGTGTCCTGGTGTTGTAAAAATAAAAGGGTAGTAAATTTCGACAAGATCTTTTGGGTATGTGGATGCTGATTAATTGGAGTAACTTAGGACAGTCAATTTTGTAATGAAGATTAGTTACACACAGAAGGCCCTGAGGAAAATAAGTTTCCTCAGGGGCCATGTCATATTTTGGGTTGCTGTGTAGTGAGTGTTTTTTAAGGGAGGAAGGAGAGAAAGTTCAGGGAAGGAAAAATGTAAGAAGGGTTGGTAGGAATCTGGGGGTTAGTTGGTCCATCCTATGAATCCATCCCTCCATCTGCATCGCAAGGCGATGGGTCGAGAGAGTCCTGCTGGAGAGTTAATCTGATCTCTCTCGATCCGGTCCGTCACGCAATAGATGGACAGAAGCATCAGCCCCCAAGATCCATAAAGGCAGGCTAAGTCACCAAACGTAGCAAACCTATTGGGGTTACCTATAACAGAGGTGTTGGTTATCAAATAAATTATTCCCGGGGCAGCGGTACCCCTACCTACCTTTCAAATTGAAAACAAATTGTTCAGGAGAGAGAGAACACATAATATACAGTATTGTGCTTGAAAATCACGGTGTCACTTACTATCTTATGTACAATGTTGTATTATTGTACATAAAAAACTATAAATTTAATCATTTTTTTGCATTTTTTGAATGAACATGCTCGGAAAAAATTATTACAAATCTAATGGGAAAAAAATCAACTTTGGAAAAAATTTTGGAATGACGATAAATTACCATAAATTAGAGAAAATTCAAACATGGTCCTAAATTCAAGAGACGTTTATTGGTAGAAAATATCCACGACAGATCCAAAAATGCATATAAACATCATTCTCAAAGTATCAATTTCATTACAAATAATAATTGTGGATTTTATTTTGTCAGATGCATAGTGTCACTAAATGACCAGAGGCTCTCCATTGCGTAATACCTCCCTCACTGCGACAGTAAAGCGGAAAAACAAAAACTATGAAAATGAGTCGATAATTTGTCACATAATAAATAATATGATGGATGTTTGATCGCTAGAATCGTTTATTTCGGGAACTGATACAGCAAAATAAATAGTTAAAAATCACACAAATTTATCATCCAATTATTTTTGGCATTAAGTAAGGCAATATAACATGTTTTTCTTGAAGTCTCGGTGTAATTTTGTATTTAAAAAATAAAGCATTTATTTTCATGATAGAAAATTTTTCGTAATTAGGTGGTTCGTTTTGATTCAAGTTTTGGTGGAATGTGTTTAAATTAATTATAAGCGCATTGATATATTTATTACATGTAAATTCCTGAAAACATTAAAGCATTACAATCAACTCTTAGATTCTAATCGTTGTCAGCTGGTGGAAGGTTGAAGAATCTAAAAAGTAGTCCATATTATGCTTAGTATAAAGATCGTGAAAAACATTCCTAACCAGTCCCAACTGCTCCCAAACGTCTCGAGCTAGTGAGACTACGACATCCTCAATTGGGGTATGTTGTGAGGCTTGAGGTATTGGAGAGGGGATGGAAATGGGGAAGAGGAAGGTGGAAAAGTACCTGCCTATTTACCAAATATGGTCAAAGCCATTTCAATTCTAAATGGTGGTCTTACACCAGGGCGATACTTCCGATCTACGAGTCTTCTATCTTACGAGTATCTTCCACTGTGGAACACTACGTATTATTTTAAACGACTAATCCTTGAAATATTTGAATCCGCGACCTCCTGCTCGCTAGTTGAGAGCCTGACCATTAAGACATGGAGGCCGTCAATAAAGCAATAGTGCAAATCACCCCGCTTCGTCATATTTGTCCTCTAGTCAATTATTTCATTGGATAAGCGACCTTATTTTATGTTCATGTTTCGGTTGTTACGAATACCCAAACCATTGAAAATTAACTTTTTTTTTTAATAACATCTTTTTAATTCTTCTTTCTTCTTGACTCCTATTTCAATCTCCAAATATGTATATTAAAAAGTTATTTTTTTAGTGATTCGTTTTCTGCCTTTATAAAGTATGTGATTTGTACGCATCCTTTACATTTTAAACTTATTCAAATGTTATAAATAGTGTTTTGGTTTCTTTCGTTAAACTCTACGATGCTTTTTACCAAAAAGGATTTTATGAAGAACCATTTCGTAAGCGAAATGTCGTCAGAAGACACATGCAAAATGAATTTATAGCAATATTCTTTACATTAAACATCTCCTACATCATTTTGACGTGAGAAAAAACCATACCCAATCTCTATTGGACAAACGAATTTTCATTCCACTGAATGATTTTTTTTAATTCACACCTAATCTTTAAAGCCTATTGTGGTAATAACCTCATTATATTCCCTTTAAGAAGAGCTGAAGGTGGTGGAGGTGTTGACGGCTAACCCTCAATGATAAACCATTCTTCCCGCGGCACACCTTGAGCCCCGGAATCTACTAAGGGCTAATGTTCTTTTATACCTCCCTACGCAACGGGAGCTAAACATTGTCAGCTCTCATTAGCGATAATGAAGATCCTTCTCGAGTGATTAGCGCCCACTTCAGGGGTGTTGAGGTAAGGGTTTACCCCGCCACACCTCGCCCCTGCCTCCCCAGCCAAAGCCTAACCCATCCCACTTCCCTTAACGCCACACTTGCCCCACCTTATTAACCTACATATAGCCAGGTTTCCTCTCTCTCTCCGCCCGACATTATCTTAACTCTTAACCAACGCTGGCGGGGAAGCGAGGCATATCATTGTCTTAACCTTTAAACACACGGCACAGGTTCCGAGGAGAGCTCGTGTAATTAGGTGCGATTGTCATTCAAGGTGGCATTATTCGGCTGCTAAATGCTCCTTTATTGAAGCTCGTTGAATAACCGCTAACCGAGATGACAAACAAATTAGCTATCTGCAAGATTCCATTGCTCGGATTTAACAAATGAATTCAGTGAATGATATATATATAGTACATTAGTTAGGTGCGAGATAGTAAACTGTATAACTGAAGTTTGAACTACACACAACTTGAGAATTTATATTAAGAATGATATGAACTGGAAATCCAGACAAATTAAGTTCAAATCATTTCAAGGTGAGTGAAATTTATAATGATTAAATCACTTCGTAAAGGAATATTTTAACTTTAATGGACATTTCTTATTTATGTTTATAAGTAATATTACATTTTATTTTTTCATTAAAATATTTACGTTTTCTTCTACATCTGTGACGTAAATCAAGCTAAGTCGTTTTCGTACTAATTTTATATTTTTAAGGGTATTATAAAAAAACAGCCTATTATTTCAAAATTAAAATAAAACTGTCGGTAAACTGAGTAAATCCAGTTGCCATATCTGGCGGATGGTTGGCAGTTAACAGATGGTTTTGTAGACATCATCAAATCTGTATTAAAATGATTTAATACCAAAAAAGTCGGATTCTTTTAAAGACGCTTAATGCGGAATTACAAATTCTATATCTTAATAGCGTTTAGATTAGTATTAAGGATGATTCATGGGAAATACTGTAACCGTTTTTATATGATTTTATTAATCCATTCGACATTAGACTTGTTTCTTAGACAGATCATGGACAATAATAATATATTCTTTACGAAATACCTACATTAGTGATGTGAGAGACGGAAAATGTTGAATATAAAAACCAGTTCTAAAAAAGTTTCAGTTTATTTATAGGGTTTTCAGGGTGGTTGAGTCTTTGTGGTTGATCCTTTCAATTCAGAGGTCGCGGATTCAAATCCTGACGTACGTAAGTAAATTTTATTCAATTAATTTGTGCTATTTTATCATTTGTTTATTTAAAATAATATAAATTTGAAGTATGTCCAAAGCTCTACCTGTGTTTAGTGACCTGATCTGAACATCCAGATACTTTCTAACGTTCCTCATTCCCATCTCCTTCCCCTCTCCACTACCTTCAGCCTTACAACATACCCCAGTTGGGGTTGCTCTAGTCTCGCTGGCCTCAGACGGATGTGAGAACTTGGGACTCTTGTGCGGTACTGACATTAAAAAATTAAATATCAAAACAAATTTTATATTCTATTATCGAAATAGAATATTTGTAATGAAACACGGGTCATTTTTTGAAAAATCATATTAGGGACGCTGCACTGATAACTTTATGGTAGATACAGATTTACAATCTTATACATTTTTTATATATTAAGTTTTAAAGGTATATGGGAATTTAGTAGTGAGACAATAAAATATGATGTTGTTGTTGTCACAGCGTCAGAATAACACATCAGTTGAGTTGCGCAGTTGGGAGATGGCTCTGGATCGATGATGATGATGACACCAGGCGTAGACAGCGATGACTGCGGTAGAATGGTCGAGATGCGGGTCAGTGGGTCGACACCGCGTTGATGGAGATAGGACTAGTGGACTCGTGGACAGCACTGATGAAGGCGAGGAGTCTTCCGGGTACTTCTGCGTGAACGAGGTAGCCGAAGGTGCGATTGACCTGGTCGGCAGATGAGCGGGAGGTACAGGCTAGCGACGATGGTCGCGGAGCCGAGGCGCAGACGGCGATGAGCTGGTCGCAGGGTCTAGGCGCGTGAGGTTAGCGCTGGCCAGGAATGATAGCCTGGGCCAGGGCGTTGAGGTGAAATCCCAAAGAGTCAACGGTTGTAATCCTCGCAAGGTCGGGTGAAGTGTGTAGCGATGTGGTGAAGAAAGAACGAGGCGAGACGAGGGGGGAACCGGCCATAATGACCGATTCCTCAGTTACGACGAGTCGGACGAGGTGGGTGATGTCGCATCGAACTTGTTGAATGGAACGATGTGAAATGATCATGTACTTAGGTCCTCCACCGCTTATATAGCTGCTGATTACTTTGTTCTTGTCTGCCACGGGTTGGAGTAGGGTCTGTACTTCTAACCCGCAGGATCGCTGACTCGGTTCATTGTATAAACCTTTGCATCACCCTGTATGCATACATCCTCTTATCAGCAGTTTACGTATTGCGGTCCCGATATTTCAATTTAAGTTTCGCGAGACTGATTGCTGTCTCAGCTTTTTAACTCGTGCAGTCTGGTTATGATATGATGACCCTAGGGGCGGTGACGTAACCGCTACAGGTATATCACTGAAACATGGCCTTCTCATGTCAGATCTCAGGATAGATTTTTTCGACAAATAGACAATAAAAACAAAATAAAATACGCAGGAGATCAAAAAGTTTACATAAATAACATGTTATAAAAAATATTTTACGAGTAACAATAAAATATTTATTCGTGATCTAGTCTACGAAACGTAGATGGGTCTCTTGAAGTACCGACGCAAAATTTTCGCCGACCGCCAGACGATTCTATTTAATTAAAATCTATTTGTTTTTTGCAAAATGCGGTTTTTATTAATTTTACCGTCCTACTATGTAATGTGTGTTTCATATTGATTATAATTTTATATAATCTACCATAAATAGTTTTCCCAGAACATCTCAGAGAGATGTTTTTTTTTCATAGTGACACTCAAGAGATCAACAAATATTTTTTAAAAAAACGATGAAAGAACACACGAGAGACTGTTGAATATAAAATTATTTGTATTTGCAAATTTTAATTTATTTTATTTCTATTCTCGTACATACAGTTTAAAGGCAAATAAATGATAAGTGCAAAAATACAAATAAAATGTCACTAATCATTTAGTTTATGTTTTATTACATAAAGTAATTGATTGAATAAATAAATTATTTATCCCAAAAAAGTCAAAAATCCAAGCATAGTAAAAATTTAAAAATGCCACTCATGACAAAAATAGCAAAATACCTGTATTGATAAAAAAAAGTCAAAATACTACGCATAATAAAAAGAGTCAAAATACCATTCATTACAAAAATAGTCAAAATACCTCTCGTAACAAAAAAGTCAAAATACCTTTCATAACAAAAAGAGTCAAAATACCTCCTAACAAAAATAGTCAAAATACCACTAATAACAAAATAGTCATAATACCTTTCATAACAAAAAGAGTCAAAATACCACTCATTACAAAAATAGTCAAAATACCACTCATAACAAAATAGTCAAAATACCTTTCATAACAAATTTTTTTTAAATACCTCGCATTACAAAAATAGTCAAAATTCTACGCATAAAAAAATATTCCAAAATATTTTAGGAAACTGTTAGTATTATTAATATTGTATACCTTATTCTAATTCTGAAGCGTAGGTTAAAAGGTATGGTAAGGTAGGGGGAGGGTCGGGTGATACTCCCGTGGGATAAACACCCCCCGAGGTGCCGGCTCCTGTGACATTACAAGATCTCTCTTATCGCCGGCAACATTATTGCGGACGTGCCGAGTGCTGATGCCCCGAGATGGGCAATATCCGAGGGTTGCCAGTAGGTAGTTGCTGCCATTCGCCAGTCGCAGTATCGGTGACTCTTCCGATCGGACTTATCGGATTTAACGTATCAATCAGTGCCATCTATCTGCTGAGGGATGGATTCCTATTATTGTTAACAGTTATGTGTCGCAATATATATTATCACAGTAATTAGGAACAATATATTTATTTTTTACTAACTAATAATCTCGCCATTTGAACGGTAGAACACAATTAATCACAAATAACCTACGAAGTGCGATAAAAATAGTTTAACTTGTAACTTGTTGGGTTGGTAATATATAACATAATAACATCCTGTTTAAAATAAATCTATTTGAATACCACTTTTGTTTTGAATAATGAATGAATGCAAATCTTGGAAGCGAAAATTAACGAACTTTCCGACATCCGATCAGCTGAAACACGGCAGATGGACTCGTTGTGGATGACAATACATTCTGTCAATTAATAATAATACTTATGTGTTTTATTATCTTTTCTTTAACAAACAGATATAATGATATCACTAGGATCTCCCGTGCTGAGGATTTCATTTGGATTTATTAAAATTTAGTAATATGGATAGTATAAAGTATTTTTAAATTGTTTTTTTTTTGAATAATTATAGATTTATTTTTTGTTATTTTTTTTGTTTAGTTGAGTGGTTTCAGTTTCAGCCTTTATTTGGTGTCAGCAGATAATAATCTTTATTTTTCGGAATAACTTTATTGAGTAAAACCTCAAATTGTAATATTTAATTATTGAAGACAATATTAGCGATTTCTAAACGAAAATCTGAAACAGAAAAATCAGAAAAGGATACGATCACATCTAGGACTCGAACCCAGGACCCTTGTCTTTCCGGAACACCGCTCTACCAACTGAGCTAATGGGACCCTATCCCCCTCGGTCACTTTTACTCGGTAACTGTATCATACTTCGAATAAGAACTACAATTATAACTACTATTATTATCTAATTGTCTTCAATAATTAGATAATAATCTATTTCTGATCTCCCTATGTTTTATATCCAACTTTTTATTTGAGTATTAAATTTTAAAATATTGTTGCGAGTTTTGAATGAAGGTGGGATTTGATTAGTATCATAGTATAAAAAGCTTTTTTCTCCAAATGTTGTAATTGTAGTTGCTTGTCGGATATGTTATGCTACGTTTATATGCTTATGTTTATCTAGTTTGTGTGTTAGTTGTTTTTTCTTGTGTTTTGTATTTAAGAATGTAAAGGAATCAATGACTGATTTTACGATACTGTCATTTGCACTGCCCCATCCAATAATAACGTATTCTAAGAGCAGTTGGCAGAGATCCATATAGATCTTTATTGAGTCTTTAAGGGATGGATTTGGAGTGATCAGTTGAGTGAGATCTTTTTACCTCTCTAGCCGGACTCTCGACCCATCGCCTAGCACAGGAGTTGGATGGATGAATTCAAACGACCGTCACTCCTGAACACTCCGTCCTCAGATTCCTACCCACCCCTCATACTTTTTTTCCTTCCCAGATCTTCCTTTCTTTCCTCTCCCTAAAAAGCACCCCACAGCATCCCCAAAGATGATAAAATCCCTGAGGGAAATTATTTTCCTTAAAAACTTTACAAGTTTATTTTTAATCAATTTAACATTTATACTTATTATTATTTACCATTGATTTTCTAATAAAAGTCTAGCGTTACACTTCTACGTCTGACGAGTTTTATTATTTTGGAGGTGAAGTACCGATTCATCAAGACTGTTTTGAAGTCCAGCGTTTTTAAAGGAAATTTCTCTGAAATTGTTTGGAACTGGAGCAAAATTACGAAAATGTGAAATTATATAATATGAGACCCGCTTTGATAAGTTTATCAAACATTCTAATTCGGTTTTTTGTGATGATGTGAAGTATTTTAATTTTGAAAAGTGGAACTGACTGTGGGAACCAAGCGTAGCGCAAAGTAGGCACCAGCATTATTTCACTCTAATAACAATTATACCTTTAAAATGTGTATTTTTTCGTTTACATTTTTTACAGAAATAAATCTGAATCACTTATGATTTTTTATAGTTTACTAACGGTGTTCATTCAAAAGAAAATTTTTTAAAAGTCTTTCTAATTATTTTAATAGGTAATTATCGTGAGACATTTTATTTAACATCAATAGTTCCTTTCAACTTCTAAAATCCAATAATTATAATTTCCTGTGATTTTTATAAAATAAGATTATAAAATACGAGACCCACGTGAAAAAAATTACTATCGTTCTTTTCCTTTTTCGAATTAAAGTGGGGGACTATTGCTTCAACAATATTAGTCTTCATCTAGAGCCTACAAGTTCAGTTGCATATTGTGTATAGGTATATTCGTATGGATAACTCAGCTTGTCCGGAACGATATTTAAAGCATTCCCTCGTTCTATTTTGCTTACATTTATCAATAAATTTACTCAAGTTCGCACCCGAGTTTTATCTTTAAAGTTGAACAGGGGTTCAATGATGAGCCCTCGTAATTAACATAATACAAGTGGCAGAAGGGTGATATACACAAAATCTCTTCTGATAGCATCCGAAGGGAACGTACACTGACTTAACTAATAACTTAGTTGTGTTACTTAATTCTTCTTTCCAAGAAGGTTCGCCGAACATTACAAAGGAAATACGAGTAGATTGTAGGTAGACGTCCACTTTCCGTACTTAAATCTATAAAAAGTTATTTAATCTCTCATCCTGCCAGCTATCGCCTGAAAATACAAAACCAAGATACTAAAAATGAATATCCTTTTTAACTGCAACTTGATGACATAGAAAAATATTTGATGGTCTCAATCCTGCTTCGCGTTCCCTTTATTAAAACGGATTTTATACTCTGGCCATAAGAAAGGATAAATCGCTTAAATATCGCTTTTTTATTAAACATCACCGATGATCTGCAGGGTAGAGCTGGCACCCTTCGAAGCTTTTTATTTAAGAGGCATAGCTTTATTCAGTTAAGTCTTAAAAAAATATTTGTTTCTTAATTCGAGGACATTTTTCAGGACATGTGCATTCTGTGAAATAAATTTAAATAAACAGTTTCAGAAAAAATATTTTTAAAGAAAGAATAAATCATGTCGGAGGTGCTCCACAACCTTCGACACCCCCGTGAGTGCCCACCTGTCGGATGGTGCCACATCTACCCTACACTTTAAAACTATTAAAAAACGCTGAATCATTTTTCCGATCCATCAAAGAAGTTTTAAATAAATTAAGAATTACCTTTTTTGAGGTTGGTAACACTCAAGTGTTTAAAATAATATCTACACTTCTCGTGGAGAATAATGTTTTTTATATAAGCAAAATAATTGTGTAATTCACAAGGAGAAAAATTAGTTAATTTTTAAGAATCTCTTCAAATTATTGATAATCCGGTTAAAAACGGGATTGCAGGCTATTAGTAAATTCCTAATAAATTGGGAACAAATATTCACTAACCTGCATTTGCCTTGATAATATTATTGTTAAGGGCCTGCAATTCCCTTTTTAACTGGATTACGAATAATTTGAAATTTTTTAATAAATTATCACTACACATTATTTCTCGCGCAATAATAATACGCATTCATTCGTTATCAAAATATCTATGTAGCAACGTCTATGTTTTAGCTTGTAGACGTGTTAATTATTCGCCAGCGAATTGAGAAAAAGAATGAAGAATGAAATTCTCGACTTATTTAAGTATGCATTTTACTGGATACCTTACTGACTATCACTGTTAATTCACATTATAATGAAATTTTATCCCGTAGTTGTGTTGAAAGTTACAAAATATTTTGTTTTCTAAAACACTCAATACAGAAAAACACAAACGCGGACCAAGATTATAACATTAAAAAAATATTAATAGAAAAGAAAAATTTAACAAAACACCAGTTGAGCTGTCAGTAACGAGTTTTAGGTTTTTTATACCATATAAAGATTTTAAAATTTGCTAAATTTCTACGACTTGAGGAATCACTTTTGCCATTTGCCTTTTTACTATTGAAATAGACAAATTAATTAATTATATTTTTGATGCATATAGATTTCAGATTTGACGGGGGCTCTAGGAATTGAGGAGAAAGATTTACGTAACAGTTTAGATTATTGAAGTTAAAATTAAAAAAATACGAATAAAGTAGTTTGGTTATCGATTTAAATAAAAATTAATTGCACGTTGTTTGCATCTTGCCATGTTGAGTGTAATTACAAAGTGAACTATTATTTGAAAAATATTTAATATTAGTGCAGCCAAAGCAAGCAAAACGCTGGAAAATCACATGTAGCAAGTCTATATAACGTGTTAATATCACACGAAACGAATCACAACATCGTTTGAGGTAATTTACTTCATCATCCCGATTTGACGTCATATCGATATCAGAAAGAGGCGCGAGAAAACGAAATTATTCCAAATAATGTTTATAATAAAAAATATTAGATTCTTAAATATTGATTCGTCACGTACTAAGACTTGTTCTTGTTCTTGTTCTTGTAGTTTGTGTATTTTTTGTTGTGGCTTATAAATTAACAATTTGTATTAATAATAAAATTTAATCACCCCCGTTGATTGTGAAATCGTTTGGTGTTTGAACACCAGTTTTGATAAACCAGAAGGATAATTTTTCAGTATTCTTATTGTTTAAGGCGATGCACTACGTCGTGTAATATTTTTAATTGAGCCGCTATCAATAACAACCCTTACGTAGATGGCGATAAGGTTTAAATTCCCGCTTAACACCATCCGCCTGTTTTGATTTATGCAAGAAAAAAACATGGCCAAAAAGTGCCTTTTATTTTATTTTGTGGATGTTCAGGCATAAATATTTAATTTTTTTTCGATCATTTTACAAATAACTCAGTTTGCCACATTATACAATAAAATCATAACCGAAAATGTGTTCGTAAGTAGGAAATTTTGAACTTTAAAGCAGTTTTCATAGGCCTTGTACATTATTTTTTCTTGGCTTATAAAAAGACTTATCTAAAAAATACTCGATTATTTCAAAGGTCAAGATGTATTTTACTCGCAGTGTTTAACTAAAGCATCTGAAACATTTCAAGGCAACCAAATTTTCAAACAGGAAACACATGATTCTGCATTACTACGTATGGCATCGCCTTAAAACATCTAATAGACGTTTTTTGTCATTGCGAGAATAACTCGGGAAAATTGCGTGACGCAATTTTCAATATTCCAATTGAAACGTTATATGGAATTGAAGAAATATTAAAATTGATTTACTTTTTAAAATTCAACCCGTAAAAAACAAAGTATTCTACTATAATACAACTATTTTCAATTTTCGAGAATATATCGGACCGCCTAGTAGCAGATTTCAAAGAAAAACAGTTTTAATGAGGATTGAACCTTCCTCCCCAGGGACTAAAGTCAACACTGCTTATACCAGAGCCAAATCCTAATTGGATGTTACCGACATTTATTTTGTATATTAACTGCTGTAAATTTTTAATGTAATGTCTTCCAATTTCAGAAAAATGTCTGTGTGCGCGACCAATAATTGATAGGTTGAATTGTCATCGACAAGGAGCCTATCTGATCGACCAGATGTTGGGAAGTTCGTTAATTTTCACTTCCAAGATTCATTAATTTATTTCATTAATTTATTCATTTATTCATTCATTTACTCACTCAATCAAGAAAACACAGTTTCAATACAAATAGATATAATTAATTTAAAACAAAAATAAACTTAATCAGTCGTATAAATTATTTTGAACTATACTATCCACATTCTCGGAATTCAATTGACTTAATTAATTATTATCATTTCGATAAATAATTCCCAATTCTTTTATTAATTGTTGTAATAGAAATGAAAAAAATAATGAATATTGAATAAAAATGTTTAGTTTTTTAATTAATAAAGTTAAGCAATAACATATTACTTTTTATTAAAACAACAACTAAGTAAATATCACTTTTATTTTTGAAACTTAATACCGACATGGTTTCTCTACAACTGTAGCTTCTTTAGGGATGTATAACACTGTATTAAAATCTTTAATCTACAGTCAACTAACCACATTTTACTCGTGGATTGTAGATTTAGATTTTAAATTTGGATACAGTATTATCTGCCCTGAAGAAGCTACGGTTGTAGCTAAACCCGGTCGGAATTTAGTATAAAAAATTAAAGTAATGTTTATTTAACGTATCTGCTTCTAATAAAAAAAAAACATTTTTAATTATTTTAAAACACTTTTCAAAAGTGTGTTGAATTGTCACTGTCCTGAGTGTTACCATGGAACCGATTTTTGCGATAAAAAATCTTATTATACTGTGGGTTGTTATTTTATTTTGAAGGGGTGTTTTTTTATGTATAAATATAATATCTATTCTAAAAACAACCTTCCAAAATATTTGCACATAATCTAGATTTCTGAGGCAATAATAATACTTAATAATTCCAAATAATTTTAACAATTCTCAATGAAAATACAAAAAAAAAAATAAGACTCTGAAAATCAAAAGGAGGTCGCAAGTAGGACTCGAACTTAATTAAATAGTTATATTTAATAAATTTATGAGACATCGACAATAATGTAAAAAATTAATTATGGTTCCATGGTACCTGGGGACAGTGGCAAATCAACACACGTTGTGTAACAACAAAAGTGGTAACCAAATGTGGTAAATTAAAATTCAAATTCAAAAAATATTTATTGCACAAAAAGAGTACAAAGGGTATAACTTATAGGTTACATCATATTTCTTCCAGCTAACCCAATAAGTAAGGTAATATATAGGTAAGCAAATCAACACACGTTAAAAGTGGTTAACCTAACGTAAACTATTTCAACGTGTTTTGTTCACTTTTCATGACTTTATATTACTTTTCAAGAGTGGGTTGAAGTATGTTGAATTGCCACTGGCCTATGTTGCCCGGTTAACATAATTATGTGTCATTAGCTAAATTGGTATTCGTTCTGTTAAGACTGGATGATCCGGGTTGGAGTCCCAGTTGCAACCGTTATTTTTTTTTTTTCTTTGTCTTTCTATTTTTGTGATTTTTTTTCAATGATAAAATATTATATTTTTGAAATAACTTAATGAGGTTAACCCAAATTGTAATATTTAATTATCGAAGACAATATTATTGATTCCTAAACGAAAATTTGAAATAGAAAAATCAGACGGTCCTAGATGTTACGTATCTTTTTCTGTGTTTCTGCTTCAAATTTTCGTTTAGGAATCGCTAATATTGTCTTCAATAATTAAAGATTAAATATTAATAATTGAGGTTTAGACTAAAACATCAATTAGTTAACCCTAATAAGTGAATAGTACTAATCGAATTGTAATTAAGATTCTAAAAGAATCAATCGTTAAAATACGATATGGTCATATCTGATGGAAAGATACTCAATTCTGTTTTGAGTCAAATTTACTAAAAAGAAGCAAAATAATTAATAAGTTCGCATTATTAGTTTAGAGACTTTCAACGGTTTGATCTTAGATTTCTGTGGAACTTTTCCAGTATTTTTATAACGAAAATATGCTACATAGATAATTCTTAAAACAGAAATTAAAAGCTAGGTTATTCTCGTTTTTGAGTAGGCCTCTAGGTACACAATATTTAACATTGAGGCAAATAAAAATTTGGTCTGCATAAAAAAAAATCGTTCGTATTCGTTTAAAATACAAATCTAAAAACAAATAAGGCTTTAGCCTAACTGACTTGGGTTTTAATCCAATAATTTTATTAAATATGACATTGAAATGTATTTCGAGGTCAAAAAAAAAAGATTTTACAACTTATAGTTCATTTAAATATGTTTTATATTATCAGTTTTCATGTTTTTGGGGCATTTTTTTGTATTCCTCATAAGTGAAAAGATTTTAAAAACTTTTTATCAGTATTTGTTTTAAGGTACATTTTTTATCTCTTTTCACTAACGATAAAATAACCTTTCTATGTTTTTTATTTGACCGAATTTTTTCAAATATCATCTTTTAAAATAAGCTGTTTTCTCTGTCGATTTTTTAAATATGGAATAAAATGTGGTGAATTATTATTTTTTATTTCTTATTGACAGAAATATTGATATTTCAGAGCCCTTTAACTCGTGATGGAAATTCTGAAGAGCTAAATTTTCCACACAGAAAAAGCTGTGCAAATTTCATGGCTTTAATGAGACTTGTAAACAGAGTTAAGCTCTAAGTAAAAATTGCCAATACTTTTGTTGAATCAAAACCAAACCATTCGGCTTGGCTCTGACGTCATCTTATCCAAATCGGTGTGACATTGCATAGATAATGACAACAATGCGACGTAATTTTACTCTGACATTCTTGATGCATTGAACGCATCAAATTGGACGCATTTTATAAAAACACGCAAATTTAAAAATAATGGTTCTACCATTATTTTTAAATTACAAAAGTAATTATTATTACCAAGTATTACAAAAATTCTAATAGATATTAATTTAAAATTTAAGTTATCTTCACGGGTTGTATAAAATAAACACCCCCTGCGATAGCAAAAATTCGGGCATGTATGCACAACACCGCTCTCGTACCGACCTGTGTACGCGCTCTTGGTAGAACGCTTTCGTACTGCATCCGGTTTATATTGATTCCTTGCCGACCCGGTCTGGAGCGGGCTTAGACACTTATTACAGTGAATATTGTAAAAATAACAAAACTCGTTTTTAATTCCTCATTTGTAAGAACAATCACATTCTTACCTAATACTTACGTTAATAGTTTATTGACGTGAAGCGTGTACCGATCGCCCCCTAATTTTGTAGAAGAGTGGAATGAATCCTTATGACTAAGAGGAGCATGAACGTAAGAAATCTTCAATGAAAAGGAGCTATTATTTGCGCGGCAAATTTGAATTTCGAGTTCGAAACAAAAGCTTAGAAGTTTCTAGAAGAACACGTTCTGGTTCACAATGGGGCATGAATGAAAACATCTTAGACTCATGTTAGCTTGGCAAAATTTTGTAGTTTTCAAAAAAAAAGATAATAAAATTATAGAGCAAAGATACAAATCAATTTTACATAACATTATTAATGTTTTTTTTAACTTTATTTATTGTCATTTCTTTACACATATAATACACAATAACAAATAGTATATAATGACATAATATATAATAACAAATAGTATAAACAAGAAATGAAAACCCACGAAGGCACTGCCTGAGTGTGGGTGATATAAAAACGATTACTTTATTTCCAAGTACCTAAAGTATAAAATACAAAAGTAGAATAAGTGAAAATGTACTACAGTTTAGAATGTTACAGCAAGTGGGTTGTAGAAGGATAGATAAATTTATGGAAAAAGCATTTCAATATCTGCGTCATTCAGCCATAATTTTACCTCTTTAACATATTGTATTTATCATTTGAGTTTGTAGTGGTAGGAGGTTAAATGTACGAGGACCAATGAAACTGCTATGCGTCTGCATTAATTTAGTTCATGGTTTCATGGTTTGTAATATACATAAATTACGAATATCAAATTATTTAGATTCTGTGTATAATAAGTCGGTCGATAATGTTTAATTTTTGTTTTTTATAACTATAATTATGTGTTTTTGAATTATTTGTAAAGGCTTAATAAATGTATTATGTGCACCTGATACATTTATTAAATAATTTAACTGCCCAGTTAGCAGAAAATTATTCTCGGATCTA
The DNA here is from genome assembly GCF_061612785.1 of Hesperophylax consimilis. NCBI lineage: Eukaryota > Metazoa > Arthropoda > Insecta > Trichoptera > Limnephilidae > Hesperophylax > Hesperophylax consimilis. The sequence continues at coordinate 27,023,870 of NC_142840.1, forward strand.
ACTGGGGAGCTTGTCTAATTATAACTGCTAAAAATATTATAGGGTAAATATTATTCTTTTTTCATTAACTGATAAATAAGAAATATTGGACAGTACATGAATAAATGAAAATGCATAGAAAATAGCAACAGAATATATCTGAAAATCATCGGTAAAATATTAATCAGTCTTTTGGTTTTGGATAAAAATGACATTACATTACATTACCTTGGAATAGTTTTACTCACTGTTCATTCTAAAATGAATTTGACAATTATCTAGGTCAGTCTCTGAGAGTAGTCTGTGACAGTAAGTAGTCTGTCAGAAGTGGTAGATCGAAGAAAATGTTTTCCTGCCTACCATTGGGTGTTTTCATACCACGATAATAGAAACACTCACTTCGTAAATCATAACAGGTAAATAGCTAAACTGCTTTGGACCTTGGTATTCGTAATGGTTTTGTGCACCGTCGTGTAAGAACTAGTTAATTTTATTTATTTATCCAGGATTATATCAAAAGGCTACGTATCTTATTCATTATTTACCGTATTGTTTATATTTTTTGATAAACCACTTATTATATATTACTTTGTCCTTATTTTTTATACGTAAACTTATCTTTAGCTCAATTCTCAATGCTATATTTTATGTTGTATAACTCTTTACTCCCCTCTATAGATACGGGATGTTAAGGACGTAACTGACAAGCTTTGACTAACGATTCTTAAACTTATTTTAAACCACCCAACTCGACTCTAAATATTCTAAACCTATTTTTTATATTTTTGATAAATGAAAAATATATGTAATATAAAGTCACTGAAGACCAAATCGTCATCAACATAAGTATATTTTACTGCAAGTAAACTCAGCAATTGCTAGTTAAAATAAGTCAGGTTTGTCTCTAAAAACATATTTATACATGCTCTAGAGACGTGTATATCAATACATGCTCACTATAAATATTTTTGCTTTCTTTAAACTTTACCCTGACAAAGCCTTAGGCAAGCAAAACCGGTTAGAAGCAAATAAATCCAACTAAAGTAGTTCTAAAAAACTGTTTGTTTCGTTAAATAAATTTATAACGATTTTTTGTTGATATAATATATCGGTAACCCATTCAATGAAATATTTTTGTTTTTTTTTATTGTGAATTCATTAAACTGTTCGTTAATTTACTTTATTTTTAATTTAAAAAATACCATTTTCATATTGTCATATCTTTTTAAGTTAACAAAATGTACAGATTTTTATAGTTGTGACAGCTGTTTCAGCGTTCAAAGCCATTACGATTTTATTTTCATTATTCAGTCATAAAACTACCGTGTCATACCACCTTGTATAGCGTCACCTCTTGGTTGTACACCTTTAAAGTTTTAACGGCTGCATTTTACACAATTACATCGTCTATTAGTCTAGCAAGGAGCGACTTGATTTTATAATGGCATAATATATGAGGAGGCAATTGTTTTATTACCTCGTAGCAACGCTTAGTTAACATCGAGATTGTGCGGCAGCTGCCGCAATACACTACTTCTTTTTTATTTGTCAAATAACAACCTCTCCTTTTTTAGTTGCCGTGATTTTAATTTGACACAGTTGAAATACATTAATTTGACAAAATCTACCCATTTTAAAAGCGGTTTTGTTGCTAAATTAATTAAGGGAATATATAATAAGCTATCTGGTGTGATTTGATTGAAAGCAGCATTCTTAAACGGCTAAATCTGCCTTTCGTATGCCATTCTCAGACTTTAATCCAGAAAAAAATTCAGTCAGATTATGCTATTAAATGAACCAAAATTTTTCTTTGCATGGTTTCGTTCGTTGAATCCTTTTCAATACATTTGAACTGTTCCAAAAGGATCATAATAGTTTTGTTCCTTATATCTCTATTAGAGTACATCTTGCTTGTAGTATCCCTCAAGTAAGTTAAATCTCATACAGTGTTAAAAAAAACGTCAAAACTTCACGATTATTAGTCTTACCTTATTTTTTTATGGTTCGTTAAATGTACGCTTATAAAAACAACTACGCACGACGAATCCCTAGGGAGGCTGAGTAAAGTTGGTTCAACCGGTCAACCACGATTCACATGATCTTACATGGTTGGCGGTTGGGTGTTTGGATGCTCTGGCGGTACAACCGTTAACTTGACAGCCACGCTTCCTTATCGCATACAACGCATCTCCAAACGGTTCAACCGTTCAACTTAACCAGATTGGTACAACCGCTCAACTAAATGGTCTGTAGCGCCCATAAGGCTCTTAACGCAACCGTCCGGCAAACGGGAGATTTCGAGTTCAATTCGCAATTGTACCCAAACCTTTTTGGTTGTTTATTGTAACGTACTATTACAGTACTAATAATACAATCATTCATTTCATCGGTCTGAATTTTAGATTACTTACAAAAACTTCTATTATATTTTCATGTGATCCGCACAATAGCCCCAACTGCCTGGAACCACGGTAACTATTTTTTCTACCCTTATGAGAATGTCGTAAAGCTGAAGAAAGTTGGGAGGTTTGAGAAGTACCTACCTTTATCTTAAGATCTGGTAAACTACATAACGACTGTCGTTTGGCAAAACCTTTCAAATCTAAAATGATTTTTTTACAAGAGACTGTACCATTCGAACGGCAAGCGACAACTGAGATAGGCGTGCTCCCACGCCGCGTTCCGCTCTTACCTTACCGCGTCGCTATGGGCCACGGGCTTATGGGCTACGTCCGGCGTTGCATGACCTTAAAGGAGTGGCTACACATAATCATCGACTCCGCGGGATTATAACAGCGTCTTGGCTTTATGACATCTTCCCTGGCCACCAAATACTTTACACAGGAGTACCCAGAAAACTCAAAGTCTTCGCCAGTGATGAACACCACTTACATGCATCCACGTGACGCATACGTACTGACGACATCGTCTTTCATCGTCAGCGAGTCCGGTTTCCACCAACGCGGTGTCGAGCCACCGATTTTAATTGCCTCGACCAATCCACTCCATTCATCTCCTGGACTATCACACTCCAGACCATCGATCTGGAGGATTCACCGCTGACTACATCCACCGACGCAGTGTCGATATTTGGCCCGTGATGTTCATAATGGCATAATATATGAGATACCGATCAAGTTCAACAACTGCGTGAGCGTCGCACATCGGTCCGGAGTTATCTCGCAACTACACTGACTCAATAAACGCTGTGACCTCACAACCTCTTTCATTCGTCTCCTTGCCACATCCCCAAATGAATATTTATAAAATTGTTAAAATAATTGCATATCTAGAATTTTATGTGAATGTATTTTTTTTTCAAATTTTTGATGTAAAATATTGCAATTCGTTTGTATGGATTTCTCAAAATAACCTTATAAAATTGTGGGCATTAATTTAGTTTTTAACTTTTAAAATGAATCAGCTAATATTACTATTCTATATAGTACTTTGAAGACTTATCTGTATTAAACCACTTAAAAGAAACATTTATAAAAAAATGTGGCTTGAAGGATTTTACCTAAGCACAATTGAATAATGTGCCCGTAATTGAAGCCATTTCACAGGTGGTATTTCAACAGTTAAATACTGAGATAATTCATTTGACAAATATGTAATTATGTATTTGATAACTTCTAGTTCAACTGAAAAACTCAACTTGCTCTGGAAGAGCGAAAGGCGCTTTTGAAATGAGTTCATTGTTCCAGTAGCGTTTTCAGCTGAATTGACAAGTTTTTAAAAAAGATCTATCAAAAATGATTGCGTTAAAAATCATGAAAGACCGGTAAATGAATAAGGAAATCTAGAAAGAAAACTACGTTGAATCCGATGTAAGTTAAATTAAATATATTGATAAAGAGATTCCTGCATCATACAAAAAAAATGAAAAGGAAATCTTATATTACTCAGGTTCAAATTTTGCTATGAAAACTTAAAAAGTTGTGCAGCGTTTGCAAAGTTGGAAACTGAGAGTCTACACCTCATGGTTTGGATACCTGGTACGAATGACTGGTATGAAGAAAATAGAGACTGTTACGAATGCAGTTCTGCGGAATCTTTCAGATGGCTGCTTCGAAGACAAAGATTTACCTACTTGATATAGCTAACGTCCAATAGGAAAGTGTATCAGAAAAATAAGAAAATAACAAAATTGTATTACCAACGTGTTCCAAGAATAGAAATATCTCTTTCGCTTTAATTTATTAGCGGGCAGCGCACGCCACAGCATCTACTCTGTACCGAGCTGCATATTAAAATGAGGAATAAAAGTCGGAAAAAAGAAGTGACGGAAGTTTCTAAGAAAAACATAACCGCTGCTTAGAGAAATTCTTAAGTTCATTTCAATGTTCAGCTTGAAACATTAAAATTCATACAGCAATTTTCTGAAATAATTACACCTTTTGTGACGTTGAATTGTGTTCAATAAAATTCTCCGGATGTACATATATACTATGAGTAGGTTAAGTAGTTAGAGCACTCTTATTTTGAAAATCAAACTTTAACAACTTGTCATGGCTCGCTATTGATTAATTTCTATATACATCCTCTTGAACTCACTTTTGTTTTCAGTAATGAATAAATGTTAATATTGGAAGCGAAACTTTTGGTGGCAATTATGTACACACACGCGGCAATATACGCTTTTCTCAAAAATATCGGATGACATCACAGCAGCATTACAGAAGGATGACATTATATGAAATAAATGCTTTGAAAAACATTTAAAAATAGATTTCATAGTAAAATACTTTTATCACAATATATAGCAATAATGATATATGCCTAATATATCACGTTCACCATGTGTATTTTACATTTCTAAAAATAAAACATCAATTTGTTAAAGGTTAAATTCCGTTCAGAATCGGGGCATGTTGAATTATAAAGCTGATGAATCTCCTTAAGATCAGCATTGATTTGAGACTAGATTAAAGGAGAAACGTACCTGGGGAGCACTAAAGTGTAAGGGTTTGTATACGGCGGGAGGCAAAAGGCTGAGGGAAGAGACACAAGATGCTTTAGGGGGTGAAGGATCTTATCTTCAAATCAGGAGTGGATTAGCGATATTAATTTCAAGATATTCTGTTGTCGTGAAAGCATTCTGAATTCATCACACTCTCATTTGAAATTTAATCCAAATAATAGGAAGTTGAGGGTATATGGGGAACAATTATTCTGTAACTAAATAACACTAGATCTACTCTTGAACAATGGGCATGTTTGTTCGATCTGCACAACCTTTTCCACGCTGGTATCGCTGTAGTCACGGTTGAACATTGTCGGTCAACAACAAACGAGTATATCTAATAAGCAACTACGAATAAACATCGGACAAAAAAGCTTCTTACAGTATGCTACTCAACCTTACAACAAAATCACGACAACATTTAAAACTCAAATAAAAAGCTAGACACAAAACATAGGGAGAACAGAAATAGAAAACATAATGACAAAAAATACATACTGAAACAGAAACCACTAAAAACTGTTTATTTATAATGTTTTTAGTTACTTATATTATATTCAGATCATAAGTAAATGAAATCCTCAGTACGGGAGATTCCACAAAGAAAATCATTATCTCTACTTGTAGCAAAAAGGAAAATAATAAAACCTTTTTATTACAGTGCAACGAAAAAATTGGTTATGGGTTGTGGGATGTGGGTTGTGGGTTGAAGGTTGTGGGTTGTGCGTTGTGTGTTGTGTGTTGTGTGTTGTGTGTTGTGTGTTGTGTGTTGTGTGTTGTGTGTTGTGTGTTGTGTGTTGTGTGTTGTGTGTTGTGTGTTGTGTGTTGTGTGTTGTGTGTTGTGTGTTGTGTGTTGTGTGTTGTGTTTGAGCAACTATACATTTATCGTACAAGGGTAAAATTCCGATTGCTGTCCAAACCAGAACGAGGTGCAAATAAGGTATATTTAAACATTTTTAATTTTAACAATTTAGGTTGTGGGTTATGGTACAATTATGGTGGTGGGTTATGAAACCATTTGTTGGATAATCAACACCACTGCCAAAGGTCACCCTAAGTCTTTCGTTACGTGTGGTGATTTAGCAGGGGTGCCCAGGTTTATCGGATGAGGTGTGTTCAGGATGAGCCTGCTCAGCAGCTGCGTGGCGGGCCTGATCGGGAGAGGCTAGTTTGGGGATACACTTTGATCTTTCCCACTAGTCCCTCGACAGGGAGATTCATACGTCCGTTGCCCTTTCACACTCTGACCTCTAGATTCCTACAACCCTCATACCTTTTACCTTCCCGTAACGTCCTTTCCTTCTTTTCTTTAAAAAAAAGACACTCCACACAGCATCCTCAAAAATGACATATTCTCTGAGTAAAGTGCTTTTTCTCAAGGTCTTTTTGTGTGGAGTTAATGAAAAATAAATTGTGGTCGAATGGTTTAATGGATTGGGTTCCCATCTAGGCGTCGTGGGTCCAATGATCTGCTAGAAAAAACCTCAATCATGGAAGTTGAGAGAAAAGTTAAGAGAGACATACATAATACATGGGTTTAAAGACTCATTCAGTAGTCCCCTCCACGAAAAACTTTAATAAAGTGTGAAACTTTTATACGATATTTCAGGGTATAAACCTATATTTGTATTGAAAGGTCATTATTAGTGGCGATTCTTGTTTTAACTCGACCATTTGGCGTTTCATATGTCAATATTTTTTCTGTTACATTCCGGTCTCGGTTCAAGATGGTGGTCTTGTCGAGTATAATCTAATCTCCTGCAGCTAGAATCTAGCTGAAACCTTCAGATCTTTGATGAGATTAGCGGATTAGTAGATGTGCCCCGATCCGCCCCTGCTCGCAGCTTCCACAGATCGTCTCCGCTCAGCACTATCGTCTCGCCACGCATGCTCCGAATCAAGATGTAAGTGGGTGGCATGGTAAGAGCGGGGGGATGATCGTGAATGTCATTTGAATATATGAAACATGCCCGGTCTCAACCCCAATAAAACAAACTGACAATGTGAATTCAAAATGAATATATTTCACCTATTCTGACCCGTTCAGGCCGCGTGAACCCAGAACTATGTTCTATTATTTGTCTCGATTCTGCTTTGAATCTGGGGTTGAATGGGCAAAGGCCTTAGCAATCTTGGCCTGGAATACACTATATATACTTATACGATACATTTTATCTAAGAGTTCAGAGCAGAATACAACATGTTTGCATGTTTCACTCAAATTCTAGTACAGTGAGCACTGGTTTCATGAAATCTGCACAGTTTTTTTCTATATAGATTTTTTTAAACACTATTCTCAGCTCGCAATGTCATATTCATCATGGCCTAAGGAGCTTCAAAATATTAATCCACCACTTTTTCCAATTATTTAATACGTTCAAAAAGAAAAAGGTGTTGTGGGTAAAATAATAATAATTTCAATTGTAATAAATAAGGAACAACAACTAAAAATGAAAGTTAAATAATGATGTACAGCGGTTTATAAATAAAATACATTAAATCAACAATAACAACAGTAAAGATGAAGTTTTTCATAACCCGCCTCATTAGGCTAGCCTGTAGGTTTGCTGGAGCACTAATTTTCATATTAATATACACTTAAAATAAAATAGGTTCGCTGAATAGTTTGTTTAAATCAATAACATCGGCTTTGGGTGAGTGCACCGGTAAAAGCCAGAGATTTGTTATGTGGGCGAAAACGGGTGGTAATTTTTTTTTTACAACAAAACAATCAAATTTCGACAGAGACTTCATAACTCAAACCATTACTTGCTAAACTACTTTATTGATCATATTGATTAAAAGAGGCGTCATGAAATCTAAAAATAACGTTTTGATTGATATACGAGTATTGACAGATGTCGTGGGTTATGGAAGTTTTCGGAATTATATGATAAACTTTAGGGAAATAAGAAAATAAAAATACTGAAAATTCACACACATACAAGAGTATGTATAAACATGACAAATTAAAGTAGGTATATAAGAAGAGAACTAGAACAGATTCGTGGAATTGAAATATATATTCTGACAAATCTAATAACACGTTTGTTAACGAAGCTCAATACAAAATTAATAACATAGTTTATGCCAACATAACTATTCACGTAATATTAGGAATAACTGTAAATTTTATAAGTAGGAATACAAAAATAGAACCTGTACAGATTCGTGGAATTGAAATATAAATTCGATATTCTGACAAATTCTTCTAATGACATAGTTTATTCCAACATAATTAAGTAGCCACGAGAATAATATTAGATACCTTCATTACTTAAGAAAAACAGTACATTTTGTGTTACAGTAAAATACTAGACAAATGTACCAAGAGCAAATTATTTTTTTAGGTTTCAAACATTTCATTTCCTTGTGATTTTAATAGCGAAACATTGCATAGTTAATTTTTGTGTACTATATAGGTATGTATATTAATTGTTACATTGAAAAAATTTATTACAGAAATTAATCAATTTTTCTTTTGTTAAGACACCGCATTCTGAATTTCCACCGATTTATTAATTTTTTGATAGTTTAAGTTTTTAAGTTCTTAAAAAATATTTTTTATTCTTTAAAATAATCTCTGTACATAGGCCGACCTGAAAAATTCATTATAAGAAATTCCCTCGATGGAAAACAATCGCAAAGTATGCTCCAAAAATTACTTAAAAAACACATTTTGTTCTGTTATACAGGGTTTTCCAATAAGAAGTGTTATTTTTATATTCAATCGTAAAATATCAATGGTTTCGTTGCTTGTGTGGCACGTAGCGGCGTTTTGTTGAAACTAAACGTTGTCCAAATCAATTCCATCCAATTCCGGCCATAATAAATCATTAATCATCTCTCGATAGCGCAATCCATTCACCGTAACTGTTGCTCCAGCCTCATTTTCAAAAAATAAGGTCCAATGACTCCACCGGACCATAAATCGCATCAATCAGTCACACGTTGAAGATAGAGAGGCTTTTTAACAATAACTTTTGGGTTTTCCGAGCCTCAGATGTGACAATTTTGCTTGTTGACGAAGCCACCGAGGTGGAAATGGGCCTCATCTCTCAAGTGAATTTTAATAATTTCAATGCATTGTTGAAGCGTGTATCGTTCCATTTTTATGAATGGCGTAGTTTTCACTTGTCAAATGTCAAAAAATGACAGCTTCAAAAGTAACATCTACCGAAATAGCGGGCTATTCAAAATAACACCTATTATTGGAAAATCCTGTATAACATGTCATATGTATGAAAAAATTCACAACGTTTTTTAAATGCTTCTTAAGACATTTGCCGAGAGATTTTTGTTCTATTTTAAAGAAGTTAAGTTTTATTAAATATTTGGGCTTTCGCCTATTAATTTTAACTGTTTTTTTTATATATTAGCTCTCTCTAACATTCGTGTTTACATATATCCCTTTAAAAACCAACTTCTTCTTATTTTTGCGTTTTCTCTTACGGAGCCGTAGTCATAATCTCGTGATGTAAAGGTTTACATGAACTGATATTTATTTTTCACATGCAGTAATGTGCTATTTTATTCTGACGCTATATCTCGTCAGAAAAATACTCACTAACTTATTTCTGGTTTCACAATTTGCAGGACACCGTTTTCCGGTATCGAATTTTTATGCTTCTGATTGGGCCTGACAAACAAACACTATAATATGGGATCTTGCTAGATTATGGAATCGAACCCAAGACTATAAGTCCAGCTAGTAGCCAAGTGGACAATTCCGACAAATGATGGTTCTAGAAAGTTTTTAATACTATCACGTTATTATTTTAACCTGTAAATTTATGGTCTTGACTGCTGCAAACATCAAGAAAACAGCAGAAAATACCCATAAAAAAACCTCAATCAGTGGTAAGTGAATATTACCTTTACCTTTACCTTTAAATACAAATTTAAAATAAAATTAACAAAAAAGGATTACAAAACCGTTATATAGTCTGTAATGTTTACTTTATATTATGACTAAAATTTACAATCGTATAACAAAATTTTCAATAAATATTTTTTGAGCGCTATTAAAAATATTTGCTCTTCTTCATATTGGTTACCTAAGCATACACGCGTGTTTATATAAGGGAGCTTATGAACGAATCGGTATTGGCTTTATTGCTTCGGTGAAAAATAGTTTCAGTTCATATGACTCAATTAGAAATTATCAATTGAAGTAATGCATTTATAACTTATATGTCTTAAAAATGTGTGATGTATTTTTTAATAAAACTGAATGAATGGGTATGGTGACCAAATAATGAGTTATTCTCAATTTGGCTCCGGTCTAATGAAGTATACAAAAATTTTTCAGTAGAAATATTACAAATATTTTTGGCAATTCTTTTTATGAAATTGACCATTTCATTGCTTTGTTTGTATTAATATTTATAAGTGAAAAATAAATTATTTATGTTCAAAGACTTCCCCTAATCATTTATTTCGTTGACCGAAACGAGTGGAGTATCATTAACTGAAGATATATGATCAGGTTTTTGGTTATATAAAATCTAATAGTTTGACATATCCTTAAAGTGAGTTGCATTTTATTGATGATACACATGTCGTGTAGATTTCTCAGATTATTCTGCATTCAAATGCAGTCTTATACGAATGCTTTAGGTTATTAGCAAAAAGCAAACCATTAACACGGTGAAAAATAGCAACAATATCAATATTAAATTAATCAAAAATATTACCTATTAACTCCCACCTATGTGATGTAAGTTCCTCTCTTACAATGAGTTTTATAACTCATCGGAATTGTTTTAACAATATATAAAAATAATCATAAAAATAAAAAATAGTGTAGTACTACAAACTAAAATAACTGTATTATTTAAAATGTTTCTTTTTCCATAAAATCTCTTAACATAAGTTTTTTTTTCTATAATAAACCAATCGTTTCGAGGATACCGATTGATTATTCAGCAATCGTAGACTCAATTATCTGTAAGATGAGAGGTAATGACGTAATTTGTACAATACAAGCAAGAGTGAAAAGATTTCAAGTGCACCCAACCAGAGATGAATGCAGTAAAAGTCTCACAAAAGAAACCGTACAGAAAATCGTTCCTCCATTATCGAGTAATTTTAACTTCGCAAGGGTTGCGAATTCCGAGGGAGAAATTATTTTTCAATCCCCAAGTTTTTTATAGTTATTAAGTAGAGAAGTGAGGGTAGTACTGAGTAGGGTTTGAACGTGCCAACAGGTTATGAGAGAAGATATTTAAAATTAAAAACATGTTTTAGTAGTCATAGCCATAGGCCATAGAATCCTATATTATTATTATGTTAAAACTTTTTAAACATGAAAATTATATAATATAAAATTTTACGTTTAAATTTGGTAGCGATTTATATTTTAATGCCTACCTTTAGCGTGGGGTAGGAATTTATGAGTAGAATTTAGAAATAATGAAAATATTTTTTTGCTTGTAAATTCGTCACTTACATCAAGGTAAATTTATTTTACAAGTTAAAAACAATATTTTTATGTGAGTTATTTGTTTTGCATTCATAAGTCATAAAAAACGGATTTTAGCTACCTTTCTTATGAAATCTTTATTGTTGTCGATGGTAGTAAGATTCTATCCTATTCTGTTAGGATATATAAATTAATATTAATTTCACTTGAGAAATTTTACGAAATGTTCGAAATAAATTACTTCGTTGATTATTTTTGAAATAAATATTATTTATTACATTAAAAAAATGTTACGTGGTTACCTTTGTCCCTGATATTTAGTGGCAATAGCATTGCCATTCATTACTATGAGGTTTTATTATTTTTGCAATTTGGTTTGAAAATCAAACCATTTATGGTCAGTGTATTATGCAATCATAAAATTATGTTAAGTGGTTTTATCAAAATTGATAAATAGGCGAAATTCGTTGTAATTATAAAATATAACATTGTGATTTTAAATCAAAATTTAGGTAGACAATGTCAGAATATCTTAGATAAGTTTCACCCTACTATAGATAAGACGTATTAAAATGTAATATGTTAGGCAAATTTCACCTACTATGGATATCACGTATTACAATGGAATGCTTTATTTGTACTAAAATAAAAAACGAGTTGCACAAGGATATATTTCATTTCAAAATAATTGTGATCACAGAAAAAAACTCAGTGATCCATGAGTATTGGTTCAATACTTTCCGTTCATTTTGCGAGTGCAATGAAAACAATAATATTGAGTTGCCTAAGAATGCAGAGATTATAATGGAAAGAGGTAGGAAATGCCACAGATTTACCTTTATCCGCTTCTTGCTTCTCAATGCCTCTTTTTTGGTCACAGCATTCATATAAATATTAATGTCTTTCAAACACATATGATAATGATAAACAGATTGACTGCCGCGTATTTCATGAAACCATAATTTTGCGAGTTTTCCAAAGACGGCACGTTAACCGCGGGGTGGTAATATTCGACCAATATCCGAATATTTGTGACGCGTTTACCAACAAGAACACACTTGCGTACACTGAGATTGTCTAGTAAGGTTGATAGGGGTTTCGGGAATTGGATTTGGAAATAGGAACGCTTGTTTTTTTAAATATCTCCACTATGTCAATCAAACCAATTTAAACGGATGTAGCTACCATACTGGCACAGCCATTTGGTATTTGATGGAATTAACAGCGACAGTTTTGAAACCTGGTAGATATGTTGTTTTATATATTGATATTTAACCAAATATAGATTTGAATTGTGTCAACCCTGTAAGCGAAAATAACCCACCGATTGGGTCAATGCAGGTAGCACTTCCGGCGAGGAAGGAAGAAAGGAAGGAAAGGATGGTGAAAAGTACGGTGGAGAAGAAAGCCGGGGACTAAATGCTTTTATAAAACTAGGAAATAGATAAACTGAAAAGTGCCGAAACTGCAGCGCTGTTCATAATTTTAATTTGAATAGTTAGATGATAAAGAAATTACCTTGCATCAAATGGGGTAGTTATGATTTTTTATGTGTTGTACATGACAAAGGCCTAGTGAAAAAAAATTGTTCTACCTCGGCAGACTGAAAAAATTGAACTACAAATGACTAATTTCAGTAACTGTCCAATATTTTGTCAAATTAAATAAAATTTTCCATAATTTAATATTAAATAATGTAAATTTAGCAGATTTCGGACGAAGATCCAGAAGTCTGCTGAGGTTGAAAGCTTTTTTTTCATTAGGCCTCAGTCATATACAACATTCCAAAAATCATTAAGTACTACCCTATTTTATGCAAGATAAGATGATTAAATTTACTGGACAATTAATGCTGAACTTACATTTTTATATGGTTCTGAAAACATCAAGTACAAGGTTTTTCAAAATCTAAAAGTAAAAGGCCGATCGTTTCGCTTATATCGTCTACGTATCTATGGTAAACTATATAAATTATCCTGACGATGCGGGTGTATTTTATTGAGGACTAAATCCAAATTATTTAATAGGTTCTGGAATAAACCAGGTAGATAAATTTTTAAAAAAATGTTTAACCAGTAATGAACATAGAATTTATATATAATCTAAGAGCAATAAGATAGATTCTGCTTTTGATGGATCCGTATGTTCAAATATCATATTTCAGTTAGGCTACATGCATTTATTGTTCTTATTCTCTTTTAAGTTTCTAATATAATAATATATCTTCTTCCCGCTGCGGTCATAAATTATATTTAATTTGCGGACTATAAACATTTTAAAAATTTTTAAACTTTCTTCTCTTCGATGTTGCAAAAAGGCCACTTGTGACGAAAAATGTGTGTATTGCCTCCAAAGACCATATTAACAAAATAAAGCCAGTTTTGGGATAGGAAAGGAATTACATAGTTAATGCCTTCTTATAACTTTAACGGTGGGAACACATTCAAAACAATGTATTTCAGTCTCTTTGGTATACATTGCTATCATCACAAAATCCTAGTAGGTAACAAGTAACAAACAAATACTTATATAGCATGAAATGAATATCGCTTATAGTAGGTGCCTAGCTACCATTATGTCTGTTTGGACCCATGAGTTCAGTTCTTCGGCTGGCTGAGGCCTCCATAACGACACGGACAAGATTGCAGGCCCTTTGAATGAATTGATAAGTTTCCTTGTAAACTTTTAGAAAAACACGAATATAAGCAGCTATATATTAAGCAGCTCTAGAAATTTCCTGACGATGGACGCCCGCCTCACTCCATCCTCCAGCATTGACGCAAACTGGAGAAAAATACTAGCTCCTAATATAGTCACGGCTCCCTAAAAGCTAAATTTTCTATTATTCTATTATTTTTATCATTTTATTCTATTTTATGTTCAATTCATCTTTTTTTTTCTTTGTTTTGCTGTTCTATTTTTTGTTTTTGATCATATTTTTTTTATCTCTATATGGAATGTTTGGGACTGCACTAACTTCCCCACATACCGGAAAAAACATTTATTATTATTATTATTATAAACTTTCTCGATTTCGCATTTCTTCATTATATATTATCAAGGACAATGCAGGTGCATGAACACGTGCTCCGATGTATTAAGATTTACTAAAAGTTTATCAGGAAATGGCATGCAATCCCATTTTGACCGGATTACCAATAATTTGTACTCAATGTGGTAGGAGATTTTCGAGTATTGTCAGGTTATTTGTGACCCGGGAACGATTCTTTCTATAAAAAAAACGTACCACACACGCACACACTATATAATAAACTAGTGAACCCCTTCGCTATTGCTAATGTCTTTCTCGGGCGCCACTGACTTCTTCCACCATTCACTACTTTATACCACAATGTTACTGTTAAAAACTACATTACATCGACTAATTCGACTCCGTCATTGCGGTGCAGAGATATTGCGTTAAGTATTATTCGGGCGTCCCCTACTTCTTCTACCATTTAAACATCTCTATACACTTCTGGCACTAATAACAACAAACTTCAAAACTTCCATCGATATCGGTCCACTACTTTCAGAGTTTTGCGAGCATTGACGTACGCAAGCAGTGTTGCCAACTCAACTACTTCAAAATATGCTAAAGTGATGGGAAAAATATGCCAGAAATATGCTAAATTCCTTTAAAAAATGCCAAAAAAAAGCCAACATAAATTTAAATATGATTTAAGATTTTCACGGCCAAAAGTATTTTTGTGATTTGTTTTTGGGGTGTTATGCCGTGTGCGCTAACTCCTTCTTTAGCCAACGTTTCAACCTGATGATGGACACTGCAATGCTGTCCGAAACACCCCAAAAACAAATCACAAAAAAAAACATAAATTTAACTTAGTATTTGTTGAGAGTGATGGGAAAAATATGCCAGAAAAATGCTAAATTACTTTAAAAAATTCCAAAAAAGAGCTAACATAAATTTAACTAAGAAATAAAATCAGTGAAATAAAATATCAATATCTTCATCTTCATCTTCTTCTTCTTCTTCATTGACAGCAGCTGATGTGGAAGGCTGAGAGACGGAGTCGTAACTTTCTTTGGTCCCAATGCAGCGTAGTACTTCGTCAGGAACAGTGTAAGAATAACAGCACTTTCCTGCTCTATTTAGGCCAAATCTCACGTACAAAATGGCATTCAGGGTTCTCACCGCCAAACGATTTTGGAGTTTTGTTTTGACCAGACTCATTTGGCTAAATACACGTTCAATGTCCGCATTTGAATGCGCCAATGTTAAAATAGACATTGCAAATTGACATAAATCACCGAAGGGGTTATTATTAGCTGCATCTTTATATTGCATGACTTCATTCCAAGACTCTACAGTGGAAGTTAAGGATTCCCATTTAATGTGAACTATGTTTCTTCATTGAGACACCAGTTTTTCAATCGATATCATTTTTGTTAGTAAAAAAATTGTTTTTTATTATTTTCATGTTTCTGTAAAAATAAGCCAAATAAATATGCTATATGCTAAAAGCATAATAGTTATGCTATACATGGAGTAATTATGCCAAATTTAGCATATAATATGCTAACTTGGCAACACTGTACGCAAGCTGAATTTTTTATATTAAGATTAGAAAGTTGTATGTATTTTTTGTTGAGAAATTTCAAGAAGAAAACAACCAAAATTTTTTTGGGTCCAAAACTATCCTATATTTTAAGCTGAAACCAATTATACACATTCACAAAAGTTCATTGTAATCGGTTTGGCGGTTTCGGAGATTAGCGCATGTACGAACACAGTGACACGTGATTTTGGTATATTTAGGTGTAAATAATATGTAAATATATACATATATGTTTGAATAAGCCATGCAACTGTCATTATATTTCGCCCATAAAAGAGGTAAACATAAATAATTATTGATTCTCTGTTATATAATAAAAAAATATTTGAGAATAAACCAGTGCTGTAATTAATCCATGGGTTGATGGTAAAACTAAACCAAAGCCACCATGAAAAAAATAGCCATGCGTGATATAAATGTACGGAATTCGGTACTAAAATCACAACTTAATGTAATTAATAGCAGTGACGTGGAAATTTCATAGATGTTTATTTTTCAACAAAATCTTGAGTTTCCAAATCGTAGAAATAAGTTTTAAGTAAAAGCCTCAGATTTCAAGTAATATAAAGTTCTTAAAAAGATTTCAATTGCTTGAAATTTTTGTTTTGTCGAAGTCAGCTTAAAGTTGGAAACTCAATAACCAAAGATTGTTTTCATGCGATTGTTCGATATTTTATAAAAAAGAAAGGAGAATAGACGGAACTTCCTCTGGGCAATATTTCCAAATACCACTTTCCTTTATCGTTTCCGCCGCAAGGAGCCAACAAGTGTTATGCTTGGTAATATTTAACATTTTTAAAGTCTAACAACGTAAATACGCAACCACTCGGAAAGCAATTCATTTATATTAAGACGCGTTCACGGATTTTGTTTTGTTTTGTGTATTTTATGATTCAATGAGTCGTTGTGTAAAATTATAATGTTACTGGTTTCCAAAGCTTGGTTTTTTTGATATCTAAATGTGTTTCATTGATTATTTTTTTTTTAACTGGCGGCTGAATACAATGATCTGTCAGGTACGTTACGGAGGTACTCTCTGAAGATCCCAGTTATGAGTTTATTCCACACCCACCTTGTACGAATTTTTTAATTCTAGAAAAAAAATATTGTAATTTTGAACGATTTAAAATGTGCCGTTTTAGATTTATCCGCCAAAACAAGTTTGTTTTTATTCGGGAATTCGGAGGCATTGATGTCACGCTGGGCCACGCGACGTTGGCGACAGCCCTCTTAGCAGACATTGCCGTTTTCTATGTCGTAATGATTTATTTATTTATTTTGTAAGAAACAAACAGCTTTTATATAATATGCAGTGATGCTTTTATATAATATACAAGTTAATTGAAGTCAAGCCACAGAAGTTTCTTATGTTAAAGTGCATTAGAAATGAAGTTTTAGTTAATGTCGTAATATAATTGTCGTAATGACGTTGTAGCCAGTTGGAATCATTGTGCGGTTTTGAAAGATTAATTAATATTAATAAAAATATTAAAATTACACAGTCTTAGTACCATCATCAGAATACTAAACTTTATAATTTATTTTATTTGTTTCATTTATTTTATTGATTTTATTTATTTAATTTATTGTTTTCATTTTGTTTTTTTTTTTTTTTTTACTTCTTTTATTTGTTTTATTTATTTTATATATTTAATTTTTTTGTTATTTTTATTTTTATTATTATTTTTTTTTATTTGTTTTGTTTATTTTATTTGTTTTATTTATTTTATATATTTTATTTCATTTTATTTTATTTTATTTATTTATAGAGCTGAGACGGTTTACAATAGTTTCCGTTGGCACTTAGACCATTGGCCTATTGTGCTATCTCCCATTTTACCTCATTCCTTTAACAGTCACCCGGTCCCTTTTATAAAGTTCATCAGGGTTGTCATTGGATATGTGGCTAAGTCTTCTGGTTACACAATGTGTCTTCCAATTTTTCATCTCTCCTCTCTAATCCCCCCTTGGCTCCTTGAAGGCCCCACAAAAGAGCCTCATCTTTCCTTTCCACTCCCCTTTGGTTCCCTGAAGGCCTCACGAGGGAAGAAAAAGTTTTCGAATGGTCCAATTTTCGACCCACGAGTTTCTAGGGAAATAGAAGGTCCACTCCAGCAGAGCTCCGAGTACTGGAGTAAGGATTAAATACTCTGAAATGCGATCATGTTCCATTCAGCCTGAGCACGGTACCTCATACTTGAGATGGCTATTACAGGTCGTGTTTCCACTCCTTGAGCGATTGGTTCGCCACACTCCACACGCTTTAAAATAAACTTCAAATCTTCCACACAATTTTAATGGTATTCATAGTGTATGTAAGTACCTCATTATCCTCAACGGCTTTACTCCCATGTCATCATTAATCAATCAGATTATATTTTTTTCCACTCTTCGTCCTTAAGCCTACGAGAAATCTCCTATGATTACTTTGCCACTCTTCAAATTTAGCTTGACGATTTCTTTACTTCCGAAGCACCGAATTCATTATGTCGTGTAATAGAAAAACTAAATTTCAAACAAGACATGATTATTTTATCGATTGCTGTACACATGTTTGCGTTTTATTAATTTATAAAACACTTCGAACTTATAAATCAACCCAATGCTTCAAGGGTTTTTTCTGAGCATTGGGTTCTTTTTCACCTTCTGTTGTCACCTCTAATTGGAGGTTGACTATATTTAGCGCAATCTTCACTAAGCATACTGCAGCCCCAACATCTCAGTTGAAGTGCATTCACACCAACAAACTTCTTAAATATGAGTTACATCTTCCTCTGCACCATTAATTATCGTAAAGCTTGTGTCCGAAGCGTTCTTACAATACAACATTATAATATAAGTTTATTTGCCCCGCCATGCCAACCATTAAATCCCTAAACTTTTATTTTAAAACTAGCACAGACCCGTGAAAATCACGGGATAGTCTGAATTCTTGACATTCAGTTCCAATTTTGAAAATGATGATAAAAATAATTTTCTCTTAAAAATATTATTAGAGGTAGGTATTTTACGTTTGTCTGAATTATTCACACAATTAGATACAATTTTTAAAATGTTACGTAAATTCAAAGGAAATTTGATCTCATTGAAACTGAGTTGCGCAAGTCACACAGACCAATGATATTAGTATTTTTGCTAAACGTGTCACGCCCGGAAATTATGTCAAAGAGAAGTCTTAGAAAGGTTTCCGTGGGTTTCTTGCAAAACATGCGTTTCACACAGTTTATGGGGTTTTAAGACCCATTCTAACACGTGTTAGGGGCTAACAATACGGTGTTACTAGGGAAAGCTGCGTACTCATAATATCGCAACAAAGAAAGGTAATAGAACAAACAATGCTCATTGGATGAAAGGAAGTTGTTTACAATGAAATATTGTTTATAAAATCAAAGCATGTTAAAAATCCAAGGGTAAATTAATATTATATATTTCTAGCGGATGATACAGCTATATTGATGGTCGATTTACATAAAACAACGTATATGAAAAAAACAAAAACTTATTTAGAAATATTGTTTTGTTTATAGAAATGAACCACCCGCCATGCCCATTGTATCCGCGCCGATAACGGATGATTTGTAGCAGGGGCTGGGAGTGCCTATAGCAGCTATTTATTTATTTGGTTTACGAGCCGCCCCTGGGCCCCGCCTCCTGCTTTCTGTGCGGAACAACTGTAGAAGGTAACACCGAACTATGAAAATATTTACCTTTCCCAGGACAGTGCAGGAGAGCTAAAAACCTTCGTTCAAGGCAGGGATGGCAAACCTGTGACAAGTGTGTCTTGGTAAAATGATAAGTGACACGAGGACAATATTTTTTAAAATATTTTTTAGCAACAGATACCTACCTAATTTAAATATGATTAACGCCAGTCGTTTCACAGAATTTAATAATTCATCAAATTTCAAAGTTGATTTTCCAATTCTGTTAGTATTTATTCTATTCAAGTTATGTTTTTATATCATTATTGGCCAGTTGAATAGTGACAGAATTTGAATATAACTTAAAACAGAATTTAAAAATTAACTTTTAAATTTGATGAATTTTTCATTTATATGAAACAAAAAGCCTATGACTTTGTATTATTCTTGGCAATCTTTATACAATATTTGGATCAATATTAGCGAACAAATATTTAGGTTATAATTATCAATGACATTTGAAGCCTTTGTAAAGATTTGACTGCAGATTTTGCAATATTGAAGTTTCCATCCAATCTGCGATTGACATCAAACAATATATAATCATCGAAGAAGAAGATAATACCAATAAATCTAAACAAAATATGAAACAGAATAAGATACTGAAAATGAAAAGGTTAAAGTAAACATCAAAAACTTTTTAGAGAATGTTAAAAAATCAGGCGACATTGACTGAGTGGTTAGAGGCGTTGTCCCTGTAAGACTGGACAGAACGCTGGGTCAATTCCCAGTTGCGATCGTTACCTTTTTTATTTACTGTGCGTTGTTCTGTTTCATTTTTCGTTTTCATTTATTAGTATTGTCATCTTCTTCAGTGATTAAATATTACATTGATTGTTACTTTTAAAAGTTAAAATTAAATATAAAGTATTAACTATATACGAGACATACGATAATATGAACTAAATGTAAATTTGATGAAATGGTTTCCTCATTTTAACATATCTCCAAATATTTATTTCCTCTCTACTTTTGGATAAAATGAAAATTCAGTTGCCCACTTAAAATTATTAAAGAATTCATTTTATTCCAAACAATTCGAAAAAAGATTTTCTCCTATTATAATTCGGTAGGCAAGTTATTCCTAGGCCTCATAAATCGTACAATATATCGATGACTTGTCAACTTGTATGAGATTCTACAAAAAAAATCGTTTTATATATTTTTTCAATTTTTACTCATTTATTGGAACATTTCAAAAAGTTTAGTCAATTATAAAAAATATATAAAAATACATTTTTTTAAGGTTAAGACAAGCTAAGCCGGTTTTATTCAGGGTCTTGGCCTTGTGATCTTGGATGTTTTGGATAAGTGTAGTTTTACTTTTAAAAAATACGTGTTTTGTAAAGAATACCAAGATTTCTCACTTATCAACATTTTTTATTGGACTTTTCTGTGTGCGCTAGGCCATCGATACGTGAATTAGCAAATATTTCTTTACTGTGTGCGCTTGGCCATCGATATGTGAAATAGCAAAAATTTCTTTACTGTGTGCGCTTGGCCATCGATATGTGAAATAGCACAAAAAAAAATTACTGTGTTCGCTTGGGTATCGATATCTGAAATGGCAAACATTTGCTTATTGTGTGCGCTTGGCCATCGATATCTGAAATGGCAAACATTTCCTTATTGTGTGCGCTTGGCCATCGATATTTGAAATAGCAAACACGTATTTACTGTGTGCGCTTGACCATCGTTATGTAAAATAGCAAACATTTTTTTTACACGAACTCTCAATTATTTATTGGTTTGAAATAGTTCAGAATTTTTAAAATTGTGTTGTATTGTATGTTTTATTTGTTGTGTAATTTGTATTTATGACTGAATTTAAGACGAATACCTACATTTTTATTCCATAAAATCAATAAATACGTAAAAAAAAAGTAAAATTGTACCAATTATATATTGTAAGTTCCTCCCGTTCTAAAATCAGGAGAAAACTCATGATTTCTCTTGCAAAAAAGTAAAAAAATAAATAAAAAACGTAGACATTTTTGTAAAATTTATCTATACAATCATCTCAAAAGCAAACATTAGAAGCTTTTTTTATTTTAAAATAAGATATCTTGTGTTAATCTATTTTATTTATTCAATTACTTCAGTTACTTTAAACATAAGCAGAATTTTAGATGACGGTCTAACACTAAACGTGCAGGTTTCGATTTCATATCGAAGCTACAGAATCATATTAATCGTGGTGATTTTACCGCGGCTAATACTTAATATTTGATGATATAAAGAAGGCTGTTGATACAGTATATCATAATGTATTCATCGAAAAACTGAAACATTTGGGCATTGTTGGCATTCCCCTCTAACTTTTCCGATCTTACCTATCGAATCGCTTTTTGGCAGTAGAACTAGGCGGAGTCACGAGTGACTTAGGTAAAATAACACGTGGAGTGCCTCAGGGTTCAACAGTTTCGACAGTTGCTGTCCCTAATCTATGTTAATGACATAACAAAGTAGGGTATCAAAAGAAACTCTTCAGTTTTTTGCGAACGACACAGTATTTTTTTATAGCAAACCGAATCTAGCGGAAGTTGAAACGGAAATGAATGTTGATGTTACCCATCTCACAAGCTGGTTGAGAATAAAAAAACTGACCCTTAATGTAATAAAATGCATTACATACCTTTCGGCAACAAGAAAAATTGCAGCCTCATTATCAAAATTGGTGACAACTGTCCCGAAAAGAAAACGAACACAAAATATTTGGGCCTGATTGTAGATTCCCAGCTATCGTGGAATCTCCACATAAATCATGTGAAGGAGAAAATTACCCCCCCCCCCTTAACTGGTGTACTGTATAGTCTTCAAGGATTATCACCCATTCATTTACTAACGGTGTATTGTGCCATGATACATTCCACCTATACTATATCTGCTGTGTCTGGTGCTTTGCCTCAAAGAAACTGATAGCTGACCTGAAGGTGGTCCAAAACCGAGCTCTCAGAAATTTTATTGGTCTTCCAGGGGATACACGCGTCAAGGACATCTATTCGATTTCCAGTATTCCTCCAATCACAGTCCTTCTTAAACATGAAATCACGAGAACCATCGTACAAATTACTCAATAATCAACCCACAATTACATCAAGCTACTTTACAACCAAGCATCCACAATCAAAATACTCGAAATAACAATAAAATCCGCATTCCTCTAATACACATTACAAAATATGGCTTAATATATCTTAACTACATTGCCTACACACTCTATAACTCTTTTCCAGATATGTATAAAAACAGCCAGCACATACACAAAAGAGTAATGCTTTAAAAGGATATTTAAAAAAAACTTAAATAACTAATTCTTGTCTTTTTTCTTGTTTGTTCTACTTAACATTCCTTTTTCAATTTTTGTAGTGTTTTGTATGTAAAACTTATAATTTTGTTATCAAAATACCTATTAAAATTGTACCTATTAACTCCCACCTACGTGTTGTAAGTTCCTCTCGTCTTGCAATGAGTTTTGTAACTCATCGGGATTGTTCTAGCAAGAAATAAAAGTAATTGAAATATATATATCTCATTAAATACACTAATTTCAGACGCGGTTCTGTGTGTATAACTCTATTTCAATGAACTTGGATTTGTTTTGATGTTTAGTGTAATTTTCAAAATTAGAATTGTTTTTTCAAATATTCAGATAAGCGATAGAGTTCGTACCTATAATAGAATATTTTTTATACCAGAAAATTATTTAAATTCTGTATTTGAAATGTGTATTAATCTTCTTTAAACTTCTTCTGGTTAATTTTGACAAGTAAAGTCAGGTTCTTGATTTCTCAAGGGTCTGCGCTTTTACCATTTACAAGAAAGAGCTATTTACTGAAAGACTTGGTTTACGAACTAAGAAGATAGATTTTCTGACAAACTACATTAACCAAAGGTGTTCATTCGAAAGGTAAATATCCATCGTCGCTCTAATTTGTCAACAAAAATTTAAAATTATATTACTTGAAATTAAAGTTGACAATATTTGTTTTTGAAAGGCATGAATCCGGAGGAAAAATGAGCTAAATGCTCTGAATACATACGTGAATATAGCCACCATCAACGAAAAAAATCACGACTTCCAACTTATTTAACTTTGTAAATCCTGTTTTTTTTATAATTTATCGTAATTTTTCGAGTCTAAGACAAGGGTAAAATCACGATCGGAAATAAAAGTTGTAAAGAAAGCTTAAAAGTTAAAGTTCATATATTGACTTACTTGTTTTGTGAAAACAAAAGCATGTCTACAAATATATTTTCTGAATCGGACGTGCTTGACCTTTTTTTGTTTTAACAGCTGTATCCCACTGGAATTCACTACTCGCACTCTCACCAACCTATGTCTGCTTTATGAATGGATGAAAATACTTTTTTAATTCTAAGATTTATAGAATGTGCCTAAACACCTTTCCACTGAGACAACTTGTTCGTCAGATTACTGGGTTTCCTATCCATTGAGCTATCATCCACCTCCAAATGATCCTAATAATATTTATCCAGTAAGTAGCCTAGTGGATAAATAAGTCGTATTCCTACCCAGGCCTCACTAGATCCATTCCCCTGCTACCTAAGACCTCCATCATAACACAAGCAATATGTTCCACTTATTGTGGTGGCAGAAGGGGAGATTCAAATATGATAAGATTATGAGGATGTTTGTATTAATTTTTAAATAAAACACAAATTATTTTTTATCAATACGGCCATGATATTTGTTTACCAAGATTGAAAACGAAACCTTTAAGACGTTTTTATTCTCAC
The DNA here is from genome assembly GCF_061612785.1 of Hesperophylax consimilis. NCBI lineage: Eukaryota > Metazoa > Arthropoda > Insecta > Trichoptera > Limnephilidae > Hesperophylax > Hesperophylax consimilis. Next base: position 27,048,281 of record NC_142840.1, read on the forward strand.
TTACATTAAATTAAATTAAGCTCGTTCCGTGAAAAACGCTTTCGTGTTTAATAAAATCCAAACCTTTTTTAACCCGCCCAGATTTGCTTGGGAATATCTTAATCTCGAGACTAATTTTTCAAGATATTACGAAAAGTATAATAAATAAAATTCATTCATGCGGCGCGTCAACATACAATGTAATATGACTTACCCGATTTCCTTTGTCGCTGGAGAAAAAGCTCCCGAAAGCTCGACTGAAATCCCGAATACTTTCGTGTATGTTGATATTTACGACTAAAGTAAGCTCAGATAAGAAAACCCAACAACTTAAATATTCAGACATTTCACGGGCGCTTTATCATATCATCTAAATGGCCCTACAGCAAAATGAGCGAAAAAACAATGGTGTCTAAGTCTTGGAAGGAATTAAACATTATACACAATGGATAGAAATTTCTATGAGGGGCTTAGGGTGTTTTTGTTATTAATTAAATGCTTCCGTAAAGCTTTCGAAAAGTTTTGCTAAATACAAAAGAAGGCGGACGGGTGAAGGGTTGTTTTTACCTGTTTTTCACCTGGTAATAGTCGGCTAACCAGCCCTCACCTTACCTCGCCCGTAAATATGCTTTAATCATTATAAAACAGATTTTTTTAAATAGCCATGAATAACTATTCAGTTCGCCTGAGTTTGAGAACACTTTACTTTTTTTCAATATTTTTATTTTTTATAGTATATTGTAATTTAATATGTAGAGATACAAAATACGGTGTAGATAAGTATAAAAATGTATAAACGATAACAGTTGAAGTTAAAATTGGTGTATTCACAAAGTATTGTAGTTCGTTGATTTTTTTTTGTTTTTTCTTAGTCTTCCTCACTAAGGGGTCCTGTGTTGAGTTGGACTAAAGTTATTTCATTTTAATTTCTTCATTTTGTCTTCTATGTCGTTTTTAGTCATTTTTATCATATTATTCTTGAATCTGTGTATACAATACACCAAACTTTCTAGTTCTTGATACTAAAGTACTGAAAAATAAAAATTGGTTTTTTGTACATGGGCCCCACATAGGAGGCCCTTAGGAAAAATTCTCCAAGCCTTAGTCGTCTTTGGAGATGCTATTTGGAGGGTATTTAAGAGAAATTAAGAAGAAGAAGTTCTAGGAAAGAAAACGGCATGAGTGGTGGGTGTAAATCTGAAGGTCAATGGTCGAGTCCGGCTATAGAGGTCAAAAGGTCTCTCTCAACCAATCTCTCCATATCTGACCCGCAACATAGTAGGTCGGCAAACGCATCCTCTGCCAACACCTAGACAAACCTCACCTCATGAACCCAGGCACTCCTGCTAAGTTACTAAACGTAGCGAATCATTTGGTGTGACATATGACAAAGGTGTTGGTTATTATTAACTTATACATAATTGATTTGTACCTTATTTTATTTTCAGAATGCTAACTCCTGGTTATCTTTATATAAAATTTGCTTTTTGAAAGGAAACTCTTTTTAAATTTAAGAGACAATATCCTTAAATAAAGTCGGAATCTTAACGACGTAAGTCAAGAAGCCATGCACGAAAATATGCGACGCGCGGCTCTGGTATATTGAACAGACGTGTGGTTGCATTTGCCCTAGCAAACCTCTAAAATAACGTGGAAATCTTAACGACGTAAGTGATGAAGTCGTGTAAAAACAATATTATACGCGCGGCCCGACATAATGGACGGACCTACGGTTAAATTGGCCCTAGCAGGCCTAGAAAATTAGTCTTTCCAAGGTGTTTATATTAATTATTTCTAATGAACGTATTACTAAACTCTCACATGTTTCTGGAGGAATCCCTCATAAATTTACTATTTTATCGTCTAGAAAAATTAAATCTGGTGCTTACTTCTAATTTTATAGTTAAAAACGTTTTATAAAATTTTCAAACCGTTTTACATAAAATATTAGAATGGTAAGGTACTGTTTTTATTAATTACGAATTCGTCGGAATAAACTAAAATGTAAGTCTCCAGCAAAACCCTCACTCATTATTAGAGTCTTTTAATGATTCACCGTACTTTAGAAGAGCGTGATCGCTCACGAATGTCAAAATATTTCCGTACTATAAGTGTAAATCTTTTAATTGTACAGGGTTTTCCAATAAGAGGTGTTATTTTATAATAATAATAATATTTTATTCCAGAATGTGGCCATGTGGGGAGGTTAGTGCAATCATACACGTCCCATATAGATATACATTTTTTTGTTTTTGTTTAATAGATATAATATATAAAGACAACTATGCAGGGTGTGGTCTTGAGTATTTTGATATTCAATCGTAAAAGATAAATGGTTTCGTTGCTTGTGTGGCACGTAGCGCCATCTTGTTGAAAATAAACGTTGTCCAGATCAATACCATCTAATTCCGGCCATAAAAAATCATTATTATATAGTGTTACGATAGCGCAATCCATTCACCGTAACTGTTGCTCCAGCCTCATTTTCGAAAAGGTAAGGTCCAATGACTCCGCCGGACCATAAACTGCACCAAACAGTCACACGTTGAGGATAGAGATGCTTTTCAACAATAACTCTTGGGTTTTCCGAGCCCCAGATGCGACAATTTTGCTTGTTGACGAAGCCACCGAGGTGGAAATGGGCCTCATCACTCAAGATGATTTGCATTTGATTCACTCAAGTGAATTTTAATAATTTCAATTCGTTGTTGAAGCGTTTATCGTTCCATTTTTATTAATGTCGTAGTTTCTACTTGTCAAATGTCAAAAAATGACAGCTTCAAAAGTAACATCTACCGAAAAAGCGGGCTATTCAAAATAACACCTCTTATTGGAAAACCCTGTACAATATTTCAATCATTGTTCGCATGCCTTTGGTATTGTTTGCTTATTTGCGAAATGAGGTAGGCATTACAAATTGCTCTTTTAACAATTATTTATTTCCCGAGGCGAGCCATTTATTTCGGATCAACACAATAGAGTGGCGTTATTTTAATTGGTTCGTTTTGTCAAATTTACCAAATTCTGGCAACATTTTTGAATCAAATTTTATTCTTAAGGGACTACGTTGGATTACTTTAGCGGAGGTAATATCAATTATTCAAAGATTATCCCGGCTATTTATTAGTTTTTCAAGCATTAACTTTATTTAATACACGTTTTACAATTATAATATTGCCCTTTGTAAACGATGTGGCAGAAATGTTAGGTTTTCTCCGCTTGGATTGCCATATTTTCCCTTCATATCATAAACATTCCATATTAAATTCACTATTTCACAATTCTTATTTAAAAATCTCCAATGGTGAGCTCAGCAGTCAAGAACCGTCGCATTGTTTCGATTGTGGAAACAGTTCAAAAAAGCAATAAAGTATGTACCAAAATTATTTTAAGTTAATCCATTAATTAATAAGCCTTTAGATTTTAAATGTGATTTTTTTTTTGATCGCATAATCAATTAATTCCACTGGCATAAGATATGGTGCCATTTTCTTCGTTCCATGTTTTTTAAATGTTTTGAATGAAAACATATTTTGAAAGAATTTAGGCTTGAATCCGGGTAGTATTCTAAATCACTTAATGACCGCTAGGCTAAATCCTAAAATTACTAGAACTCGGCGGTTGAATGCTGATCGCTTTTCGAAGTACGAGTGCAAATATTATCTACACATTTCATTTAACCATTTATTGGCACAAAGGTGTATCCACAATTTTTCTACATAATTACTTCCCTTATCAATGCACTTGATCTAGCGATCCACAAGCTTCTAAGAATGTTTCCGGTTGGTCGCAAAGGCAGTTTTGCACCGCTGCCTCCATAACCAATTCTGTCGGAAATCGAAGACCTCGCAAAGCATCCTTGAACATCTCAAACAGCTAAAAGTCGGAGGCACTATAATCTGGGCTCTTTGGAGGCTGTTCCAGTTTCTCATAATTAAACTTGTTGATTATTTGATGGACAGAACCATGACTGATGTTCAAAGTTTATAGGCGACGCTACCTTACCGGTGGTTGCTGAATCTTTGACGGTATAACATACTTCTATCTTTTATCTTTTTTATTCGATCTTATTAATCCTTATATCACCTCCATAATATTAGGAATACCATAGTTTAACTGGTTCTTGGCAGCAAAATTTTTGTAAAATGCATTCTTCCCCCATTCAATTATTATTTTTGTAATTTTTTGAAAGGTTTACTTATCTGCCTAATTTACTCTCTTTACCTAGGAGTAAAAATACCAATAATAATAATACTAATTAAATAATATGTTTAGCGCCGTCTTTCTGAAAAATCACCTTACGGGCGCTGTACATTGTGAGTTCCTAGGCTCAGACTCTAATTTTATTATTTACAAATAGATACAAAAAATACTGTTCATTTCTTTAAAATCTCGCCAAACTATTAGTTTTCCTGATAAAAACCGCAGGAATGCAGGAATGCGGGAATGAATATACAGAGTTCCTAAGAAAGTTTCAGTTAAAATCAAGTGTTTTATGAGGACGGCGGAACAAGTGTTCGTACAAGTACACGTCTTCTAGATATAATCTGAATGACTAATATTTTATAAGGAAATTGGCAAGCTATCACTTTTTTAACGGGATAATTGTTCTGCGAGGATGACTGTCTAAAAATGTGAGTTTTAAGTTTAGCTCTAAATTCTGTCGAGTATATATCGTTGTATAAAACAACACTGTTCCCAAAGTAAGCATCATTTCCATTATTTGCTCCAGTTTCTAGCGCTACCTGCCTTCCCTTTACATATTGTTATTTCAGAACGATGATATAAATAATACCGTTTATAGTCAGCATGAAAGCCAACAACATTTACATAAATTTCATTCACGCATTGCAGGTAGTGTTAACAAAAATAACATGGCCATATTATTTACATTGCGTTATCCGTCACCATTTGTATCGCATAACTTCTTTCCTTGCGCACTCTGAATACCTATACTAGTTGATTCTTCTCACCTACGTGCGAGTGTAGACATTATATTATAGAATGTATCATTGGTAAATTTCAGAAGAAGAAAAATGGCAAAATAAAATAAATATACCATCTTCATCATCCAACGGCCTCCGTGGTTGTGGGGTAAGGCTATTAACTAGGAAAACGAAGGTCGCGGGTTGAAATCCCGGCGTGCGCAAGTAAATTTAATTTTTTGAATTGGTGTTAATTCACAATTCATACATTTAAAATAATATATAGAATATTTGTTGCACATTCCAGAGTGGAATATGCTCTCATTATTGCCCTGAATTGAAACGTTGCTTGAAATGGTTTAAGCCGTGTTTGGTGACCAGATTTGAATAGCCAGATACTCTTCCACATTCCTTTTCTCATCTTCCCCCCCTCCTCACTACCTTCAGCCTTACAATATACCCCATTTGGGGATGCTATGGTCTCACTGTCTTCAGACGGTTGGGAGCAGTTGGGACTTTTGTCCGGTATTTTTTTTTTTTAAACCTACTTTAAAAAACTTGTTTTATTATAAATAATAATAAAAATAAGAGTGATTACTCATCTCGGTAAATGTAGGTTGTCATCATGCGAAAATAACATTGTGTATGCAGATGACACGGTCATTTTGTCGCCAATCATTAAAGCTACTAGAAAGTCGTTAAAGACATAGGAAGAATATGCTGCTGAGCATAACATGGTCTATAACCCTACTAAATCTGTATTGCTAGTATTCAAGTACGCAGGCCCTACCGTTAGTCTAAAAAACACGAGAATAACATAAAATTCCGAAATCAAGTGCTTAGGACAAATCGTCATAACAGCGAAGCTCAATGATGACTCGGATATTGAGCGACAGAGAAGATTACTGTGAATTAGGACGACAAATGATTTCTAGACGTTTTAATAAGTATAGCCAATAAGCAAAAATGCATCTTTTTAACACGCACTGCACCATCTCATGTACCTCGAAGCTGTGGCCCAACGATAAACTATAATAAATAATCTCTAAAAAGAATTGAAGTAAAATACAACAACTCGTACCGAATGTTTTTTGGGTTGTCCCGGAACTGCAGTCTGTGCCACTGAGATGTTCGTATAAGGGCGCGTCTACGAATTCCGAGCTGAGAGAATAATCAGAAAACGGATCACCAGCTTCTGAACGCAATTATTCACGAGTGAGAACTCTCTTGTGATGGCAACACTGGATCCTGACATTGTCCCATTTACAGAAAACGGATAACTAGTTACTGTACGCAACTATTCACGAGTGAGAACACTTTTGTGATGGCAGCACTAGACTTCTAGCATTGTCTCATTTACAGAAAACGAATCACCAAATACTGAACGCAATTATAAATGAGTGAGAACACTCTTGTGATGGCAGCACTGGACTTCTAGCATGGTCCTATTTACAAAAACCGGATCACCAGCTACTGAACGCAATTATCCTCGAGTGAGAACACTCTTGTGATGGCAGCACTGGATTCTGACACTGTCCCATTTACAGAAAACGGATAACTAGCTACACGAGTGAAAACACTCTTGTGATGGCACCACTGGACTTCTGGCATGGTCCCATTTACAAGCGATGGAGCCAATTCAAAATGTCTAAAAGTTTAACTTTGTTTTCGTTTCTTTTTTTTCTGTGTTATTATTATTTTTTTTTAATATATGTTATCATTTTTTTTCTATTTCTTATCTTACAATGTTTTTTCATCGTTACTTTCATATATTCTATGTATTATATGGAACTCGTGGGATTTCACCACCTTCCGCGAGATCTGAAATATAAAATAAAAATATGGAAATAAGAAAAAACTTGACCCTTAAGTAACAATAATCGCTTATTATAAGCACTAATTTCGGTTGTGAATCTGTTTGTAGCTCCAGTTTAATGAACCCTAGAAATTGGATATGTTTTAAATTAAAGTGTCATTTTCAAAATTGAAACTGATTATGTAAACAATTCAGACAAGCGATAAAATAGATACCAAAATTATTTTATTTTAATTAACCAGTGATACTTTATTTGAATGTGAATGTAAATTTCATTTGTTTAAATTTTTGACTGATGACGTAATTTTTCAAATTTACTAACGGTTATTGAATTATTCGAATTTGTTATTGTAAGTTCCCGATGCAAATTTACTTTTTATAAATTTCAGTTTCACAAATCCTACGATTATAATATTAGATTATTTTCACAGATCTGTGCTGGCATATCATAAAAACATATCAATTTTTTACCTTTAGCTTTTTGGGCGTCAATTATTTATTTCCTTTTGTAATGTACTTTAACCTCCACCCCAAAATTATAAATCTGCACTTTACCACATTTCTTATTGAAATGCTTTGGGACGATCCTTATAGAATGTTTTTACTTTCTGACATTTTCTAGCGACTGTAAAAACATGTCGACAAATGAAAACATATTTCGACAATGTCGTAGTAGAAAGAGAGGTACTGAAATGTTAGATTATCGAGGGATGTTATCTCTTACAAAATATTGAATTTTCACATAACATTACGCAAAGTTATTTCAACCTGAAAGAGCCCTACATAGAATTACCCTCCGCACCTTTATTGCCGAGGGCTTAGCATTAAATTGGTAATGTTAGATTTTCTGGCATTAGGCAGCTCAAATTTATGCTAAGATCCTAGAACCCTAAAGCACCTTTGCTAAAATAGATGAAAATAACGCCCCTTGATAAATTATGCAAAATCTCTAGGAATAAAAAAAATATGATAATATGTAGATAAACAGCAATGGAGGAAATTCAGTGTAAGATTCATATCTATCAGTTAATTCTGGGAATTATACTCTAAGGAAGGATTGTTTCACAGAATTATTGGCCAGTTATTTCACAATAACAATCAGACTTGAAAAGAACTTTCACAGAACTGTGAAACAAACCGTCCTGAATCAATAATATACCTGCAGCCTGCCATGATATAATGTGGGGTCAGTAAGCTTTTAATAATAATAGTACTTGGATAATTGGTGTAGGGCGGGCTTTTTATTTAAATCACCTCAAGAATTGTAAGTTATTCATGCTATATCTTATTACTAACTATAGACTGGACAACCTATTATGACAACTTATGGCTGACAAATTGCCGGTTTGCTGACCAATAATACAAAAAATATCTAGTATGACTGTTCTAAATGATAGCTGATTGATTAGGAGTACAAAAAAAATACTCCCAAAAAAGGATTGTCTCTTCCGTAGGGCACTCGTGTCAAAGGTATATTTTTAAATGCAGGCAATTTTTTATCAATATCCTTCCGAAACATGAAATAACCAGCATCCTCGAAAATATTACTTAGCAATCAACGCAAACTCACATCTAATTCAGTTACAATGAAGACTTCCTCTAATAATTATTATAGAACTAACACAGACCCATGAAAAATCATTGGATAATAAAATTGTAGGATTTGTGAAGCTGAAAGTATCTTTAAAAAAAATACTTGCCTCAAACTTTAAAAAATTACAATCTCTATCAAATATTTAAATAAATTCACAAATTTAATACAAATTAATTAATTATTGTGGTTACCGCTTATCTGAATTTTTCCCAAAATCAGTTCCAATTTAGTAAATCAAAACAAATCCCAGTTCTAGAATTCATTGAACCGAAGTTAAACGCAGACACCTTCAAAATTACTATTTTTGTGTAATTTCTGTAGTTTTTATTCAACATTCTAAAATTTAAAAAAAAACTTCGTATTATATTTTCAGAACATATTATGGATTTGTTTTTTCACGGGTCTGGTTTAACAATGAAATTCGCATTTCTCTATAACACTACAAAGTAGGTAGGGGATAAAATCTTTTGAATATTGACCGGTCAGTGGTTGAGTGGGCATAGCGCTTGGGTCTCACCCGAGCGTCGCGTGTTCGATTCCTCGGCTGGCTTAGTCCTCCATCACAACACAAGCAACATTTTCGGCTTTCTGTGGTGGTAGTAGGAGATTTTCAAACATTGTTGGGTTATTCGTAACCCGGGAATGTTTGTCTTTCTTTTAAAAAAAAAAATTTAAATTTTTTTTTTATTTTATATTTTACATAGTGTACTGTATCAGACGTAATCGTGACACACAAGACTGTAGATAGGGCCGGTGATCCCAATCTGTGGAGGCGTAAGATGTCGTCCTTCAGTGGCGTGGAGGGGTAGAACGGGGCCGTCTCTGAAGCCGCTGTAGAGATGGTCCGATAGCTTGTCGCTTGTTCTTGAGCTGATTCCGAGTCTGGTCCGAAGGGGTAGGCAAGTCCGTGGTCCAGGGTGAGGCGGGGGTCAGAGTGAAAGAAGGCGAGTAGAAGCAGAAGTCGGAGCGAGGTAGAGGGCAGAGCAGAGAGAGAGGTGTAGAGCTGGTGGTGGTTGCTGGCTAACTGACGTTTTGAGGGCCTGTTGCCCGTTTTATAGCCGCCAGCGGGCGCGCGACGCGCACACGGGCCCACTTTTTCTTTGATTCCTGGAATCCGTGAGCCGTATTTGCGACGCTATCGCGGCGCCCCGCCGGGACGTCTACCGCCGCTCGGCCGGTAGTTTCGCACGATCCTCAGAACCGTGCCCGTGGGACGTAATGACGGCGTACCACCGGTCATTTGTGACGCTATGACGGCGCATGGCGCACGGCACGGCTTCTCACTACGTTTTGGCACGGTTCTAACAATCGTGCCCGAATTAAAATATGATTTTACCAGCTCTCACAATACTTCTCTGCCCGTATACCTCTAGCCAAGCTCCGACGTTCATTTATTATAAGATCACAAAAACATTTTACATCATTTTACAAACAGAGGGTTATAACAATTTATCTTTTCACACATCAGCATTTTACATTCTTCAATTTAACAACAGGGTAAGTTAAGGTAAATAGCAAATTTCAATATGTGGCGACCGCGTCCGATCCCGGAGCAGTACGTCCGTTACAGTGTACTGTTAATGTATTAAAAATCTGTCAAAGTCTTCCTGTTAAAAACGGGACTGCAGACCTTTAACGATTGAATTGACAGAGTTCCTAACAAAAAAGTATCAGTTAAAAACAAATGATTTATGACGACGGCGGAACACGTGTTCGAACAAATACTGATATTGATGTTGACTTAGTGATATTTTCGCATTACGTCATATTTCAAGAAACGAACACGTGTTCTCGATATATTTTGAATGACTAATATTTTATCAAGAAATTGGCTTGCTATCACTTTTTAACACGATTATTTTTACCGTGTAATTTTCAAGCCAAAGTGAGAAAACAATTTTATTTAGCTTACCTGCTATATTATTTATGAGAGTGATGTCTATTACAAAATGTTCAAATATCCGAATTGAGAAAAAAAAATCTGATATTTTTTTGCAAAAATGTTGCTTAGAACACAACCATTTCAAAGGAGCTAAAGTCTGGGATCATATTGTCACGAAATTGGCCTCCATGTGGCTGGAATATATCTAACTTTTGACCCCTTATGAAATATCATTTGACCAAAGTAGGCACTCTGACCTGGCCCCTACCATACTGTGTAAGAAGATTTCAACACATTAGGTACCTACAATTATTTCACCCAACTTTGTTACAAAACATTTTTTTTGTCCGTTTGTTATAGCTTTTAAAATATGTCTTAGATAAGAGGTTTTCTTTGCTTGTGTTATCTGTAGAAGGATTGTAAAATGATAATAGTTAAAATTATATATTTATATATATATTTTTAAATATTTTTTCTTTAAAAAAAAAAAAAAAACTTTAATCTCATTATGTTTTTTTGTATTATTATTATGATCTTTTGTTTTCGTTTATTGTGTATGTATTATCTTACAATAGTTTTTTACCCTCCCCGAGATCTGGAATAAAAAATTTAAAAAAAAAATCAATTATTTTACTATTTATTCATTTTAAATTATACACAGTGTCCGGAAACTCAGTACAAGCGGAAAACTGGAAAATCTACACCACATGGGGAACCCAAATAAACATAATTTTTTTTTGATTTGAGCAGTTTCACCCAAAAAAAAAGAAAAACAAATATTTTTTGGCTATTTCAGGATTAATTTTTTTTTGTCATTCGATCTGAGATTCCGACGCAATGGATAGGAATTATTATTAGCGTAGGTTGGTACTCACAATATGTAGCGATGTTCCGATCTCCAATTCAAAACACAAACACGTCACAAAAATTATTTAAAATGTTCACCGTTAACTTCCAAGCACAGTTGGGTCCACCTGATGATTGATTATTGCACTCTTTGAATCATGTCGGAGTTAATTTTTACCTCGTCGAAGGCATCGATGATAAGTATCAAAATCAAAACGTAAAAAACGTACAACTTTTTTCAAACACGTCGAAGGCATCGATGATAAATCTTAAAGTATCAATAGCAAAATGCAATGTAAACAATGTATAGTGACCCCATAAATAAACCACTGACAATGACCCATTAATCAATACTGACCTACTTACGATTTAACAGAAATGGGACATCTGCTTAGAATACATTTCACTTTATGCCGAACGCTAGGATTATTATTTTTTAATTTATTTTAACGTTCCAAATTTGCAGTCGCGCCGTTTTGAACTAACTTACAACAAAGTTGCTTAAGTTTTTTTAATTCACTTCTGCTGTCTGTTCACTCGTTTTTAAACAATAACTCAAAATTAGTTCAATACTAATTGTACTTTTCTAGTTTCAACTTTCTAGTTCAAATACAGTACAACATAATTTTGTCCTATAACTTATCACTTACACATAGGCGGCCTTTACACTCCGAGGTTAAATGTACGGCTTATGTAAGTTTTTGATAAATTACTCACGAGTGCGTGTAAATACGAATGCAACTTATGAAAATTGATAGTTTTTCGGAGGTTTTTAACTTACGGGAGCGCTCAGAGACCAATACACCTGAAATTTTACTCTCTCCAAGATAGCTTCATGTCTAAATTTTGGTGCGTAAACATAATAATTTCTTCTGCGGAAGGTGTAAAACATTTGTCGTGTGTTTTTGTTTAGGTGTGAGTGTTGCAGAGTTAATAAGTTAGTTATTGCGGACACCAATCAAAATGAGGGATACCTACCAATTTTTGGAAATTTATTTCACCGTTTGAAAAATAAACGTGACGCCGATATTGGTTGAGAACTTTGAAAGCTGATCCGTCAGTACGTAAGTGACGAGATTCTCAGGTCCAAAAGTTTTTTGGGGCAGTATGCTGTGTTGCGCTTTCTCTTGCGGACAGCAAAGTGCCCATAACATTTTTACTCCAAATGTGCTAAGGAATAGCTGGTTAAAGTTTGTCGGGTTAGTGCCGATACACCCTGTATAGGAAAGCAACCCATACGATTCGATATTTACACGCTGATTCGCACCACCACCCAGCGCAGAAGAGAGGACTTATCAATACGTTGGTGACCCGAGCGACCAGAATATGTGAAGAACAAAAAATCGGAGCGGAACTTACAAAGCTGACCGATGCACTAGAGCGTAACGGTTACCCAGCAAGTCAGACAAGGCAAATCATAGGAGCCAAATCTGCACCAAACAAAGACAGAATTGAACAAGAGTCGAAAGGCTGTGCCTTCCTGCCTTATCTGCACAATGTGACAGACAGAATTGCCAGGCTATTGAGAAAGGAAAGTATCAACACACATCTGCCCTGATGTATAACAAATAACAAAGATGGTAAATAATATTTTGTTCTTTCAAAAAAACAAATAAACGAAATATGTATAGTGTTTTGCGGGACGCATAGTTCAGAGATGTAGGGTAGGGTCATTTCATTGATGGATTTAAACACCATCCAGTACAGTTTGCATTGGATTCTTTCAGGGCCCTTGAGCCAGTGAAGGTTACGAAGGTGTTCTGAAATGTAATGTAATCTTATTAAACTTTATTCCATTAAAACACAAATAACTTTGTTTACATATATATATATAAATATGTTTTTTTTTTATTTAAACTTCCGATTTTATTGTCCGGATTAAATCTTCCCCATAGGAAAAACTAAACCCTTCCACACACTTTTCCACAAATGATCATCTAGTTAATCAACATTATGTAAGTGCATTATATAAGCAAAATAAATACAAAACAATACAAGGACAACACGTCAACTCACCAAAGATCAAATGGGAAAATAATTCACCGACTCCAGATATTTTCATATCAGAGGGTTCGGCTCGGTAGAACTTCTAACAGGGCCTTTAAATCCTACTGTTCCCTCAACATAAAAATTTAAAAAAAAATCATTATCCTACATGTATTCAAAATGACCGACTTTTACATCTTTATGTATAAATTTTTTGATAGATCTAATACGCCTAAATTTTTAATGAGAGAGCTAGGTATAATGCCAGTAGCCGAAATAACGAATGGTAATATTTTTATAGTCTGAGAATGCCAAATTCTTTTTATTTCATTTCCTAAAATATATATATTTATTGGAATAACTTTTATTTTAATAGCTTTTGAAGGTTTATACCAAACAAGGGAATACTGAAGGTTATATTGATGCTCGTATTGTATCATTAAAGAATAAGATAATACTAATAAATAAATACGAAACATGAAACAGGACGAGACACGGAAAAATAAAACGGTGGTTTATAATTGGTTTGATTCCCAGTTTGGATATATATTTTTTCGTTATATATCTATTATCTTCTTCAATTCAATCACCCATGTAAACCGGGCTATAGGCAACAAGAAAGACAAAAGTTTGAATAGAATCTTTTTTCGTGTCAATTCAATAAGAAATTTGCCAGTCGATTAAATTTATTCTAAATTTAAAAAAAATTTTAGTGGTTTTAGAGTAAAAAATAAATTAAATCGAAAGTTTATATCTCATAATCCTTCAACATACCATGTTGCAAAATTTTATCACAACCCTTTTTATTCACCGCTGAATGAAGGCCTTCAAAACGTTTTTCAATCGTTCGCAGTCATTGTTTATTACAGTGGCCAAACAGTTCGAGAAAAATCACGGGATATTATAAATGAACTTGAACAACTACTACTTAAAATAAATTAAATTAGATCTGTCAAACTTTTAGACAAAATGATATATAACTAGAAATTAAAAACCCGCTCCGCGGGTTTTTTGCTGCTAGGCCCTGCGGGTGGCACTTCGGTAGGCTTCGCCCAGTTTAAGTGATACTTACAACACTTGCATTTAATAGGTAGATATTAGGTCATTCACAATTATAGGTTTAGTATATATATTATTATAAAAGGATTATTACAATATAGCGCCCCTGAGGTGATATCTCACAAAAGCGGCGCTATACAAATTTCCCAATAAATAAATAAATATAATGTTGACATTTTATTGCGTACATATGCATTGATATACAACGTAAATAGATAAAATAATGTAATAATAATAATAATTGGATGACTTGTATAGCGCCGTTTTTGTGCAAAATCACCAAATCAAGGGCGCTGTACAAACTTATAATACATTTCTACAGTGATCTATGTTATTACTTAACTATTTATGGAGATAATATACAGTACAATACTTACCTGGTAGGTCACTTGAGATTAACACTTAATTAACATTATCTAATTGTTTATTAGCGAAATTTAGATACAAGATTTAGGACATAATTGGAAAATTGAATATAACTGGACTTTCTCTTGGGAATGGTATATTTAATATAAAGGTACGACAGCTTAAAAAGGTAAGTTTTTAGTTTAGACCTGAATTCTGTTGGACTTGTTATGGATCTTAGTTCCGGAGGGAGTTTATTCCAAGCCTTCGGCCCAGATACTCCGAAAGCGCGATCATCAAACTTAGTATTTGGCTTGCGCATAGGTTCTATCAGTCGGCCTACAGCTGATAATGTTGCTGATCTAAGAGTTGACTGCGTCAGACCAGTGCCAGTGTTTTCTGGGACGCATAGTTCAGAGATGTAGGGAGGGGCCATTTCATTGATGGATTTAAACACCATCCAGTACAGTTTGTATTGGATTCTTGCAGGGCACTTGAGCCAGTGAAGGTTACAAAGGTGTTCTGAAATGTAATGTAATCTTATTAAACTTTATTTCATTTTTACATATCTTTTTTTATATACAACCACTACATGTTTAAAGTCTACCTCATTAGGAGTAAGTATACACCGAAGTCAAAAATTAAATATAGTTTACAATTGGAAAGAAGAAGTGAAAGGAGGGGGAGGAGTAAGAGTGGACGGGGTTTATCAGAATTGGGTATTACAATAACGTTAGACGTAAAGACCAGGTAAGTGGGAAAATATTTAAAAGAGAGTTTATAAAAAAAAATCTTGTTAATTATATCTGCTTTTATATTAACATGTTTTCTAAATTCTAAAATTTAAAAAAATATTTATTTGCTATGCTTTATATCTTACGTGAAGCATTTTTAGACCTGAAAAACAAATAGCATATAACCATAAAACAATATATTCATAAAACAAATAGCATTTAATAACGGTTATTTTTTTAAATTGATAGTTGAAATACTGAATTAAACATAATCTCTTCACACGGTATATTTACCCTATTTCTTAAGATAGAAATAAACAATGGCGTAGAATTCTATTTGTGGATAACGATACTTCCAAAATTATAAATAAAAACATTCGTGATACTATTCAACCGGCGTTTTACACTAATAACAAAATGAAGAAATATATTCTAAATAATAAAGATAGCGATAATCAAACAAAAAAATCGGGAGTTTATAAACTCAATTGGGATGATTGTAATTTATTTTACAAAGGTAGAACCAATAGAAACTTTGAATCAGAACTAAAGAACATCTCGGAGCTCTAAATGGAAATAATGAATCTGAGTTTGATCATAATTTGAATAATGATTACACTTTTGCTAAAAATTCAGGTCATAAAATACTTCACACAGGATATAAAGCATCGCAAAAAAATAATCATGAAATTTTAGAAATAAGAAAACATGTCAATATAAAATCAGATATAATTAATAAGCAAAAAAAATTATAAACCCTCTTTTAAATATTTTCCCACTCAGCTGGTCTTTCGATAATGATAACGATAACGATTCGTCTAACGATATTGTAATTCCTAATTCTGATAAACTCCGCCCACTCGTACCCCCCCCCCCCTCCTTTCATGTCTTCTTTCCAATTGTAAACTATATTTAATTTTTGAATTCAATGTATACTTACTACTGATGAGGTGAACTTCGTTCATGAAATATGTAGAGGTTGTATGTAATTAAGTGATGTAAATAAAGTATCACTTTGTGATGTCATTATTTATGTTTTAATAAAATAAATAATGCCATCACAAAGTGATAAGCTTACAGAAAAAATCTTCTTATTAAACGCTTGTTAATGGTCAAGTAATTTTGCGTAACTATTCGTATTTTTAGCTGCATATTTAAAAATTCGCGCCAGTCATTTCGTTCGTTCTTATACCGCCAGAGGGGCCAGAGTGGTCGAATTTTGCCTGCAGACCCCCTATTCAGGATTTACCCGAAACATACGATTTGAATTCGACCAATCAGAGGGCCTAAATCGTCCAGACGCTAGCGTAATAATACTATAAATAAATAATATATAGTATCTTCATTAATTAATAAAATTTAAAAAATGATTTTGGTACCTGCTTATCTCTTCTATATTTTGTTTAGGTATCCAGGTAGAGCGTATGATAAAAATGAAAATTAAGAGGAAGTCATAAGCCGAAAAAGTGTATATTCTTAGTAAGCCTTATAGCACCATGAATATTGGTTATAGGCATAAAAATCGCTTTGCAACTTTTAGAAGATTTTAAAAGGTTTTTTTTTTCAATAATTTTATGAGTAGGAAACAAGTTAATCAAGGGAAACTGTCACGGACATAACATAACTGTCACACACACTGTCATTAGCCATAAAATCGTATTTTGATGTTTACGTGGTAGTTTATGCGTATATTTTGTATGAGGTAATTGACAATCTTATTTTAATTCTACTCAAAAGCTTCAATTTATCGAAAGCATATTTTTCGGTTAGCATAATTTAAACCGATTCGTAGTAAAAATTAATCGAAAATAGTGATTTACCATTAAGCTTTGCCTTAAATTTGACTTCAACTTTTACATAAAGCCGTGAATTCACCTGTAATACGATGCCTTGGCTCTAGTGTTACGCTAGACCTATTTATTTATATCATACATGAGCCGATCGCGAGCTCACAGGTGAGTAGGGAGTATATTTACAACACAGGACAAAGAATAACAGGACACAATCATGCAATCACCGATGCACCTATCAACAACAGCTGATATCAGTATGTGTACTTACTTTATCTAGGGATTCCTGAGATTACTAATGAAATTATAAGTTAATGAAATTTTGGTCCCAGGTGACTTTTCACTCAGGTCACTCATTCCAGTAACTACCCAACCCCTCAACCCGACCCGAACTGTCCAATACCTATTGATTTTTTAACGATTATACTTGAAAAAAAAACATAAAATGTTACACGAGACCAAATTTCATTTACAATTCTTACTCGAAATAATGTCAGGAATCACCGTTTATAGTAAGTCACGTATCTTAAAATCCTGTATAAGTAAAAAAAATTGAATAATCGTGAAAGAATATTTTTGAAACAGATTTTTTGATACTTATTATTTATTGTGTGTTGTCACGATGATTTCAAATAAAATTAATTTTTCTAATATTTCTGTACGCTGTCGTAATTTTGCATTTTTTTTAAATTTGATATTTATTATTTTATTGTTTTTGTTTTTATTAATTTTTTTAATCTATTTTTTTATTAAATTCTATTTTAATCATTCAGTTTAATTTTTATTTTTATCGTGGTTTATATTTGTTCTTTATTAAATATTATTTATTTCTACATTTATTATTCTTGTTGTTACATTATAATATAACCTTTGCACTACTACCGTGATAAGGGCATTAGCCTAATATGGTGGTTGAGAGAATACAAACAAATTGTAATGTAAAATTTATATTAAGTCAAAACACTACGAAGTAATGTAATTTTGATTGAAAATTTGATCGTTCAAAAATATTTTAGCATTTTAATATTATATCTGTAATTAAATTCTTGGCCCTTAAAACAATCGAGGAAGTATTTTATAAGCCCAGAAAAAAATAACGTGTCAGGCTATTAAAAACTGATTTTAAGTTAAAAAATCTCCTTTTAATTTATGGTTTTATTGCATAATGTTTCAAAATTAAGTTTTTAGAAAATTATCGTAAAACATTCAAATATTTGTGCCTGAACTTCGCAAAATAAAATTAAACACACTTTTGACGATGTTTTTTTCTTGCATTGATCAGACGACGGGTAATTAAACCTTGTCGCCATGTACATAAGGAGTGTTATAGCTAGCGGCCTAAATCCAAATAAAATAAACTAACGTGGTTTGACCGCCATACAACATTGTCTTGGCACACACCTTGCTTCATTCAAATCATATTCAGTCATCTGTAATTCTTAATTTCGACTCATGCCGTGACCTGACTCTAATTTTAAGGCAAATTAATTTAAAAAACTTATTCAATTCACTTGTTCTTAGAATAACGTTTTCTATCAAATGTGTTTATTGTGTGCCAAAATTCTCAACTAAAAATATTATATGAATATTCAGTATGACTTTACAATGTTTGTTTCACAAAATATACAAACTCAGAGACTATTTGAATATGTGCACCTACTTTGGACAGTTCACAGGGGGTGATTAGAAATAATGTTGACATCAATCTTCGTGACTGCTACTACAATCTGTTTTCAAATTCGCTTCACTAATTCCAACCAACACGCCATTCGTTCTTCCACAATTCCTCGGTTCCAAGTTACGAGCTAAATAATCAAATCATTTACGTCGCTATATTTCTCTCTGCGATTCATTGTGAAATGGCAATTTGAGCTGCGACTATTACTCTAATTTTTATACAAGCTCCATACAGGGAATCTAAGCATTCCTACAAATCCTGTATCAACTTTTGTGTTGTTTCGTAGAGGGAATTTTTACATTAACTCCACACAAGGGATCTGAGCACTCCCACAAATTCTGTATCAACTGCGGTGTTGTTTTGTAGAGGTATTTTTAATATTAACTCCACGCAGGGGATCTGAGCATTCCTACAAATCCTATATCAACTTTAGTGTTGTTTTGTAGAGGGAATTTTTACATTAACTCCACAAAAGGGATCTGAGCATTCCCACAAATTCTGTATCAACTGCGGTGTTGTTTTGTAGAGGTATTTTTAATATTAACTCCACGCAGGGGATCTGAGCATTCCTACAAATCCTATATCAACTTTAGTGTTGTTTTGTAGAAGGAATTTTTATATTAATTCCACACAAGGGATTTGAGCATTCCCACAAATTCTGTATCAACTTTAGTGTTGTTTTGTAGAGGGATTTTTTGTATCAATTCCACACAAGGGATGTGAGTACACAAAAATCAGCGGGAAAATAATCAATGTCACCAAGATACTTACTGTAATTAATTAAAACTAAATGATGTATTGGAATATAATTAGTATAATTGAATTCTGAAAAATATTTTTTGAAACTTATATAGTTAATACCCAAATATAACCTAAAACTGTCAATGTCATAATCGACCATAGATAACGGTTGTTTTTTTCTGAATATTAAAAGAACAAAGTTTGTTTGTACCCTGTTCCGATATTTTAAAAGCAAGATATCCCAGTGACTACAAAATTTATTATCCTATAGTTTTTGGTAGAACATATCCATTCAAACTGCATTGCCAGTTAAAAAAACTGAAAAACGTGACAAAACCTGTTTTTCCCCTGACTCCTTCATATGGGTCATGCGTCATGCATCTGTTAAGCGTTGGTACACGATTATAATTGTGTATCAATAAATTATATATTTAATCGATGAAGTATTAGTGTTAAGGATATCGCTTTGAGCGTATTCAATGCTTCAATTATTGTCAATCCCACTTTTGAATAAATAATCTCCCGTTCAAAGCGGATTCCAGGTTAGAGCTTGTATTTCTCGCCGATTCAACCTATATATTCAATTTAGTCGTCGAACAGTAATATAATCGTGTTATTAATTTTATGATTTGGCCAAACCGTTATTTATAAGTCATTGAATGAAACATTAATAAACCGGTAATTCTTAATCCCCAATCTAAATGCCATTAAATAAATTTTCCTGAAATAGATTAATAATTGAGTTTTATTCGCCTTTCACTATAAGGTTCGTGTTTTAATTTCTAATCACTAACCAGTTTTTGTCACGTTTGACACGAGTCAATTAATATCTGAGTAATTACCTAATTACCAATTACAACATTTCTCATCAATTGTAACAAAGCACATAATTAAGGGATCGATAGTCCAAGCTTGTCGATGTCCCAGTGCCCTAGTTAAAGGGACATTCGGAACTGAAATTTCGTAGAGGGAGACATCTTCCATATTCATAAAAATAGGTTAGAGATATTTTTTCCTGAAACATCTTAAACATTCAAAGTTCACATTCAAACATCGTTTTCCTCTTTTCATTAACAAAATTTGAGAAATCTTGTTAATTTTTCACTATAGATAACTAGCTCAGTTGGAAACTTTCAATTTGTTTTTATTAAACTAATTGGCAAAAATGTGTGGCTTCTCATCTTATTTTTAACTTCCTAAAATATTTGTGGCTTATGAGAGAAGAGAAATTCAGGTTACAAACAAAGCAACAATCTAAATTGTATGACGCCGGATCTTGCTATTTTGGCTGATAGTTTTGCTGATTATATATCATAATAACAGGCTTTCTGTTACCATGTTCTAACAATAGACCACATTCAATTTCGATCGCATGCCTAAAAATGTGCTAATAGAATCTACAAAATGTAAATACTTTGCCTGCATCGAATTGCGCTCTCTTTTCTCAAAAATTCTGCGTTTCATTTCAGTAAATTTCGTTTTCCACTAAGTTAGTTAGTAAAGGCATTTTTTTAGAGTTACTGCAAGAAATGACGGAGAAATAATGGTGAATGCTCAAGCTCACGAAAAATAACCGGCATTAGATTATTAACCGTGAAAATCTTAAATCATACCTTAATTTACCTTGTACGCATTCCGGGAATTTTGTTTGTATTTTTCATGTTGTTACTAATTTAAGTTAACAAGTCTCACGAAGGCTGGCAGGGAATAAATGACTTAATATTAGCCCTTCCCGGGCCTTGGGTAAATAGGGTGTTGCCTGTAGTATACCTTGAGGGTTTTTTTACCATTCCGAGAACATTTCAAAGCGCACGGCTTCTCGTTTGGAACTCACATAAACAAAGAAATTCACGTATAATTTAGAGTAAATATAGCATATTTGAATGGACAAGATATAAATTTCTTTTTTTCTCATTTATTTTTGTGTTGTTTTTTTTTTTAATCCAGTTAATTTAAAAAAAATTAGGTTAGTTTTAGTTGGTTTAAAATTAAATTAGTATTTAACGACAAATACAAAACTTCCAGCAACGTTTGCGAAACTTTCAATCTCATTTGTAAAATATATTGTTATTTACCTGTTGACTTTTTGTCATTTTTTTAATGTTTGGCAATAATTCGCGCCATTCGTGGAATTTTGTTCGTGATTTCACGTAAATTAAATTTACAACCCTTTTTTTTCTGCGATTTTTTTTTCAGAATTATTATTGTAGGTATGATATGCTTCACGAAATAACCCATTATTAGAAAAAAGTTGTCCCATTTTGTTTCAACTTTTTGAAGTGAAACTTCTTTACCCGCGTCATGCAATTTCGAGTACCGGAGTAAAACCAACTCATGACCGAAACGAAAATGCGGGACCGATTAAAGTTCATTTGATCTAGTCAAAGTTTTGAAGTAAAATATAAATGCTTCTTAGCTCATCTCGACAACTGGCGTTGGTGGTGTAATGGTCAGCGTAGTTGCTTTCCAAGCAGTTGATCCGAGTTCGATTCTCGGCCATCGCACATAATTTTTTTGTTTTTAACGCCTTTTTTTTTTTCAATGGTTGACCATAATATCAATCCACTAAGTAATATTTTAGGCCTGTAGCATACTTGAAAAGTTAAAGAATGATATAAAATTTTTTATGATGTTAACGATAAAAAAATAAAAAAAAACATAAAATTACCATAAAAAATGGGCCAACGGCACGCGGTGTTCCCAAGCGGTCACCCATCCAAGTACTGACCGCGCCCAATGTTGCTTAACTTCGGTGATCGGACGAGAACCGGTGTGTTCAACATGGTATGGTCGTTGGCAAACGCTAAACAATATTAATTTCTATTCTACCTGCCAATAAATATATGAAAATTAGTATAAAAAAGCCCTAATAATACTGAAAACATTAGCAAGGTGTGTGCGACGTTGATAAAAATAATCATTACATACGCGCTTGAAAAAGATCGTAATTACATCCATAACTTTGCAGGAATTTTTTTTTTCAATGGTTGACCATAATATCAATCCACTAAGTAATATTTTAGGCCTGTAGCATACTTGAAAAGTTAAAGAATTTTATGATATTATTAATGATAGTAACGATAAAAAAATAAAAAAAAACATGAAATTACCATAAAAAATGGGCCAACGGCACGCGGTGTTCCCAAGCGGTCACCCATCCAAGTACTGACCGCGCCCAATGTTGCTTAACTTCGGTGATCGGACGAGAACCGGTGTGTTCAACATGGTATGGTCGTTGGCAAACGCTAAACAATATTAATTTCTACTCTACCTGCCAATAAATATATGAAAATTAGTATAAAAAAGCCCTAATAATACTGAAAACATTAGCAAGGTGTGTGCGACGTTGATAAAAATAATCATTACATACGCGCTTGAAAAAGATCGTAATTACATCCATAACTTTGCAGGAATTTTTTTTTTCAATGGTTGACCATAATATCAATCCACTAAGTAATATTTTAGGCCTGTAGCATACTTGAAAAGTTAAAGAATTTTATGATATTATTAATGATAGTAACGATAAAAAAATAAAAAAAAACATGAAATTACCATAAAAAATGGGCCAACGGCACGCGGTGTTCCCAAGCGGTCACCCATCCAAGTACTGACCGCGCCCAATGTTGCTTAACTTCGGTGATCGGACGAGAACCGGTGTGTTCAACATGGTATGGTCGTTGGCAAACGTTAAACAATATTAATTTCTACTCTACCTGCCAATAAATATATGAAAATTAGTATAAAAAAGCCCTAATAATAAGAGAGAAGAATACTAGAAGTTTCACTTCTGTCTTGCGTAGGCTTGACACACCCACTTTTTTTTTTTTTACGATTAGTAATTTAGAAATTAAAAAAGTAAATTGAGAGAGATCAATTTTTAGTAGGTTAATTCTCAGAAAATACCAAAATAGAGAACATGTTGATTAAACAGTATATCAATAACTAAACACACTTTACTAAACTAAACACGGTACGTTTTCATTTTTAGTAAAATTTATTTTATTTTCTGTCATCTGAAATGCAAAAACAACATTTTTTGCTTCAACGATTTCTAATCGTAATTTAATGTATTTTTCCTACTAATTTACAAATAATGTTATTTTACGAAGTAATAAAATTAAAAGACAACTAAATTTGTGATGGCGAAAAAGGAGTGGACTTCATCCACAAAACATGTTGATTGTGTATCGAAATAAAGTGATGTTAACAAAGTAAATTATCGTGTAATGTAAACAAGATGAAAACCATTTAGAGAAACGTTTTGTCTTAGAAATAATAAACATTAATTTACTTTTCATCATTTATTCAATTTTAACTTTCAGAATTCTGAGTCCAAATCCATAATTTCAAACGCTTTAATTTTATTGATTTTTTACCGAAAGTATAGTGCTTATATTCAACAAAATATTTTCCATAATCTCTTTGTTAGAAAGGTTCTTCGATATATTGTATTTTTTTTATAACATTTTGTGCTGATTCAAAGTGATGATCTTACCCCACTCACGTGTTATTATTTTACAGGATAACTCATGGTCTTCTGAGAATATTTCCTTTCTTGGAAACTTTTACGCAGAAACTGAACTATCATTTAATTCTTTGTGTTCAGTATTTTCCTGTTCCACAAGAATTCATATTATTTTATAAGCCTTGGTTAAGTCTCATCTGGGCTGCCGAGATCGAGTATCAAGGATGATATTAGACGTCTTTTTTGAAATATATTTTATTACAAACCATTGTTTAATTATTTTATTGATCATAGCAAGAATCGCAAGTGCCTGAAGCTAGTTAATTTAAAGCATCTCAATGTTTGAAGTATATTGTGAGGCAGATTATATCAAACAATGTTTCATGCAATCATTTTTTATGTCACTTGCGAAGTAGTTACTTACCTATATTTTGAGGCAGAAGGAAATTGTTTGGAGAAAAGAGTAGGGCAAAATAAGACGGGAAGTGATTGGCTCTCCAGATGTGTTTTCACAAAACAGTTAAAGCCATGTCAAGCAACGGTTCAATGGAGTTTTCTCTTCAGGGCGATACTAAGAGTATCTTTCACCCTCGAGAGGATTATAACAAATGTCTAGAATAGCAGTTGTACGTGACTTAATTCCTGATTCATTATTTTTAAAGAAATAAAAATATGTTAAAAAAGCATACCAAACAAAATTATGAGGAAATAAATTGTTTACTAAATATTTCTTATTTCAAATTGAGCGAACCTTTCTACTTTTTAATGCGAGATGATATTTCTTCAAAATTAGGTTCATTCACAGTGGGCAGTTTCAGCGCCTACTTCTAACGACACATTAGCAAGCAAAGCCCCGTTTCCCGCCCAGGGGGCAAAGCAGATCGAAAAATGCCAGAAACGTGAAACAGTTGGACAAAATTCAGCGAAAATTTTAATTAAAGAATTTATTCCGTCGAGTTGTTGGTACATTATTTTTTTTTCGGTGCAACAACATACGTTTTTTCTTCTTTTCATAAATAATACTACCCTTTTTAAAAATTCTACCGGCGACATTTTTAAAGGTCAGTTTCGGGTTCGGGTTAAAGCGTTTTGGATAAACTCGAATGTTTATTTGTTTCCTTTCCTTCTATCCTTTCACACACCAATTTATTTGTTGTGGAAAATATCCCCCGCCCTGGCAAGTGATAATATACTACAAAATGGTTTAGTGCAATGCTTTGTTGTTCACAAAATATTTCAAATTTGATTTTCGTATGCTGCTTTTGAGCTTATTTTTTTGATTTTTATTTTTCGATTCACACATTAGACCTATTTTTGTATATCACGTTTTATATATGTTTTGGTCGGCGTAGTTACAATAATTACGTAGATATATTTCTATATTATATCTATGTAAATCCACATAGTGTTTGCTTAGTGTGAAAAAAAACAAAAACACAATAAACTATAGTTATTGTTAGAAAATAAATAAAATCTATCAACTCCTCAACATTTTTTAGTAGATACCAATAATATTTCTTTCCCGAGCGGATTATGACAAATGCGTAGAATAACAATGGTATGTGTATTTTTCAAATATGTTCTGATTTCGGTTTAGGGTACCGCGGCCCCGGGAACCATTTATTGGATAACCAACACCTCTATTTTGGTGATTTAGCATGGGTGCCCGGGTTCATCGGGTGAGGTGTGTTCAAGATACGCCTGCCCACCAGCTGCGTGGATAGCCAGTTCGGGAGAGCCTTGTTTGGTGAGACCGTTTGAACTCTCCAACTGGTCTCTTTTGACCCATCACCATGCGCGGCAGCTGGAGGGATAGATTCATAAGTCCGTCACTCCTGGACACACTGATCCTAAGATTCCTACCCACCACTCGTCCCTTTTCCTTCACAAAACTTTCTCTTCTTCTTTTCCTTAAAAATACCCCCATACAGCATCTTCAAAGATGACACAAATAAATATGACGTAATGTAATAAATAAAAATTGATAACGATTTCATGAGGTTATATTTACGTACTTTTGTAATTTTATAAGGGATTATCAGGGATTTTAACATTTTAGCATTTATTTTTTCCTTTATCACGAGGAATGGCATCATCCTCCAATGAGCACTAATACTTACATATTTATTACATATTTAAAAAAAAATCTTGTTCTGCTTGATCAATCGATTAACGTAGCAAATAAAAATTGGTGCTAACAAATTGATTGACACGATATTAACGCAATAAATACAAATTATTGGGTTCGTAATACTTGTGTTGTTATATAGATGTAGCGGATCTGTTTAACTGCACAGAAGCTAGGTACAAAAAGGCTTTAATATCATATCTTTTAAATCATGACCAATAAAATGTAAGTCTACTCATACTTACGTAATAAGTTAAATACGTAGAAAATTGGTATTTTTGTGAACTCTTTGCTTTTTATATCCTCTTTTTTTCTATTTGTCATAAATATGAAACCTCTATCATATTCTCTAATTATCCAACTAAAAAATTTCAATTTTTTAAAACATTTTTTATGCAAATTATGATAATATTCATATATTGATGTATAATTGTTTTAGAGAAATTCGCAGAAAAACATTTAAAATCACTATTTTACTATATCTGTGGTTGGGTGGCATAATCCTAGGCCCTAGAGGTAGTGGGTTCAAAACCAATTATAAATCAATGTTTTTATCAGTCAACGACATAATAGGTCACTAGACTCGCTTTGTCGTCAGGATTTTTGACCTTCGTACCATTGACCTAATATAAATTTAATGTACCTACATTATCGTACTCCTTAATAACTTACCTACAATAATGTTTGCAGGTAAAAGCCTTAGACGTGAATAAATAAATAAATATTTAATATTTAATGAAAGAATTAAAATTCAACGACTTAATATTTATGTTCAAAATCGTAACTGGTAGTATAGGCAGCCCCAATTTACTTAACCTCAATGAATTTCATGTACTTGCGCGAGCAACTCGTTCCAAAATAATGTATAAATGTATCAATACCAGGGTTGAGCATTGTAAATACTCACTTATACATAAATTACATGAAGTTAGTAATAGATAAGCAGATGTGGCGGATCTATTTAACTGCAAGAAGGCTATAATATCATATATTTTCAATAAATATTAAACCTAGAAAGTCTACTTAGAAGTTTTGCGTGTATCTGCATCTCTTACTTTAATATCATTATAGAGTTTCTGATCATTTACATACTTTCTGATGTCATTGTATTTGATTTACTGGTTATGGTATATTTATACCGTTGATATTAAATAAATAAATAATCTTTTGAAATATGGTAGAACACCTTGACGGGACATTCTTGGATTCTTTTCCATTTAACAGTCGTCTGACCTCTCAGCTTTAATAACAAGTTTAAAATCCTTTTTCGCAAGTTGTGAAGGAAAATCCGCTTCGCGGAGGCAGTTTGAAATGAACCTGCAGCCATGGGGACTCCGAAACAGAAAAAAAGCATTGGAAAAGTAACAAGCTTATGCACATAATATGCTTTGCTTGTTGTACACTTTTATTTCATATTCTTTCTGGATATTTCTGTTGAATTTTAGTTCGGGCGATAAAGTAGATTGAAGGTGATTTGTTATTTTTTTATATATTCCACAATGACGTTATCATTCAGAAAAAAGTTCATATAAATTGAATGATAACATTTTTGAATATATTTACAAAAATAAAAATGTTTTTTTTTGTGGGAAGCAATTACTTTGTGGTTAGACATTATATTTTTAATTAAATCAAACAATTTGTTTTTAACTACGAGTTTTTATTATTTTTCACATCGACCGGTTTTGCTTTTTTTTTTTTTTTTTTTATAATAATAATAATAGCTTGGATCGAGCTTCGTCAGGATATTAATAATAAAGTTATTATTTATTATTTCTTTAGTTCGAAATCTTAAATTTAGGAAATTTCTTCACCAATTGCTTTGAAATGTTGACACAACGTTGCATTCGTATATGCCTGTGTTTTCATATACCTATATTTTATAGATCTCATCTGTGACAGCTTAAAACATGCTTATTTGGAAAACAGTGCCATCTGTTGGACGTAAAAACAATACGCGCTGTTGTTTATCTATCTGCACAGACAGACAGCAAAATTAAAAATAATTATTACTTATTTATTAAGAAATTTCACTTTCTTAACTTAAATATTAAAAAGTTTTTTTTTAAATACATTTATACTCTCCGTTTTAAGGTTATCTGGAAGGAGATTGTATATGTGTACACCCTCGTGGCCTATGCCTCTTTTGCCACTTTCAGTCCTTTTAGTATTTTTGTGCACAATTTGTTATGTTGCCTAGTATAATGTTCGTGTACTTGTGACGTTTGTTTAAATGTTGTGTTTGTGTGTATAAGTCCATTTTGGATTTTGTACATTAGGAGGCATATGTTGTATTCGTACAATTTTCTCATTTTCAAGAGTTTCATTTCTTGATATAGTTTTTTTCTGGGTATATAAAATGGAGTACTGCAAATAAAAATTAATTACAATAAATGTGTTAAGTATTAAGTATTCTAACTTTCTAGCTAAAGTGAAACTATAACATACACAATTTTAGGATTGTTCAGAGGCTGATTAAGTTCCGAGGAAGCACTGGAATATTTTGACAATTCAAATCTCAGATCTAGTCATTTCAAGCAAAATTTCAAATGCTACTTTAAACGTTATTATATGCCTTGCTTTGACTGGAACGAGATACGAATATAATGCATTCTAAATTCCGAACACGAAAAACAAAAGCCTTTATTATTTTTTCCTCTCCAGGATTTTACCACGCAACCTCTTTTTTTAAAGACTTGCATCTCTCCTTATTACTCTGGCGTGATAGAAATACTCTGATCAATAGAAGAGATACTGAGAAACTTTAAGAAATGTGCTAAAGAAAGAACATTTCCACCCTACCTTTCAAGCACAATATGAATATGCCGATAAAAAATAACATTTATACTCCAAAATGCGATTGGAAAAAATGTTGCTGAATTCTAAAAGACCTGGAAATGTTAAAGCCATATTTATTTAATACAAAACCTTAAAGGGGAAAACTTTTTATGTTGATGCAGTTGTTTCGTGAAACTTGTATTTTATGATTTCTGAACCTGTCATTAGTTAGTTATTTTGTGTAACAATGCTCCCCCTACTGACGAGAAATTTGAAGTAGTTTAGTAATAATATTAAATCTATTGTAGTTTCATCATATTATTATATAGTTTCATGGTGGGAATATTTAGTTACTTAACATTTTTGTTTGCTGATAATGGTAATATGTTTTTTTATGATACAGTTTTAATTTTATAAAAAGCCAAACTTCGAATTTTATGATGTTTTTTAAGATTGCGATGTGAACATCAAAATTATTAGGATGATGATCTTAATGATTTCTTTTATATTAAATGATTTTTTTTAAAGTTCCTAAAAAGTAGTAAGGTACTATTTTCTTGACTTTAAAATTTAAATGAAAGAAACTATTTCTATAAGTTTATGGCTTAATATTAATAA
Organism: Hesperophylax consimilis; assembly: GCF_061612785.1. NCBI lineage: Eukaryota > Metazoa > Arthropoda > Insecta > Trichoptera > Limnephilidae > Hesperophylax > Hesperophylax consimilis. The sequence continues at coordinate 27,077,645 of NC_142840.1, forward strand.
TAACATTTTTTTATTAAATCTTATAAATTGTGTAAAAAAAACTATTTAAATATAAGCGGCAATATTTCCCATGTAGTGGTCCCATTTTACGTAATGGCACGCCCCAGGTTAATAATAACCCCAATGTCAAACTAACGGCTGTTCAATCAATATTATTTGTGTTGTATTGAAGTTATTTCTCCATGATCGGAATCAAATCAGTGTTCAGCGTCATAACGTATCAAGTATCGGAGAACTAAATGACTCTCCGGAGACACATTGGAACAATTCGTGACCATATTTTCGGCTTAACAATGCAAAGAGGAAATCAAAAGGTTGTCAAATAATGTTTATATAAGCACTTCACACAACAATATATTATTCCTTTACTAAACAAAGAGCCTTTGATTTAATGTAACAAACTTTTGTTTTCAACTTAATCCACTTTTATAGAAATCCATTTAATTATTTATAATATTATACACAAATAAGAGCTTTTGCATACATACGATGTACATAATAATATAGTGCAAAAGTAACCATGCAGTATATTCAGCTAATGCAATTATGATTGATGCAGAAGAACAATATTATGTACACATTAGTAATCATTTATGAAAAGTATTATTACAGCCTTCTTGTAACTATATTCTATACAGTTGAATACATTTACACGCTTATTTTATTACATCACACCGCACAAAAATGCACAACAGTAATGTTTTGTGGGGAATTTGATGAAGTGATGCTTGTTCCTTTATTTGTAGATTAAATTCTCAAATAATGTAAATAAAATCATTTAATAAAAAATTCTTTCAAATGTGCCTAAAATGTAACGAAAAAATAATAAAAAAAATCCTGTTAAATCTAATTGACCCTGAACCCTTGGATTAACCATCTCATTTTCTAATTGCTTAATTTCTGAAATACCGTTGGTAAGTAACATTACTTGGCAACTATTTAATAAGCGTTGTATTCATGGTACACACTTGGTTTTATTAAAAAGTGACCCTTCGTAAACAAGATTTGTTTGGGCAAATTTCGTGTAATATGCAAAAAAGACCCTCCCTTCTTGTGAAACGCCGTAATTTATTCTAGTTAGCGACTATATTGTTAGAGTAAAGGATAATTGAGGAAGGCTTGGCACGAACTTCAGCTAAACTATGTACATAATTAAATTAGGGTCAAAGAGAGCAGTTTTTCTGAAAGTAACAGGTTTACCTATTACCTACTTACTTTTAAAGGTGACTAGTTTATTGAATGTTTCAACTCGACAACTGTGCGAGAGAGCTTAACAGCGCCTTTTAAAATATTGTTTTGTTATATATTTTCATAGAGAGCTATGACTTCGTATTACATTTTAAATGTGGTATGTATTTACGTTGTTTCATATTATATTTTAAATTTGGTATGTAAACATCATGTCAAATACGTTAGAGAGAAGTTACATTTTTTCAGCAAAGCGTTTTTGAGGTTTTTAAAATTCAGATGGATAAAAACAACACCGGTTTTGCACGTGGCATTAAAAACAAAAGAATGTGTATTTGCCTATTAGTACTGGTCTGAAGAACTGGAAATTTTTGAAATTTTTTAAATGAATTATTGCAATATGAAACGGCAAAAATTTCAAAGAACCTTAAAAATTGATTTTTTTATAATATTCCTACAAGTGGTTAAACCCATAAAATTGATTGTATTTTAACCGGCATTTGATATCGAGCGATGTAGATTTGTGTGAAATATTGTACAATTTTGCACACAAACTTTATCGTGACACTTTATTATTACACATTTATTTGCCAGCTCCAAAAAATAGACGGATAATTTGCAGCTATTATTTTGATCACTTTATTTTAAATAGAATCGCCAGTTTTTTTTTAAATGGATAATTTTCGGATAAAGATAAGTTGATTTGTTCTAGAATAAAATAATAAAATAATACTGAATTATGTTCATATTAAGATCGCTGAGTACGAGTAGATTTAGGCGTGGGTGTGTATACATAGAATTTCTAAGTGATTTTTCAGAGCAAAAAGTTCTTGGATGGAATTTGTCGAATAATTATTTTTCATAAAATGTCTTAACCTTCTCAACCGAATACATTTCCTTGCATTCGAACAAGAAGTTATAAATGTATAAATAAAACGCCAATGAAAACCTCCCGCTTTGGAAAACGTGAATTTTAAATAAATGTAATGTTAAAACAATTTAGAGGTCGATACAAACTCTTAGCAATATTTCACCATCTTGCTATTTGCCCATTGATGTAATGTATTTTCCCATTTTAAATATTCTCGGAAAAGTTTGATTTTCTTTTAATTTTTGAGCATTCTTCGTTTGAAATATTGAGTGTTTTTTATATTTTTGACATTTTTGTGACTATTTTAAAAAGGACCCACATTTCATGCTCCGTGTGCTTAACATCTGATTGACTTGGTATTGTTTTTTTATCTTTCAAATTTTTTTTATCATCATTTTGATTTTATTTATTTCCACAATTAATAAGAGCAATGACGCTCCCTTGAAGTAAAATGACTGAAAATGTATTATGAATAACCGCATTTATTTAAGTTATGACAGGGTTCTCAGGAGTTGAAGCACGTGGTTGTAAATCACTACCTCCTTTTTTAAAAATAGAATCATATAAATAAGTCGTCTAAATGTGGTTATAATCACAGTTTGAAAATGGCCTTAAAAGCCAAAACAGCTACAAAACCAAAAAATATTTGCAGAACTTAATAATAATATTATTAAATTTGATTAACATCAATTTAAAAAAAAATGAAGTTCTACGAATTAAACACAAAAACAATAAATAAAAACACCTCCTCGTTTTAATTTATTTGAACACTGGTTTAGGCATATTATTTTTTTATTTGCTGAACACACCGCTCTTTGGATCGAAAAAATCATTTTAGAACATCACGTCAATGATGAATTGATTCTGTTTTTCCATATAATGTTCGTATGAAATCTTTATAAAATACTTAGCTCGTTCAATTAACTCAAATTAAATTAAACTTTCATTTGTACCAATCACTTTGTGGGTATACATAATAATATTATAATAAGAACACAATAACTTTGCTTGGAGATCACTTTATTGAGTATATAACATATGTAAACTAACTGGTTTCGACTTCTGCCCGAACTTTAAGCTAAGGGTTTCATGAAAACATCCTGTTTTTACGAAACCCTTAGAAAGATTCAGGCGGAACCAAAACTGTTTGATTTATAATACATTTAGTTACATGATCAATAAAGTGGTGTTCAAACAAAGTTATTTTATTCAAATTAAATAAAATTCACGGAAAACTTAAAAAACATGTATTTTGACGGATTAATAATCACATCAAAAATTGGTTTAAAGTGCTTAAATCATAAATTTAGATTAAATATTTTATTTTATTTTATTTTATTTATTTATTTATTCGTAGAAAACAATTACTTTGGGTTTGACGTATCAATCAATTAAAATATAACACAATTGTTTTTACCACTAATTTCTTTTTTAACTAATAAACTTTTTTATAACAGGCAATCAATTTTGTTACATTGAAAAAAACGTATAGTACAATAATAATTCAATATAATACGTGCATCCTGACAAAGAATCCATTTTTTGAAACATGTTGATCCTTTTTTGATTAAATGATGGTATATACAATTTTTTTTTACTATTCAAATTTTCGAATTAATTGAAAAATTAAATACAATAACGTTAGGGATGAAAGCTAACATTAAATAAAAAAGGTATTTCCTTTTTCAAGCAAAGCAAACTTATTTTGTGGCACCATTTTATTCAAAATAATAAATATCACTATTCGTTTTGTAAACAATAAAAAGTTTTTAAAACTAAGGATGGGTTGTTTCACAAAATTTGAACAATTCATCAAATTTAAACATTTTCGGGTTCTGTGTAAGTCCTATTCAAGTTCTGTTACTATATCGTTATTTATTAGCTTGACAGAATTGAAAAAAATCGAAAAAAGAATCACAAAAACCGTGCTTAGTTTTAGCAACTTTTGTTAATAATGTAATAAAAAAACTTACTTCTTCATGGTATACTTAATACAAGTACTAGTATGTTAACGTTAGTTTAAGTTTCTACATATGTAAATATATATATGTCATTAAGATAGTAGTTATAGGCCTTAATCGTAAGAAAATAGTTATAGGCCTTAGTCGTACGTCACTAGATACAAGTCTTTAACAAGTTTTAAGTCAGTAGTTGTATTATTAACTATTTAAGAAATATATTTGCACAGCGCCCTTGAGATGATTTTTCACGAAAACGGCGCTTTATTAATTAGCATTATTATAATAATTAAGTATTAAAAATGATATTTATTTTTTTGTTGTATATAGTGGCTAATACATTGTTAGTACAGATTTAAATCTATGTCAATTTTTTTGTATAAATCTTTACAGTGTTTGTTTTGGTATGTGTACTTTTACAATATATGTTTATCAAAAAGCTTACAACGGTTTACATTTTCACGACAAAAATTCACGACCGCAAATATTTTGACAACCTTCAATATGAATATTAACAAAAGTGTAACACAATTTTTTTTAGTGAAATTTGTATGCTTCAAAGTCATGAAAATTAATTTTGAAACCAAACAGTAATCATTAGTATGTAAGTATAATTACTACCATTACTTTACTTAGTGCAAAGATGGTACTCTCCTTAAATATTTTAAGACTAAGAGACCTAGACTATTATTTAAAGTACAGGTCTGAGTTAGAAAAAGTAGCATTGTCTGCTTCTTGGTAGGAAAAGACGCAAAAACCTTTGTCAGGGGTCATTAATATTATTTTGCGAGCACTAAGTAGGAGAGAGGTAGTAAAATATATAACTAATGTGTTTTTCTTGTTTGCTACCTTCCTACTCAAGATGTTGTTCTCTTCTCAGAGTAATACAAACGGCTTTATATTTAGAATAGTGTATGTACTCGTGTATTATCTTAATGCCTCGTGATGAACCATTAGCGTTTTAGCTTGAGGTTAATGTACTTTGAGATATAATTTACAATATACATAGATATTTAAATAATACAATTTTAGAAAACATTGTTCAAGGTCAATACCTTTTGATTCTCATTAATTACTGAAAAAGGCAACTATCTGCATTCGGAATTTTTTAAATTTTAACGTTTTAATTTTTAATTACTTAAAATGAAAACGTTATTTTCTTACGTTGGTATTCATAGTCGATACTACACGTGGGGCTAGAAGAAACTTGAGTACTATTTTATTCATGCATATTAGGTAAGTGATATTTTGGCGGAACACAGTAAATAAAATTACATTAAATTATGGTGTTTATTTTATAATTTTTAAACATTTTTTTAATATTTTTGTACGTAAAAAAACCTAACTGTATCGAACATGAAAACATGATTTTATTGCATTTAATATTATAAAATTTGTCAGTTGAAAAATTCATCAAAATAATCGGTTGCGATTCAAGCCGGAAAAAAAAAGAATATTGAACTGCTGACGCTGACTCATACAAACACCTGCGTTTAGAACAGTAAACAAGTTTTTTTTATGTTATTGATGTCACAAGAACGCTTGTTGGAGAAATTATAAATAGCCAGTTAAAACAAAATATTGGGACATTCAAATTTCAAATATTACCACGAGTGGACGGAACACCTCCAGTTAAAACGCGATCTATTAATTATAATTAAAAACTATAAATCCTTGAGTGTCAACTGAAATCTGTAGTCGTTTCTGTTCCTCCATCACGGCACAATCATTTTAAATATTACAACTATTTGCAACGAGCTGTTTACGGCCGGCACTCTATCAGCTGAGTCGGAAGCATCTGTCATCATTACAATAATGGGGCGTCTTCGTGTGCCGGCTCTTATAATCAAATGACCATGACGCCGCTGAATTCCTGCGGCTGAACTTCCCACTGCCGCTGATCACCTAGAGGCTGGCCAATGCTTGCTACATTGATGCTGACAACCTAAAGGCTGAGAATACCTGCTGGCTACCGACTGAACTGCCCACTGCCGCTAATCACCTAGAGGCTGGCCAATCCCTGCTGCATTGATGCTGACAACCTAGAGGCTGATGAATTCCTTCTGGCTACCGACTGAACCAGCCACAGATGCTGACAACCTAGAGGCTGATGAATTCCTCCTGGCTACCGACTGAACCAGCCACAGATGCTGACAACCTAAAGGCTGACGAATATCTGCTGGCTACCGACTGAACTGCCCACTGCCGCTGATCACCTAGAGGCTGGCCAATCCCTGCTGCATTGATGCTGACAACCTAGAGGCTGATGAATTCCTTCTGGCTACCGACTGAACCAGCCACAGATGCTGACAACCTAGAGGCTGATGAATTCCTCCTGGCTACCGACTGAACCAGCCACAGATGCTGACAACCTAAAGGCTGACGAATATCTGCTGGCTACCGACTGAACTGCCCACTGCCGCTGATCACCTAGAGGCTGGCCAATCCCTTCTGAATTGATGCTGACAACCTAGAGGCTGATGAATTCCTCCTGACTACCGACTGAACCAGTCACAGATGCTGACAACCTAAAAGCTGACGAATACTTGCTGGCTACCGACTGAACTTCCCACTGCCGCTGATCACCTAGAAGCCGGCCAATTCTTCCTGGCTACCGACTGAATTAGCCACTGATGCCGATTCCTGCTGGCTACCAATTGAACTGGCCACTGCTCCTGCAGTGGCCTACGCCATTTGCTGTATCGTATGGCGCGATTATGCACAATGTGCTCCAATCTGAAATTACCGCTGAAAGAATTCCGATTGTCTCAGTTTTCTATCTGTGTTTTAAAACCCAGTTGTATTGAAATACATATAACTATTTCTTGTGAATTTGGTTGGCTGTAAAAAATAGGAAGTACCTATAAGCTACATCCCTTTGTACGTTCTGTATACCAGTACAATACTTGTCTTTCTTTTATGATGGTTTGGATAGAACACCTCACAGTGTTTTACTAAATCATTACCCAGGTTGAGGGCTAACGTGTGTCGGTGCTTATTATTTACAGTCTTTTCTTGTGCAGGCAAACACATCCCGTACACTCTCCAAACCACTCCTTTCCTGATCTAACCTAACCAAGCATATACTAACCTAAACTAACCTAACCAAACCTATACTAACCTAGTGGAAAACACTAACAGATGCTGGAAATTTGAAAAAGACGAAGAGACTCCATTCATCTTTGGTGCCGCTGTCTCGCTCTGTTAGGAGCAAGGCTCAGATACCTGGGAAGACACATTGTAGAACCAGAAGAAATAGCCACATATTCAATGACAACCTTGGTGAACATTATTAAAGGGACCGGATTTCTGTTAAATACGATTAATGAGGAAAAATGGTAGTTAGCACAATGGGCCTATGGCCTAAGTGCTCACGGGAATTACAAGTAAACCGTCTTCGCTTTATAAATAAATAAATAAAAATAAATACACTAACCTAACCTAACCTAACCTAACCTAACCTAATCTAACTGACCTAAACTAACCTATACTAACCTAAACTATTCTAACATAACCTAACCTAACTTAACCTAACATAACCTTATTAACCTAACCTAACCTAACTTAACATAACCTAACCTACACTAACCTAACCTAATCTATACTTAATTAACTTCACCTAATCTATACTAACCTAACCTTTTTTTATATTTAAAAAATGCCTAAATACCTTATTTTATTTCCTAGCTCCGCCAAAATAGTACCTACCTAATTTTCATAGAGTATACGGTCATCATCTTTTCTAGCCACTCGTTTAGTAAAAGGGATACGAACATACCTAAACGTCATAAACATAAATTATTTTGGCTGTCTTCCCATACAATCCCATACAACGAAAGCGAATGTTCATTTTACGTAATTTAAAATAAGAATACTTAAATTTAAAAAGTTTCCAAATGCACATAGTTTTCTTGTATAGGAATTAAGGCGAATCAAAAGGTTTTATTCGAAAAAATCGTACTAAGCGTGGCCAGCGATTCAGAATAATTACCACAAAATCTAATGGCAGATTTTCACATAAACATCAAATTAAAACAAAAAAACTTAGGGTTCAGAACCTAAAATATTTACAAATCAATTCAAAATTATAAATATTAAATAAGTAATATAATAAGATTTTCTCACTGCACTAAAAACAGCAAAAATCACTAATATACCTACAACTCAAATGAAGCAAAGGTTTATAAAATGAATGATATGCAACTGGACAAGATAACTTGCAGTATTTTATTAAAAATATTCAATGTTAGTTAGAAATTACGAGTATGTTTTAAATGTTCATGAATTACATGAAAATATGACTATATCATTGAAATTCTTATAAGTTACACGCTCTGATTATAAAAGCGTTTTGTCTGTTATTAGTGATATTTGCTAAAGCCCATTACTTGTACACGGATGACATCTGCGCTTGATTACAGGAATCAGTTGGACGGCTCGTTCTTGTGCAACTTCTAAGCTCAGCTTTGAAACGTTTATCTGACATTTAAACAGGGTTTTCCAATAAGAGGTGTTATTTTGAATAGCCCGCTATTTCGGTAGATGTTACGTTTGAAGCTGTCATTTTTTAACATTTGACAATTAAAAACTACGCCATTCATAAAAATGGAACGATTCATCCTTCAACAACGCATTGAAATTATTAAAATTCACTTGAGTGAATCAAATAGAAAAAGTAAACCATTTCATTCTAATTAAAAAATTAAGTCAAATAGGCATCCATGGTGACTTACTTCGGTGGCTCACTTCATACCTTCGGAGCAGACTTCAATGTGTATCAGTTGCGGGAACTAAGTCCAGTTTATTTTCCGTGCCCTCCGGTGTACCTCAAGGTTCTCATTTAGGTCCATTATTATTTAATGTGTATATTTATGATATTCACAAATGTTTTTTACACGCCAATTACCTAGCATATGCAGACGATAAAAAAATCTACTTAGTTATCAAATCAATCGAAGATTGCATTAAACTTCAAGAGGATCTCAATCGTCTTTTCGACTACTGTGAATCAAATAAACTTGTAATAAATACCTCAAAGTGCAACAAATTATCATTTACACGTAACAAAAATAAAATTTCCTTTGATTATACATTAAATGGGACACAAAGCAAAGAAGTAGAATCTATCAGAGACCTTGGGGTAATACTGGATGTGAAATTAAACTTCATTCAACACACTGATGCAATCATCAACAAAGCCAACAAAATGCTAGGATTTATAATACGTTTAACGAAACCTTTCCGCAACCCTAAGACTCTATATTCCCTTTACACAGCGTTCATCCTTCCCCACCTAGAACACTGCACACCGATCTGGACTCCTTTTTACCAAGCTCACATTGAAAGAATCGAAAGAATTCAAAAAAATTTTTTTAAACACATTAATTATAAACAAAACTTACATTTCTTAAATTACACCGATACTATTAAATACCACAACTTCAACTCCCTTCACACACGACGTTTGATTTTTGACCAAATCTTATTATTTAAAATTCTTAACAATGGCCTCGACTCACCAGAGCTAACCAATTTAATAAATATTCCTATTCCAACAAGATCAACACGGCAATCCCATTTGTTTCATTTACCTACATATAGAACTAACATTAGAAAAAATTCACCCATTCCACGTATATGTGCCCAATATAATACTTAATTTCAAAACATAGACATTTTTAGCAATACACTTCACAAATATCGATTAGAACTAACTCGTACGATCGAAAATTAATACAATAGTATGGAATGTATCCAGAGCATCTCCTATCCTCATCCTAAATTCCTATTCCTCCCCTCCTCACCTATAATATATTTATATATATATATTTTTTTTTATGCAATAAAACTCCATCTCCAATCAATTCTAACATAGGAGACTTTTTTGGCTTGACTATAATTAACATATATATATATATTTATATTTGCTCTGTTAAAGCTGTTTGTCTCTCTACAAAAAAAAAATTTAAAAAATATAAATAAAAAAATTAAAAAAAAAAAAAAAAAAAAAAAAAAAAAAAAATGCAAATCATCTTGAATGATGAGGCCCATTTCCACCTCGATGGCTTCATCAACAAGAAAAATTGTCGCATCTGGGGCTCGGAAAACCCAAAAGTTATTGTTAAAAAGCCTTTTTATCCTCAACGTGTGACTGTTTGGTGCGGTTTGTGGTCCGGCGGAGTCATTGGACCTTACTTTTTCGAAAATGAGGCTGGAGCAACAGATACAGTGAGTGGATTGCGCTATCGAGAGATGATTAATGATTTTTTATGGCCGAAATTGAATAATATTGATCTGAACAACGTTTACTTTCAACAAGACGGCGCTACGTGCCACAAAAGCAATAAAACCATTGATATTTTACGATTGAATATCAAAATAACACCTCTTATTGGAAAACCCTGTATAACCCAGTTTGTCGCTAATTACCATAGATGACCTATCACGTAGAATTACTAGTCATCTGGCAGACACTACCTGTCAGCCGGTTATTATTCTATCTCTAACCTAGTGAAAAATTATGGTCTGTCATCAGACGGGACCTATCACTGGATATACGGCGAATAAAATGAGTAATTTAATAGTCCCCTCAAAAACTGAACCGTCACCAAATGATGAGACCAACGATGACAGCGGCCGAAAATACTAAACGATATTCCTACCACCATCATGGAGAATCTTCCATGCAGGGGTGACCAACCTAATTCTCCAAACCCTGGAATTATACATATTAAGAATAAAAAAACCCGACCCTTCAAATTTGAACAAATTCTATTTAATATCACAACACAACTTTTTTGTGTCTACATAACGTTTACTATAAATGTATTCTTCTTTTTTATAATATATTAGATGATACCACACAATTTTTTTTAATTGTAAATTTTGATCGCTGTTTGCAAATGTATGTCAAATCACTAACATGATGGGACTAAATAATTTTCGCGTTCAAATAATAGCGATTACAAATTTGTTTGTTGTCCTAAATATACAAAAACCGATTTCCTTCATTTATGTATTTATTTGTTTATTCCAATTACATTTTTCAGTTTGAAACAAAATCGAAATTTAAAATAAGTAATTTTTTTTTAAATACGAAGCTATTTTGCGTCTTCTAGAATTCTAACGAATAGGCAATGTTAATTATTCAATGTTCTAAAGAAAATACAGCAGTGGCTTCGACTATTTGTTGAAGATGCAAAAAATGAAAAAATGACGTCTACAAAATTTATGTTTTTTTTTGGATTCCACCATGATGTGTCCATTCTGTCCACGTGTTTTGAGTTAACTATCCCCGTCCTAGGGGTACACAAAAAGCTTTATTTCTATGGAGAGGCGTAAACTTTCAATATTTTTTTTAAAATTACAACTTTGTGTCCAGACAAAAACTCTAGGCTGTTTATCTCCATTAAAAACCAATAACGCACTTTTTGTTCTGTCAAACACGAAAATCCGTCCGAAGTTGGCTATCATCATGACTACACAACCAACGAATTAAATATGGATAAAAATTGTATGTCAAGACTGCATTCTTTATAAAATGGTATACACATTTACAGTTCTTACGATCGAAAATTTCAAGTATTGAAATCAAAAAAACTAAAAATCTAAACCTTTCTCCTTTAAAAGACCGTAGTTAAAAAATAAATCTCATTTGTTTTTTCGAAATTATTAATTGTATTTTTAATTTACCTACCTTAGTTTTCTCTCATCCCTTTGAAACAAAGAACTGCTTTTCCTCAATCAACACTGAATAAATAATGGATATTATCCGCCACTGTCCAGAATGTGTAGACAAGTCGACTCAAGTCAAGCCCTTGATTCTTTTACTAAAGTCTAAATGATTTATAATAATATGTTTATCCCTGCCTTTGTCGTTTGTTTTCATGTACCATCCGTTATACTTATAATTTTCATTTTTATTTAATTTCGTGTTACTAATATATTAAATTACATAATATATTTACCTATATCTTTTGTTTTTGCTTTCATATACCATCCTGTACCCTCGTGTTTTATTTAATTTCGAGTAACTGATTTTTTAAATTATATAGTATGCCGTATGTCTTTGCCTTCTCATACCACATTCACCTTCATAATTTACATCTTTATTTCATTTCTTATTACTGATTTTGTAAATTGGACGTAAGTATGTTAATCAATTAATCAAATTTATACTCTATTTTAAAATAATACTACTTTATAATCATAATTATAAATCACAAGAGTTAACAACATAGACGTATATGATCACAGGGTTAAAAACATATCAAACAACCAACAATAAATACAACATTTGGGCAAAAAAACTTATGTATAATTTGATACAAAACTCTACAGTAAAATCCCACTCTTATTCAAAAATCTCGTCAATATTATAATATTTTAATTTCAATTAAAAAGCTGAACACAAAATATAGGGAGATCAGAAATAAAGAATATGATGACAACAAATGTAGACTGAAACCGAAACCACTCAACTGCACCAAAAAAAACCCTTGTAATATATTTATAATTATTTTAGAAAAAACACTACATAATATAATATTTAAAATTCATTCATGTTACTCAAACAACTAAATTTCAATAATATGTAAAATGAAATCCTCAGCACGGGAGATTCCAGCGAGGATATCATTATCTCTATTTGTTACAAAAAAGAAAGATAACAAAACATTTTTTATTTATGACAAAATTTTTAAGTTAGAAGATGCGGGGTTAACCAAATGAGACACGACAAATTAAACATATTAAAAAAAAACAATACGATTCGTGAAAAGACATGTCTCAAAATTGTCTCTGCTAATGTTGACTGAATGGGGCCAAATGTTTACTCAGATATTTTTTTAATTAATCTTTCAGTTGCATTTACTGATTCACGTGTTTTGTAGTAGGTTTCTATTATATAAATAAATTACCATATGATGAAATCCTTTACCGAAGACATGATGTTTTCTCAATGCATTAAGATACTTTCTTACTTTGTTTTATAAACATAATGTTGTGAGTGTTTAGTGGAAATCTTATAAGTTAAGTTTGATTAGAAATTCCATTAGTACATGAAAATAGATTAGCAAACGTGATTAAAGTTGCAAAGATAATCTAATCACAAAAGGGTTTAGCAAAAGCTAAGTTCTTGTTACTAGTTAGAAATAATCAAGCAGCGTTTATTGAAAGTGTTGTGTAAACCCTAATTTACAAAGATAACTAAAATGCATAAGTTAAATTGGTTTAACGGTTTATTAAATTCGCTCGTTTTAGATTTAACAAGTTATCTCGCATCAGTTCTTATTTAATAATTGACTCGGTGCGCCATCGTGAAGAAGTAGCGAAGGAGATGGGGATGCAAGGTAGGAAGATAGTTCCGACCTCCCTACGGCAATTCATCATCGTTAGGGACTCGTTGAAAACTATAGCTGCTCTCCGTAATACATCGGCGATTCTAAACTTTCAATATCCTCGTTCGGTTTAATAGTGATTGATATGATGTAATGATTTTCATATCTTAACGCTGAGAGAGGTATAATAGCCGATGAAGGAAGAAAGCGGAGAATTGGTCGAATTTATTTTATTTTATTTATTTTTCTAAACATGTTAATAATATAAATATATTGTATACTTTCCTCCATGTTAAGAGTTCACGTGTGTTTTGTTTTTTTTTCCTGTCGTAGTTAGTTTTAGTCTTTTGTTTTTTTTTGTGTTTCCTTTAAGTCCCGTTAAACTGATTGACATCAGTTTTTCGACGGGTTCTTTTAACAATTACTTTTTTTTTAAATACACATACAATTTTAACAAGTACATAAAATATACACAAAATTACATTAGTAGAAAAAAATTATTTCACATAATTTTAACATAAATTTCCTTCTGCGAGTCAATTCACAGATTTTTATTGAGTACGGTAACATGTTGTAAATTATAGGAACGAGGTATTTTAGAGTTCTTTTGCCGTATTTATTCAGGTATCTGGGAACTACAAGTCTTGTATTATCGTATTATGAACATGTGTCACTATTTTATTATGTTCAGATTGAGATGTATGCTGACTTGCAATTTCAAACCACAGTATGGCACGAACAGATAAAAAATTTACAGAATTGTATAGAAATGATTTTGGTACGTCATGTCTTTGTTCGTATTTAGCTTTGTTTAATAATAATTTTACCAAAGATTATTATTATTATTAGATTATATTATATTGTGATATATCATACATTTTGGACTGAAAGAATTTGTTTTTGATGAATGTCTTCATGAAGTTATTCCATATCTTATTAGGGATTCCGCCAATGACAAATATACTATTCTAAGGGTATTTGGTGGAACGAAAAACTTCAATCTATAAAGTTTCCTCACTATAGCTCTAAGCCGTGTGCAGACTTTGTGTGTGTATTTATATTTGAATAGTAAATTACTTGAAACTAATAGTGAACTTAGGTATAGTATATTAAAGAGGTGGACTTGAGACTTAATTATATTACATACAACAAAAAAAACGTTAAATCGATTTCTATATAGTTTTAACAAAATAAAGTTATCCTCTAAGTAATGTTACAAAATTATAACTTATGAGGATTGCAGCCAGTTCTATATTCATTTTTTTTTTAATTCTGTAAGTCTAGATGTTTTAAATTGTGTTGAAAGTTGATTAAAGTTTCTTTAAATATTGGAAGAGAAAAAATCTTTACATTTTTTAATAATTTGTAAGTTTTCCTTTGGTATTTTTTTTCTGACAACTGTAAATAAATATGTACGTAGCGCCTTGGTTTATTTATGTAAATAGTTTTAAGTAGTTTTCAAGCTTCGCAAACTACTCTAGTAGTTGTATTTCACAAAAAAATGTCGGTTAGACAGTATCTACTGCTATTATTTTTGTTCTGATCATATATGTTTTTTTTTGTTTTTGATCATATTTTTATACTGCATATATCTCTACATGGAATCTGTGGGACTGCACTAACCTCCCCACATAGCGGAATAAACACAAAGTTCAGAAGATGTATAAAAACTAAATTATATTATATAAAGACAAATGATTAATAAAATAACCATTTCTGTTTTACATGTATTTTAATAGAGCCTGATCGGATAAGCTATCAGTATTTACCCCATCAATATCGGTGCACTTGCAAGAAGGTGTTCGGATACGATCGGAACACCTGTAAACAGTATTGATGTCGGCTTCATTTTTTAAAAAGCTTTCCTACTTCATTTAATATGAAAATCTTCAAGGCCCGCATTAATAAATCCTTTCCTTAAGCCGCTTCATAATATTGCCCAACTGGATGGAAAAATGGTTCTACAAGATCAATTTTATGAGGCGTCAATTTTTGTTTTTTTAATCATATGCTAAAAATAAAAGCTTCGTTCCAGCGGGCGTCAGTGAAGACAGATCAGCTGTTAGTGCTGGGTATCTTTCACCGCTATTCTGCATCCTACAGCTGAAAATAATCCGAGGCAGTAATAACCATAAGCAAGGAGAATAATTGCCGTGACTAGGCAGCTCATAATGTTGTGAGAATTATGGCAGCTCTCCCTTATCCGTCTTTACGGCGGGGATAAATTGTAAACGCTCTCTTTGTAATGGCTTTTATAAACATGCTTAAGTACCAACCTTAAATTGTTTTACACCTTACGAAAGTAGCCGGTGTTGAAAAGAGATTCGCAAGAATTTGGGGTTTTGAATGTTTCCAAACAAAACCTAAGCGTTTAATTAATATTTTTTAACTAAAGAATGGCTTCATTCAAGCTTTCATAATTCATTTTGTTTAGTATTTGTCACGGCAGTGGCATATTATTACGAAATATTAATACGAGTTATTTCACAAAATTTTAACAAGTCATCATATATCAAAGTTGATTTTCAAGACTTTGAAGATTCTATTCAAGTTCTGTTATTATATATAAGCATACTAAGCTGGGGCGGTGCAGCTAAAACTATACTAGATACGTAAGTCAAGGCACAAAAAGCTGTAATAAGAGTGATGGATAAATAACCTTATATGTATCCATCGACAACCTTATTGAGGAAACAAAATTATTAGAAGTAAGACAGATTTATATACATGCTCTCATAATGTACTAAATGAACAATCCCAATCTTCATAGTCTTGTAGATCACAGTTACACAATCATAACAAAGGATGATAGTGTCAAAAATGAATACACCGTTTGGACAACGTGTCCATGTATTCCTGGCTCCTAAAGTGTATAATGGGCTCAAGCAGCAATGCAGTAAGGTTAAAACAGGCCCTCTTCAAAAACAAATTACCGTATGGCAGAACGAAATCGGAAAGCTTCCTGAATGAAATTATTGTATGACTGAATAAATACCAAGTGAAATCATTCCGTATATATTCCTATTATCGTATATATTATTCCGACTTTATGTCCGGGATAAATCTTTCCCACAGGATAAACTAAACCCTTCCACACAGTTTTCCACAAATGATCGTCTAGTCAATCTACATTATGCAAGTGCATTATATAAGCAAAATAAATACAAAACAATACAAGAACAACGCGTCAACTCACCAGAGAACAAATGGGAAAATAATTCACCGACTCCAGATATTTTCATATCAGAGGGTTCGGCTCGGTAGAACTCATAACTGGGCCTATAAATCCTACTGATCTCTCAATATAAATATTTAAAAAATCTTTCCTAATCCTACATGTATTAAGATTTACTGATTTTTGAATTTTTATATATAAATTCTTTGATAGATCTAATACCACCAAATTTTGAATGAGAGAGCTAGGTATATTTTTTTGTATAACAATTTGTATTACGATATATGTAGAACATTTATTATTATTTTTTATGTTACCACCATAATACAGGCATTTTCCTAGTTTGGGGTATTATTAATAAAAAATAAATATCATTATTAACCAAATTATTTCACAATACTGTATACTATATAATATAATAATAACAGAACTTGAATAGAACCTTCACAGAAAATCAACTTTTAATTCTGTGAAACAACCAACGTATGTTTCAATTTCGATTTGCGGTTATTTTGAATAAATATAAATATAAATAAATAAATATACTAAATATATTTAGTGGTCTTTGATAACATCAAACCCAAATACACTAAACTTTAACTAAAACATTTAGTTTTACGTTTGGTTCGAATAGATCATTTTTAAATATTCTTTCAAACCCATAAGTAGTTATAATATTTTTAACTCCTGGCCGAGCATCCTATCTACCGGACTACAACCGAATCTACCACCGCTACTCTCCAAAATCCACTTTCTTTGCTCCTTTATCAATGTTAAGTTTCTACATTTGACATCTAGCAAAGTGGTTATTTATACGAGTTAAAACTAAAATTTATATTGATAAATGAGCAAATAAAGTGGATTTTAATAGAGGCTTACGAGAGTGGGTTATATTCTGACTATATTATTGTTTCATTATTTATTAATTTAAAGATACATTGAAACTATTTTTTTTTTAATATCAATTAGTATTGTGAAGAGACTAACCATTAACTTCGTCGCTAAATTCATTCAACAGCATTAAATGGATTTTTTGTTACTAAATAATTGGCTATTAAAAAATATGAATATCAAATTTTCATAATAATTGTTTAATTTCACTAAAATACAATTTTTACGCACTGGTTCAACTTTATTAATAATCTATGTTTAACTACGAGTAGCATATCAATATTTTTGTTCATTTGTAATCTTAAAATTTATGTTAGAATCAATAAGTACACGATAAACGAATGATTGCCCAAACTATTGGAATTTTTTTTTCAATTAAATAAATAAGTGATTCAATAATTCAATGAATAAATAAGTTTTAAGCATTTCCACTTGGTTTGAAAGGGTGATATATAAATACGAATGTTAGAGGGAGCGCGTTTATATTAAAAAACGTTAATAATTAAGAAAAAATGTTGAAAATATTTAATAAAATACAACTCGTTTGAAATAGAGCAAAAATCTCTTGACCAATGCTCTAGTTGCATTTAAAGATAAGATGTGATTTTTTTCATACCTAAAACATATTAAATAACGGAACAAAACTTGTTTTTAATAAATTTCTTAGTTTTCGATGCTTTTCTTTACATTTATGAAATTACGTTTTTTTTATGAACTAAAAACCAGAGTTAAATAGAAACATGTTATCAATCAGTAGAAAATGGGAATGCGGGGACTTAAATTTGACTTTACGAATGTAAATTTTAAAAAGTAGATGAAGTGTTCATGCATACGGCGTATTTGGAAGATTTGGCCAGAGTGGAAGATACTACCAGTATCGCCCTGGTGTAAGACCACCATTCAGAATTGAAACGTTGCTCCAAATGGCTTTAGCCGTGTTTAGTGACTAGATCTGAATAGCCAGGTACTTCCCCACCTTCCTCTTTCCCATCCCCACTTACCTTCAGCCTCACAACATCCCCCAATTGGGGATGCCATAGTCTCACTGGCTCCAGACGGGAGCAGTTGGGACTCTTGTGACTATAATATTGTATTAACTATAAAAAAAAAAAAAAAAAATTAAAAAAATTTAATTTATTTAACATTTCGTGAAAATATAGAATTAATATTAATAACATTTCATGATGATAGAAAGTTCATTTATTAATTTGCTTGACATTTGGAACAATCTTATCTTCTACCGCTTGAATTATGTAAATGCATGGAGCTTTTCGTAAAAAACAATTGTAATTCTGAAAGCTCGAAGTAATATAAAATAACGCAAGCCTCAATCCATGCATATTTTCAAACTTTTCAGTTCTATTTTTATAGCTTAAGCTGCAACCAAAATAAACAAGCTGGCAAACTGATTATTTGCAAATAAGTTACTAAATATAAATGAATATGAAAGTTCACTTTATACTATTTTTTTAAATATTATATCTTTAGAATACTACCATTTTAAGAAACTACTATCTTTGTGTTAACAGATCTTTGTAGAAACCTTTTTTTATCTCGTAGACAGTAAAAAATCAATTTCGTTGAAAATAAAATTCAAATTTTCATATCAAGGAATGAAAATTCCTGAAATTTTTCTCGATTACAATTAATCAATCAACAGAACTACGATAAATTAAGCAAAGTTTTGTGTGTTTTTCGAGACACGTAAATTGATATCAGCAAAAGTTTTAAGTATTGAAACAATTTTCAACTAACAGACAGTGGGTACTATCGTAAAAATTCTGTTTTTCTGCATATTTTCTGCAAATTTAGCACGTTTCAGAATATATTTTGTGACCTTCTAAGAGTGAAAGGGCTATTTTAAAACGCTGAACGACTTCCCTTCATTAAATTTTCAGCATAAAACGTCACATGTACCATCATCACAACACCCTTCTGTAGACAAAGGTCACACGTGGCACTTTTATAATCAATCATTATCTCACTACATGGACACGTACCCTTTTACATGAAGAAGATTTTAATTACATATATTATATTTACTCTGTACGCCTGACTGTTGCGCAAACATTTTGACACAAAATTGTTTTGAAGATTTTTTTTTGTTGTTGGACTGCTTTTCATTTTATTTTACAACTAGCTGTACCCCACCACGCGTGTCTGTGGCTCAGTCTATCTATGCAGATAGAGAAAAAATTGCCCGTTTTGCTTTTAAGTCCAACAGATGGCGCTGTTTTTTTACCTGCCATAAGTGACATCTATATAATATAAAGAAACGCGCGTTTATAAATGCAACGTTCTTTCAAAATTTCAAAGCAATCTTTGAAGAACTTTCGAAGATTTAAGATTTTAGATAGAAAATGGATAAATAGATAAGAATAACTTTTTTTATTTAGGTACATACTGTAAAAATATGCTCTCAACATCTTAATAGAAAAATTTCAATTCAATTTTATGTGGGAGTAATGTAACTGCTAAAAAAAATAGTTTCTAATTCGAGGAAGGTAATCAAACACCCAATCTACAGATCTGCATTTGAGAATAGGAATCATCGCACGATGAATAGTTTAACCGCAATATATTTACATACTTTACTTCTTTAAAATATATTTTTTATTATATTTTTTACTTGTACTGCAGAACAAGACTCCCACTTTGGCATCCCTAATTGGGACTATGCTGTGAAGCTGAAAGTAGTGGAGAAGAGGACTGGAAAGAGGAAGAAGGAGAAGTACCTGGCTATTTTGATCTAGTCACGCAGCACGGATAAAGCCTTTTCAAGAAGAAATCTTGTTAAAATATAACAATGAAAATATTAAATAAAAATTCACTGCAAATATATATTGCAGGAAAAGGATTGAGGAAATCTCCTTTGATTTAAGTAGCTTCCTTCAACCGTGCAGCAGAAGCATAAAGTAGAGAAAGGTAAGTACCTACTAAGTATCAATACGTACTCTGCACTGTTCATGTGAAGAGGAATAGTACTTACAGGTAAAATAGAACCAAAATGCACAAAATAAATTACGAAATTCATGAAACTTTGCTTATTTTTAGGTTATTTTCACAAACCATGAATACCCTCAAAAATTCAGATTCTGTTCATTGTAATCAAGATCTGTAATTTTAATATTAAATAACTTAAAAATAAGCAAACTTTCATGCACAAAGTAAATTATGAAATTCATGAAACTCTACTTATTTTTACGATATTTTCACAAACCATGAATGCCCTCGAAAATTCAGATTTTATTCATTGTAATAAAGATCTGTAATTTTAATATTGAATAATTTAAAAATAAGCAAATTTTCATGCACAAAGTAAATTATGAAATTCATGAAACTTTGCTTATTTTTGGGTTATTTTCACAAACTGTGAATACCCTTAAAAATTCAGATTCTACTAAAGATGTGTAATTTTCATTGATTCGTTTCGATTCTTAATGGTGATCCTTAACCAGGGCGATACTGAGAGTACCTTCCACTCTAGAGACACCCAAATGTGTTATCTAGTATATACAAATATTATTTTTAATTTATTAATTGAGAAAAAAAAATCCAGTAAATGTTCCCAATTCCCATTATATAAGACGCCACCGTATGTTTCACTTAAAAACATTTAAAAATAGTACAGCCCATTTTAGCACTCTGTCCCAAATGTGACGACTATATAATAAGATTGGGTGTGCTGAAGTAGACATTTTCATCGATAATTTATACGGATTCAGAAAACGTGTTCTGCTGTCGCT
Source organism: Hesperophylax consimilis (assembly GCF_061612785.1). Lineage (NCBI taxonomy): Eukaryota > Metazoa > Arthropoda > Insecta > Trichoptera > Limnephilidae > Hesperophylax > Hesperophylax consimilis. The sequence continues at coordinate 27,098,812 of NC_142840.1, forward strand.
ATAAAATATGTTGCGCTATAATTAATGTCTAATTTGCGGTCTTTGTCACTTTCTTCTCTTATGTGATGTGATGGTGGATTGTTGGAATTTTAAACTGTTTTTTGATGGCTAAGGTTATACATATGGTGTTTTTTTAAGTTACTGTTCCCTTTTAATTTTCAAATATAACCCACCATAAACTATTGAATAGTCATATAAAATGTTACGTTTGTACGTATCGTTAAAAACGCATTAAGTTCTAGTGGTATTCAAAACGAAATAAATTTTATGATGCACTCTACTTCTCTGGTAACATGTGTGCAATGTGCATACAGCAATTGCATCAAACTTGTTAACGTCTCTAGATCTTGAAAAACGACCAGAAGAAAATGTTTAGTTTTCACTCTGCATTTCTGAGACTAGAATAAAGATCCTCTTTGGTTGGCAATCTGTCAAGCTTCCTGGAGCAATTATTTTATTTATAACAAGCAACATAGGTGTAAAAAGTTTTTTTTAAATACAATTATATATATATATATATATAAATTGTTGAGGATGTACCTGACTTGCTTAAGTAAGTAACACAAGTGTTGTCATTTTTGAGTTTTATTTTTATCGCCCGATCCTTACAATACCTACAGATTTTTTTTTAATGTTTATAGTTGAAATAATAATTTCATGTCTGCACCTTATTTCGAAAACTCCCCAAAAAAATAAGTCAATCCCGGGCAATGCCGGGAACTTCAGTTGGTCAACTATTTAGTATGGATAAGGCTCCTTACCCAAGTTCCATAATAGCTAAATTGTTCCGGCCCACAATTTAAAAAAGGAGCAATTATTCGCTTGCACATTTTTTAGTCTGTGTACCTTAACAATACAACATTAATGTATTTGTATTGATGCATATGTATTCTCTTCGGACGGTGGTGTCCTTGTTAAACTTCACTGAGAAACGGCCTTTTTTCGTGTTTGCGCCCGTTTATTATTTTTAGTGTATGGGTCAACAAGCGTGTACGTTATACGAATTTTATTTATTTATTTATTTATTGCACGCCCTAGTTGGCTTTTCTTTAAAAAAAATACAAGCATTTTGTATCAGAGTAAACACTTAAAAATTAATACAATAAAGAAGAATGTAAACATAGTGGCAAAAATGAATCCTCACGCATATAATTGAATTTAAAATATTCAACAAAACAAAATAATAGAAGCGGAATAGTTATATGAGTACATAGGTCTATTTGTGTCTAGAAGAATAAAAGTGATAGAATATACAACATTTATGCTGATTAGTTTTTAAATGAAATATATCACCCAGATCAGAATATTTGTTTCCGAGATTGTGAAGTCTCGGAATCGGAGAATTTTGGTAAGCTAGTGTCCTGGTGTATTGAAGTAAAAAGGTAAGAAATGTCGGCATGATTTTTTAGGAACATAGATATTGATACATAGAAGTAATTCGGGACAGTCAATTTTAAAATGTAGTATTCTTTGTAATAGTATTAAATCTGTGCTTATTCTTTCTGAAAGTTTCAATAGAGACATTTTATCCAAGAGGTAATTGAAATTTATGTTGTGTATAGGAATATGCAATTTATAATTTATAAACCTTAGATATTTCCGCTGAATCTTTTCAATGTTATCTGAATGAATATTGAAAAATGGAGTTTTTAATGTTTTAAGAGTTTTTACAGATATGTAGAAAGTTTTTTTTTAAATTTCAGAAGAGTTTCATTTTCAGAAGTCGAAAAACAAGCTGAATGCAATGCGTGAGAACTGTTTTCGAATTAAATCTAGCTGCGGTACCTTCAACTAAATTGTTACTACTGAAACACAAGTTGAATAGTACCATATAATAAAGAAGAACACAAAAAATTCCTTGTGGACTTGTTTCGTGATTCAAATACTTGGCCAATCGGGCTTTAAATTTCCAATACAAAACTGTGTTAACGAAATTCATATGAGATGGAGATCTACGATGTGAGGAGAGTGTAAGTTCGGCAGAGCGCTGGGCTATTGGGCTAAATGGAACATTTTTTTCCATTTAAATTTGTATGGAAGGCACAATTTTCTTCTTTATGCTATGTATAATAACTATGTACGGTCCCAGTCAAAGTTTATCTACTTACCAATCGCTTTGGAACATTTTGGAGTAAGCATTTCCAATTTTTATCTTTTTTATGTAGTTGATTTTTCTGGAATTTCTTAGAAAAGTCTATTTCAGAACATTTTGGTATTTTTTTTACATTACACCCCACACAGGAGGCCCCGAAAAAAATATTTCCCCTCAGGGCCTATGTTATCTTCTGAGATGCTGTGTGAAGGGTCATTTTTAATGAAAGAAAAGAGAGGAAGTTCTGGGAAGGTAAAGGGCATGAGGGTTGAGTCCAGGAGTTACGGACATATGAATATATAGTCCAGTCAAGATGTACATCCGTGCTTGCAAAAGGTCCAATCATTCTGAATTTTTTATATGTTGTTAGGACCTAAACCAGTATTAAAAAAAAAATTTGCAACTTCGAAAGTGCTGTGCGAGCGGCGGTGGACCTAAAAAACCAGGAAATTTTCGGATTTTTTTTCAGTTTTTGCTCAATATCTCGGTAAAGGAAGGGTCTGACTGGTGTAATCCGTATACACACTTTTAAAGTAGACTAAATTTACTATAATTTGAGACCAAAACAAGCTATATAAAGCTATTAGTTTTCAAGATACAGTTCTTCAAAAATAGGCAATTTTTTCCAAAAAGTGAAATTTTTTCGAAATGGTCACTTATTTTGTAAAATAATTTCTAAAATACGCATCTCACGTCAAATATTGTATGAAATAAAGTTGTTGTAAATTTAATAAGCTTTTATTTGAGACTAAATTGATATCTGTAGACTAAACGGTTCTCTCAAAAATGGCAGATAACCAAAAACAGTCATAAGTGGGTTTTCGGTGAAATGCAAATAAACTGTTCTCGCGTCTTTTTATGGTTTTATTGTGATGTGAAGTAAATCCATTAATCTTCGTGAGTTTATCCTAGGGTTATAATATAATTACGACTATTTCAAATTTCAAGTACCCATTAGTACCTATACCCATGGTTACCCATACGAATGGGCACGCATATTCACGAGCTGTTCGAGCCCACATTTTGGCAAACCTCACACTGGCCAGCATTGTTTTTATGAGGTTGACATAACTCCTGAGGAGCGAGACGAGACTGAAAAATTGCTGCGAGACACTGAAAGGTCTCTCACTATATCAGCAGAAGAAATTGATACCTACCAAATACTAAAGGCAAAATTTAAAAGTGCCTTGGAGAAAATTAAAGCGAATGGTCTAACATCACAGTTGTGGGTCCAATACTTTCGTATGACCACTTTGATAAAACTATTCATCCAGGCAGAGTGTGCTGGTGATTGGAACCATCATTTGTACACTGTCCACAAGATGCTCCCTTTTTTCCACGCAGCTTGACATTTTTTGTATGCTAAGAGCGCGCACCTCTATCTTCAGGATATGATGGCTCTATAAGATCGGATGGATAAAAGTGAATACGACATGTTCACAAAAGGATCCTTCACCATTTGCCGGTCTGACAAGTTTTGGTCTGGGTTGTGGTCAGACCTAACAATTGAGCAGAAGCTGATGCGATCCATGAAAACCTACGGTGGGTTGACCCAAGGAAGAGGAATCTCCGAAAGTGTTCTGGCAAGGTGGACAACAGGAATGGTGTTTATGTTGAACATTTGTGAAGAACTGGAAAGTTTTTGCAGCTTATCATGTCATACTGGAGAGCAGCATGTAGACATGAGACCTTCTCGAATCATCCAAGATAATAGTGATGTGGAAAAACTAAAAAACTAGTTTGCTCTCCACCCTCCATTTCCCAAAACTGACAGTTTAATTTCTATCAGTAGTGGTTTACTGGCAGGTCCTGAAATTAATTGCCACACAGCCCAGAGAGTTGGATCGGAAGGAGTAATGAAAATTGTGGGAAAAATGTACGACAAGGTAGTAATATAACGGAAAAATAAAGTTACCACGCTGGCATCGATCACCTCAACCATAGACATATGAATATTAGTAGACCTGCCCTAAGTGATTAAAAGCGTATTATCCCCACTCCCCATACCGGTTCCATTGAGCCGGCTGGGCTCGCATATGGCCTCAAGTGAAATTTGAAAACGTGACGTCATCATTCTTGTGCGAACTATGGTCGAGGCATCATCGGTTCATTTTACGAAATAAAACGGCAAAATGTTGACTTGTGATATGAAAACTTGTAAAAATAGATGTGAAAAAGAGAATAAACCCAATTGTCGTATTACATTCCATAAGTAAGCATTATTTTACTTTATTTTAAGCTTATTCACACCGTATTATATGGATCAGTTTTAGAAACATATACTATCACATAACGATGTAGCGATTCTCAAGTGTGCTCATCGTTGTTTACTGGGGTAAGTAAATTATGAGACATTTGTAAAAGTGTCTTAACTAAATACTCTGAAACTAACTACGACTCTGAAAATAGAAGCTGCCTTACTTTGCCGAATTTGGACTTCGCAAATTAGTTCATAACGTGGCGAGTAATTTGCGCTCCCATGTAAAAATGTCTATTCATTCAAAAGCAGATTTTACTTTTAAGAACTAAATGGTGATATTATAATGCGAGATGCCTATTTACTGTCAGATTGATTTATTGACGAATCACAGTCAGCCTTACTCCCTTCGTTCTTCAACAGTTGATTTTACCCCTCGCCATTAGCTTCTCGTCTATTAATTCCTATGTCTGTGACCTCAACCGTTAAACTGCCGGACAAAAACAGAAGAGTGGCTGTGGATCCGCTCACAATTTTTCAGCGAGTGTGTATTGCAAAGAAATCTGAACAGGATTTACAGGATGACTTCAAATATGAGTTGGCCCCGTTCCCGATGTCTCTGTTCAATGAACAAGGGATGCGCAAGGGCACAAAATCTACTCTTTACTCTGCCTTCACTCCTCTTTCCAGCCACACGCCGATAGATGCCAGCACTCACGTCACTTTGGATGTTGGCTACCTCTTGCACAAGGTCGTGTGGCAGCGGAAAAGCACGGTTCGAGCACTTTTGGCGCGTTATACCACCTACGTCCGAAACCACTTTGGGAAGAACGTCTCCATCGTTTTTGACGGTTACCCCAAAGATGCTACCAAAAAAAACACCAAAACAGCGGAACGACTCCGGCGCTACGCAGCTCATTCCAGCTACGAATTGACTTTCGATGAATCCACAGCAATTCAAATTGCTCAAGAGCATGTTTTGGGCAATGAAAACAATAAGAGACGCCTTATAACTCTTCTTTGTGACGCCTTTCAGAAGGAGGGAGTAGAAGTGGCTGTTGCCGAAGAATATGCTGATCGAGAGATCGTCATGATGGCGTTATCAAAAAGAGCAGATGCCGATCGGGTCTTCATAGTGGGAGAAGATGTCGACCTGCTCGTTCTTCTCAATGGTTTAGGCGCTGAAGAGACAAACGTCTATCTTCAGAAGAGCACGAAGGGTGAAGCTGGTTGCTGTTACTACTCTACGACCTCCTACAACAACCAGGACTCCCGACAATTACCAGGAACGGTACTATTTACCCACAAGGTTGGCCGGGTGCCATACCACCTCAGCACCGTTTGGCCAAGGAAAGACCAAAATCAGCACACTTCTGAGCAAGAGTGAACCACTTGCTGAGCAAGTGGAGGTCTTCCTTCGGCCAGACTCTACCCCACAAGCCGTGAGTGAAGCAGGCATCAAGTGCTTCGTGGCTCTATATGGGGGTGACATCGCGAGGGATACTTTGGATTTTCTGAGGTATAAGACGTTTGTCACTTCAACAAACATAAACCTCGCCCGTTTGCCACCGACGGAAGATGCTGCAGGCCACCATGCAGCAAGGTGCTACCTCCAAGTGCAGAAGTGGCGGGGAGTCAACTTGAATCCCACTTAATGGGGGTGGAAGCTGTCTTCTCAAGGACTCACCCCCATCCCCACCACGATGGATCCCGCACCTCCTGCCCTTTTGCGAAAAATTTCGTGTAAATGCAATAAAAGATGCTCTGGGAGCTGCTCGTGTAGAAAAGCTGGGCTCCACTGCTCAGTCCTCTGTCAGTCATGCGGTGGCAAATTTTGCATTAACGTCCCGGATGTGGAGCTGAAATGCTCGGACGATGAAGATGACCCGACTACAGACTGGGCGCCTCTCCCAAGTAAGATAAAAAGAAAGACATGATTTTGCAACCAAGACACAATACCTACATGATTTATATTAGTTTTATTTTTTGTGTACATGTAATTTCAAACCATTCAATCAAAAGTAAATACTTCAAACATTGAAGCGTCCTACAGGACACAAAAACACAAAAATGGACCTATTATTTTTAAACTGACCTCGAATCGCGATCGAGAACAATTACTATCGGATATAAAAGCCTTCCACAAACAAGCATCCAGTCCCGAGGAGAAGCTCAACACTCTGAACTTAGGGATTGCCGGACCAAGCTCACCAGTCTACGTTGCGGAACACCTGACATTTCGTGCTAACCACTTGTGGTACCTGGCCCGCAAAGCTACAAAGGAAATTTTTTTTAAGTATTCGTGGATCAAATCAGGGCAGATCTACGTACGTAGAGATATCGGAACACCTGCAATTCTTGTTTCTAATGCGGAGACACTGGCACTGCTCTCACCAAATTCATCACAATTATAGTTCTAAAATTATCATGTGTAAAACTTTTATTGTATCGTATTATTATTTTTTTATTGTACTTGTTTTGAGGTATCACATATATTGTACTAGTGTCAGAATCAAGAATCCGGTAAAAGATACTATTCCTATTTCTATTGCTTTGAAACATCAACATTATTTTCTAACATTGCCAACAGTAAAAACTCTACATACAACTTGTTTTCTAAATTGCTCGCCAAGTTTTGTTCAGCTTCTAGTCTTCATCCAAAGTTTAGCTACCAACACCCTACACCAATTTAAAAAATGGAAGATAATATAAATAATATTTTAGACAATTTGTCGCAGATTCCATGTATCGAAACAAGTAGTTCTGTAGAAGTTCAAAAAACCCTAAATAAATCCAACCTAAAAATATTTTCCATGAATATCAGAAGCATGAACAAAAATTTCAATGAACTAATGATACTACTTACAGAACTTGACTCAGACTTTGACTTGATTATTCTGAGCGAATGCTGGATCAGAGATAACTATATTCCTAAAAACATAAAAAACTATAATCAATACAGTACTCAGAATAACCAATTACAAAATGATGGCGTTATTATATACATAAAAAATCATATACAATACTCTATAAAGGAAATCACAATAACTCACTCAAATTATCTTAAACTTGAAATAGAAAATAGCGTTACTGTTCTAACTATATACCGATCACCGAGCACTTCCAATATAACACCATTTTTAAACTCGCTTAATCAGTTTCTGGCATGTATTAGAGATCACGAAAATGTTCTAATTATTGGTGACCTAAATATTAATATTATAAATACAATGCATCCCCAAGCAAACGACTACATAAATTTATTAACTCTTCAAGGATTTATCCCAGCTATTACAGCCCCTACTCGTGTCTCAGAGTTATCCGCCAGTTGCATAGACCACGTCTTTGTCAAATGTAAGCTAAATATCAAATCTCTCATATATCAGTGCACTGTGACAGATCACTACGCTACTATCACCTCCATTTCTCATAAAATTCAAAAATTACCAGCATCCACTATACAACTAAAGAAAATTTCTTATGACACTCTCTTCAAACTGGTTTCTAATGAAAACTGGTCAAATTTCTACAAAATTAGCGATCCAAACTTAGCGTGTGAATCTCTCATCAACATCCTACATAAGCATCTGAAAAATGCCACAACCCACACACACAACAATCAAAGTAGTCGTACAATTAAACTAAAACCTTGGATAACTACTGGTATTCTACACTGTATCCGCAAACGTGATAAACTTCATAAATATTGTAAAAATAACCCCACTGATTACGAATCTCTCTTGTTTTATAAAAGATACAGAAATGCCTGTAAAAAAATAACCTGTACGGCCAGAGAAGATTATTATAGGAAACAGATAGAGGAAGCTGCGAATGATAATAAAAAAATCTGGAACATTGTCAAAGAAATATGCTACACCGACAAAATTACCACACCCATAAATAAAATAACCATCACAAATAAAACACTAAATGCAACCGAAAATTCAGAAACAATCGCAAATCACTTCAACCAATTCTTCTCTACAATCGGATCGGATCTAGCAAATAATATTTTAAAAAGAAATAGCAAGTCTGAAAATAATCTTGCAAATACTATCTTTCTCGATAATCTGAGTTATGACCCTTTCAATCTCACACTAACAACAGAACAAGAAATCACTGAAATCATCAATTCACTCAAAAATACACACTCCACGGGAGTTGACAATATATCCACTAAACTAATTAAACACCTTAAACCAATCATTGCTAAGCCCCTTGTATACATCACAAATCTAAGTTTTCGAACTGGCCTTTTCCCAAACACTCTAAAACATTCAACAATTATTCCTATCTTTAAATCAGGGGACAGATCAATCGTCAATAACTATAGACCAATATCTCTACTGAGTCCAATCTCTAAAATAATCGAAAAAACAGTAAAACAAAGGCTCTACAAGTTTCTCGAAGAAAATAAAATCCTGTCAAAAAACCAATACGGCTTCCGCAAAGGTCTTAGTGCATCAGATGCAATTGCAGCTTTTACTAAATTAATTTCTGATAACCTCGATAAAAGTCGCAAGCCCCTCGCTGTATTCTTGGATCTGGCTAAAGCCTTTGACACTGTATCTCACCGCATACTTTTGAAAAAACTCTCACAGATAGGAATAAAAGGTGTTCCTCTTAAATGGTTTGAGAGCTATCTAACAAATAGGTCCCAGTCAACTATTATTAACTCCGCTAAAGAGTATAGAAGTACAAGTTTGCCAATCACATATGGCGTGCCCCAAGGCAGTGTGTTGGGCCCACTTCTGTTTCTAATATACATTAACTCGTTATGCAATTTGGATACTGGTGGCACTATAATATCTTTTTCCGATGATAAGGTTATCATATTTGCAGATGATAATTTGAATTCAGCATTTGAAAAAGCAAATCATGGTATAAATGAAATAAAACACTGGTTAGATTCCAACCTCCTCACTCTAAATATTGAGAAAACTAAATACTTACTTTTTCCATACGCAAACCTAATCTCCCTCAAAACTATCATAAACTTACCATACATTCATGTTCACAGAACTTCAACATGGCTACATCACCTCACAAAAATTGTTCATGCGATAACCTTATAATATCAAACGAAATTAAGCACTTGGGGGTCATTATAGACAATCAACTGCGATGGGAGGCCCATATAAATTCTACAACAAAAAGGCTTCGCAAATTATGCTACATTTTCTACTCTCTCAGATCTATCCTTAACCTACAAACACTAAGATGTGTATACTTTGCACTTTTTCAATCAATTACTACATATGGTATAGTGGGATGGGGAGGTTGTGCAAAAACGATTCTTCATCCCATGGTTTTAATTCAAAAACTGTTACTAAGGATAATATTCAAATGTAAGCCAACAAACCCATCAGAACCACTTTTTAGAAAACTCAGAATATTAGATATTCGACAATTATATGTTAAGACCATTCTCATATACATACGGAAAAATGACTTGGTGAATAAAACACAAGAAAAAATTAACACCCGTTACTCGTCACACCTAAAATGTAAAATTCCCCAAACGAAAACAGCTTTCGCCCAGCGGCAGTTTTCTTATATTGCTCCCAAAATATTCAACTCGCTGAGTATTGATATCAGAAAATCAAAAACTCACAATTTGTATGTCATAAGTGTTCAAAATTGGTTATTTATAAAGGGAAGGAACTTTTTCAAGGAATGCCTGCCATCATTAAATTAAACTCATTTTCTCTATTAGTCATTTTTGTTTTTCATTCAATTCTGTAAAGAAAAAAGTTTAATAATTAATTAATTAATCTTTATTTTCATTATTTCAACAAGTTCATTTTCATAATTTCTACTTTATTTTCATTATTTTAACAAGTAAAGTAACCTATTTATTTGCTGATTGTGTTCATTTTATCTCATTAATATCAACAGTTTAAAATACGGTTGATGTACACTTGAGCAATCTACTGAACTGGGAACCAGTAAAAGTGTCACCTATTATACACATACATTGCATGTAAGAAAAAAAAATACTTAGATTAACAAGTTATCAAATATTACATTTATATAATTATATAAACCTATGTATATAAATTTCGACTACCATAATACGGGCGTGTGTCTAGTGTGGTAGTCGAAAAGCATGTAAAAACTGTACACATTAATATTTCATGAATAAAGAAAAAAAAAGAAAAAAAAAAATAATAATAATAAATGTCCTTATAGTAGGTACCATGATGTTTGTACAAGCATTTTGGTATGTAGGTATATAAAACAATGTTTGAAGATGACGTAATTCCCGATAGATGTAATATCTTTTCTTTTTTTCATCAAAAATCTGTTAACTGTTTGATAAATAAAACCATAAAAAGACGCGAGAACAGTTTATTTGCATTTCACCGAAAACCCACTTATGACTGTTTTTGGTTATCTGCCATTTTTGAGAGAACCCTTTAGTCTACAGATATCAATTTAGTTTCAAATAAAAGCTTATTAAATTTACAACAACTTTATATCATACAATATTTGACGTGAGATGCGTATTTTAGAAATTATTTTACAAAATAAGTGACCATTTCGAAAAAATTTCACTTTTTGGAAAAAATTTCCTATTTTTGAAGAACTGTATCTTGAAAACCAATGGCTTTATATAACTTGTTTTGGTCTCAAATTATAGTAAATTCAGTCTACTTTAAAAGTGTATACACTGACTACACCGGTCAGACCCTTCCTTTACTGAGATATTGAGCAAAAACTGAAAAAAATCCGAAAATTTCCTGGTTTTTTAGGTCCACCGCCGCTCGCACAGCACTTTCGAAGTTGCAAAAATTTTTTTTTTATACTGGTTTAAGTCCTAACAACATATAAAATTCAGAATGACTGGACCTTTTGCAAGCACAACCCCCTTTTCATGTTTAACTTGACTGGACTAATACCCCTCCGACTGGTCGAGAGACCAGTTGTTGCCACCAAACAAGCCTCTCCCGATCTGGCACACCACACCATCCTCAACACACCTCACCCGAACATGAACCCGGACACCCCTGCGCTAAATCACCAAACATAGCAAAACACTCGGGGTGACCTATGGCAGAGGTTTTGGTTATCCAATCAATGGTTCTCGTGGCGGCGGTACCCGCACAAAGTTAAAAGTATTTTAAGTGTACTTGACGGAGCTGGATACCAAGGTTTTTTTCTGAAGATTTTCTGTTTTTTGGTAAGATTTTTTTTTCATACTGTTCTCACTTTAAAAAGAAAGTGTCATTTTGATAGACTACACGGAGGGGCGTTGATTACATTATTAATACAACATTTAGATTTCTTTTGTAAACCCTGATAAATAATAATGAAAAATTCCGCGATACGATTATTTGCAACGGAATACCATGAAATATGTCTGATGGAAGAAAGGCCTTGAACATGGCAATCGAACACGGAGGCGTAGCATATTGTGTGAGAGTTGCTCCTGTGCTATTTATTTATTTACTCTCAGTATCATCCTGGTAGGGGTAAACCGTTTCGAATCGAGATAATTCATGAAAAGGTTTTAGATATGTTAAGTTAACATAACTAAAGGGCAGGTATTTTCTTCCAACCAATCTTCTCTGCTTCTCTTCCCCTTACACATATCTTTCTGCCTTACAACTTTTATTATTTTAAGTGTCACGTTTGTTGGTATAAGTGTAATCTATGTTGTTTAAGTACTTGTGAATATTAATAATATATTCTCTATGTACTCATCTTTAATAATTATGCTCTGTAATCCGTAACATCTGACTGTCACTTGTAAAACGATTGATGACCGAGTGGTCCAATAAATAATATGACATTATTATGATCGTTTTCTAATTCCTCACCACAATATAGGAACAGTCTTCTGCCCGAACCTATTGGAACTATATATAAACCTCGTATTTAGGGATGTTGTTTAGATAGAAATTGTAAAACATAATATCACAGTCAAGCTATTGAGCATATGTAAAAAAAGTCGTGAAAATTACTCTTCGTATTTTGACAAATGTCGGCCAAAAAACAAAAAATATTTCTTCATTTTGTTGGTTTTCTAAAACGACGAAAATCAAGGTATGGCTATTCGTTTGTACGTTCCTTAATTAATATGATTGTATAAGAACGTTTCACGTAGAATTCTGTACAATATCCATAAAACTATAATATACCTACTAGGAAATTGGTGAACGAGGTGCGGTAGTTACCAACAGGGTATAGTGGGTGTAGCGTTATAGTGGGTGTATAGGGCTTATTCCGCTCTTTCCCAACGCGCGTATTCAAATTGGGCAAGGTAGGAACAATGTACCTATACCTAGCCGGGAACTGGCCTGAAAAACCTGAGTCAGCTATAATGCTGCCGAGCGTAACTCATGTATATTTCTTTCGTTTACTCGTGTATTGGTAAGCTGCCGGAATGTATCGTTTGTTTTTCAATTTGGAATATTGTGGAGATGTAACGTACATAATCCCTCGTAGTCAATACGATGCCATGCTAGCAATTCTGTGCGGCTCCTACATCAGTTTCCTTTTAAAAGATTATGATCAATGAGTGTCGTATTTGAAATAAATTAATTTCTTTCTTTTAAAAGGAAAGACAAACATTACCGGGTTACGAATCGCCAGATAACATTATCAAATCTCATACTATAAAGCTTAAAATGTTTATTTTGGCTGGTGTAAACTAGTTGAATTTATTTTAATAAACTTATGAGATTTTTCTAACCATATGTTGTGTGTGATATTTTGAACAATATGTTGTCCGATATCAAAAACACTATTTTTTACTAGTCACTGACTATAATTTACATAAACCATTTTGTTCTGTATCAATGGATTACCCAGGTCTTGTTTCAAAATATTAAAAGTATTGGATCATCAAATTAACATTGGGCAAGCCCTCCAAGACTTCTATAGAAAAAAAACTACAAAAGTTTATATTTAAGGAAGAAATAAATACATGAATTAATTGAAAGTATTCCTATTTTTATCGCAAAATATTCGCTTAATATCAATATTTTTACAAGTCCTTTAAAAACAATAACATACCAACTCAGAATATTTTATTGCGTTCGTTAGATCCTCCAAAGAAGGAAAAAATATCAAAGTTTTCTTCATGTGAGTAAAGCTTGTCATCTTTCAGGCATGAACCCCTTCTCCTATGAGAAACTCCGCTGAAGTTAACATTATTTATTTATACCTAAATAAAAAGTTATCGCAAAGGTAAAAGTACACAAATGTTGAATAAATTTACGAAATATAAGAGTTTATGTAAAAAGTCTCAACCCTCTTGTACTCCGTGCCGCCTTTACTTTAAGAACAGCACATTGCTCAAAAAAGTTTGTATATAAACCGCTTATGCCCTGCATAACTTGGTTTAATATAAAAACATTAGTTCGGTAAGGAAATTGTTGGAGAATAAGACAATTTTCAATCCTGTGTACTGTGTAGATGTCTCTGCTTGCGAGTATGTATTGCACAAAATGATTACGAATACTCGTGCTGTGAAGTATGACCTAAACTCTTTGCATAGTTTTGTTTACAAACTTTGATCTTTATCGCATTGTGCTACCATGTTTCTAAGTTTTAATGCATTTACTAACTAAATATCACGCCACGAAGGAGCGCACGTATCGCTAAATAACTCCGCTTCGTTTACATTCCAGGCCATTCATCTACATTTACAATCTAAAGCCTAGTTACTATTTTATTGATCTGACATGAATTGACGAAATAATGTATTTCATTCGCTTGACGGTGCCATTCGGTACATACTACATCTCCCATCTTACTGTCTTTCTTTACAAGTAATGATTGTTTTTAGAAAGCACAATAAGTATATACATATTTCTATGAAATTCAATCAAAGGTACATTAGGGTGGATGATATAGTAGGAAAAATATGTTATTTACTAAAATTGATGTTGCCGGAACTTCAACACACCTTTTCATTGTTTGTATTTCTATTATTCAAATTGACCCAAGCTAAATTGGTAACTTGTCCTAACCTAATAAAACAATTTTTTTAATTCATTTGATCTATTAATCTTGATATTTATGATATTATTTAGACATTTTTTTACTTAGAGGATTTTGTAACAAGGATCCTTTTACACACATTTAATGTATGGTTTAGGTACGTGGCACTTCCATCGTAGACGTAGTTACCATTGCGTATTGGCCATATTGCCAAACCTGGTTTTTGGTTCGCTGCGGTGGCCAAACCTGCGATCGAACCACCGAAAAAACCTCAGAGTACAAATCAAAGAAATAAATCATTATTTGCGTGATAGCCCAGAGCAGTTTGCATCCTCATGGCTGACGATCGACGAATCCTCTCGCTAATCTCGTAATTATTATAAAACTGAGACTTCATCCTTCGATGTTGGAAATCGGAAAACATCTGCTCACCCTGCGTCTGGACTAGCATTTCACATGAAAATAGCTGATGACAAGGCTCTCCTCTCTAAGGAGGAAGGATTACTTTTAGGAGATCCTGTCCTCCGCTGCCGAATCCTGCACGCCACGGAGTTTGACTTTAAAATCGTCACAAAATTGCACGATAACGCACGATTACTACTATAAAGCAAGCCCTATTTTTGCGAGACAATTCAATCTTTTTTTGAATATAATATAAAATCTTGGATGTTCAACATTTCTTTCATTCAGATCGCAAAAAAAACAATCCTTTTATGGTTGCAGTTACATTCGACTACTCACAGCTCTTTATTTTTTTAAATTTTAATATTGTCATAAATTTTACAATATTAAAATCATTTTCTTGTTATTACATAACCCCACTATAACAGTTTATTTCAGATATTTCGATAACAAGTTAAAACCACACTGTAAAAACCAAATTCCTTTCAAAGAATCTAACCCTGCTAAATTATCCTATTTTCTTCAATTCATTCCATTATTTACGAGCTTTTTTAGTTCAAGTTCAAGCTATCCTTCGATCAAGTCAACGTAACTAAAAGAAGAAGCAATCTATCTAATTATCCAGCAGAGCATATTAGGCAGATGTACATTATGTAGCAGAAAGATACGGCACAGAGTCCGCTCAACTGATCCCAATAAAGAACTAACAAATCGACTTGACCGAACTCTGCCCTCTCCTCCCCATCCTTTATCTGGGTGAGGGCAAGAAACAGTGCATTAGTTTCACGCTATATCTACCCTTACATCTTTCTCCCTTAGACCACATTAGGAACAGATTCTATTGAACAGACTGAACTACCTTATTTTCTGTATTCCTTTGTATCTCTTTGCTAAGTCCTTTTTTTGTTTATTCACTCTCTTCTTCTTGCGAGGTTGTCTCGTATCTCTAAATACAGGGATCCATTTAAAACATAGTAGAGTACAGTTATCGCAATATTCATCTCATGAAAAAAACGTTATTGGTTTTAAAGATATATATTTGAGTCAAAAGTAACGTGGTATTTAAATGAACGTTATAAAATATAAATATGTTTTGATAATTTTATCAATTACTCGTCTATGAGCAAACGAAAAAATATGTTACGCAAAATGTTGAATAATAAGATAATTCATTGAAGCAAGGAAAACCTGATACTATTGCACTGTAAACAGCATTTGCAAAATGAGACTAGGAGAAATAGTTAAGTGCATTCG
Source organism: Hesperophylax consimilis (assembly GCF_061612785.1). Lineage (NCBI taxonomy): Eukaryota > Metazoa > Arthropoda > Insecta > Trichoptera > Limnephilidae > Hesperophylax > Hesperophylax consimilis. The sequence goes on from NC_142840.1 coordinate 27,114,708, forward strand.
CTTTTTCAAACTAAATTCAATTCACCTCCATCTTTCTTTCGCAAATGTAGATAACATAGAATAAAGAAGAACACAAGAAATGCGATGTGGGCGTGTTTCGCGATCCAAAAGTCCGGCTAATCGGACCTTACATATTCAAAAAAAAACTTTGTTTCATCATCATTATGAAATTCAAATGGGATGACGATATACGATATTGGGCAAGTGTAAAAGATACAGAACGCGTATATATTAACTCGATGGCGACATTGGTTTCCTTCCAAATCTACGTGAAAGGCATTTCTTGTTTGTATTATCTGTTATTATTAATGAACACATTATTTTTGTTGATCTCTCACGGGCTATAAACTAGGTGAGAGATCACCATTCAGAATTTGGTTGAAATGACTTAACCTATGTTCATTAATTCCAGGCAGGCAATAGTCAGGTTAGCAGTTGGATGCTCCAACCTTCCTTCTCCATATTTCTTTTTCCTCTCCAGTTCCTTCAGTCTCACCACATTCTTCTATTCGGATATGCCATAGTTCCACGGACTCCAAGCAGTTGCATCTCTCATATGGAATCATATAACAAATAAAAATGTGACAATATTACAGTACTTTTGTATAAAAAGACAAATAAATCCAAAAAAATATATGCGAAGTAACTACCCAGATTCGGTTTTATACCTTTCTTCGTCTGGCGGCGGCACTTTTAAACTTCTGTACTAGTTTTATTTTCCGTAACGCAGACGACGATTTCCACAGTTCCATGGGAAATTTTATCAGAGTTTTCCAGCCAATTTAAGATTAGCGTCGGTTAGTCGCAAGTGTGCCCATTCGCTGGGCGTTATATTAATGATGTCACTACTACTCGACCACTTTCTGTCACGCAATCAACTCGGCCTGACTTCTTATTTCTTATGCTATGCTGCAGCTGATAATTAACTCCTCTCCGTACTATGTATATTTCTTTTTTTTAACTTTTCTCTTATAATTATAGTAAAGAAAAGACATTAAAGAGTCTTTTTAGCCCGTATTTTACCATACTGTGCCTCCAAATTCATGTTGTTATCACGGCTTCGAATGAGTTGGCTTCTATTAATATAATGTAGCCAATATAGAGTTGTTTAACCCTTCAGGTTTTAAAATAATTTAACTAACAAGTTACTTTACACACGAGTTTTTGACTCTTGTAAAGAAAAGCATATTAACTTTTATTATTTTTATTTGAAACTGTGTCTTATAGTAAATGTGTCTTATAATAAAAAAAAATTAAATAATTTTTTTTTTCACTGATTCAATCTGTACTCCCATATGAAATTGTTGGCTGAGGTGGTGTATTCAAAACCTCTCTCTTGCCTGTAGAAATCATCCAGAGAATATTAATAAAAATAATTTTAAATAATATTTATAGATTTTAAAGTCCTTTCTCTGCTAATCATTTTAAACAACATCACTTTTACATTTTTATAAAGATTCTTTCAACAACGAAAACCAAATACTTTTTTCAAACAGCAACATACCAAATGTTCAAGTCCCAACGGCTAATCTAAAATTTGCTACATATTGCTTATTTTCGAAGTTGTCGTTAAAAGAAATACCATTTTAGAAACTGTATAAAATTGTCATTGTAATGTTTATATTTGAAATAAAAAATGAAGTTAAAAAAAATATTTTTTTAATATCAAACATGGAAATGTTAACAATAAAACTTACTGATACATTTTGACTCAAAACGTCCGTAATTTTGTAAGAATTCAATATTTATAGAACACATTCCTTTTGTAGTGGGTAATTAGTAATAAAACTGAAACTTCACTGTTTGTGCCGTTTATACAAAAAAAAATCATTTTGACTTTCAACTGTCAATGAAAAAATCCTGCCGATTCGTAACCATACACTTTGACATTTTTTATTTAATTTATCCATATAATTCGGTACAAATATTAGATATCAACTGAAAAGAAAAATTATTTATCTTTCCAATGACGAACAAATCATCTTTCTACGAATTATAGAAAAAAAAATTAAAATACTTTTATAATGTATGCATGCCCCGGTCAGATCTGTCCTTCAGAGACTCTAATGGAATATGATGTTTGTGGCTAGTAATGTCCTTCCGAGGTCTGAAGGGTTAAGACTTAACGTTCACACCGCGAAAATACATACATGTATTTCTAACCTTGCGCGTATTTGTATATCGCGTTTGCTCGCAAAACTAAACAGCAAGGTCACGAAGATTTTTCAACTGGTGCGTATTAGAATACTGTCACAACTTTTACTCGGGACATTATTGAAAAAATATTGACTATGTTAGATTGAGACTATTAGACTAGACGTTATTATATTTTCCTGGGAATGGGTGAAAAACAAGATGTAGGTAGGTATAAAAAAAATCCCTTGTCATAGGTATAACACATTAATGTATTTATGTGTCTGCATAAATACTAATTCGCATCTTTCAAGTATTTTCCTCGTTTGTCAACCGATTAAATTCCGCAAAAAAATTAATTAAATTTTATCTTCGTTGTCCTTATTTCAGTGTGTTTTAAATTTTAAATTTCCTGCAAAACTTTGACATCCGTACCTCACAACATCATTTTAAATCGTCAAATAACGTCCTCGTTGTGTACAACATAAGAATTTCAATTTACATGTCGTTGTAAAACATTTCCCCAGATTATGTAGGTATTACTGTATTACTCAAGTCCAGGTAAAACTAAACAAATTATTCAAAATTTTAGACCGACTTACAAATTTGTAAGTTCGTTCGGGCAAAGTTGTTTGCAAAGTATTTGCAGAACAAATATTTGAGGACAATTTCCTTCCTGCGTGAATCGGGTATTTGTTTAAACATGCAGGCCTTCGTGTTTTTTGAAACAGAATCGAATATCTAGTTTCTTCCTGAAACTTCCACAGTTAAAATCACATGGACTAAGCAAACAAGTTGCCAAGTCATCACATTACGGTCTCACGATTCCAAATATTCTGAAAACATGCAAGGAAATCAATTACTACACATTTTGTCATTACCAATGTTTTTCTACTAGGCTTTTATGGGCCAGTTTATTTCAATGTTTATTTAAATTAATATCCGATACGTACTTCCTTCATATTGACACTTTTTAGCATACTAAAACAAAGACTTGTAAAATAATCAATTACTTTACAATACATGTTTTCGTCACTTTATATATTAGTTTATTTTAGTCAAAGTGCCCGACACCAAAAATAATACCGTTTTCTCACAAGTAGTAAATGTTTATCAAAATTTTAACCCCAACTTATTCTGAAATCTTATTTAAATATGACCCTTTTATAACTCTAATATCATCTTCAAAAAAAGTTTGGTTTCCTCAAAAATGTTAAGTTTGCCTGCATTTTAAACAGCGTTTTATTATTTAATTAAATTATTATAAGCAATAATTAGTCGCCTGTTATATCAATACAAATTGAAAATATCTCCCGAGTAAAAATAAATGCCGTCGACGGGAATTGAACCCGCGCCTTCTAATTTCCGATCAGATATAATAACATAATCACATATTTCACCAACAAATGTAGATGTAATATATCTCGAAGCCATCTAGTAGAAAATTTAGCACTAACAAAGCCTTTCCTACAAAAATAAAGTTGGTTGTTTACAGGTGAAAAAAATATAATAAGCAGTAATTGTTGATTGAAGTACTAGTACGTTTGAATTATTTGGCGTGTTGGAAATAAGCTGACGTGGCTCAGTGGTCCAAAGCGTCTGACCGGACATCAGAAGGCGCTGGTACAATTCCCGTTGGCGGCATTTATTGTCACTCTTGGGAGATATTTTCAAATTGTATTGATATTACAGACAACTAATTATTGCTTATAATAATTTATTATCCTCTGTGATGTGCATAAAAACCTTGTCTTATAAATTTATTGTTATTAAGTTTAATTTGTAGAACTCCATTTTATTTATTTATTTTTTATATATTCAATAATATTGTTATTGGGTTTAGAAAAACAGTTTATTTTTAAACAAGTTCTGCTGTGTAATTATTATTACGCGTGACAGCTGTTTCGCCCTCTGAAAGCATTATCAAACATTGGGTAGCCCACTTACAGACGATACATTTATATTATCTCTAGGTAGGTATTTTAATTTCAATTACTAATTTCTAATTGATTTCTGAGTAAAATATTAGAAATTATTAATGTTTTTTACCACAGTAAAGTTTCCCCAATTAGTGTAAAGTTTAAATTTGACTGTCTTTATGTTAGTTATTTCCAAACGATGACTCATAGGGTTATTTTAATAGCATAATTAAGTACTTCATAGTGCACTAATATTTGCACTAGGTTTGAAGATATCTAGTAGGGGTGAACGAATTATATTTGTTTTTTCATTAATTAGAATAGCTTTCGGATTATTAGAGTTTTTTGTTTTATAAATGTTAGTTTATCATTAAAAAATAATATTATTTTATCGATTAAATTAAATCGCATAAATTTAGTGACAATTCGGTTTCAGTTTACATTTTAAAGTTCAAGCATCACTACCGGGTTTAAATACTTATTTATTTGGGATGTGGATTTACTATGTTGTACATTCGCTTTTTGGTACACGTTTCTTTTTTTGTGTTCTTTGTCGTTTTAAGGATAAAGTGTTTGTGGAGTCAAAACTTATTTTGGTAACAATATATTTGTGGCCATACTGACCCTTGTTGGCATACTGCTACATACATTTGCATAATGATTTTATTTATTTATTGTTTATTTGCAAAAACAGTATGAACCAGAACATTGCAATATCGATAATTAACATTTACAAAAAAGTGAATAACAAATAGGTACATTTACAAGTGGGACAAAGAAAAAAGTTTCAAATTTAGATTTACAATTTTAAGTATTGAATAATAATATTTCACGTTTAAATACGTTGTAGGACATGTGGAAAATATCCACATTTCCTGCGAGGCAGTTAATTAACCTAGTGATTCTTCCCAAGGGCATCACCATTGGTAAGTTAGTTCTGCACCTAGGAAGAATCAAAAGCCTGTGTTGGCGGCCTCGCGCGAAATTATCCGGGACATAAAATCCTATTTTAGCCAGAATGTCTGGTATTGATACTAAACCGTTTAGTAGCTTATACGCCATCAGGAGTAATGCAACATCCCTTCTGGAACTAAGGCTGCATATACCCAGCATTCCCGAGATAAATGCTGTTGGAAACAGCCATGGGTAATAACCAAACTCTCTCATGTAGAGGTATCGTAAAAACTTTTTTTGTATCTTCTCGACCATTAGTACATAGACAGTGTCCTCTGGCCCCCATACCTGAGATCCATTCTCGAGAATGCTACGCACTAAGCTAAAGTAAAGCAGCCTTATTACTGCAAGGTTGGTCAAGTCTTTCGAATTGTGTATGACAAAACCCAACATCTTAGTGGCTGATTTACAGATCTTTTCAATATGAGCGTGAAATGTTAAGCGAATGTCGTACACAATTCCCAAGTCCTTGCAAGTCACCATGTGCTTCAGTGACGTATCTTTCATTTTGTAATTAAAATATATGGTCTTGTGTGCCCTTGTAAAGCACATCACTGAACATTTTTGGAAGTTGAACCCAAGTTTGTTATCAATACTCCAGTCAATAATTGCATCGATATCTTCCTGGAGCTTTCTACAGTCTTCTATCGATCTTATTCTCAGAAAGAGTTTGATGTCATCGGCAAAAAGTAGAAAACGGACGAATTTAATCTTTCCCTGAATATTGTTTATAAAAATTAAAAACAATAGGGGTCCTAAATTGGATCCCTGCGGCACACCAGAATTTGTAGGATATGCATTAGAGTTGAACTCACCATAGGACACGAATTGTTCTCTTTCACTCAAATAGTTACAAAAGAGATTTCCACCCAATAAACACTTATTTTACAAACTTTTCCTTTATTTCTTTATATTCAATCATATTGACATAGTAGAATGAGTAATTTTTTTTTAATAATGACTATAAACTCCCAAAAAAAAATCCAATTTGCTTAAGAAGCAATTGTGAAAAATTGAATTCGTTAATGGCCTATATGTCATAAATTTAAAAAAAATAGGATACGTTCGTACCAGATATTTGCTGTACCTTTAGAACAAAAAATTATTATTCAGGGTGGTTGGGTATTTTGGCCTCAAATTCAAATTTACGTTTTGTATGAAAAGGGCAGCGCAGCCGTTCCACTTAAGGAGGTTGTTAGTTTCGTTATCGTGCTTTAAATTGGAATACGTTACCAATATGTAATACTTAAAATTAAAACTGTGTGCAAAAAAAACCCTAGAGAATTTTTCATGCATTTTTATTAAAATTAATTCTTAAAATTAAATTGAGTTAATTGTTAGGAAGATACATTACTGATTAAAAAAATTTAATATTGAAACACTTTTGTGGTTATTCAAACAATCCGGTTCCTACCTAAATTGCCCTCTCCTTGTTTTTATTCCATACCCTAAAGGTTTTACCTTCGAAAAAGGAAGCAAGAAGATTTGAAAAATAGAACGCCAAAAGCAAGTGTCTTTTGTTTATTGATGTTATTTTGGTCGTTGAATATCGTTGCATATTTGTCTCCTCCTGGTAATAACATTCGGAAAATAATATAATTTATTCACCCCAATCATCGTACATTACATAAATATTGTATAATATCTAGAGTGATCAAAAAACCGTACACGTTGCGAAACAATAAATATTTGTGACACAAAAATGGTTCATGTGGTGAAATAATACTAGATGTACATCTGTAAACTAAAGTGCCACAGAACATTCAAGACTACATTCCTTTCAATTGAAGCCAAAACATTCACAAGGTAAAGGTTTCCTTCCCACTCTTACTTTTCCTCGTGATTAACACGATTGTTCACTCCTATTTTCTTGACTTACCGTTCATTCGTCGAGTCACAAATAATTTGGTACGCAACATTAAGTATACAATAAAAATTTTATTGTTACAAAAAACCTGTTCAAATATTTTTTCACCAAAGGTATCATTAGAATCTAAATTTTTATATAAGAATTTTATGTTATGAGAAGATTTTTTTTGTTACTTCGTATGTACCATACACTTTTTCTTCACGTCAACATTTTTTGCGAATTTTCCAACAATTGTCGTGCCTAAAATAAAATTAACCAAAAAAGCAATAAATCTAAAAATATTTTTTCACTACTAACGGTTTTCTATTGTGCTTTTTTATCTGTTATTTGTTTTGTTTTGTATATGCCGGTTGATGAGTGTTCCTGAAGAATCGAGGTTACGTAATCATCGATTAACCAGTTTTGATTATTATCTATATCAACGAACAACAATCGAAGAGAATCTTTGATGGATAAGTATATTCAAATAAATAAAATGATGATCTCTGGAAGAAACGAAGGCCTAAAATATAATGAGGCTAAACAGGTTGACATCCACCAATTTGATCAATTTTCTTCTTCTGTGTATTTCTGACCTTCTTTCGTCGGAGGTTTAAAAATTAACAATCAGCGGATTCCGAACTTATAAAGTCACGGTTACAATTAATATTTCACGAACTGTGAACTCTCTCCGTTACACAGATGACCGTGTAGAACAAAATAGCTCTACAAAATTCATATACGATATTAACAAATCGATTATTTGAACACGTTAAGGGATAGTTGCATAGAAAAAATTCTTACATAATTTCACAACCCAAAATCTAAGTATTACATAATTAGTCACAACCTAAAATCAAAGTATTACATAATTAGTCACAACGAAGGAGGTACTACAAGTCACCAAAGTTAAAGTAATGAGATATTCCAATTTCCTCCTGCTTTTTAGTTTAATTTTAGTGCTTCAATCGACAACATATTTTTCTTCACGCAGTGCTGCGGATTTAAATATTGTTATGGATATTATAACAATGGGTACGTACCTACTTGTTTAAGATATTCTTGTTACTAAATTTAATTATTGAATAAAATATTCAATTGCATTAGAGAACATAATATTTATCTCGATATTTTTTTTAAACCTTTATAAAATAGACATTTACTATTCTTATCCCAGTAGATTCCAGCCGAATTTGGTGTTCAAATTAAAGAAAATCTTATTTTTAACTTTAATTCATATACCGCAATTTGCACACGACTGCTCTCCAGTACAACTTTTTCACTTTTCAGAAACGGGTTTTGTATGGGTTATTTATTTAAGTATTTAGTATTCGTATTTTTAAGAACAATTTATATACGTAAGTAAAATCAAATAAATTACAATTAAATAAATTATTATTAAATATGTCTTTTATCATTAAATATATCTATCATCATTACAAATGAAGTAAAGTGGTGCATATCCTTGCAACTTCATATATATATTTCCATTTAATTTGATATATTTTTAGTGAAAGCTTTTAAAATTGTGAAAAAACAAATTTAAAAAAAATGCGTTTATTTAAAAAAAAATTTAATCCATAGCCTAGTCAAATTGATAAAATCATTTAGACGATTAATGTATAGTTTGGAATCATTTCTCTATTCAAAATGCATCCAGAAAATGTTTTTTACAATATCTGAAATTACAGTGCCTGCAAGAAAAAGAACTAGCATTTTTTTTTTATTATGACGCTTCATTTAATTATTATTTTTTTATTATGATGCTTCATCTAAATGACCATTTAATATGCTATAAAGACAAAAAAATGTCAAGATGGCTTGACCGTCCAGAACAAGCCAGCTTGACAATTTTTTTGCACTATGCGTTTCGAGGGTCAAAATTACACTGACCGCAATATGCGCATTTGTGACCAAATTGTGACATGGTGATTAAAAAGTTATAGCTAAACAGTCTGTGGTTATATAGACATACAAAAGCGACAAGGGAGAACTTAAGAATTGCAATATAAACATAAAATCCACGAAATTCTTTACAAATAGTTAATTTTAGTAGGGTTTTTAGGAAACAATTTTTTCCCTACCGAGAAAATACAAGGCCTCTAAGTCTATAATAGCCAGGTAACATTTTAAACACCTATATGTGGTAAAAATTGTGAGGCGCATATGACGCCGTTCTATTTGTACAAAGAACATTAACTTTTAATTCAGTAAATTTAATTGATTCACCACCTCATGGAAAATAAGAATCTGGAAAATAAAAAAATAAAATGAACAAAAAAATGTCACATATTTAAAACTAAACTAAAAAATACTAAACCTCAAATCCCCTCCCACCAAAGAATTAAACTAAATAAAACCCCATATTTCTGCACTTAAAAATTTAGTTTTAAAATAGCTAGTTAATGACACGAACGTGTCGAAACCGGTCGCTAATTAATAAAATTTATAAGTAACAAATGTACATTGTGAATAATAAAACTCATTAAAAAACAAAAAAATGTCTAGAAATTGTTACATAGTGAATGCCAAAGAAATACAAAAAAAAATAAAAAAATATAAAAAAATAAAATAAATAAATTAAAAAAATAAAAAAATTACTATTTATGTAATACAGATCTTGGCATATATCATGGCTACAAATCAACTTAACCGTATGAGTGCAGTTCCGTAGGGTCGTTCCGGTCTACAGCCTTCAGGGTAATGATTGCCCTGATGTGTGGAAAAATGAATTATTTTCCAAAAATAAACTCTGACATGCGCCATCGATCCCGGCGCTTTTTTATTAAACGCTTACTGATTCAATCTGTTGCTTCTCAAATGAAGTGTTAGTACTAATATAAGTGGTACCATGCGACACATTAATATCTTTAAAAATATGTACTTATCTGTTTCCCCGAGCACATGACTAATAATATCTGTAAGTTGTCTTTTCCTCTTGCTGCAATATTACTAATAAGTTCAACGCTCGTCTCGGACATAATGTCGATAGACTAAGCCATACACTAAGTTCTGTCTTGCGAGTTCTATTCTTCATCCGTACAATAAAACAATTTATACAACATTCAATTTCGTTGGCGAACAGAATGAAAATTTTGTTTAGCTATTGTGAACCAGGGTGTTGTATTCAATTTCTGTAAAAAAAATAACCGATTAAGAAAAATTGTAATTTCCTTAGAAATTTGCTCTTACTAATGTGAAATTTCTCTCTTTTTGAAACTAATTATATTAAAATATCGGTTTATTAAACGGGGTGTTAAGGGACGTACCCTGGTATAAAGGTTTAGATTTAACTTTTTTAAGAACATAATGTGTTAAGTCTATCTAGTCAGTTTTAAAATCTATGTGCACTGTTAATTGAACTCCATTTTGAATTCGTTCTCTTATGTAAAAATAATTATCTTTTATTTTATTATTTTTTTCTTTCCGGAAACGTGTTTTTCTTTACTTTTTGAGAATAATATATAAGTTTTCCGACTTAAACGTTCGGGTTAAATCTCGCCCACAGGAAAAACTAAACCCTTCCACACACTTTTCCTCAAATGATCATTATAAATATTATTATTTTGTAATGTATTATTATCACTAAACAAATAAAATGTTATACTGTTGCTACATGATGGACTTAACATTTTGTTGTGTTAAAATGTTGAACTCAATAGTCTTCGTAATTTATATTTTCTTCGCCAACCCAATGACCTAGATACTGAATTTATAATTATGGTATATAGTTACCGAACTAGATATAGTAAACTATAACTCGGTTAATTAAGTTCTGTTTGTATAGATATATATACAGGGTGTTGAGAGACGTACTTCACTTATTTTAACCAACTTTTGTTTCAGGTTATTTATTTTTATTTTTTGACAACTTAAAACGTGAAAAATCAGTAATTATTGGATATTTAGTGTTGAGGGTTGGTCGGTTACTAGGCTGAGTGACCAGTGACGACAGGTAGATGATTTTTTTTTTTGCTTGGTTTTGAAAAAAAATCCAAAATTATAGTTCGGTAACTACAGCTTAATTAAAAATCTAGTCTACAGACCATTGTGTTTGTGAAAAAAACATGATTTATGAAGACTATTGAGTTAAAAACTTTAACAAAACAGAATTTTAATACTAACAATAAAACATTTTATATTCACGAGAATAATAAAGATAAATCTTTATACAAGAAAATTAAAAAAATATCGCAAGCAACAAAACTCGATTTATTAAAGAAAATTGATTTGAAAGTACCTACACGTCATCATTTTAATGAAAAACAATGTAAAACAAATTCAAACTAAAATGCTTGCCCTAAGAGACTGTGTTCAATCAACCATGTTGATTCAATTTCAATAAAAATTAATATAACAACTTTAAAAAAAATGCATTGAAAATGTATTATAAATGAATACAAAAAAAGTTCACTTGTACACCAACTAAACCAAACTATATAAAATGTAATGGCAAATATTATGGAGTATATCTTATATTTTTTTCAATTGTTAAATACATAATGTATTAGTTGATATAATGAGGAAATCTATAATTGGTTTCTCAGTTAAGTAAATTTCACAAGTATAAACTAACCGTATTGTAACTGTTGATTTCCCTAAAATAAAATTAAAAATACATATTTACTTACAAAACTAAACTTGTTAAATCTAACAAGTAAGTTTTGCATTTTAATAAATATTATAATATTTCATAATTCATACCTGAATTTAATCACCAGACAATGCTTTGATCAAATCTCATATCAATTATGTCATCAAAAATATATCAATTACCTGTTTGCGATTTCAGCATTATTAAAGCGACTTCAAAGAGTTTTTTTTACCGGAAAAAGGAAGAGATTTTGAATCCGAATACGGGAAAGGGGATGTTGTCGAGCGTGATACCTGTCCAAATTAAAAAGTCTGAAATGCCACTTCTTTAGACACTTTTGAAAAATGCCAACTGAGCGTCAAGGGGTAGATTAAAATGTGGAAACAAGTATCACTTAAAACGAAAAAGTGGTTTCATATTGCAGCTTTCGAAAATTGTAGGCACTATTCCGTTTCTATAATGTATGATACTCCTTAAAATGTGGGATACTCCATATAATGTGTGAAACTTTATATAATGCGCGATACTCCATATAATTTTGATTTACTTTATTTTTTAGATAAATATATCTCACCATATGCTTTAGGGGGCTTTTAGGAAAGTTATAGTGACCATTTCCAAATTATATTAATGCATTCTATTTTAATTATGTATATATATTTAAATACCGTACCGCAGAAGAGTTCCAATTACTCCATATAATGTGTGATACTCCATACAATTTTGAGTTACTTTATTTTAGAGATGAATATATCCCACCATATGCTTTAGGGTAGTTTTAGGAAAGATATAGTGACCATTTGCAAAAAAAATTAATGCATGCTATTTTAATAATGTATACATATTTAAATACCGTACCGCACAAGAGCTCCAATGGCTCCCAACCATTTGTAGCCAGTGAGACTAATTGGGGTATGTTGTGAAGCTGAAGGTTAGGGGGGAGCGGAAAGAGATCGGGAAGAGCAAGTACCTGGCTATCCAAATTTAGTTACCAAACACGAATAAACCCATTTCAAGCAATTTCCGATTAGTAATATGTTTTTTTACAAGTGCGATACTGAAAATATCTCCCACTCTGAAACATTCCGCAAATATAATACACATTATTTTTGACGAATAAATTGTGCAATAACACAAATTAATTAAATTAAATTTATTAGCGCAGGCAGGGATTTGAATCCTCGATTTCCGGATTCGTAGCCGAGAATGAATCCACTTAACAATGGAGGCCGTCATTCGACGTGCATTGTGAAATATCGATCGTAGGTTGTAATCTCTGTTTATGTTACATGCGTCGTTCATGAGAAATATTGAGATATTATAACTGAGCTATCACCGGGTCGTGAAAATTATCATGATGCTCCCATGATAGGCAATTCAATAATGAGGTCAAGGACATGTTGTCAACTATCAATCATGAATCGGAATACCTAATACATCCTGAATCTACTAACTACTTTTGTTTCATACGAACATAAATTAGAGGTCCTGTGAACAGTAGACCTCGCGTAAAAAATATGTTTCTAATTTTCTCTTATTTAATAAATCAAAACAGAAATTTCCTTTGAAATCATAAGATTTTGTAGGAAGGTACTTAAATACCTACCTACTTAATTATAAACCATAAATATTTTTATAGTGATTTAGTTTTGGGGTATTGTTGTGTTTTGCGCTACCATCTGCTTTAGCCAATGTTTCGAACAGTCTTAACAAACGGAGTCTTCATCATCGGTCCTCAAGTCACTTCATATACGCCAATCTGACTCAATAAATCACTGTGACCTTCACAACATTTTTCATTTCGTGCCTCCCCACCATAATATATAATAATAATAATATATAGCAAATATATAAAAATATTCTGTAAAATAGAAAAATTAATAAAATATAATAATATATAGCATTAAGAAGTATATATGGTATTAAACGTATATTTTACTAATTTTTCTATTTTACAGAATATTTTTATTCCCTCACCAGCCTCTCCCCCATCTTCTTACCCTCCCCACTAATTTCAGTCTCACTACACACCCCAATTGGGGATGCTATAGTCTCACTACTTGCAGATGGTTGGGAGCAGTTGAGACTGTTATGCGGTTTTCACATAAACAAAAATGAAAAAAAAAATAAAATAAGAATTTTAAAGTTTTAAATATTATTCATGATATTATTTACGAAAATCAAAAATATTTATTTTTTAAAAACAGGTTATGATATGTCTCGGATGTATATATATATATACTTCTATATATACATAAATACATATATATAGAAGTCGGGGACGCCCGTAGAAGACTTAAGACATTATCACTGGACTAGTATGAGATACGGAGTTGAATAAAAGTCGATATAATGTTATTATTTAAATAGTAACAATGTTGTATACAGTATTGAGTGGTGGAAGTGGGGAACGCTTGAGTAAATTATGGCACTATCAAGTGAAACGAAAACTTTATTTAGAATAATATTATTTCCACCTTAAAAATAGACCCAATTTTCAGGTACACTATAAATCACAACGTTAATTCTTTTCTCCCAACCATTCATAATCCCGAGCAACTCCGGTTACACGTCAGCGAGTATCAAATAATTCATACAATCGAATTTATTTTTATAAAAGCTTTTGAAAACAAAAATTATGTAATCATGAACAAACACAAGTTTCTTCAGCAAGTTCCAGTGTTAATAAAGCCATTCAGTTACGTGTTTTGAATGTCATAACGACGATGTCGTCAAATGCAGATCCATTTTATGAATGCAATTGAAGGATTGGAAAAAATTACATAATGCCCTAAGAAGGGTACATGGAGTTTGACTACGTCCTAATAATAAATAATTTGTATGAAGATCGTTTTATTTTATTATTTTACGAAAATTGAATAAAATCAATAGTATGTCATAAATATCACTCTTCAACAAATAATACTACTTTTTTCTAGATTTTTTTAAAGTTTCCTTTTGTAATGAATTTTTTTAATGAAAACGATGATATTAATTCATTTCGATACTTTACTCAGGGGTGGGGAAACTGCGGCCCGCGAGGCAATTTATCATTTTCCTTCTCTTGGATTTGGAAATAAATTCCTCCCTGATCTTGGCTTTAAACTTCCCTACAAACCTCTGCAACATCCACTAAGACTGAAACGCTGACAAGTGTACCCAGCTACCTTCGTATTTACAGTTATTGTACGGACGGTAAATTGTCTCGTACAACTAGTATATATTGAATTATTTCGCGGATAAGAGATAAGCCGCCATAGCTCAGTGGTCAGAGCTGTCGAACGGAAATCGAAAGGACACGGGTTCAAGTCCCATTGGCGTCATGTATCTTTTATCAGGAGATTTTTCAATGTGGATGAGTGTTTCAGGCTAATAATTATTGCTTGTAAAACAATTGTTACCCTTTGTGCTATGCATAAAAAAATCTTGTCTTAAACATTAGTTTACCAAAAAAAATAATAATTAATATTTGACAAGTTCTAGTATCTTCACCAAAAAATGTAGACAATTTGTCTCGACGCCATCTAGTGAGAGAGTTAGCACTTACAATGCCTTTCTCATATAAAATAAGGTTGGTTGTTTTCAGGTGAAAAAATGTAACAAGCAGCAATTGTTGAATGAAACACTAGTATATATTCAATTATTTCGCTGATAAGAGATAAGCCGCCATAGCTCAGTTGTCAGAGCTGTCGACTGGAAATCGAAAGGACACGGGTTCAAGTCCCGTTGGCGTCATGTATCTTTTATCAAGAGATTTTTCAATGTGGATTAGTGTTTCAGGCTAATAATTATTGCTTGTAAAATAATTGTTACCCTTTGTGCTATGCATAAATAAATCTTGTCTTAAACATTAGTTTACCAAAAAAAATAATAATTAATATTTGACAAGTTCTAGTATCTTCACCAAAAAATGTAGACAATTTGTCTCGACGCCATCTAGTGAGAGAGTTAGCGCTTACAATGCCTTTCTCATATAAAATAAGGTTGGTTGTTTTCAGGTGAAAAAATGTAACAAACAGCAATTGTTGAATGAAACACTAGTATATATTGAATTATTTCGCGGATAAGAGATAAGCCGCTATAGCTCAGTGGTCAGAGTTGTCGACTGGAAATCGAAAGGACACGGGTTCAAGTCCCGTTGGCGTCATGTATCTTTTATCAGGAGATTTTTCAATGTGGATGAGTGTTTCAGGCTAATAATTATTGCTTGTAAAATAATTGTTACCCTTTGCGCTATGCATAAAAAAAATCTTGTCTTAAACATTAGTTTACCAAAAAAAATAATAATTAATATTTGACAAGTTCTAGTATCTTCACCAAAAATGTAGACAATTTGTCTCGACGCCATCTAGTGAGAGAGTTAGCACTTACAATGCCTTTCTCATATAAAATAAGGTTGGTTGTTTTCAGGTGAAAAAATGTAACAAACAGCAATTGTTGAATGAAACACTAGTATATATTGAATTATTTCGCGGATAAGAGATAAGCCGCTATAGCTCAGTGGTCAGAGCTGTCGACCGAAAATCGAAAAGACACGGGTTCAAGTCCCGTTGGCGTCATGTATCTTTTATCAGGATATTTTTCAATGTGGATGAGTGTTTCAGGCTAATAATTATTGCTTGTAACATAATTGTTACCCTTTGTGCTATGCATAAAAAAATCTTGTCTTAAACATTAGTTTACCAAAAAAAATAATAATTCATGATATTATTTACGAAAATCAAAAATATATTTTTTTTAAAACAGGTTATGATATGTCTTGAATGTATATTCCAAGAGAGAGTCAAATAAAAATCCTTGTGGACTATTCAATTATGTCGAAGGTTTTCACTTAAAAGAAGAAGAAAAAACTGATGTAGAAGACATTAATGTAATTTAGCATAAAGTCACCATTTACGAATTACTAACATACGAGAGTAACAAATTAATATAACCGAGCTCTGAATGGCACAACCGTCAAAGTGGCCTAGACGATGGATGGTACCAGTCTACTTATTTTGTATTATATAAAATTTACAAGGTTGGTCTTTAATTTCCCAAAAAATAACCTATTTATAGTTAATAGAAATATATGTCATCACTGAAGAAGCAGAAAATACTAATAAATCTACGTGAAACATCGTAATAAGATTAATCTTTCTAAAATCACTACGGTGGGCATCAAAACGTAGCACTTATTATTATTATTAATCTATGTTCTGCAATAATATTTGGGGTTAATGAAAAGAAATAAGTACATAACGAAATGACGAGATTAATTAAAAATGAAGCTAAAAGTTTTAAAAGTTATTTATTCTAATTGTAACCTATTTTTTACGCCATTTTGTCGATCTCGTATTTTAAATTTAGAATTAACAATAATTTATTATTATCTTGAAATATTTTTTTGGCTGCTATCTTTTTGAATGATTGCAACGATTTCTAACGAATTTATTTGTAACCTACATAGTCTCGAATAAACACCTATTGACTTTACACAATTAATATTAGAAATATATATGGTTGAAAGCCACTTGAAATCACTCTAACATTCGTTGATAATAGAAGACAACACTGCTTTGATGGGTTAGCTAAAACAGTGAATTTATATCAAAAGGGGAATTCAACATTTGTTTCGAGAGGTAATATAAATTAAAAAGGGTATCTATTTAAAAGACGCCTCAACAAAGTGTAAAACCATTCTTCATTCTTCAGCTTCTTCTGTTTTTAAGCCTAAAGTCTAGATTCTGTAAATGGGTCTCTTTTCATAAGGTAACCTTCTTCTTAACTATATATTTTTGTAGATTTTCTGAAGGTGAAAATTTTTATTTCAAATACAGGATAATCCAATAAGAGGTGTTATTTTGAATAGCCCGCTATTTCGGTAGATGTTACTTGTGAAGCTGTCATTTTTTGATATTTGACAAGTAGAAACTACGCCATTAATAAAAATGGAACGATACACGCTTCAACAACGCATTGAAGTTATTAAAATTCACTTGAGTGAATCAAATGCAAATCATCTTGAGTGATGAGGCCCATTTCCACCTCGGTGGCTTCGTCAACAAGCAAAATTGTCGCATCTGGGGCTCGGAAAACCCAAGAGTTATTGTTAAAAAGCCTCTCAATCTTCAACGTGTGACTATTTGGTGCGGTTTATAGTCCGGCGGAGTCATTGGACCTTACCTTTTCGAAAATCAGGCTGGAGCAACAGTTACGGTGAATGGATTGCGCTATCGAGAGATGATTAATTATTTTTTATGGCTTGATTTGGATGGTATTGATCTGGATAACGTTTATTTTCAACAAGACGGCGTTACGTGCCACACAAGCAATGAAACCATTGATCTTTTTTTGAATATCAAAATAACACCTCTTATTGGAAAACCCTATATAATTTATTTATTTATTTATTTTCACATATACGGCACAACATGTGCCATTCACATACTAAATTACAGAGAATAGTACAGCAACATAAGGAATGCAACAATATAAATCTAAGTATAATGGTATAATCAGTAAATAGTAGTAAGGTTATGAAAAAAATAACAAGTATGAAAAAAAGAGATATAAATAAAATATAAGTAGCAATCTGTAGTATAGTATTAAGTCAAAGTAAGAAATTATATGTAATAATATACAATAAAGTAGTATAAGCAAGAATGAAGTGCTTATAAAATGTCTGAAAGGCAATAAGAGTTTGTAAAAAATAAAATAAAATAAAATTAGAAAGGTATATACTATTAGAAAATGAAAAGAATAAAATAAATACTATTTTATAATATGAAAAGGAAACAAATGTAATAAATGGGAGAATCACGTGTATAATAATAATGTGCGACATTGCTTGACAGTCCGATAAAGTTTTACATAGTACCTATGATGACTATGATATATAATGCACTGATATCAGCTTCTACCTATCGAGTACTAGTAGTTTTTAATCAGAAGTACATAAACATTATGATGGTATGGTATTATTCGACAATTTTTGTTTTATGCATCTTTTATATGATAATAGACAATCAGCGTGATCGATGTTGGAATATTCATTACCTAATCTGTGCAAGCGATGGATTATTGAATTTTGTTCTGCGTTAGTTCCAGTATTGTTGCAATAATAAGGTGACTTGAGTCTAGTTGGTCTACAGGGAACATGGTAGTTTATCAACAAAGTTAATTCAGGGGAGTCAAACCGGTGATAGATTATTTTAAATAAAAAAATTAGATCATTAAGTATTCTTCTATGTTTTAACGATAAGAGATGCATTAATTGTAATAATGAATCGTAATAAATGTCGTCAGAGGGAATTCCTAATTGGAAGTTAATTGTTCTGAGAAATTTATGTTGGATTCTTTCAATGGAGTTTGCATGGTTTTTTGTAGGAAGGGTTCCATATAGACGAATTATATTCTAATTGACTTCTGACTAGAGTTGTATAAAGTAATTTTAATGTATGGATATTTTTAATGTAGGAAACAAATAAGATTGGTCGTCTACCTTCAATTTTTTCTTGTTGGTATTCCTAGCACCTGCTTCTTTTAATATTTTTTTTTAATTACGTTAACACGTTTAACAAAACAAATAAATAACAATGGATAATAAATAAAGAAATATATGTTTAATTCACATTAGTTTAAAAAGAATTATATTGCCAATTTTATAAAAAGCTAGCGCAGACCCATGAACCTCACGCTTACGTCTTAGAGGCACTATTGCGTGTGAATATCTCGTGGAAACGTATTCCACTATTAGCAAGCAGTGCTGCGCGGGGACCGGTTTCGGTAGGTTCCGTTCGTTCAGCGTTGAAGCGTTGGAGGTCGAATTGAACTAAAAAGAGTTAAAAAAAATATTTTTTTGCTTCGTGTATTAACTAAATACATCAATGGGAATAGTCTAAATTAACGCAATCAACAAATAAGTTCGAATTTTTGAAAATTGTAATAAGATTAATTTTCGTCTCAAATATTATGTCATAAGTAAGTATCGAGTCATTTTTAAAATGAAGCTTAAATTCAACGTAAAAGTTCTAGAATTTATTGATCCGGAATTACGGACAGAGACACAATAGAAATTAGTTGTTTTTTAATAATATGTACAAGCAAGGTCTGAGTCCACAAAACTACTAACTTGAGGGACCTTTCTAGCTTATGTTGATAATACTGCAATGTTGAAAAGGACGTATCTAGTTAATTTTAAATCAGTTTAAATGTTCCTACGTGTGCTACTTGTATATATTAACCACTTGTACAGCTACTACAGCTACGGCGCGGCGCGGCGTAGCGGTACTAACCGCGAGAGCGCAACTATCGTAGCAGCCAAAATGAAATATTGCGGGCGTGTGGATAATTTTACTTAAATCCTGAGGTGAGGCGGTTTTATTGTTGAAATTGAATGAGTTTTCAAGTGTTCTTACAGTGCAACTGTAGTTTTTTAATGTTTTGACGAAAAAACTGCGATTACGATTTGAATGATGAATTTTACAAAATAATAAACACACAAAAATATTTGACATACGCATATTTTAAATGTTCAAATGTACATACTTGAAGGATTAAGAAAAAATAGGTCAGGGATGTATTACTGGTACTCTAAAAAGAGACCTTAAAGTTTCGGAAGCTTTAATAAAACGATTATATGTGTTTATTAGTCATTTTTTTTAATTTATTTATCAGCTATTAAAAAATACAATTACAGAATAATGAATCTTTGACTGTCCAATTGGGAAGGTTTCCCGTTTCAGGGCAATCAAATTGATAGATTAAGTTCATACGAAGTAGATAATGTAACACAAATACACAACTATAAATTCAAATCATTCAATGCATTACATTTTATACAAAATTCTCACTTACGTAAGTACTAAAAATGTTTGGGGATTTGGTAGTGAGTCCATGAAAGATGTGGTTGTGATGTCACAGCGTTTATTTTGGGTGAGTCAGTAGCGCAGTTGTGAAATGACTCCGGACCGATGACGATGATACCAGGTGTAAGAGGCGATAAATTCAGTGAATCGACACCGCCTTGGTGGAGACCGGACTTGAGGATGTATTCAGCTCTGAGGATGACGTGCCGTCTTCCGGGTACTGAAACGTGAAACAAAAAAGTCGAAGGTGTGATGGACCTGGTCGGCAGATGTGTGAAAGATGCGGGCTGGCGACGATGTCGCGGGGCTGAGGCGCAGACCGGCGAAGGTGTCGCAGGGTCTAGGCGCGTGACGAGCGCAGGCCGGGGATGATATCTGGGGCCAGGGCGCTGATGTAATCCCGAGGAGTCCATGGTAATCCGTAGCCTCTCCTATAAGTGGTCGCTCTAGTCACTGTTGTAACTGCTAATTGACTGACTGAGTATATCGTGATGCGCCTCGTTTTATAGCCGCCCGGTGCTTCGAGAATATTCAGACTTGTAGGTAGCAGCGCCGAATTGTATCTAGAGAGTTCTAGCTACGATGCGTTTTGTATGGGCGAACGTTGCCGAATATTGTAGTAGCATCGCTACAAAATTATGCTATTTAATATGTTACAATTTCATGTACTTATAAAGAAAATTTACTCTTAGGCCCAGCGAGAGGTCGTACGTAACGTCTTTGTGCTAGTATCGTCTGTCTTTTTCATTTTGTTACAAGACAAATGTAGAAGACGATCGTCCATGAAGTAGATACGAGCTCTTACTGGGACTAGTATACAAATTTATATGAACAACTATTGAAGAAACCTAATTTTCAAAAAGTCTGTTATAAATATTATCTACACAAAATATATTTATTCCTTCATTCCCACTGAACAAATGTTACAGTGTGCAATCAATGCTTATATATTATAACCAATTGGGTAGGTGATAATAATTTTACCTACTCGGTAGGTAATATTATTTGTACCTACTCGTTTTATAAAAGCTGGGTACATTTTAATTTTTATTTTAATATCGTTAACATTACCAAGGTAAAATCACATTTATTAAAAACAAATTTATTAGGGGAGTGAATGAATTTAATTGCAATCTATGTAATTAAAATATTGATTTAGCATTCGACCTAGTGAACTTAATTTTATTTATTAGCACGTATCACTAACGAAGATCTGGCGATAAACATTTTGTTCGCCATCTTCAAACTTTATAAGATATTACTAAAATAGGACTTGGTAATATTCTGCACTCTCTCAAATATTTTTTCTGGTATAAAGAAATAATGGAAATCCTTAGGCCAAACGATTTTGATAAACTCGGGTTCAATCACAATAATTAATATTCCGCCTACGTTGAAACAAATAATAACGAACCCACAACGAAAAACATCGAAATCTTTTACAATTATTTTTGCAACCAATTTACTGATGGAAATTAATTTGGAATCAAATCATCAATATTTCTTTGTTGCGGCCGTCAACGAAGTGAAGGCATTTTTGTTTGTATTGATATGAATGATTTATAGCTGCTTTCATTGTAAGCATTTTACTTTGTTTTGTGTTTTTCAATCCACTTAACCTACAAAGTGGACCAATATGAATGTTATAACGAACATCTTTACAGAAAAAAAACTATATTCTCAGAAAGACAAAAAAATGTCCGCTTATTTATTGGGTAAATTTTTTTTTTTTTTTTCATTTTTTTTTCTCAAATTTGTATTTAATCATTCTACACCACATAAACAATAATGTATCTTAGTGTTTTATTTTGTTTCAAAAGTTATTTGTTTATATTACCAAGTACATGCAGTGCCTGTGGGGTTCCCTCAATTTATTCCGCACATGATTATATACGGTTTTACCACATATAAGCCTCAGGGATCACATTATTACATCGTTACTACTACTTTCATCCTGTCAGCGAAAAGAAGCATGCATCACAACCATGTATCAGGGTAGATAATCTTCTCAAGAAAGTGCTCTGACTACTGAGCTATTTTAACCATATCAACGTAAATCATTTTTAACTGCGTCATAGTTCGACTGAGAACTACCAACATTATTCATTTTCTTAACGAATATTTTTCGGCTGCTATGTATGATTGCAAGATTCTACCTGAACTAGGTGCAATCTTGATAGTGTATTGAAAAAATATATCCATTTATATTTTAATGTGCAATATCTATTGTCTTGTCAAGTCTAGGATGAATATTTTTAAGTGAATATGTTTATCTACCATAAAACATATATTGTTATATTTATCCACTACAGTTTCTTATTGCATTTAGTTTGGGTAGAATCTATCAATCATACAAAAAAGATAGCAGCCTAAAAATATTCGTTAAGATAATGATTATAATGTTGGTAGTTATCAGTCAAAGTATGATATGGTTAAAATATTGATATGGTCGAATAAGCTCAGTGGTCAGAGCACTTCCCCGGCAAGAAAGGGGCCCCGGGTTCAATTTCTAGATGTTACTGAATATTTTACTGTCTTTTCTATTTCACATTTTTCGTTTCAGAGTCGTTAATATTGTCTTCAATGACTAATAATGACTAATAACTAATAATAATTGATAGCCTCCGTGGTCGAGGGTGTGATGTTTTGAATACTCACATAAATAAATAAACGAAACGAACGTGCTCCAAAAAATTTTTTTTTGGTTGGAATAACAACATAAGATTTATTGACAGGCGGGCTTTATGTAAACATGTTCCCACGGGAAGGAAGAAAAGCAGAGATTACGGGACAGTTGGGTTTTGAACTTGGGTACGTTGACAGCTCCGAGAAATTGATACAAATCAGAAGTGTTGTGTGCAATTACAGTTAATTAGTGAATTCAGATGGTGTTAGAAAGCTTTGTTGATTTTTGAATTAAAGTGAAATATTATTGAACCGGTGTTTGTGTGAAGTGAAAGTGGTTGTACTCAGTGAGGATAGAAAATTGGATAATTTGTAGAGCGCCGTTTTGTGAAAAAACCACCTCAGGGGCGCAAGGTGTTGTGCAATCGCGATTGTGTTATAAAGTTGTGTTGATTTAAGCGTGATTTCGTATACAGTTCGAACTAGATTGCTTGTCTTAAAAACATGGAAATAATAATGATAATGATTGCGTTTAAAACAGAGTGAACGTATTTAAAGGCAGGAAGTGTGATCGGATTAGGGAGGAGTTAGTGATTGGCGAGATGGCGTTCTACCCACGGAGACCGTAAACCAGAGGATCAAACAAATCATAAAACTCGGGTTCGAATCCTGACAGAGATTAGGGAGATAAAATTGTATTTACAGAATTATTTAATTACCCTTTTATAGGTTTAGGGAGGGGATCAAAAATTGAACAAATTGCAAGGATTTCGCTAAAGGGAGAAAATGATTAATGTAATGGAATGCCGGTAGGGAGGAGACCGTAAACCTAAACTGATTTAGCTATTTAGTGTGTAACCAGGTAAACTTCACGCTGAGATTAGGAGATGTCTAACTGGGTGAGTTTTTATATTATTTATTAATTCCAGAGGATGGATTCATCTGAACAACAGCAACTAAGTTTACCGCCCCTGCCGCCCAAGTAATGTTTCAAAAGGGAATGTGTCAATCAGATTATCTATCAGCTGAAAAAGGGAGACGGGCCAATGACCTTTTCATATGTACGCCGAGGCGCGGTGTACAGTCAGTCGAAGGAGAAGTTTTGCTAGCGTATGACCGCCCGAATAGAAAGCGATCGGATGCAACCAGACAGAACAAAAGTTAATACTTTTCATCTATTTTTTGACTTTCTAATTTACAAATTGGGATGCACAAAGACAAATCTAGAGTCAAAAGAGGGAGATGGTAATCTCCGAAATAAAACTACCAACCGAACAACTTTTCTCAACAGGTACCTTTCGAGAGGTAGGCAGCCTCTTTAAATTAAATGCAAAAAATCAAACCAATTGTCCGTTTATACCTACCTGAGAGGATAGGTATTCAATAGAAGTTACCCATACCTAATACACGAGGATGCTAGTATCCTCATGAAATAATTACTGGAACCAAATATTAAAATACAGACAGTCGTGCCGTGGATTTGAAAAGTTGTTACGTGGCAGTACTACGTTCTTGGTAAAAATTAACAGTGAAAAATCTTTAAATGTTAAATTTTAAATAAGTCCCTTGACTTAGAGAATTTTGTGAAATGTACAAGTACTAAAATCAGTGAAATTTTAATAAGTCAGTTTAATTTAATCAAACAGTGTTAATAAATAGATAGAGTTTAAACTCAGTGCTTAAAAGAGTAAAGTGAAAAGTGCAACAAAGTTACTAGTGAATTATTTAAATTTTAAAATAATT
Organism: Hesperophylax consimilis; assembly: GCF_061612785.1. NCBI lineage: Eukaryota > Metazoa > Arthropoda > Insecta > Trichoptera > Limnephilidae > Hesperophylax > Hesperophylax consimilis. The sequence goes on from NC_142840.1 coordinate 27,139,374, forward strand.
ATTTCATTCAAAGCGAAAAAAAATTCAAATTCAATTGAGAGTTTTATCGTTAATCTAGAGTGAATGTGTTCGCGAATTAATATTTAAAAATAGATTATAATTTAGTATCAATTTTGTTTAAAAATATTAACAGTAAATACTTCCATCTTAGTTTAAAAGAAACACAAAAACAAAAAAGGATTCAATAATAATAAACGCTCAAACCTTTGTTCAAAAAGAAACAGTTCAGAAAAAAAAATAATTGTGGATAGGTTAAAAATATTGGTGAAACCAGTGCAATTTAGAAGAAAGTTTTAACAGATATTTAATTCATTCAGAATCGAAATAATTAAAAGTTTGCACAATTCGGAATGAATTTTCTTATAAATTTATATAAAAAATTAAAAAGGAGTGAAAATAACAAAAATAGTTCGACCTAAATAATTTATAATTTTCCGGCACATCTATATCACAAAATATTAAATATCAGCTAATTTATATGAATTAGGCAAGAATACAATATTAAATAGGAATAGGTAGTCGAAAAGATTTATTTTGAAATTAGTTGGAAAATACAGTTAATTAGGTAGGATTTCTTCGACAAGATTTGTTGTGTAGATCCCAACCGGAAAAATCTTGAAGGGGGTGAGTTTTCCTTTTATAAATAATTTTCAGGCCCAAGGAGTGAGGAGGTACAGCTGATTATGATATATCAATTAAAATATTAAAACAACAAAACAAAGAACTACACATTAATATATGTATATTATGTATCTATCTATAAAATTATAAAATAATATATTGTATATAAAGAATATATATATGAGTAATGTATTTATATATATATGTGTATTTTATTTATTAATCGAAGCATCGAAATGGTAGCGATTTTTAATACCTACCCGAGGACATATCTATATTATTGAAAAAGAAAATATGTATTTATTAATATTCAAGACTATGTAGAATCATATATTTTATATTTATTTATTAATATATGTACTCTTATTTAACATATTTTGACAATCGAGATAGGTGCACTTATATATATAATTATATTTATTCTTCACTTAACCTCTAGTAAATTTACTAAATTCGGAAAATGAAATAAATAGTTTAACTTCAAAAAAGGAACTAAAAATATTTAAATTTACTATGCACAATAAAAGGTAACATAACTGAATTATAGGGAGAGGTAGAGATATTCCTTAAATAAACAATCTCGCATCTAGGTTAGTGTGTCAAAGAAGGTGTTTACATTATTCGATTTGTTTGTAAATAAAGCGTACACTGGAGAATTGGGTCAGTTACATGGTTTGGAATCGACCTTGGCCGCAACTAGATAATTACCAGGATGTCATTGTACAACGTTCAGCGATTTTGCGTATTCACAAATACCTATCATTCACAAACGACAATTGAAAATCACGGGTTAGCAAGATTTATGTCGAAATATTACAATTAAACATTTGAATACCATTGATTAGATAGTCGCATAGATTTTATTAGTTACCTGAAACAGCTGGAAGCTGCGTGCTTACAAATACCTACCATTCACAATCGACAATTGAAAAATCACGGGTTAGTAAGATTTATATCGAAATATTATACGAAACATTTGAATATTATTGATGGAGTGTTTGCATAGATCTCATCAGTTGCCTGAGACAGTTGAGAGGCGTGTACCCTCTTATGTGGCAATCAATTACATGAAACAGTTGAAAAATCACGGGATAGGATGAACTAAATTTAATGTTGAACCCTGGAGGAAAAATTTAAAATAAATACAGTTCATCCGATAGGAGGCAGTGGTCGCTCCTATAACAAGACCATTAACCAAACAAAATAGAGATGGCGATTCTCTTAAATAAAAACGTCAAAACCAAACAAAACAAAAGCCTGGAGTTCGATAGCTCTCCAAAACAAACTATCAATAAGATCTTATTTTATTAGTATTTATTCGTATCACCTTATTCTTACGTATTTATTCGGTAACCAAACTTAGAGCTTCGCAGAGTTCTTTGTGCGAGATCCGAGCTTGGAATGCGAAGTAGATAGCCTCGTATTGCAAGTTATAAACCTCTCCCAAAACGTATGTATACATATATTTATTCGTATGTACTGTTTACTGGAGAATGCGGACCTGCATACAGCTTGCATTTTAGGTCTTCTGGACCACTCTCGCATTTTCTCTTAGACGTGGAATGAGGATTCACGACCCGTAAGTCCACACCAACCGTGAGTATATGATTGTATATAGGACGAAACCGGTTCGCCCTAAGTAAATTGTAGTCCAAGGAGGGGTCGGAATTTGGGGGTTTCGGGACTCGAGAAGAGACTTGAAGGCAGTGCATGATGACGTTGGAAGGTTCTTTAGGACGCGGTAACTTAGGTACCAATCAATGAACCGTGTCAAAAGATTGTGCGAATTTCTCGTTGATTCTCGATCATCTCGTTTACTTGCAGGAGGATTGGAGCCAAATTATGCCAGCAAAGGGCTATTCCGAGTTCGTCAAATATGCAATTAACTAATTACATTAACCTACTAAATCAATCTTTACATGTACCTTATAGCAGCAGAATCATAAAGGAGTGGCGACAAACAGACACAAGAGTTTACCAAAATCAAATTTACTAACAACTAACCATTTGAGTTATATTTAATTACCTGTTCAAATAAACATGTATAATATCTTTTACCAGCGATTATCTTAGACTTCGTTAGGGTGCAGGGAATCAGAATAGTTACAATAGGAAAGCTAGCTCATTCAGAGAAATCATTTAAGTCTAGGTTTGCAATGGAAAGACCAATTCAATTTTGAAACTCAACGCCTTGATCAGAACCAAGAGGGTTACCACAAAATGAAAGTAATTAAAATCCTATATCATAAATCAAAAAATTACACAACGTTTGATGGAATTTAATTACAATATAAATACGAAAATATTTGCGTTCAAGTTCGTAAATAACGTATTAATTAGTTAAGTACATATGTCTATAAAGATGTATAGTACAAGAGAGCTTTAAGTAGCTTTCTGTAGATATCAAAGAAATTAAGGGTCCAATTTTCATGGAGGCTTATGTGTTGTAGGGGAGGAATTTTCCATCCCTGCGAACACATATGCAAAGCCTTAGAAAAAAAAAATATCGGTCATAGCCAAGAGAGAAGAAAATTTTATATTGTTTTAAACAAATAAAAGAATGGCAAAAAGAGAAAGACCATCTTCATTAGAATATTACAAGGGGTAAGGCTCTCGACTAGAAAGCAGCAGGTGGCGGGTTCAAATCCCGGCGTTTGCAATTAAATTTTATGTGATCAATTTGTGTTTTTTCACAAATTACTCACTTAAAAATATATGTAGTATATTTGTGGCACGTTCCAAAGTGGAAAATACTCTCAGTGTTGCCCTGGTGTAAGACCGCCATTCAAGAATTAAAACGTTTCTTGAAATTATTAAAAAATCTACGTTATTTATTTAAATCTAATCATTATAATTGTCTCCTCTTTTTGATAAAGTTCAATTTCTGAATTTTAATTGCGGTATTTCTATAAATTTGTTCCCAATTATTTATTTTTTTAAACGTGCGAGTATTTTCTAAGTTTTGAATTTTGACCAGTCCATTTGAAGTTTGATCATACCAGATAACAAAACAAACAAGTAACAAATGGACTCAAAACTTAGTCAAATATTTTTAATTCCCCTGCAGATAGGGAAAAAATAGCGCTTGTTGCTTTTACGTCCAACAAATAACGCTGTGTTTTTTTAAAGTTTTATTCCAACATATGACGCTATTTTTCAAAACAGCTTATTTTTATCTGTCACAGGTAACATTTATACAACATAAGTTTATTAAACACACGCGTATTCGAATGCAACGTCAAAATTTCAAAGCAACTTCAACTATTTATGTAGATTTTCACTTATAGTCCAGTCAGTGGGGGATAAAAAAGGGCTCCACCTTGCAAAAGGTTAGGTAGTAGCGATTTTCACATATGTTGTTAAGATTGGGACTCTAAAGAAAAAAAAAAGTTTTCGACCTTGGGAGGGTCGAGCTCGACCCGCCATCTTGGATTGAAGGTGCCAAAATTTTTTTTTTTTCAAAATAATTGTGAAGTGGTCGTTTTTGCAACCAAATTGTTCAAGACAAACTTAAAGACAACTAAATTACCTACATTTTTTTTAGTAAGTTTTTTTTTGTAAGTCTAATAGGTAACGAGTTACAGCGGTTGAAAGGAAAAAATTTTGACAAAAAATTGTAAAACTCCAGTTTTCTTGATAAATTTTGTTGATAAAAAGCTGTTGGATTGGTTTTCTCAGCATTGTCCCTTCCCCGAAATCAATTCACTTCTTTCTATCAGTACTAGAATTGTCGGGGATGAAAAGATTAATTGTCATTTATCGAGAGAAATAGGTACCGAGAGGATGTCGAACATGGTTACCACGTCTGAGCATTTTGAATCTATAAAATTAAAACGTAATGACAAAGTTATTCCATTAGTAGCAGACAACAGCAGCAAAGGTCGGCGAAACAACTATTTCCATCAACCCGCTAATGTTGTTCCAGAGAATGTGTATTGTGAAGAAATCCGACGAAGAATTGAAGGATTTCCTTAAATTCGAACTCGCCCACAGACATATGAATCATATGTCTATGAACTCGCCCCATTTCCTTTGTCGCTTTTCACTGAAGAAGGAATGCACAAAGGTACGAAATCATCATTTTATAATGTTTTCGAACAACTTCCAGAAGGCGTGCAACTTGAAGGTATCAAAATTAATGTTGTGGGTGGAGGATATCTTTTACATAAAGTTGTATGGAATCGGAATGATTATTTTGGGTCAATTTGCGAGAAGTACGTTCACTATGTAAGAAATCACTATGGATCACATGCAGTCATTGTTCTCGATGGATATCTGCTTGATGATGGTGAAAAAAATACGAAAACCGCAGAAAGACTTCGCCGATCGAAGATGCACATGTCTGCAGATGTTCTTTTCGATGAAACAATGCCAGTTCAAGTTTCACGATTTTTAGCCAATGAAAATAACAAAGTCCGTTCCGATGCTTACAAAGCAATTTATACAGGATGATTTTACAGCTAAGCAGGCTGAAGAAGATGCTGATGGGTTAATTGTCAATACTGCGATTTCCTTGTGTTCATCATATGACGCTGTTTTCATTATTGGCGAAGACGTTGATCTCCTAGTTCTGCTGACAGTATTAGCACCACCCAAAAGTAGTATATATCTTCGCAAACCCGGGAGAGGCAAAACTTTTGAAAGACTGTATTCCGCGAATAGTGTGAAATACAAAGAGGCGGCTGAGAATATTCTGTTTCTTCATGCCTTTAGCGGCTGCGATACAACGTCGTCCTTCTTCAACCAAGGAAAAACAAAATTTTGTTCGCTTGTTGCAAAACGACACAAGACTCAATACCATGATAGGAATCTTCAAACAACATGATGCAACACCAGAAGACATAGCAGTTGCAGGAACACGCTTTCTTGTTGCTTTGTACGGGGTTGTCATGGATAAGGAAACCTTGGAAGAAGTCCGCTACAAACGTTTCGCAAAGTCGACAACAAAAAGCAAATTCAATCTTGCCCCTTTGCCACCAACGAACGACGCTGCATTGTACCATGCATTTAGAACGTACCATCAAGTCCAAAAATGGTATGGAATCCAAAAAAATCCAGAAAACTGGGGCTGGAAACGTGACACCAACGGGCTTGTTTCAGTAAGAATTACAAAGAAACCAGCACCCGAGACTTATTTTTTTCATGCAATTGTAAAAAAGGATGCGGCGTTGCTTGTAGCTGCAGGAAAGCTGGATTGAAGTGTTCTATTGTATGTGGGTGCTGTAATGGTCAAACATGCCGAAATTCGCCAGAGGTTCACATCGATGTCGAGGACGAAGAAGAGATTTTGTCAATGGAAGCCCAGAATCTCAGTATCACAGGCAATGAGTTAGATGATGACATTGATGACGAAGACTGTTATTAAGTAACATAATTTATAGTAACATAATTCATAGTAATGTAACATAATTTCGAAATCTACCATCGCTGGTATATCTGTGGAGTAGACCTACTGGGAATACCACAATAAAAAAAATGCGCCATGTTCTCTACCTCATGGTGGTGTGGAAATGAGTTAGCAAAATCTGATAGTATTGATGTCCCAGCGTCTGGACGATGTAGGCCCTCTGATTGGTCAAATTAAAATTGTGTGATTCTGATAAATTCTGCATAGGGAGTCTGCAGGCAAAAAATACCAATCTGCCCCTCAATTTTAAGCAACCGAAAGTTTCATTTCGGTTTGCAGGCGACTGGATACAAAAAAAATAAGACATTAAAAATTAAGACACGATTTCATACTGAAAAAGAATCGCCACATGTAATACGATATTTCTTCAAAAATATCGTTTCTGCTCATACAATTTTTGTATAATATCGAAGAAAATATGATTTAGAAACTTCACAATCCATTGGATTAATTACATTACAGTGAAAATTATCCACAATTACGTGATTACGTTTGACGTTTGACGAAAAAAGCACGCGTTCATTCAATATGGCCGCGGCAATAGCTGGCCGACAGAGCGCACCTCTGGCGTTGTAAGAACTAACCAAATAACTGGCGCGAATATTTAAATATGCAAACATATTTGACCATTAAGCGTTTCATAAGAAGATTTCTTCTGGAAGTTTATTTAAACTTTTCAATGGCATTTTTCATTATTATTTATTTATTTTTTTTGCATATAAATTATGTCTGATTTTATATTGACATGTTTTCATATTTCTAAAATTTAAAAATTATTTATTTGCGATGCTTTAATCCTGATTGTTTATTTATATCTTAAGAAATAGGGTAAAAATACCGTTTGAAGAGAATATGTTTAATTTTTTTATTTAGTATTTCAACTATCAATTTATTAGAATAACTGTTATTAAATGTTATTTGTCTTATGAATATATTGTTTTATGGTTACATGCTATTTTTTTTCAGGTCTTAAAATACTTCACACAGGATATAAAGCATCGCAAATAAATAGTTTAGAAATTTTAGAAATAAGAGAACATGTTTATAAAAGCAGATATAATTAACAAGATTTTTTTTATAAACTATCTTTTAAATGTTTTCCCACTTAACTGGACTTTCATATTGTAATTCCTAATTCTTATAAACCCAGCCTACTCTTACCCCTCCCCCCCTCCTTCTACTTCTTTTTTCCAATTCTAATCTATATTTAATTTTTGACTTCGGTGTATACTTCGTTCATGAAACATGTATTGGTTGTATATAATAAAGTGATTTTAAAAAATTTATTTGTTTTTCAATAAAATAAAGTTTAATCGGATAACATTATTTTATCTACATATTTCCGTTGTATATCAATGCATACGTACATAATAAAATGTAAACATTATATTTATTTATTAATTGGACAATTTGCATAGCGCCGCTTTTGTGAGATATCACCTCAGGGGTGCTATATTGTAATATTCTACCTTTATATATAGATTTTTACTCTCCTGATGAAGGTGTATATATAATCTAACTTTAAAATTTATTAGATACAGTAATAGTTTTAGGTAAAGAATTACCACCAGTTGGAGTAAAATTCACACCTTTTAATTAAACCGACTGCTAATCTCATCGCACAATTACCCTCCTTTTATTCATAAACACGGGTACAATTAATCAATATGTAATAATCTATTATTTAAGTCAACTTTGTTATAACTATATTTAATTGTGACAAACTATACGATATTGATTCAACTTATAGACATTGACGGTTGTAACACATATTTAAGCACTGCAAGTCTCCTATGAGCTAATTTTATTAGGTACGGTAACAGTTAATATCAGTTGTAGACAATAATAGTATGTAATGAATAACCCGAAAAAATTACAAAGTTGGGAATTTCATCATTTTTTAGAAAAATATTCACATTTCCGCCACTGTAACTCGTTACCTATTAGACTTACAAAAAAAAACTTACTAAAAAAAATGTAGGTAATTTAGTTGTCTTTAAGTTTGCATTGAACAATTTGGTTGTTAAAACGACCACTTCACAATTATTTTGAAAAAAACAAATTTTGGCACCTTCAATCCAAGATGGCGGGTCGAGCTCGACCCTCCCAAGGTCGAAAACTTTTTTTTTTCTTTAGAGTCCCAATCTTAACAACATATATCAAAATCGCTACTACCTAACCTTTTGCAAGGTAAAACTCCCCACTGACTGGACTATTAATTATTATCGTTTTTTTTATATTTTTGCACTCCATCTAACATTCCTATTTACATATCTATCTTTCTTAAAATTTTCGTCTTCTTTTTAAAAGCATAATAGGAATGTTAGATGGAGTGCAAAATATAAATAGGAATGTTAGATGGAGTGCATTTTTTTATATTTTTGCACTCCATCTAACATTCCTATTTACATATCTCTCTTTCTTAAAATTTTCGTCTTCTTTTTAAAAGCGTATTACGGAGCTTTAATTATGCGCAAGGTTGCCTGAATGATATTGTTAATAATGTTTGTAAAAAATAAATAATCTTCTGTTTTAACTATACTAAATACAGCAGAAAATTTCTTAATCTAAAGTAGAACAATCTTAGACCGCGTTACGAGTAGGTAGTCATTAAAGAATTTGAAATCGCAATCCGAAATATACTCGATTTAATTTCTTGCGTATTATTCACACTTTCAATATATTTAATTTTTGGTTTCATTTCTCGTAAAATTTCACTCACAAACATAAACGAGGTTCGTAAAATAACACGTAACACCATCCAAATATCTTATGCAATAAAACGCATTCTTTTAAACTTTTGTTATTTACGCGATGATCGAAAAAATTCATGCCAACGAAAAAATTCACATGCAAGATAAAAGTGCTGCGGAGCAAGTTTGGCGGGAACATAAATGTCTCTCAAGTTACTCTATAATATGGAAAAAAACATTAAAACTTTTATATTCTGGAAGTGGGCAAATGTACAAATGGGGCAAAGTTTTTGATAGGCTATACAGAGTGTACTGTTGAGTTTAACGTATCAGAACATGGGACGAAAATATATTGACTGGGTCATTATTGCTTTATTGTCCATTATTTCAGAACCTTATAATTTTTGCCGACAATGTGATGACTTTAACTGACTGCTTGAAAAAATCACGCTATGTATTGGGTCCTTTAAATTTTTCACAGCAAAAACACTGATATTTTATTATTATTATTTAGATATTTTACCGGTCAGTGCCCAAGTTGGCATCGCTTTTGGGTCCCACTCAGACGTAGTGTGTTCAATTCCTTGGCTGGCTTAGTCCTCCATCACAACACAAGCACTATTTTTCGTTTACTCTCGTGGTAGTCAAAGATTTTCAAATATCGTCAGGTTATTTTTAACCTGGGAATGTATTTCTTTCTTTAATAAAAAAAAATAAGATAGGGTTTTAATGAAATACGTTGTTGGAACGTATCTGTCTATGAGTACTTACTCTATATTATTATCAATGTATACTACTTTACATTGTCACTTTACGTCTATCCACAAGCTGAAACTTTCAAACGATTGGCGTTTGGTGTGGTCCAATAAATAATATTATCTTAATTTTTTTCAATTCCTCTGTAGGTATATAAAACATATTTATGTAAGATATGTCAAATAATGTCAATCGTTATCTAGAGCTTTACAAATGTATACGTTTTACATATTCAAATTTACAAATTTAATTATTTAAAACCATTGTGAAATATAAAAAATAAAAAAATCTCTGCAGATATTATGTTCTGATGCATAAAACATTCTGCTGGCCTTATTTTCGGAAGAACCTTAATCTTATCATTTTTTTTTGGAGCACTCCGTTCCTTACTATTTTATATTTCTAAATACCACTTAGCTTGGGATTCAAGTGCACCAGTATCTTGTCTTGGCCATTGCACTTTTTGCACCACTTTAAATTCCAGGTCATATTTTTTTATTGGTCTGTAAAAACTGCTGAAATTAAAAATATTTTTCTTAAACTACTCTCCGTTCTGTTCACTTAAGAAATCGTCTAAGTCTCTCTACATTGAAAGCACTTAAAAAGAGGATGCTTACCACAATCATACCATCCTCGTAGAGCTTTAGTTTAATTGATTATATCATTCTACGTCAGGTGATCCATTTTTTTTGTTCCCAGCAAAACTTCTCTCTTATATCTTCGTTTTCTTGCTTGTAGAAAGGCCTGCTACCAGGTGGCTTTGTCATCTCCCGCTCCGTACACGTGAGCAATTCTTGGTAGTCAACTGGGTCTTACGGTGTTAGTTAAAAGGTTTGATAGATTAAGGTACATATTTCTTGATAGCCGGTCTCTGTTTACTTCCTTCAAAACCTTGTCTCGGACCTACAATCATCGTAAGACATCTATTTAAACAATGGTTTACTTTTTTTCTGTAGAAATTAAGTCTTTTGGGCTAGGTAGGACTAAGATACCCCTTAATTATTTGAGTTATTAATTTATTAGGTATTATTAAAGATACTTTTATATGGTCAAATGAACTCGCAATATTTTAAAGATAAGTTGCGTCAAAGCTAAATCGTGAAACTGTCCAGCGGGGGTGTACCTGTACTTTTTTAGAACGAGGGAATGT